>NW_024609881.1:26361209-27671676 GCF_016920785.2 Ixodes scapularis
TGTAGCCATCTTGACTTCTAACGCATCGTCTGCTGGCGGCGGTTTCCCGCCGGTGGACATCCCGTTCCTCTACTCTCTGGATTCATCCAAAGGAAGAGGTACAGGTGAAGTTAGGGGAGCTGGGGCGTTGCCGAACTGCCGTTGTCCTTTCACGCCGAGCAAGTTCCGAAGAATAGCTTTCCACCTCTGCGGAGTGCGTTCTCGTGCATCCGACATTTCCAAGCATGTGAAGGTGAAGCTCTTCCACTGGTTTCATGGAATAGGGGATAGCCCGGGCGTTTCTAGAAACGTAGGAGGGGGCGTCCGTCCTGAAAAATGCGTTGCTTCTCCTCATCGCCACTCTGTAGTATACGCCAAAGAGAAGGTGGCCGTGTAACGCCACTAGACAGCCAAAAGCGAATGACACGGTAGTCGTGTTCCTTTGTTTTCTGCCTCTTTGGCTGAAGCAGCCCGTTTTTTATTGACGTCGATAAGGACGTATATACACGGGATCGAAAGGAAATAAAGCAAACATATATGAAAGGTTGCCAGATGTGATGCAACAGCCTGAATCTTAGACACGTGGAGCTCTTCCCGAAATGACAATGAGGGTATTCGCACCCTGAATGCAAAGTGGATGGGGCATGCCTTATGGCGTAACGTCCGTTCTCAGTCATGCGGACGCAGCGCGTGGTCGACTCAATTCCCCCAAACAGTTGACTTGCCGCTTCTCGCGGCAGACCTTTTTGACCTTGCCGTAAGCTTCAAAGCGGAATCCAAGCTGTCGTTTCTGAAACGTGGAAGAGCACCCACTGGATGCTAAGACGCACGTCGAGGAAGGGTCAAAAACGAGGCAACGGAGGCCCTCCTTTCCGATTCCTTGATCTTCTGCAGGCGCTTCTTGGCCTCCGGCGAGCGAAGAGTGGCTAACCAAATGTTATTCATTGCAAATAATCCAAAAGTAATGATGTCCGTCAAGACGCCGGTTCTCCTGATTTGTTCTCGAAGATATTCGTATGCTCTCCCGGGCAAATACCCGTAAAAAATAATTATGTGAGAACGCGAGCTTCACATTTAACAGTGGAACACGATGGTTATACATATAAACTTCTGCTTGTTCCCAAGCCGTGCATGCGTATCTGCCTCAGAATCGAAGGGTCGTGGGTTCGAATACCGCCTCCACCTAAATTTTTTACAATTTTATTTAAATGAAATTAATTACTTTTTAAAATGAAATCACTTGAGACATGCGGCGACCTTCAATTTTCATTACATCTCGTGTTTTAATCACTTCCATCTAGGCGTGACGTCAAGTTTCACGTGAGGGTCGTGGATTTTGAGAAATTCCCGAGCGAGCTGATGTGGCTGTCACATCATGACACCATCGACCAATCAGAAATCTGGATTGTCCCATCCCACCGACGCCGACACCGACACCGACGGCGACGCCGCCTTTTCTACGAGACGACCTCCTAAACGCTATCGCATTAATAACTGCGTTTGAAAACGTTATTCCGATCGGCATCGGCGGCATCACAAACTTGTATTCCTCGCATAACGATGAAATGATGCGTCGAAAACAAAACGCCACAGGCGGTGGGGGCCGTTTTTCGGTGATCCTTGTGAAAAAAAATTCCACGACATTTCTTTTTCGCGGCCGGAAAAAAAATCCCGGAGCCACTAAGGCGGCTCACAGAATCTGTCGCGCGGGTTTTATGCGTCCGTTCTGATTTCCTATGATGGTTGCATGGATGCCTGGGTTGTCTCGTATGCGCTGCCCACACGACCTGCTCTTGTGGTCATCGGGTGCATCAGAATGATCAACACAAGTTTAAACTTTATCGGGAGTAGTCTGTCACCAGCGTAGTTTAATGAGAAGTTTTCCATGGGCTTTGCCTCTTTGATGGGTGTGCGTAGGTCCTTGTATGCCTAGTACACTTGTAATTTGGTAGTTGTGGCAAGTGAAGTAATCGTGAGAAGAGGAGATTTATCGCGCAATTTACAATATCAATTTGTTTACGTCAAAAATGCTCACGTCATACGTCAGCTGCGGTCTGGCTTGGGTCTTCTGATTCAACAGGGTTGGGCAGTATCGCGATACAAATGTATCGCGATAGTATTTTAGAAATACATTTCGTATCTGTATTTCTGTATCGCGATACATTTTTGTTTCACCAGTATCTGTATTCCTGTAAGGAAATACATTTGGAATGTTTCTTTGTATCGCGATACAATCAGGATGAAATGTATTTCGTTACATTTCTTTAGAAAAACTTCCCTCACCCCCCCCCCCCCCCCCCCCCCCCGAAAAAAACAAAAAGCAAGTCCGAGCGCATTTTGTTTTTACTTTTGAGGGCACCAGGGTCAAGGAGATGCTGGGGCATTGTTACTATGCTGACCAAGGTTCCTTCTTATTCTGCAAACTATTTTTCTTTGCGTCCTCTCCTCTCTTCTGAGCACTGTTGCGTAGCCGGAAACTCGAACCAGGTGGCGTGCCAGGATTAGAGTCAGAGCATCTTCTGCCGCAGGTCCTTAGGTAGGGATTTCTGGAGTCATTGTTTGGCTGGCATTCAATGCCCGCTGCTAACCGTCTCTCTTACCTTAGCTTACACAGTACACCCAACCGGCAAAGCTGAGTCACAGTCCGTTGCAGCACGAGCCTGTTGGTGGTTGACTTGAAATAGAAGGATGACTCACGCAGTTAAGTTGATCCAAAACATTCGAAACCCAGGATACCTGCGACTTCTCTCGAGCGCGTTGTTTCTTGGGGAACTCGCAGCTCTGCCAGCCATATCAGGTCGCAATCCACGAAGTCTATGTTTGGATGATGCTAGACGAAACTTGAGGACTGCAGTCTATGCGTCGGTGGCGGAGGGTCGGCAGGAAGGACCTTCACAACAGGGATGCCACCGTAGCGTTTTTTCAACCGTAAAAGAAGATAAGACATCTGTTTCAGGATGCTTTAGGTGGTCCACTATTCTCGAAAATTCCAACTGACAGTGCCTGCACGATCTTCAAGGAGGTAACCTACAAAGGGAGTACGTATCGTCCTTTCATACAGCAGCGTGGTAAAGTTTCATGTTCAAGGCCACACCTACAGATGAAGAATACCAGTTCATTCCACCGCGACGCCATGTTATCAATGTTGACAGGGTTTTCCTTATTGGACAGGGCTGTGGTGGCGTTTTGATGGGATTTAGGGTGAAATATTATTTATTTAGTGGTCGAAGTCTTCTCACATCCCTCCTCAGACAGACAGGATGTCAGGGATGTGAGACGCAGTCAGTCCTTGATGGAACTTTTTATTTTTTTATTTTAGCCGATTGAAGACTTTTTGTCGTCCGAAACCACTACCTTCAAGGCCAAGTGCCAAGCCTACGGAAAAGCAATTTCGGGATAAAAAAAAATCCACTTCAAACTTCAAGCTTCGTCTCAGTTGGCGTCTCAAACAGATTTGAAAAATGTATTGCAGTATCAGTATTTCTGTATTTGTATTTCTGCCCTCCCTAAAATGCATTCCTGTATTTGTATTTCCGAATACTTTTTGCCTCTATTTAAAATGTATTTCCGATACGTATCGCGATACATTTTTACAGATATATTTTAGTATCAGTATTTTAGCTACTATTTTAATGTATCCCAGTATTTGTATTTCCAAATACATTTTTGAGTATTTCTGCCCAACCCTGTGATTCAACCCCTGATGTCGTGAGTCCACACGGCAAGCCACGCCTCGCCGGGAACCGGCTGCGGGCGCGGACGGTCGCCTCTGGACAAAGTATGGTGAACTATAGATCACGCCGCATCAACTAACAAATAAAAATAACTATTGAACAATATGTTCCCACTTAATATTGTTTTTTTCTCTCTCGTACATGATGTTAATATTATTATCATTCATGGTCCACAGCTTCGGAACGGCAACGCTTGAATCAAGTGAAGGGTATACCGAGAAAAATAAGGCGTTCTTTGCTGCCGATGGTGGTAAGTAGTCATTTCGTTGGTCATTAACCAAAATATAAAAGTCTGGTGTTCACAACAACCAACATGTACTCATGGCAAACATGTTTATTCTCAGTTGCAAAGGAAAAGATAGTTTATATGTTTTTTTCATGCTAGCTGATGTGATTAGATTGATACGGAACGAACTTTTTCTCGATACTTGAATTTCAGGAAGTGAGCCACTGCCCCTATACGTTACTTTTATCGACGTCGAGACCTGCGGAATCCTAAGGTTGGCCTACATAAACGGTACGACCGTTTTCCTCAATAGGAAGTTGTAGTAATCCGTATTCGACAAGTCGAAAGCACTACGCGTTTATGTTACCTTTCCGTTTTCCTCACTGAGTGTACGCGGGAGCCCAAACTGCGTTTTTGATTGGCGCATAGGGACGACACCCATGAGCAGCGGGGAGGTCACAATGCTACAAAAAACGCAGAGTGCTTGCGTTTGATCTTATACGTAATACAAAAAAAAAAACTATCTAATAACATAAAGAAGTGCGCTAAAACTCCTCGCGCTGTTCATTTCTATATATACAAGGTCTGTCCGAAAAGTGCCCTGCCATTCTTGGTGACTGGCTAGCCATTGGGATATCTTAGATGTCAATCGGCGGCCTCTCGGAGAAATGGCGAATGCGGGAAAGATCCCCTCTTGTTTCATCTGATCACTCAGGATCGAGACGCCATAGAGTCAGGTGAACCGCTGTGTGATCGTCGGATTTACTATAACAGCGAGGTGATCAAGGAATATGCAACATGTTTTTCTACAAACTTGTATAGTTCTGAGGGGACACTTTTCGAATGAATGAGAGATATTTCATGGATGATTCATTTAGTGACGCCCATGTAGAATTCCAATACAGCTGACGGACGCCGTAAGAAGAAAACAACCGGAGTCGTGGGTAGATGGCGACAAGCAACTTCACCACGAGAACTCACCTGCCAATTCATCACATCTCGTGCAGGATTTTCTGGCAAAACAGCGCGTCACCCAAGATTGGAATGCCGTACAGCCCAGACATGAATCCCCGCGAGTTATGTCGTTTCTCAAAACTAAAATTGTAGTTTAAGACAAATTTTTTGAGAACGTTGACTATATTAACTACAAATTCACGAGCCAGGTGATGACAATCTCAAGAGAGAGCCTCGCTGGATTTTTTTGAAAGAGGAACGAACGCAGGCATAATTGTGTGAGCTTCTATTGGGAGTAATTTGGAAAAGATTAAGGCACCATTGTTTTAAGGCGCCTAGATTTTATAGAATAAAAAAATATCAGTGTACAATCTCGAGAGAGACCTCATAAATGCAAGCCACGCCTTTGAGAGTACTAAAGATATGTGCCATAAAATTATTATACGTAAACATACCCAAATAATGAAGAATTAAAAAGACAGGCTCAACAATTACACTATATTTGAGATGGTATGTTGAGCCTTGGCTTGTTCCTATATCAGCAATATATATACGCTTAAGAAAACTATTTCTACTGTCTAACAACACCATCATTTCTTTTGTATTCATGCATTGTGTCATAAAATATATCCTGTTTTTTTCGAAGTGAAGTTCCACAGGCTCCGATGTCCAGCATACTTAATGTTACAAGCTACAAGACTGAAGAAAAGTCGCAGTTTTTGCTACGCTAGCTTTCATTTATTCTCAGGTAGAACAGATTATTTGGTCAAATTAAGATGTTAAAATTAAGATTGAGGGCCTTAAAAATACCGACGAGCCAAGCTAGAGCAAAACTTGACCTGCTTAAGCAAGACTATGGGTGTCTTTGCCCTAATTCGCCTAGCAAGTGACAAAGATGGGCTTTAATGCTGGTAGTTCGGCTGTCGTACCGCATCTTTGTGCCAAGATTGCCTGATGAGTACCAGATTTAAGTTTCACTGCTGGTTCTTCGCTTCATATTTGGCATCTTTGGTTTGAATCTAACTTGAGCAGTTTTGTGGCGAACCAGACAAAAGTCATAGAAAAGTTAAAAGAAAGAAACTTTGGCACTACTTAACGTCTTGGAGCAAACCCGTATTAGGCCCAAGTTACGCCTCTGAGTTCGGTAAGCCTGTGCCTCTGACGCTCTACCTACGATTAGCGACAATCTGGTAAATGAATCAATCCTTTAACACATTTATTGTCATATATAATAGGCAACGAGCGGGAACAAAAAAGGATGGTTAGACTGAGAGCTAAAGAAATGCAAAGGCTGGCTTATAATGTTCACGCTTCTTGATTTGTGATTCCTTCTTGACAGATATATTAAATAACTTCGTTATCTCATAGATTGCAGATGTATAATGAGGTACTTGGGGCTTGCCACGCCCTGCACTGCTCGGTTAGTGACTACGCGCGGACCACACTTTCCGTGAGAGCGTCGTTATTAACCCGATATATTCAAAACTTCGACTACTCCGTTGTGCTATATGGGTGAAAGCCAAAGTGGGATGATAGCTCGGGCAAGTTAAAATACATGTTCTGCTGCATATTCGCATATAAACTGATTCTCTTATCCGTAATAGTGACCGACCACAACCGGCCAGATAGTACGTGTATTTAAAGATAGTCAATAACACCCTTCTTCATCCATTACAGAAAGCGCATGCTGTGTCATTGTTCCCGAGAGCCGACTTGGACAAAGCACCCTTGCCTGCGATTTTATATACGATTTACTCTGCGGTACCTATAGATACCAGATGTATGAAGACAGTTGCAGCTTCTGATCGAGGAACCACCACGTGCTTCGACGTTTTGTAAAACATGTATCTTGGACGACTAACACTATTTTTGAGCATCACGCCGCGCTTAGCATTTCTTCTTGCGTTTGCCGTTACCTTTATATTGGAGTTTGAAAAGTATCCCAACAAGGCTCGCACAATTTGTTGGTTGAGCTCATGGCGCCTGGTACACCTTTTCGATTGCTGTGATTAGCGTCCTTTACCACCTATACCGGGTGTTCCATTTTAATTCGAACAAATTTACTAGAAGGGATCCGTCAAAGATGCACTAATACACTTTGGGGAGGTGAGTTATGCGGCTAAGGGGACATTATATAGATGGCTAATCTTTGCAATAAGTCAGACGATTAACTAAGCTTCCTTCATTACCTTTTCAATTAGTGAAATCACTATAAGGTTTCAATTAGATACATCCTAAGCATAATCGGAAACATTTTTATCAGTCAATTTTAGATTGACGTGAAGCTCGTGGGAAACTCAAGGGAGCACGAAAATTACCCCTCGCGCTGCAGGCACAAAAGTAGCACTGGCGGAACACGATGATAACCTAATCATCCGTGTTTCGCCACTGTTTGCTTTGCGCCTGCTGCACGCGTTGTAATTTTGGTGCGTCTTCGAATTTCCCACGAGCTTCAGGTCGTTCTAAAATGGGCTAATGTAGTGGTTTTAGATTATTTTCAGCAGGTTTCTAATTGCAAAGATCAGGCACCCACATATTATCCACCTGGCCGTATAGCTCACCGGCACAAATCGTATTTGTACATATTCTACGAATATTTTGTAATAATTCTGTTCGAATTAAAATGGAACTCCCGGTATATAAAAACAGTCACGATGTGGCAACAAGAGACGTCACAGGAACCGCCGCGTCATGTTGTCTGATATTGCGAGACTGGTGGTTGCTACTAAGAGCCCCGGCAAAAGGTACGAGGGTACGGGACTGTGGCTGTCGTCGCAACGTACCAGCACCTTTACCTTCCGTGGACTGTCCAGCTGGAGGGATCTGCAGCATAACAGGGTATAGTGCCGCGTCCACCTTCGCTGCCGCGACACCGTCAGGATCGCGACCGGCGACAACTTGACAACATCATGTAATCAGGGTAAAGAAATTAAGGTAGCACTTTTTAAGACGCTGCAAATATATGAGTTGGAGACGCCTTCCAGAATCTAAAGGCTTAGGGTATTTAGCCTCTGACGTTCTTAAGAAATGGGCCAGTGACCTAGCTATAGGCCCGCTTTCCAGTGGGAATCTCACAAATGAACAGAGAAATAAACGAATTGCGTGCATAAAGTAGATAGCTTCATTTCTGCTCTGGACAACAAGATAATTACGCTGCACACACTTTGCACAAACCAACCCGGTAATCTCGATATTACTATCACACTTACCAAAAATGATTCTTGAATTAAGGTTCGCGGATGCAATTTCATCGCCGGTAAAGGTACGAGTGCTAGCAAAAACCAAATGCGTACTCGAGAGTAACCGGCGAGTGCGAAAAGCCTCTTCTGGCCTGTCAGTTGCTTACGACTTCCTCCTGTTTGGTTTGCCCAAGGTGGAGAAGTTCCGGTGGCTGGCTGTGCTCACTATAGCGGGCCCCCTGGCCTTTCACCCACTTTTAGAAATTGCACTTACGGGCACAGACACAGGAACATCGTCCTATACTTGACGTGTGGCCCACAACAGCGGTCTCGTCGCCCCGCTCGATGACGCGATGCGTCCACTTGCCTCCTAGTCTCTCCGTGCACTGCTCTTTCTTCCTACCTAGACCCTAGGTGCTCACACGCAGCGTGGAAACTTTCTCTTCCCAAGGGCCATTGCCCCGTGAGTCTGCCCTGTTATCTTAAGACAGGGGCCTTCCAAATACACAGCATTCCCGAGGGCATTTCTAACACAGACAGAAACTCCAATCTGTCAAGTTGTGATCTGCTTGTTGCGTAAATTTCGAGAGAAGGCAAAGTGCCTTATCTACACCATCTCCCAAAACAATACCTTCGTGTTTACAAGAGGACCACCCGACATATGAGCACCTCGGCCAAATGCGCCTCCCCCATGTAACCTGCTGCACGCTGGCCACTACTCTGCATCTAGAATGCCGCAGTTTAGATCTCGACCTCCCTTTTCATACTTTGGTCCTCGATACATGCGGTTTTATGTGTCACAGGCTCCATAGTTGAGCCTGATCGCTTTGCACATGCTACTTGTTTGCAATGTTACAAGCAACCGCAACTGTTTAATCTTGTTACCTTGGTGAGAGGCATTAGAAGCGCAGTTATTAGCTTCATGTAGTTCACGTCTAATAAAACGTTTAATGTGCACTGACCCCGTCTATCCTCGTTCTCACAAAAAAAACACACTGATACTAACATTTTCCAGTCAAAAATTTGTGTCTTTACACATGGGGTCTACAAAATACGTATAGCGATTTGTGCATTTCATTAAGCACCTGTATTTCAGTATCGGAATTTACTTTCCGTGATTCCTTGTATCACTATACAATCATGCATCACTGTAAAAAAAAATCCTGTCAAATTACTAGAACTTGCCAGTTAATATTTGATGCCGGTAGAATTACCGTTGTCCTGCACCCCGCTCACAACATGAACTAGGTATTACGTGCATGCCAGTAACGAGGCCCTACGGTTTTCGCCCGTAACTTGACCCATAGAAGTATGGCAGAAAACCGCAACTCTCATTCACTGTACAGCACGTGACGCACAGATACGGGAATTGTTCCGGAATCGAAAATTAGCTGTCGTGTTGTCCATAACTTGCGACGGCAGAAAACCATAACTCTTAATGACTGAGTGCACGTGACGTGCAACGACGGAAATTGTTCCAGCATCGAAAATTAGCTGGCGTGTTGTCCGTAACTTGCGACGGCAAAAAACCGCAAATCTCAATCACTGAGCTGTTGTGATGCGTGACGACAGGAATCGGTCCTACATAAAAAATTAGCTGGCGTGTTGTCTACACCTTGCAGCGACGGCCAGAGCCTGCCGTACTGCTAGCTGCAGTGACTTAACAAAACAGATGTCTCAGTGAACAATATAACATTTTACAGCTATATTTATTGTTCACTAATAAGTCCGTTTTGTTAAATCACTGCAGCTAGCAGTTCAACAGGCTCTGGCCGTTGCTGCAGGGTACAGACAACATGCCAGCTAATTTTTAATGTCAGAACGATTCCCGTTGTCACCCATGACGTGCAGCTCAGTGGTTGAGAGTTACAGCTTTCTGCCGCCGCAAGTTACAGACAACACGCAAACTAATTCTTGATACGGGAACAATTAAATTTAAATATCTAGTTCCCAGGGAATGTGATTAGCATCAAAACTTCAGTTTGGGCTAGTTGGTCTATTACTGAATAAAAAGTTAAAAAGCGCGAACAAACGAGGACAATAAAGAAACACGGATGACAGGACAGGCGCTTCACTCTCAACTGGTTTTTATTAACACCATTGTCACTTATATATACACATTGCCCAAACCACATTGGATTCAATCGCCACAATCAGAGCCAACCTTCCAGAAACACCATCTCACGCTGAAGCAAAGACAAGAACGGAGCGCTGACGCAATTATTTTCTTTGCTTTTTATGTAGAATGTCTCTATAATCTCTCTTCCCGTTTTTTTCCTTTGCCTTTCTTAAAAACTTTGTGTCAGTCAGGTCAGGTTTACACCCATATCACCTAAAATGGTCAGCGAGACGGCCCCCGGCGTTGTTGCGCACACACAAATTATGTTCTCGTGCTCTATCATTGAAGCAGCACCCAGTCTGCCCAATCTATAGACTCTGCCACAACTAAACGGAATCTCGCACACCACATTGTGACGTACACAGTATATTGCACCGCGTGTTTCTTGGAGCACGGTGCTTTTTGTTGTCTTGTCAACATCTGCCTTGTCAACAGAGATGTTGACAAGGACTTGTAGACAGAGATGACTTTCTGCCTTGTCAACAGAGATGTTGACAAGCACTTGTCGACAGAGATGTTGACAAGCACTTGTCGACAGAGATTACTTTCTGCCTTGTCAACAGAGATGTTGACAAGGCAGAAAAAAACACCGTGCTCCAAGAAACACGCGGTGCAATATACAGCATGCGTCACCAATGTGGTGTACGAGATTCCGTTTAGTTGTGGCAGAGTCTACATTGGACAGACTGGGCGCTGCTTCAATGATAGAGCACAAGAACATAATTTGTGTGTGCGCAACAACGCGGGGGGCTATCTACTGACCATTATAGGCGATGTGGGTATAAACCTCACCTGACTGGCGTACAATTTTAAAGAAAGGCAAAGGAAAAAATGGAAAGAGAGATTAGAGAGGCATTCTACGTAAAACAAAAAAGAAAAGAATTGCGTGAGCGCTCCGTCTTTGTATTTGCTTCAGAGTGAGATGGTGTTTCTCGAAGGTTGGCTCTGATTGTGGAACTTGAATTCGTGGTGGTTTGGGCATTGCGTATATAAAGACCAACTCAACTCTCTGACGTCACGCCGCTGCGGTGGCGCTGCTGTCGGCACTGGGCATGCGCAGGTGATTTACCTAGGTCGAATCTGGTTTCTGCGCGCGCGCAGTGCCCTCGCCTGGTGGACAAACGCGGGCTTGTTTGTAAACAGTGTGTTGGTCGATAGGTGACAATGGTGTTAATAAAAACCAGTTGAGAGTGAAGCGCCTGTCCTGTCGTCCATGTTTCTGTATTGTCCTCGTTTTTTAGCGCTTTTAACCTTTTATTCAATGTGATTAGGCCGTGAGCCCAAGTTACTTTCAGGAGTTAACGCAAGTTGTGCATCCCAGAGATAAACAGGTGCTTAAACGCTGTGTTAGAAATTTCAAGGAAATCCACACAAGATACAGTATTAGTAAAACATGTTCATACCTTTATTCTTAAGAAATAATTAGTGGGCCATGTCGAGCTTTCATGTGGAAGGCAATATCTAATTTCCAGAGAAATCAAGTCCATATAAGAGTTACAGAACCTGGAAAACGAAAAAAAAAAAAACTGGAATGAATTAGGTTATGAACAGAATGTGATGACAGAATAAACCTCCCAATTTCTGCAAATTATGAGTTACACGTAAGCGCATTGAAGGAGCCTCAGCTTAACTCTGGCGGGCACTAAACAGTGAAACCAACTTGTGACTTATGATACGAAGCAATTTTAACAAGGCAAGTTCGACAAATGCCTTTAAAGACAGGATTGCCGCGTCCAATAAGTTACTTCAAGCCTGTTGTCCCGAGTTAATTTCAGAAGTTACTTCCAAATGTGCCTCCCAGAGATAATTAAACACCATATTAGTAGGGGGCTGCGAATATTCGGAATTTCGAACCGCAGTTTCCAATAATACACTATTCAAATTTCGCTCAAAAAGAACTGCGCTATTCGTGTTTTTCGAAGTGTTGGTTGCGGCGGGATATTCTCGTCGAGTGCGCTTCTTACCGAGCACTGCTGCACTCCGGAGAAGCAATACCCGCCAAAGCGAGCTCCACGGGCGTTGCTTCTCTACATTACATCAGTGCTCGGTAAGAAGCGAACTTAACAGGTTAACCCGCCGCGATAAACACTTTGGAAAGTAGAATTATCGCAATGGCGTTCTTGGAAGAAAAGCATACATTGAAAGCGAGATGGTGTACGCGTGCCGGCTGTATTTTAAAATAAATAGAAACTTTGTGAATGAGTATATCTACATTGTAGTAAAAGTTTCAAAATTAAACTGACTGCTATGCAAGAGTATGCTATGTTAGGCACAGATGTCCTTACAACCTGCGTTCCTCATGCGCGATTCATTCTTTTTAACTCGAGATTAAAAAAAGAATATTTTATACAGCAAGATTTGTAAATTCACTCAATTACGTATAGTTGGCCATCTCTATACACCAACTCATGTTTACAAACAAACCGGAGCGCCCGGAGCGCCCCTAGCGGACGCCACCGGCGCCGCGCATGCGCGATGGGGGTGTGGGCAAAAAGCTCGCCGTCGCCCATAAACAAACCATTGAAATGCGATGTTGTCGGCGCCGGTGTGAATCCCCGCGCTCTTTTTCGCGTTGGAATTGTTGATTCTACGTCCTCCTAACGATGTCTGACTACTTGAGCAGCGTCAGCGAAATTAACGAGGCTCGTTACACCACAAAACTTCGCGTGATTAATCTGATATGCGGCGATTCATTCCGCGTGGACGCCGCAGAACGTACGCTAAAGCCTGATTCACATGATGAGATTTCGCTCGCAATTTTCAGTAGCGACGTCGCTCGGACTGCAAAAGCGTGAACCGTAGCTGAGATGGTCGACGTCGATACTGAAAATCGCAAGCAGAATCTAACCAAGTGAATCAGGCATAACAAGTCGGTGATGGCCAGTGGTAACAAGGATCAACATCTTCTTGTATCTACTGTCGAGCCTGCTTACCAACCTTCAAACTTAAGTCTTTTGAGGCCTGCACTTAATTCTTATCGCAAGCACCAGGCCCACGTTTGGTCTACGGGCCGGTGTCCTCTAAAAGAGCAGACGACAAGCAAAAACGTTTGAAAGAGCAGACGACAGTTCGAACGATCAGGCGACCCTTTGAACTTGAAGACGCACTGAACGTAGTTCGCAGGTGGTCCGTACAACTTGACGGTTTTCTGGCGTTCATTTTGGAACAAAACAAATCAATTTGATGACCAGAAGTATCCGTGAATTTAACCCAAAATGCTTCCCGCCTAAGCAATCGTGGTCCGACGGCGTCTGGTTTTCCCTTTTCACTGGACATATCCGCGTTCTCGGACGAACCGAGCGCATGAAAACTGACCTTCAAACCTTTCTCGACACTCTTATTACAGCCCCAGTCGCAGCATTTTGACGAAGGCAAATTTTTGTCTGGTTCCTTTCAAAACAAGGCAGGAATACACGTCTCAAATGGGCACTTCCGCCCACAGCCCCGGACCGGAAGTGCGTCCGACGCGCCACCACCGCGCCGTGACGTAACAGAGATGAGTTCGTGTATAGGATTTATTTTATGACAAATCCATCGCTTACTTGCCATCCCAAGACATCAGAACTTCCGAGGTCACAGTTCATAAATATAGATAGAATATACTTGACTTATAAAGGAACAAGTGGAACAAGTGGAACAACCTTCACAAGTTTAGCTGCGTTTTGGTCTAAGCATTATGCAGTGATAGTCGAAAGCGTGGAAAAACCTATTCGACATTCAAATATACAATATTCATCCAAAACCTCCATTCGATTTGAACTCGAAATTTACTATTCGCACAAGATTATGTGTTAGTAAGACATTTGAAGCAAGTGCACGTAAGACGCAGTACGAAGTAAAATATGTTTATACCTTTATTTTTGAGAAATAATTAGTGGGCCACGTCCAGCTTTCCTGTGGAAGGCAATCTAACTTTTAGATTAATCAAGCCCACATGGAGAACTGCAGAACCTGGAAAACAATAAAAAAAAAGTGAAATGTGATTAGCGTAAAATCCCGAGAGATAGCCCACTTAAAATCGAGAAAAAATTGGGTGAAATAAGAAGTGGGCCAACTTTCGGTTTACGATCAAGGAAAGTTGAAAAAATATATTATTAGATCATGACTCTGTCAAGCTTGCTATCTCGGCAAGGGGCAACAAAGCAAAGATTTCTGAACTTCCCAGTCAGCAATGTTCGCTTATATTCCCTCGTAGGTAACTAGACCCATTTACGCGAAGGTCATTATTGATCCCAACATTATGATTACTAGGAGTTGGCTATCTTTCAATGATTAAAAGAAAATAGCAAATCAAGCCAAGAATTGGGCTGGGTTACCTTTCGGTGGTGGGGCATCTCTCGGGATTTTACGGTAGGTTATGAAAAGAATGCGATGACCGAATAAAGCTCCCAATTTCTTACAACTATGTGTTACATGTAAGCACATTGCAGAAGCCTCATCTTAACTCTGGAGGGCCATAGACAGTGAAACCAACTTGTGACTTACGACATGAAACCATTTTAACAAGGGAAGTTCGAAAAATGTTTTTGAAGAAAGAACTGCCGAGTTTAATTAGTTTCTTCAAACTTGTTGTCACCAGTTAATTTCAGAGATTTCTGTCAACTGTGCCTTCCAGAGATAATTAAACACAGTGTTTGTAAGAAATTTCAAGCAAGTGCACATAAGATGCAGTACGCAGTAAAACAGGTTCATACCTTTATTCTTGGGAAATAATTAGTGGGTCACGTCCAGCTTTCACGTGTAAAGCAATCTCTAACTTCCTGACCAATCAAGTCAATATGAAGAACTACTGAGCCTGGAAAACAAAACAAACAAAAAAATGTGGAATGTGATTAGGTTCTGGACAGAATACGATGACAGAATAAACCTCCCAATTTTTGCAAACTATGGGGAGTTACACATAAGTACAGTGCGGGAACCCCAGCTTAATTCTGGCAGGCTCCAGACAGTGAAACCAACTTCTGACTTATGCTACGAAACCATTTTAGCAAGGGAAGTTTGAAAAATGTCTTTGAAGATGGAGTTGCCGCATTCAATGAGTTTCTGCAAGCCTGTTGTGACAAGTTAATTTCAGATCTTACTGCCAAGTGCACCTCCCAGAGATAAACAGGGGCTAGAACAGCGTGTTAGTAAGACGTTTCGAGGAAGTGCACACAAGATGCTGTAGGGAGTAAAACACTTGTGTACCTTTATTCTTGAGAATTAATTATTTGGTCACGTTCAGCTTTTATGTGTGGAAGGCAATTTTCACAACTTCCAGAGTAATCAAGCCCATATGAGCAACTACAGAACCTGAAAAAAAGTGTGGAATGTGGTTAGGTTTTGAATAGAGTGCGATGAATATCTAAACCTCCCGATAGCTGCAAACTATGAGTTCCACGCAAGTGCACAGCAGGTGCCAGTGTGATTTAAGAAAGCTGTAAACCCAAATGAAATTAATTGAAAGGGGCACGGACACCGAAATTAGGTAAGTTAGAGCTTTTGCCACATGACAGCACCATAGGTTATTGGACATGCACAAAACGTTTTAGAATATTTAAAACTATAACAATTACAAAACTATTTTTTTTACTGTTCGTGCTTTTTATCTGGTGACCAGGATGCCTTGACACAACTCCTACTGTTGCGACGGCAGCTCGTCCATGAACCATGTGGCTCTGATCGAGACGTTGAACACTCTCTCTTTCGTTATTCTCTTCCCACATTCGCCACGCCACGCATGTTTGTTACTCAGGCTCTGTACCTGTTTCTTCCTCTGCCGTCTCCTTCCGAAAGTGACGTTGAATTCGAAGGAACAAGCTGTGCCAGATATTCCAACTGCCCAAAACTTCAGGGGGAAATGTGGGGTAAAGGAGCACGTTGGGGCGAAGGACGCCCGGGCGCCTTCTGATGCACGCCTGGAAGTGCATACAAGAGATCTACTAGTAGCACCGCCTCGCCGCTTGGGAGTGATTAGGGACACTAAAGGGACGAGGCAGATGTCATCAACGCTTGCAAACATGGCTGGCTCGCTGAACAGGTGGATCCCAGGGTCCCGCAACTAAATATAATTTTTGCTTGAAACTAATGCCTTATGTGATAAACAGATTTGGCTGTTTTATAATAACATGTAATGGGCTTCAGTGACATACTTAGATTTCATTTTTTCCATTCCTGAAAAGTATATAACCAGTTGAATGCTAAAACAATTTCTACAGCAGAAGTAACTCCCATGAAACACAGTGTGGATTTTATGGTGCTCCAGCAACCAAAAACAGAAATACAAGTGGTTTCATTCGTGAATATAATTAGGACAAAAGTCCATGGTGACTGAAACTGAAGTTTGGCTTGTTGATGCGTCGCAAAGGAAACATACAAACAGGTACGGATAGAAGTGACTCGACAAAAACGATAACTTTCAGTGGAGGTTTGCTACCAGGAATTAAAAATAAAACACGAAACATAGAAGACCAGTCGTATTGCACCACCTACCCCGCGTGTATGTGTATGTGTATCAGTATGTGTATTCACTAGAGAAGGAGAGCAAAAAGGGCATTGGAAGAGGAGGCACCTCCAGGTGCGTTGTTTGGTGGGAACAATATGTGATCCGCTTCTGCATAGCCTATGCCCCCCCCTCCCCCCCCCCCCCCCCAGGTCAAGCAAATCCCTATATCAAAGAAAGCCCTCGGTGCCGTGTGAACATTTGGCAGTGCAGTTCCCAGATGCGGTTGCATGATAGAGTTCAATAAGATCAGATAACTGCAGGCTATCAGGATAGAATCGCAAGGATATCTGGAAGCTGGGAAGATTTTGCCTCGTGACAACGACAACTGCTTTCTCATCCGGTCCATCTCTTTGTTAAAAAGGATCTTGATTATTTTCAACCAATAAACAAAATCGAGCATCCTCAGCATTCACATAAAGTAGGTGGCACCAGGTGATTACTTGTTGTATAGTACGTGCCATAGAAATAAACCAGAGATGCAAATGGTGAACTGTGAACTCAGAATTAATGTGTCACTTTCGCTTTTTTTTCTTTCCTGTTTTTTTTTTTTTTTTTTTCGAAAATCAAATCATTTGCAATCTTTCTTATCTGAGCCACTTATATACAATTGAAAATGGAGGGAACCAGATTTGTGAACATATGGAGAAAAACTATTTACCTTGCACCGAACCACACTTCAAGTACAAATCTTAGCTTATAGAGTAGCCTGCAATTGAAATAAAGTAGTACTGTATCCTGCATGCCAAAAGATGCACAAAGGCTTTCCCAGTGCGATGCAGATTGGAGTTGCTGGAAGCTCTTCGAGTTCAACATTAGAGGTGAGTTGTATACTAAAAGTATACAAAGATACAGTTATTCTTCAAACCATATCATTATCTGAGAATGTTTCAAAGGCAAGAAAGCACAAGTGGCTAATGTTTCCATGCATTAACAGACAAAATGTAATCATCAGTGGTGAAACATACAAAAGAAGTACTTGTAGCATTTTTTGTAGCAGAAACATGGCTTTTGTAGCAAACATATTTCATTTCATTTATTTCACACTGCAAACTTGTGGATATGACGTCCAGAAACCCAGAGCACACGCAACGAAAATGGCATAACCAATCACTGGGGCACGATACCACTAGCAGACAATAGTAGCTTGAACGACGGCAAGCTGCAGTATTCAAATAACGAACCTGCAGTAAAAAGATGTCCGAGCGCTCCATCATGGCTGTGGTAGCGTGCCTCGAATGACTGGCACGGGATAGCGGCTTTTGTTGAGGCATCGTAGCTGAGGACCAGTGTTGGCAGACTCCTAATGCTCCCAACTTGAAATCCACCAAGATGGGTCCCAGGAGCCACTATTTTCCCGTGGTTGGCTCGAGAGCGATTGGTTCAGTGGCGTCCCATGGTCCGTCCAGCACGTGGACACTGCCATTGATGGCGATGCTCAGAAGTTTAATGTGCAGCAAGAAGATGCGTGAGTGCTTCATCAAGGCTGTGGCAGAATGCCCTTTACATATGAGCTTTTAGAGCAGGCGATTCTGCTTTATCACCTTGTAAAAGGTGGTGCGAGCACAATAGAAAACCCCACAGTTCCTCAAAGTGCTATAAAAACTATTTTAACTGCAATTATAACAGAAAGAGTTATTTGAAGCAAACAAATATGGTGCTGGAAGTGTTGTAATAAAAGAGGACAGAAAGTAAAATCACAGAACTTTAGCAAGCACCTCATGACCTTTAAATCTCGACGTAATTACTAAATCAGTTCCATTTTTAACTGCAAACCAACAAAACTATTTTAACAAAGCGAATGAATCACACATGTCACGACACGCATTTTCCCCTAAAATTAAAATAATGGGAGGAAGATTCATACGAGTGCTCGTCAAGTAATCGGTGCCACCGGAACAGTGATTGACAGCTTTCTTCCTCCGATGCAAGACATCAATAATCATTCCAGCCAATGAGAAGCTACTATAAAGGGAAACTGAGGTTGGACACTCTTCTCGGAAAGTGACCACTTTTTGCTCGAGCACATATTTTAATAGTCGCTTTAAAGTAGGGAAATATAAGCGAGTAATACCGGTGTCAGACGGCGTTCTAACGATCCTTTTCACTAAGCTCCTTTAAAAAAATCGGCCAATCAGCTCGCGATGTGGAGTGCGCACGTGCTCTGTGGCGCGCGCACGTGCTCTACGGCGTGCGCTGGTTCGCCGTTTTTATAAAGGAGCTTAGTGAAAAGGATCTTTAAAACGCCGTCTGACACCGGTGTAACTCGGGCTTTCTTAATTTCATAAATGAACAAAATTGTGTTCGTCTATGGAAGATCACCGTGGAACCGAAGTGGTTTGTGTACCTCAGCCCTATATATTATCGAGCGGTAACACATCATGTCTGCTGAAAGTATTGAATAAATCATAGCGGCAAAAGCAGGTGGCATGTCGACGTCTGCATCCAGCCAGCATCTAATAGAGAGCCTCAAGAGTGAGTTAAACTGCTAGTTCGGGGCATGTGTTTATGGGTGCCATCAAATAGCAAAATTGTGGCTGTGAGTCTAGGGCGCTATGGGTGGTTTTTCAACGTAAATCCAGTTATAAGCAGAAGCTTGAAAATTTTACGCGAAGAATAAAATAACACGTTTATACACACAACATTTTTGTTCCGATAGGATGGCACTTTTTACACGCGAAAAAGTGTATAATCCGCCATCTCTAACGCCGCCGTTAAATTGCAAAAGTTCTCCGTGGTTTGAACGGGCTCTCAAGGCTCGTTCCCACACTTCCAACCGAGTACGACCGAGAGAGACACGGCCGGTTTTTAACCGCCGAATTCATAGATGTGACTTAAACTGAAGCCAAACTTCGACTTGCTCAAGTCCGCCTTAACACCAAGTTCGACTTGAAAACGCCCAAGCTGCGTTTTACGTTTCACAGACGTTCCCGCGAACTTCCTTCGTCAAGTCCCGTTCAAGTCGCGAGCGTTCGCGGCCCTCCTCGCCTGGGAGCGAGAGTAGGCTGCAGTTTTTCTCGTAAAAGTTCTTTCAGACTTTAAAATAAGGTACTTCTCTAAATTTTCTTTATAGCATATGTTTACGAAACATAAATCGCGAGAGATGGTAATGGGAAGTTTAATTATTTTAGCGATTGTACGCTTTTTCTGGACATAATAATGATTTCGTCTAGCAACATACCAAATAGCCGCCAAGCACGCTCTTCGCTGCTCTTTGCTGCTCTTCGCTCGTCCGGACGCTCCAGCCTTCCCTTCTGTGCAAGTTTTCTTCTGTTAAACGGTAAAACTTTTGAGATTCCCCCAACCCTTGAGCAGCAGTGGAATGGCCACTAAAAAAAAACAATCGCCGCGCTTCACCGCTGATGAAATATCTATTCTATCGGGGCTTGTCGGCAAGCATAAAACGATCATTGAATGCAAAAAGACAGACTCCGTATCTTCGAACCTCAAAAACGAGACCTGGGAGAAACTCTGCAATAATATAACTGCTTACCGGGCGTTAGTCCACGGGACTCTAATCAGCTCAAGAAGTGTTGGGGGAACCTCAAACGAAAGTGGAAGAACGAGCGCTCGGACGAGAAGCGCAAGACCCACAAGACAGGTGAGTGTTCTGTCCCTGCTCGTCCATGTTACTCGGAGTGATCGATCTAACCTAGCATTTGCGATTGGCGAAAGATCATATTGGGAAACCTTTTCGCGCTTCCTTTTTGTCAGCGTGTGTCATTCCGCATTTTTTTCAGTTCAGTATATAGAAAGATCGTGATATGCGCAATGTTCCGAGTGCCGTGGATTATCCCGCTCCCGTTTAGATCCACTTTAGCTATGTTGTACTGAGGCACACAGCAGATGTCGACATATCTTCCGTAGGGGAAATAGTTGTTCTGCATGCGAAATGGCATAATATGGCATTGTTGCAGTTTACTCTTACGGCGTTATTGCCTTATTGATCAACCTACCTTTCTATTTTTTACCCGTGTCACAAAAATATCGTGCTAAAACGTCCCAGCCTCGTCTATGTACAGGAGTGTTTCTTTAGAATATTCAGTATGTGCCTATATCTCGACTGCTTTAATCAAGTGACTTGACATACACGATTGTTCCTTAGGAGGGGGGCCGCCCCCCACACCCATGAGCGCAATTTCTGTGCTTGTGGGGGCAGTAGCGGGGCACATGGCCACCCGCCTTGACAACGATAACGACTCCGACGGAGCCGCCTATCTGCCCCCTGTCCAGAACGAGCCAGTGGTGCGGCTGCTGGAGGGCATGGTCGACTGCGACCCAGTGTACGAGTATGCAGGTACAGTGTTGAGACACATCGATCTGCACTTTAGGCCACTTGTAGGTTGCGTGTGATGGAAAAATATAAATAAAGGGACTCAGAATTCCAGAACGGTGAAGATAAGACGGAAGATATTTACAGTCGTAAGAAAAAAAAGTAAGAAATAAAGCGGTGTAGATATATAAGCAAAGTTCAGTTCGGCAAATCCGCTTACGGCACGGTGTTGCACGTCGGCATTGGCATGGAGTTGGCAGGCTCGCTTGGCACAAGCGGATGTTTCCCAGCAAGCTTGGTTAACAGCCCCACTGGCCTGGATTTGTCTGTCCGGGCTCTTCCTTGGCTGCCAGGACCACTGCTGTCGAGCCGGGTTCCGTGTCGTGCCCGCCCTTTTTTCACGTATCACAAGCCTGTGTCATCTTCCTCTCATCACGTCTTCCTTTTTCATTATATCCATCTCTTGCTTTGGCCTTGCTGCCTTCGTCTTCTAGTTACTCACACCTTCACCACGTTCACTGCGTCTTCTTTCTCATTTTTTGCTCAGTCCAACTCACAGTTTTCATGTATGTCGCTCTTATCATCCTTGGTTCCCCCCCGTCACAGTGTGCACCTCACAAGGGATTGGTAACACAGAATCCATTCTATAGCTTTGTGGTAATGTTGCACAAATTAACCGGCCACAATGACGCCCAAGCGTGGTATGCTACTCACTCGCAGAAATTTCACGAGGCTTGGTTTCTTCTTTTGGTAAGCCTTTTTCCACTCCCCGTGTTTCCTACCGTCCCGTGCTTTGGTCACGTCCGCGTTTGTTGTATTGGTTTGTTTTTGACCGTTCGTTTTGTGACTGCGGCAATAGTTTCGCACGCTTGTGTTGGTTTCTGGGCGGCGTTTCTTTTTCTGTGCTTGCAGCCATGCTCACACGGGAGCAGGAAGCTGCAGTGGCCGCAGCGGCACAAATGAACCTGCTCAAAAGGTCGCGGTGATATGCAACTTCGTGATGCAGCGCATGGCCCTCACGCCTGGCCAGCAGGAGACCCCGCCGCAAGAGCCCCGACCACACTTGACTGTACCAGTCTACGTGGGGTACGACGACGTTAAGTCCGTGGCAGACTTCCTGGGGGAGTTGCAGACGTACCACCTTGCCTACGGTGCCTCGTAAGCCTTCATCATGGACCGCATTGTCCCGCTGGTGTTGCAAGCCAGTGCTAGAAGCTGGTTGGGGTTGCAGGCCCCGTTCACGAGCCAGACAAGGCTTCGAGAAGAGTTCCTGCCTGTGGACTACGCAACGCAGATTCTCCGAGAGCTCGAGGCAAGGCCGCAGCACTTGGACGAAAGTCAGGACCGGTACGTTCAGGTCATGCAAGAGCTCTTCAAGAGGGCGGACCCGAATACACCGGAGTCGGACAGAGTAGCTCGGGTCAGAAGACTGTGCCACCCAAGATACCACGCCTGCCTCATCGAGGAAGCTCTTCATGCTGAGCGGAACTACGTGCTGCCGCCACCAGCCAAGTACGCACTCAAACCAGCATGCCCCGAGGCCTCCACGGAAGTGGACTGTTCGAATGAGACCTCTCTTCCCCACCACATCAACCGGGAGAGTTGGCGTCACATGTATGGCGTTCGACTAACTCTCATCGAGAGGTCGCCCTACTGAAAAAAACCGTTTGGCGCCTATATGAAAACAAACGGGTCCATACCGGTAACAGTTTAACCATACCGGTCACCAGTTTGTCAAAGGGGTCGCCCGTATGGCTCAAAGGGGTCCCCCGTATGAGCTATAACGGTCACCTATTTGGACAAACGGGTCACTCCTTTGGCAAACGGGTCGCCCGTCTGGGCAAATGGGTCGCCCGTCTGGGCAAATGGGCGACTCGTTTGGGCAAAGTTGTCACACGTTTGCTCAAACCGGTGACCATGTAGCAAACTGCACCGGTTTAATTAAACGGCTCTCCGGAGCCCGTTTGATACTGAACGTACAGATCGGCGGCGTAGGCACGCCTAGCGTTTCAGCCGTGGCAGCCAATGTTTCCGGAAGGCTGGGAGCGCCGGCTCGTCGATTTCAGATCGTCCGCGTAATGCAAGTAATTATATTTATATTTCAATTGCGCTGATGTTCGCTTATACTGCAACTAAAACTAACACTTTCTTTTTTTTTTTTTTTTTACGTGAACGCGCGCGACGTTGGTGAGCCGATATTTTTGACAGAACTTTAAAGCTTTGTAAAACTTTGTTGCCTCAATTTACTTATTCAGCTCGAATCTGTCTCGCAGAAGACGCGACCGCGTGAAAGAATGTACGTCTAGACTCCGTTTCACTTTAATTCAAGACGCAGCGAAGGTAGAACGCATATAAAACCCAAATTTATTTTCGCGGCCCCTATTTTTCGCGAATCGGTCACAGATGATATAATCGCGACCACTAAATTTCGCGAATTCCAGACGCCTGCGTTGAAAATCTTAAGAACCGAAATTTTCGCGCGCCCTTGAATTTCGCGAATTCTTCAATTCGTGAAATTCGCGAAAATTGAGGGCTCGCGAACATTAAGGGTTTTACAGTACACGCGGCTGCAAGAACATCGAGCATTGCGAGAGCAGGCCCGCCGTTGCAGCAATAAAACTACGAGCTCGCGCTCAGTATTTTCTTCGCTCGGGCGCAAGCCGAACTTCTGGCCGCCCCGCCGCCATTTCCAAAATTCAAACGCGCTAAAATGCGCGCGCGCGCGCGCGCGTGCGTGTTTTTTTTTTTTTTTTTTTTTTGAGGTTACAAAAACGCATCTCTCTGGAATGCCTGGGGAGAGGGAGAGGGGCTGTCCCTGTGGTCCTCGCCCCCTCCCTCCTCTCTTGTCACCCGAAAAGCGGCGCGCGAGCTACACGCTGGTAAGCATCGAGATCCGGAAGGGTGCGCCTAGCAGCCGCTTTTTTCTTTTTCTGCTTGTTGTCAGTTCCAGCTCGAACTTCGCGCGTCCACCTGCTTCGACCTGTCGCCTAACCCTGCGGTCTTATTAGGATGTCTCTCGACAACGTATTGGATGTGCACCAAAGCTACCAGTGTTCGAAAAGTCCTACGTCTATATCGGCAACAAGCAATTCTTCAAAGAAGTCAGGAATTCTTGCGGTTTGGTTGGGTTCGGCAACTGACAGCTTGTGCGCCACATCGTGTTGAAACTTCCAAGAAGCCGTTCCCTCTCATTTGTGTTTGTGTGGTTGTCCTGCTTCGACCGTGTCGACAAATATCACGGATTACATCTTTCAAGTCCGCTATTTTTATGGTAAGTGCACTGCAACCTACTTCTTGGCAACGATTGACCGTTCTTCTATTCGTACTCTTCCAGATTATCTATATAATTATGCAACCACTATTCTCGCGGCAGCCGGGCGAATAATTTCCCGAAAGTCTACCTTCATAGTCTAGAATTACCTCGGTTCTTGTTTGGTTTGATATCTTCTC
Organism: Ixodes scapularis; assembly: GCF_016920785.2. Lineage (NCBI taxonomy): Eukaryota > Metazoa > Arthropoda > Arachnida > Ixodida > Ixodidae > Ixodes > Ixodes scapularis. The sequence continues at coordinate 26,385,605 of NW_024609881.1, forward strand.
GGTTGTATAAAAGCTTAGAGTGCCTCTCACATTTCACAGATCGCTTGCACGTTTGTACCTGTCTACAGAAGGCGTAATAAACTTTGAGGAGAATTGAAAACAATCTTTTGTGTCTGTTTTCCTGTCCATTTGCAAACACCTACGTGAGTACATTTGTTCTACGTGTTTCCTCCATGTTATAAATAGTTTTATGAGTTTCGGAACGTCTTAAATAAGTTTAAGATAATCAACCTACCAGACGATCCCCGTTTAGGGCTAGCGCATAATTCCCCGATTCGAATGGCACGTTCAAACGTGTGGTCACGTGCAAGGTCGAACGGGCACCTGTATCAAACGGGCACCGGTATCAAACGGGCACCTGTATCAAATGGCTACCGTTTCGAGCGGGTACCGTTTCAAACGGCTACCCGTATCCCATAATCACGTTTGATCCAAACGGGTCGACAAGTTTGCACCCGTTTGATTTACCAGTTTGCCACCCGTTTGAATTTCAAATGGTTTTTTTCAGTAGGGTCCCTGGAGGTCACAGCAGTGCCTGTGAGGATCTCGGGCGGGGGTCGCCACGACAGGTGGGAGGTCGTTGGCCGTGCCCTATCGCAAGTTGGGGCCCAACGGAGATCACTACCCAAGCGAACCATTTGTATCAGTGTGCTCCTGCAAGTGCTGGGGAAAACTGGCATGCTGCGGTCGAAATCCCGCAGCAAAGCAGCATTGACCCCCGCCGCAACGGAACAAGCCCTCCCCACAACAGCTAATCGCAAGCCTGGTAGAGGCCTTCCCATAGTGGTTCTTTACCAGATCACTGGAGGCGGGCACCTCGGTGTGGGTGACCTAAGCAGGCAACTGTTGTCGGACTGCTGCTACAGGTGCGAGCAGCCCGACCGCCAACGAAACTAGTGTCCAAGACTTCTGGACACTACAAACAAGAGGTGGCACGAGACGGCGGGAAAGGGGCTGGAACCAGAACAACCAGGGAAACTACCACGGCCGCCAACGCTGAAACCAGACAGCCACTGGCTGAAAGCCGTTACAGTCCCGGTGCTGCGGCAGTGAGGCCGCAGCACAGATTCCATCGGAATGTCGAATCCAGCCCGAGCCTATCATCATTGAACCGTGCATGACGATCACTTTGCTCAGTTTTCCTTTTGCTGCACTTTTGGATTCTGGGGCCGCTATCTCACTTAGAGGGGATTTCGTTTTCGAACTCTGCAAAGCAAGAAAGATAAGTCTCCGGGAATGCGAAATTCGACTACAGCTAGCTTCTCTGACCTTCGAGAGGCTTGAGAAAATCTAGACGTCGCCCGAGTGCAGCAGTCGTAACGGTACAACTAGGGGCACCGTGACCTGCAGTTCCAGTTGTCGCAGTTTAATTTGAATACAGCTGACGGCAGCAAAGGGCTGGAACCAGAACATCCAGGGAAACTATCACGGCCGCTAACGTTGAAACCAAACAGCCACTGGCTGAAAGCCGTTACAGTCCCGGTGCTGCGGCAGTGAGGCCGCAGCACAGATTCCATCGGAATGTCGAATCCAGCCCGAGCCTATCATCATTGAACCGTGCATGACGATCACTTTGCTCGGTTTTCCTTTTGCTGCACTTTTGGATTCTGGGGCCGCTATCTCACTTAGAGGGGATTTCGTTTTCGAACTCTGCAAAGCAAAAAAAGATAAGTCTCCGGGAATGCGAAATGCGACTACAGCTAGCTTCTCCGACAACCTTCGAGAGGCCTGAGGAGATCTAGACGTCGCCCGAGTGCAGCAGTAGTAACGGTACAGCCAGGGGCAATGTGACCTGCAGTGCATTTCATGCCGTGCAATTTATAAACATTGTACCTCGTGCTAACGGCTTGTAATCCAGATATCGGTTTACCCATCTTGTGACAGGGGACAACCACCTACCTGGCAGCCCTTCTATGGACGTCGCCGAGCCAGAGGCAAGTGCCAGTGTCACAGCAGCTACAGGAGCAGACCCGGGTCCCCCCACCGAGCAGACCGTACCTGCTCCTGCAGCTGCTTCAAGCTGCAGCAGCGACAGGGTGGCGGCGACTCAGGATGAAGGCAGGCCGGCCAGAGGGAGAATGATGCTCCTAGAGCAGGCTCTCTCAGCCGAGAACGACGTACGAAGTTCTCTGCTGAGGGCAGAGTCTGCCATTCGAATCAAGCTCCTTGAAGAGGAGCAGCAGATGAAGGTGGCAGAGCACCAGATGAAGGTGGCAGAGCACCGCGTGCGGCTCCAGGTGGAGCAGACGAACTTAAAAATTGCGGAGTGGAAGCTCAGAGAGCTTCAGCAGGGAGGCGAAAAATAAAAAAAAAAAGTGCCAATGCCTCGACTTTTGAAGGTATCTAATTTATTTCACAGAAGTTGAAAGCTGGGGCTATATCCAGAAAAGGATAGGGTGCGATTTCAGCTTGTTTCACATTAGGCATGCTTTGAGAAAATGCATAATTACATAATGGCTCCTGCCCTTCATCTATTATCATTTGGACTAGTAAAAAGCCACTGCACAGACACTACAGCAAAGGGTTTGGCAATATTTTCACATTTTTATTGGTGAATAAACAGGAATAGAAAAAACAGTAAAGGCATTTGCGAAATACACACAAAAAAAAAAACTTATTAACATATGAACATACCTCCAGACGATGCTTATAGGACAGTTTCATTGGACGCCGTGCTATTTACTCCAGTACAATGAAAAAAAGCCACTTTCACGACAAAAGCTTTAAAGGGGCGATGGAACAATTTTTCGTACTTCGTGCAGATACTGCGTAAAACAAATCCCCAAAGTTTATGAGCTATGAAACACGCTTGTGTTTTTAAACCCGTGCAATAAAAAACGCCGAAGAAAAAAATGGAATAAATGGCAGAGTTTCCCCCTTTAACTTGCACCCAGAAAAAGTGGCCAAGTGATTTGGAGACGATTATATGGCACCAATGTTAATCATAGTACAGGACACGCGCCGAATCGCAAACATTGTTGGTTTGGCTATTGTCATCGTTGCAGCACTTGGACACGAGCCACTACCTGAATGATTGCCAAGCTGTTATCACATGCCCAAATCGAGTGCTCACGCAATACTATAAGGTCCAATCTGTGAGCCGCATTCAAATATTGTCACTCTGAGGGGGGACTACACCGACAATGCGACTCCTGAGCGTTTGTGTAGGAGTGATTGAAAGAAAATGGTTGCTTTTATCTGAAATTACACTGCAACAAAAAATGTTTCTTGGTCAGCGGCATTGCATTTAAGTATACTAGGGTTCCTCTAGTGCCAGTAAGCTTGTGTAAAGTGAAAAACATTATAACTGAATATTTTTCTACCGCCCCTTTAAGGCAAAGCTCGATCAGTCATTGCAGAAGAGAGCTTCCACTTCGAAAGAAGTTTCTACTTGAAGCTTCTTTCGATGATTTGCTCCCGTTTCTGTATGCCCGTGAGGGAGTCCTCCACGGTGTCCACGGCGGGTGGCAGGTGGACTGGCCGTGTGGCCCTCCTCCTGGGTCTCCGTGCCCTGGGCACAACTGGCGGAGCTGGGGGAGGTGGAGGCTGTGGGTCCTTTCTCAGGCAGGCCAGGTTGTGGAGTGCAGCGCAGGCTGTGATGATCTGCACGGCCCGACGTGGCTTGTGCTGCAGCCTCATGTCGAGGCAGGGGAAGCGCCGCTTCCAGATGCCAAAGGCCCTTTCGACAGAGTTTCTCGTCTTGATGTGGGCCTTCTGGTACCTGATCATGTGAGGGAATATCATGAGTGGCTAATTAAACTATAATATTGCCTGTAGATCCCTTTCATATCTTTCTCCCGAGTAGCTCGATTTCAAAATGCTCCAGCACAACGCACTAGCCGCAGACAATGACAAGCAGGAGAAGCTTCACTTGTCCCGCCTCCAGCATCAGCATCATACATTCGGTAACACATTGTCATCTTGTGCACTTCGTGCATACATGTGCAGCCAAAGCGTGCGAGAAGGCATTGAGCGTGCTCTGGAGGCAGGGCAGAAAGACTCCCTGCAGTTCTCATTCTGTCAGTGACTATAATCCTCAATAAGGGCAGATATTTTCGGGGCTAACGTTGTCACACCCAGTATCTTACTTATTTTGTTCATACATTATTTAACCTAAAGTTGAGGCTTGGGCGAGTTGGTACATACTTCGGAAATTAAAAACAGCGCGGAAAGACGAGGACCAGACAAAGAAGTGACACGGACGTAGCGCTGACTTACAACTGAGTTTATTGAACGCAAACTCGCAATATTTATTTGCGGTGTCACGAACAAAAGAACATAAAAAAAACATAAAAAAAAAAAGATAGCGAGGCTGGGTGCAGCATGTGTAAGCAGTCCTTCTGTGGCCCTATCAGGCAAAGAGATGAATTTTCTAGTTCCGTGACTTGCTCGATTTTTAGCACATACTCTGTACGGCTGTGTCATGGCGCATTTCATTATTATTTTTTTTCAATGTTTTTTCAATGTTTTTTTTTTCAATGTTTTTTATCATTGTTTTATTTTTATTGGTGATACATCACATGGGCTGAATTTTTTATGTTCTTTTGTTCGTGACACCGCAAATAAATATTGCGAGTTTGCGTTCAATAAACTCAGTTGTAAGTCAGCGCTACGTCCGTGTCACTTCTTTGTCTGGTCCTCGTCTTTCCGCGCTGTTTTTAATTTCCGAATTATTTAACCATCGCAAATAGCGCACAAGTTCAGTAGTCTTACTACTGTTCCACGTTTGTATATAATGTTTTCCTTGTCTTTAATAAAGTAGAAAGTTGGGCTAGTTGATTCTGGTTATACATAATGACAAATACACAGCGCAAAAGGACAAAAAGGGAAGAGACACACCGGATAGAACACAGCGCTGTTCTATCCGGTGTGTCTCTTCCCTTTTTGTCCTTTTGCGCTGTGTATTTGTCATTATGTATTTTCCTTGTCTCCACACATAGCCCTACATTTGCTCAGGCACTTGTAGGATTTACTTGCCTGCCTCGTGGTGTGTTAGCTGGACCGGGATCTGCCAGGGGGGTCATCAGGAAGAAGAAGCAGGCGTAGCCCATGTCCCCAAGCAGCACCCCTGGTACCCGGCGTTCCTCGTACAGCACCCGCACACGGGAGTTGTCAAATATCCGGCTGTCGTGTACCGACCCGGGCCAGCTCACAACCACATCGTAAAATTGCAGCTGGGGGCCGGTGACAGCCTGCAAGTAGATTGCGTCGAAATGAAACATGGAGACATGAGTAAGAAAAATTAGTGGCAATGGTCCCATCGAATGAAGCTGTCGTAATACTCGACAAATATTTTCATTACAAAAACTGCTCAAGTGATGTGTTCTGACAATGTCAATATGAACATTGTAAGCTTCGAAAAGCATGAATATTGCAGTTCATTTGGAAGCGAATATCAAATAACGTATTATTTGAACTACTATTAGAAAATTAGAATATTCGTGCAGTCCTACTTTTTGCACATAGAATTCGTGCAGCCCTACTTTTGCACATAGCATCAAGGGGAAAAAAAATCTGTACTTTCTTAATTTTCAGTGGCATCGCCAACCATGTCATGTGCCAGACGCTTTAGAGCAACATGTAGCAGGTTATTCATTCTGGCTCAGTTTGGCACAGCAGCTGAACCACTGCATATAGCGAAGCAAAGACGAGAGGGCTTTGACTACAATGCTTGGGGCAGAATTTCCAAGTTTCATGCAGTCGAACATGAGCGCATACTCCAATGAATAACATCTCGCGATCGCGCAAGCGTTGCTCTTTAAACTCTAAATTCGGTAAACCGCGAACTCTGCACTCGTTACCTGGACGTTGATTGAGAACACTCCCTTGCGGTTGCGGAACACCTCCGCGTCGTCGCCGCCGGGGCTCTTGATCCGCACGTGGGTGCAGTCGATGCACCCGGTGACGCCGGGGAATTTCGCAAGTGCGAAGAAATCGAGCATCACCGTGTTGAATTGGGCGGCGCTGGGAAAGTGAACGAGGTCCCGGAACAAGTGCCTCGCGATCAGCTGCGTAACTACTCCGACCGCGCGGCACACTGTCGGTTGGGACACGGTCACGAGGTCCCTAGTCACAACCTGGAAGGTCCCGGCACCATAAAACCGCAGCGTGACCAGCAGTTGCAGCATGGGGGTCAGCGGAAGGCCTCTGCAGTCGGTGCTCGTTTGTAGCGGCAGCATCCCGAGCAGCTCTCGCACGGTTCCCTTCGTAAAGCGGTACCGCGCCAGGAACTGCCCGTCGTTGTAGCGCTCCATTGGGTTCTCCCTATCCCGAATTGATGGTCGCGGGACTCGTGGCAAAGGGAACGCGTCCCCGAAGACGACATCGCACGCGCGAGTTGCGAATTCGAAGGCGGAGATCCTCTCGGCGACGTCGCTTCGCCAAGCCGCCATGTTGAAACGACTACGAAGTCGCGTTCAAGATAGGTCCAACCCAGTCTTGAAATTTGGGCACTTCAAGTTCGCTTCAAGCTCCGTTCAAGATCGGTTCAAGTTAAGGTGCGTTTATGAAGCGCGCTTGCTCGTCGCAAGACGGACTTGAGCAAGTTGAAGCTCGACTTCAGAGCAAGTCACATCTATGAATTCGGGGGTAAGCCTCTTGCGACGTCTTAGGACCGGATACGCTGCAGCGGAGCTGGTCCTAAGGCATCGAAAGAGGCTCATAAACCGGTCTTGTCTCTCTCGGTCGTGCTCGGTTGGAAGTCTGTGAACGAGCCTTAACTTGAGGCTCTCTAGCATCTAATGACGTCGTTGGTGCCATCCCGTGGTATCTTAAAGGGGCCCTGCAAGCACTTTTTTGCTGGTTTTCAATTTGCACCGAACCTCAGCGCACTGAACGTAGTAACTTAATGAAACTTTTCTTTTCTCGAATTTCCCCCTATTTTAGAAGTTATAGGCAAATTAAAATTACAAAAACAAGCGAAAAATAACCTCCTTCATTGGTTGCTTCAGCGGGCGTGGACTAAGGGAGGGGTACAGTGAGCTCAGCGAGCGCTCACTGCTGCCGCACTCCGTGTCGACGGCGCGAGAGGGCACCACTAAAGCATGATTTGGATAGGCTCTATGCAGCGCGCAGCCAGAGCGGCTCTCATTGCATTTGCTGCGCGATTAAACACTAATTCGGCATGACACTTCATTGGCCACAAACGACAGCAAACGCGGGGTAAAGATCAGTTCAGAATGGGAGCCACTTCGCGCTGCCATACCACGAAACGGCCAAATTGCAAGACAAAGCTGCTCGCCGAAGGTCTTCGGAACGCACGGAGCCGGTCGGAACCTCCAGTCCCTAAACGACCGCAGCGCCACCGCGTACATCCGGGACCTTTCCGTGTCAGCGCCTTATCCCACAACTCCTTTCTTGTATGCGCCGCCTTTTCCACCGCTTGGTGGCGGGATGTCGATGGGTCATTTCTTGTTTCCGTACTTTATAAACTGCATTCGTTTCTTTTCTGATCTAAAATACTGAACAAAAATTACTTTTATAAATCATTGAAACGGTTCGCTCCACTGATATTTTGTATTTCGACTAAAACGAAGCTTTTAGCGGCTCTGACCAGTAGTAACCCCAGGACCAAAGACGTCACATATCGCGCGCTTTCGGTACCGCGGGTCGCCCCTGTCGGCGGAGAGAGTTTCCGCGTCGTCCGGTTAAAGTATGATGCACTTATATTTAGTACCTCTCTCCGTGCGCTCTTGCTTGCCCGATGCCCAAGAGACGTGCAAACCGCAAAAAAGGTAGAAAAAAAAAGGGGGGGAGGGGGGGGGGGGGGGGGGGCTGGAAGGCGCTTAGCCTCGCTCAGAGTCGGGCGCAAGTGAAGCCACCGGAAGTTCGATGCTTGTCCCGGAAGTCGAGTTTTTGCTGGGTCTTATAGTGCATTTAGTTAATGTTTTGGCTCACGCTTTCTTGCATTTTCACGCGGGCTCTAATAATCCCTTTTAGTAATCAATCTTGAGAAAGGGGCTATACTTCGTTTCAGCTTCCGTCCGAGCGCAGCCAAAGCTACCCGTGTGGCCGGAGCCAATCACACGCCGGCAATAGGTCACGCGATCTCGCCTCTACTTTTGTATCACTCCGCTGCACCGCTGGTCGTCCGCGCCGCCCGCGCTCGCCGGGTATTTCGTCTGCTACGGGTGTATCAACAGTTTCGTCTGGTGCAGGTTTAAAAAATGCTCGTTCACGTTCTGAAATTGAGTCGCAGGGGACGTCAGTACGTATGCTGGCCGCTGGCGCATGTGTCCGATCTTTCCACCCGTTCAGCATTTAAGCATAGTTTCGAGATGTAAGTACACATGGCAAGGTGCCTGATGACTTGGTCGTTGTTGATGTTTCCTTCTATTGTCTGGGTATACCAGGGCTTGAGGCGCAGTCCTTTTCCCCAGCTTCTCGCCGTTCAACGTGATTGGCAGGTAAAGGGGTGCCCCGTTTGCGCCACGTATTAGTGAATTGTAGTGGCCCGGACGCTTTTCTTGTTTGCAACACATTGGCGGTACGACGCAGCCGGAGTCTCCTGCCGAATTTGAAAGTAGACATTCATCACGACCTCTTGCGCCTGATGCCGCAACGTGCCTTTGCGAAAGGACAGTTTGAAGCAATTCGGTCAGGAAAGCAGCGAAGCACATGATTCGGCCATTATCGAAACGAAACCACAAAGAAAAACCGAGCGCTGCAGCCGTGTTGCCAGCGGATGTACGTGTTTTCACCAAACCACATGCATTTACATATATTAATAAAAACATAAACTTCAGATATTTAATTCCTTTAGTTGCAAATCATTCTTAGCAGTACGCATCTGGAATATTGTGCAGTGTTTACGCACAAAACAGTTATATAAAAAAAAATACTTTGGCGAACTACTTTGTGGTGCGTAGGAATGCTCTTCTCGAAGTTGCGAACCGTCCCTCAGCCTTTGGCTGCGCTCGGACGGAAGCTGAAACGTAGTATAGAATCTCGAAATTTTCATACATCAAATGGCATCCAAGAAGACTTCTCGGGCCTGCATGAACTGTTATCGTGCAACAAGCAGGCTCTCTTGATATAACAAAAGCAAATCAAGCGCCTTGGAAACTGTTTGAACCGCCGCTCTGAGGGTGGGAAAGCCTGTCAAGCACTCACTTCCGGGACAAGCCGCTTCCTTGCGGTGGCTTCGTACCTGTTTCCTCAATGCGCCATCAAGCTTTCTAGCGCAGATCAGTGGCCTGCCTCGAAACAAACTGCCATAGGCAAGAACTTTATTTACATATAAACTCACTGATCTCCATGACCATTGTTCGATCGCGCATCCCCACTCCGCGAGTGCGGTCACCGCACGGCCGTCTTTTATGTCGAAAAACATGATTTGCAGCGTCTCGGAGGCTGGCGGCAGCTTACTAAAGAGACGTTTTCCACTCATTCGTCGTTAATCGTCCAAGAAATTTTTTAAAACCCTGTGTAAGCTGTCATACTTGCTGTTGCGAACACGTGTAAATTTTTACGGAAGCGCAGTGCCGCAGAAAAAAGTACAACTCGTCGAAATCAAGTTTCGCCGGTCTTGCGGCGTGATCAAAGCTTCCTTGGCATGCCGAAGCGCTGAGTTTCTGTGCCTTCGCACGCTTGGATACCGATCAAGAGTCGGCGCCGAGGCAAAGTTTCGAAGGTAGGTATCGCATAGATGTCTTCGCATCATATATCGACGACGGAGTTCTGGGTCGTCCAGATGTTCAGACGAGTTGCTATCAAGAAAAGGGGGAAAGCAATCCACACGGTTGCTCTTATGCACTATTAACCATGGCTCGTTACAAATCTACTCTAATAGATCACATAGCAGCACAAATAGAGCAACACTGTGGAGTAAGGAGGGTTTTCGAAAGCAAAAGTACAAGACGTTGAGAGTGAAAATCTTTCAAGCGGGGCCCATATGGTCGTGTGCAATCTGTTGACCAACCACAACTAGGCGTGCCGCACTCAAACGTTAAGTAAAATTAAGTAGGTTGATAATGAGCCACTGCTGATCAGTGATCAGGCGCTGTTGTGCGCGGTATTCTGTAAACCGTCTAACGACGAAAAAAAAAGACGTGCCGTCCTCCCCTCTTCTGTTGCCACTTAGCTAAAAATACAGTCGTCAGAGTAAAGTAAAACGCTGCTCAAGAAGCACATACGGCTTCACGCACATTGCACTTACAAAACATATCCAAACGGAGTCGATTCTTGATCGTCATCCAAGCGTGCAAGGGCACCGAGACGTAGCGCTTCGACGTGCCAAGGAAGCTTTCACCACACCGCGAGACTGGTGAAACTTGCTTTCAACGAGTTCTGCCCTTTTCCTGCCGGCACAGCGCTTCCGTAAACATTTTCACGTGTTCCCAGCGGCAAGCCTCACGTCTTACACATGGTTTTAAATAAATTCTTCGGTGAATGACTACGAACGAATAGAAACCGTGTCTTCAGCACAGTGCCGCCAGCCTCCGCAACGCTCCAAAAACGCGATTTCTCAACATGCTAGATAGTCGTCCGGTTGCCGCACTCGGGCTGCAGCGATCAAGCGGGGATGCGCGATCCAACAATTGTCCCAGGCATCAGTGTATAAACTAGAGAAAACACTACATGCTCTCAGTACATGACAGCGCTCTTTAGAATTATTCAACGAGCGCGCTTCAGCGTTTCAAGTTAAAATTTGATTCCTCCTCTTCTTACCGCGCCCGAAAGCGAAAGGGTGACGGCGCCTGAAAGCAAAAAAAGGTACGGACAGGACGAGGGTAAAAAGTTGGGAAGTTGGTGATTCATAATGATTAAAAAGCGCAACAAGACGACGGACACAGAAGAAGACATAGACACAGCGCTAGAACTGCGTCTTCTTCTGTGTCCGTCGTCTTGTTGCGCTTTTTAATCATTACCGACAGGAAGAGTTCGGGAGAGCCCAGAGGAAACCAAACTCCCATGGCAATGAACCCTGTGCCTGTGCACGTCCATCGAGCGAGTCTGGTGCGTAGATACATTTCCCTCGTGCAACTGATTCGGGGAGCTAAAGCAACAAATTTAGCGCGTTTTCTGACTCAGCCCGCGCTATTTTCATTTCTTCTGCCCTTCGGTTATCTCGCAAGGCGCATGCGAAAATGAGTTAGCTTACCTTTTTAGTGTGGTTGAATGGTGACAGGCGATCGCGGCGACAACGAAGAGAGCAGCCGCCCTCACTGCCCGTGGTGGTTCATGGTTCAAGCGCGAGCAAGCGTACGGACCGGACGCAGCAAGTAAACATCACGTGACGGACGGTCGCTCCATGCGCTACTCTCACTGGCACCGCTCGCGTTTCATGATCCGCGAGCTGAGTGCGCCGGCTTTCGCGTGGGTCTCCCTCCGCCGCTCAAAGAGATCTTCGCATTCGCACGAATGGCACGCAATATGAGACATGTGCCAACAAGAAAGCGACCCCTAGAGGAAACGTGGCGTGTGTTATGTGTTTTTACTTGAAAGAAACGGGAACACAGACCTGAACTAAGAAATATGTGAAGCCGTACATTTACTGACTCGTGCCGACGTGTCGCCTCTATGCCGTTTTGCCCGTGCACGGATATCGCAGCGCTTTCCAGTTTTGAAGAAAAGCCTGTTGACTTACGGTTTCCTTTTACAGTGTGGTCCAATGACTCTCGTTACAATTGGTGAGGAATTTCAAACGACCGTTTTCTTTTTAAGGTGCCTCACCGGGGTGGCAGGTGCAGGAAACAGGACTTTGAGGCTATCCCATTGGACAATAGATATCCAAGGAACATCCGGTGGACATCCTGCAATGAACATTGGGACGTCCGTAGGATATCCGCAGAAATCCCAAGGACGTACTGGGGACGTCCGTAGGATGGGCCTGTGCAAAGAAATTGTTCATCCAGGTGACATCCCACGTACATCCAAGTCGGACTTTCGGACGTCCCTCGGATGATCAGAAAGAGACATATTCCCCGTTAAAATATCCACCGGATGTCCAAAGAATAACCTTTTATGGATAACGGACATCCACGGGACATCCTTTTTTTTATCCGAACTGGAGCTCACCTGGACCGTACCGGTCAAGATGCTCCCATCAAAATGCCTTTCCCTACGCATGCCAGAACTTTCGTTAGCCATATTTTCTCGTGTTTTCCCACATTTATTTCTTAAAATGTCTGTTCATCCAGTTTTCTGCAGTTGATTGAGCAACTAGTTATAGTGGCTTAAGAGGGCATTGAAAAGAAAAAGCTTTTTTTTACGCAGCCTGATTACGATCTATACCCAAGAAGCAATATCAAGGACATGAGACTCATTTGAGCTCTCCCGAAAAATGGACTTAAATCTGTCTAAGGGCCAGTTTCGGGAAAACTCAAATCAGTACCATGCAATTAATTTTTTTTTTTTTTGGGGGGGGGGGGGGGGGGATGGGAGGGAATGCATTATGTGGAATGCAAATCCCATAACTAACCTGTTTTAAAAAAGGTTGTTCTTTGCAGTGGCTTAAGAGAGACTAGCAAATGAGAAGGCCCAGGATACAACCAAGCTAAATTAACAAGCTGTGCAGGAAAAGCGGGCATAAAATTAACATGCTAACCGTCTAAGCACATTTCACCATTTCGAGTCATATTATTTATGGACCTCTATTCGCAGGGTTTCTCTCTAAACCAAAAAGGACTGGTTGCCACAGGCATGACATGATGTACTCTTTCCAGAAATAGATGTGGGTATAGTGAGAAAATATATGGTTCACAAAACCTCCGACATGGACAGGAAAGGGTAATTCCAAGAGGAGCACCTTGATTAAGCAGCATCTTGGTCATTTTGAACGCTCGGGTAAAGGAAAAATAGAATGAATTCTTAATCAAGAGCATTCCTGAGAGGATTCACATGCAAGTTTAACAATTTGCACGAAGTTACACATAAATGTTAAGTACATACTATGACACAGTTAGAAAGAACATATCACCACTTTTTTCGAGAGGCAACGTCTTATCACTTATGCTGTGTCCCAGTTGAGCCCTTTCGACCATATAAATTAAATCGTTTTGGCGACTTGGCTTTGGTTGTCATAGTAAAACAGGAAAAGTTGGCAAAGGCATGTTCATGCTAACTGTGCTGCACTCTCTAGATGATGCATAACAGCATGGTCACATCGTTTAACTCTAAAAAGATTTAACAAAATTTAAAAAAAAATATAACGAGGAACATTATACTGAACAAACTTTGTACCTCTAAAGAACCATATGCTAAAAGTTAGAAGGAACAGATTTATTCACAAAAATTAAAAGCAACACTTTTTAAGTGCAACTACACACCTAAACAACTTTATAAAAAAAAACACAGTAGGAACAGGCAGTTGATCACAATGGTCATACTGCAACAATGTTAGCAGGGGTAAACATGCAGTCCTTGCAAGGTAGTCATGATTCATGCGAAGGAAAACAGGGGATCGTCGATCACTCTGTCCTGGCACGTAATGCAGTGGCGGCTTACTCTTGTTATCGGATGCCCTTCTGCACCAGCGGCCAGATTCACGAAACGATCTTACGCCAAAAATGTGCGTAAGACAAAACTTAAGAACAAATCCGTATTCACGAAACGAAATTTTCGTAAGTTTTGCGCAGGTTACGACGAAATCCTACCACAACTCCGAAGCTGTCTTACGCACTTCTTACGATCAAATCAGCATGGCCGACAGCGTCGCTCAGTTGGTCGCGACAACCAACGGATGTTTATTTTTCTACGTGCGCTTCTCACGCGTCCCGACTTCAAGCAGCAAGAAACAAGTAAAAAGTACTTGAAACAGATCACGACGAACGAACAAGAACGCTGGATCCACAGACACACGGGAAAAACTCTAAGGGCCACGAGTACGGACTCCGACCGATCGGCAGATAGGCCTAGCAGGCACTCCGACTCGGCGCAGCGATGATCTGACGGTCCTTGGCGAACACCGTCTGCCCACGACCGGCTGGCGTGCTGAGTGGAATATGCCCGCGCGACCCTTGTGAACCCTTCCCGTATTATAGTTTGATCGCTGACCTCAATTCTAGATTAAGAGGTCAATCTCTTCCTCTTGTCATCTCCTCGTTTTCCGAGGCAACGGTGACGAACGCTGTCGTCGAAAAGGGGCTCTCATCGATTCTATCTCTGTTTTGTGTGATATCAAGCTCAAATAAACGCCGTATGGATTACCTTCGCAACATGGTATGTACACTTTGTTATTAGTATTCCATTTTATTCTGACATGACTGCACCTCACTGTCGATCGCTGTAACAGTTCGTGGGTCGCAATGCCGGTTCAACCTTTCTTCGCCGGGTGTCACGTCAGCATCGAGTTGCAATTGTAAAGGATCGGTCCCGAAGCGCTTATCAATTTGCGGTCCAACAGCGCAAATCCAGTGCACTTCGATCGAACACGCGCGTCCGCTCCGTAGTGTGAACAGGCATTTACGTGGCTCTTGCTTACACTGTCGTAGTTCAAACGTATCTTTTTTTTTAACGTCGGCTCGCTCCTGCATCTCCGAGGCCGCAAAAAACACCGCGGCGATTTGTTCCCATCTACGTCGCTTTGCAAACGACTGCGGGCCGTCTTTTACCAACGATGACAGTTGTGTTGACTTGGTAGCGATCGAGTTCGTAGCAGTCAATGGGGGTGGTTACGCACCCCGGCCTCGGCATTCGGGCGAGTTTAAATCGTGTTAGCGTCGACATATCACTGCACGGATATGAACCCCAGACCAACGGTGGCAGAAAGGCCGCCTGTGTTTGTTATGACAAATCCACGTGCTCCGAACGGCTCCGAACAAATGCCGAGCTCTCCGATTGGTTATTCGTGCTGCCGAAGACGCCGTCGCCATAGCAACAGCACCGGTAAGTTTTAGTTTTTCCATACGACAACGTCGCTTTCCTCCTCTCACTTAAGAACGCGTTCGTGAATACCGATTTCTCCTCTTCTTACGATGTTCTTAACTTACGAACTTCTTAGCTAAGTTGTCGTAAACTAAGAAGCTCTTCGTGAATCTGGCCTCTGGTTCGCAAAGCCTTTGAAATTAAAAAGAATGTGCATAAATGGCCGCTTTTGTCCGGTGCTGCCAGTACAAAGCAGTTGACAATCGCCTGCACGTGGATCGCGACCATACAACATACTGTATGCAGCTTTTTTGGTAACATCTTTTCCAAAAATAGACAATGCTATAGTTTGTAAAGAAAAAATGCCAAGCAAGCCCCTTCAAAATTATTCAATCCAACTGAACTTAGTCATGTTCAAAATATCACAGTATGAATAAACATGTCATACAAGCGTTACAACCTTGACATGCATTATGCCAAATGTACAGAAGAACACATTTCTTCACAAAAATTCAAAACAAAATGTTTTTAAATGTAACACATGTCATCAAAGACCACTTCGAGAACAACACCTTAGTCTAGAAACACAGTGGATCGCAATGGTTTTACTGCAACATAACCAAGGGTAGCTAACCCCTGCAAGGTACACCATGCTATATGCAGCCTCGTTGGTAACATCTTATCAAAAATAAGCGACACTATAGCATGTTAACAAAAAATGCCAAGCAAACCCCTTCAAAAGCATTCACTTTGTCTAAACTTCGATATGTTCAAAATATCACAGTATGAATAAACAGTGCCACACAAGCATTACAACCTTGACGAATGTTATGCGAAGTGTAAGGAAGAACAAATTTCTTCACAAAAATTCAAACCAAAAATCTTTAAATTTTCTATTAAAATCTATTTCACCTGTCATCAAAGACAACTTCGAAAACAACACCTCAGCTGGAATGCACAGTGGATCACAGTGGTTTTACTGCAACATTACCAAGGGTAGCTAACCACTGCAAGGTGCACCACACTATATGCAACTTCCTTAAAAAACCTTTTTTTTGTGAAAAAAAGCACAGCAAAAACTTGTACACTAAAAAGTAAAAAAAAGTCACTCCACCTGAAATCAGATGTGCGAAAAAATATTGCGGTGCAAATCCACAAGAGCACAGAAACAATGGTCACAGGCAGTGAAAGGCAAGTATGAAAGAAAAAACAAATGCACATAGAAGAGGCCTGGCATAATGAACTTCAAAAGAAACTGCTGTGGTCTGATATATATAAAGTTTGCAAGCGAAACCTCAGACGCACACAAAGGAAAGCTGTTTTGACCTCCTACTCCCCGCTGGCACTCTGCTCCTTGCTGATGACAGTGTTCCAGCGTCAGAAGTGCTGCAAGGCCTCTCAACTACTACTGCCAAGCCACTGGCTAGGAGCAGTGGTGCAGTGTGGAGCATCACCGTGATGCCTCGATATGAGCCACATGTGCGCCAAGCATGAGGAAGCTCACTTACTTTGTCTTCCTGCAGAACTGCTTCCCTCCTTTGATGCTGCAGTGAACAGGCCTGGGAAAGAAGTGTTCGACACTGCATTGGTTGCCACAAGTTGTCCTTACTTTCAGGGGTGTCTTATAACACGAGACAGAATGCATTTTTTAGCAAATCACCTTGAGGAAAATCTGCCAGTACTGCGGGCGCTTTTCGGGGGGCTGCCTTTGTTGGCTTGTGCCGCACTGGTTCCTCGTCAGACTGCGACCACTGGGGCGATGGCCTCCGCATCCTCTTGCCTTGCGGCCTTTCTGAGTCGCTGCTTAGTTCCGATGTGTATTGGCTACGCTCCAGCTTCTTCCGTACCTGCTCGTACGTTGCTGAAAGGACAAGCATCCGTAGTGTCAGCTTTCTTGCACCACACCACATTATAATATTGTCCATACCGAATAACCCTTTCATCGCCACAGCAAATCGTTTCCACGACGCATCTGGTGGCACTGCTATTTTCACCATCGAAATTATCCTGTCCTCTTTAGACTGGTGCCCGCGGAACCTCCTTTGATCTGGTGCGCCCGCGGGGGATCCGCGGAACATGCCCGCGGATCCCCCGCGAGGATCCGCGGGCATGTTCAGCAGCGGCAGGCGTGCTACGTTGCTCGAGACGACGTTCACTGGGGTTGCACTCGACCTCCTGTATGTCCTTGCTGGCATGATCAAGAAGCGCTAAAGTTCTTCTTTTTTCTCGGGAGGCTTTCTTGCAGGCGTATGCCGGCCGTGATCCAGGCATGGTGGCACAGTACTCACAGTCAACGCGGGCTACTACGCTACGACATGCCTCAGTAGACAATGGCGGTACAGCCGAATTCTTACGTAAATAGGATACATATCGGACTAAATGAATACAATGATGTACTCACCTTATTTCCGAGACGACGAAACCAGAAGTGGAAAACCCGCCAAAACGTTCGCGCGCGCACTAGCTGCAGAGGAGTCGGGAAAACCGGAAAAACAGGATTGATGACGATGGCGATCTAGCAGCCTCTCCAGCAAATAACTCCAAAAACGAAACAAAAACACACGAGATGAAAGCAGGACGCATCACCATTAAATTAATAAGTTTAGGGTAGGAAAATCTGAAAGCCGAAGGTAAAGCCATGGGAGGCAACTTCAACACCTGAGACTGCATGCTGCGAGCGCAAAGGCTTTATTCGACACGATTGGCTAGCTACCACCAGCTTGGGTGCACACTCGCTGTCTTTTCGCTAGTTATTGAAACTTGGGGGCCTTTCCGGTTGCTCAGTGCTGCTCTGGCTTTTGGAATGCACTATCCTAGACCCTCTAATTGAAGTGATTTATGTCGTGTTACAATGGACGTCCAGAGGATATCATGCCCGGGATCTATCGGGCAAATTCCAACAATCCCAAAGCGGACATCTAGAGGACATCCACAGGAGCAGAGAAAATGGACGTTCTTTATAACCTGAAATACACGTCCCGCGTTGGTCCCTTGGACGTCCCGTTTCGGTCGTTGGGGTCATGGACGTTCGGATCTAAACCGGATGTCCCTCGGATATTCGTGGTCCAATGGGATGCTATAAAGCAGACCATAAATTCTATCAAATATTATGTCCCGAAGATTTGTAAACGCCTTTCCTGCACTGCAAAGATAATATGTCTTCCGGGGTGTTTCAGTTGGCCGACTATTCCGTTGGTTCAAAACATTAAAGTCACTGTAGGCACGAGCTCAACATGTGTACATTCCATTCCTTGTACAGATTACTTTGAGCAGGGTAAACATTATGTCTTCAAATCATCAGATAAAAAACGCAAGTTTATTTTAAGGCGACGTCTTGAAATAACTACAGAAAAAGGCGCCGAGATTGGACTAGACCATGGTGCCCTGTTGGGGAGCGAGATGTCTCAAAAAGAACTCTTCTCCATCCTGGACGGAAAATCTAACCTGGTGAAGACCCGCTTGCGTTCCAAACCTCTATGTCAGAGAGCAAACTGTCAATTTTATGGTAAAATTATTTCAGGGTCAAGGACGTCCATATTCAATTTATGCCACATCTCAGGGTTAGTGCGCGTCTTTTATAAGCTTTTCTTTTTTCTTTTTTTTTGCAATCCTATTGCAAACGCCGTCGACTAAACCTGCCCGTTATCACCTCCGAGTCAAAACCTTTATATACCTAGAAGAATAAAGAAATTACCGTTGCACGATTCAAAACTTTCCGAGTGTGAAAACTGTGTTTGTTCGGCTCAATAGAAGTCGGTGTCGTTGTCACCTGTGCAAGGCTTAATCTGCTTGTCTAACATGACGCTTTGCCCAAATCAGCAGCACTGAAGCGACAAACTATTTGGAGAAGCTACTCAATTATATTCTAAGCTCCGACATGACACGCCTAGCCCCCCCCCCCCCCCCCTCCCCCCTCCCCCCGGAAGGCCTCAGCACTCGCCAGACTTGGGCGGCTTGAATAAAGGCTCTATCTCTCTCTCCCTCTCTCTCTCAAATATAATTTGAGTAGGAGTACAACCCGTGCACATATTTTCCGTTTGGGATAAAGGGTAACCCCTTAGTTTTACACTATTGGAAGTTATATTGCAGCGAGGAGGACTGCCTTGCCTGGCTTCCAAAACAGGTTCAGTATTAGCCCCGAGAGCGAACACAAGCCTCGCTGCGGTCCCCGCGCCCTGATTGGGTGAGGTGTACCGTGACGTCAGGGCGAGTACCCCGCTCCGCGATCTCGCATCGGGTCGCTTCCCAGCGCCGGTTTCCTGGTTTGGCGTTGTGTGCCGCAAGCTCTTCGAGGAGCCGGACTTCGTTTACCCGGTGTACAAGACGTTGAGTTAGGCCGATATTAACGTGCTTCCGTACATCTTATAAGCCTGCTTGTCCCTTTTACCTTTAAAATTGGGTTACAAATCCCGAAAACTATCGGCGGAGGCAATTACGCCGATGAACCTCCCCGTCCGTCCACACGACGCAAGGCAATCTTGAGAGGGGTCGGTGAAGCGGTGACGCAAGTGTTTCAGACGCTGGAATTCTGTTCCTTGCATGTTCATGATTTAGGACGATATCACATCCCGCTTTCAAGGCATCTGAAGCGGCCTTTATATCATGAGCCTTTCGGTGGTCGGCAAATTAGCTTGCGACCCCGACTCTGCGCTTCCACTCTGCATGCGCTGGTTTGCAGATGTTTTAAAGGCCCTGCGTCTGATGATCTTTGAAGTGCTCATGAAACAGGGTTGTTTTACATAAATGTAGCTTCTTCCTGAATTAATTATATAGTTTATACGCTTATGCAGGCATATTTCTTAGAGGATTCACAATTACTGGAAATTAGTTTGTATGGTAGCAGCAAAAACGGCCGAATTTCCCCCAGTTGGCTCTATGATATGCAGTCAACTGCCCAAAATATGCACAGCAATAGTGCCGTAATTTGGGATGTTTATACTTTTTCCTGACATTCTTTATTCCAGCCTTTGGTATTCGGAAAATGCACCGTTTAGTCTGAATTGTCATTTCCATTTAAGAGTCACTGCCGCAGGTCCCCAAAAGCTTCCTCAGCCTCCAAACTCCCTGCAACTGGACTCTCTGACAACAGAGGAAAACAGGAGTAAAAGCAAGCATTCGAACGTCTGTCCAGTGGTAGATGCAGCACTAGTAGCAGAAAATGTGGAACCTGTGAAGGGCGACAGTCTGCGTGAGAAAAGCTTCTGGTACTTTAGCTTCAGGACAATTGGATTTAAGCAAAATCTAAATTTTAGGGCTTAATGGACTAATAACGAGCTAGACACCCTACCTTATGTGTGTTATATATTACTTGAAAATTGATATAAACAAGTCCACAGATACCATCCGTGTAGTTCATTGAAATACTATCCGAATCCAGCAAAGGTCAAGTACGAGCAATGTATATAATAAATGTTCCTTGTGTGTTTTTTTACTTTGCCCCTGCACTTGGGCTGTCTTACTTGTGATTCTCCCCCCATGGCCGAGACTGTATTTAGCACGTTGCTCGATCAGCATGCAGCTTTTCTGCTTCGGCGATCTTGTTTAAAGACAGAGATACAAAAAAAAAATAGTATACATAACCTGCCAATTCATTCGGACCATCAGCAGCGTTTATTGTGCGAGATGTAAATCTGTAGTGATGCCCCTGCAATTGTGGCCATATTTATTTATTTTC
The DNA here is from genome assembly GCF_016920785.2 of Ixodes scapularis. Taxonomy (NCBI): domain Eukaryota; kingdom Metazoa; phylum Arthropoda; class Arachnida; order Ixodida; family Ixodidae; genus Ixodes; species Ixodes scapularis. The sequence continues at coordinate 26,406,084 of NW_024609881.1, forward strand.
ACATACCAGCTGTGGTTCATGCGTTGCCTGGCCTGTCAGCCGTGCTTAAAATGCTCGTTGAAGTTTCGCCTGTAGCTACAGGCAATACCTCAATAAAGGCGTATATAAAAATTTACACTTCCTACGAAAAGCACGCCAAAAAAAATTAAATAGAAACGACCGCGCCGACAGCTAGCGTCGTCACAGCGTCCACAGGGCGAGCGGGACGAGTCGGGGAAAAATTCTCTCCTCGCCGTGACGTCACCGCGGTTCGCCGTAAGGGGGCGCCAGGCGAACTTCTCGGGGCTAATATCGAAAACGCTCGTGCAAAAAAACAATAAAATATGGAATTAAAAAAAAAAAAAAAAAAATCCGATACCCGCCTTTCATTAACGAGGTTGGCGGGCGCTCTTTCGTTGAGCGATTGCCCGCCGCGATGCGCATAAGACAAAAACGCCAACGGACAACCAGCGCCATCTCTGCAAGTCAGACTCAACTAGAAGCCAGGAGCGCGATGTATGGATGTTCGAAATGGGTGAATAACGTTGGTGCTTCTCGAAGGCGCTCCAGCCACTATAATTGTTTTAAAAAAGAAATACATGCAGAGTGGTCTTTAAGCTTTACAGAGTTACTTCAAACAACCAAGAAATCTACGCTAAAGCGATCTGTGCTCGTGTGTTATAAGGCCGAGGGGACATATCAAAGTGTGCTAATCGTCACAACGTGTCAAAAACCGACTTCAAATAGTAGGATTAACTTTTTACTTTGTGATAATAGACATACATTTTCACTCAACAACTTGATGAGCTTTATCAAAAATTAGTAAATCAGTACGTTTGCGAATTTGCGGACGAATCGGCGCTGACGGCAGGCGGAATTTGAAGCTGAGTAGAGAAATGGGTTGGTTCCTGCCGGAAAACCTGGGTATTAGTCCAAGACCGATACAGATTTTCCGCCAGCGACGAGCGGGTTTTGCCCCCCGACTCCAAAATCGCCTCACCGACGGCGTGGATCCGACCGCGAATTCGCAAATGTAAAAGCACCACAAGGCTGCTGTGCGAAAACGAAATTATCATCGATACCACTTCCGCTATTGATGTCAATGGAGAACTGCACTCTCAATAAATAAATATTACTGGTTTTTGATTAAGCTCTAGCATTCTTTTTGTTTGGGTTGCTCCAGCAGGCATGCCAATGGATGATGAAACGCACTAAAAACATCCGCGGTCCACTCGACACCTCTGTCTTGCTGTAGTGTTTTTGACTTCTCACTGCAGGGATCTAGGGATCTGACACAGAAACAGATGGTTTCCCCTGTGTCCCTAACTTGGCGTTCCAAGCGATGCACTAAGACAAGCTTGGGAGATGATCGTGTTGGTTCAAGTCATGGACGAAAGAAAAATAAAACAATTAAAACAGGGACAACACAACTACATTTTTCACAGTGAAATATGAAAGATATGGTTGTGTTGTCCCTGTTTTAATTGTTTTATTCTTTCTTCATCCATCACTAAGACAAATACGCATCAAGTCACTTTTGAAGAGGTCGCATTGTCCCTATCGGCTACGGAGAGACTTATACTATCGCTTCTGCTTTACTTGTGGTGTTTTATCAGCTAAAGCATATCTTCAGTTGACTTTTATTTTCACAGTATAGTACCTTAGTAATTTTTCACCTTAATCCCCTTGGAATCTGTAACAATTTAATACGAGCATTATAATATTCAAGTTTAGAACATATGTCCTACCAAAACCTAAATATAACTATCAACTCAAGATAAAGATAATTTGTGCTCAGTAAATTATAGTTAAGTGCAGGTGCTTTCTTTTGACATCAATTGCATGACTAATATATTTTAGCTACAAAAAAGAGCTAAGATATGTAATATAGGAGCTATTATGTTTAAACTACACCGAATCCGAGATTTGAAGCCGTGTTCTTTTCTTCTTTTTTTTTACGTACATATACACCACCAAGTAGCCAAGGGTAATTTATGATTATAAAATGAAATTAACTGCGGGTTCATCATTTTGGTTTTAACATTAAGACTGAGCTTAAATGTTTATAATACAAAACGACCAAGAACTACATAGTCTTGGTTCATTATGTTTCAATTACACCAGCTATTTTAGAGCTCTGAAAGTATGCTCAATAAAAATATAAATATATGTGAAAAACTGTAATAAATTTTGATGCGCAGGCTCCGTTATTTGGCATCAACTTTATGTTTTCGCATAACGTAAAATAAAAATTCGGCCGCGGAATTTTTTGCAGAACGACATCTCTTGTTTCGTTAATTAACTTTGAACTACACCAGCTCGTTTACCCAGTTTTCTTTTTCTTATAATCACGTCCAATATTATATCCATCATTTAAGCTCAGCAACTCCAACCATTCTTTCCAATTGCTATGGGGAACTAGCATACGTGTTGCTTTTTTTTAAGATTTATTTGGAAGTTTTAAAAGGCCGCACGCAATCGTAGCGCACGCTAGCGCTAAATTTAGGGCTTGCGTTAGCGCACACAACGAAAGAGAGTTTTAGAATAGCGTTTCTTCACCGCGGCGCAAAAGCCCAATTATCTCCCGCTTACAACGCCACAAAGATACAGTCACAATTATTATTTCACACAGGAAATGCTGTAACTTGCAAAAAAACAAGTTTTTTTTTTGTTATTTTTTTGTTAGGAGTATTATTTTATATGTGTTTAAACATGACAATTAAGGCGACGCGAGCGGTCAACCGGTCGTGTCCGCTTGCGTCGGCTCGGCAAGAGAGGTCTCGTGTACGGACCTTCGCGCACCGTACCTTCACCGAGGAATGTTCGCACGTCGCAAGCCTCAAGTTTCCGGTCATCGATGCCAAACCGAGTGCAATATTGTCCCGTATTGAAAATCACAGTCGCGAGGATGCCGCCGACATCGCGCTCACAACGCCGCCAATGCGGCCGCAGACATGGTCCAGGCCGGGAGCCGCCATTTTTTAGCGGTGCTCATCTTAGCTTTAGCCAATTTCTCATCACGAATCCTCCTTGGAGGAGTGGAAAGCCTCTTTTTCGTATGCACTCAATTTCAAAAAAAAAAAAAAAAAAATAGCGTACGCTAAAATAGCGCATGCTAAGCGCAAAACGTGGTTAGCGTTCGCCGCACGCGAAGTGCCAACGATGCTATTCTTTGCGTACGCAAACCTTTAGCGAGTGCTATCCTAAAACTCCCTATTAAAGGTTTTGTGCTCCAGGTGGCGAAGGTACTTAAAATATCGGAACACTTTTGAGAGATTTTTGTTTCGCACGTTGAAAACGTTTAGGAAAAAAAAAAAAAACGAATAACTTCACTCTGTTTAGTAGCACTCGTTGCTTCAAATACATCAAAACAAAACCCAGTTATGATTTCCTTGTAATAAAATACCACTTTCCTGACTAACGAACAGTACGTTACAAAGCTCAGGGTTCCCTTCTGCTGAGTAGAGCACTGTTTTCTTGCTCGTGTGTAACCTGCTGCAATCTGTCTTGCGCGATGATCATTTGATTCTGAAACAAATGTCTGATATTAATCATCACTGTAAAAGTAATGTGCTTTAAATCCTTCATAATTCAAATTGTTTATAATTTAAATGATTAATTGTTTATATCCCAATCTAAACCGTTTTCATGTTTATTCTCCACCCTGGTTTCCACAATAGACATGTAGTACGCTCTTCCAGAACCGTTTAACAAAATTTGGCCGTCAGACGTGACGACGAGTCCGTTGCTCTGAGTCAGAGGTAATTTCGCCTGGTACTCGGTAGTGACCTTCTCCAGCAATATAGAAGACCCCTTTCATAAACCCCTTTTAGCGGCTCGTCTGCATTCGTATTGGCCAGCCCACATTGCTCGGGTTGAGAAAATATAGTAAGCTTCTTTCTTTTCCCTCTTTATTTCACTCTTTAAAATATTTGTCTTTGACCAAAGCGCACTTAGCGCCTATATATTACCTGCCCCTGAGAATGGGACTGTAAGATTTTGCGAAACTATACGTGCCGCTCAATACATTACAAAAATGTAAAAAAAAATACTAGTAGACGCAATTTTTTTTTTACTCAGTGGGAAATTTACTTGCTAGAGTATGACGTCGCCGGTAGGACCCGCAGAGCACCACATTTTCCAGGACCGAGCGCACGACTGTAATTAAGCCTGTGGTACTTAAAGGGTCACTGAAGTCGATTCTGAGATCTTCATTTTCTGGTGACAACTCAATCTAGACGCTCTAAGCATCCGAACAAACCCGAAATCACCATTGTACGTAGCTAATTTCCTCGTTTAAAACGTGCTCAAAGGTCGCGACACGCCCTTTTTGGGAAGAAATTTCTTCCGAGTGAAAACAAAGGGCGCTTGTCGGCTACTTGCAAGCCATGGCTTCACCCGCGGAGAAAAAGAGGACTCCTCTCTGAATGTGCACCTCTCAGACTGTCTTCGGAACCGGTTACGTATAACAAAATCATTCGGAATCTGGGCGTATTGCAGGGCGTTTATTGGTCCACACAATGGAGTCCGCGAGAAAAAAGTGTCCATGTTTTTTATTGCCCTGAGATGAATAGGCGGTTTCGTAATATAGGACTTGGTATATGTGGGAACTAGCACATTTTAAACAATGTAAAACCAAAAATGACATCCGTGCCCCATTAAAGAAGTTGTGCAACGATTTTAACGTTGACAAATCTTGCATCTTCTACTTTTTAGATTGTTTATTATGTCACTGAGGACAGAAAACACATCTCCTTCCTTCTAAAAGTTGCAAGTCCGCCGCGTAATCGCGCGGCAAACATTAGAATATTTCCCGACCTGCAGCCGCGAGCTGCGGCCATGAGAACCGTGCGGCATGACGTGAAAGGGGGACTTGTAAAATGGTAGCAAGCTGTGGAAATACCTGCTCGATAAAAGGTTTTTTTTTTTTTTTTATAAATTTTGTGGTTCCTACATAAATATAAATGCGTCAGAAAATTGGTATCAATGACTGAACTTTTATTATACGGAGTCTTAGTGGCGCCATCTATCCGAGGTCAACAAAACCGTCAGCTCTATCTCCTGGCGCGACCAGCCGCCAGAGGCAGGAGGGGGAGGGAACAGGGCCGGACGGTAGTGGCCGGACCCGGACGAGACCATCCTCCTCTCGCATTGTTGATCGCGCTGCGCCTGCGCAAGCACGTGGTCACGTGGTCGCGAGCGGGTGAGTTCTCGCTGGTCACTGATGGCTGCAGAGAGAGAGAGCTTCACCGGAACCCCGCGCGTCCCCCACTGACGTCACAGCGCATGTGACTCGGAAGATCGTGAAGCAGTTGAGGGGTGCCGGAAAACTTAAAATTGTTTTTTCAGTGTTACTTCAGAAATGTGGAAAAACCAACTCCCAATTTTTTTTAGAGCAAAACAATGAAATAGTAGCACAGCTCCTTTCACGTTAATCCCCACTGCGCATTACCGTATTCAGCTCAGTACCTGATACACGACAGCACGACAATAAACCGAGGATTCCACTTCATTGCAAATAGGGTGCATTACTAACAAAAGTGTGCGAATGATGTGTAATTATACCCCAGGAGAGCAACAAACATAATAGTAATAAACAATATTTAAACAGCAGAATCAGTCAAGGGCCATGAATAAAAATATTGCCGAGGGCTCAGACGATCATATTCCCCAGTTTGTGAATCCCCGACCGCGTTGATCACATACCTCGTCCTCTATGTCTCTTTGTCTCTTCGATATCCTCGCTCTTAGCTTCGCTTGTGCCAGTCCGACATTGAATCTCCAAGAGCTCAATTCAGATTTTGGAAAGTATCAGGAAGGGTCTTCACGTCCTATACGAAAACTTTTTTTTTTCTTTTGCTAAAATTCAGAAATTCATATGGCCTATATTGACTATGCGATTCATCTACCCGTTTGAAGTATACGAGTTAAGCAATGGTTAAACATTTTACTAGTAATGTTCAGATACTTATGCCCCTAAACATTTTTATATCGGTGCCTTGACGTCCCGAGGGGTATTCAACGCTATTCTGCAATAATACTTTCTTGCTTTCCCATGTCTTTTTGTCTGGAATATTTACCGTCTCCTAGCCGGCATTGTATTATTATACGTAACCCCCCCCCCCCCTCCCTCCCAATCAAATAGTGCAAGACTAAAAGGCAGACTCAGGATCACACGATCTGGAAGACGTTGTTTCAGGCAACTCATTTTATTATTCAGTGTTTTAAAATTACAACTACGCTTAAAAAATATATCCCCCCTCATTTCTAGTATAACCATTATTAGTTTCGCATTCACACACTGCCTGAGTGAATGCTGCGTGTCCTTTCAAGATATACCTACCCGGGCTCTGACGTCCGTAGTAAAGTCACTGGATCCTGGGAAAGTAACGCCAAGCTCCGCGTGTGGTCGCCATCTCGGTCCATGAAATGAGCAATTTCTCCTTGACCCCTCCGTTCTTGGTGAGCCTATCTAGATTCGCTGGTGACGGGTAGCTTTATTGAGTCGTTTTTGTATACCGAGATTTTGCTAACCACACACCGGCGAAACTGGCGTACACGTTCGTACCACCACCAGATGCTGTGTCGGTGCTTGGAGGCACTGAAAAATAAGTTTACTGTCTTGAAATGCGCAAGAAGAACATTATAATTGTAAGAGATCCATGGAGATGGGCCTGATTAATAAGTTGATTGCATACGAAGTGCCAAAGACTCTTATATTGAAGAGGAACGCTTCCAGTACGATGATGCTGCATGGTGATCTTGGCGCGACTGGTTTAGAACGACCCCCTGGAAGCTTCGAAGATTTAAATGGACCAAGATGGCGATTTCCATGGCAACGTAGGCCGATTAGCCAATCGCCTTGCGAGGCTTGGGTCGTCTGTATGTTAGTATCCGTTTGTGTCCGGCTAGCAGGTAGGGAAGGCAATGGCGCTACTTTCCCAGGTTTCAGTGACTTTAGTCCGTAGTACATAGTGGCTGTGTTCCAAAATTTACTCGATCCGACTCCGGAGTAAAAGTTTCGTACCGTGGCGTTCCAAAACTTACTCGAGCTTACTCGATGACGTCAGAACTCGCATTCCAGAAGCGGGTTGTTTACTCCGGAGTAATTACTCGCGCTACCCTCCTCGATCGGGGGGTAAAGTCGGATCAAATCGAGTAAATACGTCACGTGATCTGTTCGTCGTCTGCTTTCTGCGCCGACAGCCAGCTCGCTTGCTCCGTTGGTTGTGGTGGCGGACGTTCGAAATGACAAAGAATTAGCTGCAGCATGTGTGGTTATTGCGATTTGCTGTTTTCAACGCAGGAATTGACTGCATTACATCCAGACCGTCCACCTTTCCCGGGAAGGTATAATTGTTATTATCTAAGTGCGAGCGTAAACAGGAGCTTCTCCGCATCCTCGTCCTCGGCGTTGGGGGAATGCCGTATTCTCACGTTCAAGGCCCTAAAATGTTTGAACTCAGTATATGATAATGTAGTAATTTTGTTTCCTCCAGAGTGTGTGTAATGAGAGGATAACGTTTGTAAAGCAGTGAAGGCTTCGAAAATTTCACTGTAATCACATTCGCGTCAAAGCGAACGTCAGTTTCATATCATTCTGAAGAAAGCACCCTCGCGCTGTACCGCTACACCGTGTGGAATATATTTCTGCAAAACATAATCGGTGCAAATTACAATGCGTGGAATATATGCGTTTAGGGCACCATGACTAGAATTGTAGCGACCGCGCTGATTAATAAAAACACATTTTTTTATGTCCAGCCGTAAGGAGTAAGTCATTTTGATCTCAATATACAGCTCAAAACGAAGGCGAGTAAAAGGAGCTGGTGGATCCTCCTCAAAAAACACCGCATCGTCATTAATATTACCGTTCTTCGGGTGCCTTTCTCCATGATCAAAAGGATCGTCTGCTATTTTCTGCCATCGCTGCTGTGTTTTCTTTTTGCCGTCGCTTAAGACGAAGCCAATCCGTGTAGTATCCAGGTGATTATCCCGGCCGTTCCAAAATTGAGTCGTGGATCGTTTACTCGCGATGTCACGTGTTATTACCCGCTGACGTAGGAGACAGGTTACTCTGGTAAGATTTGGAACATAGCCAGTGTTAACAACTACGGGAATGACGCAAAAAGCTGTATCGACATACATGGCTATTCGCGGCGAGATGTTTTGGTGGCGCCCTCCTATGGTTCCCCCTTGTGACGTCATTATCTTGTGAACAACAAGTTCGATGGTGTTTGTAATTAGCATGGTGGAAGCTTGAAATGATTGTGCTTTCAAAGCAACAGTGCCAACACCGTCAAAATTAAATTTCTTGCATTCCTCTTAGGGACGTCGATAAGAAATATTTTGATGTCAGAGTCAGCATTCTACCAACCGTGACAGGCCGACCACAGCGACGCTTTTGATCGCACACGTTGCGGATACCTAGCACATAAATATCTATGAGTAGCTTATATAGCTCATTGCCTATGCATAAGGTAGTGCTGTCGCGTCTCACCGCCTCCTCAATAAACTGTGCCTGCGACTCGCTATCATGATCCTTGGATGCGAGGAAGCAAACGAGGCAAGCTGCATTCCTTTCGAAATCTTCTTTAGCCACCTTTGTCCTAAACTTCGCTTATAGGGAGTATTCACTGAACGCCATATTTGTGGGTGCTGTTTAGAGCGCATGCTCAGAACGAGCTCACATCAATAGGCTGCTAAGACCGGCACTCATGATGGTGCGGAATGCACGTTGCAAAAGAACTGTGGAAGCTCGCCGTCAGCACGCGCTCAGCATTCGCGCACACAGCTATGGCCGCCAGAGAATACTCTCTATAGGCTGCCTAGAACTAGGAACAATGCATGGGCTTTTTTCTCCACATATTGGTATAGAACCACAATATTCGGGGTCAAAATGATCGTTAAGTCAAAACCGTTAAGGCCGGTTCAGACACTTGCGTTTGAGTGCGTTTGACTGCGTTGCGTCGAGAACCGAAAGCGAGTCACCGGCACATCTGTGCTTCGTGTGAAGCGTGAAATCCAATTCAAAGAATCATCTTAGCACGCGATATAAGTAGCAGGGATGTCCTGGTTTCTCGCTGCCGCAACGCAGTCAAACGCAGTCAAACGCAACTGTCTGAACCAGGCTTTAGGAGTTCTTTGAATTTAATTTTCATTTGGCAGGATGAACGCACGAACCACACGAAGTAATACAGAGCTTAGCCTGCTGCGAGTGGCCAGTTCAGACGATCCCAAGAAGCAACGTTTCAGGCACAGCTACACGTAAGCGCCCGTTCAGGCTTGCAAAATCGCAATTTTTTTATCTTTTTTTTTTTTCAAATGGCTAGTTAGGTTGTATTGTTATTGTATATAAAGGTATCTGAAATACACAGGTAAACGTTTCATTTGTCATTTATTGAAATTTATTGAAAAAGGACAAAAAAAAGAAAAACGAAAGTGTCAAATCCCAAAAATATTAACTATGTTTAAAGAAGAAGTCGAGGATAAAGGCAAAATGTTGACAGTATCGGGTGTGTAAGTATTCAAATTTTTTAAGGAAATTCGGTGTTTTCCAGAATTATTCTAAATATTTATTTCTACCGAAGATTTTTACTTTGACATCTTTCTACGTTTGTGGTATTCACAAATTGTTATGCGACTTGTCGTTCTTTTAGTGACTCACGAAATGAAAATATGCTGAAATTATTTGACTTACCCTCCCGGGAGTCTAGAGGTAGAAAAACTAGAAGGTTCCCATTCCCAACAAATTAATTCCAGATGAAGCACCGACGAACGAAGAACGTGAATATTATGTTCGAATTTAGGTATTTTCAATTCTGCTACACAGTTGTTTGATATCAAGACGGAAAGATAGCAAACCATTACGTATTTTGTCGGAGAAACGAGATAAAGAAATGAACACGCGTCAGGTGGAAATGCATCAAAAACAAGGTTGATCGAAGGGTCGAAATATTTTATTGCCAAAACTTTTAGTTTCGCCATTAAATACATGGGCCCCACAAATTAGGTCAAAAGATTCATGCAAATATTTATCGTTGGGTAATTCCTATCAAACAACAGGAGATGATACGGTTATGTTTACGAGACGGTGGTTGGAAATCATTCTCGAATGCGTGTATCTGCAACAGGCGTTAAAAAAACAAATACTTTGCAAACATAAAAAAAAAAAAAAAAAAAAAAAAAACATCACGATTTATTAAGGTGGCATCATTTTGAAAAAGAACAAATAGAAGCGTTGAAGTAACTTTCGACGTTCGGGAAGTAGAGGGCCAAAATGAACAATCCTTCATTGTGTTTTTTTGTTTAAATTTTTTTATAAGTTACAAATTACCAGATCATTGCAAAACTATGGCACCAGAAGCTGCCAGCGTGGCTTCACACTCCGCGCTTTGCTTCGCCCAACCGAAAGGCCACGTGGGATAATCCGAGCTATGAACTGGCTGCGGCGACTCGCAGTGTGCACTGCAGTACGGCAGAAAGTGAAACAGAATCAACATTTAAATTCTAAACGATTTGATTTCCTATGAAAGCCACTTTCCCGTCCTCGTGCAAGAGAGTGGCAGCTATAGAGTCATCTATGACTTACGACTTCAATTACTGATCGACTTACGCCCTGGCCTCCAAGATCGTTGGTACTTAGGTCTTCTGACGTGGGAGGACGGAGGATTTTTATTCAAATCTTCGATGAATTTTTATTCGTTTAACATTTTAGACTAAAAACTGAGCAACCTGGCATAGCCGTTGGGACGGTGACCGTTGAATGTTGCAAATAAAACGTGTTACTGCGTTTTCTAATACGCAGTTCCTTCTGCACTGCGAGAAACTCGATAATGTTTGCTTCATAAAACCCAGTACTTGAGAGCCAGCTGTATCATGTGGCAACAGCTTAGCTGCATTATTAAAGACATTTGAAGGATGTGAACAGGTCTGTCTATATCACGGTTTAAGATTTTTTTTCTTCCTTATCAGCGATGTTTTATTATTGTTTTGGGGTGGGGAAAAAAATGCCAAATGTCGAAAACCAGAGTTGACCTTTTTTCCACTAAGTTTTTCTACCCACGGGTGAAGACGAAACCATGGCTCTCAAAATATTTCAGACGTACTAAGCCGTCTGTTATACATTTTCAATGTCAACACTATTATAGTCCATAACTCAATTTGCATTTTAAGTCCACTGGCATATTAAACGCGTTGATTCAAAGTACATTTGAGCGCACAGTCGCTGGGTTAAAACAACGCAAGCGACACCCTCTTTTGTTTGAGTCCTGAGTCTCTGACTAGACAGTTGTCGGCGCTGGTCTGCGAGTTTTAGTATAATTTTTTTTACTCAAAACCTTTGAGTCATTAGCCGTCTCTAAACAAAGAACTGTGCCATAGGACTCGGAGGAGGTTCCTGTGCACGTAGTGTGAAAGCGATCGACGCTTGCGGTCTGATTCCATTTTTGGAATGTCTTCTCTAAGAAACACAGGCTTCGACTAGGACACGGTGTTTCGACTTCTGGCCAGGCAACGTTTGCGTAAGAAATATAGGTTTCTTTAAGAAAAATAGATAGCAAATAGGAACAGCGGTTTTGAGTTTGGGGCAAGTTCGGATGAAAACGCAAAGCGATTTCTTGCGCACAAATATGTTTCAGTGTATACAGAAGTTAAAAGGACGCGCAAGTGTCAGACATAAAAATTTCAGACCAACATCCGCGTCCATGATAATAGAACATTGAAAATGCACGTGAATTTACTATGATGGATAGATGAGTGATATCGAATAATGTGGAATATAATTGTCAAATCAGCATAAGCTCTGCCTATGCAATAATCCACGTCATATTTAAGTTTCTAAGAGTTTGGGCAAAATAGGCACCGAAACGTTTGTAGGGACAAGTTTTAATCACCCTGGTAGCTCATAAAATACGAACTCGAATGCCACAGACATGGGATATTACATGAGAATGGCTCTTCAATCGATGACGAACTCAATGGCAATCTTGAGTATTTCATCGGCTAACACAGTGTAGAAAGTTTCTTTCAAGCTGCTTTCCCATATTCTAGGAACACACCAAAGTGAATACGAAATACAAACGACTCACGTTAACAGATCGCCCAAGGATGGAATATTTCTTTCCAAAAGAGGGCAGTGGCTCGACCCGAGAGAAGGCGGCAACACCCTGGCGATGGGCCTCTGCGTTGCCCAGGTCGCCGACGTGACTGCGAGAGCCAAAGGTTACTACAAAACGACGCCCCATTCCGACTTCTTCACGCGCTGAACGGACTGCCGCTCGCTGTCTCCTTATATCCCGCTTCGCTTGCACCGCCGTTCACGGAGTCGCCAAACAACACACACACAGCCGTCCCTTCGGAAATCTGCCCAAGATAGCCAAATGTGTCTCAAATCCTCCGTTTCTACCACTCACTCTCTCTCTTTTCTCGCACACAAAGGAAGCTCGCAGCGTGCCTGAAGCGCCCGGTCGTCTACCAAAAACGAGAGGACAAAGAACAGGAAGTGGCATCGTCCCCACCTCAGCCGACCTTGGCGCGCGCGCTTCCGGCAATGCCAGTTCGACAAGCTTTCGCCGATTTTGGCGTGCGCGCTCCCAGCAAGACCAGCTTGAACCAGCTTGGGCCAGAATCAGAACCAGCTCGAACCAACATGACAAGCTTGAACCAGCCCAAGTACCAGCTTGCCCATCTGCAGTGCCAGCTCGAACCAGCTTGACAAGCTTGAACCAGCTTCAGTACCAGCTCGAACAAGCTTGCCCAGCTGCAGTGAGAGCTCGAACTAGCTTGAACCAGCTTGATTACTACCTAGACCAGCTCGAACCCGCTCGAACCAGCTTAAAAACCAGCTTAAAAACCAGCTAAGCCAGCTTGCCCAGCTTGATATCCTTGCTGTTTTTTTTTTCAATAGGGTACCTCTTCCGGTAGCCTGTATGACGCAAACATGCTGTGCACTTTTTTCACTTTCTTCTTACTACATTAGCTAACCATCACAAACATTTCAATCCATTTAGAATGGGCGTCCACAAGCGCAAGAAACCTTTTTTGATCGCGATATGCATAGCCTAGATGCACTCTCTCTCATCTACTTGTAGGCCAACCCCACGACAATAAGGGTACCTTAAGCGCAGCATTTTGTGACAGCTGACACGTGGCACACTCTTTCGCGCCTTGCTCTACATCTTTCGTTAGACTAGGCCACTAGACGTGACTCCTGGACAACAGTTTCATTCGCGTTATCCCCGGATGACCTTCGTGCAACATTGTCAACACTTTGCCTCTCAGTGACTGTTGTGACCGTAGGGGTCCGAATGCGACCACATGGTCGCCAGGCAGAAAGAACACAACCACCCCGCGTGACAACTTCCCAAAAAGTGCCTTTAATCGTAAATCAACAACCGGAAGAAACTCCGTTTCCGGTAGTACTGCAGTACAACACATATGGCGCCATCTATTGCCAGGTGTCCTCACTGCATCTCCCCTTCCAGCTCAAGGGAACTTTACCTCGTGCTTTCACAAGTTCAGTCTTTGAGGAGGCTTGACTTGCCGCCCCGAACGTGTGACGCGTATACCCGGTGGGAGACTCTGCCGTGTAGAATTGGGCACCACCGCTGAGTCGCCTGTTGGTCTTTCGGCAGCAGGAACTGGCCCGTCTAAAATTGCAGGCTGGGTGCAAGCAAAGTCGCTTGGCTGGCTGCGAGTACTGGGTGTAAACGGCAGCAAGTGGTCACGGTTGCGCTGGACAACACCCCTTGGCGTCTCGACCACGTAGGAACGCGGTCGCTTGGCCGGACTCAACACCCTAGCGGCGCATGGTATATCTTGTACCCACACGTCTTCCCCTGCTTCCAGAGGGTGCAGTGACTGGGCGGCGTAACGCCTGTTGAAGCCCTTGCACAGACGTCTCCTCACCCTCTCGTCCCTGCTCTTGACGAGCTTTGGTGACGGCCACTTCGGCATCAGCGATGCGTGTAACCCTGGCAGCCTGGTCCGCAAACGACGACCCATGAGCAGCTCCGAAGGGCTGGAGCTGGTCACTCCGGGTGTGTCCCGGTACACCAGTAACGCCATGTGCGGATCCTCTGCCGGCAAGAAGAGCTCCTTCAATGTTCGAACTATGCGCTCTGCCTCGCCATTGGCTTGCGGGTACCTCGGGCTGCTTGTACGGTGGGCAAACACATACAAGGCTGCGAAAGAGACAAATTCCGTTGACGAAAACTGCGGACCGTTATCCGAGACCACAGTCTCCGGAATCCCAAGGCGGGCAAAGGAACTCTTCATAGCCGCGATGATGGAGCTTGATGTTGTGGTCGCAATACTAATCACCTCGGGGAAACGGGAATAGTAGTCCACCATGACCACATAGTTGCGTCCTTGCAGCTCGAAGAGGTCAACCCCGATACGTTGCCAAGGGCGATCGGGTGTAGGAGTCCTGAGAAGCGGCTCGCAGCGCTGAATTCTTGTTTGGGCACAACGCTCACACGTCTCCACCAGTTGCTCCAACTCGCTGTTCAAGGTTGGCCACCACACTGAGTCGCGAGCCCTTGCCTTGCATCTCCCCACGCCTTGGTGGCCCTCGTGGAGTAATGCTATAGCATCTCCTTCTGAAGGGTCTGAAGAAGCACAATGCGACAGTCCTTCAGCAACAGGCCCTCGAAGGCTGTGATGTTGCCTCGCTCCTCCCAGGAAGCCCTAAGATGAACTGGAACGTTGGACATTTTCTTTGGCCACCCATCCTTGCAGAATCGGAATGGGCCTGCACAGACTCCATCCTCTGCTTGGTGCTGGCGAAGGCGATCGAGGCGAGTGGATGCAAGACTTTCGATGTCCTTGAGCAGTAACCCAACGAAGAGCTCGACGGTGTCTACTTCGTTGTCGGCAGCCTGTACAGGAGCTCGGGAAAGGGTGTCTGCTGTCGCCAGGAGCTTCCCCGGTACATAGAGAACGTTGTACTGGTAGGCCATAAGCCGCATCCTCAGGCGCTGAATGCGAGGAGGCATAGTGTCCAGTTCCGCAGATCCCAACAAAGTGACGAGGGGTCGATGATCTGTTTCGACATCAAACCTGATGCAACGGACGAACTGGTCGAACCTTTCAACGGCCCATGTGACGGCCAGAGCCTCTTTCTCCGTCTGGCTATACCGGGTTCCTGTCGGTGTAAGAGATCGCGAAGCGTAGTCAATGGCACGACGTTCTCCCAATGGTTGGTCTTGTAGCAGAACGGCTCCCAGCTAGTCCATGTGAACTTGCATCAGCCGACACTGTGGTATGATACGAAGGGTCGTACTTGGCCATGCAGTCTTTGGAGCTCAACATGCCCTTAAGACGATCAAAGGCAGACTGCTGACTGGGCCCCCAGCACCAGGCACTGTTCTTTTGGAAAAGACCACGCATCGGCGTAGTCACGTCGGACCGGTGAGGAAAAAACGGCCTCCGTGATTAGCCATGCTGAGGAGTCTCCTGACAGCATTGACGTCCGTGGGATTTCCAAGTTGACCAGAGCCTGGATCTTGTCTGGATCGGGGCTGATACCGTCTGAGTTGACAGTGACTCCCAAGAACCTGACAGCGGACGCTGAAAAGACGCACTGGGCCCTGTTCAGTTTCACTCCGGCACTGCTCAGGCGACCCAACACTGTTGCAAGACGCTGGTCATGTTCCTCTTGGGTGCGTCCGAGGAACAGAATGTCGTCGATCATGTGGACGACTCCGTCGAGACCCTCCAGGATCCTCCCCATCTGACGTTGGAAATACTCCGGAGCGGAAAAAAATTTAAAAAAGCGACAGAAGCAGGAACTGTCGAACGGAGTGATGAAGGTCGTGAGGAGCTGGCTTTCGGCAGATAGCTTGATCTAGTGAAAACTAGCTGTAGCGTCGGGCTTGGAAAAGATCCGTGCCGGACCCAGACGTCTCAGGATGAGCTCCACCAATGGGAGGACGTGACGCTCTCGCTGGACCACCTGGTTAAGGCGTGTAAGATCGACACAGATCCGGTAACATCCAGAGGACTTGGGGACGACAACGATACCAGAGCACCAGTCCGTCTGATCGTCGACTTTGCGGATTACACCGTCGGCTTCTAGCTTATCCGGTTCTTCGCGGATGATGTTATGAAGGGGAATCGGAATGCGGCGAGGAACGCTGAGGGAGAACAGCTGTGCTGCTGGGTGGAGTTGAATCACATACTCGTCCTTCAGCTCACCCAGCCCTTCGAAGGTGTCGCTGTGAAGAGGGCTTTGCTGGTTGAGACTGGAGAGGGCGTCACCGAACTTCACCACACCCAGCTAATGGATGGCAGAAAACCCCAAAAGAGGCGGGTCTTGCGACGGCAGGACGCAAACCCGCTCCACTACGGACTTGCCTTTCCAAGTCAATGTGGCCTGGAAGGTACCGAGAACTGTCAATGTGTGATTGCACGGTCCAGTGAGTTGCCCTTCAGGCTCTTGGAGACTGCGAGGGGCAACGCGAAACGTGCTTGGCACCACCGTGACTTCGGCTCCGGAGTCCACTTAGAAGTCGACGTCGTACCCGTTGACGGCGACCTTGACAAACTTCGCTCGGCCCGCGGTCGAAACGGCATGTAGATGAAAAGCGCTCAAACTTCGTTTCCGCTTCTCGCAGACATCTTCGAAGTGACCCAGGCGTCGACAGTAGTGACACTTAGGTTGTTTAGCCGGGTACTCGTTACGGGGGTGCGCTTGACGGCCGCAGAATCTGCAGTCCGGCTGCCTTCTCTCGGCGACGACGCCGAGTCTCGCTTGGGAGACGGTCTTGGGGGCCGGTTTCCGTCCTTTCTTCACAGGTGCGTCATCCAGCTTGAGCTGCTCAGGTGCGACGGCAGCTGTCTCGTCACGAAAAACGGTCACCCGCGCCTTGACGGCGTCTTCGTGGATGCGTGCTTGTAGCAGGGCCTCGGCCATGGTGAGGGTCGGACAGCGGCAGAGCCTGTCAGAGAGTCTCGAGTCGAGAAGTCCTACGACGAAGCGGTCTCTAACGAGCCTGTCCTCGACCTCTGTGGACGGATAGTGGCACTTGCGGACGAGTGCTCGAAGGGCTGTGTAAAAACTGTCGACGGTTTCTCTCGTTCCTGGACCCGCCGGTGAAAAAGCACGTTCTCGTTCACTTTGTTCGGTGGATGCACGAAGTGCACCTTGAACTTGTCTGTTACCGCAGCGAAGGAACACCATTCCTCTGCGATGAGGCCTAACGTCTCAAGAACACGCCGCGCCTCTTCGTATCCCACAGTGTACAGTAACGTCCGCACCTGAACATCGCCCGACGCTTGGTAGAGGACTGACGCAATGCTGAAATCTTCGAATTGTAGAAACCATTGCGGCCACTTGTCGGGGTTTGCGAAGTCAAACTTGGGCGGTGGAACCAAGCTCGGGAGGGAAACGACGGGGCGGTGGCGGCTTCCGTTCTTCTCTCCTGCGACATGACGAGGAACGCAGCCACGGTGATGAGAAGACGGAAAGTGTAGCAGCGTGCGACGCGAAGACGACGAGATGCAGGCCTAGCTGTGAGCATAGCAGCAGCGAGGAAGACGTCAAACCGGGAGGCCGGCCGCTTCTGACACCATGTTGTGACCGTAGGGGTCCGATTGCGACCACATGGTCGCCAGGCACAAAGAGCACAACCACCCCGTGTGACAGCTCGCCAAGAAGTGCCTTTAATCGTAAATCAACAACCGGAAGAAACTCCGTTTCCGGTTGTACCGCATGGATGGATGGATGGATGGATGGATGAATACGGCTGAGCCCTTTGGATCGGGCGGTAGCTTACGCCACCTAGCCATTTTGTTTTACCATTTAAGCTTAGAATATTTAAATGTGAAATCTATATTCACTCCGCAGTGCAACACATATGGCGCCATCTATTGCCAGGTGTCCTCACTACAGTAACAATGAAACCACTTTGCGATTGCCCCAAGTCACGCACTCTTGATCAACTGACAGTTCGTTCCGTCTAAAAAATGAGGCGCTAGAAAATCCGCTGTAACTTTCGAAGGTGAGCCGTTTTGTGTGTAGACCAGCACTTTCGACAACAACTGCTCCCTTCGCGTTTGACGTCGTATCTCTCTTGCCGATAGCGGAGCTTCGTCCAGCGCCGAAAAAAAAATGACCGCAACTCCACGTGGTGAATGATGTTGATTGGGGCGAATCTCTCGTGGTGCTGATGCTGATTTTATTGTTCATAGGTAGTGCTGATGGAGCTGATTTTTTTATTGCTAGTAGGTAGTGCTGAATTCCGGGTTGCGTTTCGACTTCATTATTACTGCTTTATGGTCGGTGAAATGCACAGCCAGTGGTTCTCCTAGCGGATCAGCTTGGATCCGGTAGAAGCCGTGGGTACGGATCTCCACCGCTTAGGTCAACGGTCCATCTCAAAAAGAGAATGTGTGGTATGGAACGTGGTATACATATACGTATTTCAGCATTTGACCGCAGCGCCCTCTTGTCTATCAACGTTGAGCCAATGCATACAAAGTTTAACGCGATTATATACGCATTTGACCGCAACGCCCTCTCCTGTCTAACACGTTGAGCGGCTCCATGCAACGTTTCATCCATGACAGAAACCCCAGCTCTTGAGTTACTATTGAGTAACTACCACATCTAAGAGCCCCCTACTCGTCCCGCAGTTGTGGCCGAGTGGTTAAGGCGATGGACTAGAAATCCTATGGGGTCTCCCCGCACAGGTTCGAATCCTGTCGACTGCGGAAACATTTTTTCGTTTTATGTGAGCACGGACGCCGGACGGACGGACGGACGCACGGACAAGGCTAGACCCTCAGGAGCTCCGCCCCTAAAAACTGCACGCAATCTGCCTCCTCATCTATGTTTGGCAGCGGCAGCCGTGAAAGCGCGTCGGCATTTCCATTATCACTGGATTTTCGATACACCCAAACATAGTCATAAGCGGCAAGCAATAAAGCCCAGCACTGCACGCGTGATGCTGACATTGCAGGAATCGGCATACCATGGACCAGAATTCCGACCAGTGCTTGATGGTCAGACTAGATGCAAAAGGTTCGGCCAAAGAGGAGTTGAAATTTTTTCAAGCCATAAACCACTGCAAGCACCTCCTTTTCAGCGTGCACGTAGCCTTGCTCCGCCTTGCTAAGCGTCCTAGACGCAAAAGCGATGGGCCTCTCCTCAGTATCCACTTTATGAAAGAGTATCGCGCCTACGCCGTACGCCGACGCGTCACATACGTGACCGATGTCCTTTTCAGGAATATAGTAAGTCAACACTCGTTCGCGCGTCAGCCACCGTTTTGTTTCCTGGAACGCTTTTTCCTCCACTCCGGTCCAATCGCACCTGGTGCTTTCACTTGTAGCTGGTGAAGTGACTTTAGCTCTGCTGACATGTTCGGAGCAAATTTCTCGTAGAAATTCAGCAACCCTAGATATGCTAGCAGCTGTTGTTTGTCCTGAGGGTTTGGCGCCTAATTGATTGCGCGTAGGTTTTCCTCGGAAGGCCGAATTCCTTGCTTATCAATTACGTGTCCCAAGTAAGCCACTGACGTCTCAAGAAACTTGCATTTTTCTTTTTTTTTAATCTGATACCGCGCTCCTTGAACCATGTCAGCGCGCTTTCCACTTTCCGGTAACATTCTTCAGAGGTTTCTCCGGCTATCAACACATCGTCAAGGTAGCACGACGCTCTCTCAAGGCACTTCAACGTCTCGTTTATTGCAGCCTAAAAAATAGACGGTGCACCCGTGATTCCATATGGGAGGCGTGTATACCTGAACAAACCCATATGCGTGCTTACAGTTACCAGTGACTAAGACTCCGGGTGCAGTGGCAGCTGCTGGTACGCCGTAGAAAGATCAAGTACCGTGAAATATTTGCAACCGTGTAAAGGCTAGCCCACATGGTGCGTTTTTCTCCGCGTATGCGTCGCGTCTGCGCCTGCGCTTTAAAGTCACTTCCGGCGCAAGGACGAAACGCAGCGTTTTTAGGCGCATTCCGGCGTATCTGAAGGAGCCAGATATTTTGCGTCCAGGCGGCGCGTCTCCCGCTGCGTCCAGCAGGCAACAACCAATGAACGGCCGTGTATTGGTAGCAAGCAGCGTTTGAAGTTTCTTCAGTTTTCACCACTTGTAGTTTTTGCCACGGCCTTGCGAGAATGGCAGTGAACAACGAACGCCTAGTTAGCGAAGTTGAAAAGCGTCCTGCGCTCTGGCAGCCGGAATGTAAGGATTACAAGGATACAAAGAAAAAATCGGCAATTTGGAGTGAACGCGGCGATCTCCTTCTGCCGGGAGACAAGGATCGTGGTAAGTCCTAACTTTCACCAACGAAAGTGCCCACCTCAATCTGAGTCTTCTTTTTATTTTAGTGGACAAAGTCCAGAAACGTTGGAGATCTCTCCGAGACAAGCTGGTGCGCTTGCTGCGCGACATGAAAAAAAAAAAAAAAAACAGGACGAGCGGTGCCGGCGCCGACTACGTCGAAGACCCGATGTCGTGGCCACACTTTGAACATATGTACTTCGTGCGAGATACCCTGCAGCATCGAAGGTAATGCGTGCACTGCGAATTCTCCGATAGTGTTCTTTGATTAAATTATTTGATAGCCGTCCAGGCTTCGCTGTCCCCAAATAATAGATTGCCACTCATAGATTCCACGTGTGAATGCCTCTGGTATGGCCCTTCGGTATTTCTGCTGTCACCGGCATCCAAGTGCAAATAAACATGATCATTATTATAATTACGCGATTTTACGACGCTTTTAGTGACGTTCTGATGCACTAAGGTCGGAGTAGATTTGGAGCTGCGTAGTAGCTGTGCCGATCGAACATTTCGGCTAGCATAAGCTTCCTGCACAATGTGAACTTTCTACTGGTTAATACTCAGTGTGATGAAAGGTACAGAAAGAACGAAATAGAATGAAGCTATTTTTAGCAGTGTGCAGTGACTTATGACCATTTTTCATGCTAACTCAGCGAAATCTGCCGAAGCGCTTCACACAATCGTTCACTGCACTAGTGAGCCTAGCGTTCCCCTACCCGAAAATTCCTGGCTGTGCCCCTGATGTGTGGCACTGATTGTTTGTTTTATTAAACTAATTTTTTTCTCCTTAATCAACAGCACGTCAGGAAACATGAAGACATCTAGCACATCGTGTAATAACGACTTCATCCGTCCGGTGAACGAGGGGGCCTATTTAGACGAAAGTGGAGCAGCGGGTGGGCCGGAGCCGGAGGCTTGCATTGTCGAAGTGTATGAAGTGGACGAGGAGTACCAGTCGGGGGCGGGTGGGAAGCCCATTCCCTCCAGCTTTTTCCAGTGGTGCTACGAACGAGCCGCAAAAGAAAAGGAAAAAGAGCAATCCTGACCCGCTCTTGATGGAGCTCCAAAATATAAGTTCTAGTGTTGCATGCCAGAAGAAGCCAGATGCGCATGAATACTTTGCCCTATCGTTGTGCGATCCAATGCGATCTATTCATCCAACCAAAGTGTTAAGAATGCGTAAAAACATCTTGCAGGCTATCGAAGACTGCCAGGACTAAATAACTTAGGCTTGTTTCAGATGGGGCAATTTTTTCCAGTAATCCCGCCGTTCCTTGCTATACCCGTTTTCACCTCAAGAACCATAGTAAAAAAAGTTCGGCTCCTCGCGGAGCACTACTAATTTCCCTCGTTACGCTGAGAATTGAGACATATGTAGGTGTATTTTAGATTAGATATGTGTTCTCTTATCAAGACGTACACGTTTCAAACGCCAAAAGCATCGCTTCTTCCTCCGACGACTAAATTTTGTGAGAACTACTTCGCGCGGCGTAGGAACATGGAGCAAAACTTCATTTTTTCTTGAGGTGAAAACGGGTATAGGTGGCATCGAGCCGGATCAATTCCAGCAATTCCGTGTTTCAGCTCGAGGATCTGTAAATTGCTCTGTCTGTAGTGAGACTTCGCGCTGCCAAGAGGGTACCTGGTTTAATTTTGTTATATTTTTAATGTTTAAAAGCTACTGGGGGTGCAATAGTGGAATGTAACATTCAGTGCATTTAGTCTACAGTTGCAGGGCATTTACAGACGTGAGGCTGTTGTGTGCAATACATTACCTGTGTACAACTTTGTTTTCTGTTTTGGTAAGATTGCTGCATAGCATGTTGTGCCCAAGCAATGTTTTCATACTATTAACAATATCTTATTTCTAGGAATGAAAGTTGTCAAGACTAATCTTCTTTTATGAGTTTCACTTTGATTATATGTACCTGGTATGTTGTTATTGTTACCATTATAAGCCGTGGATTCTGTACTGCTGCAGCAGGCAATTTACGAAGATGGTGATATGTTCAAGTTACATCTATATACAGAATATTTATTCAAGAGTTCAAATACATTGCTACAACTAGTGCAATACAAAATTCAAAACAAAATGTGCAATGTGAGAAATATGTAAACTTGGCAAGTTGTTGTGAATCAATATACCTACAGCATCTACTAAGTGCCTCCAAACAGCAACTTACCAATGAAGCAACTGGATATAAATGTAATCGGGACTTGGTGCTGCATGTACAGGTTAGTTGAAATAATCATGGTTAGTCAAATTAACTAGTCATTGCCGTGTGGCACATGCACTCAACGGATAGGCTAAAATGTTATCTCTAAACATGCAACCCCATCCTTTCTTTTTTTTTTTCGTTACAGCTGTAGAGGCGACAAGTATAGACATTCACTTTATGCTGCAATTTTGTTGTTCAGAAATGTACTGTTAATTACCATAATATTTTCTGGTGATGTACGATTCTTGCTATAGAACATTTACTATATTCGCAAGCGCCCCGGCCCGCACTCGAGGAATCATGGGAACGGTGTTCCTTCAGCTCCTTGGTGATTGCTAATTTTGACCAATTCCATGGTTACACAGTTTTTGAGCACAACTCGAAATCACCCTACCCTCAAGGACCTGTCGTACCACTTTTAAAATTGCTCGTGAATGTCAGCATTTTTGATACTGCAGCTCAACCTGGCTGAGCTGCAGAAATCTCTTGCAATATTATCATTCTCGTGATTGTTGTTTTAGCGGCAATGGTTTAAAAAGCCGACAATTCACAACAACGAAAACCAGGATTTAGCTCGGAGTCAGTGGGGCTTATAGCATTTTTAAAGTTTCCAACTTAATATCACGAAAATGATAATAATGCAAGAGATTTCTGCAGCCCGTCCTGGTTAAAGGATGGACAGCATGGACAGTGTCAAAAACGCTGACATTAAGAAATTTTAAGAGCGATATGATAAGGCCTTAGGGTATATCAGGCGCTTGTTTAGGGTGACTCCGAATTACGCTCAGTTTTGCTTTTGTTTCTCAAGCGCGTCTGGCTACGTTGGCCGGACGCTTCGGAAACGCAGACGCGAAGCGCTGCGCGTGTGGTTTGACTGGGCGCACGCGTCTGGCTTAGCGCGCGCGCCAAGCTGAGACGCACGTCTAGACGCACTGGAAAACGCACCATGTGGGCTAGCCTTAACGTTGCAAATACGTCTTCCATTACCGGCAAGGGATAATAAATGGTCTGTTCTGAGGTTCGGGTTCAGCGTTACCTTATAGTCCCCGCATAACCTTATTTTGTTTTTTCGGTTTAGGAACGACGACCAACGGAGTTGCCCACTCACTCTGCTGAACAGGAACAAGGACCCGGTCTTTACAAGCCAGTGCAACTCTTGCTCTACTGATTCTCTTAAAGCGAATGACGGAGTTTTATGTCTACAGAAAACTGGGGTTGTGTCGTCCTTCAACACTAATTTGGCTTGACTGCCCGCGATTAATCCCAGCGCAGGTTCAAAAACTTCCGAGAATCATTCAATCAGCGCTGCCACTTTGTCTAGACTAACACCATACACCCCCATCCAGTCTAGCTTTAACAACTCTAGCCAATTCCGGCCCATTAACAAGGTGTCAAATTTCTGCGGCGTTCGCAGCACAAGCGACAACACCATGGTGTGCCCATTGTGCTCCACAGGTACAATCAACTTGCCCAATATCTCCAACCGCACGCCCCCATAAGTTTTTAACTTTAGGCGACCGTTTGCGAGAGACAATCCCGGTCAGTACTGTTTATAAAACTGTTCAGGCACAATGAAAACCGACGCTCCCGTATTCATCTGCATCGTCACCCTTCTGCCCGCCCACGAACTTCAGTAGTGTAACCCCCTTTGCTAGCATTGCAAGATCCAGTGTTGTACAGCCAAGCGTTGTCCTCACCACTACCCTCTTCTACGGCGTGCACCAAACGGGACGTTGATTTGGAGACCCTTGCCAGGTGTCCCACTCGCCTACAAACTCGGCACTTGTACTTCCCGAACGGGCAAATTGACTCGGCATGGGGAGCTCCGCAGCGGAAACAACATGACGCCTCAGACGTCTCCATGGTGACTGCCATCGTCGCCTTCCTGGTAGAAGCTCCGACATTCCTGTCTCGGACGAGACGTTGGACGGCGTTCACCTCCACTTGCTCCGGGGCTGCTAGCTGAAATTTCTTGGTCTCTGCTCTTGCGAGTTCATGCTTCTGGCACTGTCGCACGCCGCCGAGAAAGTTAGTTTTCTTTTTTAGAAGCTCTGCTTGGGCTGTCTGGTCATTAAGTCCCGCGACAAAACGGTCCCAGAGTGCTTCATCCAGGAACTGCCAAAAATCGCAGGTGGCCGCGAGCCTTTTTACCTCCACCGTAAATGTCGCCACCGTTTCCTTCTGAAGCTGGGCCCTCTGGTTGAATTTGAATCGCTCGGCGATCATCATCGACTTCGGAGCGTAATGCTCCTCCCTCAGGTCCATGACCAGATGAGCATAGTCCTTCTGTTCTAGCTTCACTGGGGTTAACAGCGTCCTCAACGTGCGGTATGCTTGCTTCCCGATGGCCGTTACAAAGAGCAAGACCTTCAAATCGTCGCTCACCTTCATTGATTGAAAATAGTGCTCCAGCCGCTCGACGTCCGACTCGAAGTCTTCATTCCCATCCTCGATGAACTGCTCAAACCGGCCGCCGCACGAAGCCATAATGTGGTCCTCCTTCAAGGCGCTTCCGTTGTTGCAGATGACAGTGCTGACTTCTGTCTTTCCAGCCATCCCATCTTCGTCGCCACTGTTTTATCTTCGAGGGAAGAGCTCGGTGACGCGTGATTTATTCTTTGCTTCCAAGAATACAAGTCCAAACGTAGACACGCTCGCGGCTGCTTTCATACTGATAGCAGCCTCGCTATGGATAGGAAAGAGTGACGATAAGGTTAACAGCCACACGGCCCTTGACTCGGACACAATGACACAATACCGCGCGCGTAAACTCTATACTAATATGAGCGAGGGAAAATCTGATCGTAATTGGTAGATCAGACTTTCATGACTAAGCATAAAAAAATCACAAGAAATTATCAATATGTTTAAAGCGTGTTTAGAGGCAGTAGGTCTTCACATCGTTCTTCGGGTGAGACAATTTTAGATAAAAAAAAACACAATAGGCCTATTCATTCCTTATATTTTACTTAGTGTGACGCAGGAAAAAAAAAACAATCATTGAGAAACGACAATGGAACAGCAAGCCAGGCGGGCTCCAGCGTGACCAGTCCATAGACTGTCGTTGTGACCGTCAAGTCCGTAGTCGACCTCGACGGCGTGAATCTGTGACAAGAGAGACAATCACTCATGATAATGTATTTTAATAGAAGCGGTACAGTTTGGGAGGGCTACCTAATGTATTTACAAGGTAGCGCGAGATATTGGTCCGCGAAATAGTTGAAAACTAGAACAAAAAGAACACAGGCAACTCGTTGATGTGGCAACGCTGTAGTTTTAACACGTTGAGGATTGTCCTAAGGCAGACGAATAATCGTTGGAGGGAGACAGCAGGCTGTTCTTTTGTTGCTCTTCCCAGCAAATTAGAAAGTAATCAGATGCACTCAGCAGCCATTTGATGTTGTACATTTGAATATATACTATACTTAGAATCAGAATGTGAAACTAAAAGATAACTTTCATTCCCGGCTTCCCGTCTCATAAGTCCGTGGAAATAAAAAAAGATACAATTACAGTACGACGCTTAAGCTTCGCCTGTAAGAGTAAAACGCGATAACTAAATAATACACACGCTTTAGTTCCCAAGCCGTGCTGGCGCGTCTGGCTCAAAACCGAAGGGTTGCGGGTTTGAATCCCGCCTAATCTTCTTCAAATTGTTTCGTTCAGGCAACTCAACTACTTTATTAAGCAAAAGTGGTTTGAGGCACGCGCCGATCTGTAATTACCATTATATTGCATGTTTCAATCACTTTCATTCCACGTGTGACGTCGCGTTTCACGTGAACATTGTGGTTTGCTTAAAATTCCCGCGTATCGTCACGTGACTGTGACGTCAAGAAACTACCAACCAATCAGGATCTTCGTGTCCCACGAGCTTTTGAGCGCTATCACGTAAAAACAGAATTTTAATTGTGTTTCACAAAGCTTAAGTGCGCAATATAAGCTAAATTTGACCAGGTATATTGTGATACAGCTAAATCCCAGTTCTGTATGTTTCACTAATGAAGAACGTGTATTGGGTGATACGTTAGGCATTACACACACACACAAAAAAAAAAAATCAGGCTCGTACTTACGATAATAGAACGCCCTAGGATCGAATGAGTTCCATGGAGAGTGAAGTTCTGATATTTACGGCAGTGTATCACAACTTCACAAATCCCGTCAGTTTGCCACAATGTTACCCAAGTCACCGACGTGTCTGAAAGAAGAGTATTCAATGCAGAATATGCTTAATGCGGCGCACCGAGAAGTTCACAATGGAAGTTTGCTCATCATTAGGCATCAGGAAAGTCAGTAGAAGACCACATAAGTCTTACACATTTTCGTTAAATAGATGCCGATCAACGTTTTTTGATATTTGCATTTGGTTCCACGATTATGCAGAAGAACAGACGACTCTACTTTTTTGCGTCATTAGTTGTCGTTATTTGCCTGCCGGTTATTCGCCTAAAATCGTTCAATACACTCCTCAATAAAAAGGGTATGGATAGTCCTCCCTTAGGGGAGGAACGGTCTTGTAACCAATGTTCCTTTAGAAAGGGAGAAATTTTCGTCCATGAAGGAGGGGAGCAAAGTTCCTCCGTCGCTTGCATCTCAATATGGCGGCCCCGAATCGAGCAAATCGAGCCCAATAAGGCTTGACGAAAACGCTACGTCTCTTGCACGGGACGAGAGCAGCAGCAAATAAACACCTAACAAGTGCTTTCCGCAAACTGTGTTTATTTCCTAAGCCAGATTCCCCGCACATGTACAGAAACTTGCGATTCGAAAGCAGTTACTCAGTCTCCTCGTCGACAGCACTGCGATGTTAAACGGAGACAACCGATACCCAGTTACTTCGCGCACTTTGCGTCTTACCTTTGGTGTTCCTCGAGTCACAATTCCTTCGTCCACCGCACATCAAGGAGAAGAACAAACTCAATCCGCGAAACCAAAAGCCGCTCTCGAAAGAACAAACTCGAAGCCGCTGTTTATCGCGTAGCGTGAAAGGTTAAATCGCTAGCCACCGGATGGCGGGGTCAAGCAGGGTAATTGCAAGTAGCTAGGCTAGAAGGCGCTAGGTACCGCCCAATTCATGTTCTACAAAAAATAATTTGCTCTTCTCGGGTCACTACGGCGCTTGAGGATCCTCTACTATAAAACACATTACGCTTATTACAAGCATCAGGTGAACATACATTGAGCACATACACGGCACACACAAATGTCAATACAACGGAACACCACACTAACCCGAACACTACACCCGTGCTCTGCGTTTTCGTCTTTTATACTGGTAGTTTTGAACGTAAGGAACTTTTCGGTGACTCCCTAAGCAATAAAAAATATTCCCAGCATGTTGATTTTTTCCCAGCATTTTTTCCCTCTGACAGTATTTTGAATGGCTCAGTGGATTAATCTCTTATTAAAAAGTAAACGCTCGATCATGCCGTAATTATTTGAAAGCCAATAAATCCAGCCGCTCCAATGCGGTTCGAAGCCATGAGTTTGTTTCCCCACACGGCACGTCGTAGCCTGTATTTCTATTGGATTTTCTATTTGTGCTGTTCGCGCAAAGCTGCAATTGCCGTCTTGAATTAATATCTGTAGAGGGGATATTCACTCAGTTGGAATTGATGCTTCACGGGCTGAGAAATCGCTTTTCGATCAACTTGAATGCAGTCAAAGCCGCGACTTGCGGCAGGTGTTAAATGTACGGAGCTACGCCGTGGCGAGCCCGAAAACTTCTAGCGCTCATCCCAGCGCGCCACTTAGAGGGCGGTTTCTCCAGGAACCGTAGAATATTTAAACAGCAAAATAAAGGGTGGCTTTTTTTGAGCTTCCGGCTCAGTAACACTTCCTTTGATTTCCTTGCTCTCAAGACTCTGACTGACTGACTGACTGGTAGCTTTTTTTTTCGATTTTACCTACGATTGTTTTTTAATGCCGAAATTTCAAACTGTAAATATACGTACTTTCCTTCACCGATTTCGTACCGTTCAGTCCTTGCCCCGGAGCGCAATGGCTCTCGGGGACGAGACAATTTCGATAGTCACATTGGCCACTGTACGATAGCGATAGGAGCTTCTACTGTTCAGACCAGCGTTTCAACGTGACTATCCGCACGTTGATCGATTGCACGTGATTCCTCCAGTGGTATTAAACTTTTTTAATGTAAAGCGGAATGTCAACCTGCGACACCCCGCCCCCTCCGATCACGGCCCGACCAACGGCATCAATGCCCGACCAATTTACGATCTCATCTTGTCGTTACACCATTGATACGCGAACACACGGTCACATCGGCGATAATTCCAGTCTTCTGTTCACAACCCACAACACTGCCATCACGATGTTGCAGCTATGCTGCTGACACGTACAAATACAGAACCACGTTGAACGCCGGTTGCACTCGGCATCGGTAAACAGAATCGAACTCAGGACGGAAGGCACCCAGGCAGCCGGCAGCAAAACCTGCCTGTCTTGAACGCAGTTCCTGCGGTTTCCATAACGTCGAAAACGTCGACACAGTTCCGCGTGGTTTCGCTACTGTAGTGACTGTAGTTCCGTGCCGCGCGAGTCCCGGAATCCAGAGACGGCCATCCCCCAGTGTACGTGGCTCTGCTGGCACTGCTC
Source organism: Ixodes scapularis (assembly GCF_016920785.2). Classification (NCBI taxonomy): domain Eukaryota; kingdom Metazoa; phylum Arthropoda; class Arachnida; order Ixodida; family Ixodidae; genus Ixodes; species Ixodes scapularis. The sequence goes on from NW_024609881.1 coordinate 26,435,194, forward strand.
CGGAACTTCGCTGTTTCTAGCGGCTTCGTTTGCTCGTTTGATAAAATTAGTGATAAAAACGTCAATGGAACCGAAATGTTTTGCACGTTTAGACTAGAAGACGGAATTATAGGCGGCCTTCGCTGCCGCTGAAGCTCAATCAACTCAACAGCATTTATTAAACAGCGTGCGCGACCTGCTCGAAAAACGAAACCGAGAGAAGATGAGTCGGGAGGGCGAAAGCTTTCTCCCGCCTGCCTGGAGAAGGAGAAAAACGTTTCGTTCCTCCACTTTTCTAGTGTCCGCTTGGGGGCGCGTCAGTAGAAGGGAGGAAGACAGGCCGTTGCTACTTTTTTCCTCCATTTTTTCTTAGAATGTACAACTGAGCCCTGTAAATAATTGAAAAGTCCAATTGCCAAATGTTGATTTCTCGCTAATCTAGCAACACGCCCGCGCGTCGGCACTCGTTGGATGGGCTCCCTCTCGTTAAGTGACGGCGTAGGCGAGATCGTGAATTGTAGTAGGAAGCAACATTGGAAAAGAACCAAGCCGAATTAAGGACACAGCGGCCACAGAAGCAGAAAAAGTGTGGTGTTACAATGAATTAGTAGAAATATTCAAAAATTAGTTGGAACGAAGCCAAGCCAGATTTAAGAACAAATGCAAACAGACGCCAAAGAGATGGTGAGCTAATGAAGCCAAAATAGCTATAAATCAGTGACAGGAGGCATCCAGGAAGCATAGACAAGCAAAGAAAGGGGTGCTTCACCAGAGAAAATACAGGAAAATTGGAAGGACTTTCAGGAAAAGAAATCAGCCGCATATGCTTTGATCCCGGACAAGATTAGAAACGACGAAATGAAACGAACAAGGAAAATTAACCGGGAATATAGAAATGCAGCCAAGAAGTTTTGAGAGCACATAAGACCGTAGGGTAAAAAGACTGAAATGCGCCACCACTCATTAACTACTGGCGATGGGACACAGATAAAAGAGGAGGAGGGGCGAAATGAAATTGAAGGAATGTTTTCAGATCTAGAGCCTCCGGAAACAACGGAAAGAATAGATATTTTGTGTCAGCCAGCCAAACTTTAAAGAAGTGTCACAGATAGTATCAAGAAAATAGAAAAGAGCCGAAAGCAAGGGGCCAGCAGAAACATCAACTGGACTAGATGGCATACCAACGAGACTTCGAAAAATCCTCGGAAAACACAAATTAATGGATGCTGCGACAAACTCTTCAAAAAAATGTTGTTGCGGGAGAGATACCCGAAAAATATAGACAAAGCAGGATTAGGCTGCTGTACGAGGGTAAAGATGACTGGGCCACCACCAAATCCTACCGCACCATAACGGCAACCTCTGTCCTATACAGTCTAGTAATGCAGCTGGTGAAAGTAGGGTGACCACCCGTCCCGCGACTCGCGGGACTGTCCCGCATCGAGGGCTCGTGTCCCGTGGCCCGCAAGAAATTCCCAAATCTTCAAACTGTCCCGCATTTCATACTGTAGTAAAATTCACTCTGCAAAATATGGTGCTGCCAAACAACGGGGCACGGGGAAGCGCGGAGGTCGTTGGTAATCGTGTGAATCGAAATGGTGCACTATATTCTATGCACGCATTCCGGGAAGCGACCGTCTTTCTTGCAGGAGAACCGACGCGCATACTCCGTGGTACCTCTCCCCTCGGTGGAAAAATATTCTGAGATAAATTGCTCGCGAAAGGTTTTAATATAAAATATTGTAATTATTTTTAAATGGCTCGGTCAATGCAAAAGGTTTGCTGTGGATCTTTGTTTTAGTGAACACAGCCACACAAGGTAAAAAGCCTGCAACTCGCAACGGTTCAAAAAGAACACAATGTTAAAAATTTGTGTAGAACCATGTTGATAAAAGCGAGCATTGACAGAAAACAATAGCCCGAAAGAGATGTACTGTTTCTTATTTCCATTTGGTGCATTGGGTGCTGCTGCAGTCGATTTTTATGTTTTGTGGGCTTTGCGGCCCGTCACCGCGAAAAAGAACTCTCGCTCCGCGCCCGGCGCGCAACGTGCATGCGAGCCACGCTCGAGGCTCGGGGCTCGGGAGTCCGTTGGCTGCCACCAGAAAGTAAAGGCGTGTTTTTCTGAGATCCGCCTCGTTGGTCCTTCTTGCGGGTGACCAGTAGCACCGAACCCTACATTATTTGGCGCTCCACGCGAGGCCTACTGCTCCCCCGCGGGTTGGACCGCAGGCTTTTAGTCCGTTATAGGCGTGTTAGCCTGGTTTTCTTGCTTTTGCCATCCCCGATAGGCCTACGTGGTCGCTCGAATAGGCTTCAGCCACCGGACGCCATCTTTGCCATCGGGGCTTGGCCGTTGTGAATAGTGTGCATACTGTAGTATATTGCGTGTTCTTCTTCTGTTCTTTCGTGTTTTGTCCTGTTTTTTCTGTTTGCCTGTTTTTCTGCAGTTGCTACTGCGATGCAGACCCGCCATAGAGCCGCCGCAGACCAAGGCGAGACCGGAGAGGGGCCTGACCCGACGTCCCTGGACCTGATGGCTCGGGTGGCCAACCTCTGCGACACGGTCGCGCAACGCCTGGTCCTGGCTGACCACGGACCCCAAGGGCAAGGTCCACGGCCCCAGGTGCCCGTTCCGTTGTACACGGGCTACGACGACCGGAAGTCCGTGGCCGACATCCTGGCCGAGCTGGCGGCCTATAAGCTCGCCACGGGAACCTCGGACGAGTACGTCCTTGCGCGGGTTCTGCCCGTGGCGTTCCAGGGGAGCGCCGCGCGCTAGTGGCGCATCGTGGCCCCGTTCCTCACCTGGGAAGACTTTCGGCGGAAGTTTCAAGATGAGTTTCTTCCACCTGGGTACCAGTCTCGAGTCCAGCGAGAACTGGAGCGCCGGACCCAGCACCCGGACGAGACCCTCGTCGAATATGTACGGGCGATGCAGGAGCTCTATGACAGAGTCTGCCCAACGACGTCGGAGTCGGACAGGGTTGCTCGGGTGATGCAGCAGAGCCACCCAAGATTCCGGCCCTACCTGCATGGCCGCACGTATTCCACCCTGGAGCAACTGGCCCGGGACGCTCATGGCACGCAAGAGACGCTCCTGGCCGAGCTGCAGTATCGGCCCCCGCCACCGCCTGAAGAAGCTCTTGAGCCGTCTTGTGCCTGGCGAGCTCCCGGGCCCAGAAGAGGTCCGACTCAGCGCCAAACCCTGAATGGCGCGGTCTGTCCCCCCCCCCCCCCCCCCCCTCGTGCATTGGACTCCTACGCCTTCGGGCAATGGGAGCGCGGGAGACCACTTGATGGTTCGGACCCCCGACTACGTGCCCGGCCGGCTGGATCGAGACTACGGCAGGGTGAAAGCCGTTTAAGGTCCTTCCCCCGCAATGCCAACCGGGGCGCCGATCGCTGGTCCAACGAGGGACACCAAGAAAGGCCGCAACGACAAGCGCAGGCAAGCCCGACGCACGGCCCTGACCGGCGGAACTCGGTGCGGTGCTTCGACTGTGGTCGCCCTGGCCACTTCCGGCGTGACTGCCCCGACCTGCGACGCAACCGTCCCGCAGCCTTGGGAAACGAGTTGACCCCTGAACGCCTGCCGGCCGCGGTGACCATGGACAACTCGGCAAAACTTCCATCGGTATGCCGAATTCAGCCTGACCTTGAGCTAATTGAGCCTCGTATGACAGTTACAGTGCTCGGAATAGCTGTGGCAGCGCTGATTGATACCGGTACGAGTCTGTCGCTTATTGGGGACTACCTGATTGAACGCTGCAAAGAGCAGAAAGCCAACCTGCGCGAGACTAACGTGCGCTTACAGCCAGCGTTAGGACCAGAAATGCTCGCGATTCAAGCCGTGAGGTTACAGATCGGGTTCAACGAGAAAAAACGCCGTCAGCGCTTCGTTTGCTTACCTGGTCTCACGGTACCGATTATTTTGGGGCGAGATTTCATTTTCGGGGAGAACCTGGTTCTGGACTTTCCGAACAAAGGCTACCGGTTAGGTAGTGACTCGAAACTTATCCCATTTACCAGACGAGAGGATTGTATCGTCAGTGTCGATAACGTTTGCGTTAGAACGCCTGCTTTGTGACTCCCATGTGCGGTAAGCGGTTCTTTGCAGAAGTGTCCTGCTACGGACCAGCAAAAGTGGCGTCTCCAAAGACTCCTGGAGGAGTCTTCGCCGATGTTCATGGAGAATCCCGGTAGAACCGGTGTCCTAAAGCATTCAATTGACACCGGGGATACACGGCCTTTACGCCGCAACCCTCGACCAATCAGCGTACACAAGCGGGCCCTGCTGGACAAGGCGCTCCAAGAGATAATGAACACGGGTGCAGTACGTGAGTCACAGAGCCCTTGGGCCTTCCCGATCGTCCTTGCCCCCAAGAAGGATGGAACGGCTCGGCTTTGCGTCGACTACCGGCGCCTGAGTGCGGTAACCGTTCGTGACGCGTACCCGTACCCCTTGATTGAGTCGATCATGTACAACTTGGGAAACGCGAGTTTTTTCACGACTCTTGACTGCAGTCGCGGTTTCCTCCAGCTAGAGGTCGAACCCGCTGACATTGAGAAAACAGCATTCACATGCTACAGAGGGTTGCACGAGTTTGTGCGTATGCCTTTTGGTTTGAGCTACTCTCCTGCCACATTCCAGCGTCTTATGGACATTGTGCTTGGAGACGCACGGCACAACTACGCCATGGCATATATGGGTGACGTAGTAGTCTTTTCACGCACGTTTGAAGAACATCTTGTGCACCTTCGGACTATACTCGAGCGCATGCAGAATGCTTGTTTGACAGTTCACCTGGGAAAAATGCAACTGGCAACTTGTAAGATTATCCTGCTCGGTTTTTGGTAATCGACGATGGATCGCTTCGCCCTATTGAGGACAAGCTAAGGGCCATAACTGGGTTTCCTCTCCCACATGATGCAAAGAGTTTGCAGAGATTTATTGGCATGGTTGGATTTTACCGCCAGTTTATTCTTCACTGTGCAGAGATGACGCGGCCTCTGAACGAACTGCTGCGCAAAGGCGTCAAATGGCGTTGGACGGAGGCACAGCAAAATGCTTTCCTTCAACTGTCCAGAGCTATTGCTGAGACAGCATCTTTGAAGCTCCCAGACCTCAACCGTCCGTTCGTGCTGCAAACCGATGCGAGCGGCTACGGTCTAGGTGCTGTGCTGCTTCAAGACTTTGATGGTGCCTTACGACCCGTTGCGTTTGCTAGCCATACGTTAACAGCAGCTAAACGAAATTACAATGTTTGCGAGCTCGAGTGTTTAGCCATCATATTCGCCCTGCAGAAATTCAACATGTATCTTGAGGGCGCGCGCTTTTGTGATCCAGTAAGATAATGCCGCCTTGTCTTGGCTTCAGCGGCTGGAAAATCCAACAGGACGATTAGCACGCTGGGCACTTACGCTTCAGAAATATCACTATACCATTGTGCACAAGCCAGGCTCACGAAACAAAGTTGGAGACGCTTTGTCGCGCGCTCCGCTCGGCGAAGAGCGCGTGCCCGAGGATGCCAATGTTGTGGCTGCGATAGATGCTGGCTCGCGCTGGGGTACTTTGATTAGCCGAGATGAGCTTCGTGCTGCACAGCAGAACGATGGACTTTGTCGCAGGGTTTTTGAGTGCTTATCGTCACGAGACCGACGTGGCAAGAGAGACGCTGACATGGGTTTTGACTCGTACTTGCTGGCCGAAGACGGTCTGCTTCTCCGGTACATACCTCAGATCGACGACGAGGAAGGTGACTCCACAGACACTTTATTTCGAGCCGTGATACCTCGCCGACTTTGCACGTTCTTCATTAGATACTACCATGCCCCTGCTCTGGCTGGTCACAGTAGTGGCTGCAAGGCTTTTGAAAAGTTAAGCCGTACTGCAACTTGGCCAGGAATTCGTCAGGACGTGCTGAGGTACGCTCGTTCATGCCCGGTTTGTCAGAAGGCCAAACCGCGCGGTGGTCAGCCCCCTGGTCTCATGCAGCCAGTCGTGAGTCGATCCCCATGGGAATGCGTTGCTGTCGACGTCATGGGCCCTTTCCCACGCAGTCCACGTGGCAACCAGTACTTGTTGGTTGTCACGGATCACTTTAGCAAGTGGGTGGAGCTATTTGCATTACGGTCGCTGACGTCCAAAAGAATCTGGTCGTGTCTGATGGAGACGTTTACACGCTTCGGATTTCCGGCGAAATTGATTAGCGACAACGCTACTTACTTTGCCAGCAAAGTGTTCCGAGACGCATGTGCCGCATTGGGCATACAACACAAGCGGACGTCTCCCTATCACCCACAGGCAAACATCACAGAGCGGGTGAACCGAAACCTGAAATCGATGTTAATAGCTCACACCGAACGTCACCCTGACTGGGACGCAAAGCTCCCAGAGCTCGCGTTCGCAACACGCACAACCGTTAACCGGTCTACAGGTTTTACGCCAGCTTGCCTTAATTTCGGAAAAGAGCTGACTTTCCCGCTGGAAAACACTTGCACGACCAACAACCGTGGCGCTGCTCGCTCATACGGTCAGTTTGCAAGAAGCCTACGACGCAGACTCAGGGACATCGTTCGTAATGCCCGGGAAAGCTTGAACGCCGCACGGCTTCAGCAGGCTGAGCAGTACAATCGTGGCCACCGGGACGTGCAATTCGAAGTTGGAGACCTTGTACTCCGGCGGACACACCCACTTAGTGACGCCTCCAGAGGTTTCACAGCTTCCCTGGCGAACAGGTGCGATGGTCCGTATCAAGTGCGAGACAAAATCTCATGCCTCACGTACACGCTCGTTCATTGTGAGTCTGGACGCCTCCCTGGACCTGTTCATATCACCAACCTCAAACGGTATTATGAATCAGATGACGAACTTCTCTCGCAGGTGGAGAGTGATGCCGATTCTGGTTATACTTAATTCTGCGAGGACTTTTCCTGATGCTGGTGACGAAGACGAAGACGAAGACTTAGAAAATGCGCGTTACAATAGGCTTTGGCGAGAACTAGTTTCCGCACCATACAGATTGTGCGCGTAGTTCTGTGCGATATTCACCGATAGCCTGCTCGCAAATTTAAGTTGTCTATTGCCGCGCTCAACGTTATTAACGCTTTCTCGTAGAAGAAACCCTTGTAGAGGGTTTCTTCTACGAGAGGGGGACCCATGAGTGGTCACTCATGGGTCCCCCTCTTTTTTTCTTTATCTCTGCTCTCCAAGATGCCTCGGTACTGCAGACGGAGGCGTTCACCTTCTCCCACCCCACCACCGTCACCCTGGGAGCACCATGGCCGTCGCCCCCCGGCTCCGGGACAACGTCGCCGTCGGCCCTTTTACCGACGCCGGGGCAACTCCGCAACCTGGACCGTGCTGGGCCCCCAGGGCCTACCAATCTCATGGACATCAAATCTGCCCTGGGAGCTCCAGCTCCGGCCCCTCACCACGGACCCCCCGGCCGAGGTCCCGGAGCCGTTTCGGGGATGCACCCTGACCGACCGGCACCCCAACGACCCCGTGCAGCTCTACAACGAGGAGGAGCGCCGGCTCCTGTGCCCCATTTGTGGGGTGCCCGAGATACACAGGGGCACCCACCAGGCCGGCGCTCTCCACCGCGCCCATGAGTCGGCCGCCGCCGCCAGGGCCGCCGTCTTGCGCCTCGCGGCCATTGACGAGCACAACCTCCAGCGGGACCTGGCGGTCGTCCGGCGCCTCAGACCCACCCTCCTCCGCCCCCCCTCGCCGGCCGACATCGCCATCAACATTGATCATAACGACGAACCTTTCTAACCACCACCACCCCCCATAACTCCAACGAACTCGCGGGAGGGGGAAAGTTTGTGGGCTTGGCGGCCCATCATCGGGCGAAAGAACTCGCGCTCCGCGCCCGGCGCGCAACGTGCGCGTGAGCCACGCTCGAGGCTCGGGGTTGGCAGTCCGTTCGCTGCCACGAACATGTAAAGGTGTGTTTTCTAAGATCTGCCTTGTTGGTCCTTCTTGCGGGTGAGCAGTAGCACCGAACCCTACAGTACATATCATGCTTTCTTGTATGTGAATATAGGATATAAAGAGGTTAGATATTATTGTTTTAAAATTAATACGTTACGTGACCTTGCAAATTTTTAGACAATTTATCAATTTTTTACTCTTTTCTAACACTAATAGCAAATTTCATGCATCATAAAAATAGTATCAATAGATATCCTTATAGTTATGTTGTCCAGGAGTCACATCCACCTGTGCACATCCGTGCGTGTGGGCGTGCAGCCATGTGGTGCGGGCTTTGTTGGCTTGGTGCGGTTACGGCCTCCGGGGCTTTCGCTCATGTGTGCATCGCTGTCGAGGCGAGGCGGTGAGGCTTCGTCGCGTGTGTGATTGGCTTGGTTCGAGGTGTTTTAGTGTGAGCTTATGTGCGTCGAAGGGGGCAAGTGCGAGCCCACCGCTCCGTACGTTCTTGACTTGCGCGCGCACTCGCAATCTTACAAAGATTGCGAGAGAAGGGAAAACATGCATTAGTCCCAGTAATAACAAACGTACTTAGAGCATTCAATCGAGGAAGCTGGGCAAAAGATTCCACAAACAGTTTATTCCGTGACAAATAAAACAGTAGCCGATGCACCGATGCCACTCGTCCACGAGATTACCGATGAACACGAAGCCCTTCTTACGGCAGAACTTCTGCAGGAGCCAGTTCACGTCTGTGTGCCGATCATTCAACGCCTGGATCTCGGCACTCTGACTACGCTGACACTCCATCGAAGAGAACCTGTTCTCCCGCCTCGGAAGGACGGAAGAAAAGGCGATCTGCATCGTCGGATTGCGTTCCAAGATCTTAGCGGCCAGCCGACGGTACTTCTCAACGTACGCGCTGGCACAAACGCTGGTGTTGTTCGTGCCAACGTGCAAAATGACAGCGTCAAAATTGACCAGGGCGTCAGACACCTTGGAAAACAACGCCTCGATCCTAATGCCATTAAACGCCCGCACTTCGGCAGCCACCCGGTTATTCGGGTGGCTGTCGGACACCGGGACAAGTGTTTGACCATCGAATCCCCGGAAACCAAAACTCGAGGCATGTCAGAAGTGCGACCGTGCTAACACAAAAAGGGGCAATCTCTTTGACAAAAAAAAAAAAAAAACAAGAAAAGAAGAAAAACCTTCAGAGAAAGTCAAATTCGGTTGCGGATGACCAGGCAGAACGCAAGAAGCAATGGCCGCACGGCAAAACAATGGGAGGCAAGACCGGAAGTTTGGAGGCAAGACCTGAAGTTGATTTCTGCGTGGACGGAGAGAAGACGCGAAGAGAACTGCCTCCGTCCCCGCAGGAAGCGACGTAGTGCGTGGATGGAGCCTTTTCTCCTCCCGGCCCTCCCGGCATGGCTACGCTGAGTACGCTCCCACGCGGGAATCTAGATCTAGACCAGGGGTGGCGAAACCGCGGCTCGCGAGCCGCATGCGGCTCTTCGCTGGTCCAAGTGCGGCTCGCGGATCCCTCGTAAAGGGGTGTCCAAACAGGACACTACAAAACGCACGACTCCGACAAATCGTGAAAATTGAAGCGGGCGCGAAGCGGGCGCGTCCGCTTCAATTTTCACGATTTGTCGGAGTCGTGCGTTTTGTAGTGTCCTGTTTGGACACCCCTTTAGGGGACCCCCTCCCCTTCCGCCCTTTCCGCGTTTCCCAAGAATTTGAGAATAAAGAACAGCTTGGGGTTTGGCAGCCTTGTGTCCCCATACGTAGAGTCGAACTGCTTTTCACTCGTATGTCTCCACAGATCCTGTTTCTTTCATTGTTCGAGGAAGTTTGCCGGATATCGTTTTTTGTTGAAGGTCGAGGAAGCCCGAGTTGTCGTCATTCATATCCCCCCCCCCCCCCCCCCCCCCCGCGGCTCTTACAAGTTTCTTGGTTTCGTTTGCGGCTCACAGGTCGGGTCAGCCTGGCCACCCCTGATCTAGACACTCCCATTCTACAGCTATCACATAGTGTGCACTGACGCTACCGCTTAATCCTCCCTTTCTCCGCGGTTAGTGGTGCCATATCACTAGGTGGCTTTATTTTAATTATACCAGGCTTGTTTGAGAAGAATACAAAACTTCTTAACATTTACAGGTAAAAAAAAATTTAAAAAAGCCGGGAAAACTACATTAATCCGGTGTCTCTGGGTGGGGTATACTGCCAGGAAGGGAAGGCATGATAGACCGGGGGGGTAAGGCAAAGCGAAAGCCTCCTGCATTATTCGTTGCTGACTAACGCGCCCGATATTGCAGCTACAACGACCTATTAGATCCAAAGCGACCGGCGCTCACTCACTGGGGCACCGCCATGTTTCCCCGCATCCCTACCGAGCCCAGTCACGTGATCTCAAAATCCCTCTCCTGGGTACTACGGCTAACTTTAGCCGCGGTTAGCGCTTCGAGCAAACGGGCCCAGGGCCGGTTTGCTCATCTTGCTGCTGCGGTCGCGGCTGCGGCCAAGAGGGATTCTTACGTCACGTGACCAGCTCTATGGGGACAAGGAAGTACCTAGCGTCCCTGCCTTATGGCGGAGTGATCCGCATCGCTTCAAGCACAAAAGCCTAATTTCGCTCGCAGAAGCTGATTGCAGGGACTTTCATCTGGAGTCCAATTGACCGCCTCTTTATACTGTACAAGCGGCAGGTAAAGTTACGGCCAAGGAGGGTAAATAAGAACCAAAATAAAGGAAAACCACACGAGATAAAAGCGGTAGCACTATATTTATCTACCTCCACCGACGCCGGCGCCTCACGCCTGCTGCTATGGTCGAGAGATTAAAGCGCCGGTACTTGTCGTCGCGCCGTAAAAGTTCCGGGTTCAAATCGCGCTAGGGACTTTTTTTTTTGTATTTTGTGCGCGTCTTACTTTTTAGCTGTGATCCTTTTTAGGAAATCATCCACTTGCACTACTGCGCCTTACACGGTTTTTTCTGTTAGTCCCACCTGTTCAATCGAAACATCGGGAAGAAAAAAAAAAAGATGAACGCAAGTTAAAAGACGGTGAGAGTGCAGGCGAGCTGGTGGTACTTCAAAATGGTGGATACTTGGGCTAGTTATGTATAGCTGGTGTATATAATTATGTATAGCTGGTAGTAGCTGGTGGTAGCAAAAAAAAGAAAAAAAAAAGGTGTTTTTTTTTTGTGGTCCCTTTACGTCTGGGTGCGTGGCCACGGTTTAGAGGCCACCTGTATGTTTTGGAGAACATAATAGCGCTTCACGACAAGGACGAAGGGTAGGAACGAGACAACACAATGCGCTAACTTCAACTGGTTTAATCGTCAGAAAATCAAAGGTATAAATACTCTGCATCATCGCGCCATTCAACCAATCCCAAGCCACGCCACTGATCGCAAGAACTGTATCTCTTTGTCTGCCAAATCGATCGACGCCACGCTGACACATCGATCCCCGTAGTTTCTTATCAGGTCCGCCTCTATAATTTCCCTCACCGTCTTATCTCTATGTTTTCTAATGACAGTGCACAAATTAAATTCAGGTTTGCACCCTAATGACAGTGCAATTTGTGCACTGTCATTAGAAAACATAGAGATAAGACGGTAAGGGAAATTATAGAGGCGGACCTGATAAGAAACTACGGGGATCGATGTGTCAGCGTGGCGTCGATCGATTTGGCAGACAAAGAGATGCAGTTCTTGCGATCAGTGGCGTGGCTTGGGATTGGTTGAATGGCGCGATGATGCAGAGTATTTATACCTTTGATTTTCTGACGATTAAACCAGTTGAAGTTAGCGCATTGTGTTGTCTCGTTCCTACCCTTCGTCCTTGTCGTGAAGCGCTATTATGTTCTCCAAGTTTCAGTACCAACTCGCCCAAGAATCCGCATTACTCAACCTGTGTGTTGTTGTTTTTTTTTTTTTTGTGTGTGTGCGCTTTGACGCGACTGTTAGGATAATTCAGGACATATCTCTGTCAAGGTCACTGCGATGATCCCCAGTGTCCCATTGTTAAGTCCTCGTCTCATGTGTGGGTTGTTTTGTATCCATCCGGTTTGAAATGTCTGCAACAAAGGAGTTTATCTGTAGAGTGTGGTTGGGAAAAAGTTCCGTGGGTACTTAAAGGCTTAAAAATTTAAAAGCAAACATTTGACAGAGATCTGTCTGGTTGGGAGTAATTAATATTAAAAAATTCGAACACCAACCAAGCCCTTCTGTAGGGACCCAACGTTTCAAGGCCAATTCGGCCTCTTCTTCAGGGGCGACTACCGCTATGGCCGTTGAGGAGCAGTGTCCTTTTCTTTTTCTTCTACGGCGTGTGTCTGGTCTTCTTCAACGGCTCTGCCTTTTTCAATAATGTGACGAAGCCCGTTCACATAGGCGGATGGTAAAGCCCCTAGAGATCTGTTGATCTCTAGGGGCTTGTTGTTAATCTGTTGATCTCTAGGCGCCCAACCTCCCGCATCAGCGTTCCCTACATCAACGGAACAAGCGAGGCACTGGCACGTGTGCTTGCGAAAGAGGGTATCCAACTAGCGCACAAACCTGTGTCTACCCTTGGACGACTCATGGCACGCCCAAAAGATCGCCCTGGTAAAGAAAGGGCCCAAGGCGTTGTATATAAGATTCCGTGCGGGGTTTGCGCGGCCTCATACATCGGCGAAACGAAGAACTTTAGAGAGAGAATCCGTCAACATAAAAACGACGTGCGCAAGTTCCATCACGAGCGTAGCGCGGTCGCTGAGCACTGCGACGTCAAGGACCATCGCATCGACTTCGACAACGCATGCATCGTTGACGTTGAGACAAATCCTCGAAAAAGACTGTTCCTAGAATCATGGCACATTCAAACAACGCCACAGAACATCAACAGATCTCTAGGGGCTTTACCATCCGCCTATGTGAACGGGCTTCGTCACATTATTGAAAAAGGCAGAGCCGTAGAAGAAGACCAGACACACGCCGTAGAAGAAAAAGAAAAGGACACTGCTCCTCAACGGCCATAGCCGTAGTCGCCCCTGAAGAAGAGGCCGAATTGGCCTTGAAACGTTGGGTCCCTACAGAAGGGCTTGGTTGGTGTTCGAATTTTTTAATATTAATAGTACTTAAAGGCTGTTTGAGAAATAAACCAGTTAGCTGAGTTTGAGACGTTCTCTGTGTCTGTTCCTTCTACTGAAAGTTCTTCCGATTCCTTCCACCGCAGTCTCAGGTGTAATACGACATGAAACGCAAGTTAACGCGCTAATACAATCATTTCATTCCATTTGTTGATCCAAAGTCATTTTAGGAGTTTGAATTAGAGTTAGGGTCCTAAAATGACTTTGGATCATAAATAGAATTAATTATAATGAATTCCATTCGTTGTTCCAAAGTCATTTTAGGTGTTTGCATTAGAGAGAGGGTTTGCGATGTCGACGCCTGATTCATTTTTGCATTCGGTCGTGATCGTTCGCTAATCTAACTAAAATTCAACAAGTAATGTGATAATATTACAAAACGATTGCCACAACAAAATGTAAAGAGTATAAATATACTTTTTATCACATTCCATGCAAGTAAAAGTATGATCGCTTTTATTTCGGTTTTACTACTTTCTCAGACGTTTGACTTGCTGCCTTGCCTGTAGGATTTCGCTCAATCAGTGTAGCCACAGTTGCTAGTCTTTTTTTCTTTTTCTTTTTGCATGTTTTTTTTTTTTGTTGTCACAACTGCAGTTTTTGTTAGTCCTAAGTAGGCGTCTCTTGTTATTGAAAGGAATCGTAGCAAGAGCGTTGTATATTTAAAAACACATAAAACTAGTTACTGGGGAAAGGATGCTTGTTTCGGTTCCGTTAGTGTGAAAGCCATAGCGATGCAGTTTTCTTGGTTTCCTTTTAATGAACATTATGAAATGATTGTATTAGCGCGTTAACTTGCGTTGATCCTTTTTTTTTTCTTCCCGGTGTTTCGATTGAACAGGTGGGTCTAACAGTAAAAACCATGTAAGGCGCAGTAGTGCAAGTGGATGATTTCCTAAAAAGGATCACAGTTAAAAAGTAAGACACGCGCAAAATACAAAAAAAAAGAAAAAAAAAAGAAATTCTTAGCTCGATTTGAACCCGGAACTTTCACGCCGCGACGACAAGTACTGGCGCTTTAACCTCTCGACCACAGCAGAACGCGCGAGGCGCCGGCGCCGGCGGAGGTAGATAAATATACTGCTACCGCTTTTATCTTGTGTGGTTTTTTCTTTATTTTGGCTCCTATTTGCCCTCCCTGGCCGTAACTTTACCTGCCTCTCCTACAGTATAACGGGGCGGTCAATTGGACTCCAGTTAAAAGTCCCTGCAATCGGTTTCTGCGAGCGACATTAGGCTTTTGTGCTTGAAGCGATGCGGATCTCTCCGCCATTAGGCAGGGACGCTAGGTACTTCCCTGTCCCCATGGAGCTGGCCACGTGACGTAAAAATCCTTCTTGGCCGCGACCGCGGCCGCAGCCGCAAGATGAGCAAACCGGCCCTGGTGTACACATGGTACGCGGTAAACTATCTAATGAAGAGCGCCGCGAACGTAGGCGGCTGGCGTCTGGAAACTCAGTCTGGCTAAACGTTGTTTTATGGGTCTTAACACACGCTTCGCCATTCTCCGAGCCCCCTCCATAGGTCGCAGCGAGGCTCCCCCATCTGCTCTGTGTAAAAGGGTTGCTCCAGATTTCCCAGAGTGTACGCCCAAGCCTCGCCCATGCAGGTTTCGAGGCTCGAGCTCTTGAGAGAAACAATTCTTTTTGTTTTGAGATGGCGTCAAGAAACTGCGTCTCGATGGGAGAGGTATGCTGAGCGCAAGTTTGTCCGCTTCTTGCGCAGGGGTTGCGATAATGTCCTAACGGCGAGTTCTTATTGACTGCTTGAAAAAAGATAGTGGGTAGACCTCAAGGCATGTATCACTGAGGTCTACCCACCATCCCTTCAATCAGAGCCAATCAGAGCTCGGCGTCGTTCTGACGTCACCTCAACCCCTGCACAAGAAGCAGACGACTTTCTGTCCGCATGCTCTACGTTTCATCGGAGTCTGCACTTTGTTCGAGAAGAAAATTAATTGTCCCGTTAAAACTTTGCCCGGGACGCAAATTTCCCAAACAGCCTTTTTTCTTTTCTTTTTTTTTTCTGTAAAACAAATCTTTAACTTTTTACCGGGCGTTATTATAACGGTTCTGCGTGAAAGAGCAAAAATGAAGGAGCCCACGGTGTCCACAAATATTCGCAAACGAAATGGTCAGATCAGCTGTTTCCATATTCAAGAACGTTATTAAAACTTTCAGCCTTTCCACTCTGACGAAAAAGGAAGACCAGCGAAGCTGTACTATGGCGGGAGTGAAGTTATGGCCGGCCGCAAGTCGGCAAGCCAGAGTGGAAAGGCTCGGAAGGTTGCCGCCATCTATAAACGACGGGGGAAGCCAGACAACCGTCAACCAGACAACCGGCAAGACGGTTGTCTGGTTGCCGCCGTCGCTCATAGATGGCGGTAGCTGTCCAGAGTTGCGTGTCATCATTTGTTTGCTGACGGACACGACACTGGGGAAACTAGCCTTGAACAACTCCGCTGTAAAACTACATCGGGATGACACATCCTTTAGACATGTTACAGCGATGGCTGTTGCGGGCTCTTCCGCCCACTGGAAAGGGCGTCCATTATTGAAGGATGTATGCATGCTACGGGCTGTATACCCTTTATAACGAGCGGCATAGCTCGCGTAGTTGTTATCGTTGTTGATGCTGTGGTTGGTGTAGTAGGGCGTCCGTCGTCAATGTTGCCAGACCCTCGAAAAAGATCGCTCGCCAACCCCAGGAATCCAACCTGGGTCCGCTCCGTGCGAAGTGGAGGCGTTCAGAGCCATATATTAGGAGAGTTTGGAGAATGGGCGGTGCAAAGGCCGCCGCCAGCGCCGAAAACTCCCCCCGCGGTTAGAGAGTAAAATAAAGGTACGACACAGTGTCGACCAATCAGGAGACCGCGACGTCACAATATTGCAAACGACATTTAAATCGTGCAATAGAAGCGTTCAATCTCGGCCTCTCTACTCCACCTCACAAATGTCTGCAGTGAAGACAAAGGCACAGGTGCGTGAGCCTATCTCAGCGAAATGTTTTTGTTTGTACGAGAACTCGTGCATAGGAGGCACTTTCCAAAGCCACGCGCTCGTGCCCATGCCTTCGTCTGCACTGCTGATGTTTGTGCAGATAGAGTATCGGTGACAGCTTGGTCTGGGGCCGGCTTGCTAGAACAGCGTCTCAGCTGAGACTGGCTGAAGGAAAACGGTGCAAAGGGTGGGGCGCGAGCGTCTTGGGACGCGGAGCCCCGCTCGGCTCGTGCGCTGCAGCTTTGGCAGTGCTTCCTTTCCCCGTCTGACCTGAGACGCTGTTTCTAGCAAGTCGGCCCTGGTTTGGAGCGCATGTTCGTTTATTCTACACTTGAATATTGGCGTGACTAAAACCTCACATGCGCAAAGTTTTCAGTCACCAAAAGCTAAACCTTTTCACCCTAGAGACGCTAAAACAGCTTAAATTAATCGTGTCACATATTTAGAGCACACGACCACCGCTAGGGGCTGATTCGCGCCCTGTTGTTGGCCCCGATATGCTCGCCTATTCAAACCAATGTATGACCAAACTCTCGCAAACAGCTCCGGAAGCGTTACGACAGACAGGCCACAGCGTTAACTACCCGCTTTATATATAGGGTGTTTGTTGTAATCGGTGCCCACTGCACACGCTCTCTCTAGAAAATACAAAGAAATAGCCGATAACAAAATGGCGTTGCAGCACTGGCTACGCCAAGGGCTCGCGCCAGGAGACGAGCATTTTCATGCGCTACGGAAAAAAAAAAAAAAAAAAAAAAGTCCCGGGTTTGATAGTCGGACCAGGCGGATTTTTTCGGTTGCGCACCGGTCACCTAGCGGTGTTGGGTGTTGGAGATTTGTGTTGCCCTTTGTCCCTCTTGCTCCCCTTCTCCAGGAATCATTTTCGCCATTCTTGTCCAGCTCGCTTGCACCTTTGCATTTCATTGGATTATAATCATAGCCTTAAAATGCAAGCTTCCACCCCTGCTGGTGTTAGACTGGTGGCAGCTGATAAAACCTGTTTGCTCTACTGACTTGACGTCTAACCCCTGGTTAGCTCAGTTGGTAGAGCGCTCCACCTGTAATGAAGAGGTCCCGGGTTCGATAACTGGACCAGGCGGATTTTTTGGGCCGCACACCAGTCACCTACCTGTGTTGGAGATTTGTGTTTGCCCTTTGTCCCTCTTGTTTTCTTCTCGAGGGATTATTTTCGTCATCCTGGCCCAGCTCGCTTGCACATTTGCATTTAATTGCATTATAGTGATAACCTTAAAATTGCAAGCTTCACCCTTGTTGGTGTTAGACTGGTGGCAGCTGATAAAACCTGTTTGCTCTACTGACGTCTAACCCGTGGTTAGCTCAGTTGGTAGAGCGCTCCACTGGAAATGAAGAGGTTCCGGGTTCGATAACCGGACCAGGGAGATTTTTTTCGGTCGCGCACCAGTCACCTAGCGGTGTTGGAGATATTTGTTTGCTCCTTGTCCCTCTTAATCCCCTTCGCCAGGGATTATTTTCGTCATTCTTGCCCAGCTCACTTGCACCTTTGCATTCAATTGCATTATAAACAAAAGCGTTCGGAACGAAACGGTCAGATGTCTATTTAGTTCGGACCGCTTTTGTTGCACGCACCCCACGGCAACGTTACTAGTTCAAGGTAGGGGATCGGTGGCCGAGTGGGCTTGCGTAGAGCCACTCTATAGACGCTTTGCAGCAGCTGTGCATGGACGCCGCCATAACTGACTTTCAGTTTTTGCTTCCTCTTATTTCGTTTATTTCACTTCATCTTTAGTATCGCAGGTCAGGTTAATGCCACATTAGATTCAAGTGTGTCCTTTTCTAAAGCATCCGCCTTTGTAGAGGATCGCCAAGTACCGTTTCAGTTGCTCGGCATCTCGGTAAGACAAGAGAAGGTCAGCTATGGCGGCTGTAATTTGGCGCGTGTGTAAAGCGTCCATATGGCAGCGTAGCTGCCAGAGTAGCGACACGACGCAAAATTATCTAGATACACGACGTCAGAAGCTCCTACAGGGATCTCCATTTTGGGCCTGGGAGGTTGCCATGGTAACCGTACTGCTAGCGACGCTGGGCGGCAACCTTTATCTAGTTGATATCTCCATTCGTTAATTGAAAAGTGGTAAAAGACATAAAGGACGCTTTGCATGGCGGTACGGCACGGGCCTCTGGAGGAGCGGTGCCTGTTTCTTCTGTAAAATGAGCGTGCACGGACAAGGAGAGTGGTTTTCGGAGCCGCCGGGATGGCGGTCGCTTCGTGGGACGAACGTACCGTCCTAGTACTTTCGGACTTCGCTCCGATGGAACAAAATCCGATTACGCCGGCCACGACAGGACGATTGGCTCGGGACATGACTGCTGCTCGACTGCCCCATAGCGAGCGAGTATATGTTTAGCATCATACTTCTTCAAGACCCGATCATCCCTTCAAGATGAGATTTTCTCACCGACTGGTGAGAAGCGACATCGACGGGGTTCAACCAAGAAGGACGGCATGGTGGTCTCTAGGGAATTGTTGACGCCATCAAGAGATGGACGCCGGATATGAGGTGTTCTTGCCGACAGGCCAAATGGTCGTTCGGAAGTTTACCGGCATTCAAAAAGTCAATATTTTTATCTGGTGTAGCACACATAGCCGTGTTAAAGGGGCCACGAAATTATTTTTAAACTTCTTCTTCCTTACCTGTAATCCTCAACTCAAAAGAGAACTGTGAAATCACTCAGTCGTGGCATGCTAGGGCACCGGTGGGATGACCCCAAGCTTTCACCGTGCTTTTTAAGCACACCGTAGAACTTGGCATTCGGAAGTGATAAGTTTTGTCAGGACACTCATTGGCCAGGAACGCGAATTCAAATATCCATGGACGAATTGATTGCTGACGAGAGCATAGGGTGCCTACATGACTGTCTGTCTGAGGGTGCAGACATCCATTGTTGCCCTGAATGTGCTAGCGCGTGACGTTCTCGCGCACTCGGTACGTGACTTGGGCGGTAAAATGGCGTCTATGCATTAGCCAAGGCTGCGCGCTCGAGCTGAGTGACACCAGATTGCGCGCGCTTCAAAATGCATAAAAGAACGATTAGGCGGAGAAATGGCTGAGATGTCACCACTCAAGCGAAAGCGCGTGTGTGTATGAAGGAACGCTACGAGAGCATACATCCGAGCGACGCAGTTTTCGTGTTCAATGCGTGAGTTGGGGTCGGCTGACGTCATTTTGGCCTTTGTAGGCATTGTAAAGAGGATATTTAGAACCATACACACATGATGATAACGTCATAGCGCATTGACATTAAGGAGCACAAAACGGGCCCAGCTACAGAAAATAAATATTATACTCGTTAGAAATAAATACGTATGTAACTTATTAATTTTAAAGACGAACACACCTCTGAGCATCTAAGTTTAATAGTATGTGTTGATGCATTGTTATATAGCAGGACACTTCATATACGTTACTTGAGCAAACGCCAATTTCTGACTTGAAAAACAAACCAAAAAACACTGCGATCAAATGCAAGCTATTGCAACGAAAGCAAGTTATATAAAAATCTTCAGAACTGCCAATTCGTAAAATTGGCGATTAGTAAAAAAGGCTAAATATCGAAGAAGCTTCCTCGCTAAAAAAATGCTGTGATTATTCGGTGACCTAGGGCTGAAACAACTTTCCCTAGGCCCTACACGCGCCGTATACCTTTCGTTATGATTCTCACAAATTCAGACGTTCACAGGAAGCTTGAAAGATGCGAAAATTTTATCCTAAAATCCATGTGGAGCGCAAGTTCGTCTGCTTCTTTTTGCAGGGGTTGTGGTGACATCAGAACGCCGAGATCTGAGTGGCTCCAATTGAAGGATAGGGGGTAGACCTAAAAGCAAGCTTCCTTGAAACCTACCCACTATTCTTTATTCAGAACCAATCAGAGCTCGGCGTTCTGACGTCACCACAACCCCTACTAAAAGAAGCAGACGAACTTGCGCTGCGCATATCGTAAAATTGTTGATTAGCATACTTGGGGGTTGCGTGAATATTTATACGCGTGTAGGTGGTCAGCCATTTCAAAGTTGCGACGAGTCACTCGCCGTAGATGAGCAATTTAGCCAATGCACTATAACCGCTAGCCTGGGGTCTATAGGTCTTTAACGTGCACCACGCAGTAGTGATACACAACCGCAGGCCGGTACGATGCTCATCCAGATCGAAACGGGCAGGGGCGGGGATTGAACCCAGGTTCCCTGGTTGATTAGTACAAAACGTAAACATCGCAGGAGCTTCCTCGCTAAAAGTTTGTGATCATGAGGTTACCTGGGGCAAAAACAAATTCCCCAAGACCCAACATGCGACGCATAGATTTCGCATCGTTTCTCAGACACTCTAACGTTCAAATAAAGCTAAGAGAATGCGAAAATTTCATGCTAAATGTCTTATCGATCCTCAAACACATCCGGAAACCCGAGCACCACTAAGGCGATATTACTGATGCTGTCGCACAGGTGTTAATATCCAGAGCGATCTTGCACAGAAAGGGTATAAAGTATCATTCTTTCAGATCTTCACGTTATACCTACGTCAGAAAGCACGAAGAAGCCCTAAATCGTCGGCAAGCTGCGGCACATCACGACTCCGCGCACCGAACAAACTCGCATCCACCAGCTCTGGGCGCTGCCATCTTACCGATGACATCACGGCTCTCGAGAGGTCACGTGACGAGTCGTCACTCGGTTCCTACGGAAACCGAGCCAGCTCAGCTCGTCGCTATGGTATCGCGTGTGACCAATCGCGGTGAGAGGCGGCACGGAGAAAAGCGTGGCGCTACTCTGGCAGCTACGCTGCCATATCGAGTGGCTCTAGGCTTGCGCACACCAGCTCGGAGCACGTAGAGCGAAAGCTCGCGCTGCAGAACACAAGGATCCTGGGCTCAATCCCCACCGCTGCCCGTTTCGATCTGGATGAGCATCTTACCGGCGTGTGGTCGTGTATCCCTATACTGCGTGATGCGCGTTAAAGACCCCGGGTTAGCAGTTGTACTGCACTGGCTAAATTTCTCATCCACAGCTGGGAGACAAGTCGCCCGTTGACGCAGGCTAAGTTCTATAGGCTGTATAAAACATATATGTACACCCCAATTTGTTTTTAATGACTAGATCAAAGTTCGTAATGGAAAGAAGCGGCGGAACCGGTGGAACGTTGGATGCACATTGCTTCCGGTGGAAAGGGATCCTATTGCGGTTTTTATGGTAAACGTAAGTTTGAGCAAAAGCCGGGGCAAAAAGAGCGTCGTTCGAAAACGGTTCGTCTTCGTTGCCCGTGGAGGCGTTCACGCTGGTGGTGGCCGGAGTTCTATCCTCCACAAAGCCCCTCCAGAAAGGCGTTTCTTTACTACGAGTACTACAAACCATTGTTGTGGAAACGCTCAAGACACGTGCCTCGAGCGGGTGCTCCGCCGCCATTCGCTTCCAAGGGCCGCCTATTTCAGTACTGTGCCGCCATTTGCTTCCGCGTTTGACGCTATTTGCAAGACAAGCGCAAGCACATCGAGGGGCTTTAGATCCGCCCGTACCTGCTCGCGTGCAGGCCACTGAGAAGAGCCAATTTCAAGCGCCGCTTTTTAGTACAACTTAAAGCCCCTAAATAAGAACAAAACAAGTTTTTTTGTTTAAACAGCCTAGTTGGGACACGCGTGTCAAAATATAAATTTTACGCAAAAAAAAAAAAGTTGGAGCAATATTGACGGCGCGAGACGCGATTTAGTCGGCAGTCACCTCCTTTCCACTTATTTTTAGAGCGCAGCTCTTAGGGGCCCGTTTCCAGCCTGAGCGGCGTCGCCGTCGGCGTCGCCGTCGCCGTCGGCGTCGGCGTCGGCGTAACCGCGCCCCTCCCTCTCCTCCTCCTCCCCTCCTCCTCCTCTTCCCCTCCTTCTCCTCCTCCCCTCATTGTGTAGTATGGTCCGGGCGGGTCACGTGACCTCGGGGGGAGGGGGTCACAAGACCCGTTTCCAGCCTGTGGGGCGTCGGCGTCGGCGTCGCCCCTCCCCCTCCTCCTCCCCCCTCCTCCCCCGCCCAGGTCACGTGACCCCGGGGGGTGACTCCCCTCCCCCCGCCGGTCACGTGACGGCCCGCCCAAGGTCATGTGATCCTGTCCCCTCGAGGTCACGTGACACCCCGGACCTCTGCCCTCCTCCTCCTCCCCCTCCTCCTCCTCCCCTCATTGTCTGGTTCGAGGGGGTCACGTGACCTCGGGGGGAGGGGGTCACATGACTTCAGCGGCGAGGAGGAAAGCAGTACGAAGGTGGAGAAGGGGGGGAGGAGAGACGAGGAGGCGGAGGCGAGGGGAGGGGAGGAGCTTGAAGGACGATTAGGTGGTAAAGGAGAGGGAGGGGGAGCAGGAGGGGAGGAGGACTAGCAGGCATGATCACGAGGGAGGAGGAGGAATATACCCTCCACTCCTCCTCCTCAAGAGCTGCGCTCCAATTCGGCGTTACAGGAAGTTGTAAACGGCTTTTTTTTCTCCGCATTTCGGGCGCGTGGAGGAGAAGTGGAGCGGCTTCGCCCTCACGATCGAGATGGTCATTCCGGAATGACCAGTGATGTCATGGACTTCGCGCGCAGGAGTTCAAATCAATCTCTCGCCGTCAATATTGCTCTAATTTTTTTTTTCGCGTAAAATTTATTTTTTGACACGCGTGTCCCAACCAGGCTGTTAAAAAAAAAAAAAAAAAAAAACTTTTAAGAACGTTGCTTCAAGGTGCGTGAACGCGATGCCGATGCCCAATATTTTGCCGCGATCTGTTGCAGCTATCGCTGTGACTGTACTGTAGATTACCTGACAGCTCGATGTTTGCACACAGCTTACGAGCAAAGGGAGTCGGTTGCCGACCAGCGCAACCGGTTGTAAACAGTCACCGGATGCTTGAAGCCGTTTTTTATCAGCCTCTCCGGTCATAAACAGTCGAAAGGCCTTTAGACAGAACTCTGGAGCAACTTTCACAGTCTTATCGTGTGATGCTACGAAAATGACCTCTGGGGTTGTGATATTTTTTGGTTGGTGTATTTTTACTCAGAAGAACATACAGAAAGTTTTGGCACACTTTTTGTTGAGAAAGGCACATCACGCAGCACACACGTTACAATGATTTTTTTCTTAAATTCTTTTGAGGAAACTGATAATGAAAATACTTTTACTATCTTCTATATGTTCGCGATGAAGCGCCACATCATGTCGACATCTCAGTAGATGACTAAGTTTACCAAAACTGTAACGAGGACCCTTCGTCAGACGGTTGCTGAACTTACTGGTACAAAGATAAACGGACTGATAAAGACAAAATGTAGGACAGAAACGTACAAGACAGACGAAGTGCATTGTTACAGTAATGGATGCCTATCTCGACTATGCCGTTTTATTTAAAGTGATCTGTTCGTACGTCGTTCCTCACAGCAGGCGACTACTGCACGCGGAAGCTGTTCTACAAGCTACGAAACAAGCGACTACTGAGATGCCAGCATTGGCGCGGCCTGAATTGTTTCGCGCACTGTCAGAACTCTGGCGGTACGTGGAGGCATACCGGCCGGTTCTTTTTTTCACTTAAATCTTATTGGGTCAGACGCAGGACTTGACGCCCCCACGTGGCGCGGCTTCCTACAGCGCTTCTAGTGAAGCTCCCATAAAAGCAAGAGCCATCAGAGGGCGACGACATCACGGAGGACCCTAGGCGCTGGCTAGGCAGCGGCGCTCTTCTTTCTTCGACAGAGCTTGTCGTATCCTTCAGAGCTGCATGCGGACACAGACGCATCGAAGGCAAGTTTGATGGGACACTCGAACTCGTGCACGGTGAACTTCTGGAGCCACTTGTCGTAGAAGCACTCGTAAAACCTGCCACAGTCCGCGGGGTGCCTGAAGAGACCCACCCTGGTGCAAGCCACTTCCGGTATCGTGGACACCTGGCTGGATGCCTTCTCCTTGAGGTCTTGGACCTTGTCCGACGGCAGGGTGTCGGACTCTTTGATGCTGTTGACGAGCGTCTTTCCTTTGAGGAACACAGACGACTTCTGAGATGCCTGGGCGTACCCCTTGTCGACGTAGTTGTTGGGCGGCGGTGGCCGATCGAGGCGAGTACGGTATTTGTTAGCGAACCTGGGTCCTGCGTGTGGCAGAACCGGCGGTCCCTTGGCGGTGGCAACGAGCTTGACAGCCGCATCGTCTTCTTCCTCGATGATATCGTCCAGAGGCGTGATCACTGGGCTGTCAAATTTACCAGGACGCATTCTCGCGAGGACCTTGTTGAGGTCTTGGAGAATGGACTGCGAGGGTTCTCGAAGCGGGCCAGGATGTGCGATGGCCTTGATGTTCGTGACGAGGGGGTCGGGCTCGTCGACAACAAGCTGGTTGATGGCGTACTTCGACGGCGTCTTCTGGATCGCGCTCGAGGAGGAGGGCCGACTCGTGCCGGTGTCTTGCTGGGTAACCACAGGAGCCGCGACGAGTGGTTTGGATGCAACGGGGGCCGAGGTAGGCGGTGCAGGGGGGGCTGGTTGTGCGGGTTGTGGGGTCGAGGTCAGGAGCGTTTGTTGTTGAATAGGAGGTACCACAGGCGAAGCGGGCTGGGGCGTCTTGATGGGTGCGGTAGGAGGGGCAAACGTAGGGGCCGCAGGCGGAGGAGACGGCACTGTTTGAGCGGGTGGCCGGTATTGTCCTGCATAGAGGGGTCCTTGAGGCGCCGGCGGCTCTTGTTTTTGCTGGGGATATGGTTGTAGGGAGGGTTTTGGAGTGAACGAAGTGATTGCCGGCTGCTGCTGTGGCTGTACTTGTTGCGATTTCGGCGGTAGCAGTGCTTGTTGTTGCGGGTACGTAGGTGCCTCCGGTGCCCGTGGCTGCGTTGGTTGAGCGAAAGACTGAGTGTCATCGTAGGACGCAGGTTGACGCCTGAACTGTGATAGGTCGTCGAGCGACAAGAGTTCCTCTCCCGCATCTCCGTCGGGAGGTGGTGGTGGGTCGCCGTAACGTTGCGCCGGTGGCTGCGGTCTTCCCGCTGACGCTACGTCTGGAGCCCTTGGCGCGGCTGGTGGTCGCGAGAGCGGAGGTACGCTGAACACCGGAGGTTTCGGCTGGGGTGGCGGTGGATACTGGCCTCCGCCTTGGCCTCCGCCCTGGCCTCCGCCGTAAATGAAGCGAGGCCCAAACATGGTCATGCCGTCCCGATACATGCTGCTCATGTAAGAAAGGGGGTTGTAGAGGTAGACGTTCGTGTAGCCGTCGGGCCGCTGCGTCATGACGGCTGACGCCAGATTGTACCCGTTCTTGGCGGAGAACGGATTAAAGCGGTCGAACAGGAAGGGATTGCCACCGATATCGGACTTGGGAACCCCGTACCCTTGCGACTGGAGGCCTTGTGTGTACGCACCCAAAGACGGGAAGTTGTCGTAGCGAGCGTGGGTTGACGGACGAACCAAGGGAGGCGAGAAAGCCTTGCGTTCGTACGTGCCCGCGAGACCGCCGTAGAAGGAGGTGGCTGGGTTGAAGCGCATGAAATTGTTTGGCCCCGAACCAGGTCGCAGTCGTGCCTGCTGGTCCTGGAACGTGAACCTGGGTGTCTCATACTGCGGCCTGTACGCGGGTGGCAGCTGAGGCGGTCCCGGAACGTACGCGGCACTGGCACCCTGGCCGATTTGGTGCCTGTACAGGTTCGACAGGGTGTGATCGAAATTGCGGTGCAGGTCGGGCGGGCCGTACTGCACTCCTGGTACTTGGAACTTGGGCGGCGGGGAAGGTGGAGTTGGTAGAGAGAGCGACGGGTACTTGTAGTTCCCCTGGGACACCTGCGCCTGCAGCTGGTACCTCGCCGGAGCGTATTGTGGAGACGCAGCTTGGTAGAGTCCGGATTGGCCGTAGTAGGGATTGCCGGATTGCTGCAGGAAGTGGGCCTGAGTTGACGTTACTCTCGCGGTGTGCGGCTGTCTGCTTCTGAAGCTGTAATAAGAGGGCGTCGGGGGATGAGTCTGATGGAATACCTGTGGTTGGTAGAGCTGCGTCGGGTCGTAGAAGCCGCGTCCCGCATAACCAGAGTACCCCGCGACGTCTGATTGCGGGAACAAGCCCTGCGTCCTGTCCTGTCCGGACTGGTCCTGGATTACGCGGGCCTCGATCTGGATTTCAGGCACCTGCTGCTGAAGTTGGAGGGAATGCAGGTCTAGGTCTCCGTCTTGAAGGAAGTGCTGGATTTCCCTGGTTTGAACGTGCGACTGCGGGTGGAAGTTGGGCCGTTGGGCGAGCGGGTGGAAGCCGCGGCCCGGACCCCGGATCTGGAGTTCCGCCGGGAGCACGCCCGTCGGGAGCGTGACTCCGTGGAGGCCTACCGGCTGTGGCCTCTGCACGAGGGCGTTGTAGGCCACGGGGACTCCACCGTGGATGGCCCGAGCCCCGCCTGGTCTGTTGTAGAACTCCCCGGGGCTGAATAGGGACGGCCCGAAGAGCGCCTGCTGGACGACGCCGGCGTAGTCCTTGCAGCCGGGAGTGACCGCACGGTAGTTGCAGCTGAAATGTGGGAAAGGGAGATTAGCCTGCATGTCTGTAATGAGGTCACGTTGAAGTAAGCATGCTGCTCTCGAAAAGTTGGTTGAGGCTCATTACTTCAAATGCTGCCATTACTCAAGTCTCGAATGTCTAGCCAAGCGGCTTCAAGTATAAGAAATAGTGTAGAAACAAATGCAACGACGTAGAAACTGTTTTGAAGATCAATATGAAAGACACAAAAAAAGTGGCACGGTATGCTTCCGTGCCATCTTGCCGTGTTTTTTTCTTTCTCCTTGTTCTGGCTTCTCGGCACCACGAAAGCAGGTCACAAAGCGTCTTGACAAATTTGGGTACTGCCTATTTATGTGAAGCAGTACAGACAAACGGAAATATTAGGCAACGTTCGCATATGTATATAGCTGCGCCTGCGTAAATACACCGCGGGGCATTGTTAATGGTAGTAGGAGGTGTTTTCTCCCGTTCTTTGAGACATGTTATTAAGAAACATACAATTTTGCAATGTATATCTTTGCTTTCATTAAACATTTAATTTAATCACACTAGCAATATTGAAGTTCCGAAAGAAAAGCTTCATAAAACCATCTTGGTAAAATTCTTGAGTTAATACATTGAATATCTGTTTGAGTTAAGTGCACAGAGATTTATTTACACGATTTTCAGCGCAAAATTACGACACGAACATAGTAGCTAGTCAATACACGCAGGAGAAGATATTGAGTGTTTACCACGAGTGGCGAAAGAGGCCTCGCGCGCGTCTTTGGCGCTGTTAGAGAGCATAGACGCCAGATTCCCGCATGCACTTTACGGTCACTTACCCCGTGCAGCTAAGCCTACCTGAAAGTGGTCGGGTCGAATCCGAGGCCGTGGGGGCAGCGCATGTCGAACGCCGTGAGCGTCCCGTTCTCGTACGTGTCGTCGCAGAAGTAGAACCAGCGGCAGTTCTCCGGGTCTTGGTAGTAGCCGACTCCCGGGCAGTGGAAGGCCGACCGGGGCGTCGTGGACAGCTCCCCGGAGCCGTGGCACTGTTCCGACCAGGAGGGCCAGTTGCAGACCTCGATGCGGTCGTCGAAGACCAGTCCCGCCGGACAGTCGAAGAGGAAGACGGTGTAGTCATGCACCCGGCTGTCGTACTTGACGCAGCGGAAGAACTTGGTGCAGTCCTTGGGGTCGCGGAAGTGCCCGGGGCGCGTGCAGGTGAAGCCCGCGACGCTGTACGAGTTGAGGCCGTCGACGTGCAGGTTGTTGCCCTGCTGGTCTACGATGCGAACGATCTTGGTTTCTGTGTTGGTCTCGACGTACTCGAGCGGACCGCCGTGGGCCACCCCGGTGATGCCCTCGTGCAGGGAGTGCAGCAGTGGGAAGTGGCCCTGGCCACACACGGCCCGGGAGTCGTCGTCGTTCACCGCGTACGCGTACACGCCGCCGAGGTCCTGGAGTTGCACGTATTTGCCCTGGGGGGACGCAGGAAGAACAAAACTTGAAGCGAGGCAAAGAATGCATCGTGCGCTATATTCTCCGAGTAGAAATTGAGAGAGAGAGAAAAAGGAAAGAAGGAGGGGACATCAGAACATCATTCTCTGGTTGGAGTGATTAGTGGGTGACTAGGTGATTATCACTCGAAGAGTGGTTGGAGAAAAAGGCATCTAGCTTTACGCCTGCCCACCAGTCATTTCAACCGGAGCTCGCTGTTCTGACGTCAGCGGTCGCGTGCGCCTCCTCCTCTCCCTCGGTTTCGGCCCGCATAGACCGACACGCTGCTTACGAGCAAGTCAGCGTTTGTTTACCCACTGCGCGTGTGCAGAAAGCAAATTCGCGGGAAAGCGTCTGCCTGCGCACGTGCGGTGCCGACAACAGCGCCACCGCAGTTGAGTGACTTCAGGGACGCGTGTTTTGGGTGTCTGCCGAATTCTATCGTTGGCGAGCCATGTGCCTTTTCGCACTGAAGGTGTTGTTATTGCCCGACCGAAAGGCTCGGTATGCTATGCTTCATTTCGTTTCAAGTTCGACCGAGTCGACGCTGCGATCCTGCGGAGCCAACCGATTATAATTAGCGCTAAAAGTGCCCCGTCACAGCGCACGTCGTCTTTGTGCTATCACCCGCTAAAACCAATCGAGCACAGAAAATGCGCCGCCATTTTTCCGCTTTCTTTATATTCTTCTGTGCGCGATTGGTTTAGCTGCTTGATTGGCCCAGGCTATGCAGAGCGCTAGTTCGTCTGCTTCTTTTTGCAGGGGTTGTGGTGACGTCAGAACGCCGACCTCTGATTGGTTCTGAATGAAGGATAATGAGTAGACCTCGAGGCAGCTCGCTTTGAGGTCTACCCCCTATCCTTCAACCAGAGCCAATCAGAGCTCGGCGTTCTGGCGTCACCACAACCCCTGCAAAAAGAAGCAGACAAACTTGCGCTCCGGATAGGGTCGGGCCTAATGTGAAACAGAATGTAACGCCGAATGTGTGAGAGCATGGGAGGAAAGAAAGCACGCCGTGCACTCCGATGACGTCTGCTCTAAACGAAACGGGCCTTACAATGGGATTCCGATACTGCGAAAGTTAGCGTCGGATTTAAGGGCTGTTTATACTCCGACGTTGAGCGCAGTGAACGCAGCGTAGCGGAGAACGTGCACCTTTCATTGGCCGGCAACCAGGAACTCGATTTCTGCGACCAATCAGCATCTGTGTGCGCTGCGCTACGCCACACCCGTCGACGTTAAGTTGGAGTATAAACGTACCTTAACTTTCGTGGAAGTGCACAACGAAGCGACTCCCTCGAGCACTGAAACCGCGAATGGCGTTTGTGGAAAGGAAGTTGAGCTGTGACGCCACCTGCGCAGCGTTGCCCGTAATGCTGATATACTCTGTTGTCAGGAAGTACGGCCCTAATGGCTAACGTTGAAAATCACGGCCTTGTTGGCAGGACTACTACAGCGAGTCAACGGTGTTTAACGACAGTTATTCTGACCGCATAATGTAATATATAAAAATTTCAAGCTACGATATACGAAGCAATGAGCCTGTTTGAGAATATAGTAAAAACCGAGGATTTTCCCATTGTACCATATTAAGCCGAATACAGCGAAGTGCCGAGAGGCAGAAAACGGGCCCTTGCGGCAACGGAGCCCCCAAGAGAGGCATTTACTCGTGAGGAGCTGAAAGTCGGCGATATTGCAAGAAACGTAATCTTGTCCTCAGCACCCTAGCAAAAATAACGGTTTGAAATCAGTCCGGAAAGTGAAATCCGGACCAAGATCAAACCGGAGTCACACCGGAGAGGTGGCTTCCGGTTCGCACAAACCGTGAATTTTCATAACCGGTTCAAAGTCAAATTGGAGGAATTCCGGAGAGGCGAATTCCGGTTCGCTCATACCGTGATTTTCCTAATCCGGTTCAAAGTCAAAGTGGAGGAATTCCGGACACGCAAATTCCGGTTCGCTCTAACCGTGAATTTCCTAATCCGGTTCAAAGTCAAATTGGAGGAATTCCGGACAGACAGATTCCAGTTCGCACAAACCGTGATTTTCCCAATCCGCTTCAAAGTCAAATTGAAGGAATTCCAGACAGTCAAATTCCGGTTCACACAAACCGTGATTTTCCTAAATGGTTCGATCAAACCGTGATTTTTGGAGTCCGGTTCAAAGTACAATTGAAGGAATTCCAGACACACAATATGCGGTTCGAACAAACCATTTTTTGTCAAATTCGGTTAAAAAACAAATTCGACAAAGTCTAGACTGAAAATATCTGCTTTGCACAAACCATGCTTTGCCATATCTTGTTCCAAAGAAAATCGGATCAGCCGCCTGATGCCGAAGACTTTCAAGCGTATGGTTGAAATATCAAGTTGCAAACAATCCATCCCGATACCGTACGTACGGGCTGCTGCGTCGATCAAAGCTCAGACCGCAGAAGACAGCCAGCTGATATGCGGTGCCAAAAAGGAGACATCACGGCGATTTTTGTGCAAGTCATCACCATCTGATTCCATCTAGAATTTTTGTTTATGCCTGCATGCTGAACATTCTATTATGGTGCACATGCAGGAAATTTTAGGGGCTTTTATCAATTTAGGTACGCAAAGCAGGGATTTAAACCGTAACCGAAACCGAAAACCATTTAGGAACGAAAATTTTCAGTAACCGTAACAGAAACAAAATTGTTATTTGAAATTAAAAAAAAAAACACGTAACCGTAAGCGTAACCGTAAAGTATTTACCGGTAACTGGTTTTAATCAATATTAGCCGAAAAATAAAAAATAAAAAAAAATTCTCATGTATGACTTGGAGGACGGATCTTGAAATATTGTGGCAATTTGACAGAGTTACTTTCAGCGAGTGGTGCATCTGGTAATACGATTTCCGTTCAATCTAACTTTAGGATTAAGGATACTTGGTTGGAATCAGTAGTCGTGCTTATAATAAAAAAAGTCTATTTCTAAATCTATGACGCTCCTACATCGCTACATGTGTCAGTACGTGTCGCCTTCAGTGTAATAACTAATAAGTTAGAATTCTCAGATGTCCATCCAATTCGGTTCTATCAAAACCACCAATGTTCCTGACATGCAGTAGCCAATATGAAGAAACGAGGTAAATTGACTGTCATGCAGAGCTGGCGGAAAAGAAAACATAGTATTCATTTAGTCTGAAACGTCGCTGGTAACGATTTTGAGACAACACAGAAAGAAAAAAACAATGTGACCGGTTTGACATTGGCGTTAAGTGTATGTTTCATATTAACCGTGATCCAGAGTTTATCTGAACAGAAAACAATCACAAAAATTAAAAATTATTTTGTGAAGTGAAAGCTAATATATCCTTTGATGGCCAGTATTCACATGGAAGTTCAACGACTGGCCGGCATCGGCGCTTTGGTGTTCAAGCTGGCGAGCCCCGTCATGGAAGATCCGTTTACTGACCGGCATCGTTTTTTGTTTTTTTTTCGTCCTTTTCACTATGAAGTCAAGTCATTGAGATTCTGACAAACTGTGGCAATTCATGGATAGCGAGTGGAAATGTTTGCGTTGATCAATCCTTCCTAAATGACTGCCGACGCTAGGGTATTTTATCCCAGCATGGCAAGGCTGACGTGTTTTATCGCGAAAACGCAAGAAAAAACAATACAGTGAAGAAAATTAGCTGCAGAGGATTTGAGAATGTGACCGCCTACGCCACGAAAAATAAATTTTACAACGCTGAACATCACTTTTTTCAGGAAGCTAGTTTAATTTGATGTACTATACTTAGGGTCCGGTGGTATACGCAGGCGTTTGGCCCTGATAAAAACTAAAAACGGTATAACGGAGCCTAAAAATGAAGAAAAAAAAAACGTGGCATGATTGAGCACGCGCTTTGAGTTACAAAAACAATAATAAACATTACTTTCCAGAGACTAGAAAAGTAAGAGATGTGTTTATTGCTTATGACGCTACGAAATTGAGTGCGAAAATATGCTACTTCAGACAGGAATCAACTGCTTTCTGTGGTAGTTACGATTATCTAACAGAAATATTTCGAACGTTCCCATAGCCAAACGATATCTGTTGCTTTGATAAATTATGTTGTACGACGTACCGCTCCAGAGGATCGCGAATATAAAAACTTATTTCTTTAACGCAAAAAAGCGAGAAACACCCCTGCATTGTGGATGTTCACACTGCCGGGTTTGTGAATGTGACCCCTTGACGCTACGAAAAATAATTGTTACAACGTTTAACGATGCCGTTTCTGAAAGATAGTTTAATTATCCGTGATGCACTTGAACCTCAGGAATAAAAACGTGTCTAGGCCTAATAAAAAAAGTAAAACTGCGGAGCGCAACCTGTATAAATAAAACCTGGCGGCACGCGGGGGATAGCACTGATCTACGAGAAGAAATTAAATACTACTTTCCGGAAGTCAGAATATTAAGAGATGTGCTTAATTAATACGTAGCGCGCTATGAGCTCAGCTAAATTACTGCCTTAAAATGACGGTATTTTTGATTCGACAGCGGGTGAAGATGGCCGCTTTCAGACAAACTTCAGCTGCATTACTGTGGCAGTTTTACCACTTACACATTTTCCGATTTTGCTCGCAATATGCTCATTATTATTACATTTCTTTCTTCTTTGAAAGGGCTTGTACTGTTTGCCTACGGTTATGAATTATCCCGGCAAAACAAGAGGGCCACGGTTTGTGCTTTGCAACAATTCAAACTTAGGCTCGCACTTTTTGTTTTCACCTTGTCCGTGATTATTACCCTAAAGAACGGTGCCGACGACTGCAAAAATATAGAAAATATTTAAAATAAAAAAATTTAATACAGAAAGGTGAGAAAACAATATTAAAAAATATAAAAACTAATACAAGAAGGTGAGAAACAATATTTTAAATAATAAAAACTAATGCAAAAAGGCGAGAAAAAAAATTAGAAATAACAAAAACTAACACAAGTAGGCGAGAAAAAAATATTTAAAGTAATAAAAACTAATACAAAAGGTAAAAAAAAGATTTAAAATAATGAAAACCAATACAAAAAAAAACACAAGAAAAGAGTGTTTTCCGGGATTCGAACCAACGTCCGCACGCTCTACAAGAAAGCGCGTTAGCAAACTAAGCTAAAGTTGCCCGGTTATCCAAGGGTGTTTTCTGGAAAGATACATGTCTACTGAAGTCGTTTCGAACCGTTGTACTTACTTTCGTATTTAATATTTTCTACATATGCAGGACTTATTCATAATAATATGATGGCAATAATGACGTCTGCAATAATTTATTATTGCTGTGTCTTATATGAGTTTTATAATGCGGTTTGCTTATCCTTTTATTTGAAACGTTTTGAAGATACGAAAACAATCTCATCGAATCAACAGCCTATGTTTCGCACGGTTTGCCGGCCGTATCGGCCGTGTGCGTTTGAATGCCTGCGTTCGCGACCGGATAACGGTTAAATTTCCCGATTAGTCGTGATGCGTGGAGTTTGCCTTAGTTTCAAACATGTCCGAAAAAGACGGAAGCGACTGTGAGAAGTGGAACTTCGTCAAATCGGCTCAACAGCGAAGATCATGGTACGAGAACCGAAGTAAGTTTGTTTCTTTGTTCGTTAGGGCTAGCTTATTTCCTGCGTTCAGAAAGCTTGTTATTGTCTGTAGATCGCTTGCTTTTACCAGTATTATTAATTGTGCGCGAATGGTGTTATGCAAGGCTGTTTTTCTTCTTTTTTCCCCGATGCAGAGACTACTCGCTCAAGGTTCATCAGTAGCGGCGGAACTCTTTGGGAGACGGGGGGTGCGGGGGTGGGGGTCAAAGCGGATGGGGGAGGATTGCCTCCCTAAAGGCCGGGTCCATATCACAAGAGCGAATGACATTTTAGCGAACGGCGACATTTGAGCGAATGATCGTTTTAGCGAATAACGGGGGCGCGCGTTAACCCATCCGTCGCGCTGCGCTTTACGCCGCTTCGCGGCGACAGTCTGCGGCAACTCATTACAAAAATATAAACTCACTTGGCCCACCCGAAAACGCCGCTTCGCGGCGTCCGGCTATTCGCTAAAGTGTCGTTCGATGAAACGTGGGCGTTCGCTAAAACGTCATTCGATCAAGTGAGTGCCTCCCGCCGACGACGCCATTGCATGCGGAGAGCTGGACCCGACAAAAAGCTTTCTGTGTAAGTCCTTTGTGTTTTTACTCTTTTTTTTATTTGTGTGTTCGTTGTTTCACTTTTTCTTACGATTTAGTCCGGGTTTCTGTTACTTATGTGTTCATTATTTATTAATTTTTTTTCTTTATTAAGTTTTAGTTAAAAATATGCTGCCCTCGTCATTTTCCAGTCCGGGAAACGGTGGTGACCTCGTCGTGTTCAAGGAGCAGTAATGAACTTTTCATCTTGTATTGCTTCCGGCGAACAATGGTGTCTGTGCGTGTGTGTGTGTGCGACGTGTTGGTCACAAGGGATGATTTCGGGACTGAACGGAAAAACAAGGCCAGCGAGGAGCGACTGGGGGACTTTGAACATCGCACGGTGCAAGGAAGGACTTCAACGACGAGGCTAGCAAGCAAGCCCATGTCAAAACTGCTGTGCTCGACCGGAGAGTTGAATCAGAACTTTACCCTGTGAGTAAGGATCAACGACTTTGGAACTTTCGTATAGTTTACAGCTTAATTGTCGCCTTCCTTTTGTTTTATTTTAATAGGAGTCTGTGTGCTATTACATTTTTAGTTTATTTTAATGGTTGTTCGTGTGATATTACTATTATTTTTTCTTGAACGGCGGAAGTGCTTGTTTGGAATTTTGGCGCTTTTATGTATAAAACTTTTTTTGCAAACCATATCTGTCTGCTCCCTCGACAACCAATCCCGCCAAAGGGCTGTGACTTTCAGACGTCGAATGATATGTTACAGTGTTTGCTAACTAGCGATCGCCTGCATTTGATTTTTGTAGCATACATATTTGTCGGAATTAGTGTTACAAATTTCGAACCAGGCCACTAAAGATTGGTCAGTGGCCTATTCTGCCGATGTATCTACGTAAACACACGTTTGGCAGTGTGGGATAGCAGTAAAATGTATATTTTGTGGATATTCATAGAAATGCATTATATGATCCCATGTCTAGACCTGAAAGTATGGTACCTGCCCCATGGCAATAATTTTAATGTAATGCTAGAAGGAGCATCACATGAAAAATGCTTTATATGAGGTGGGTACCCTATTTGCCAGGCCCAAACACGGGATAATATAAAGCAGTCTATATATGGTATATAAGGAATTGGGCAGATGTGGTCATATCTGCCCAATTCCTTATATATCCATATCTGTATTTTCATTATAAGTCTAGATATGACATTTTTGTAAGGGATGGCTTGTAGCATCAGCTGCAGTACATCGGAAGGTGAAACAGTAGGTGTGTCACTCTATTAAACTACTTCTATTATATTCAGGTGTTGCCTGATACGGTTTAATATACGGTTAGACCCACTCCGGTGAAGCTCTACGGATTGGCCAGATACGGTTCAGCTTCCGCTTCGACCAATTATGGTTGGGTTTCCGGACTGGGTATTTCCGGTTCATTTACGGTTTCTAGAAATCCGGTTTGCTTAGGGGCCCATATGACGGATTAAAATTCCGGATTCATTCCGGTTTATTTTTAAACCGTTTTTTTTGGTAGGGCAGCCACACATATGTCAAAGCGTGTCCAGACAATGCATCCCCTAGAATAAACTCAGCAGCTGAACCCGACGCCCAACGTCGTGCGACGGCTTAGCTAGCCGAGTCAAACGCTGACGCGGCACTTGTGACCAATCGACTCTCGATCTCACGGTGACGACGTCCAAGTGCCATGGGCTTTGATCATTCTAGGTAGTGTTGGTCGAGAAGCAGCTTACCTTAAGCCTCAAGCTGAGTTCATCTTCGAATCCCATGAAGGCATCGCCGCTGACTGCGTACGGGGCTGTCAAGTCCGCGTCACGCTCGACGCTGAAGTTGAGGTTGTGCTGCAGCGCACAGAACTGAAAGGCGGAAAGAAAGGCCTTTTTATGACGACTTTGTGTCGTTAAATGAGATAGAGCGCATTCAAAACAGAGCGCAATCGATTAAAAAGAAAAACCAGGATACCGTTACAGTTTCGAAACTCGATGGAGCTGAACGCTGCCGTGTGAGGTTCTCCATCTTCTCGAGGGAATGTATTTAAAACTATTTTTCATTAAGAAAATTGTAAACGTTGAAATATATTTGAATACCAATATAGCGTTTATTAGATGCAGTCGTTATGAAAAACGACTTTCCTTCAAATGTCGAAATACTAACTGCAAAACGTTTCCGTATCAGATTTCCAGAGGGAGGGATAGAGATAAAAGAGGCAATAACAAACAAATTAAGTTGGGTGGTAACACATGTGACTGGTAAAACAAGGGTAAAGACATACAGAGTATGTCTTTACCCTTGTTTTACCAGTCCAGTTTTACCAGAGTATGTCTTTACCCTTGTTTTAAATGTGTAAGTGGTAAAACTGCCACAGTAATGCAGCTGAAGTTTGTCTGAAAGCGGCCATCTTCACCCGCTGTCGAATCAAAAATACCGTCATTTTAAGGCAGTAATTTAGCTGAGCTCATAGCGCGCTACGTATTAATTAAGGGTAAAGACATACAGATATACACAAATGAAACAGTCGTTAAAAAGTATATTTGGCCCGTCGATTCCTACCCTTTCTCCCAAAACTATCACAGGAACCGAAGAAAAACATACAGCATAAGCAGGAAGCAAGAGAAAGTGAAAATGCGGAAAAAACAGGATTAGTGCGACAAGTTTCGCCCGATGAAAACTCTTAACACTGCAAGCGGCCGCGGCACGAAGTTAGCAACTCTGTGCCATTATTTAGGATTTGTTTCACTATCAGTAGAATCATATCGTTATATATTTTAGAAGCTGCTGAGATACTGTAAACCTTGGCAATCAATACTGCCGCGGCACACAACTGCAAGAAAGACAAAACAGTGCAAAAAATATGCAGGGACAAGTAGAAGGTTTACACAGACACAGCGCTCACTATCGACTGTTGTTTTATTTTACTCTGAAATACAGGTA
This sequence comes from Ixodes scapularis, assembly GCF_016920785.2. Classification (NCBI taxonomy): domain Eukaryota; kingdom Metazoa; phylum Arthropoda; class Arachnida; order Ixodida; family Ixodidae; genus Ixodes; species Ixodes scapularis. The sequence continues at coordinate 26,472,324 of NW_024609881.1, forward strand.
TATAAAAGAAGTCTGCGTATTTCTTCTACTATTCCCTGCGTCTTTTTTTGTTGTCTCTCGTAACACGGAGTGAATCACCCATCTACAAATGTTGCTTTCGACGCTGCCGACGTGTTCACCTGCGGGTGGTTGAACTTGTAAGAGTCGTCGGCGCCGTGGTAGAGCGGGGCGCCCATGGCCGCCACGTGGGGGTCGGCCAGCCGGTACGTCATGCCGAACATGGGCACTCCGACGATGACCTTCTGGCGAGGCACGCCCATGGCCAGCACCAGGTTCACCAGCGAGTCCTGAAGACGACAGAATAAACGCAGGTCTCGCCTAGTGCCACTTCATAAGCCACACGCCAACACGCTCTCTACAAGAAGCAAGTCTGCGTTTGCCCACAGTGTGGGCACTGAACGTACGCAGAAACCATATTCACGTCAGATGAAGGGTTCATGCTGCTATGGCGCTATTGTCTCTCGCGCCATTAACGGCCTCCCTGTGGTCGGTTAAGAACCAATGGTATATTTCCACGTGGAACCGGCGGCTCACGCGAGCGGCTCGGCGACGCTCAACAGATCAGATGACACTAAAAAGATTTCTCGATTTTTTGCTGTGCCCTGTAAATGAACTGCGGCGTCTGCAGACGTACTACACTCTCGGCTCCGCGCAGACCACACTGCACACAGGGATTTTCAGACAGAATATGTTTATGGGCTGAATGTTATGTAACCAGCGCTACCCTCTCCTGTGAACGGCTGTTCAAACGAGACACGCTTTCTGCTGTGCACAGCATTTGCTCGACCGGAAGCGGAGGTATTCTTTCCGCTTCCGGTCTGCTTTGGGACTCCTTTTGCCGGGATAAAGACCCACCACCTTCGTCTTGGACCAAGTCTTGGAGCGTGCTCATGACGTCGGTCCGGGCAGGCACTCACACGCATAATTAATCAAAGCTTAAACATTACCTGAGAGATTCACGAAGCGCTGTCGAGAAAATCAAACTCGGGAGCGTGTGATCCGCCACCCGATGCCTTTGCTCGGCGCCACTACGAAGGCAAACGGGAGAGCCTGCAGGTCTCACTCAAGTATCGCTGCAGACTACTAGAGTGATACCTGCACTATCACTGCAGGTGTCACTGTGGTAGTCGACTGTCGGCGCGCGCAGCTGGCTTTCGAATGACGAAGTATAGTTCCCCACATAACCTTACGAAGTAACGGGTCCGGAGTAAACTTGCGTTTGTGTCGTTCTTGCTGGTAAACCCGGGAAGCACGTAAGCGTGTCGTGCTTGCAACGTGTCTGAAACCAACTCAAGTATTTTATAAGTTATAACTAGGGCTCCGTGTTTTAGGATAAATCCAAAAACACCCGCTGGTAAAATTTTGGTCAATTCGGATTTATCCGATGAACTCCGAATGTTTATGTGCCAATGTCACCCCCCCCCCCCCCCTTCCCCTGGGCAAAAAAAAAAAAGTAAACAAAAATAACTAAAAGACTTTCTTTTTTTTTTTTACAATTTTATTAGTACGGAGTCAATGGTCCTGGGAAAATGGCACCATAATTATCTTTCAAATCTAAGACTGTTGTCAATAGGGGTCTTGCCGCTTGTCTTGTCGAGGTTGATTCAGGGCAACAGGTCATTGTACCATTCGTGTCACGACAAAAGCCACTCTTTTGGTTTCCAGTTTGAGCCATGCGATTTGTGATTTAGAGAAAGGAGAAGGTACGTTTTTGTAACAGTGAAAGCTATGGACCAGGCACGTATCTAGGGAAGAGGCCCATGGGGCCCGCCCCCCCCCCCCCCCTTCCCCGAAATCTTCCATTATGCTGGGACCTCCTCTCCCCCCTCCCCCTCATACAGCATTTTGTCATCGGCGGCGCCCCCCCCCCCCCCCCCCCCCTTCCCCGAAATAAAATCCTGGCTTCGTAGCGGCTGCCGCTGGGAGTTTATTGATTTTAAGGTATCGACGTTTATCGAAGCAACACTTGAGTGCGACTTTTGTCGTGGGACAAATTAATATTGCCAATGGCAATGGCACGAACGTCAAATTCAACTGAAGAAATTTTAATTTATACAAACGTGTTTTATTTTTTATCTGGCATACGTTTACATCCGGTTATTATTTACATATTTATTTTCAATAGGAAACACTGAGAAATTAAACTCCGAATTTCAGAGAATTGGGAATCAAACAAATATAAACTCCGAATCTTCAGCAAAAAACAAACTCCGAAAGACACACTCCGAATTTCACGAAAAATAAACTCCGAAAACGCGGAGCCCTATTTATAACCAATGATAACCGATCAAAATGCAAGCATATGCACGATCTATTGTCTGCTCCCCTAGTTTATCAAATGATAGACCATTTTTTCCCCGCTACACGTAGCGGAGAAATTTTCAAGCTAAATTTAGCGTCGTGGCTGAGAAATGAATAAAGGTTGTCCTGCTAAATATAGTGATAAATTTTTCTTGCAACGTGGCACTATGACACCTCGTGACACTGACGTTCAGTGGAATAGCCAGGGGAGGGGCTTATGGGGCTTCAGGTCTGTCCCCCCCTCCCCCCCCCCCCTTTGAAATAAACCGTTTTATCGTGGGTAGCGCCATTTTGAGAGCGAGAGAGAAAAGGGGAAAGGGCTACCTGCGCTTTCCCCCTTTCTGGTTGTGCAGAAAGAGTGAAAGTCCCGGATGGGAGGCTTGGCCGGTGTTGGGTGTCTGCTGTGCCCCAACTTCGTTCGCGCTTTCTTTTTTTGTTTTGAACTCGCAAACTTAATTAGAGCCACGGGCTTCGATGGCAACAGTCCCCCGGTCATCGGGACACCATTGCTCGGTCAGAGGGTGCACGAATAACGACAGAAAGCGTCGAATACTGATCGAGGACCTTGTAGCTTGCATGGACTCCGGCAAGGCAAGTGCGGCTGCAATGTTTTGAAGCTCCACCGCTTTCCGCATGACCGGAAATGATGAACCATTCATAAATTTTCGCTTGCAATAGGCCTATTTCAACGTAGCCGATTTTAGTAATAATCAAGCGATACACGAAACTGGAACCCCAATTAACTTTTGTAAACACCCGGAGCTGCTACAGATCGTTTTGCTGCGCTGCTTTTATCTTGCGTGTCCATGTTCTTATATTTCCTCGTGGGTGAACGACGAAGACGTTCTAGATGTGCTTATATCGAATTGCAGAAAGCTTCAAAGCAGCCACGAATTATTTTACTATTTGATGCAGTATTTTGAGTACTAACCTCCAATTTCTATCACTGACACGTTCGCTGCCGCTGTTCCCCCCGTCGCCGCACTGGCGGATGCCATGACTCGAACAAAGAAACGTGCACACTGGGCTCGAAGACGCAGATCGCAACACACGAGACGTACCCTGCAGTGACTATCCAGCGCTTCAAAGCGCCCAATCAACGGAAACAACCCAAACAATCCACGCGGCACTCCAATGAGCGCTTTTGCCGGCTCTCTGGCAGGAGATTGCAATTCAGAAAAACCGATAGAACTACCTTTTCAACAATTTCTAGCCTCACCCGGCGGCGGAAATGAGCCTTCAACTAAGTGTTGTAAATGATGAAATCGAGTCGGTCACCACTGCAAAATATCAATATTAAGATAAATTCAGTTACAAAATTTTACAAGTTGAAACAGCAATTATCACGAGAAAACTGGCACGCACTTTGCGAGCGTACCCCATGTTCATCGGCGGTACAGCGTTCGGTGCGCGCTCCATTCACAAGATGTTCCGAGCACAGTCGAGAGGATGGCGTTTAGGAAACGTCTTATAGGTTTACGGACGCAATCCACTGCCCCCAAGACCGGGGTCAATGCAGCCGCTCTCGCCTTGTCGGATTCATTGCAAGCTGCATAGGTCCTCGGACAGTATTCGACGCTTTCTTTTCGTTATTCATGCACCCTATGACCAAGCAATGGTGTCCCGATGACCGGGGACTGTTGCCATCGAAGCCCGTTGTTCTAATTAAGTTTGCGAGATCAAAACAAAAAAGAAAGCGCGAACGAAGTTGGGGCACAGCAGACACCCAACACCGGCCAAGCCTCTCATCCGGGACTTTCACTGTTTCTACGCAACCAGAAAGGGAGAAAGCGCCGGTAGCCCTTTTCCCTTTTCACTCTTCCCCTAACCGCCTTCCTCCTTTCCCCCGGCTTCACCCCCCCCCCCCTTTTTTTTTTCTTTTTGTTGGGCACTGTTGACGTCACGTACTACGATGACACTACACGAAATATACACGTGAGTCCGCTGCAATATCTCGGCGATAACGGCTGTCGCCATAATATATTTAAAAAAAAAAACATATTTGAAGTTAGGAAAACACCTTTATTATACCGGCTTTCTGTGAAATAAGCAATGATTCACGGGGCAGCGTTCAGAGGGCTGGCAAGGTCCTGTGTAATGTCTCGCGCAGATAAGACGACTGACTTACGACGCTCGTGCCACCCGTGGTATACCGTCTCCATCATTTTGTCCTCGTTTACACGTAACTGGGTATTTGTTACCTTGGCAATTTTTCACGACTCCCAGGTTCAATAGGAAACTCTAGTACAGTCCGTGGTTCCCCTACGCAACGCCTTCCGCCGTACCTACGCCAACTCATTAAAAGTAAACCCCTCGTGGGGCAACTCGTCGAAGGGCACCGCTCGGCTTGGTAGACCCAGTGCTCTGGGAAAGCTATTGCATAGTTTTTCAGTTGTCTCTGCGTTTGATAACGTCAGCAGCTTATATGCTGCTTCTCCGGTAACACAATGTAGCTCTCAATAGCCATTTTTTCACTTTTGGAAATAAAGGAGCGGAATGGCAGAGTTCAGCCATTCCAAGAGTGAGAATAGATATGTGTTTTCATTACTGGCATTTAAAAGCAATGGGACTGTCGGAAATTCTAATTCCTTGGAATGAAATGGGGGTGCCCATTCCGCAACACTTGAACGCTCTTATGTCGCATTCGTACATTCTGTTGAACCGCACTCGGCTGCTTCAAGATTTGTTACAATTTCACGCTCATCTCATGACGAAAACGAGCGGATCCTCTTCGCGGGCGCCATTCGAACGCTAGTGTCAGTACAGCTATACTCCATTCTACTAAATGACTTTCGACGAGTTGCCCTATTTGCGAACCAGCCTACGAGGAGCCTGCCTATGCGGAGCGCAAGTCCGTCTGCTTCTTGCACAGGGGTTGCGATGCTGCCAGAACGCCGAGCCCTTATTTGCGGATTGAGAAATATAGTGGGTAGACCTTAAGGCTAGATTGCTTCGAGGTCTAGCCACTATACTTTCAATCAACTATAGTCAGACCTCGGCGTCGTTCTGACGTAACCGCAACTCCTGCGCAGGAATTGAGACGACTTGCTTTCCGCATTCCATCTTCGACGAGATGGTTTCTGACGAATTAGCTGGATGCCCCTTCGGCAAAACACTCACGGTGTTGTCCATTTCGCCGCGGTCCCCGTGGAGAGGCGCTGGGTGAACGGCATACTCGGGCTGTCCGTCGTGGAACATGAAGGCTGGCACGTTGATGTAATCGGCGTTCCTGAAAGGGACCGAGGATGTTTCACCGTGTTTTCTCGATCCCCAAGCAGTCTATCGCGTTATTCTCGGAGGCCCGGATGGCTCGTTCTCTATTGAGTTTGAACTAGATCGTAGCTCTTAGGCGATTCTAATTGTAGAGCTCTTCCGGCACGATCGTTGGATTGCGTGTCAGGGGCTCTTTTTAAGGGCATCGCCGGCAAAAGTAGACGAGGGGACGTACTTGACGAGAGTCCTGAAGTCGTAGGCGTGGTTCACGAGATGAGGTTCCTTGGCGACGGTGACCGAGACCACGGGATTCCGGAGCGGCGATTCCTGACGGAAGTGCTGCAAACAGATGCGAGACAAGAACACCTGGTGAATATATTCGGAGATTATATACTTCGAGGAACATTGTTTCGCGCCTTCACCTCTTCCCGTTGTAGGGCCGCGAGTGAGGCGAACAGACAGAATCATTCGTCCATTCCTCTCAATAGCGTTGAGAATCTCGAGTTATTTATTTATAGTATTAAGACTGCGAGTTGGGCCAGTTGTTATCGATTTATAACGGGGATATACGCCCAAGACGAGGACGAGAAGATGAGTTGCACACAAGATACTACGCTCGCTTGAATGTTGTATAGTTCGGGGGTGTTGCACGAATAAACAGCGCAAAAAAAAAAAAAGTAGACGAGCGAAGAATGCACAAAACATATTAAACGCAATCTTTCAGCTAAAGAAAAATTCATAGAATGATGTGATCGTGACTCGTGAGAATCTACGTATTGGCAAGTTGGCTCAAGGCGAACACAACATTCAAAATGCCGGAACACACATAATTTGGAGAATGCAGTGAATGGATAGATGCTACCCGTTCAGTGACATCTTAATCCCCAGGAAACTGCAAAAAGTAACGACAAAGGTGAAGTCGTTACATACAAGGTTACTCCTGGAAAAGTAATAGAACTACAGTTGTTAAAAGTTACATTTGGAAAAAAAGGGTACGCGTTACCGTTAGAGGTTATCAAAAAGTTACGAAGTTACAGTAACCCGTGACTCGCAAAGCACCCAGGACTGCATGCTATTATGCAGATTTATGAACGACAAGCCTTTCTCGCGAAAGGCCGAGCGAAACGTCGCGTGGTGCCTGGAACGCGTCTCCGACTGGTCTGTTTACTGCGTCCCAAAAACTGGTCCCTCGGTTTCCGCCTGATGACGTCATAGAAGTGTCACGCTGTCGCCGGTCGCGATCCTGGCGGTGTCCCAACAGCGGAGGTGTATGTGGCAGACGCCTGTTCTGCTGCAGGTCGCTCTCCTCTTCGACAGTCCACGGAAGCTAGAGCAGCCGGAGGTCGGGACGCCTGGAACGCTGTGACGACAGCGACACTCGCGTTCGCTCGTGCTTTTCGCCAGCATCTACGGCCAACCACCAGGATCGCGACAGGCAACAGCAGGACGCTTCGGCTTCTGTGACGTCATATGTCGCCACTTGAGGACCACTTTTGATGTATGGGCGGGATAGGACGCTAAACACACCAGTCGGAGACGCGCTTCATGCTCTATAGTACAGGGACGCGTGAAAATTTGTCCCGCTATCATCGTGCGACCACATCGCGGTCAAGTGCACCGCAGAGGTTTTTGCTTCTCTTTCGATAGTCACTGGCGGATTGAAAAACGCAGGGCGCGTCAATCGTACTATTCGGGCGTCTTGCTTCATAATGTCTTGTCCGGCGTTCTTATCGTCTGCAGTCTGATTGGCTGCGGAGTGAATGAGATGCTCGCCACGCCCTGCGCAGCTCTCGGTGAGTAAGGCAGGCACTCGGTCAGAGTGAATTCCTTCGGAATGGTTAAAAGCCCGAAAATAAAACGGGGAAAACACCCCTCGAGTTCTCTATTTGAGAAGGTATTCGAGCTTCCGCGTTGTTTTATGGCGCTGGACGCATAAATGGAAAACTGCCTCCCAAATACGCTTTTGTACAGCAGATGGACACATTTTTGCGTTGTAATGTCTACCGAGGAGGCCGCCTGCCCCGCCTAGGAGTCTTTTTGGTAGCATGTTTGACAGGTAACGACTTCGAGAACGCGTGACAAATCACATTCCGGAGGCATAAAATTGTGTCTTTCACTCGGATGATACTGCTGTGCGCCGTCGATCGCATTCGTAAAACATGAACTGTCACGCAGTCGGCGCTTCGAAGAATGACGGTACTTGTAAAGTCTGGTTTACACATTTACGTTTCAGCGCGAGCGACCGCATTATAACCGTTCGTCAATGTTTACGACGAGATAACACAGTGGCGTCATCTGTAAGGTAGTCCTGGAGAACTTCTTTACCTGCGTGTAACCAGATTGAAGGTTGAGGAGTATCATGCGAGATTAACTCTATGTACTATCCACGAGAGACGGTCGGCCGCGTTTTCGGTATATGCCGATAAACGCCGAAAATTAACCCCCGAACTTGTTTCATTGAAATTCGGGAAAGCCTAAAAACTCCAAAATTAGAATTGTCCTCAAACAAAAAAAAAAAAAATAATAATATAATTTTTTTTTTTGTTACTTTTTTTTTTTTTTTTCAGAACAGAGTTTTTATTGACCTGTCCGCGAGGTTGCTTCTTTCTTCGGAACCACATCCTTCATCTCTATTTAAAGCGACAGCTTTACGGGCAACACTTTGCAGAGATTTCGAGGCCGTCGGCTGTCGTCGCCTCTATGAAAAAACGCTTCTTCTCTCCCCTATTGACACGAAACCAAGGAAGTCGGGACTCGGGCCTTCCCGTCGACCGCGCCACGTGAAGAGGGAAAAGACGGGAGCACCGGCGTCCGGCCAGTAACGGCTCGACGAAGCAGACGACTTCCTGTCGTCTGCTTCGAACGCTTTTTTTTTTTTTTTTCCACACATGACTCGGGTTATACGAAATCCCACTTTGACGGTATCTACTCTCTGCGCGTAATTTTGGATGGTTTAGAAACTCCCGCCGCGCTCACCTCATGGATCAGCGAGCGCTCGTGGCGGTCGTCAGTGGCATCCACGACGCCAACCACGACGGCGATGAGAATTAGCTACGTCGAACCTCCGTGCTCAGGTATACCGTTTGGCCTGCCTTGCGCGACCGTGCTATAGCTACCGCTTTTACTTAACGGTACCAAGACATTCGCCAAGTGTTCGGGAAGCGCGCTATGTCCCCTCTAGTACAGAACATCTAATTCCCGTGTCCCGTTTTCTTGATCCCCGATAAACGCCGATTTTGTTTTGTCCGACACCAAACATTAACATAAAATACACTGAATCTGTGTGTGTGTGTGTGTGGGGGGGGGGGGGGGGGGAGGGGAGGGGGAAACCCGAAAACACGAAACCCTATTTTATAACCTGTCTTGGGTTGTAATGAGTTACAACTTAGAAGTAACGCGTTACTGTAACTTTGTTACTTATTGAGTAACTTTGACTGCAATGCGTTACTTTTTCGACGTGTGACTTGTAACTGTAGTCGTATTACTTTTTTGTAAGTAGCTATAAAAGTAATGACGTTCCTATTGTCGTTACCAAGCCATGGGTCTAAAATTGTAACTGTAACTGTAGTTACGTTACTTTCTCTGAGGTAACGGTGAAAGTATCGACGCCCTCTTTGTCGTTATTAAGCCATGGGCTTGAAATTCTTAGACTGATTTAAGCCATACCGTTGTCAGAATTATTTCAAGCCCATAGGGAAACAAGTATGCGTAGAAAAATATACGCAGATCAGAAGAGCTTTAGCCGATGGAGATGCCAGTGTCTTCTCTCGTCGTAAGCTGTGACAAGCGGTTGCGACGCAGTCGGTGTTACTTAGTCATAAGTGTGGAGTCATCCTTAAAAAGCCGAAGTGCGCCTTTTAACACAGAGTGTCTTTAGGGGCCGGTGTTTCAGAGGAAAATGTGAGAAAACGCCACGAAACACGTTACCAAACGCACTTCAGGGGAAAACCTGCACAAAAGAGTGGTACTTAGCGAAGAAAGAACGCAATTCTAAATACACGCCAACAAAAATCGAACCCGCGACCCCATGACTGTGAGCTCGATATTCTACCTTGCGCCAAGGGGGAGACTGTCAAAGAAATAAAAACTGGTCTACGCCAGAAGCGGGAAGTGTAAACTATACTTAGCCATCACGAGGGAAGGATCGGAATGAACGGGAAGAAACAAGAAATCTGATGTGCGCACCGTAGCATTAAAAGGGCGGAATATGGAATAAAATAACGCGTTATGTAACAGACAATACTGCAATGTCCACCACCGGGTGCAGTTTGCAATGTCCAACGCCGCCGAAGAACGCCTCGGAGGGGCATTCTCTGTATACCCTTTATCTGCAGCACAAAGCTAGATATTTTATCCTCGTCCCACTTACGTGGAGGAAGTGTCCCAGGACGGGCTTCTGCTCCATGGCCACCTGGTAGTCGACACCGTGCAGCTGGTAGTCCACGTCCAGACCCCGGGGCTTGGTGGGTGCCACGGCCTTGCTCACGTGCTGCACCAGCTCCGCTAGCTGGTCCTGCGTGGGCACCTGGACCACGTGGTCTAGCCCTCGGAGTTCCACCATGGGCACCAGGTGCGGATTGTGCTCCCGGAGCACGTTCAGGGCAGTCAGGTTCTCTGCGAGGAGGCAACACGGAGTAGAGCATCCGCGGTTCGAGGCTGTCTAAACAGGACACAGCAGGTGACGTGCGCGGCTTTTGCTGTACCCGAAGTGGAGGTCTTCCTCCGTTCCGGTCCACCCCGAAACGTTTTTTTTTTTTTTTTCTTGTTTTTTTTTTGTTTTTTTCATATTGTTTTGAGGTGGAAAAGCTACTTTCCGCTTGCGTCCTTGAACAGAGACTTGGACCGTGGTCATTGCGTCGGTTCGGATAGGGTGCCTCCATGTCGCACATGAAGGCTCCCTAGGTTTGGACAGTCACACTCTCACGCTCTGCTGACAAGGAGGCAAGGAGGAAAGCCGTGCTGTTGTCCTCACCGAAGACGTACGCGCGAGCCGAAACTTTCACGCTTTGAAAAGCGCGCGCACCTTTTTTTTTTTCCCGTACACGGGATTTGTTGTGTCCTGTTTGGACAAGTTTTCATTCGGCATCCTCAATGTGCCGACCCTTACTCTGGTGTAAATCTTCTAGACGACAATGCCATTGTGCCGGAGTTGCATCGTCATCTGCCAGAGGCCATCGCGCAGATTAGAGACAAGTGCTGAGTCAACGTTTGCCTGGGACACGTGTTCGATCAGTGAGGGCTCGAATCCCAGCCGAGCGACAATGTAACGCTAGTGTCCTATTTGTGCCCCACGCGAATTTCCGGTCGGTGACGATGAAAATCCAGTACTACCGCCTTGCCATCTAAGCATGTGTGTACCAAATTTTACTCAAACGGATCCGAGCTATTATGACCGATCATGTATGTCACGTGACAAGACAGATAAAGCAACGTCGGACGCGGGTAGGTTTTCGAACGCCAAGGTTTAGAACCTTTACCCTAGACTGAGGTTGAGTCAATTTTGGAACACGCCCTAAGTGTTGCCTGCTGTCACTCGTGAACAATTAGGTCCTACCGCTTGCACATAAAATTTCTTTTGGAAAAGCTCACCAGAGAATAGATCGACGGAAATATTCTGACCATATAAAATCTCGCTCCTTTTCTTATAAGCTCTCACAAAAGGACACCCGGACAGAAGTTACCAGGCAAAAACTCACGTGACATCAGCTCACCAGATAAAAAAAAAGCCTTTTCTCGAGAGGCTGGATGAAAGGTCACTTGGCAAAAACTCCCAAGATAAAATCTCATCCCTTTACTCATAAGGCCGGGCAAAAGGTCACTTGGTTAAATAATCACCAGGCGGGAGTTCGCCGGACAAAACCTTACCAAATAAAAACTCACGCCATTTTCTCATGAGTCCGGACAAAGGGTCGCTAGGCAAAAAGCTCACCGGATAAAACTCGTGCCTTTTCTCATGAGCTCGGACAATATCTTGCCTATACGAATAGTCACCAGGCAAAAACTTACCGGACAGCAACTGCAACGGCTTGCAACTGTAGCGGCTCGTGGCGTACAGGTTGCTATGGCAACATCTGCGTCGGCTCCAACAAAACCGGTTCTTACCTCGTTTTGTTGGATCCGACGCAACAGTTGCCATGGCAACCCGTACGTCGCAAGCCGCTGCAGTCGCACTCGGTCATACTCACGTACTCACGTAACTGTGTGAACCGACCTTAAAAGCCAGTTCACAAACTTGTGTCTGACTACAACCGACTGCGTCTGATTTGAAACCTCTAGTGACTGCTTATTACCGGCTGTGCAGATCCAAGCCCCCAAGCGATAAATATGGGACCTTTTGACTCGATCATTTCTTTTTTCTTCCCCTGAATCTATTAATTTTCTGAAACAGACATCGGGATTAATCAAAAACATACCCACCATTTGCACCCGCTACTCCGAGGAATGGAAAGTGTTTCCGTTTCGCACGAACTACAGTTACCAGTCTTTAAAACATAATCTACCCTCATTGCTAAACAAATATTGCGTAGATGACGTGGACATCTACAATATAAACCCTAAGTCATTGTACTTACTTTTTGTATAGAGCTGTTTTCGTTAACCTGTGAAACCTAGGTCTCTTTTATATATGTATTTTACGTATTGCTGTAATCTCTGCAGTTATTTTTGTATCGCCATAGCTGTCTGCCAAGTGCACGGGGCCCGGACCCCGTCAAGTCAACATTTGTTGACTTTTTGTCCGTGGCTCCGGCGTCTGTAACCCATACGGATGCAAAAATAAAAATTATTATTATTATTATTATTATTATTATAATAATCTCAAACGCAGGCTCTTGTGCAAAGAGCTTGTGCAGAGAGAGGCTGCGCATAAAACAAGATTTTTTTTCTTTTTACGGCACTCTTAATATCGGCGTTGTTGTTGGAGCTTCGTGACTATGCATTTCTGACGTTCTTGTACTATAATATGTGCAAAAGTTCCTAAAAAAAAGAAAAAAAAAAACGAAGTCTCGGAAAAAGCGCAGCCCTCTACCGCGTTATGGCGTCAGCATAAAGAAATGTGGCGGCGCCCATGGAACAGAGCAGTCACTGCTCTATAGGCGTCGATGATATTCAAATATAATGCACGATTACCTTCTAGCGAAAACAGATTTTGCTAGCGTTTCCGGCGTTGTGTCACTACTATTAGAGCCACTAAATATAAGCTACGCTTAGAGTACCGACATTCCATTACCCGACTGGATTGCCTGATGGGTTTCTCCATTTTGTTGGCTATTGTGCAGAGCGGGCGCAAGTGGCGATAGGTATACAGTTCGAAAATCCGACTTCCTGAACGTTAGATACCGTGACCGGAAGGTCGGGCGATATCGTTTTGCTCTGTCAATGCCAGGAAAGGCTTCAAGTTACTTTAAACCATGATTTTAAGCAACAAAATGGCTGATGAAATAATTAATACGGAAAAAAGAAAACCGAAGTTCTTTTACTTTTTTGGTGCACGAGCGAGAAAAAGGACGGGGTGTATACCGTGAACGAAGGGCCCCAAGGACAGGTCTCCCTGGACCTCGAGCGTTCCGTAGACAAGGTGGGTGCACAGACAAGGGTCCAGGTGGGACAGGTCGAAGTGCGGATCTCCGGGCTTCACGTAGCACACCACGCTCCGAGACGGCAGCTGGCTCTTGTCGCACGTGACGGCTCCTGGGTTAGGGAGGTCATGTCAGCTGAACAGGCTATGGGTTGTAACGCGGAATACACGAGGTCAGGAAAACGAATACGGAGCAACGCAAGACGGACATACGCGTATTCTTCGACTATAGCCAGCTTAAGAAATGGAGGCCGTGGCGGTTCCCCGTGCGCATCTCATCATCGCTTCTCAGCCAATGAGATTTCTTCATTAGTCGATAAGAACACCGAAAGGGCCAATCATCAGGCAGGAACCTCCCCAGATTCGCCCAGCGTTTCCCAAGCTGTCGGTGACCGAATAGCAACTACGTTTAGTGATGTCCACAACGCTTCCGCAGTTGTACCCGGTCTAGAAGAAGTGAAAAAAAAAAAAAGATAAGCAAAGGAGAATAAAAGGAAGATGAGGCAGAAAGAGGCCACAAAAATGTATAAATTAAAAAAGGAACGAAGCATTAAGATTGAAAGAAAGAAATGGTATAGGTAGGTTAAGATATTAACATAATTAGGAAGAACCCCGAAACTTTGGTAAGTGAAGGACAGCACAACCGCGCAGGTTTGCGTCGTGGACGTTGCGCCCAGTATTTAAAATAAATCTCGGGCCGTCAATATTCCTCTATTTTCTTTTTTTCGCATAAAGATCATTTCTTGACACTCGTGTCCCTACCAGACTGTTTAAAAAAAACTTTTCAGTGTTTTTTAAGATATATTGAAAGAAAAAAACAGCACATAAACTGAGTTATATTTTACTCTACTGGGTGTCGTAAAAATCGCATAAATAATCCAATGAACGGAGTGCCATGAAGTTTTTTTCAGAAAGTTTCCTTTAGGTGGTGCATTTACCGTACTGAAATTTCGCGAGTATAGGTTTTTTGGAAAGAGTTCGAGGGGGGAAAGAAAAACCTGTTTTCTTTTTCCTCTACGCGGGAGAAAAACAAAAACAAACTGTCGGGTTGACGCTGCTGCTCGTTTATGGTACCACACACGCTCGGATTTTGGGAATCTCTAAGTACATTCTACTTAAAGTACTACTTCAGGTAGGTTTAGGAAACTTGCACTTTACTTGAAGTACATTCTCTGAGTATGTACTTGTACTTTACTTAAAGTTTTTTTTCTTTTTTTTGTGGTACTTTTCGAGGAAAGTACAATTCCCGATTTCAAAGTACGTTCTCCAAATTTGGTTTTGTTAAATTTGTATCACGAAATGATGCTTCTTCAACTCCGAAGAAATACTGGGAGGGATATTCTACTCTCACCAGAGACGTGAGCAGACGACGCATCGCACCGTTTGTTCTGGAGGCGGCTTTCCCGTAGGTTTTTGGGCTCTCGCTACTTCTCGGTTGGTCAGCGCAAGCGAGGAGGTTCAAAATATTAGGCGAGCAAAATTATTCGTAATGTAGCACCTGAGGCTGCGGTGCGGAAAAATGAAGCTTTGAAGTCGAAGAAAAAGACAACAGAGTATAACGTCAGAATGTTTTGAGGCATTCTCTTTTGTATTTTCCTTCGACTTGAAAGTTTCTTTATTTTTTCGCGCCCCAATCACAAGTGTCACATTATGATTAATTATCATCAGCTCGCTTGCACACACTGTATTTTTATTTTTCGTTAAGGAGAGGACATTCCTCTATGAGAGGATTGCTTGCGGAAGCTACGGGGCTGACGTCATTCTCTCTAAATTTAATTCCTTGGGTCCAACAATCCAGCGCAAGCGGCGCCAAATTCAGAAGAGGGACTTCTGAATTTGTCTCCACTCCCGAAAATAACTACTCTATGTCCACTTGACTTTACCAAGTATACGCCGCTGTTTTGGAAAATAGATTATGCACCCTTGATTACCCCTGGGCAATGCATGCCAGTTAAACAATCACTGTATAGGGGAATAAAAGGGAATCATGAAAGATTTTGTAAAACTACTTGTACTTTACTTTGAAAGGACATTGTATCTATAGTACTTTACTTCAAGTACATTGCGCCGAGTGTACTTACTACTTTACTTGAAGTACATCACGTCTCATTTACTTTGTACTTGAAGTACCTTTTAGATGCACTTTACCCAACACTGAGCTATATAATAGTGATTCTTTACCACTAAATGTATTTTTCAACATGGCAGATTGATTGATCGATTCGTCCGATCACTGATGACATTGCGGAAGAAAGAGTTACGGTAAGTGTAAAGTACTGCTCAATTATCTACGTTACTTTGCTGTGGTCTCCGCTTTACTATAACAAAATTAGCTTGATTTTTTTAGTCTGTTAGAAAGAAAAAAAAAAACTTCATACGATTTTTCTTTCCAGTTCTTCCTTGAAATTTCAGTAGGACATTACATTTCTAGTTTTTGTTTGTTTCTTTCGCGTTTTGGCCCTGTGGGAATAAGGCGTTATGTAGCGGACGAATGTAATGTAAGGTAGAAATCAAGCGCAACGCTCCGCTTTTCTCAGAAGAGCGCTTCTTTTTGTTCGTGTTCAGTTTTACATAAACCTTTCTTGCTTGATGATTATTTGATTTGTATACAAAACAAATGTACACAGACAGCATCAAGCGATAGACAAACGGGAAGTAAAAATAATTATTTTTCCTATTATTTTTGTGGGAAAGGTTTCCTTTAAATCGGCATAGTAAAAAGCTGGTCTGATTTAGATCAGAATTTAAATCATGATTTAAATCGTATAGATTTTTATTCTCCACCCTGATAGTAAGAGTTGCTTTGGTGCTTCAAATAAAGATTCTAAAATCAGAGGCCTAAGCAGAAGAAGAAGAAGAAAAAAAGGTGACACTCACCGTCATGTCCACTGTGGTAATCTGTCGGAGTGAGCGAGACCTCAGGACAGGAAAGCAGCACCACCAGGAGCACTGCGGCGGCGATGGCGTCGGTGGCCGCCATCTTGTGTTCGACTAACCGCCTGCAAGAATGAGATTTTTTTTTTCATTCCATGTTTTACCTATATAAACTACTGGTTCCTGTTCAGGACCGGTGCAGAAAGAGTCACATAAAAACACACACAACACACAACAATACGGGATCCAGAAGAAGCAAACCATAGAGCTCTAGAAACAAAACACTCAAACAGAAAGTCACTTTTCACTGAACGTCTAAATCCGTTTTAGAATGCTCAGCAATGAAAATTTTTATACCGTCTAGAGTATTTGATTTCTCAATGAGGCGATTAAAGAACGGAAGAACGTGCACCGTGTATTAGAGCGCGCATAACAATATATAGCAGGTCTCCATGACGTATTCACGTCTAGAGCCACTAAATTGGCTACGCTTTAGAGACGACGCTGTGTACGGCCGATTGTCTGGATTCGTTCTGCACTTTGTTTTTGGGCAGAGGCATTCATTGCGTTGAATCGAAATGCTTAAGCCCCTCCGGCATGTCAATACTCGCGCTCCTTATTTTGAGGAAGGTCGAGATAGTGTCTGTTTTTGAGATAAAACTAACCCTACAGTCGATAGAAAATGTACTAGATGAAGTAACACAATAATAATAAGTAAAACAATGCCCGATGCATGACCGAATCAACTGCGTGCCGAACTGCTCACTGCGACTGGCATAAGGAAAGAAAACGCGATATCTCGTGATGGATTGAATGAGTTACGGGACACATAGAAACGGGGCCGTTCAAGGTTTTCCACCCTGTCGACGATACCCCTGAAACAATGGCTCAATTTAGAGAAAAAGTTAAAGGCGGTACTCCGCTGAGAAGCCATCAGACGTTTTATGTGGTATGGTCTGGCAGTGATAACGTGGTCGAGGTTGGGAATCGCGCTGTGTTTGCTTGCTATTGCAGTAAAGCGTCCATTGTTGCCCCGAGGTAGTAATCCAGAAATGGGCCAAGTCCATCGCTTTGAAAATGTTTCGATTGTTCTCGGTAATATAAAGGAGCCACGAAGAAACCTGATACATTGTGTGCATTATTGAGTGCCGTTATTGTACTAACATGAACCCTTGATATTGTCAAAAAGAAATCGTGAGTTTCTGTTTGTTTTCACGCAAGGCATAAGCGAGTTGTCATCTGGGCTTGTTGTAGACCATCACTTTGTCAATAACTTACTAGACGCACTTACTATGTAGTAATTGCGAGATTTACGGACTAACCAATATTTTTGTTGCTAATTTAATTATTCGAACATTCTACGATCGTATATGTACCATTGCCTTAGTTCCTTTTCCACCGAATGTTATTACTCCTCGGGTCTGTGGGCTGACTTCAACTATTAAACTTATCAGTGAACCCACACAAATCCCAGCTGACCCTGTTTTGACCGGTGCATACGGCCTGGCCTCATTCGTTTCTCATACACCAAAGTTTCAATGATCACTGCTTATTACACATGTCTTTAGCCGCTTCCAAAGCACAATTCCTCGAAAGTTAGTAAATGCTTTATTAATTCTAGTTAAGCAAACTTCGATGCTATTAATAAACGCTTAGTTACTTTCCTTAAAATGACTTTGCGACTACTGCCTTTTTGCACAACGTTGAAAAGAACCGGATCATAGTTAAGGACTAAGTGGTCTTGCTAATAAATTAATTTCACTTGTATCTACTATAACGTAACATAATCATTAACACTAAATTAATTTAATGTTCAAAACATTTTTAAAATAATAAAAATATGTTGCTTTGCGCTGCAGCCATCACCATACAGTACTCATCACTCGGAAGATTTCCAAAACGCAAATGAACCTTATGCATTTGCTCGCTGTGATGCCAAACTAAGCGAAGATATCTAGCCATACGTTAGGACAATAAAGGCGCCTTATCCCAAAGAATATTGTAAGTTACGAAAATTCTTCAAAAATCTCTCTCAGTGTGGACAGCATTGCAGTACACAGTGAGATATGTGCACAAAATTTGAAGATGTTTCTGTGAAACATTTTTTGTTATGGTGTAGTTAAACATTTATCTTGCTAACGTTCTGGGTGTGACTTCTTTCTCGTGGAATGTATATTGTTTAAACTAATTAGACAACATTTACTCTAATTATCTGCGCGTATTGTTAAAATTAATTCTTGTTTTTTTTTATTTTTTAATATGGGTTTAGATGAGAAAGTTAGCGAAGGCGGGTCACTCGGCCTCTACCACTTGATTTCGAAGATCACAAAACGGTACTGCTAGATTTTTTATGTCATCCACCGAAGGCCGCTTCGCGACGTCTCTTGAGGAGCTTCAGCGTATTTGTCTCTTGGGACGGGTCAAGGAACCACTAACGGTGACGTCGTGCGCGGGCCTTGTCTTCTCGGTGGTATCGGTCGTGTCCTCGCCGGCCCAACACGAGCTCCCACCCGAACGCTGTCGCAGCACTCGCGCCCAATCAGCGTTGCGTTAGCGGCCTCCTCTGGGTGACGTAGGACCTCCAGCAGCGCGACCTCGCTCCCTGAGAGGTGTTGCCCGACCGCGCTGGGCTTGCACGCGAGAAATTGGACGATGCGCCCCAAGGCTGCGCGCCAGCGCCAGAGACGGGTCTGCCAAGAGGAGAAACCGTTCGGTTGGCCCCGACTGGGTGTTGCTTCGAGGACGCTTCGCCCAAGGAAACCAGATCGAATCGACGCCGCCGATCGGGAAACTGCCTGCGAGGGGGGAATGCAGGACGCGTCGGCTTTCTAAATTATTTCCGAAAAAAAAAAGAAAAAAAGAAAAAGCGCATTATGCGGGACTAGTGGTTGCTGAACATCTTGAGCTATGGACACGTCCATTCGATGATGGCCACTAAAAGCGGAGTAAATTGTTCTGGATTCGATAAAGCAAAGCACGCAAAGATTACGGTGGGGGGTTGAACTAAATTAAGCAATCGTGAAAACAAAAGAAGGGTATCTTAAAGAGGCCGTGCCACGATATTCGGTAGGAATGTTTCTCGCTTTACACAACTATACTGGGTCTTATAATGTCCCCCATTCCTGGGCAAGTAACGCCAAGCTCCCCGTAACATCGCCATTTCGGTTCATGTAATGAGCATGTTTCTCCTTGATCTCTCCATTCTTGGTGAGCCGATCTCAATTCGCTGGTGACGGTAGCTTTATGGAGACGTTTCTTGTATACCCAGGTTTCGCTATCCACACACCGGCGAAACAACCGTACATATTTCCTACTACCACCACGTGCTGTGTGGGTGCTTGGAGGCACAGAAAAAGAAGTTTACTGATTTGAAATACGCAAGAAGAACAATATAATTGTAGAGATCCGTGGAGGTGGGCATGATTGATAAGTTGATTGCATACACAGTGCCAAAGACGCTTATATTGGCGAGGAACGCTTCCAGTACGATGATTCTCCATGGTTATCTTGGCGCGGCTGGTTTAGAACAATTCTCTGGAAACTTCGAAGATTTGAATGGGCCGAAATGGCGGTTGCCATGGCAACGTAGACAGATTAGTCAATCGCCTTGCGAGGTTTTCATTGTCTCTATGTTAGCATCCGTTTGTGCCCTGCTAGTAAGTAGGGAAGGCAATGGCGCTATTTTCCCAGGATCCAGTGACTTTAGTCAACCCCATCGCCGGGCTCCGATAAACATTGGCGGCCTATAATCGGCTCCAGGTCACGTTGGCGCTTGTTCTGGTTGCTAATTGAGGGGACGAACGCTGCTCGCCTTTCTCGAATTTTGCCCCCGACTGCCACTGCGTGGAGAGACAACGTAATGCATGTTTCTTAGCTTATGAACGTCAAGAAACCATTCTATGCGGTACTCGCTAAAATTACGCGGATCGTTGCATCGCCCCTCCCATGGTCTGAAGAGGAAGGGGAGTTCAACGTCGAAGAACCGGAGCGATCGAGCGTGTGGCTTCGTCCACGCGCATTTCGTTGAAAAGGTTGGCTCAAAGACGGCTCGCCTTGTTATTGTGCACTGGCTCGGAGAAAAGACACGCCAACGTAAAAGAATCCCCGCTGCGTTGACTGGCTCAGCGACGCACTTGACTCGGATCGATCTTGTTGGCGCGTTGGTTGGTGCTGTCCTCCCGAGGTCTTCGGACATCCTTGAACTATGGCGGATTCTGAGAACCGTTTTTTTGTTTTTTTGTTTTCCGGAAGAGGCGAGTTTTATTTTTCTATTCGAACTAGATTGACTTAAAGTCAGGTCATAGCCTCCTGCATACTAACAAAGCCTGGCAGATCGCCACGAGAAGCGGCCGCCGAAGTGGAGCGGCAGACAACGGATGAGAGGAGAGCCACGTTACTGGCA
The DNA here is from genome assembly GCF_016920785.2 of Ixodes scapularis. Lineage (NCBI taxonomy): Eukaryota > Metazoa > Arthropoda > Arachnida > Ixodida > Ixodidae > Ixodes > Ixodes scapularis. Next base: position 26,492,690 of record NW_024609881.1, read on the forward strand.
CCCCGCTGCGGCGAGACGCCGAAACACACTTCTCCCGAGCGAACAAGTGTGTTTCGGGTTCTCGCCGCTGCAAAAGCTGTGGGCTGACGTCCAGGTTCCCCGAGAAATGGCTCTTTTGATGCTCTGTGCTGGCCTCGACGCCAATTTAGTTTCCCAGCTGAATTTAGCGGGAAAAATGACATCACACGACTTCGGTATCACGTGACCTACACGCCAATTCAGTTTCCCCGCTATATTTAGCGTGGAAATTGACATCACGTGATCTGGTGTCACGTGATGCTAGAACGTTTCATATATACAACACAGTTGCTAGCAATTTACCGTACGTTTATTTATTTATTTATTTTTTTTCAGTTCCAGAGTTTCAGAGCTCGACGTTATTCGATGCAAACCTTATACGCGAACTGTCTTTTAAGGATCCCGTTGGTATTGCATAGAATGTTTTTACGAGAGTTACACATAAAAGACAAAGCAGAGACAGCAGATCTTCCGTAATCTGTCTTTTTTGTGCGTGTGTTTGTGTGTGTGTGTTTTTGTGCTGTCCGTGTTTTGTTTTTTATGCGTAAATCTTTCGTGAAAATATTATGCGCGATTTTCGGAAATCTTTGATGAGAAAATGATGGCCGGCGAAGTCCACGAATACAGCAACATAAATGACGTCGGTCACTGCAATTGGGCCACATCTTTCTGTTGAAAGTTCGAAAAAAAAAAATTTCATAGACTTCGGAAAAAAAAAAAAAGCTTAGTTTTGAACTTTTGGCATGTGGTCCGGACCGCTAGCGCTACATTTCGGCGTACAAAAACAAAACAAAACAACAACAACAATGCACTTTTTTTTTCTTTTTCCGAGGAGACGTGTGGATGAGGCATTAGGTGTACCCACGGGGAGATGTCAGTTGAGCATTTTCCGACCTTACAAAGAAATAAAGGCAGGACGATAACGATCGAAACGGGGCATGTGTATCGACCCTGTCGTGTGTTCGTTCCGTTTCCTTTGTGATCTGAACTCGCAATAGTAAGACAGAAGGGATCGCGCCACTTGGAAGTGTGTGCGGAACTTACGAGTCGGCCTAAGCGTAGACCTTTATGGGATTTTATGTTTCGGGGTTTCATGTTTCCGTGTTTTGGGTTCCTTGTTTTCGGTGTTCATTTTTTTCCCAACAGATTCGGTGTTTTTCGGTGTCGACATTTGGCGTCGGACTAGAAATCGGTGTTTATCGGGCCTTACAGTCAACAAACGGGACACGGGCACATGCAATTCCCTAACCCACAGAAAACATGCTCTTGTCCAGAATACTTGGAAAACGTCCAGGTGCCAAAAAGAGCAAAAAGCGAGATGAGGGGTCTGGTTTCCGAGGACAAGAAGAGCCTCTCGGACAGTTCAGGGTGGGCCTGTTTTAATATTGTAGTCGAAGATTCTTCACCAGGAAGCTTGGGACTTTCTCAGTGAAGAAAATCTCATATTCGGTGTTTTTCTGTTTCCCCGGAATTTGATAAAAGTAGCTCGGGGATTAATTTCCGGGGTTTATCGGTATTTACCAAAAATACCGATTCCTTCGTATAAACAGGCTGTAAATCTTTCCGCGTTTATTTATGAGGGCAATCGCTGGATGTTTTTCAGTGTTCATTGACTTTTCAAATATCGGTGCATTTCGGTGATTTTCTTTTCCGGACGGACGTTAAAAACGGCGAATAACTGTGAAACAATATGGTAATAATATAAAAGAACAAAAAAAAAAAACAACTAGGAGTTTAGGTTTATGACGGGAGGGTTTCGACAAAAAATCACTCCTAGCGGAAGCGAGCAATTACCAGAAATCGCTGTTTTCCGGTTTTAACCGATTTAGTATTTTTTGACAGCAACAAATTTTTGTCTGTGTTTTTTTTTTTTTTTAACTTTAACCAATTTTTTAGATATTTGACTCGGAAAGATGTTTATTGGCGATTTTCGGTTAAAACCGGAAAGTATCTGTAACCCACTGATAACTTAGAGAGTGCAATCGAGATGGTAACCGCAACAATGGGGACGGCAACCGCTTCGCGAACGCGGCTCAACCGCCAGAGTGAACGGGCCGTAAGCGTCGTGATATCAACGACCCACGACTACCGACCTGGGGGGGCCTATTTTTCTATTAGACCGCGATTAGGCATCTGCACGGCGCCTATTTCAGCGGTCGGATAACAAAGGGCAGCCCGCCAACGCGGCCTTCGGCCCAGCGCCGATCGCCTCGTGCGCGAGAGGCCACGCGGTTTGGCGATTGGCTGACGGGGCCACTCTGTCATCCGCGATCCCTGCAACGCGCGCAGCGCAAAACGTGTATCCTAACGGCGCCTCGCTTTTGTATACGTCGGCCATTCACCGGCTAAATCAATGACGCAAAAAAAAGAGGAGTGCCCAAGATTACGTTGTATTCACTGCGCGCGATTGATTTAGCCGGCGGCGTCATCAAGCGTACGAGGACGACTAGCGGCGTGACGATGCACTTTTTGTGAAGCTGCCCGTCTTGCTCCATCAGCCGGTTGAGGATTGAGTTTTACTTTCAGTAAGTGCCGCTTAGAATTATTCCTCGATATTCATAACCATGACATTACTCCACGACATTCATAAAGTACGAAAAATTGTTGCATCGCCCATTTAAAGTTTTTTTTTTATTATTTTACATTCCGGGTAGATCTGCTGATTTCTAATGATTTCTTTCATGGTGAGAGCACGGCTTCGAGAGGTAAGATCGGGACGTGTAAGGGCCCAGACGGCCAGGTCAGACGAGCTGGGAAGAGACTCGTTTATAAAAGTGGAGGCAAGGGTTTCACTGCAAGGCAAACTTGCTGCACAACCTCGATCCCTTCTGGCGGTTGCCGAGGACAAAGATGGCACAAAGCGCGTGTTCTTACACGAGCGGAAACAAAAAGAACGAGCTTATTGTAATCGAAAAGTTCCTTCCGGCTGCGTAGACCATATCGCTTTCGACATGCACGTGGCCGTGCCGAAGGGGGGTGGGTCAGGGTTTTTGTACATAGACCCGTACACTGCCATACTTCCTGAAATCAATAGACTCCCTTTGGATACGTGGAGCCGAGACGTTGGGGTAGTTGCGGTGGGTACAGCCACCTTGAAAATTCAGGGCCCATGCACTTTTATTTTGGCTTCATCATATAGTGAAGCCAATTTGGATTTAGATTTGGACTTGGATTTGGGCTTGGGTTTGGATTTGGATTTGGACTTTAATGGCTACATTCTTCGTCTGCAGCGTAACCGCCGTCACCGCACCTCAAACGCGAACCGACCTATGCTGAGTAAAACACGAACGTCACATTTGGTATGGTTTGGTTATCACAGTGAGAACGAGTGCGCACGCGCATTTCGTCGCCTCCTCGCAGTTCGGATTGCAAAGGCGGCCCATAAACCACGTGACCCTGATTGAGCAGTTGAACGCTCTCTGTAATACAGGCTCTCAGGAAAGGCACATTGCGCCCGCCCTGCGCTGAGCACACAAAATGGCGGCGCCCAGGAGAAGAACGGGGAAGGGGGTGTCAATACTCAGAGTGCGGCTTATTGGCCTCTAGAATAGTCTGTAATCTTACAAAGCAACCTGAATTAAAAGCAAAAATAAGATAACAAAACAAAGAGAAAACGAGAATTTTGAGAAAAAGAAGAATTGTGCCCGTTACTTGGAAAATGTAACGGATTGCAATTACACATTGCCGAGCCTCAAATGTAACAGAATATTGTTACAGATTACTCCTGCTGAAAAGTAACGGTTTATTCGTTACGTTATTACTTACTTTCACGTTACTTTTCCCATACGCTCATCAAGAAAGCGATAGAAACAATGTTTATGTTTTCAGGAATGTTCAGCAACACCACTTTTTTCTATGTTTCATACGCCTGCAACATGGAAGTCCTAAAAGGAATGAAATATTTTATTTAAGAGAAATGGTGTAGCTGCACTCCGTTCACCTGTAAGCTGACGAGGCGCCCAAAGCTGCAACCACACCCGCCATCTCACCATAGCTTACGGCGACCGGAAACGATCCCTGGAATGCTGCACACAAAACTAGCGGTGCGCATGCTCAGTAGCAGCTTATGCTTATGCACGAACGGATGTTTTCTGGTTCCTTTCGTTCTCGGTCACGTGAGTTTCGTATCTGGTATGCGGGACAAAAAAAAAATAGAACTTTAGAAGAATGTATGACAATCACGCCTTTTTTTTTTTCACGAAGACCTTTCAGTGGCGTAGAGAGATCAGAACGATGTTTTAACGCATACCAGGTGTGGCGACATTCAACATGGCTGCTCCCTTGTGGAAAAGGTGTCAGTGCTGAAAACTGCATGGTCTCGAGCGTTCGTCTGTGTGCTTAGATCGAGCGAGTGGTCGCACACTCATGTTTCTCCAGTTTCTGTATTATATTCATATTTCTTTTTAGTAACGAGTAATTAAACTAATTTATTACCAAATATTTGTAACGAAATTATATTACAAATTACTGCCGGAAGAATGAAAAGTAACGCGGCAATTACAAAATTACTCAAAAAAATAACTGATTAGAAGTAACCCCTTTCTTGTAACGGACTAGTTCTTGAGTCTGAGAAAACGTGAGAATGAAGGGGATGAAACGACGAACCGGATGGCAAGGACCAAACGACAAACAATTCTGAGATCCGTAGGCAGGGATTGGGCGGACTATAATAAAGACTCGGTAAACAGAACGCCAACTCACGAAAGTGTTCGTCGTCGTTGTTTACGAGGATGCGATCGGTTTTCTATGATACGAAAGCGTGGGACATGCAGGGACGAAGACTAACAAGGTCAGACGTTCAGCTTTACGGCAAAATAATTGTGACAAAACGCGCCACGTTGCGCTAACCTTTTGACGGGATTTCTACGCCGAATCGTTCGGGACGCGGTAATCGTTCGTCGAATAAATGACTCGCACAAAGACCCCCCATTGTCTTTATCTCGGGGGCGAGTGCACACGTTGCAAGTTCGTTTCTTTCTTGAGACAGAGAGCAGTCGGGGCAAGCCCTGACGGCCTTGGGGACCCCCCACATGTGCGTGGGTTACCTCGCCAGCCGCGGAAAGCTCTTGCAAAAGTTCGCTATTTAGAAACAGAAAAGAAATAACCATTCGAGAAACAGGAATTTGTCGATGAAATAGACGATCCGCGTTCGAACAACAAGTCTTAGCATCAGGGTTAGCAGGTTTGTAACCAGTATTGCACGCGTGACAAAAAAAAAATGTAATTGATTACTGTTACATCTATTTCCGGCCGGTCGACTTTAAAATGAATTGAAGATTACATCAGAAAGGAACCGCTTGTTCTCTGGTTACTTTCTGGAGTTGTGTTGTTATTGCTGCTTAGAATTATCTCGTTTATTGCAGGTGAGTAAACACCGAAAAAGAAAACTAAATCTACGTTGTTGTGCACTAAGGTGATTTATTGCTGACGAGACAAAAGCGTTGATAACTCTGGAGATGGCGTCACGCTTTGCCCTCGAACTTTCATCTCACACGGGCAGCGCCAGGTAGGAAGAGATTTAGCGCTGTTTTGAAAGCGATCTTGAAGCCACTTCATGCTCAAAATTAGGAATGAATTCATTAATCGTGATTGTCAACAAAAAAACGAAGACCGTTCATTTCTTTATTTTCAAAAATAAAAAAACTATATTAAGTGACTGGTTCAGGCGAAACTCCTCCCAACTTAAAATGTATAGAAGTGCTCAAAAACAACAAGGACAAAGGCGAAGTAAGTTGCAAGGTGCACTCGCAACGGTCGTTTGTTCGGAAAGAACGCGTACTATATAGGCCCCATCGGCCAGTCTAGTCAACGTCTCGTCGGCGCAAAGCAGTTTTGATAAAAGCAAACTTTTTGTTTAAATGGGCGAGTTGTGCCTCCCTTCCGCAATTTTGTCCTTTATCTTGAATTTTGGATGCCTCATACGGTTCTCTGCTTGTTTTGAGTTTATATCTAGTCAAGCAACACCGGTAAACAGGAGCCTCTAATACACAACGCCTAACGCACACTCGGCAAATTTAGACTCGTGTTTTGTGCTGCAAGGCTCACTCGGCTACTTAGGGCTGTTGATTCTATGGGAGAGCCGAGCCATTTCATTGGGCGCCTAGAGCACTGCAGGAACGCGGTAGCGCTGGCCCACTTTCTCTAAATTGTGTGACACTGAGTGTAAGTATTTGGAATCACTGCTGGTCTCGCATCGGGTATATCACGTGCGGGTTTGCTAAACTTCTTTAACGGGCTTTCGGTGACTTCAGTTAGACACATCTGTGGGTATAGCCTGCCTTTTTTGGTCGTGCTATCTGTAGTGCAAAGCTATCCCGTACAGAATGGTAGCAAGATTTCTTAAGAGGCCTCCAAACACGTATTCGAAATGCCTCTTTTAACTAGTCAAGGTTACTAAAACGGCCTGTTAGCAACCATGGCGCAGCTTGATAATGCGTTGCAATGCACTAAAACAGCCACGTTGTGCGGCGAGTTGTGAGTCTCTGCCACAGAGACATCAATGTGAACGCTGCTCTTCCAGAGATCGACGGAGACCCTGCGCGCCTGACGTTTTAGAGCACTGGTGACCAGGTACAGTGCAAACACCACGATGTCTTCATAATCATCACCCTCAAGAATAACTTTTCCAACCACAATAACGTGGCCGGCGCCCCAAAAAGCGCTCCACAACTCTTAAGAATTAACACGAAATTGAGGTTTCCGGACCCTTTGAAAAGAAACACGCTGGCTTTCTTATCGAAGTCAACATACCTGTGACAAGCTCCTGACCTGATCGCTCCTCACTTGTAGCCAAATAAATTAATTTAAACGCGCTGACTATGCGTCAGCGACCGGGCGCACGAACAATCCTGGTAAATCTATCCCCGTCTCTTCCGCCATCTTGGTACTACCGCCCCGCCATCTAGAGTGCGTTCGAGTTGCGAATGGTACGGCCTCTTTCAATGAAAGATTGCATTAATGAAGAAGATTCGTCAAGTTGGCCAGGAATCGATTAATTCCCGTGTCCCGCGACACACCTATTTCAACCTGAATTTTAATGCTCGCTCGCGAGTTTTGTAAGGATACGAAGAATACATCAAACTTCCTGTTTGAGCTTTGTCCAAGTGCCAACGCCTTGTTAAGTATGCGTAGATGTCACAGAATAAGTGGTATCCTTTGATCTAAAATGGAGTTTCTTCTTTATGCGTTTGTTTTTACTCAGTAGGGAAAGCTACTTGCGTTCCGCTAGTAGCCGTCACCACCTGGAAAGCTTCTAGGAAGAGGACTATTAGATCAACACCCTCTAGATACCAAGGCCTTAGTGCTGGAGTGCCTACGTCACCAACCGAGGGCCGGCGCTGGGCTCGGATTAGAGCGAGTGCTGGTTCAGGGTGCGGCCGGGGACTCGGGTCCAATCATCGATTACACGAGTCCGAGCCGAAGGCTGACGCAGCACCCGTGTCCAATCAGTGACATGCAATTTCCTCCGGCAGGTGACGTCATAAATTCGAGCACTTCGGCCTTTCTGTAGACCTTTTGAAAAATAGAGCGCCATCCGGCGGCTCAAGAAGCAGTTACACTTTCGACAAAGTAATGTCGGTCATGAAACCGTATTTCATTTCATCTTTCCCACGTCAGGGACAGATGAAAAATGGGTTGTTCGCTCACCTCATAATTTTTTCTTGGCTTGTTTCAGTTTGGATGGTGCGAACGTAAAAAGTAATTAGTCGAGAACGGGGACCCATAATTAACTTGATCACTATTTTGCGATAAAAAGGCTTTGGGGCCAGACTGGTGGCAATAGGTTCCTTGAACCACTTTCCGAAATAACCTCTTAGCAGTTGAATGTAATTCGTGCGCCGTGTTTTATTCTGACGTCTCGAAACGACTCAATTTTCGCGACGACATAATGTTCGGGAATTTCGCGACTTTATTAATATCGCTAAACATTAATCTCGCGAATAAATTACTTTATGGTCACTGGTATATAGCATATACCACTCCCAATCGCGAATGTTTGATACCGGCGAAATACTCCTGAGATCGGCACTCCGCAAAATTGGCGAAATATCGAGCCCGCGGAAAGAAAGTAGTGCATCCTCTACCCGTTAATGTCTTCAACATATTCCTTCATCAGCCTTAAGAATGCCGCCATTAGATCAGCGCACATTCCATAATTAATTGGATGATGATAGTGATCATAGTGGGACTTGATATCGAAAAGGGTCTATACAGGAGGTGATGGCGCTCAGCGGCGTTACCCGAGATCGTGCGACGATGCGCGGGTTTGGATTCGCGGAATTCTTCGCCGCGAAATGAGTGCGACGCAACTGCATAGAGAGAGCGCAGCCCGCGACTAGAGGGAAAACAGACGATAGGAAATTCCCGCTCCGGTCGTCGCTTCACGGGAAAGCGGAGCCATGCATGGCGTTGTTCTCGATTCGAACGCCGCTCACGTCCGCCGAATGAATCCCGCGGCCGTCAGCGCCGAAACGATCCATAAAAAATGCGTCTCCGAGGACACCCCGATTGCATACTTCGGCGCCTGTCTACGTGAGAACGCGAGCGTTGCTCAAAGTGACATCCGCGTGTGTGTACGCGTCCGATGGCAAAAGAGAAGCAAGACCAACATCTTTGGCGTTGCGACAACCACTCGAACAAATCGTAGAGTCGCAAGAAGGCGCGAACTACACGGTGTCAACTTTTTTCTGGTGCGTTGTCGAGGATATAGATGTAGCTTTCGGAATGTTTCAGCTCTGTCGCAGCTGTACGTGCTCGAGCGTGTGACTTCGTTGTCGTCTCATTCGCGCGACTGCGCGCGCAAATCAGATACAAGGCGAAGCCACGTGTTCTATATTGCAGCAGTGTGGGGCTGCCAACACTGTGGAAACTGCGCTGTAGGCCTTGACATCGCAGTATACAAAAGTTTACGCTGAGTATAGACTATTGTACGCTATGGAAACGAGGCGTATATGCGCCGACGACAGCGCCACCACGGCGGCGGCGTCACGTTACAGCCACTCGTTGGCGTGTTGGGCAACAGGGTAAAAGCCACCTTTAAGTTACACCCAAGCGTCGAAAAAAGCCTCGTTCTATCCAAATCGGGGAAACCAATAAACACCGAAAACACCGAAAAGGAAATACATCACTCTTAAGTCTTGAATAGGGAGAAAAAAAAAAAAGGGTTCGCGGGAAAAAAAAACGCTTTTCTCTGTAGTTTCCTTTTGTGTTGACCGAGAAACAACCCCAAAAGGTTGTCTTCGAGGCCTTCTTTTCTTTTTTTTTCCCGGAACCATACGCTCTATGAGTTTGAGTTGATCGTTCTGATACTTCCGATACCTTCCGATAAGGATAACCGATAACAACACGAGGCGAAGGCGGCGGCGAAGTATCGGGTATTGTTATCGGAGTCATCGGAACGATCTGCCAAAACTTTCTTTTATGTCGTTTCGTTTTCTTATCGGTACAAGAGCGTTTTCCGAGTATTTGCGTCGCGCGTATGTTCCCTGGAATTTAACGAACCCCATATCGGTGTCCTCTTTTCTTCAACGTGAGCCCCGATTTCTCGTCCGGTACTAAAATAGATACCGAAAAACAGCCAACCTGCGGAGAAATTAAGCTCCCCAGACAAACACATCCTCGAATTTGAAGAAAAACAAACCCCCCAAAAAAACGTAACCATGTTCAGGTGTCATTAGGGAGTTTAGATCGTTCCGACGGCTCCGATAACGATACCCGACACTCCACCGACGCCTTTGCGCACGCATCGTATCGTTAGCGGGTAATAGAGAGTTTTAGTAGATCGTTCCCATGACTCCGATAACGATATCCCGATACTCCGCCACCGCCTCCCTTGTGCATGCATAGTATCGTTATCGGGGCTATCGGGAGTATCGGAACGATCTACTAAAACTCTCTAATGTTATCGGAGGTATCGGAACGATCTACTAAAGCTCTCTGTTATCCTTACCGAAAAACCCAGTATAACTTTTTACTATCTGGATTATGAAACTTGAAATTTATTTCTGAAAACCTAAAATCCAGATAGAATAAAAATCGAATCCAGATAGATGAACAGACAGCCAAAAGTTATACTTGGTTATTCAGATAGGGTGCGCCAAGCTGCAATCTTTGAGCTGGCAGCTGCACCACAATGGCAAAGGCCGGTTAATTTATTTCACTAAACTGTGGTGCTGTAATGCCTCGAGCAGCGCCCCTCCGATCGGGTTGTTTACCGCGTCCTGGAAAATGCTCCTTGGATTTCCGCCTGATGACGTCAGAAACGCATCATGCCGTTGCTACCTGTCGCGCCCCTGGCGGTGTCACGGCAGTGGAGGCGCAACTGGCAGACGCCTGTTCTGCTGCAGGTCACTCTGCGGTCGGAGGCCGTGCTCCAGGTCTTGCCCAAAGAGATCCGAGTTACTCCGGCGGGTCGTGTCACGTGACAACACAGAAAGAGCAACGCTGGACGCGGGTTATGTTTTCGAGCGCAAATTTACACAACCCTTACCCTGGAGTAAGATCGAGTACATTTTGGAACACGGCATGAACTGAACATTTAGTAAGGTCGAACATTTTGGAACAATTTTTGAACAAGAATATTGGCAACGCACTAGCGCGCGCGCGGCAATAAAAATACTGTCGAGACCGGTTATAACGAAGTGAACGAGATTCGGAAATCACTTCGCTTTATCCGCTATTTCGTTATAACCGATTTCGGCTATAAAGAAGTGCAAAAGGGAATGGGTAATCGTGATCGCTTCGCTGTAGCCGCTATTTCGTTATGACCGGTATCAACACTATCACAAAGAGAAGGATGATGCACCAAGAACGAACGAAAACAAATTAGTCGTTAGTTGTTTAGAGACGGCCGGCCGGAGTTTATCCTGACGGTGTATGTTGACATATATGTTGGGCGCGTCTGATGAAGAAGTGGAGAATGTATTTTTTTTTGCCCGCTTCTCGAACTTAAAAAAAACCGTGGCATCCAAATGTTTTTTTTTTTTTTTGTTTTTTTTTTGTATGAACTCGCCACTGCATTTCAGTTACCCGGTGAATATAGACGAGAAATTTAGCCGATTGGCACCGTCGAATCGCATATCGTCGGCTGGGGGTCTTTACCGTGCATCACGCAGTCGTGATCAGTCTTGTGCGCAGGTTACCCACGTGACGTATTCACTCGATCTGATCCGACGTTACCTCCCGATCGAGGAGGGTAGCGTGAGTAATTACTCGGGAGTAAACAACCCGCTTCTGGAACACGAGTTGTGACGTCATCGAGTAAGCGCGAGTAAGTTTTGCAACGTCACGGTACGAAACCTTTACTCCGGAGTCGGATCGAGTAAATTTTGTAATACAGCCCAAGACGGAAAACAAAAATGGGCGGTTGGTCATTTTATGACATTCTGTATACAGAGCGCGACATTCTTAGCGAGAACAAGCGATCGCCGGCTTTTCCAGATTTTCTCTTTGAAACCAAGAGATGTCATACAAGTTATCATTGCTACGGAAAGAGCCCATTTAGTTCAATAATGTAAGTGATAACATTTCGTGCTCGCTAATACCATTGAGAAGTAAAATGGGAAAATGCGCCGATGCCGTGTTCGCGTTATCAGTGTCGCGAGGTGTACTGTTCAGCCATAAGTGGGGGAGGACGACGACGACGACGCACCTAAACGGATGCTTGATTCCTCACCTCTGCAAGTAAATCAGTTATTTACTATCATTTTGGTAATTTAAACCACACCCCCCTGGGAGCGTTCGCAAAACCTCTTGGGCAGTCATCCTGACCGAAGCCCGTACTCCGAGCGACGCAACCATGAGCGAATCCACCCCCGGCTCTGAGAGCTTCGATGACAACGATATAGATGACGCAGAAAAAGAGGGTTCCGGCTGGACCCTCAACTGTAGGAAGCGACGCCACCTCTCCGGGGGCTCTGCTTCAAGTCAAGCCACCATCATTGATGCCCATCACGAGAACCGGACGGTCATCGTCAAACCCCAAGACCCGACAAAGCTCATCGCGAAGCTTAACCCTCTAACCCTATCTCAAGAGCTAGATTCCATCACACCCCATGGAGTGATTCAAATTCGACCGAACTACAGACTGAACCTCCTTGCAATTGACATGCGGGACAACAGCTCCTAGCAAACGATCCTTACTTTAACAATTCTATTAGGGATCAAAGTCCAAACCTACGAAGCTCACCCACGATCTTCGGCCGTAGGAATCATTCGCGACGTAGACAAGGACATCACAGAAAGCGACCTCAAAAAGGCTATAAGCGCAACTACGCCAGTCATCCTAGTCAAAAGGCTAGGCGCTTCAGAAACGGTGAAACTTGTCTTTGCAACCGAGACCATGCCAGAACACGTCGTTCTGGGGCATATACGCTTCAGAGTACTGCAGTACACCGACAAACCACGACAGTGCCACAAATGTCGGCGGTTCGGGCACATTCAGACCGCATGCCCCCATGTGCAACGTTGCAGCCGCTGTGGCGGCACTCACGACCGCATCGACTGCCAAGCCGACCAACCTAGGTGCGTCAACTGCAAAAGAAAGCATGAGGCGACCTCTCGAAGCTGTCCCTTTTATAAAACGGAAGCAGCTGTATCGAGCTATCGTCAAACCCACAAGGTCAGCTACCCACTAGCGAAATCAGCTGTCCTCTCCGACAACAAGAACAAAACTGCTGGAACTCTGAATCCATCTTCCAGGAACAGCCAAAACGAGAAAGTGGAGGATGCTATGATGCCGCCACTAGACGACGATCACTTTCCTGCTCTTCCACGTCAGTCAGCTGCGTCCACATCCGCATCAACTAGCGTTGGACCCGAAACATCACCGCGGCAACGCCAGGACAACTTCGCAAGAGTGATAAAAACTTCTGCTCAAAGGGCTAGCGACACAACGTACCGATGTCGTACCCAAGGCTCCGACAATAATACTGAACCTCAAGGACTAGGATCCGCGGTATACACCCTTGCGACGCTACTTCGCACCTTTCTGGCCACACTGGAGCACCCGCTCGCACGAGCAGGCATTACCCTAATTGACTTCACATTACCTCTCGTCCACTCTTGGATCAAGTAGACTCAGGCAACTGCCAGAGCCTTAACAGATATTAATACCAACACCATGCTTGATACCCGAACGATCCCCAAAAAACGATCACAAACCTCAAAACGCCTTAAAAAACTTCCATCTATCATCCAATGGAATACCAATTCGTTCCACCGTCGCCTGCCAGAGCTTCGTCGCAGACTCATCGAACTTAAAACGGACGTACTTGCTCTGCAGGAGACATACACCCAGAAAGGTTCCCAGCGAATCTCCCCTTACGTGGAGTACCACAGCGTCACTGCTCACCCCGATGGAAAATCAAGGGCTTCCCTTTTAGTCAAGCGACACTTCCTGCGTGGAGAAATAGATCTGTCTGACCTGAACACCACTGTTGCCGAACATGTCGCCGTCAAATTACAGATTGCTGATCAAACAGTCGTAATTATATCATCCTACATCCGACCAGACCAATCGTGGGACCCAGACCTGCTGAGAGTAATAAGAGACCAATGCCCAGGGCCTATAGTCTGGTGCGGAGATTTTAATGCCAATCATTACGCCTGGGGAAGTGACACAACGACGGAACGAGGAACCGCACTGCTTGAAGTCACCAGAGACCTTGGACTACGTTGTCTCAACTCCGGAGCCCCAACATTCGTTCGCGCGAATCTACAAAAGGCGAGTGTACTTGACCTCACTTTTGTATCAAAAGAAATAAGCTTCCTATGGGACATCGAACCAGACACCTGGGGGAGCGACCACCTACCAATCCGACTCACCCCACGTTATGGCACCCAACCAAAAACCAGGGTTCACAACATTACCAACTGGGACAGGTACAGAGAAGTATTCTCAAATCTGATGAAAAGCACAAAGGCCCCTTGCTTAGAAGAAGCTATACTAACGTCCTTAAATATAGCTACAACAAAAATCACCCTCCCGATAAGCAAGCCCGTACCCGATCTTACGTATCTTCAAATACGCGCCAATGCCAGACAAGCACAGCGAATCGCCCGACGCACACACCAAGATGAAGATTGGATAAAATCTCGACGCATCGACGCAGCACTTCGTCGATATACCATAAGGCTGGGGAGACTACAATGGGACCAACGCAGTGAAAGTCTATCGACAGATACTGGGTCAAGGCGGCCTTGGACCACTGTGCAATGCCTCTTAGAACCAGTGACTCTCCAATGCCCCTATGCAGTAATTGCAATGGGAAATCAAACATCGCTCCAAGAACTGGCTGAATACTTTGCAGACGAGTTCTCACGCCCCATAAGCCCTCCCCAAGGAAATCCGCCTTCCAAAAGGCCCCCCCCCCCCCATTCAACCTATTCAACAATCAACATAGACGATGACTTTACATTGTCCGAGCTCCGATATGCCCTCTCCCGATGCCCTCGACGTGGAGCTCCGGGTCCTGACCGCATCACAAACCAGGCTCTAAAAAACCTAGACGAGTCATTCCTACCCGGACTGTTACAACTTATAAACAATATTTGGCAATCTGGGGATGTCCCTGACACCTGGCGACACTCAGTAATAGTACCAATCAAAAAAACTAACAAGCCTGCAGCTGACATATCTTCGTACCGTCCGATTTCTTTGACTTCGTGCTTATGCAAACTGACTGAGCGCCTGATCCACCGCCGTTTAAATTGGCAATTGGAACGAGCGCAAGCCTTTCCTTCTCAGCTGTCAGGATTCCGAAGAAGCCGGTCAACAACAGATGCCATCGGCGACATCGTATCGTCGTTAGAGCAAGCAAAGGCAGAAGGAAAGGTCATCCACACCGTTTTTCTCGACATCCATCGAGCATTTGATGCTCTGCCGCACTCTGTAATCCTAGAACGACTACAGAACGCAGGAATAGAAGGGCGCGCCCTTCGCTTCATTACTTCTTTTCTTCACAACAGAACATTCGCTGTCCGACTGGCTGGCCGCCTGAGCACGATACGAAGCAGCACCCAGGGGGTACCGCAGGGCAGTGTTTTGAGTCCTCTGCTTTTTAACATCGTAATGGCTGGACTACCGACTGCTCTTCCTGTGGGTGGCCCTTATCCCATACACTGTGCCATATACGCGGATGACGTCGCGCTATGGTGCGCTGGGCCTACCCGACTGTCCACTACCGTCCGCGCAGTGCTACAACGAGCTCTCTATAGATCGCACGGCCTCCTTCCTCCACCATGCCGGTCTGACACTCTCTACATCTAAGACACAAGCTCTCACCTTTCGCCCTAAAGGCAGAATGAAAGGAAAATACTCTGCACTTAAAATTGAAGGCAATGCCATTCGACGTGAACCACAAGTTCGATACTTAGGCGTAATCATTGACGACCGCGTCACTGGGCGCCCCGCGGTAAAATGTGTCCTCAATGAGTCCCATAAGCTCCTCGGCGCTCTCCATCGAATATCTGGAAAAAACTGGGGTGCCAGACAGATGACAATGACGACACTCTACTGAGGACTAATAATAAGTCGTATGCTCTACGCCTTGCCATTCTTAAATATAAATCATACGCAATGGAAATATTTAGAAACCTTTCACAGGAAGGCCCTCCGTTTCTGCCTTGGGCTACCTAAATCCGCACAAAACATTCCAACTTTGACCGAGGCGGGAGATTCTCCACTGCAGCTCCAAGCACAGGAGAAAGCATTAAGATATGTCAGCCGTCTATCAGATGCTCCATCCTCGGACTCACTTCTTCAACGCCTCATAACACGACACCACTCTCAGGTTGGAAAGGCTGTAAAACATTCCGCGATACTATCGGCTACCCAACGGATGTATGCCCGATACCTCCCCTTATCGGGACGACTGTCAACTCCACGTCTCAACAGAGATAGCCGACCTCCCCCGACGCAAGCACGTTTCTGAAGTGGTAGCGCGGAGCATCGCCGTTGAGACAATAGAAAATACCTACTCCGGCATGACGCACATTTATACCGATGGAAGCATAAAAGACAGCTCGTGCACTGCAGCCTATGTCTCGCCTGAAGATGGACACCACGGTAAAGGGCGAATTGATATCTGCGTTGATTCCACCACCGCAGAGCTTGCTGCCATTTGGTTAGCAATTACCCAAACCCTACGACACACCAACCTATCCAACATCGCCATCTTCTCGGACTCTCGAGGTGCCTTACAGCAACTAACACGCCTGGAAAAAGCGTGCCCACTAGCCAGATCCATCGCAAATTTGACCAGGCGCGCTGCGAAACAGGAAACAACCATCTGGTTTCAATGGATCCCATCACATGTAGGTATACCCGGAAATGAAAGAGCAGATTCGCTGGCAGCAGAGGCCCACTCAGACCAAAGTCCCACTATCTTTGTCCACCCGTACAACGCAGCAAAATCTCTTATAACAACGGCAATAAAAAGCATGCACCCGTATATTGAAACCAATTCAACACCCATTCCAGCATTGATTCCGCGAAAAAAGTTCTCCAGGCCTCAACAATCACTCCTACACAGGTTGCGAGCCGACTGCGCTTCAACCAACAAGAGACTTCACCTTATCAAGCGCATTAAGTCTCCCAACTGCACCACATGCAACATCATCAAAGACAGAAACCACATTATTTGGGAGTGTCAGTCGCTAGAAACAGAGCGAACCACACTAACGCAAACACTGAAGGCTCTCCATGTTTCGCCGGGGGATTCCAACGCTCTCCTCTTCCCATCAGGATCCCGGACGAGAAGAACAAATATACTGAAAGCACTAATTGACTTTTTAGAAACGACAAACCTGTCATCAAGACTGTGAACTAGCATACAACATGCCTTCATCCTATGGCCGCCGATGGGTCGAAGCGGCGGGTGCTTCGTTCCGTCGCCCTGGCGGGGGCGCTCGTGCCCCTGTGGCGCTTCGGCTTCTTGAAGTCGGCGCCCAGCAGGGGAGCGCGTGCTCCGGCTGCGTTTGGGGCAGCGGTGGGATGCGGCCTGTCCTTCCATCGCATCGGCGGCTATACCCTTCATTTCTGTAAATACGCCCATCCCCATTGTCACCTCCTACCCTATCCTCTTTTTCTCCCGATCCCCGCAAGACGACGAACCAGACCCCCCATGGGTGACTAACAATGCGTCTTGCACCCCTCTTTCTATATTATTTATTCTTTAAATTTTATAATAAAAGCAATATTTACACACACACATAAGTGGGAACTAGACGCCTTGTATTTTTCTTTCCGTATTTCTTGCCTGCTTTATTGTATTAGGGTATCCGAAACGCGCCTCCGGTTGGTGTTTTTACCGACCAAAGTGGCACGAATATGGCGTCATAGAAGCCGGCGTGCCACATGCCGCCGGATGTCACGAGGCCATTGCGGAGAGCAAATCGTCTGCTTTTTTGCGCAGGGGTTAGGTGACGTGAAAATGACTCCGAGCTCTTATTGGATGATTGAAACAAACAGTGGGTCGACGTCAAGCCATCTAGCATTGACGTCTACCCACTATCCTTTTGGTCAAAGCCAGTCGCAGCTCGGCGTCGTTCACACGACACCGCAACCCTATACGCAAGAAGCTGACGACTTGCTCTCTCCGCGTTGCTGGCGCTCGACCCTGTTGTCACGCCGACATTCCACGCCTGCTACTATTGCTCTTCTCTTTATTGAGTGTTTGGCCGCAAGTGTTCGCCCCATTAAACGCTTCTTTTCCTGAGTTTATTTTCACCTCGCCACACGGAATACGCGACAACAGCGAGTTTTAGATTAGGGGGCCCCCACAGCTTTGGGTACCCCAAAGAGTTTGGGGCGTCCCAGTGCGCTCGCGCAGAACTTCTGCGCATGCCCATTGCGATGCCCCGAGCTTTTTGGGGCACCCAAAACTGTGGGGCTCCCTATTCTAAAACTCGCTAATATGAATTTTTGCTCGGAAGAGCCACGGCGCCGCAGAAATGCAAATTGCCCATACCACGTTCGTTTCGAGTTCGTGCGCTATTTTCGTTCCATTTAAAATGGGAAATAAGGAAGGTTATTCGGGAAAAGGAGAAAAGGGATGTATAGTATACATCGTTTTAAATCCAGTTCTGAAGATATTACAAGTTCTGCGGCACGAACAGCTAAACAACTGCCAATGCCTTCTGCCGCCATGTTATGCGGAGTGCAGGTTCGTCAGCTTCTTACAGAGGGGTTGCGATGATGTCTAAACGCCAAACTTTGATTGACTGATCGAAAAAAAAATTAATAGTGGGTCGACCTTGAGGCAACTGGCATTTCGGTCTACGACTATCGTTTCCATCAAAGCCAATGAGAGCTTGGCGTTTTGACGTCAACAGAACCCATGCAAAAGGAGCAAGTTGCGCTACGCATAGAGTCTTTTCATCAAGCATGTTCCATTATCAGCGCCGCAGAAATGTGTGTGCAATAACCGCTATTGCTGTCGTTGAGTTCCGGCGTGCGTATACGAGTAAGATTGGTCGCAATAATAATCTCGAAACTCTTCTATAGGGAGTTTAACGAGGGTCTTTATCAGTACGGGTTTTCACGGGAAACCACCGGAGAATTCGTTCTCCGTTCAGATTTCAAAGAATGTCGCTGCGAGTTTCGTAAACTTTTATTTTTTTTTTACTTGCGCTCTTTCAACTTAAGCACGGTCGTCAAGATACTTCCCGGAGAGGAACGAATTGCAGGGTTGTGTAACTAAAGAAGGATCAGTATACTATTCCGACTATGCGAAGAGCAAGTCGTCTGCTTTTTGCGCAGGAGTTGCGATAACGTCAGAATGATGCCGAGCTGTGATCGGCTTTGATTGAATGGATAGTGGGTAGACCTAGGGTGCCTCAATGTCTTTCTGTTTAGGGTGATGCCACCCTTTGTAGTACCACATGCCGACAGCACGCGCTCACGGGAAAAATACAAAGAAATCGACGAAAACAAAATGTCGCCATAGCACATTCAGGGCCACAAGCGCGTGCAGGGACACGCTCTTTCACGCGCTTCTGAACAAAAAATAAAAATAAACGTGTGGGACAAAATGGCGAGATGCCACCACCCTAAGCAAAGCGCACATGAAGGCACCCTAGGTAGACCTCAATGCTAGATGCCTTCAGCTATACCCCTATTTTTTTTTTCTATCAGCAGTTTGGCGTTCTGACAGCATCGCAATCCCTGTTCATGAAGCAGACGAACTTACCTTCCACATTGGTTATGCTCGAGTTCAAGTTGAAGTTTGTCTCCTTTGGGCAAGAACAATTTCTTTAAAGGGACCATGAAGACAGTTTCGAAGTTTTATTCGACGATTGAAATGGATGTCAGGCAAGTCTCAGATACTGTTGACCAAGTTCTAGCCCGAACAGAAGTTTGGGTGCCGCACCAATCGAGCAAACAGGCGCGATAATAATAGCGCCGGGAACGATGCCTGAGACCCCACCGAGGCGGCGGCAGAAAGGTGAACTAAAGTGCGCCGTCGAAGCGTGACGACAACGGGCTCCTCGTCTGGCGATTGGTTCAAACGATAGACGCGCTGTTGGTTTCTATTTCGGTGGTGAGATGTGATGAAAAAAGCTTATTTGAACGTTGGATAATCTTTTGAAGTTGTAGTTGGGAATTAATAGATTTCATACCGTGTATAAAAGCATAATCTGAAGCGATCCCTCCGTTTGTCACTGGTTGAACGCATCCCGCACTGCTACCTCGGGCGCGTAACAAGCATCGAGCAACCATGGACAAAAAAAAAAAAAATAAAGAAAAAGATACGAGCTCCGGGTGCGGCGGACCTTTGGTTTTGGTTTCGTGCGTCGTCTCGTGTTCGCTTTGCGAACTGGTGTCTCACCAATCATGCCGCGTTTATGTGCAGTAGTAGGTTGCGCGAAAGGTCGGCTAAAGACGTGCAGTCGATCGGGCGACGTTAGTTTGCATAAACTGCCGACCGATGCAGCAATGCGCAGCATTGCTGCATCGGTCGCCAATCCAGAGTTCTGCGTCCTTAGCAGCATCTCCCGTCCAGTCGGCGTGAGGTCGCTGAACGGGAGCTCAAACTCGTTTGCGAGCGCGGCGTTGTCGTCCATTTCTTCCAGGTTTTCTTCACAGACCGCCGTGCACTAGAGCGAACCACGGGAACCACACTGAGTGTGCACTAAATCCTACCGACGCCGACAGTGCTCCTTGACGTCACTTCTCTTTCCAGAGGCGAAAAAGGGAAGAAATCTGAATCTTTGTTTCGGTTTCGCAAATTTATTTGCAGGTACAGAAATAAGAGTCACAACGTTCTAGAAAAAATGGTGTGGCATGTCAGGACCCCAATGCTTCCGAAAACACCTTCTTTTTCAAAAAAATTAAATTGCCTTCATGGTCCCTTTAAGGAACTAACTACTTTCTTGACCGTCTCGCGGAACATACTTCGCGGTGTAATATATACCTTTCCGGCGAGTATCGCAAAGACGAAAAATGCGGCCGAAAGGGCCGTAAAAAGGATGCGCGGCTTCTGACATTCCGCACAAGAGAGCTACCGATCGAAACGCGTTCCACAACCAAATAATAACAATAAAAAATGCCGGCACGGACGAAGGTTATTATTAAAATGGTCTAGAGTATAGTCTAGAGTCTAGACCATTCGACATATTATTCAATCCGTGCTACTATCGTTGTCTGTTAGGCTGTGGATCGTGCTTTCAGCATGTGCAATTGATCTCTTGGAGAAAATCAATAGTGAACGCAGTTAGTGTTGGCGTGGTGACTGGGAATATTTTGCCCGTAGAATGAGCATTAAGAAATGACAATATTGAAAGTAAGCAAAAAAACAAACAAACAAAAAAAAAACGCTGTTCGTGTTTTCGAAGTTAAAGAACAACAACAAAAGAACGCGTTGGCGTCGCCGAATAGTTATTGGAAAGAACATCGCGGCCCTAGCGGCACAAAAAACTGAAATGTGCCATATATTTTTTTTTAATGTCAAACGCGATCTTAATTAACAACTAGAACTTAACAAGGCCGTAGCGCCGTGTTTCTGACGTCACCTATCGGAGGCCGACGCGGGGCGCTGGTTGTACACGAATGCCGTGTCAGCGTACGGCTGGGGCTCGTCTCCGATCAGCGAATAGATGCCTCCCAGATGAATGCTGACGTTAGCGCTCGTGTCCAATTCCAAACCCAGCGCTGGCCTCCGGTTACTGACGTCAGAAATACAGCGCCATGGCCTTGTTATAGCTACTAACGATGTGTTACACTCACTCTATCCAACGATACGCACACGGCATAAAAGTACCGCAGGTCCGATTTTGGTCGAACTGAGAGCGCTGATGTTCTCGGTAGCTGATTGGACGTGGTGCCACAGCTTCAGCGTCGTAATCAACCAATGAGACACTTTTGTCTTGTTCGCGAGTTCGCAATCGGACAGTATTTGGTGAGAACATCTCGCCAACATAAAAAACATGAGCCATTCCACTCGCTGGAGCTGGATGACCAGCGACGCTATTTAGCGCACGACACAGACGTGGCACGGAATTTTGAGCAAAGGTATACGAACACATTTACTGTGTTCATCGGTGGTCATCGTGAGGAAAGGTACGCAGACGCATGTCGAGGACTACCGCCGCCCCGAAGAGCCGGAGGAAACTAGACACGCGGGACGGGACCGCCACCCGGCAAAAGGAAAGAAAACTAGGCACGGAAGCGCTTGGAACGACGACAAAGAGAGGCCGGTGCGAGCCCTCTTTAAGTTTTTGTTGACGCACACGAAAAATCCACGGAGCCCTAGCCATAAACAGCTTCGCTGTAAATTAGCGAGAGAGGTGTCTCGCGACCTCTGATGCGTTTTTCCTTAGTACAGCTCCTTCATTCGCCTGTCGATGTTGGCTTGCGTACGGCAGCAGAACAATCTGAGATTCGCAAACGACCGGGGGTTGTCAGTCAGTGGCGTCCAACGTGAAAAGTGATCGCAATTTGTGCCAACGTCCGATCTCTGTGCGCCGCGGCGCCCGGTTCGTGGCAGACCTTGGAGCTTTCTTTTTCGGTTTGTTTTGCTTTATTTCATCATGAGTTAGAGCGCAGTCGGAGGCTCGAAGACATACAAACGCCGACGCAGAGACTAAAAGCGTAAGTCACAGGGCATTCATTGAACTGGGCTGGTTGAGCAGATGATGATAGAGTATACGAGTATACATTCATTACGAGAATTAAGACGGCGAAGGTCACGACCACGCCTTTTTGCTGCAGTTTGATTGGTTCCATCGGCTCGTCGGCTGCGCACAAGGTATACCAGACGACGTATACGGTGTTTTCTTGGATTATTTCCATTTGCGAATCGCGTTCCGTATAGCAGACGAACCGCGGTCTTCGCTCGCTTTAGGGGACGAACCGCCTATATCGAACGCTTTCGTCGCTCGTTTCGCGAGAGGCAAATTAGATCCCCAAACGCTCTCGCGGTCACCCGAAATCGAACCCCAGGCGAAATATAATTCCTATCATTTGTATGAGATCAGTCACAATCTGAGTAGCACACTACGAAAACAAAATCTCGATCTCAAAATAAGAAAAAGCCCGGTCTAGTGCTATGCTCCGTATGACCATATATAG
The DNA here is from genome assembly GCF_016920785.2 of Ixodes scapularis. Classification (NCBI taxonomy): domain Eukaryota; kingdom Metazoa; phylum Arthropoda; class Arachnida; order Ixodida; family Ixodidae; genus Ixodes; species Ixodes scapularis. The sequence continues at coordinate 26,515,278 of NW_024609881.1, forward strand.
GTCACAGCGCAGTCAAAGGCTTCAAGACGTATACAGTGACAGGAGCAGCGACTCGCAAGGTTATGGAGCCTTCGTTGATAAGGCAGGGCACGCACAAAAAGACGGCGATCGCCGTGGCTTTGCGTTTTGGCGCATGCTCGATTGGTCTATCTAAGCAAAGCTAAAACAGAGTATATAGGACGTCGTCAACGGAAATACTGTGGGGTATACGTATACATAGGGTTAAACGTTTTGTGGCTCGTTCCGCACATTGGATAAGGCATTTATTTGCGCGCTGTATATATACCTACAAGTTGCTGCTTGTAGCGGGCTGTGCAAATCATTCCCGATGTAGGACTATCACTTCCAAACTGCATAGAGTTTTGCTACAACCGCCTTCTTTGCCACTTTCCGTTCACCGTACACGAGAAGATAAAACCGCGGTCATATATATACAAAAGACGTATATATTATACAAAAGACGTAAAGAAATACGCGTGAGGCGTATTCCTTTCTTGTATAGGACTTCCTGTCACGTTGGTCATAAAAATGGAAAAAAAAAAAAAAAGAAGTGCTCGAAGCTTGCCTATATGTATGAGGCGCTTCGATCGTGCTTGATTGCTTGTCTGCAACTATTTCTGTCATAGTATAAAGAGATTTCGTAGATCGTTTTCACCATACCGCTACGCTCTCTGCAATCCGCCACGTTACCCGGGACTCCACAGTCAAGGCCACCGGCGCGCAGGCGCAGTAGCGGCTTCTTCGTTGCGGAGGGCTTAGCGGAGGGAGAAACGCGGTCTACGAAAAACTGTCCGCCGCAAACACCGTGGCTTTTGTATAAGACCAGTGTACGCGCGGCTTCAGGGAGTTTTCGTAGATCGTTCCCGCCGTTCCGCAACGCGCTCCGGAATTCGCTACGGGATTCCGAACTCTCCTAAATAGGGAGTTTTCGTAGACCGCGTTTCCCCCTCTGCTAAGCCCTCCGCAACGAAGAAGCCGCTACTGCGCCTGCGCGTCGATACCCGAAACTCTACACTCAAGGCCATATGGCCTTGAGTGTAGAGTTCCGGGTATCGTAGGCGAGTTGCAGAGAGCGTTGCGGACCGGCGATAATGATTTATGCAAACTCCCTAATGATTTAAGGGGAAGTCCCCGGGGAGGAAGAAAATTTATGCAAGTATAAACTGCCTCGCGGAACTCTGCAAAGAAGGCCCGCGCAGGCGCAGTAGCGGCTTCTTCGTTGCGGAGAGCTGGGAAGAAAACACGGTCTACGAAAAAATCTCTATTCTTTACAAAGACTGCGCTAAAAGTTTTCTTAAGGTAAAGAAGGTATTTTGCTGAACCACTTTTTTTCCCCGCTAAATTGTTAACTGCAGATATGCTCTCTGGCCTAAAGCCAAGAGGTTTGTTGCCACGTAAGATACTAATGCTGCATTTCAATTTTTCACCGATGTGATTATTTGTAACATTATGGCACTGCGACTTGCCGAGATAGACACCTTACATAAATACCTACTGGCCGTCGGCATTGCTTTTACTTTATATTAGATGCCACTGCTACTACTGAACGTGGGGGCATCTAAAAAAGTGTTAACACGCGCTGCGAGTTCAACAAAGTAGGTCAGGAAAGTTACGTCAAAAAAGAAGAACAAACGTGACCGCGAGAACCCCAGCACTTCTACAAAACCTGTTTCTACTTTAAACGAGGACTTGGAAGTGAAACCTTGATCCCGAAGCCATCGATTGAAACTGCGGAAGGAAATCACTATACGTTGTTCCACCGTTACTTGGCAAAGCGCGTACTGTAGGGCGCCCGTCCAGCCAATCACAGAGACGGATCTACGAACGTTACGCCTCTTCGCAGGAGGCGAACAGTCCGCCGTCACGTGCCTCTCTCCGGCCCGTTGATTGGCTCTCTGTGACAGTAAACCCTCGCCGTTTGCCAAGTATGCGGGGCAACGGAGTCCGGCTCTCGCCGGAATGAAACGCGCGGCGGGAATACCAAGGTGCGGTTGAACTTGAGTGACCACGCCATCGCTTTCGTGTCGGGCCTCCCGCAGTGCTGCCCTGACTATGGAAAAAGTGCGCTCGATGTACGAAATAATTCAACATTTATTCCGAAGAAGACTCGTAATGTACGCCTTACCTCGTTTCAACCTTACGCCAAACCGAAACAGGCGCTAAACTCTTGCATCGTCATACGTTCGAATTGCGTTTATTAGTTTCGCAATCTTTTTACGCCTCATTTTTTCATCGCGGGCTTGGAATAATTTTGAGAGTGCTATAAGCGATCATTTCTCACGAATGATGCGGACATTTAACCTCGGAAATTTCGCAAAACCTTGAGTCTAGCTATGAGCGCTTCCAGGGCCACCTGACGGCCGTGAATGGAGAGCAAGCTCTGCTGAATCGAGCACCCTCGACTTTGGGAATCAAAGTCGGCGTACAGCCTCCCGTGATATGAAATGTCCATTCGTCTAGGCAGTAGATGGGGCGGTGCTAAACTCACTTTGGTCACGTGCCTTTTATTTATATAAAAAAAGAACATATTTTTTTCTTATTTTAATTAATGTGAACTGGCCAGAGTTGCGCGCTTTCCCGTAACCTTCAGGTTACGCGCTTTCCCGTAACCTGAAGGCGATTGCAATTAGGTTTGGTTTGACGGTAGTGTTCAAACCGGATTTTAGTTTGGATGCATTAACGCCCTTATTTGTCAGAAAACGTAAAGTGCGGCAAGAAGCATGGAGAACCGTCGGAGGCTTGTGACCTTTGAGTTGCTTATGAAATCCCTGTGAAATGTGGTTCTAGCTATGGACGTCTGACTGCTAGGTGTCGCAACGACAGTTTATGCGAACAAACGCGTGCGGTTACAGCCTTTCCACTCTGGTGAAGGAAGACCAGCGACGCTGTACGCTCGTCCCGTGTACTTCTTTTTCGTCCTCGTCTGTTTTCCGCGCTGTTTCGTATACGATGAATTCCCACCAGCTCGCCCAACTATCCATTTTTCTATGATAGCTGGAAAGGTTGCCACCATCTCTGAGCGACGGCGGCAACCAGACGGGTTGTCTGGTTGCCGCCGTCGCTCATAGATGGCGGTAGCTGTCCAGAGTTTTGTGTAGTTTTGTGTCGACATTTCTTTGGTGCCGGACACGAAACTGGGGAAACTAACCCTTGACAACTCCGTCGTAAAAATAAATAAAAAATGTATGAGTGAATCTTCAGAGTGGGCAAGCATGTCCCTAGGTTGTCCGATTGCTGTGTTGTTTGGAACGAGACTCAATTTTTAGGTAAAAAGAAAAAAATTGTCATAAACGGCTCGTAAGAAAGCCTTTATGTATAGCTAGCAAGGGTCCCTGTTTTGGTAACATGTCCGTGCTTTTGAACGAACGTGTTAAAACTTCAACAAATTTTTAATATGTTTTTGTGTGACGAGAGGTTGGTGGGGAATTGGTCTAGGTTGGGTAGTTTTTCCTATCCCTTTGTTGCCGTTTTTTTTGTGTGTGTAATATTTGGGGAAAAAAGAAGGGGGGGTGAGCTTGGTGTTTTGGTATCCTTGATTGGTTTTGTTCCTTAGTGTGGTAGTTAGAATTGTGTTCAATTCTTTTCTTTTGTTAGGTGTGTATTTCTCGTAGTCGTGGGCCTACATTTAAAGATAATAATAGTAAAACTTCAGCTTCGTTTGGAGCTTTGTGTTGTCCTTCCCATTTTTTCCTTCTCCTCGGTCACCATGTAAAGCCCGCGATTCACATCGTGCAATTTTTCTTGCGAATTCGCCGCTCGAGCGATGTTACAGCTGCGAAATCGCAAGTAAACTCGCACTAGCTGCGTAATGCCGCCATTATAGGGCGTCAGGGTTGGCATATACCACCTGCAAAATTCAACCTGCGCCTCCCCCCCCCCCCCCCCTTTCTAAACGTCATCACTGGTAGATTCACGCAGCGTCGCCCGGCACTGCGGCGATCGAGACTCAGCGTGTCTGCCGCTTGGGGCGGGTCGGGGGCCACCAACGATGACGTCATACGGAGGCCTTGTCTTCTAGGTGATACTGGTTTTGCATAGGGTGGGTATAGTATAATGGCTTCTGGAATGGGTCTATTCAAATATAATTCGGAAGAAGACTCTTATTGCAAGGTTGCGCGTGCAAACGGGACTAAGGTGCGGTTTCTTTTTTCTTTTCGTAGACGAGATTTGCCGGGCCTTCTGTAAGCCGTGCTGTCGGCGGCAGGTATCCACGGGGATCTTGGCGCTCATCCCGGCGGCGATCATGGGTTGGTGAAGGTGGCGGGACCCGTTATCGGCGCAACACGCAGGCGCTCCGTGCATGCCAAGAAGGCGGAATTGAGGTCTACCAGAGAGGGAGAGAGGTACACGGCCGTGTCTCCCACTGCTCCGGACGATACCGCGAGACGTCGGACAATGAGGGAGGTTGCGCGGAGCAATCCCGGCAGTCGGCCGTGAGAATGGCGTTAAGCTACTTTCGATCTGCCACTATACGTGGAGAGAACGGAGGCCCTCTGGCGACCCACGTGGCCCCACGTTGGGCGCCATTGTGATCGGTTTGCCTTGCCGCATAGTCGACAAGGATGAATAACACTGAGCCAGCAGTTTCAACAACAAGATACTACGTTTCACTGGACATGGACGAGACGATCAATACACTAACGTCGTTACCGACGGCGCTTGAGTCCGGGCAGCGATTGCCTGCGCGCCGCCACTGATCCGTATTATCGAGGCCGCGCACGGGATGTGCGCGTGGCCGGCTTGACTCCGACGCCACGCGGGAAAGTCCGCCGCCTCTGCACCATAGTCGGGCAACTGGGCTGGGGAGCCACCAGGGTGCCTACACACGGCACCACAGAGCCCGCTGCTGACGTACGGTGCTTGCCTGCGTCCCCGACGGTTGTGCTTAGCGTCCCATTCTGCCCATACGTCAAATGGAAACATATGACGTCGTGCTGTCGGATGTCGCGATCCTGGCGGTTGGGCGTACAAGTACCGGTAAGAAGTGCGAAGTCGCGACGGTCCACGTTCTGGCTGCGGAAGCTTCTCTGGACTGTGAAGATGGAGATCGACCTCCAGCAGAACAGGAGGCTTCCACACCCGCCACCGTTACCGTGAAAACGCCGACATTACGGCCGGTGGAAATCGTGGGAGCACTTTTCAGGACGCCATAAACTCGCTAGTCGGAGACGCGCTCCAGGCTCCAGTCTGTGAACGGATCCCATTCTCAGGATTCTGGTTGATAATGATGATGATGATGATGGCGGTGGTGGTGGTGGTAATCATTACTACGATAATGATGCGTGTTTTTTTTCTATTGTAGAGGATGAGCTTAAACAACGTTATGCTATATACCATGTTGCAGGTTAATGAAAAGCAGGACAAGCGTATCCCGCAAAGCCCTCCACTCTTTGCACTTTAGCAGAGCGAACGTTGTGGATTCAAATCCTTTCCAGCGTTCACTCGCTAAAGTGGAAGGAGCTGAGGGCTTTCGAGGGGGAGCGTGTCCTGGTTTTCTTTACCTGTAGCGGTGAGCAAAAACTATTAAAATTTTTTTTGAATTGTTTTCCACCACTGAGAAGCCCGTGTCACGTACGTTCCAGTCTTACTTTTGTTGACTGCACACACTGGAAGCGCAAAAGACGTTCGCGATTCGCGCCCTATTCCAAAGATTTTCCGCGAAGCTCCGCGAGCAAAAACATTTTACTGCAGCCAAATAACCGCGGATATCGGAATATTCCCCGGAAGGAGTATAGGCGGCAATTAATTATACAATATTCATTATTATTAATAAGAAACCTAGGAATGCACTTTTTTATTTCTAGGCCCGAAACACGTTTTCGTATATTGGGATCCTGTGGACCACTTTACGAAAATATTTAATTTCTGCACCCCCCCCCCTCATATTGAATAAATGTAATATTCCTGAGTATTGTAATATCGCAAAACCAATATAACCGGTAGCAAAAAAGAAGGTTTTTCTTTTTTATTGATCTTTTTTTTTTTTTTTTTTTTCTTGTTAAGAACTTTTCATATTAACCAAACTGTTAGCCCTTGAGAAGTTGCCATTTCCGTGTGCACCGACGCACTGAGGCCGATCAGCCCTTTTACAAACGCTCATGATCCCAGGATCGATGGTATGAGGTACCTTGTAACACTCTTAATACATAGACATTACATCGGGCCTCGCGACGTATATACACGAACTCATCTCTGTTACGTCACGGCGCGGTGGTGGCGCGTCGGTCGCACTTCCGGTCGGGGGCTGTGGGCAGAAGTCCCCATGCCAGACGTGTATTCCTGCATTGTTTTGAAAGGAACCAGACAAAAACCTGCCTTCTCGTCAAAACGCCGCGACTGGGGCCGTACCAAAAGTGTCGAGAAAGGTTTGAAGGTCAGTTTTCACGTGTTCGGTTCGTCCGAGAATCTGGATATGTTTCGTGAAAAGGGGAAAGCAGACGCCGTCGGACAACAATTGCTTGGGCGGGAAGCCCTTTTGGTTGAATTCACGCATACTTATGGTCATCAGATTTATTTGTTTTGTTCCAACATGAACGCCAGAAAACCGTCAAGTTGTGCGGACCACCTGCGGACTACGTCTAGTGCGCCTTCAAGTTCAAACGGCCGCCTGATCGTTCGAACTGTCGTCTGCTCTTTCAAACGCAGTGCTTGTCGTCTGCTCTCTTAGACGACGCCGGCCCGTAGACCAATTGTTGGCCCGGTGCTTGCGATAAGAAGTAAGTGCAGGCCTCAAAAGACTTAAATTTGAAGGTTGGTAAGCAGGTTCGATAAAACAGTAGATACAAGGAGATGTTGATCATTGTTACCAGTAACCATCACGGACTTGTTAGGCCTAATTCACTTGGTCCGATCCTGCTTGCGATGTTTAGTATCGACGTCGGCTATCTCAGCTACGGTTCACGCTTTTGCAGCCCCAGCGACGTCGCGACTGAAAATTGCGAGTGAAATCGCATCATGCATATCAGGCTTTAACGTACATACTGCGGCGTCCACGCGGAATGAATCGCCACATGTCACATTATTCACGCGAAGTTTTGCGGTATAACGAGCCTCGGTAATTTCGCTGACGCCGCTCAAGTAGTCAGACATCGCCAGGAAGACGTAGAATCAACAATTTGAACGTGAAGAAGGGCAGGGGGACTCACACCGACGCCGACAACATCGCGTTCCAATGGTTTGTTAATGGGCAACGGTGAGCTTTTTGCCCACACCCCCATCGCGCATGCGCGGCGCCGGTGGCGTCCGCTAGGGGCGCTCCGGTTTGTTTGTAAACATGAGTTGGTGTATACCTAAAACGAAATCTCTCGCAATGTTGTCCATGTTGTGAATGGTTCCCTCAAAGCTAAGTTTCGTAAATAACCCCCTTTCCCTCCCCCCCCCCCCTCCCCACCCCCCCCCCCCCCCCCCCCCCCGTTTTATTAGTAATTGACAAAATGAGAACGCCGGGGCGTGTTCTACGAATGCCCGGCCATCAGGCACCCGCTCCATGCCTTCCGCCGTGCCCTCTCTGCACGCTCGAGGTGCACGACACGCCAAAGCGTCGTCGGCGCTAGAGACGGGACAACTGAAGCCCGTCCCTGCCGTTCTCACCCCTTCAGAGACTATCGACATTTGGACCACGATGAAGGAGCCGTCCGCTTGCTGGGAGTAGGACTCGTAATTCAGAACCCTCCAGGTCTCTGTAATCGTAATTTTATCTTTGCGATTCCATTTTGTCGTTGGATTTCCAGTCGTCGCGGAATGCGAGAGTGTTTTGTGAGAAATTCGCGAGCACGATCAATTCACGTTCTAACACGCGGTGTTGTAAGGCCGGTTGCTCGAGGTGACCGTAGTGCTACGAAAGAGCGTCACGAAGAACCGTCACACAGAAGTCTGTCGAGCAACATTGGCGGTCGCCATTGCTTAGGCTAGGTGGCGCAAGCTACCGTCCATCCATGGACACGTAGCGTGTGATTGGATCCAAGTCTAGGGCGAACGCTGACGCGCTCGTGCCCAATACATGCTCAGAGTATGTGATATAGCGATGGTGGACACTGCGATGGTGCGGACTTTTGTAAAGGATATATTTAGTGTATCAATAATTAATTGTCCATGATTATTTATGATGCTCTGTTCATTATCGGGAGATAAAGTTATGCGGCCTTCAGCTGTACACTCTGTGCACCGACTTATCTGCAGGATTAAAGGGATGGTGAAGCGAACATTTCAGGGTCTATAATAAGCGGCGCACTATCTTTTTTGATGAGTCAGCAGCCCCTGGTGTGCGCGAGCACACGCAACGAAATCGACGTCATCATATCTCCAATTCGCGCTTAAAGGGGGGGGGGGGGTGCAATGATTTCCGGTCTTCGGTGAAACGTTTGTGGAAGTTGCCCTCTGACCCTTCTAAAGTAAAGAACAGAAAACAGATTTCGCCTGCGTGTCCTAGTTCTGTAAAAGAAACAACAAAAAAAGAACATAAATATTGGCATTTCTGGCACCCCTCAACTCGATCCCAGTCTTCAGGGCCACACCCGCTCCCCCTCCTAGTGACGTAATTCGGGGTGCGTGTATCTTTCCGCGTGCCCTCTCGGAGACCACTTCCGGTCTCTATCGGCTGACATTAGCGGGCGTTATGCTGCAGCTTAGGGCCGACCAAGGCCACGTAATCTTCTTGCCGTAGTTCCTTCGGCTGCCACTTGGGGCTGCAGGTGGGGAAAAAGTTCGACTTTTGCTTTGCGATTATGCAGCGGGATCGCGACATTTTTTAATGAATATGTTTTCTCTATCCTCCGGGACACGATAAACAACGTAAGAAACAACGAGATGCAAATTCTTTTAATCTTAAAATCGTTGCACCCCCTTTTAATAAGCTCGAATGAAGGATATGATGACGTCGATTTCTTTGCGTGTGCTCGCGCACACCGGCGGCTGCTGACTCGTGGAACGATCGTGAGCCGTTTATTATAGACACTGAAATGTTCGGTTCACCATCCCTTTAATGTACATTCCACTAAACTTTTTTTTTTTTTTTTTTTTGACAAAACTTCACTTATTTGGGTGCGCGGTTATACAGCAAGTTCTTAAAAGAGCTCGACAATTTTCGACTGAGCAGATCATGAGATAAACTTGAAAAAATCACTGTTTAGGTTTCAGAAATGGAGACACCCACGACACTTAGTCACATCCACCGCTAATTATGCCAATAAAAGAAGACAAAACACCGTCTGAGCCATGTTTCTTTCTCGTAGTACGGTCCTGTAACATTTGTCATACAAACAATATCTACGGACATGTTAGAAGCACGTACGAAGACAACATGCTTTCAGCAAACTCGACGCGCGTCCGCGGGGTGCTCTGTCAATGTCGGGAGCGAACACCTCATCCTTTGTTCGATGTACCAAGAGTGGGGCCGTGGCTTAAAAAAACACTCGAGAATTAGAGCGTGCTAGTAAGTCCACAAGGACAAACGGACAAGAAACATCCTACAAAGATGTCTTGTCCTAGTTATTTTCGCTCATTTCTGATAATTCTCGCCATAAAACGCGGAGCCCTTCTCGTGACCAAGGTCGGAAGCGAAGGCCCAACGAGTTTATAATGGAAGCCGAAGGCCGGAGGTGGTATACGTGGAATGGGGAGGATTAGCAACCTTCCGGCATCTTCCCGTTATCTCCACGGGTGCGTGTTGTGGGCGGAACCCGATCCGGATCGCTTAAGATCTCTATAACCGTGGTTGGCTCTTTGTGATTTCTTTGCGACGTGTGTAACGGAACGTTCTCATTAAAAAAAAGCCCTCCTGGACACGGCTGGTGTTTTTATGGTCGCTTTTCTGGGTGGAAATACCCTTTTATACATGACTTGTAAACCGGTTTTCTCTACAGGACTCTTAAGACTCGGTCATACACTTCCGACTGGTTACAACCGAGCGCGTTACGACCTCTTGTGATCTCTATACGCCGAGAGAACACACAAGGGCCATCTGTCGAGTAGCAGTAGAACACTTGCGATTTCCATATAGTTTCTATTCTTACACGCATCATTCTTTATATATTTACTTGAAAACCTTTGACAATGTTATGATGATGATTTCACATAGGTAGTACTTATATTTGATCTCGCATACACCGCAAAACATCCGCTCTAGTTAAGCACACTTCCAGGGATACCTCATAGATGGCGCCAGTGGGTCAATCTGTTCTCTCGTCGTTAGAAACTACAAGAACTTCGTCGTGAGCAAAGTCAAGTGTGTGAAGCAGCTTTCGGTCTTCTTCGCTTCGACAAACCTAACCCTTCCTTATTTTTTTCTTGCCTCGCCAGAATGAAAATAGTTTAATTGGAATGTTTTTCGTTCTCGTTTTTATATCTTTTCATTTATTTATTTTGTACAACCAACCACCCACTTCCTAAGACCAGAAGGTTTGCCAAAAACTAGAGAACACATAACCATTAATCATAACATACATTAGGACATTCTTCAAACGACAATTTTGACCGCAATGCAAAAATACACAAGGACAGAAAATGTGGACGATATAGGGTGCTGTACCGTTCACCTCCTTGTCCTGTTTTTTTGCGTTTTTTTCTTAAGAAAATAAAAAAAGTGCAACAGCAAGTTTGAGGCAAGGCTTCTTACAAATAAATACGAGCTTGATCTGTTTCCAGCTGTTAAAACTTGATATTGGGCAACGTTACAGCGTAATAAAAAGAACTGCCGCTCAAGCTTTCGAACACACAAGGAACACAACTCTCACCCAGCCCTCACTAACAACTCTGTATTGCGCAATAAACTTCTACTGATTCGACTTCTACCTCATTCTAAGACGATTTTCAAGTAGAAAAAAAAAAAAGACGAACGCCGAGACAAACTTGCGGGAAAATAATCAATCTCTTTTTGTGACAATGTTATTGACGGTCTACTGACACATCTGTCCACCAGTCGTATAACGTTCTCGGGTTCGATAACTTCCCTCGTCAGTTGGTTGACACTTTTGCCTAACACGGTGCTATTGTTGAAGCAACCACAACCCCGACAGTGGATTTCTAAGTGGCCAGAGTTAGCGTTGACGTTGTTGTCGCTATGTTCACTAACACGGTCATTAAGACATCGCCCAGCATTTTCCTACGCATTGCCTTCCACATAAAATAAGGAATGAATAGACAACCCCCTCTACGGGCAAGGCACAAAGTTTGTTACATGTTTATTGGAGCAGTAGGTAGTTGCTTGATTTGAGGCTGTGTCCACGTTTTTGGACAGGCTGGAAAGTTCATTAGGAGCTGAAAACACGGCATCAACATTCACTCTGTTCGCTGTTTTGTTAAGGCCGTGAGAAAAATTGTGGATATACGGGACGATGACTGGTCTTCTTGTCCTACCGCTGAGTGCTTACTTGACACAGCCTCCTTGCTTCACTTCTCTGAGGAGAGTTTAAACCACTGACACGAATAATAAAACCTGCGAACTTCAACCTTGATATTTGCCCGTCGAAGATCTTTTGTACTGAATGTGAGTATGATTTTGTGATTGAGGTGACCGCACTGTGCCTCTCTTCACAAGTTTTAGGTGCGCAGAGTTGACCGGGAGGAGTGGTTTTTTCTCCTCTTGGTTCATAGAACCAGCAGACGTGGTGGGTATAGCTCCACCAGTCTGAGATCCAAGAATCTTAAGGATCCTTCCACCGGCAGCTCTCATACAATTTTAAAATCTGGAGAGGATGCGGTCCAACATATGTTGGAAAATTGTTTTCATCGGTGGCTCGGAATATCAAGAAATTGTCAACGTATCGAAGCACCTGCACCACTTTTGTGGGCTCTAACCAGTGGTGTAAAATCCTATCGAGGCGTGCGAGATCACTGAGTACAGGTGCAATACACCATCCTATGCACACCTCTTTCTTTTGGAAGTAAGTGTGTCCATCCCGAGCAGCGAAGGTCGATTTTAGATAGATGATGAGGAAGTTCAAAAACATACTTCGTGGCATGCCAGACGCATACTGAGAGGCAATAGAACCAAAGGTTTCGATGGTGTTTTTAGTACTTGTTAAGAGACGGTCTTCATGATTACATTGGGTTTCTATTAGTTCGAAATGAGTTGGCAATTGCACCACTAAGGGGGGGTTAAGCTGTTGGACACTGAAAATAATTGAATAAATAAATACATACGTATGAAGTAAATGTGCTTCAAAGATACTTCGTGCGTGTCCTCGGGTAATTTTATCATCATCTCTGCTGCAAACCCTGTGTATTTTGTATGGTTCGAGCAGTATGCCTACTGCTTAAATACATACTTTTCGTGCCTTACTCAAACCTGAATGTCAGGAGGACAGTCGGCCAGCTCTACGTTCTAAAAGCTATATTGAAGAACAAGATGAAGTCTGAAACAACGAACGTCCTACCCTTGTCGTTGTAAGAGCGGTGCTGAAGAGGTACCGAGGCAAGTTGCTTTAATTACTAACTCCACCTAATCCGCAACAATAACCACTGGAATATTGGAAACAAAAAACCGCATGTTGCCGCAAACATGTCGTGTTCTAGTATCTACGCAATAGGTACCAGCGCAGCTGTGGAAACTGGGCCACGTGATGAAGAATGCCTACAATGTCTTTTAGTAGCCTGTAATTTACTTATAGGCCATCGGGGTGCCCACTTGGTAGCATGCAGACGGGCTAATCGGAGTGCACCTTCAGCGATGTTGAATGGTAGTTTTCCGCATAAAGACGACACGCAATGCGTTCGAGGGGGCCCGTTGACCTGTGGATGGGTCAGTGCGTACGACTGAGCTCTTTTTAATTGGGCGGCGCCTGGCGCCACCGACTGGCTCCCCGGGGAAATCCTGGACTGCGTGCAGCCAGTCCGTTCTTCTCGCTCGCGTCTATTTGGTAGTAAAATTGCCATTCTTCTCGCAGAGAAAGCGTGGAACGACTGGGAATTCAGGGGAAATAAATCGTGTCTGTCTACTGCAGGAACGGTGCGGAATGGTGCGGAACCTCATTAAATAAAATTTAAAATAAAATAAAACCAGTCAGAGGATCAAGTCTGTCAATGAGATTCATGAAAGCCTTTTGAGCCTCGCCAGGCAGCTTGCTAGTCTGACCGGTGGCTGAGAGAGAAGGGCATTTATGTACCATGGTTCGTAGACTGTTTTCTTTACAAAAAAGTCAGAAACTGCTGAACATGTGTTTATATTTTATTAAGACGCCGGGTTTTTTTTTGCGTTTTGTGATGTATTCCAGCGGACACTTAAAGGAGAACTGTTATGACAGTGTCCAGTACCATATGTTTTTGCTATTGGGGTTATATGACATTGGAAAAACCAGAATGGCGCTGCGGCATGCCGAGCACGATGCAAAGTAACCACACACGCATTTCCTACTTTTGCGCCTAATAAAAGGCGTCCCAAAAGCACACGAGCCAGTGCCAGAGAGAATCCGTATGTTTAAAGCACTATGCCCAAATGCGAAGGTTTTAAATGGCGCCACCAAAGAAATGAAAGTGTGTGCTAGACATGGGGCAAATTTCGGACAGGGTGCCTGTCTGTGCTGGAAACGAAAAATGCTGGCATCGCCAAGTGACCTGATGCGTCAACTCTCCGTCTCGTTTCGTCGTAAGGTTTTGAGGGATAGAATCCACCCGGGAATTTCTGTCTTTTCTCTTAGGAGAGGTATCGCAACTCCCTTCCGTACACCAATCGTAGTTCGAGCTTTCGCCGCGCCGAAAGGAGGGACTGCGCGTGTCCATATAGTTCTTGAAACATATCCATTGCAATGAACTCATTGTCTGCGAGCTGCAGTTTATTATTTATTTTTTAGCTCCGATTGTTAGTTCTCACGAACGGAGCGATTAACGATTATTTTGTAAATATAATTTTGCGGTCACACTTGTTTGAGTGCGAGGCCTGTTCATTTGAGCCAAGGGGGCGCAACCGCTTGAGCAAAACGAGGCCATCTAGCTACGATCATAAAGCGGCCGATCATAAAATGGCCGATCATAAATCGGCCGATCATGCCCAAAGCTATGTCAGCCAAAACGGTGGCACCAGCTCTCGCCGGTAGGGCCATTGCATCACGTGACTTTGTTAAGTCTAGTCACCTGATGAAACGCCCCTACCAACAAAAAAAATTACCAGTTTTTTTTTTTTAATTACAAATTTCACACTCTAATTTCAAGCACTTAAACAAGAAGTTTAATACGGTTCTCCAAATTATTCGTTTCCAAGATCATTTAAGAGGAATGCGTTTTGATTGCATACCTAAAATAATTGTTTACACATGTTTATGGTATGTTCTTTATAAATAAGGATGGGGTTTGAAAACTAATGTTGCAATGGGTCTTTGAAAAGCATAATGACTGTTGTGGCAATATTTCTGTGGTCACGACCGGGGCTCGATCTGTGAACGCCCAAAGAGCAAGTTGGGTGTTTGCGGGCAATCAAACTTTCTGCTCTGCAACGGACACCCAAACAGTGCTCCCCTTTAAGAATGGGAAGTGAAAGAAGGAACAGTTAGGGAGCCATTAGTTAGGGCTTAGGAAGTTAGGGAGTTAGGGAACATAAAGGCACCTTAGGAATAGTATCCCAGTTGAACAAAGTCGCGAATAAACCTGAAGGACAATTAGGCTTGCTTCTGCCCTAAAATGTCTTTTTGCTGTTCTAAGAAAACAATTTCGACTGATCTAAGTCCGAAAGCACACGTACCAATTACATAATAGAAGCGAAATTTTAACACGCGTTATTCACTATCTTCATTGGTGGCATTGCCACTAAGCAATAATGAGTGCGCTGTAAAAAAAAAAAAACTGTTTTTATTTGTTGCATGTTTAATACAATTCTAGCGCGTGATATTTTTACTTGCAGGACCCGTAAAATTTATCTTACCTGTAATTTTATGTTGGTTACATCTAGGCAAGTTCGGCCAGGGCAGTAGTTTCGAAAAGTAATTGCAGAGAACGATATTCCTAATGCGGGCTCATAATGCAGGTACCAATAGGCCGATCTCACGTCCAGTTTTATTAGGCCACCGCTGCCGCCGTGCATCGTGGGAACTGTATGTAGTCTTTCTGCCCGAGCGATAACTCCGTCTAGGGTCCGCACGAGCGGAGCACGAGGAGGCACGAGCTGTCTCGTCAACTGGCGCCCGCCTCCCACGAACCACAGTTATGGCGGCGTCACGCACGCGTCGAACGCTTAGTGAAATCGGACTATTGATCGGCCAGTAAACCTTAGAGCCACTATAAATGAGCTAAGCTTCAGAGTAGCGACACTTCAGCCATCTTATAGTGCTTAGAGTGAGAATCATGGTTGCCAGTTATCGGAAGCTTTATTTGTAATCGCAGGGAACGCTTTTCCGTCCTCCAGAAATAATAAAACAGTTCGCGACTGAGAAAAACAACATCACCTGAGCTTCCTAACACTGTACCTAAAGCGAAGGAAGTCGCATTTTTATATTGCGACGATCAAAAGTTGCGTCTGCTCTGCACTATAAGCACCAACATGGCGGAACCATAATAGATCGGGGAACGGAGTGCCGATACTCTCAGCGTAGCTCATGTAGTAGCTTCAGTAAACCCGCTACTGTATCGACTCGTCAGCTTGTCGGTGTTTTTTGCGCACACGTCACTGCGCAGTACTCTCGGCATCGCTTATCATTCTGGCGAAAAATGCTGAGCCACTGAGCTGTGGACGCGTGCGCAGCTTCCAATATACCGCAAAGCAGAGGAACAGCACATGCTCAGAGGCGTTCTACAACCCAGCAGACAAAGATGGCAGCGCACAGGCGTTTTTTTTTTTTTTTTTTTTTTCGCAAATCTCTATAAGAGGGCGTAATTTTTGAAGGGTTCTTTTATGTCCGCCGAGCCGACACCGCCTAGAATAAGCGAAGCCTGTGCACTAACATTTTTCGACGCCATCATGGTGCGATTGAGCGGAGTCACTGATTGAATACGAATGGCGCGCCAGTGCTCGGCTGAACCTTGTGTCCAATGAATGTTTCGCTCCTCAGCCAATCGGGGAGGGATGAACATCATATAGACCACGCTCCGCGCGATTCTTGAGCTGTCGGTGTTTATTGCTGGGGTTGGGGGGCCAAGCACGCCAGTTGCTGAACACCTGTGGCCCGCTCGGGTTTAACCGCAATCTTTAGAGGCACATTCTCGTCGGATGGGTGGATGCTAAGGGCTGTAGCCTTTATATCGGGGGGTAGCTTGCGCCACCTCGTAGACCAACACGTGGTTAACAGAGACAAGCCGGCGTTTGCCCACACCAGGTGTGGGCGCTGCGCGTGCGCGCAAGAAACCAGAGATCTGGCGGAAACGAGATTCGCGTGATGCGTCTGGACATGCGTCGCGTCGACGGCATTGCCACCGCAGGAGCGTGACGTCAGAGCCGCGCGATGGTGTCGATGACGGAGAGGAACCTACGCGGTGCGCGAGTTCGTCCGCTTCTTTCGCGGGGTTAAACCAGCTGAACTGCGAAATTAGGGAGAAAGGAGTAAAGACAGGTGATCGCTGGACTACCAACTATTTAATAAAGATTCTTCGTTTTCCTCTCTTTGTCTACTGGCGTTGTGGCTACCTTCTCTTCTTCCTACTTGATTTTTCTGTTCCATCTCGGATACTGGTTTTCCGGAGGAATCGTTTTTCGCTTTCCTGTAGCGCAATAGATGGTGTACTAACGCAATTTTCTTCTTTATCTTCTATGGCCAAGGCCTCAAGTATTTCACGGGCGGGCTGGTCTTGGTGGTGAGCTAATATGGTACCCAGGTCACGGGCGAGCTGGTTTAACCGTTGTAATATGTACCACCAACTAGCTCAGCTTCTACCACCTTTCGCGGGGGTTGGGGTGACGTGGGAACGCTGAGCTTCGATTGGCTCCGATGAGAAGGATATTGGGTATAGACCTCGAGGCAGCTAGCATCGAGGTCTATACCCAATGTCCCTCCATCGGAGCCCGTCGGAGCTCGGCGTTCGGACGTCACCGCAACCTCCACGAAAGAAGCAGACGAACTGGCGCTCCGCGTTCTCGTTTGTACGTCGGGCAAATATGAGTGCGAAATGTTCTTTATCCAACAAACGACTATATTTTTTTTTTTCTTGGGATGAAAATTTTTGGGGATTAGGGTGTAGGGCAGGCAGGTGGGGAAACGACCATTGAAACCTGCCGCAGTTACCCCTGCCTTACGATAGATGGCGCGGCGGCATACTAAAGGCGATGAACTCGGATTTGTATGGAACTCTGCGAGTAAATGCCCCGTGTCAGCGATATTCTTTAATTTGAAGTAGAATTTACTAAATCCTGGCAAAATAAAATTATGACAATTATTTATCGACATCGAAACTGAGTGAGCGGCTGGCAATGTGAAGTCGTCTGCGAAACGTCCGACGTGCTCTTTGCTTTTTGTTGTGTTTGTTTTGCTGCCGAACGTGCTTGGAGCAGACGAAATTGGCATTTATCGCCGTGATTTTGAAGCCTGGGGATGGCCAATATTCTAACTTGCAATGTAAACCCGTAAAACTACGGTAAGTATATCATTAGTTTGCTCGATTAAATTCGCGTGGCTGATGCACAGCTTACCATATAAATTGCCAGTGGGTCGCGTTCCCTGCAAAATTAATAATGATATTTTGTTTTTCGTTTCTTCTTTGCGTGGCGTCATCTATACGAAGGGCCACGAAGCTTCCTGAAGCGGAGTACAGAATTACCCCGGTGGGGATGTTCGTCCTTTGTGAGGAAAGTTGCTCTTGGAGACTTGTGTTTGTTCGTACCTTTCAGGCTGAACTACTTTGCGCCTTTTAGTCAGATCGTAGTAATGCTTTCAGTAGAAAATACAATTCTTCTTTTTTTATATTTTTGTACCTGAACTTCTTGACCTCGAGACCTTACTGAGAACCTTAATTGGAGCAACAGTCAAGCGCATTGCCACTATGCTCAGAACAGAAGTGTTTCAAGCGCGACCGCTTTCATAACTTCTCTTGTGTCCTTGGGACGTTTTCGGTCTAGGAAGGAGATACTGACTACCGGTTCTCTTAGCTCTGGTTGCGAATTCAGGTCGGGCATGTACTGCCGATTTCGACACGAGCTGTTCGAACTGGTTTTTTACTTCCTACGTATAAGGCTATCTATTTTAGGGCAGTGGTTTGATGCTACCTCAGGGTGTTCTCCCCTGGCAAATTTACTGCAGTCTGAATCCGTTCGTGCTGTCGCTTTTTTTTTATTTTTATTTTTATTTTTTATTTTTTTTAAGGCAGGAAACGTTACCTCGTGCTTGCACACGACTACGGATAACGTAAAAAAAGAAAAATGTTCGGAAACCACTCAAAATTCATCGGAGGGTTTTTACTGTATATGTTCTTGGTGCACAGGGCTAGTTTTCGCCATTCGCATCTCTCGAGAATTAAGACGCTACCAAGGACGAGCCAGATATCAAGTCACCAAGCGGCGTTTAGCGGCAATTCCCGTTTTAGTTCCGGTGTATTTCAAAACTCTTTCTTCGTGCTCTGAACCTACAATGCGATCGTTTTGTGAAGTCCCGTTGGTGTACTCGAGAAGCCCGGAAGCGTTTCCTTTTTATGACCCTTTTTAACGGTACGGCACTGTTGTGGTATCTTGCTGGGCTTGACCCTTGCTTCCGCTTCGCGCTTTCAAACGTGGAACACCAACTCGGCTCAACTTTATCTTCAAGTTCTCGCCCTTCCTAAGCGATTCCGAACACTGAAGCGCGAACGGGATGGAAGCAACGCGAGACTGAGATTTGTCGCGTCCGCACTTATACGAAGTGAAACAGAGAGAGGGAGAGGTGAGATCACGCGGGCATGGCAAACGGCTAGAGCGAGTTTGAGGCCCGTTGACACACTTGCGACTCTTTAAAATCGAGTGCCTTAAAACCTCTTAAAATATCTTATGACGGCAGAACCCCACTGACATGCTGGCGTCATCTATACGGTGACCATAAAACTGCATTTCAATAGAGCGAAGGTTTGGCGGTATGTGCGAGTTCAAATGTACGCGCTACTTCTGAGAAATGTTACTTTATAGCGGACAAAAGCTTTTCAAGCCAAGAAAAAAAGAATAATTCGCGAAAGAAATTCCAAATATGCGGGACCGCCCAGTTCCACTGCTGCCCAATAGGTGGTGCCAGTGTGTCCCCTCGTCGTAAGAGATTTTTAAGAGGTTTCAAGGCACTCGGTTTTAAGAAGTCGCAAGTGTGTGAACGGGCCTAGATAAGGTAGGGGTAGGGGGGGGGGGGGGGGGGGGGGACTGGTTTGCAGAGAGATCTGACGTCATGAACGGATGTGGCATCACGCGTTGCCCAGATCTATTTTGTTAACCTAATCTTTGTCATTTCACCCAAAACTAAACATTTCTTCGTAAAAAAAAAGCCGATTACCCCCCCCCCCTTTCCCTCTTAAGTCTGCCACTGACGGCAAGACACAGAGCTTTGATTGGAAGAAATAGTTGGTCGACGCAAAGGAACAGACCAGAAGGAGCAGATGAGAGCGTCGTCTGCTCCTTCATGCAATGTCCCGCTTTCTAAGAGTGAGTAGAGACAAAGGCCGCTAGCCCTTACCCACTATTCCTTCCAATCAGAGCTCGACGTCCCGACGTCCCCTCTTGTCTCCTCCTCGCCCCCAGTTTCTCTCCGTGTACAGCTTCCGACGGAGCGCACAGGGTAGCTACGAATCGTAAAAGCTAATCCCGTGCCGCGTAAGTTTCGCGTCATCTACAGTTTCACCTTAGGTGCAACGGAGTAGAGATGCCGAGCCACAGAACGAGGAACATCGAAGGGAACCAGTAAGGTCAAAACATCGTAAAAGTTTTCTTGTCCGAAGAGTTAACATCCACCAGGTGCATTTGCACAAATGTGCAGGAGTCATAAATAGCTCGACGGCACGCATGATCTAAACCTGGAGTAGGGAACAGTGCGGACGTTTCCATGGTCATTGTTCGTTTAAAAGTTTTAAATTAAAGTGCACTTGTACTAAGTCAGAAAAAAAAAACTATATATACATATATATATATATATATATATATATATATATATATATATATATATATATATATATATATATATATACGTGTTTAAAGCAATCCAAAGTTTGCAAAAACATGTGCGAAACGGAAAGCTTTGTTACTACCCTCTATGTCCTAATTGAATATTTAACCCAGCGCACTTTTACTGTGAAAGGATTTTGGTGTAATCTTGAATGGAAACAGACTTTTAAAGAATGTTCACTGCTACGCTGTGTGTTTGGACGATCATTCCGGCTCACATGGGAGGATATCCGTCGTATAACCAGGATAGCTGTCACGATCAGGATAACCGTCGCAATGCTAGGCTAGGGTAGATTAGACCTTTCCGGAAAATTCCCTAGTCCTCGCGGCAACGGGAATTATGGGGTTGCGTGTACGCTCGTGCCCACTCAAACGCTTCGTGCATTCTGGAAGCCTCACGATTCTTTCTCTCTCTTCTCATTAGAAGCTCAGAATGTACAGAAAAATCAGGCCGACAGAAGATAGGACTATTACCAACTCCGTTTTGCTTTTCTTGTGCCATCTTCGCCTTCTGAAATCACAAGATGTGAAACGCACGGAAACTTTGTCTTCGATTCTGGGATAACCTCGCGTGCGCACATCGGAACGTTAGAATGCGTCAGGCAGACGGTGAGGGGTGGCACATGTTTCCGGAAAGGCCTAATGGGGGCTGCGATCGCTCTATAAAAGTGGAGAAAGTCGTCTATTCCTCAATTAAAATTCGGCGCATTCTAAATTGGCAAAGAGAGGCACAGTTAATCAGTGCTTCAAGACTCTATTTTCAAGTCCTGCCCGCATTCAGGCCTAAAGACCTTCAGAGGACAAGTATCTAGGATACTAAGTGCGGGATATCCTTCACATATATTAACTTCAGTCGCCGAAAGCCTCCTTAAACATATTAAAAAAGGTCAAATCACATCCCGCAAGCCACGCGAAAGATTCAGTAACCAGAGACCGGTAGTCATCCCTTACATTCATAACATTTCTCATAACCTGAAGAAGATTGGGAATCGCGGAAATATCGATGTAGTCTTTTCCGCCCCCATCAAACTATCAGGCCTATGTAAAAAAGTTAACGCCACACCAAAAACTAATACCGTCTGCACTAAAAAACATAGAACCCCATACATACCTTGCTCAGAAGGAGTGATTTATTCCTTTCCCCTATCATGCGGCAAACAGTACATAGGACAAACTGGAAGATGTATTAATGACAGATTAAGGGAACACAAGAACAACACCCGATTAGCAAACTCAGGACTTTTGGGCGTTCACTGCCGCGACTGTGGGTGCGCCGCGGACTTCAAAAATAGCACCATAATCCGAAAGAACCATCATCAGTTAACACGTGAGATAATAGAGGCAGCTCACATCATAAAAAGAAGCGACACCTGTGTTAGCAGTCCATCCATAACGCTAACGGAAAAAGAATGTTTTGTTCTTGATTCTCGAAGGTAATGTGCGATAGACATTGCTAATTGTTTTGTACAGAAGAGAACGAAGTGAGATGACAAATTTCAACCGGGTAAAAGAAAAACGAAAGAAGACGAAAATACAATTTGAGTTGAAAGTCAGCGCGACGTGAGTGACCGTTTTTCTGGTGTGAGTGTGAGTGTGAATGTGAGGGTGAGTCTACTTTAGCGCTTCTCCTACAATATGAATATCCAACTCGCCCAAACATCCATTCTAAGCCGTAAGGAGTGTTTAGTACGAATAAACATCGAGCTGCAGCAATGCTCCACGTTGATATAGACAAATTCGATCGTATTTATTGTTTATTTTACCATACTAGAGCACATAAATCTATAGTTCCGATTTTAGCATATACAAAGCGTGTGCCACTAGTCCGATTCCTAACAAGTATGTCGGTGATCGCATTTAAATTCTCCAGCCCAGTCGACAACCGGTTATTCTTTGTCGTCCCTCGTTGTTTAGATGCGCAACTAATTTTTTTTCTTTTATTCGTTCCGTTCGAGCATAATCAGGTACGAAAGTTATTCGCTGGTTTGAAATACAGCCGTGCGAGGTACCTGTATACGTTGCCGCACGCTGATGTTGCATGTTTTTTTTGCTTTATTTTCTGCTTCGTGCACCGGAGTTTCGGAGGACGTCAGTACGCCGAGCTCCTATTGGCTCCGACTGAAAGAATAGTGGGTAGACCTTAACCCCCCCGCGGGCCTCAAGGTTTACCCGCTATACTTCAGGTCGGAGCCACTCGGAGCTCGGCGCTGCGTTACCGTAACGCGTGCGCATGGAGCGTAGTGGTCGAGCGCTCGACCAAAGAGACGTTAACCAGATTACGGAGGTGTCACAAAGAAGTGACTCGTAATGATTAATGAAGAATGGCGTATTGGGATACCGGAGATTGTCTTGTGACTATCTTTAGTGTTGCGGGCGTACTCAAAGCGCCGTACGTTGGCAGAACTGTGTAGGATTTTGCCACGAGGGGTGGGATTCAGAAGCTGGAGTATTCAAACACTTCGGTTGGATGACTATACGCCGGTAAAGTATACTCGGAATTATGATGTTATAGGAAGGTATCCGGGCAGTGGTCCGCACTGGCGGAGTCGGGCTATCGAACTGCGCGATAAGGCGGAGAAATGGACGGGGAAGTCCTCCTCGAGGTTCGCGCGTGCCACACTGTGCAATATTCTTTTTTTCGGCAAACTGTACGGCTGCAGGTATTGGATCGCCGGCGTTCGAGTTATACGAGGGTGGCAATATGAACCGGTTCGGTTGCCCCTCATGGGCTCAAAATATAAACATCAGTCGATAAAATGCACCAGACTACGTATCACATCCACAGCGAACACTGCAATGCAAGGGAGCCAGTCAAAGAGCGCCAAAAGGGCATCGTCACGGCGTTCGTCGTCTTTGTGCGTTGGCTATCGTGACTAAACCAATCGAGGACTGAAAAAAGCCCAGGATCACGCCTAGCTCATTAACCGTACGTGATTGGTTCTGCCCAGGGATCTCAAAATCTTGCCCTTTGAAGTCTTGAACCTCCGAAGACGACCTCCTCTTTAGTGTTCGGCGCTCTGCTAAAAAGAAAAGAGGTCGGAAGAGTTTCCCCTGAATTTGTAAGCTGTCACCTACTATGATTCAGAACTTTCTGGCCCAAAATCGAACAGACCTTATGTTCAAGTTTCATTAAGTTCTCACATACAGTCCCGAAGAAAAGAAACACGGACGACGGCCTCTCAACTCCCTCGAGTCACCCAACGGTTGTCAGCGAAAGCTCCCGCGCAGCCTTTAATGCGCTTAGAAAATAGGGGGGGCCGGGTTCGGGGGGGGGGGGGGGGGGGGTGCTAAGTAGCCGGCCCTTTCGATAAATTAAATTCTTGTTCATTTGCTTTAGTCTTTTACCATATCCAGCGCTGATTAGGAAGTTGACAATGCGGCATGCGCGTGTCTGATGCCCAATGACAGCAGATAAAACAAACCATGCCTCGTATCGATATTACGGTGACATCACAATTTGCACAGATATAAGAAACTGATGAAGTAGTAATTTTTTGTGTCGTTACGGGATATTCGAAATGCCTCTGCTGCATTCTCAACGTGACGAAGGCTCGGCGATTAGCCCCGCATGTTATAGCAAACTAAAAAAAAAAAAGACGCAATTTTGGCATATTAAACGGGCAGGCCCCTTGGCATCGAAGCGTACCACAAACTCTCCAAGAGCTTCCACTGATGACCGTTGCGTGGCGCGACGAGCGCGAGGCGCAGTGGCTGCGTCGTTCGCGTCTCTTTCGTCCGGGACTGTGCATTGCTTTTAGCGTCTCGTGTCGCAACTATTGCGCATATTATCAGCATAATTTTATCATTCTCGGTATAGTCTTCTGCACTGCGGGAATGTGCATTGCGCTTAGCGTCTCGTGTCGCCACTATTGCGCATATTATCAGCATTATTTTATCATTCTCGTTATAGTCTTCTGCACTGCGGGAATGTGTTGAAGTCCGTATACGCTTTCATTCATGCCTGGTAAGTTATGTTGGCCACAAGTATGGCGTAATGTCCTAATTAGCTCAATATTACAGTTCAAATGGAAGCATATATATTAATCCACCTTTGTACTCACTCTAATGTTAGTTTCTGCGTTTAAATATTCGTGTTTTATTTATTTTTTTTTTTCATATTTATTTAATTTTTTTTTCCAGCCCTCGAAACAACGGATCGCTAATCCGGCCTCTTGGCCAGAAAGTTTGGAGACTAGTGAAGACCGTTTGGTTGAAACTTCGTTCCCCTCCTTTCCTTTGGCACTTATCTTTCACTTCATATCCCCACTAGTACGAATCTCAGTCGAGATCTGTACTCGATCGTTAAAAGAAGGTCATAGTAGTTGTTTTCCAGGTTTACGAGAGAAGAAAAAAAGAAAAATACCGAGTCTTCTCTTGCCAGAAAAATAAACTGCGCATCGCCGAACGTCTAGCGGTTGGGACCGGGTGCCAAAGTTCCGCCACTTTTCGTTATCTGATTCAAAAAGTTAAGAGGTTTTCGGATATATTCGACGAGGTCACCAGTTTACCCGCTACCGGACGCCATGAATCTCCCCGTGTACGGGGAGATTCATGGCGTCCGGCAGCGAGTAAACTTGTATACAGGGATGGGCAAAATACATGCAAATATGTATCGAAATACAAATACAAAATACTTTGTCAAAAATGTATTTAATTACAAATCTAATTACATTTCCAAAAAAGTATTTAAATACAAGATACAAATACAACCAAATGTATTTGGTCTCCCTCCAAATACTTTTCCAAATACATTCCTCAAAATTTGCGTCAGCGACTTCAGGGCACCTGCAACGGGTTTCTGGGTATCTCATTTTAATTTTGCATCGCACACTCGGGAGTTAGTGTGCGAGGCTCTAGCAACGTAATAGAAATATAATCACAAAAAAATGTAATCAGCTTGGACATAATAGGTGAAAAAAGTACAGAGCTTCAAGCAGCTTTTTTTGTCGATTACATTTTAGTATGGACCAACAAAGAACCGAGACGACCAAGACGCGCAGCACTAGCTAGAGATTTTTTTATTGTTGCAACTCGCACCAGTTACAGAAATCTAGACGACCCGCGCAATCAGGCTGGAAAGCATCACAAGTTGTCACAGGCACTTATTTAGCCAGTCTGCCGGTGAACGTCGATTTCGTCACTATTCTTGCCCTGGACTAGCACAGTAATCACAAAGTCACTAAACTCTGGTGCTTGACTGAGAGACACTGCATTCGGTGCAGAACGTAGTTTTCTTCCTGCTCTGGACAGTGACAATAAATTTGAAGGATGTATATTTCGCCCACAAAATTGTATTTAATTACAATTGTATTTGAAATACCCACGTCTTAGTATTTAAATACACACGTAAAATACATTACCCAATTTGTAATTAAATACAAATTCAAAATACACTAAGTATTTGAAATACGTATTTCAAATACTTGTATTTGAAATACTGCCCATCCCTGCTTGTATATATATACGTGGAAAATCGTCGACCAACATTTCCTTCTTGAAAATTTCCAAAAAATTGATTAGAACTCTTAAATCGTACAATGGCAAACTCTACAACCCTTTTTACATCTGGTCTTTCCGTCTTGGGCTCTGCGTTTGTTCGGAGACGAACCGTTCAGCGACCCCTGTACTCCGTTTCACACTAAATGACAATTCACACAGTACCTTTTCTTCTTCTTTTACAGTTACGTATCAATCATTGAAACATACTTGTCTCGAATGTTTCAATGAAATATTCGAGACAGAAATAGGGGGTGTACGGGGTACACCCCTTGTCCCACATGTAACACCCCGAAACAACAATTCGACGTTCAGTCCACCGACGTCGAACCGACAATACCAACTTTCACTAGCGGCTTGATACTCGATCGATACAACTTATTAAAATGGCTAATATACGCAATAAAGGGTAGAGTAAGACAATCAAGATTTTCTTTGCCCTACTGTAAAACCTCAATCTGTTTTTTTTTTTTTTTTTAGTTTTTGATTTGCACATTCGCTATTTAGTACGTTATACCCAACAGCTCTCAAGCCGCCCGTAAAAGTTGGCATCGCGAGCTCGACGCCACTGGACTGAACGTCGAAATGAAGTAATGGGGTGTTGCATATGGGGACAAGGGGTTACCCCCTACACCCTTTCTTTCAGAGAGACTTCTTATGAAGCACGGATGTCCCTGTGATTTGTGGGGTAAGCAGACGTAAGCTTTCCGTATACGTAACTTAACTTTAGAAAACTGGGCTGTTGTGTACCATCGCAGCCGATGCTCGTTCCGATGGAGCCATTCAAGCAACCGCCAAGAATACATCGTCATGGCGCCCATTCGCTTTGTATACTTTTGCTATTCTCGACTATGACCAATCACGCCGTAAGCCTGTTTTTTTGTTTTTTTTTGTGCGCGATTGAATTTTTTGGCATGCGTAAAAGTGGAGTATCTGCAGGCGATGCTTCTTTATGTTCCCAACCACTTTGACTGGTGGTACAGTCCATCACAACACGAAGAAACTCGACCGACTTGGAAGACAGTGCTCCGGCGCAAATAGCAAGACATAGCGGTTGTAGGTCGAAAGCAGACGAACGTCACCTATACAGGTGTGTTCCGGCGGAGATTCGGAGCCGGCAGCAGCGTTGCATCATGGTCCCGCGCAAGGGTCGCGTAATCACGCGTTTTCATTCCTGGCTTATCTAGCGGTATACTAGCAACCCTGTGTCGTGCCTATTGTTTCTATAGCAGTTGACGACATCGACGCCGTTGCCAGCGTGTTGTGAATACGAATCAACGCTCCACCTCTTACACACTCTGTCTCATGACGTAAAAGGTCACTCAAGAATGCAGGCGGGTTGGCTTAACAGACAACCTTGAAGCACGTTCTGCAATTTTGTATCTGTGCGTTTCTTTTTTTTTTTCCTCCATTCCTCCTTACGTTTTTAGGATTACAATGTCTCGATGTATTCTATAAAGTTCACGTACAATTTCACCTTTCTGATTAGTCCATAGAATATATTTTCGTAGCCCCACCTCGCGCGATCAAATGATAACGCTCTCACCAATTTTGCATCTCGCCCCTCGTTCATCATTAGCTTAAATATGGGGACCCGGGCTCATTAAAAATGCTATTTCACTGCTTCCTTCCTCGCACAGCTCAAAGATGGATCCCATCTTCCCGGTTTGATTCGACTGTCATCGACCGTGATGGGGTATTCACACGGGGGAAAAGTCCCTCCCTTTGCTCCCTGGCATGCGCATCACGTACAACGACACTTTTTTTCTCTTTTTTTCGCGGAGCCGCATTGACGTAGACATATACCAGGTTGATGGGGAGCTTTTGCTCGGGCTGAACAAACAAACTCTCCCCGCCTTGGCGTGGGATCTCTTTGCAATCGCCAACTTCACAGATTTTTCTGAGCGAGATGCAGGCGGTGGCAGCTGGGTCGTCCAGCTTGTGGCTTGCGCTGTTCCGCATGTCGTCCGAGGAACCCGAAGGAGACTGACAATCATCAATGGCGTCCTCGAGCCGCTCCGTGTAAAACTGTTTTTTCGATTCCACGTCCTTTGTGTTGCATCCACCGATTCAAGAAGCACCTTTCTTTTAGCAGGAAGCATTTCGTCGCCTTCCGCATCTCACAGCACTGCTGCCATAACCGCGTATAGCCATTTCAAGTTCGCCACCATTGTTCTACTCTCGTCAGCGTGCACCGAGCCCTGTTGTCGAGAGGGCGACCGCTAGGTGCGTCTGATAACAGTGACATCTCTCTCGGGGAGGGGGGAGACACCCGCTGAAGTATTATCAAAATGGGAAGTGAATCCCGCAGGAGATGGCGATCACTGACGTCACGCAGATCCCTTCCCACAAAGCATTCCTCGTTTGAGACCCCTTTAACCGCTTTCGAAATGCTATAACTAACCATTTTTTTTTCTCGATTATCCACGATCTGATTGATTTTTTGGTGTTGTTAATTCTTGATGCGTTCCATTTGTTAGTTTTACGAACCATTTCATATGCGTCCCCTTCCCCTCTATAATGCCCTCGGGCCCTGAGGGTTTACTCAATCAATACGCAAATAAAAGGAGACGTCCATGTTATATAGTGTTTTACGCTAAATACCGGTTCACAGATAGTACAGCGCTCAATTAGCGCTGCGAAATCTCTGCTATACAGTTAGCAGAGATTTCGCACTGCATACCTCCCCCCCCCCCCCCCCCCCCCCCAACACACACACACGCCAAAATTTCATCCTCTCAACATGCAATACCACGAGGTATAGCTCGCCGCAGCGATGTGTTGACGATAGAAACGCTTTTGGTGCCGAGTTAGACGCCCGGTTCAGATTCTGCTATTTTACTTCCGATTTCTCCGTCGCGACGTCGCTTGTATAGAAAAAAAAACAAAGAAGAAAAAAAAAACATTGTTGAAGTTGCGGTACCTAACCTGGGAGCTTCGAATTGGCAATCTGCTGTCTCAGAAAGAAATTTCCTCACTCCTGTCGCAGTGAGGTAATTTTTATGTGAAAAAGCGTAAATGATTAGGAAGAGAAAAACGAGACAGGACAGAGCGCTTTAAAACAGTTAATTTCAAATACAAGGTTTATGGTATTGATGGGTACACCCTCGGTGCTTTCACGGGGTTCTTCTCTTCGCGCACTCCATCGAACATGTTCTCAGGCGGGCATAAGTAACCGGACTCATAAGCAAACACCACCTAGAAGACAAGGCCCTATACTCGGCAACAACTTTTCTTGGTAATGCAGTGGAAGGTACGTTCCGCGTCCCCTCTCCCATTTTGAGTGTACGCAGGTTCTCCTCCTCTCCCCGGAAATGGGGGAGGAGGAGAGCCTGCGTACACTCAAATGGGAGAGGGGACGCGGAACGTACCTTCCCCTGCAATGCCAAGGAAAGTTGTCGCCGAGTATAGTCCTGACATTTCTTGCGTTACCCGCGAAGGCCAACGCTGGGCACAGATTGGAGACGAGTGCGTCCGTCAGCGCTAGGCTTTCCAGTCAAGTTTGAGCCGAACGTTGACGCCATCGTCGTGTCCAATCTCTGACCAGCGTTGGCCTTCGCCGATGACGACATCTCTGTCAGCAGTACGGCTTTGTTTTCGAGGAGGTGATCTATTTTTGCAGCGTATACCAAGTATAGGAGACACGACACGGTGCCACTAAAACTATACTCGCCGCTGTTAGAGCAGAAAGCTCTGCCAGGAGGTTCGCTCGCCAGCTTTCTGCAGCGAATCGGATGTTCACGGCATCTGGCAATCTAGAGGACGAAGGTGTAAAAGTAGGTACGAAAACACGCGATGAAAATGACCGATATCAGCACCACTGTATCACCAAGTGCCACGTCAACGCTATAGAGCTGCAGCTCCGTTTCCAGCGCTAAATTAGACCCGGATTATAGCGCTGCGGTGCATGTGCGAACGATTTCGAAACACGCGTAAAAGAGAGCCGCTGCAATCTATTCAAGCGGATTATAGAAATGTTTTATCACTAATGCCCCGTATTCCTTTAGAAAAAAAATGCGCCGTCTGGTTTTGTCGAGGCGTCAATTGCATTCCTCTCTACTTCGAGCGATGGAGGCTACTATGGAAAGCCTCATTTGACTCGCAAAACGGGGATAAAGATCTCGTCCAAGGAGCGGAACTCGCAGCCCTTGACAAACAGCAAAAGCATAAACGGAAGCAAGAAATCACCTGGAGAAATGAAGGACGCGATGTCGTCATCCAAGAGCGACAAAGGCCTGCCAAAGCCAAAGACACTTAGAACGCGACGTAAGGTAACTGTGCCATTGCCAACAGACGCATACTTAGTACCCGAATTAAATTAGCGGACACTAGGTGTAGCATAGCTTAACGAGCTAAAGTTATTGTTTAATAAAACCGAGTTACCCCAGTGCTGGTCCTAATTGAAGTGTGTACGTTTATCTTATGCATGTCGCTACCTGCTTAGTGCAACACTGCACGAGTCTGCACTGGTATTTTCGCTCCGATTATTCCAACTCTAACAACGGTCCCTATTGGAATCAACAGCGTGTCTATAAAATAAATGCAGATGCAAATAATCTCTTATATATAACTAAGTTAATGTTATTTTATGAAGCCTCCAGACGTATATTTCCTGACGGTGCTCAGCCGTAACGGAAACTGTAGTGTGTGCGCCATACAAGGGATATGTTCCCTCGTGTTTTCTTAAATCTTGGAGCAGCTGAGCGTTAAATAAAGATGTAGAACATTAGTAAAGAAAATTTGCAGCGACGACGGTGTTGTTATATTCATTTTGACGAATTTTCGCGTTCTAATGCTCAGAGATAATTTAGTTACCAGGTTGGATATGTGATCATTACGAGCAACTGAATGTTTCACCGCAAGACTCGGAAGCATCGAATTTCAAAACTCGGGAGTGCCAGGACGCATTTCAAAGTTTCTAGTTTTACTAAAGATAAACTAGTAAAAAAAAATCGTTCGCGGATGAATGATGATCATTGGATGTTCCACTCGTTAGAATAAAGGAGTTGAAAACGACGTGCTCACCAAACGGCGCTTCCAAAAGACGACGCTGGTTATGTCCTCGGCGGCCGAAGCAGATCACCACTCGAAGACGTAACTCGCTGAGAAACTCTGGAAGGTTCGCACAAGTCCAAATGTGCAAGTGAAATTATATAAAAAAAAAAAAAAAAAGTACTACGGAGACGGTTCACAGCTCGATCCCCGTGGTACCAAGTGGTAGTGTCCCGTTAAACACGAACCACTATGAGAAGAATACTTTTTCTCAGAGGCAGTCTGACGATTGACGATTGTCTGCTCAGGTGATCGAGTCGACAGCTAGCTCATGACATGGTCTCGCCGGTTGTTTCGAAGATGCGGAACGATGTCGGCGGCGGAGGCACCGGTCGAGTCGAGATTCCCGATCGGACTGGTAGCGGCGGTCTGTCCACGAGAGAAAGTACAGCGGTAAACGGTTGTGCTCCCGTGCCTTCCGATGGGCGTCGGCAAGGAGGTTTTTTTTTCTTTCTCTGCCACCGGGAAAGGGGGAGCTGCCAAGTCCTCGCCCGATTCACTCAGGGACAGCCAGTCGGTGTGCGAAGTCGCCCTCCTATCGGTTCGGCCCAGATATTCGCTCGGAGCGGTCGCGTACGTACCTCGCGGTGGCGGTGGATACCCCTCCGCTCGACCCCCACACAAGCCGACAGTGCGGTGGGAGTCACCCGCACGCCGGGCCAATCAGACTCCTCCCCTTCCACCATCTGACCCCGCTCCCTCTTCCGCGTGGGTATAGTGGCTTGCGCTCGGAGTCATCGCGTCCTCCTGGTGCTAATTCCTAGTTGTTCTCGCCGAGAGCCACAAATTCGGTGATGGGAATCGCGTGCTGCGGAAGACGGTCGATGTCGGTATACCAGTCACGTGCAGGCGGGAGTTTCGCGATCACGTGGCCGAAGACAGATTTCTCATTGGTCCAAAGGAGCACGTAGCTTTCAGCACACTTTCGGCTTAGGGGAGAGCGGGCTGCACGCTCCGTTTTACCTTAGGATAAACCGTAACGGTTGCTTCTGGCCTTTACATGCCCATTCAGCGCTGGGATCTTATATCACGTGACTGGGCACCCGGTGCCTCGCTGCGTTTTTTCCGAAAGTTACGTGACACTGTTACGGTGTCGGATTGGATGGGATTACTCGTAGAGCGTCCGCTGGGGTTCATTTTGTAAAAAGATCGTGCTTTTTTAGTAAAGCGCCCCTGAACGGGATTGCCACACGCGGTGGGGACCGGCTGGTCGACAACCGGATGCTCTGAACACCTTTCGCCCGGTGTGCCTCGGTTCGGGAGAGGGAGCAACTCTCGAGCCGTACCGAGCGCTTGCAAATGTGACTTCCTACTCGCATAGGTTGCTCACGCGCACACGCGCGTTTCACGTGGCGCGTGAGCGCGAGGAGAGGAACGGGAGGAGAAGCGGTGCAAAGCCAACCCCACCGAGAGTAACCGAAGCCCGAGAAGGCAGACGTCATCGTAGTGAGATGGAGCGTGAACACGTATCGAAGACGAGTGCGGCGCCAGCGTTCGGTCGAACCTCGGGTCCGATTCCAACGCGTCGATGGACATTCAGACATCGGGCACGGGTCCAAATGCCGAGTTGGCGCCCTCCGAACCGCGGGTGACGTCCCGGGGAGGTAGAGGAGGTCGTTCGCCGGTCTCGATCGTTCTCTGCGGCGTTGGCAAAGTTCGGAGACGCTTACGGACGATGGGCGCTTGGTACCGCAAACGCAGACCACCTGACCCCGATCGTGCAGCTCGAAACACTCTGAGATCAGGGCACACTACCCCTTCGCGGCATCGTAGGCGCTTGCTGCGACGCCGGTCTGGGAAGCACGTGGCCCCCGTTTGTCAACGGTAGTGGTCGCCGCTGCTTTGGGTGTCGACCGCTTTCGCTTTGATTCTCCGCGCTTTTTACCGGGGCCTTCGGCGTGCCAAAGAGGTTTTCGGCGCGGCCAGAGAATGCCGGCTGCTCCTCACGTGACGCGGTTTGGCGTAGAGGAGTGCATGCGCCGTCGAGATAATTAATGGATTCAGGTTTCTGCGGGGAAAAGGGAGCTCCGAAGTCGAGATTTCAGCGCTTCACTGCGCGATGAAATCACTTCTTAATAGTCACGGAATTTTTTTTTTTTTTTTTGGAGGGGGGGGGGGGGGGGGGGGGGGGGAGAGAGGCTAAATTGCGCGTGCAAACTAAGGGGGTAAAAAGAGACGAGGGGGCGCGCTGGGACGGCAACGCGCAGAGCCTCGGTTGGAACGTTTAGTGAAAAAAAGCAAACTTACTTGCCTTTGTCTACGCTCACTGGTTCAACGCGCAACGCCGGACGCCAACGTCCGGCGTTCGAACGTGTTCCAATGTTGATTAGAGACAAGGGCAGCTATAGCTTCCCGTAGTACCCCCTAATAATTCCATTCATTGCTTACGTGCCCATTGCTAGGAGGTCTGAACCGCTGCGCACTGGCAAAACAATGGCCACCGCAAAACGTTCGAAGCTTTAACTCGGGGTCGTGCAAGGTTGACCTGGACTTTTGCCTACTGGGAATCGCCGAACGACTGTTGTGCCACGATGAAACTTGCGCAGGACGCTATCGTAATCCTTTTCGGAAATCCCGTGTCCGGTACGACTCAGCAGGTTTGGACATCGTGGCGGCGAGCGATGTGTTCTGTGTGGAGCCGTCGTGCATAATAAAAATTCTAGTGAAGAGGAAAGCTAAACCACAGAAGGGTATGCACTTGAGATAGTTGGCGATACATATTTTTGAGGGTAAAAGCGCTAAAAACAACGGACAAGTAAAAGAAACGAACAATACAGAGCGCTACTTGCTGCTTAAGTTTATTCTCGGAAAAACATACCTACATATAGGTGATTTCATCTCCACTCAAGCACAAATTTTGGGTCGAATTTTTAATTAAAAAGAAATACACGTTCTCGGGCAATTTTTATAATAAAAGAAGACGCAAACGGAAATTTCGACGGATTTTTCGTTCTCAAGTTATGGACCGTTGAAGCGGCCAAGGTGTAAACTGACGTTTTTCCAGCTTATCGGCTGTGCCATATTTCACTCCATCCCTTCTCCCTACGTTTTACGCTACATCAATATAACGTTTTGGGAACACTCTCGAGATATGCTTTTTTTATGCTAATTAAGCGTTTAGGTCATAAAATTTTTAATTTTTTTTTTATTTTGTCAAACCGCCTCTCTGCGATGATATTTGACGAAGTTCAGCAAGCTCTGCTGTGTGACCTAATCAACATATTTTTATGATTTTTTATATCGCCGTAAAGCTCCAATTCAGCTCTTTCTTTTAAGTATAATTTGAATATTTGGTAATAAATATATATTGCGCTACATGTTCCTGAAAAACGAATGTTTCGAAAAACTAGCAAGTTTGCCGTCAATTTGCTAAAAAAAACACTTCTTATTTATTTTAATTTTTATTCACAGTTAGTTAATATAGTAGTTTATAAGTAGGGTTGGGAAGTTTTCGGTTTAAACCGATAAAAACCGATAAAAGTACGCCGAATCAATTTTCGGAAATTCGGTTTTAACCGAAAAAGGTCAGTTTTTAGGTTCGGCATTTTCGATTTAAACCGATAAAAAGCGATAAAAGTTTGTCGAGTTCATTTTCTAAAATTTAGTTTTAAGCGGAAAAGGTCACTTTGACCTTCCAGTCGTGCAGCAGAGCAGTGGCGAAAAAGTGGAAGGACAGTGTCTGTCGAAACGTGTCTCCTAATGTATGGGATACACGGATGGCATCACGACGTTTTGGTTTAATGCACATCATCAATCGGAACGTGGAGTCTGAAATGTCCCATGACTTTGCCATGTGCAAGCGTGTTTTCAAACTCGTTGTAAGGAGGACTGACTTGATGCAAGCTCTGCATGTTGTGTTGTGCCTCAAAACGTCGCACCGTGTCTCTTTCGGCGGTCACATTTGGTTGATTGGCCGATGTTGGCTCAGGCAGCGCTTCATCTCCTCAGCCCGTCAGTGTCCAGGGTTAGCGTTGAGAGGGCATTCTCGAAGCTCAGGGTCATATTAACAGGAACGAAAGAGTCGGATCAAGGAGGAGAACTTGGGCAAGTACACGTGTGTGTTCTATAATGAGATCACGTAATCCTGATGTACAGAAGGGGAAGTTCCATGTTTATTGGGCATAGGCTTCATATCTGACATGTTTGTACTTCTATGTGCTTTTTTTTTCTTGTTTCTTTTACAGTTGCACACATTTGCCAGATGAAGTGTCTATTTCTTTTTCAATGTATCTGTGCCGTTATTCTTTGAGTGATCACAAATATCAGAGCTACGTACAAGGATAATTTGATCCGGTGTCCGTCGGTGTTTATTTTATATTCACCGAAAAAAGCCGATAAACTTTTGTGGGCATAAATATTCGCCGAAAAGAACCGAAAATTGTAATTTAAAATAAACACCAAAAAAAGTTCGCCGAATTAAAAAAAAAAAATAGAAACCGAAAACGCGGAACCCTATCTATAAGGAACTACCAACAGAAATTGTAATAGTATCTTGTTTGTATGGCCGCTATTAAGACTCGAATCTCGTGCTATGAGCGCTTTTGAACGGGACTTCGCACAGCCGCTCTGCTGAGCAGAATTTTGGCCTGTGTGAGGTTTTATATTTATCGTTAGCAGTTACGTCAATATCCAATCATAAACATTATTAAAATTTGGAGTAGAGTACTTAAAAATATTACTTCGAAGTCCGTACCCACAAGTGCGGGCACCCCCCCCCCCCCCCCAGCGCTTACTTCCTCTTAATACGGGGGAATGCAGATCGCAAGAGAATTCCTCTAAGGCCTTTTGCTTTTGGCTTTGAGTTTGAAATACCGAACTTGATAAGTAAATGTCATATTTTTTTTTTTTTTTTATGTCGAACAGATATGCAGTGCGGATACATATGCACGATTTAGTATCTGACGCTTAGGAAGTACGATTTATTTTGTGCACGTACGGACTCTTTCGTAAAATAACGAACATTCTGTAGCGTGTAAGGCTTCGAATGTGTTAGTCATGTGTTTACGTTTAATTTCTATTTTCAGTGATTCATGCCGGGTTACTCGGACTTTTTCCTCTTAACTTAAGTTTGTCCGGGAGTCTAGATGTTACGTATCTTCTCCGTCAATACATAGGGTGAAGCTCACACGACTTTCAAATAACCCAGTGCCAAGTGAATAAATATTCTTAGGAATAATATTGTTGCTTCACTGGCTTTTACGCTCAGATATTGAGGTAAGTACTAACATTAAATAGAAAACCTTGCATAGGTCAAAATTCTGCTCAGCTGAGCGTCTATGCGAAGTCCCGTTCAAAGCTCTCACAGCTCGATATTCGAGTCCTAATAGCGGCCATACAAAGAATATATTACAATTTCTGTTGGTAGTTCCTGACAGACTACTATATTATCTAACTGTAATTAAACAATAAAAATATGAAAGTTTTTTTTTTTTTTTTTTTTTTTTTTTTTTTAGAAAATCGACTTCAAGCTTGAGAGTCTTTTAGAAAGACTTGCAAGTTTGAAGTCGATTTTCTAGAAATAAAAACCACCTTTTATTTATTTAATTTCTTATTTACAGTTATAAGCAACAATATTTATCCTAACAATATTTATTTACTTGGCACTGGCGTGATTTCCAAGGTGTGTGACCTTCGCCCCATGTATTAACGTAGAAGATACGTAACATCTAGACTATCCCGGACAAACTTAAGTCAAGAGGAAAAAGTCCAAGTAACCCGGCATGAATCACTGAAAATAGAAATTAAACCTAAACACATGACCAACACACTTGAAGCATTACACACCACGAAATGCTTGTTATTTTACGAAAGAATCAGTACGTGCACAAAATAAACCGTACTTCCTAAGCGTCAGATACTAAATCGTACATATGTATATGCACTGCATATCTGTTTGACATAAGAAAATAAGACAATTACATGTCAAGTTAGGTATTTCAAACTCAAAGCCGAAAGCCAAAGACCCCAGAGGAATTCTCTAACGATTTGCATTCCCCCGTATTGGGAGGAAGTAAGCGCTGGGTGCCTGCACTTGTGGATACGGACATCGAAGTAAATTTTTTTAAGTACACTACTCCAAATTTTATTAATGTTTATGGTTGGATATTGAGGAAACTGCTAACAATAAATACAAAACCTTACATAGGCCAAAATTCTGCTCAGCAGAGCGCCTGTGCGAAGTCCCGTTCAAAACGCTCATAGCACGAGGTTCGAGTCTTAATAGCGGCCATACAAACAATATATTACCCGTTCAAAACGCTCATAGCACGAGGTTCGGCCATATAAACAATATATTACAATTTCTCTTGGTAGTTACTGATAGATAACTATATTAACTAACTGTGAATAAAAAATAAAATAAATAAAAAGTGGGGTTTTCGATCTAGATTTGCTCGTTTTTCCAAATATTTGTTTTTCAGGCACATGTAGCGCATTATATATTTATCGCAAAATATTCAAATTATACAACAAAGGCTTAGTTAGAGCTTGACGGTGATTATCATAGAAATATGTTAAATAGGTCACACAGCACAGCTTGCTGAACTTCGTCAAATATCGCAGAGAGGCGGTTTGACAAATAAAAAAAACAAAAAAAAACATTAATAATTTTATGACCTAAATGCTTAATTAGCATAAAAAAAAAGCATATCTCGAGAGTGTTCCCAAAAAGTGATATTGATGTAACGTAAAAAGTAGGAAAAAGAGATGGAGTGAAATATGGCACCCCCGATAAGCTGGAAAAACGTCCATTTCCACCTTGGCCGCTTCAACGGTCCATAACTTGAGAACAGAAAATCCGACGAAATTGCCGTTTGAGTCTTCTTTTATTACAGAAATTGCCCGGAAACATGCATTTAAAAACAAAAAAAAAACAAAAAAAACGACCCAAAATTTGTGTTTGAGTTGAGATGAAATCACCCCTATACACCGTGAAATCAAGACGTGTACGACAGAAATGCGACATGACCCAATCACTGTTCGTCTGTCCGCTATCTACTTTACTAAAGATTTTAAAAACGCCACCTCAGAGGCAAACAGGGCTATCGATGGAGCGCTGACACACGTGCCTTCAACGCACTCAGTTATGAAAAACGCTTCGGACATCTTCCTTGTCATTTTGTTTTGGTTTCGGGCTAAGATAAGGATATTTTCAAACTTCGGGACACACCCACATCTGTCACAGTGCACAGCCAGATTTCCCGAGGGTGACGATCTAACTGACAATGCATGCTCCCTGAACCTATCATTTATACAACGTCCCGATTGGCCCATGTGTACCTTGCGACATGATAAATGAATCTTGTAAACCACACTCTAAAAAAAAGGTGTAGCTTTTACACCTCTTGTCACATATTTGACACCCCAAAACTTCGATTCGACATACAGCGCAATAACGTCGAACAGACGGCCCCATCGAGCCGTCGAACAGACGGCTTGATGACGGTGGGATATAACATAGTAGACAGCTAAAGCACTTATCAAAGAATACAAAAGAAAATAACTGAGGTTTTGCAGTAGGGCCAAGAAAACCCCGATTACTTTTTTTTTTCTGCAGTGAGTCACACGCACATTAGATATTTTAATTGGCTATCAAGCCGCTCGTGAAAGTGGGTACCTTCGGTTCAACCTCAGTGCTCTGTACGTCGAAATGAAGTTTTGGGGTGTTAAATATGTAACAGGTGTAAAAGGTACACCTTTTTTTAGAGTGCGCGCCCTCGCTGCAAGCCACATGCCTGGTCCTATGTTTCTTCTGACAAATACCGACGCGTGGCTCTCCTCGTCCCACTTAATCTGCCCATTGTTTGAGGAGCTGAGAGTAAGACAGGAACCCCATGTTTTTGCCCCACTTTCTTTATATTGTGGCTCACCTATGCAGATAAGGTATCACAACTGGCCTACGCCTTGACTTCTCTCTTACAACACCACCTCCTCCCCGAAGTTTCTTTATCAGGCCCTGTGCGATCCCCACAAGAAGTGTAGGTGGAAAGCCCCCTTCCTCTAGCCTCACAACTTGCAACTTAAAGCTGTATTCTATCTTATGTGGGCAGGACTTCGTTAAGGAAGCCCTCAGGCACGTAGAGGCAATGCCCCCTCTTAATTACTTTTGAGTGATTAGAATCGAATGGTAACACCCCCTTCTTAGCCCTAGGGCAATAAAACCAACAGACATGTGAATTCCGAAATCAAAATCTTGAGATCTAAAAACTGTAGGCTATCATCCGCGGTACTTTCACTGGTGAAACTAAGCCCTGATGCACTGTCCCTAAACATTCCTAACATTTTAGAAACTAAGCCATCTTTTTGAGGACCCTTATTCGAACGAAAAAAACACCAGGTAATTGTCTACATACCTAAAAACACGAATGACTTCTTTATCCTTCAATATCTCTGTCACACTTTCCTAAAAACAGGTCGCTCAGCACGGGCGCCAGGTTCGTCCCAATACATACACCCTCCTTCTGTGCGAGCTTTACCCCTTCATGAACAACATAGGTGCAGCTCAGATATAACGTAACAATTCTAAAAAAAATAAAAAAATAAACATCTTATACGCACTTATTCTGAAACTTTAAGTTTCAGAATTAGTGTGGCGTGTATGAGGGGTTTTTTCGTGCTTTACCCAAACTTGTGCCGAAAACAAAATAGAGAAAGACTAGCGTCGCAGGCGTCGATGTCGGCGAAAGAACGGGATCGAGCGCTGGGGCGAGACCGACTCAGGACTGCCACTCAGAGCTCATTTTGTACCTGCGTGGGATTCTAGAACGTTCGGCGCGTGGGACATTCGTAACTCGATCAGACGACAAGGTTCCCGAACTTACGAGATTGTCAAGTTGAAAGAATAAATAAAAAATGAGTCCGCTTTCTCGTATGGAACCCGGAGCCTCCGCGCGCGAGAGCCAAGCGCGGTCACCATTCGGCGACGCGCTCGCTCGGCAACGCGCGCGGCAATATCACTGATACATGTTACAAAACATTTCTGGGACAACAGGAAAGAGGTCGCTTTAGCTATTGTGGAGGAGATCAGACCGTGGCGACCCAAGCGGTTAACTTTAGAACTAGACGGATGGGGACAACAAATACAATGGCTCAGCGCTCGGCTGACTTAACCGAACGCGGCGTCAGCGTTCGGTTGGAGTTCGTATTCTCCGGTGAGGCGGAGGAGGACTCTTTTGTCACCCCTTCGACCTGTAAGAGCAATGCAACATGCACGGTGCCCGGTTCAGCACAAAAGACCAAGCGGATCCTCTGACGACTGCTTTCGGGAGAGATCCGGCACTTAACGTCACTTCGCTAATTGCTAGTATTTTTACATTACACTGTGCCCCGCGCTCTATTAAAATTATGACATGAACATGCCCAGAAGGCCTGTGGGCATGTGCACAGGCCTTGTGTTGGGTAAACACCGAGGTGTGGGGGCAACAAACGGGTCAGAGCGCCTCGCCAATAGTGACATCGCTGAATATCACGTCCTGCGGCGCACCTGAGACGCATCGTTTAACTACAATCCATATTCCCTATATGGGGAGTTCACTATAAACGAACTTGGGATACGGATATGAGTGAATGGATAACAAAGAGAACCCATATAACAGCCACGGAAGTGGTCGCACCTTCTTCAAGTAGGTTGCGTTCAGAAAGGCACTCAACGTTGGGGACACTTTGTTGGCATTTTGAGAGGTCATCCAGCTCGTAGTTCGTTTCCTGTCCTGTTCTCTGCTTAACGGTGTTCGCTTACAGACAGTGTTCGCGAGAGCAATAAATGGCGGACTGACGACAAAAAGAAACGAAACAAAAGAACAGCTCGACGTTTTGCCGTAGCGGGGTCAAATATCCAACAAGCAAAACAATTTTTTTTCTGCCCATTTCTTTTTTTTTTTTTTTTTTTTTTTTCTTGACACTCAAGTCTACATTGTTGTCGTAGGTCGTTTTCCGGTCTGCGTTGCGCCTCAGTGTGGCAATCTTTACTTCCCTAAAACCACCCCTTTTGTTTGAATATTCTAGGAGGAAACTCTCCGAAAACAAAAGGCGCCTTTGGGAAGGCGAGGGGAAAACCTTCAGTGTACGAACCTTGGGCCGAAATATGAGTCACAATCGGCAAAAAAAAAAAAACGATGTTATCACGAGTTTAAAGTCACCGTAGCTAATCGGAGCTCGCAAGAGGATTTGGTTGCTTGAACGAATGTTCACGTTTGCTCGTGCCACGCCCACGCCACTTCATACCGGAAAACTCGGAAAATGGCGGAATGTCAAAAATGTATTTGAGATAATGAGTACAAGATACTCAGAAATGTAATTAAAATAGAGTAACAAATACTCTCGATGAAAAGTATTTGCAAGATACGTAGATACTTCAAAACGTATTTGAAATACAGTGTCTTGAGTAGAGTGTTTGAGATTGGCACAAGTCTGGCATAAGGTGAGCCAGAATATAAAGAAAGTGGGGCAAAAACATGGGGCTCCTGTATTACTCTCAAGCTCCTCAAAAACTGGGCAGATTAAATGGGACGAGGGGAGCCACGCGTCGGTGTCTGTCAGAAGAAACATAAGACCAGGTATGTCGAGTGGAGCGAGGGCGTGGTTTACAAGGTTAATTTTATCATGTGGCAAAGTACACATAGGCCAATCGGGACGTTGTATAGTTGATAGGCTCAGGGAGCATGCACTGTCAATTAGATCGTCTCCCTCGGGAAATCTGGCTGCGCATAGATGTGGGTGTGTCCCGAAGTTTGACAACACCATTATCTTAGCCCGAAACCAAAACAAAATGACAAGGGAGATATACGAAGCGTTTCAGCGCTCCATCGATAGCCCTGTTTGGCTCTGAGGTGGCGTTTTTAAAATCTTCCGTAGATAGCAGATAGACAAGCACTTATTGGATGATGTTGTATTTCTGTCGTACATGTCGTGATTTCACGGTGTATATATATATATATGTATGTTTTCCGAGAATAAATTTCAGTTGCAAGTAGCGCTCTGTGTTACTCGTTTATTTTACTTGTCCGATGTTTTTAACGCTGTTACCCTCAAAAAAAAAAAAAAAAGCTAAATCAGCAGAAATGTTGGGAATATCGCAAGCACACAATGGGGAACAAACGATGTCACGGTCGGGGGTGTATGAATGGCATGAACGCTTTAGCGAAGGATTACAGACGGTTAAAAACAAACCGCACAGTCACGCCGCCCAGTTCTTTCTACGACAAAGGAATCGGTAGGGCTGCCAAAAAATGGGAGTGGTACCTGGACGCGGTCGGGGAATAATTTGAAAAACTGACGAGAGCTTCGTGCTTGTCGGATATTCCAATACCGGCATAATAGTTCCGGGCGGCATGGAACAACCCATCGCACGAGGTGGTGATGGAGTGACCTAATTGTTTTACATTTCGAGTGTTTCTCAACATTGGCGGCGTCTTCTGCATACGCCATTGCGGAAGGAAAATCCGCAGCTTTCAGCGGAGAGCGCATTTTTTCGGAAGGGGTCTGTGAACCTTTCCGGAAGATCTCAGGAAACCTGGCGGTTTTTCCCAGATTGCACAGCGCGGCGAAGGGGAGAGGCTGCTCCGATGCACGCTCAGGCCGTCTCGAACGCTTCGCAGATCCCGAAGCGGAGCACGACCCGTCCCCTCTCTATCATTGTGAGTTCAGAACACGCGAAGAATGAAACAAATATACAAAACATGGTGAACACGTATATTCCGGGCTTTCCTTCTGCCTCCTTCAGTGGAGGTCCCGCTAGATACATACAGTGTTGTACGCGTTCCTCAAGAAAAAGAACGAAAGCTCGTTCCTCGTTCCTTCTGATTTTTGGAACGCGTTCCCGTTACAAGTTCCATATGTGAAAAACGAACTCGTTTCCGTTACAGTAAAAAAGAAAAAAAAAGAAACTTGTCGTTACATATACGTTACATTTGTATTTTGCTGATTACCATATTTAGTTAGATCGAAGAAAGTTTTGTTTTCATCTATCCCATCAAATGGAAAGATACAAATTTGAATGCCGTGATCGAAAGTCACCAGGAGAAGAAAACAAGCGGAAGGGAAGTTTCATTTCTTGATATATTTACTTTTAAAAATCTCAGCTTTTCACCATATTCATGTTTGTGGTGGGCGATTCAGACGAGCCACATGTACTGTTACCCCACTTTGCACGAGCGTTTTACAACAAACTCGCACGTTTCAATCGAACAAAATAAGTTGCTTCTCGATGTTGCTATCCGCAAGACGAGCAAGTGAAGAAGCGGGTAGCGCTTTTGGAAGGTCAGTTTTATAAACTACAAATCTTTCTTCATGAAGGTTGGATTTGTTGTTCAGTTTGAAGGTAGGAGACGAGGGGAAAAGGAATAAAAGTTAGCTTTTGTGCATCTTTTAAGGGACCAATGTTCAGGATACAAGTGTGTGTTCGATGTCTGGTAACCTGTTTTTTTTTTTTTGTTTTTTTTTTTGTAATTGTAGGTCTCTTTGGGGAAGTTCAGTGATGGCTGTAGTCGGTCTTAGATTTCTGGGTGCATAAGTACTCGTGGAAGCAAAGAAGGTAGCTAAGTTTGAAACGTCCCTCTTTCTGTGTCTTTTCCTTCGACTAAAAGTTTTGCTTTTTGTACCGCAGTCTCGGCCAGTGAAAAAAAAAATCCATTTCCACTAGTTCTCCTACACCTGACTGTTACCAAGCGAGGGCCACACAAAATAAAACCTAAGGTAAGTAACCAAAAATCGTCTGTTGCTAGTTGAAAGATGTGGTTGTGTTGTCCCAGTTTTATTCTTTCTTCTTCCATCACCTGAACCAATACGCTCTTCTCCCAAGCATAAGTAACCAAAAGGATTAACCAGATCCTGCTCTTCGCAAAGATATTGTTTTTATACTTTTAGAATTTCCCTCTTAGAAATAAAATAGAAATTACCCCACTGGACAGAAAAAAAAAAGAGGAAAGCCGTTCCTGTTCCAGTTAAAATGTAAGGAGTTCCCGTTCCAGTTCCATCAATGCAAAATGGAACGTCGGCATTCCTTCCTTCCCCCTAAAAAGAACGCGTTCCAAGAACACCGTTCCTTGGAACACCGTTCCGTACAACACTGGAACTCGTATACATCATCCAAACGACAGGCCAGACATTGTCCCGGTCGTGTTTCTTCCTCCCATCACGGACCTGTCAGACTGGTCATACAGCAACTGCCTGCAGCATGTTCGAAGCCCGTGTGAAACAAACTTCGAACATGCTTGCGGCTCGACTGCAGATCACTGTGCCGTCGCGTCTGCAGGGGCTGCGGCTTCTGTGTTCTGGCAAAAAATATTTAACCAACATGAACGCCGTCTTCTACTCTTGGGTGTAACCTTTGACGTGACTTACATCGGATCGTTGTAGCGCCTCACGTAGGCGGCGGGGGCACCAGATAGTTCCGGAACGGTTCATTGGTTCATTGGACGTCGCGGGTTGTTCTCGGGTAAAAGTCGTTCCTCGACAAGTCCACTTTCCCGGATAAAGTGCATTGGCCGATGCTGGCATTCGGTGTAGGTCAAGATCACTTAATGCGGCGCAGTTACGTAAACGTGCTGGTATTGAGGATAAGAGAAGTCCGTGGCATGAAGGGGGAAAATATACGCGAAAGGAAACACTGGAAGAGGAGGAATGACGATCACGCTGGCGAAAGGGTGCCCGGGATTCAAGCATGTACAGAGTCCAGCATGATGCATGCGGGATGCGGAGCTAGCAGCAAAGTGTTTGTTAAAACGGGCCGATATCGCATTTCATTCCACTCGGTAGAGGGCTGGGCGTCGGCTAAATATTCAGCCCGATTAATCCGTACCCTTCAATAGATTGTTTAATCGATTAGTCGGTTCTGTTGACCTCCAGGCATAACATCCAAAACAAATGTCGAGTCTGGCTTTCTTTTTTAATTTT
Source organism: Ixodes scapularis (assembly GCF_016920785.2). Taxonomy (NCBI): domain Eukaryota; kingdom Metazoa; phylum Arthropoda; class Arachnida; order Ixodida; family Ixodidae; genus Ixodes; species Ixodes scapularis. The sequence continues at coordinate 26,559,736 of NW_024609881.1, forward strand.
TCTGGCTATGTGAGCATTGGCGGAACGTACGGCATAATATAAAACTTCAGGCTCTGCCACCAAAAAAGATATTGGCAAACAACTTTATAGGTAAAATATTTTTACATTTTTATTTACGCATTAAGCAGGGTGTTTTTTTTTTGTTTTTTTTTTAGGTTTTACAGATTTGTTTGAAAAAGCTTTTAAAGTTACACTTATGCGGTTTGTGCAGGTGAGTTAAACGGCCGGGGGGACGTAGCATATGCGGCTAATCGTACCGATCAGTTGGCTAATTAAGTAAAATTTGTTAATTAACTTTTTAATTAATGAAAATAGACATATGGTTCCAATTAGAAACTTGGTTGGCGTCGTCCAAAACCCCTAAATCAGTAATATTTAGAAAGACTGAGCGCGTGAGAAGCGCAGTAGTGCGCTAAATTTTTCCCTCGTGGAGCGGGTACAAGGCTGGGGCTCTCATAAGAGACGGAAAAATCGCGCGGGCGCCTTACCGCAACCGCTAGCCTTGTACCTGCTCCACGAGTGGTAACTTTAGTGCACTACTACGCCTCTCACGAGCTCAAAGTCTTTCTGGAAATGACTGATATAGGGGTTTTTGATGACGCTCAGCAATATTCTAATTAAAACCATATGTCTATTTTTATGAATTAAAAAGTTAATTAACATACTTTACTTAATTAGCCAACTGATCATTACGATGAGCCTTCTATTCTATGTCCCCCTAGCCGTACAACTCACCCGCACAAACAGCATAAGTGTAGATTTAACATTTTAAAACAAACCTGTAAAACTTAAAAAACACACACACACATAAAAAAATGTAGTGCTTTGGATGACAATCATAGGGAATGCTACAGTGTTGTACTGTGGAATGCAAAAGTAGAGCCTGCTAGAATGCATAAACGCGGCTCGAGTGGTAAACCAGGCATTATTATTTTCTCCTCGAAATATGTAACTCAGAGCCGAACCAATTTAAAGAAGAAACTTTACATAAAAACACGACCTCTTACTTTTTTTTTCTTTTTAGCACGGAATGCATCTTATCAGCCCAATTCCACGAGAAAACCTTCATGAAAAACCGTCACCAAGTACCGCCACAAAGAACTACGTCGATTTCCTCGCTAAATTTCGCGGGGAAATTATTGTCACGTATTGTCGATTTGTGCGTGGTGCTTCTGCGAGGTGGTGGTCTGCGCTCAACAAATTTTGCTCTCCATATCTTCGTCAGGTTGATCAAGCTTGTGTATTTTTGTTTCCCTCTATGCCATGTTTTATTAAAAAAACACACACACAAGAGAAAAAAACTGGTCTTTGCCGTTTTAGCGCACAGATGCTGCACAGATGGTACCAAGGTGATGGTGGCACAAAAACTTGAAGCGTGGGATCCCTCTCGGCTGCTAGGAGAAGCGAGCGATGGCCGCACCTTCCCTTCAAGCCCACCACATTTCAGAGGCCATTTGCATCTGCTCCTACGAAAGAAGTCATATTTCGGTTTTGGGACTGTCTGCACCGTGTAGTTTCATTTCACGAATTATAAGGCTACTCTTTGAAACAGACTCACGTCGGTACTTGACCCGTTGAATTAAGACCGCGGAATTTCACGAATGACTGATAAACCCTCATTATTTTTCATGTGAGGATTTTTTTCAGCGTATGTTACTAAATATAAATAACGAATCACACGGGGATTAATCAAGAAAACCTTTATACATCACAATATAAAAAAGTGATTACAATTTTGAAATAACCTTGGACTCTTTTCAAAGATCCACGAAGAACTTTCTCGAAATTCAACGTCATCTAGTGACTCGAATATCAGTCCACTTTTCCGGTAATGAAAATATTGTGAATAGCATAGTATTCGTTCGGACACCATGCCTAACTTTCTTACCCCTACGGCGGACGGTATTCTTCTAAGTGTTCACTTCTTGCTCGACTCATTTTGGTTTTGATGCTGATGGCAACAAATCAGTGATTGCCTTGTCACCGTTTATATAATGGGCTATTCACACGACAAGCCTAAAGGTACCTGCGTACCTCTACACTCCATTTCACTCTAAGTTCAACCGCAACCCACGGAGCTCGCCATTGGTCCCCCTGGAATCGGCAAATCATCCCGCGCACGTGAGTCGCGAGCGCATGAACTGCCTACTAATTCGCCTCCGCAAATACGAAAGTAATTGGTACCTTTAAAATCGATTGAATGGGATCTGGCCTCAAGTGCCGCGCATTGTGTTCTTGGGTGAGAAATTTTGAATAAGTTGTACTTTTTTCTTGCGGTGTTGGGGTTCGCTAAAACGTCGATTCGATCAAATGGCGCTGTACGCCAATCTGTAATTCGCTCATGTGATATGGTCCCCTGAGTTGAACTGGAGAAAGATAGCGAAGGCCCATCAAGAAACGATTAAAACAAAAAATGACGAAAAATACAACGGGCGACTTGCGGTTTCTAGAAAACACACACGCACAATTACTTCAAGCAGCGTCCGGGGCTCTGGGCGACTGGCGTCCCGACGACCGGCGCCGCAGTTTCGCCACGCTCGTCGCGGCTTCGCATCTTCGTGCCCCCCCCCCCCCCCCCCCCCCCCGAGTTTCGCAAGGGCTTCAAGTCGTTCTAAAAAGAGTTCATTTAGTGGTTTTCGGTGACGCTCTGTACGTTTCTAATTCGAACCATATGTCTACTTTCAATAATTAACAGGCTAATTAAGGAAATTTAAATAATTAGCCGACTTATTGCAAAGATTAGCCACCCGTATAATGTCCCCCCCTGCACGTATAATTCACCTGCACAAACCGCATAAGTGTAGCTTTCATGTTTTTTTGTTTTTTTTTTCAACAAATTTGTAAAGCTTAAAGAAAAAATCTCTGTATATGCTTGCTGATGTAGGGTTAAAAGAAAATGTAACTTATGCAAATGAGCTACGTTTTAGAAATATGAGCACAAATAAGGTTGAACGTCTTGAGCAACACCTAAGCTATGAATTTTGGAGCTCAGTGTTGTCTAGGGCATCGGCTGACGAGGCGTTTGATTACACTCTTGATAGGTTTATAATTTTGTACGATCGTTGTTTTGCTTGCTAAGTTCAGATCGTTTTCCGCAAGTTTCGCAAACCCTGGGTAACGCATAGAATTAAAAAAAATATATCAATAAACAATATCTTTCCAATAAAAAGTGGCAATTCTCGAGGCGATGAGGGCACACCAGTGAGGGTGCTGTAATGAACACGTGATATACATGTTGTTGTGTTTTTAACGATTTATTTTAGTGGCACGTATGTTATCTACACTCGATGTTAATAGGAATAAACTTGAGTTGAGAGTCATCGCTGTCTCCTGTCGGTGACCATTTAACTCGTCTTCGCCTTCGCGCTGTCTTGGTTTATATTAAAAATGCCCTTTTTCACCGATGTGTGCGCTGTAAAGACATTCAAAGATCGTCTTTATTAAAAAAAAAATTAACGCGAACTTTAAGACAAGCAAAAACGTGCATACTACGATACCTTGTTTAAAGGAAATAAGAAAACAAATGTTTTTTTTAATAAATAATTTTTTATTCAGACCTAGGCTGAAGTAGAGAGTGTACGTAAAAGAAATTAAAATCGATGTCACCGAAGTAAGTGGCGTGGCTTTAGCAGAAGCATTCAACGAATATTTCGTCGAGCTTGCACAAGGTATATACCTACAGAAGATGCTTCGAGACACGTACTCAAGTTTTTACAATAGTTTGTTTTTGTTTCCTACTAGTTAAATAAGAAAAAGTCCAGTTTTTTTTAAGAGTAAAAGTTTTTATATTTGTGACCTTTAGATTAAAGAAGCTAAGTATGTACTGCGGTCGATTGTTCCATGTTTAAGGCGTATTTTTAATCTAGCACTAGACAGTGAACTTTACCTAAAGAAATGAAGGTTGCAATGATATACAAAGCTGGAGATAAAAATAATTCGGGAAATTATAGACCTCTTTCTATTTTAGCTATATTTTCGAAAGGACTATAGAAAAACTCAAAACACATAAAAGGTTACATAGTTTTTGTGAAATATTTTTAATACCTAATTCCTGCAAGTATGGCTTTAGGAAGGGTAGTCTGATGAAAAATGCATTGATGGAACAAAAGAATTGTGTGTCTATTGATTTCCCGCAGGCATTTGACCGCCTCAAACACAAAACGTTGCGCCAAAAGTTGCATCCTTATGGTATTCGTGGTATTGCCCTGCAATTGTTCAGAAGCTATCTTTGTGATCGCAACAAATGTAGAGAAATACATAGGAAACTATCTGACATGAAGCCACAAAAGGCAAATGTACCTCAAGGTAGTATACTGGGGCCTCTTTTCAATTTTTATGTAAACAACATTGTAAACATTGATGATGACGTAAGGTTTATTGTCCACGCAGACGATAGAGTGGTTTTCCTTGTTTCTTTTTTTCTTCAGGTAACCACACCAAATAAATTGTAGAAAGTGCAAATATATGTCTTGACAAGTTGAATGCTTGAAGGGTATCAAATGCATTGAAACAAATCGCGAGCAAAACGAATAAATTTTGATTGAAAGGATGTAACACAAAAAGCTTTCATGCGTTCAATATTCCTCTTGTTCAAAATAAAATAATTTAATAGAAAGTTTGGAAGTTCTTGGTATAGTGTCTAACCAGTACATGCTGTGGAATTAAAGGGTGAGGTATATACGTAAAACAAACTATCCAAGATTGTTGGTATGACTTACAAATATCGTGACATACTCCCCATTTCGGTTGGCTTCTCGTCCATAATTTTCTTTTTAATGCGAAAGCATTAACTGGTCTCACGAAGCGAGCTGACGTCATCAGTCTGAAGCGCGAAAACGGCAGATAGTTTCCTTCGGTTATATTCGCTGGCGCGCGTCGACGGAGCTCCCATTGGCCGATGCGCTCGTCAGGTTCCACGACCGCTCACCCACGGCGCTGCGTGTCCATCAGCGCGGAGCGTCCAAGGCAGGGTGTAAGATATAGCGAGTTCGTTTCACGGCACTCGTGCCCACGCGTGCCCACTCGCAGCGTGGAACGGGTTCGTTTCGGCCGGCGCTCCACGAGTGGTTGCACTCTCCGAGTTCGTTTCAGCGCTGACAGTTGGCTGACACCCCACGCGTGCATGCACTCGCTGCACCGAGAAAATCGGGAGTGCGCCAAAATGCAATCCCGTCATGCCTCGCTCGGGCGGGGCCGGCGAGGAGCGGGAGCAGACGACGAGGGTTCGTCTGCTACGATGTGTCGCGGAACCGAACGGAACAAAAAGTATATTTTCTGATAGAAATCGCGTCCCGCGGGCAACGAAATCAAACGCGAGCTTGAATTGTGAGCGTCTGCTAATTCACGAAGGAAGCAATCGACAACCCGTGATTTATTTGCAGGTTTTGAATCGCTCTGTTGCCGTACAAACGCTGAAATATACCAGTGTGTAAAGAAATGCTCAGAACAAACGCAACAGCGGCCCCCGAGATGTCTATCACCATCCGGTGTGCGGGTGAAAAATTTAACATCATTCGATAAAACTCCCCCAGCAGAAACCTGCGACTGCCCAATAAGCAGCAGAGAAAGCTAAAGATGGTGACTTAATTTACCCGAGGATTGGGCAACATCATCATGTTTAACATTTACCTACGCAGCTAACTTGCCCCGTCGTATTTTGTTCGAGAAAGCTCTCGTTCTCGACGCCTTCACCAAGGCTAATATCTAATCCACAATGACGATCCTAATCGAAAGTCCCAGTTTTGCTGGATATTCCAACAGGCTAGTTTTAAGCCGTACCCTTTCAGTCGTTCACGCATAATACCATGCTCAAACGGATCAAGCTTCTGCTCGGACAGCATCATCAGTTTTCTTCAGTGTAAACGGTTATAAGGATTGAAAGATCGCAACCAGTTGCTTTGTGGACAGCTGGTTGCGGAAATTTACGCCGTCTGTAACTATCTCTACGGCAGCCGAGCTGCTTGAAGACATCGCAACTATAAACTACAGGTTGCAGTTGCCAACGTTTGTAGATAAACGTTGGTAGCGACTGCATTCTCGCATTCCCACGCATCACTCGGAACAGAAAGGCGCTAGTTTCGGTTTGAAGTCGGTACCTTTTCTACCACATAGATGGCGGCAGCATCAGTCTTCTGCACTCGGTGCATTTGGCGAGTTCGTTTGAGTCCCGTTTTCCGTGCAACACTCTGTGAGTGCGATGCATTCTGGGAGAGAACTCGAACGGTGCCAGTGCGTGTAAAACGAACTCGCTAATAGACAGGTGGGGAAACGAGAGCCAAATGAGCGATCGGATTGTATCCCCCTCGGGTTTCTCTTTTTCTGTGGCGCCATCTATGTGGAGCACCGCGAACTCTAACTCCGGGTGGGCGACCGGTTGCGACCAACTAAACTGACGGAGATGATTTCTCTTGGATTTTCAATGAAGGAATGTCGTGATCTCGGTTTATTTTACGTGCTCTCCCATAAAGTTTCATGCAAATTCAATTCCAATTTTTTTTCCTCTCGCCGCAGCGCCATCTGTTGCAAATCGGCGGTACCCGCAAGCAGACGAGTACACAATCCGGTCATGGCGCTGCGGTAGGTTTCTATGGGCCGTTTCGCCACCTGTCTATCTTACACCCTGGTCCAAGGTCACCAGGGGAGCACACGCGCGGACCGGCGACGACAAGTACGCAGCAGACGAAAAAGGTAGCGGACGAGTGGCATGCATGCTTTTGCATTCACAACTCATAAGGAATGCTTACGTGTATTTTATTGCCCAGCATAACTACTGCTTTTCGTTTAATTTTGGGGAAACACAACGTACACAAATGTCAAACAAATTCAAAACAAAGTCTGCAAAAAGAAAGAAGATAATTCGCATTATATTTTACGCTGCTTACGACAGTCACTCGAAGCCACTGCTTAACAAATTTAATATAGTACAAATTCTGAGTCAGTACGACTACAAACTTGCTCTTTCTTACAAAAACGTTTTGCAAAACAATTGAAATATTTACTAAACAATAGACAACCTTGAGGAAAGGTAAGTTGTTCGTGAAAGCCGCTGTGTAGAAGAAAACAAAATGGATAGTGCCACACTCCAGAACTGTTGAATTCAAATGCGAAGATATACTCTCCCCTACCTTTTAAATCGTTTATACAAATTGAACATAGATATGAATTGTGTAACTAGAAAACAAATAAAATATACACACGCTATTTTTCTAGGAATCTGTCAATGTTGGAAATGCTTGTATGCAGGCTGAGTGTATGTTATTTTTTTTTTAATATTTTGTGTTTGTAATTTTGTGAAACAGTGTGTTTCCTTATTTTTCTGATCTACTGTGGCTGTGGTTGGCAAAGGCAGAAAGAAGCTTTGCCAACCACTTTTTTCTCCCCCTCCCCATTCTATTTTTGGAGAAAAATTAACAATTTGAATTTGAACTTTTTTCCTTAAATCGTTTCGTGTTTTTTTTTTCTTCATACAAATATTTTATCGTAATTGTTAATACGCGTACATGTTTTAAGCCTCTCATAAAACGAATAAAATAAAGTATTGCTGCGTGAATGCTTCGGCGTGAAATTTACTGTCGTGCAGAGTACCGTAGTGAAACCTCGGCGATATCCGCGCCTCGGACTTCTCAATTTTATATATCTAGGAAAAAATTAACTACGACCTTCACATACATCTGAATGTTCCTCCGAAGAACATGGCCTTAACCTACACCATTACATAAGTATCAAAATATGAACCGGGCTATCATTGCATGAACTGACCCGGAAACGCCCAACTTCACTTTTCTTCCCGCTGGAGCGCTATACCTTCGGGAGGGTTTTCTTTCGGAAACGGCGCGCACGATAATGTTCGCTTCGTCGAGGCGAAATATGCCTACCAAGTTCGTCCGAGCGCCATCACCGCGAGCAACAAACAATGAGTTCGGTGTTACCACTGCTTTTGTTTGTTTGATTATTGACGAGTGCGGCCGCCACGCCGCCTTCTTTTATTTCCACAATAACCTCGTCGCTGACATCGTTGCCGCGAATGCTACGGTTGACCTCGCACGCGTGCTGCTACCGCCGACAAAGACAGCCACACCGTTACGGTCAACCAAGTTATCGCGATGAATCGTTTTTTCTAGTGAACCGGTAACCACCCGACATTCGAAATTGACGCTGTTCCGGTTTGGTTTTTAATGTTAAATGTTCGGTTTCAGTTCTTTTCATATTGTGTTTAAAATAACGGACTACATTTGTAACTTGCAGCACTCGCGGACCAGAAACCAGTTTGCCAAAAAACAAAGAAATGAAGAAAAAGAAACGAAGCGTTTATGTTTTGTTTGTAAATTTTTTCCGCTAAAAACTTTTTTTCGTGAGCAATATTTAGGCCGTTAGACGCACGAGATGCTCGCATATTCAAATCAATGAATGGCCAAACTGTGCCAATAAATTGCTCTGCCCTCCCGTCGTCCTCTCGAAGGGGCTTTAGCCCCCTAGAGTAACGTATAGACCGACACGCTGTTTCCAAACAAGCCCGCGTTTGCCCACACCAGGTGTGGGCACTGCGCGTGCGCAGAAACCAGATTCGCGTGAGGCGAAGCAACTGCGCATGCGCTATGCCGACAGCAGCGCCACCGCAGAGGCGTGACGTCAAAGATCGCGTTTTCTTTCTTTTTTTTTTTTTTTTTTTTTTCTTTCGCCATTTTGTATTGGCGGAGCGATCAGCGATCACGTGCACCGAGCTGGATCCGCCCATCGTGCGAGAAGGCGACCTTGCGGGCGCCGATTTCGGGCGGATCGTGTTTCTCGCGTTTACGAAATATACATACTGCACTAAAACAAAACAAACTGGAAGGTTTCTTGATCATTCAATGTTATGTGTACACACCGGATACAGAATAATCGCGTTGTTTTATAACGCGAGCGATGTTTTAAAACATGTCTTAAAACCGATGAGTCTTTTGAGGGGACTTTCGAAACAATCGAAAGGATGAACTCGTAAGACAATGGACGACACATATTTGATTGCAGCTGTACTTTCGGCTACACATGGGCCCGTGTTTTTAAGCAGTTTAAACCACAACCCCGATCAGTTGAAGGCGTGCCGGTATCGTCCCTTGCCTGGCGTGTTTTTTTTATTTCTTTTGTCTCATATACACTGAATAGTTGACGATCCGAAAAGGCGTTCATTCGGAGGCTCTGTTATCTGAGCACATTGCGAAATCAAGTCGACATCGACCATTTCGAAATATCTCCGTGCGCTTGTGTCATCATGAGGAGGTGGGCAGCCGTCATGGTGCCTTCATCTCCAACGAAGCCAAGGTTAAAAGATGTGGGTCGCCTGTCAATTCCCGATCAGGCCTAGTTCTACTCGCTCCGAGGAAGTCACACAAAGAGCGCTATCATAGAAACACTTTATAAATACTCAAATTGTGCCGTCGATGCTGTGGAAGGCCACGGTTGCCCTGGGGTCCGGGTCTTGCCTGGGCTCGTTCAGCACCGCCTCTTTCGTTCGTCACGGCCCTTCGAACTCTCTGTCCACGCGCACCTACCACGAGCGTCCCTTTCTCCTCTTCCTCGCCGCTCACGGGGCCGTCCATCCACGTTCAGCGTGGCTCGTTGTCTCCCACACTCCCCTCCCCTCAAGCCTCAAACTCCGGGGGGGTCCGGAGCATCCGGAGTCCCTGGACCGAGTCACTGGACTCCAAGTCGCCCATCTCCGCCTTGCTGGTAGCGGTGGACGTGCATCAGGTGATTGGTGAACTGGTGGGGGAACTTGATGAGCTCTCGCTCCCCGCAACAGGTCCGGGGTCAGGTAGCTGTACGTCTGCTGGATGGCCAGGTAGGTGGTCTCGGCAAAGTTGCCCAGCGTGGCCGTCGAGACTCGGGCCGAGGTGTAGCAGACCTCGATGCCCGCCATGTGCAGCAGCTTCTTGGGCACTGGGGCGGACACGATGCTTGTGCCGCGGGGCTCCGGATCAGCCGCATCAGCACGCAACTTGCAGGGTACGGTGTGGCGCTTTCCGCTCTTCTTTCCACAATAGCCGCTACGGACGGGGATGACGCACAGCTATGCCAGGATGATGGCTTGAAGGATGGCCGTGGCCACCTCTTGGGAGCACATGGCAGGACTGGCACCTCTTTGGAGCTCTTGGAGCACTGGCCGTTGAAGTCCCCAATGGCCACAAAGGCCTTGAAGCGGGTGTGCTGGCCGGCACGCGTCTGCTTCTGCACCGGCATAGTCTTCAGCACCTCGTCCTTCAGCGTGTCCCTGGGACTCTCCGGTCCTCCGCGTCTCCGCCACCCTGCCTTCGTTGACGTGGTCGACGTCGGGATTGCTCACCCCGTCTCTGCCAACCAGGTTGACCACCCGGACGGTTGGTTCGTCTTGCTCCTTGCTAACCGGGTTGACCACCCTGTTGGTTGGTCTGGCCGTTCCCCCTCCAACCGGGTTGACCACCCTGTCGGCTTGTCTGGCCATTCTCTTGCCGAACGGGTTGGCCACCCGGTGCGTTGGGCTGACTGGTCTTCTGCCGGAAGGGTTGACCACCCTGGGAGTTGGGCCAGCTGGCTCCGCCGGTATCCCGGGAAGTGGAAGGTCGCCTTCCCGGATGGCGCCGCCCATTCTGGTTCCTCCGGGGGGCATTTCTGGACAGAACAAGCTCTATTAACATCTTGCAAAGATTAGATCAAGTTCTAGGCCGCAGATTATAGCGCCGCGCAGAGGACCTATCGGATCTCTCACCGACGGGTTCGCGCATTGTTCGGCTACCGCGCTTAGGCCGCGTTGCCGGTCGCGCGCGAGACTCACGCGGAACGGAGGATTCCTCGTTTTGTTTTCGTTCATCGTCATCCCGATCACGAAGATGGTACTTTTTCAGGTCTGTAATGTGGACCGGGCCAGACTCCTCGCTCGCATTTTCCTGAGCGAGCCTGTAGGTAAGACGTGACAGTCGTGCCTTTACCACGAAGGGCCCTTCCCACTTCGGAGCAAGTGAGGCTGCAAATCCGCTCGCTGCGTTGCTCAAAGGATGGGTTCTCCTGAGGACCAAGTCACCCACCTTGTACTCCAGGTGACGATGAGTCTTATCGTACTGGGCCGCCTGTTCGATCCTTGCTGCAACGAGGTTCTCTCTGGCGTCGTGCAACGCATTCGAAAGGCGAACTTTCAACTCCGCCGCGTATTTAGAGAGTGGGCGTTCTGTCGAACCTTGGTTATTTCGTAACCCGTTCTCCAGCGGAGACGATAGCTCCTTACCCAAGTTTAGAAGCGCAGGCGTTAACCCAGTAGATCTGTTCACGGTCGTCCGGATTGCAAAACCCATCTCGACAATGTGTTCGTCCCAGTCCCTGTGTCTCTCCGTTAGTGTGATCAGCATGCTCTTCAAGTTTCGGTTCACTCTCTCAGTGATATTAGCCTGAGGATGGTATGGTGTCGTCCTTTTGTGCTTTATGTTTAGCGCCAAGCAGGAGTCAGTGAACACTCTGCTGGTAAAATAGCTAGCATTATCGCTGATGAGACACGTGGGTGTACCGAAGCGCATGAAAGTTTCCAACAACTTCTCCCAGATGCGCTCCGAGACCAGCTTCCTCAGCGGGTGTAACTCCACCCATTTTGAGAAATGATCGGTTATTACCAATAAATACTGGTTCCCACGGGGACTTCTTGGAAGTGGGCCGATGATGTCGCAAGCAACCATCTCCCACGGGTAGTGACTCACTACAGGCTGCATCAGGCCTGGGGGCTTTCCCCCTCGCGGCTTCGCTTTCTGGCAGGCTGGGCAGCTACGGGCGTATCGGAGTGTGTCCTGTCTCATCCCCGGCCAGGTCGCGACGCGACATAACTTTTGAAAAGTCTTGCTGCCGCTGCCATGACCAGCCAAAGCCGAGTCGTGGAAGTATCCGATAAACCGCCTCCGTAGCCTCCTAGGAATCACCACCCTGAACGGAGAGTCGTTCCCCTCCTCGTTGTCGATTGTTGGAATGTAGCGGAGCAATAAGCCGTCCTGACCCAGCAGGTATGAATCAATATGTTCGTTACATTGACCGCCAGCGTTCCCGGTGTTGCTTGCCATTTCCGCAATTTTCCCCAACACCCGCTGACAAAAACCATCTGCCTTTTGGGCCTCGACAAGCTCTTCCTTGCTCACCACTTCACCCCAAGCCACGATCCTCTGTTCCCTCGTGCGGCCTCCTAACACTGCGACGAGCTCCTGTTGCATCGATCCCTTCCCGCTGTCTCGCTTATGAGCGGCCGCGCAGGAAGCTCGTCTCTCGCAATCCCCTGGCTGCGTCTCCTCCTTCCAACCACTATCATGGGGCGCCCGAGAAAGTGCGTCTGCAACCTTGTTGGTGGAGCCCTTTCGGTACTCGACAGTATAGGAGTATCGCTGCAAAGTGAGTGCCCACCGAGCTAACCTCCCCGCCGGCTCTTTCAACCTTTGAATCCAGGTGAGAGCGGCGTGGTCGGTCTGAATGACGAAGGTTGTCCCGTCTAAATACAGGTCGAATTTCTTTAGAGCAAACATGACGGCCAGCCCCTCCTTCTCCGTCACGCTGTAATTGCGTTCTGGCGGTGTAAGGGTTCGGCTGGCGAATGCCACCGGGCGCAGCTGTCCGTCATGCTCTTGCAACAACACCGCACCGACGCCGTAGTCGCTCGCGTCTGTCTGTACCACGAACGGACGGTTAAGGTCTGGCAGGCACAGGCTGGCCGTGGCTGCTATCGCCTTCGTGAGGGAAGAGAAAGCTACCTCTTGTTCTCCGCCCCAGGCCCATCTTGAGCCTTTGTGGAGCAGCAGGTTCAGTGGCCGCGTGAGTCCAGCGCACCCTGGAATGAACTGCCGATAAAAACCGACCATTCCAAGGAACCTTTGAAGGCTCTTCGCGTCGCGCGGTGGTGGGTAATCAAGAATGGCCCTCAATTTATCCTCGTTCGGCCTCAATGTACCGTCATCTACGACGAAACCCAAGAGGTTGACCCTTGAGGCTGCGAGCTGGACCTTCTTTGGATTAATCGTTAATCCCGCTTTGCTCATTCTGCTTAAGATAATCTCAAGGTGTGCTAGGTGCTCCTCGAATGACCTTGAAAATACGACGACATCATCCATGTATGCCATGGCAAAGTTGAACTTCGCGTCCCCCAGCACGATGTCCATAAGCCGTTGGAAACTCGATGGCGAGTTAGACAATCCAAACGGAAGGCGGATAAACTCAAACAGACCCCTGTGACAGGTGAACGCCGTCTTCTGGACATCGTGTGGTGCTACCTGGATCTGCAAAAAACCTCTGCTACAATCCAAGGTAGTGAAAACCCTCGCGCTACCCAACGAGTACATGATGGACTCAATAGATGGGAAGGGATATGAATCCCTTCGTGTCATCTCGTTAAGTCGGCGGTAGTCAACGCAGAGACGAGCGGTACCGTCTTTTTTTGGCGCTAAGACTACCGGAAAAGCCCAGGGGCTCTGTGACGGCCTCACGGCCCCTGTGTCTATCATTTCATCGAGAGCCTTATCTAGGAGAGCTCGCTTGTGCGCACTCAGCGGTCTGGGATTACAACCCCATGGTCTAGCATCTCCTGTGTCGATTCTGTGTTGTAAAATGTTTGTAAGTCCTGGCCTCTCGGTAAACATAGCTGCGTGTCGATGCAAGGCGTCTGCTAACCTACGCCGTTGTTCTACCGGCCCGTTGTAAGAAGCGACAATCGCTTCAACGTTTCCCGATACGACTCGCGCAGCTAATGTTTGCTCCTCTCGTGATCCGACGAGTGAGCTTTCTGTGTCCTGACCGAAACTCGGTGGGACGGCAAAGGGGATAAGGGGAGTCAACGGATTATAGTGGTACCCGTTATTCTTCAAGTCTATGATAATCCCCTCCCGGCAGACGAAGTCCTGTCCTAAGATCACAGGGATTTGCATGCCTGGCAGATAGAGAAAACGCTGCCTCCTTCGACTGCCGTCGAGGCTAAGGTGAAGGCGTATAGCGCTTTGTGCCCTAGCCGATCCTGCTGCTAAACGCAGCGTGGTGGAAACTTCCCGCACGTGAAGTGCTCGTCGGCGACAGTCTTCGTAGACTCTGTCGCCGATCAGGGAAAGAGTCGAACCGGTGTCAATTAGTGCGTAGTAACTGTTACCACCGATCTCGACGCGCACGTACGGCCCCTTCTCAGATGTCAAATCCTGAGTTCGACATGCCGACGGGGCAAACACCGACCTGTCGCTGACCGCAACTCCAGCCCCGTTGGCAGACTGATGAGGGGCCTCGGCAGCGGCCGGCAACCGCGAGTCGGGAAGTCCAATTAGTGGCGCCGGCCTCTCCCGTTTCCCTGAGACCCATGGGGGGGAGCTGCCGTCCATGTGCACTGACGCTTGATATGCCCAAGCTGATTGCATTTATAGCACCTGACCTGTCTCCTGCCATTGTGTGCTGAGCATCGGTCGCTACCATCACGCGAAGCAGTGTCGCGCCGGGGGTCATTGTAGTTCCCGCGACCCTCGTAATGATTCGCGACTCCGCGGTGGTCGGCTGCGCCGCCTCCCCTAGGGGGATGCGCCCTGGAAGAGCCCGCGTTAGCTGCTCTGCGCCTCTGTTCAAAAGCGAAGGGATCTAAGGCGCGGGGCACAGCAGTTGCGCCACTCCTATGTCCTGTAACGGCCACGTACGGCGTACGTGAGTCGTCGCAAGCTCCCGCGCCTCGTCCTGTCCAGGCGCAACCCGGCTCCAGAGATTCCTCTGCGCGTGGAGGGGGGCGATACGTCAACTCGGCGAGCAAGCTCGCCTGAACGATGCGCGCCTCTCTGGCAAGTGCTTCCAGATCAGCGAAATCACGTCCGCGCAAGTAGGGTTTAAATCTAGGGTGACACTGGCGGATCGCCCTAGCTACCCTCTCCGCGTCTGACGCTGTAGGGTCGGCTCTGGAGTAGAGCTCCTGGAGAGCGCGGACGTATTCTACGAGGCTCTCGTCCGGATGCTGAGTACGGCTGGCTAGCTCATCTCTGATCCGCATCTCATAGTCGGGAGGCAGAAATTCCTCTCTGAATCGTGTCCGGAAATCTGCCATCGAAAGGAACGGCCTCTGCATTCGCCTCCAACGCGCTGCGTCATCCGTCAACGCGATTGGGACGATCTGTATCAGGGCCGTTTCATCCGACGCGCCCAACGCGGCAATGTACGCGTCTAGGTCCTGCAAGAAATCGTGAACCGATGCTGCGTCGGAGTAGCCCGAATAGGTCGGCGTCGGCACGCTCAACCGCGGGCGAGGCACGGGCGTAGGCGCGGGATTCACCACCCCTGGGGCCAAACCCATCTGTCTAGAAAACGTCGCGAACATCGCCGTCATGGCGTGCATTAGTTCGCTGACGTCTCCCGTGTTCACCGCCGGAATTGGGGGTTCTAGCGCTGCCGCAACGCTCGCTTCCCCACTCGTGCCTTCTCCCACGTCTGAGTCAATATCCGCCACTGACTGGGTTGAGGCCTCGGGATGGGCGGCCTTATTCCGTAACCTGGACATGGCGGCAGAACGTTAAACACTGATGTCCAGCGGAGTAACAAAAAAATTCAAATGGGGAAACAAAACAAACCTAAACTTAGAAATCGCGATTCGTGGGACTCCCCGGGAGCGAAAAAAAACAACGGCAGACTGATCGGGCCCCACGTTGGAAGCGCCAATTATGTGGGTCGCCTGTCAATTCCCGATCAGGCCTAGTTCTACTCGCTCCGAGGAAGTCACACAAAGAGCGCTATCATAGAAACACTTTATAAATACTCAAATTGTGCCGTCGATGCTGTGGAAGGCCACGGTTGCCCTGGGGTCCGGGTCTTGCCTGGGCTCGTTCAGCACCGCCTCTTTCGTTCGTCACGGCCCTTCGAACTCTCTGTCCACGCGCACCTACCACGAGCGTCCCTTTCTCCTCTTCCTCGCCGCTCACGGGGCCGTCCATCCACGTTCAGCGTGGCTCGTTGTCTCCCACAAAGAAAAAGCTGATTTTGTTCGCGGCAAAGATAACTTTCCCTCTAATGACCTTGACAAGGGGCCCTTAAGGATTTAATAACTGAAATCAAATGAATCAATTAAAATAACTCGGGAGTCCGGCCTCAGATATTCGCTCAGACGAAGATATACGAGATGCTCCTCCAACGCTCTTGAAAGCGCGACTACGTCATTCATGTATACGTCATATAACCTCCTACAGCCCAAATCATCCATTAATCAGTGACAGCTAGCGGATAAGTCGCAAGAAAGGCGAGTGAATTGAAACAGTGCCCCGACTGAAAGTCGTCTTTTGTTCCGGATAAACTTCGACATGAAAAAATTTCTGGCTGCAGCCGAGTGTTGGATTCGTCGTTTCAAGTGTATATCATTGAGGAAAGGTAAAAATAAATGTCTCCGTCTGTCGCGTGCTTCGATGCCCGTAATGTAACCCACAAAGAAATCTGGCGGCGCCATCCTTCTCTGAAGCGAGAAACGCCAGCAAAACCCGCGATCTTTTTTTTATTCACGTGTGTCGCCGGTGGCCGACACCTACTTTAGATGGAGGAGTGACTTTCACGTTCAATCAGCACTGTACAAGTTCCTTTAAATATGCATATTTTTTCCGATGATTGGGGGGGGGGGGGGGGCGGGGGGGGGGGGGGGGGGGGGGGCTTGAGGTTTTTTTAATCAACTTGTGGCAGCGTCCATGCTGCTTATTTTTTATGAGCGCAGAATCAAAAAGTTCACACTTTTGGGCGCCTGTTGTTCTACACTGCACTCCCTGTAAGGTGCATGCTTGGGTTTGATTCGGAGCCGTAGATTATCCTCGACGTTGAGAAACTCAAACCAGTTGTGATCCTTGAGCATCGTGCCGGGATTTGACTTCCCGACGTTCGACTGAAGGGAATCAGATAAATTGGTTATTTTCCAGAAACAGAGAAGAAAAAATTCGGATAGAAAAGCTTCTACCCAAACACTACACTGATATGCCAATACAATGGCACCAGCCTCGAAGAAACGATAATGAGCACTTTGAATACGTAATGATGCCTAAATAAGTTTCCGTAATAACAGCTTACAAATATTACATTCTGTACAATTTTTCAACTGGCAGGTTGCCAGAAAAAAATACAGAAAGAATCGGTAAGTCATTATGGGGAGAATCCCCTGGCGGCCGTAGCTGTGTGCGCGACCAGTGGGGACGTGATGATGGCGATCTTCCACAGTTCTTTTGCAACGTGAATTCCACACCATTAAGATTGCCGGTCTTAGCAGCCTATTAACGCGAGCTCGTTCAGAGCATGCGCTCTAAACAGCGTCCTAAAATATGGCGTCCAGTGAAAAAAAACCCTATACTCCGATCACTCAAAGCCAAGCGTCTCCGATTATTTTGGCTAACAGGCCACATCGGGGATTTGTCACTCTCTCGAGGGCCGTTAAATAATTATAAACGTGGAAGAACGAAATAAATTATCTCAGGTAAGCCTATAAATAAAAAATTACAACTTAGATTAAAACTTTAAAAAATGAAAAGTGGATGAAGACACGTCCTTTATCTTAAAATTTAATATTTAGATGATTATGACAGAATAATCGCAACCCAGAAAACCCACCAGGCATAAATAAAACCGTGTAGAAACTTTGGCACGTAATGTACAGTAAAGACTAGTGACAATGATAGAACCGATGCTGACAATGCGCAATGGATACGACACACGCCACTAAGCACAATGTAAACATAGGAATGTAAAGAAAGTTTAATATGCTTAGTTACACAGAAGTGAAACATGGGACTAAGAACGGTGACGACAATGTCCGATCGGAAGACGTTAGCGGACCGGGGTTTGAAGACAGTGGGATGGAAGTTAGGTTCTCATTAGACGGGTCATATACGTGCATCTTTCGCCACATGACCACGCTCCCGCGCCTCATGATCACCCACGCGCAGAGAGCAGACTTCGAGGGATGCTGAACGTGAATAGCGGATATATGATGCGTGAATGCGGGATATGATGACGTCAATTTCGTTGCGTGTGCTCGCGCACACCGGCGGCTGCTGACTCATGGAAAGATAGTGCGCCACTTCTTATTGGCGACGTGAGGGATCGAAAACGTCGCTGTGGTCGGCCCACCACAATTGGCCGAATGCTGACTATAACGTCAGCAAAGGATGTCTCATCGACGGAAATAAGAGGAATGTCAGAACTTCAATTTTGACGGTGTTGGCAGTGTTGCTTTCAGAGCGCTATCATTTCAGGCTTCCACCATGCCCATTACAAACACCATAGAACTTGTTGTTCACAAGGTAATGACGTCACGAAAGGTAACCGAACGAGGGCGCCACCGAAACATCTCGCCGCTAATAGAAACTATGTTTGGTTCAGCGACCGCGATAGCTCCCACCGCACTGTCAGCTTAGGGGAGTGTATAATGTAAATCGAGATTAATAAGCGCCCCCAAAACAGATAACTAAGGTACACATGAGCGAACTATCGGGGTCAGACTGGTCATACATCATACAAGAGACAGTCTGCAAACACGAGTAAACGCCATATCCGTGGTTCGAATGCCGCGTGTCAAGTTCTCTCCTAGAACCCATTGCCATGCGGCATTCGAAGCACGGATCTCGCGGTGACCCGCGTTCGAATCTGTATGCAGGCTGTCTTTTGTATGATGCATAAGCAGTGTGACCCCGGCCTTAACGTCGGTTCACACAGGGGCGCTTTCCTTCGTTGCGTTACGTTACGGGCGCTCACGGCCGGTTACGTGGCGAGTCACGTTGACATCCGTGCTTCGAATAAGCGTGGTGACCGGTTCAAGGAGCAGCTTTGCAAGCGACATACGAAACACGAATGTCCCGGTGACTCCTCGCGTAACGTAAGACATCACAAGCAAACGCCCCTGTGTGAACCGACCTTTAAGGGGTATTCACACGAGGGAGAAATCCCGGGGATTTCTCCCCGGCACGCGCATCCCGCGAAGAAAACGTCAGGCTTTGCGACGTGCAAAAGCCTCGAGTTTTCGTCTCGTGATGCGCACGTGTCGGGGAGAAATCCCCGGGATTTCTCCCTCGTGTGAATACCCCTTTAAGCGTGCCAGTTTTATTAGGTGACATATCGGGCCCGATCAGTAAGCGGTTCCAGGGCCGGCTCGCTAGAACAGCGTCTTAGCTGAGACTGGGCGAAAGAAAGCACTGCTAAGGCTGGGGCGCGCGAGCGCCTTGAGACGCGGTTTGAGTCCGACTCAGCTTGTGCGCTGGCTCTGGCAGTGCTTTTTTTCCCCCAGTCTTAGCTGAGGCGCTGTTTCTATGCGGAGAGCAAGTCGGCTGCTTCTGGCCCAGGAGTTGCGGTGACGTCAGAACGACACTGAGCTCTGATTGGCTGATTGAAAAAACAACTAGTGGGTGGACCTCAATTCTAGATGCCTCGAAGTCTATCCACTATTTTGTTTTAATCAACCAATAAGAGCTCGGCGTCCAGACATCAACGCAACACCTGCGCAAAAAGCAGACGACTTGCTCCCCGCATAGCAAGCCGGCCCAGGAGTCAAGGAGCCACCGCTCCTTTACTAGACGGCAAAAACCGACTTCCGGTGCCCGTAACTCCGAGTTCTCAGAGTCAAGATCCCGTGCACCGAGTCCGGGGACCGTTACATGAGAAGTCAAAAGAGCAAGGTATGACGTATATCCGGCTTTCGGACTGACTTCCGGTGCGGAAAAAGAAAAAAAAATGGTGGAAGTATTAGCCCCGAGAGCGAACACAAGCGTCGCTGCGGTCGCCGCGCCCTGATTGGGCGAGGTGCACCGTGACGTCAGGGGGAGGACTCCGCTTCGCGATCTCGCATCCGGCTTGCTTCCCTGCCACGGTTTCCTGGTTGTGTGCCGCAAGCACTTCGAGGAGCGGGACCTTGTCTACCCAGTGTACAAGACGCTGGGTTAGGCCGATACCGACGTGCTTTCGTCCCTTTTATAAGCGTGCTTGTCACTTTTACCTTTATAATTGGGTTAAAAATCCCGCAAGCTATCGGTGACGCCGATGAGCCTCCCTGTCGGTCAACGCGGCATAAGGCAATCGTGCGAGAGGTCGGTGGAACGGCGATATAAGTGTATACTGTAAAACCCTTTATTTTTGCGGCCCCTATTTTTTGCGAATCGGTCATGGAGGACATAATCGCGACCGTTAAATTTCGCGAATTCCAGACGCCTGCATTGAAACTCCTAAATACCAAAATTTTCGCGTACCCTTAAATTTCGCGGATCTTTCAATTCGCGAAAATTAAGGGGTCTTGAACATCAAAGGTTTTAAAGTATCAGACGCTGGAATTCTGTTCCCTCCATGTTCACGATTTAGGAGAATATCACATCCCGCTTTGCAGGCATTTCACATGGCATTTATATCAAAGGCCTTGGGCGGTCGTCAAATTAGCTCGCGACCCCGACTCTGCGTGTGCCACTCTGCGTGCGCTGGTTTGCAGATGTTTTAAAGGCCATCGGTCTTAAGGCCATTGAAGTGCTCGGGGAACAGGGTTCTTTTACGTCAATTTTGGTTCTTCCTGAATTAATGATAAAGTTCGTACACGAATGCAAGCATGTTTTCTTTTGGTAGCAGGAAAAACGGCAGAATTGCCCCTAGTTGCCTGTATGCGAAGTACTGAACTGCATGCCATAAATATGTGCAGTAATACTACCGCAATCTGGAATGTCTATACTT
Organism: Ixodes scapularis; assembly: GCF_016920785.2. Taxonomy (NCBI): domain Eukaryota; kingdom Metazoa; phylum Arthropoda; class Arachnida; order Ixodida; family Ixodidae; genus Ixodes; species Ixodes scapularis. Next base: position 26,580,397 of record NW_024609881.1, read on the forward strand.
TTCTCTAACCTTCTTCCTTTATTCCGGCCTTGTGTATTCGGAAAATAGACTGTTTAGCATGAATTGTCATTTCCAATTAAAAGAGACACTGCGGCAGGTCCCCGAAAGCTTTCTCAGCCTCCAAACTCCCTACAGGTGGACCCTCTGACATGCAGTAAAGGAAAAGAGCAGGAACAGCGAGCATTCGAACGGCTGTCCAGTGGTAGATGCTGCACTAACAGCAGAAAATGTGGAACCTGTGAAGGGTGACAGTTTGCATGATTAAAGCTTCTTGTATTTTAGCTTCAGGACAATTTCATATAGCTAAAATCTCAATTTTAAAGTCTAAGGGACTAATAACGGGCTAGGGACGTTCACCTACGCTTGTTGTACACTACTTGAGTGATATCATAAACAAGCCTGCAGACACCACCAGTGGAGTCATTTGAAATACTACCCGAATCAGGCAATAGCCGAATGCGAGCAATAGAAACAGATATGAACAAATAACTGGTATATGCCCGTGTTCCTTCTTTCTTTACTTTATCCCTGTACTTGGGCTGTCTCACTTGTGATTCTCTATCCATGGCCCAGATTATAATTAACATGTTGCGGGAGCAGCATACAGCTTTTCTGCTTCGGCGTTTTTATTTAAAAAAAAACAGATACAAAAGAATGGTATGTAACCTCTTCATTCATTCAGACCGTCACTAGCATTGAATATGTGGGATGTAAATCTATTGTGATCCCCCTGCAATTGTGGCCACATTTCTTCATTTTCATATCCCAGCGGCGATTCATGCGTTGCCTTTCATGTCAACCCTGCCTGAAATGTTGAAGTTTCTCCTGCAGCTACAAGCCATACCTCAATAAAGTCACATATTAAAATTTACACTTCCTTCGAAAAACGTGCACGAAAAAATATTAAATAGAAATGAGCGCGCCGAAAGCTAACGTCGTCACAGCCTCCACAGGGCGAGCGGAGCGAGTCAGGCAGAAATTCTGTCCTCGCCGTGACGTCACCCCGGTTCGCCATCGCCGTAAGGGGGCGCCACGCAAACTTCTCGGGGCTAATACGTTGGCACCGTCGGCTGCGGCGTGGGTCTGCGGTTCGCTAGCTTTTGTTATTAAAAAGTGTTCGTAAGACAACGGGTAAGACTGTCGCCTGCGATGCCCCATTGTTCCCTCCCCGAGCGTGATCGGGCTTTTGAGAAAGGGCTGAACAGATTTGGGATATTAAGCAAAGGAAGCACGTTCCGTAATACATATCCCGAGATATGGCCTACCTAAAATCGAAAACAAATCGGGTGAAAATAAAGAGTTGACTAACTTTCGGTGTGCGATCGAAAGAAGTTTAAAACATGCTAGTTTTAGCATTTGTGAGATGCGAAACTTGTGATAGCAGGGAGGGGCGATGAACCAAAAACGACTGTCCTACGTAGTCAGCAATGTTCGCTTTTCTCCCACTTGGCTAAGTAGCACCATTTCTGAGGAGGTCACCATTGGCCAGGGCCGTGCAATTACTAGAACTGGCTATCTCTTGATGTTTTTGAAAAACAGCAAATCGTGCTAAAAATAGCGGTGGGTTATACCTTGGGGGTATTACGGGATATTACGATACATGTATTTCCAGTTAGACGGATCGACGTGGTGCTAGATAAATTTGCGTTCTGTTATAGCCGGATAGTGTTAAGTCGAAAGTCGACTTGCAGCCAAGCCCCAAAACTAACCGGCAACCGTCCTCACTTTTTTCTTTTTTGATTTTCGTACTTACCTGATCCCAAATCTAAACGTCACTTTTAAAGGACACGCGATTTTAACTACCCCGGGCTGTTCAGCCCCTTTCCTGAAGCAAAACCGTGTTCGTGCTATATATTTTAATTAAATTGAACCCCGGATTGTTCGATCGAGCTCGAAGCGCGCTTCGATTTCGAATGCGCATTTTATAGTCCTCTCGTCAGTGCCGAAATCATGAGCTCTTAACGTATAAGGCTAACCGTAAAAATAATGCACTGACCATCGGTGAGAAAGTGATGCTTTCGTAACACAGAGTGCTCCGAGTCATCGATGTCGCTCTGTGGATTCGCCAGAGCCACTCGGCAGAACGACCGGCCAATATGTTTGTTTTTCCTCCGCCGACGACATGTTTAAAGGGGTACGACATAGTTACTTATTTACGCAAGTTATCCCCACCCCCACTATTCGCTTGTTTTCGAACGCACCTCGGCGTAGCTAATTGTACACAACACCTGGCGCAAGTCGTGGCTTCGACCGCATTCATGTTGGTTGAAAAGCAATATATATATATTTTTTTTTTTTTTTTTTTTTTTGCTTGTGAAACATTTTTTTTTTTTTAGCTGCTGAGCAAACACCCTTTCTACAGAGGTTAAATCACCACGACCACTTCTGCCACACACGAACGGAGCAAAAACAAAACGAATACTGCGATAGAAAAAGTGGCGTCTTTCGCGCCATTCTACGACGGGCTTTGCGGGGGCGCGGACACATGTCTGGAACCGCAGTGGACTGAGTTGTTTTATTGGCTGTCGCAAGCAACTTACAGGGTGAATGTTCACTTTCTAAGAGAAGATGCAACTCTTGTGCCGTTCAAAATACCTTCCGAGCAATGAGATTATTGAGAGAAAAATCGACATACCGGTAACATCATTTATTGCTTAGATGCTAATCGAGAAAACCCGTTCCCTCAAAACGAGGAGTACAAAAGGCGGAAGCGCAGTTTGCTGAGTCAGGGATGGGGTTAGTGTGTGTTTGTGTTGTCGTTTGTATATGCTTCGTATGTACATGTATGTTTTCGCTCTACAGTACACTATCGTATGTATCTGCACCCGAAGTGTATGTGTGTGTATACCAACTTTGGTGTATAATAAAGATGTATAAATCGCAATAGTGGAACAAACTTTTTTTTGTGGTCGATGAATTAGACGGTACCTAACGCCACCTAGCCTAGCCATCTGCAATTATTCTGCCTGTGTCTGTCATCTGCTGGATAGTGATTTAACCTTCTTTCACGCTTCGCAATATTTTCTGGACCGTGCAATCAACCACGTAGGCTGTTTCTTTTTTTTTTTTTTTTTTTTTTGGGGGGGGGGGGGGAATTTTTTGGTTTCGCGAACGGTTTTCCACTTTCAAAGGTGAGACGTGACGTGCGTGCGATGGTCTGGTTTCGGTTGTCCCTGTTTAACATCGCAGTGTTGAAAACGACAAGACTAAGTGATTGGTTTCGAAACGAGTTTCGTTACCTGCGCGAGAAGCCGGCTTCGGATATAAATACAGTTCGTGAAAAGCTCGTCTCGTATTTTCATTTGCTACATCATCATCATCGTAAACTTTATTAATTGATAAAGTGAAAGGACCTTGCGGTCTCTGGTCGGTGCCCTTAGTCCAGGGCTCCGTTGGCCGCCCAGATTCGGCAGGCTCGCTCAACCAGTCGCTGCTGGTCATCGAGCTCTGTGCTCTCGCTCGGAAAGAAGAGATTTGTTTGGACGTGTGCGAAGCGTTTGACTGCGCGTATCTCGCGATAGCTGCTTAGCAGGTCTAGAGGGCCGCCAGGGGTGCGAGGTATTTGCTTGTCCGAAAACAGTTCGCAATTTTCAACGATTCGCGGTGTGAGAATCGCGCTGTCCATCTCCTGGGCGATCGACCTCGAAATGAAGGTGCATGTTCTGCACCTTCCTGACGTGGAAGTATAAGGTAAGGCTTGTGTCTCGCTCGCATTTCACAAAATTAGATGTACTGACGTGTCGCAAGCCGAACCTCGTACTGTTATTCTACGACAATCATCCGAATGATGGACATTTTGTTAGAAACTTGTGCTTCGTGAAAGTTGCGAATTGTAGCTCTTTTCGGCTGAATCGCAGCAGCGTTCCGCGTAAAGACCTACGACACCCGCAGCGAGGGTGACCACCGAACTGCTAGCAAAATGCGGGACACGCGGGGCAGGGGCAGGGGGGGGAGGGGGGGGGGGGGTAAAGGAAATTTATATAGGGTGGTCCAAGTCACCAGGCTCGATCTAAAAGGGGCCGTACAAATCGACGCCTGCGCGCAGCAATCTAAACTTTTCGTCAGAGGTGTATTTCACAGGTCGAATTTTTCTTGTAAAATTACAAAGCGTAGTTCTCTTTCTGTAAAAAAATAACGCCAAGAAACTTGCCAGGGTCTACGGCGGGCAGCGATGCAGACGACAAAGGTTCAGTGAGGTGCGTTTGGCGATCGTATTGATAGATGGCGCTGCCTCCTTATCGCGACGGGTTATGACCACCATGGTTTATTAAAATGAACATAATATTTTTGAAATGTAAATGTTTGGTTAAAAAATAAATACGGACAATAAAAGCAAAACTTAAAGTAAAAAACGCCTCTGCCTTACGGCGGCGCTTTTGCTGCCAACGAATTTCGTCTGCGTGTCGTCTGCTTTCTTTCGCTGCTCGGCTGCACCTTCGGACGCTGCTCCCGACGCCATCTATCAATACAAACGCCAAACACACCCCGCTACTGAACCCCTGTCATCTGCGTCGCTGCCCGCCGGAGACCCTGGCAAGTTTCTTGGCCCTATTTTTTTACAAAAAGAGAGCTCCGCTTTGTTGTTTTACAAGAAAAAACCGACCTGTAAATATACCTTTGACGAAAAGTTTAGGTTGCTACGTATAGGTGTTGATTTTTACGGTCCATTTTATATCGAGCCTGGTGACTTGGACCCCCCTCCCCCTCCCCATATACAGACCCCTTTATCTAAGAGTGTGGCCCTTTTATTGCGTTCAATACAGAAAACTTCATTTTTTTTTTACATTATCTGAAACATTATCTGAAAACAGGCCTGGCGAACGCTATTTTTTGTGCAGCAACATTTAACCGACCGTCCAACCTTTGCAATGGTTCCGCCACATTTTGCGAGGTACATGTCACCGAGAACCGGAGGAACGCTAGACCCAACACATATACCACTTTTCTGCAGCAAAGTGTCACCTCAAAAATCCACGAAAATTTATTCCAGGTGGAAGATTGATAGATAAAAAAGCGACTCGATTGCAATTCCACTCAAATTCCGGAAGGCAGGAGACCGACTCCAAGATGCAGCAACAAAAGGAGTCTCCCCACCGTCAAGATAGCAGTGGGGAAGGGGGAAAAGGGAAGGGTGGCGGAAACAATTTTCATCCTGGCTGAAAAGTGTTTTGCAGGTCGGCCTTTAAAGCCACGTTCCCCATAAGGCGTCCAGTAAAGCGTAAATTCGACATGAATAGACTTGTAACATGTGCAGGGGTTTTCTCCCCGCAGATAAAGAATGCAAAAAGAGCTCGATGTAGCAGCTCCATTTCTTCATCCTTTTGTTGCCGAACGATCGTGATATCTATAAGTTCAGGGTATCTTTGACCATCTGAAACAGCCTGAGCCAACCAGCCTTCTTTAAAAAATAAAAAAAGCGAATATATATATATATATATATATATATTTTTTTTTTTTTTTTTTTTTTTTAAGGAACTTTGTTGACAAGTACTCTTTACCAACTCTGTGGCTTCGATCTCTTGGGCTCTTTCCCGTCTCGCCACGTGTCAGCCGCTGATAGTGACGGTCGTTTACCGCCCGGGGCGATATGCCGAGACCGCTGCCTTGCCCTTCGCCACAACCGACGGTGCAGCCCCCCCCCCCCCCCCCCTTTTTTTTCTTCTTTTTTTTATTCACAATCTTAATTATCCGCCATGACTCACCTGAAGGTCCTTTTAAGCGGCCGTGAACGCACTTTTAGCAAACCGCTACCGTGTTCCGTGTATCGCAGTACCGGAGCCTTTGAAGCTTTTAAGCGCGTGCCCGGGTGATAAAGGCTCTGGCAGTACGGTACGCTGAACACGGCAACGGTTTGCTAAAACTCCGTAGTTTGTTGTTTCACTATACGGGTCCCACTATTTCTGTAGTATAAACTGTTGACCACAAGGCCGCTTCCTCGTGCCGTTCACAAGCAAACAGTTTAATCGACCTCTTCCACAAAATACTCGCCGACGGGATTTCAATAATATGAAGGTCGTTTCGTTTGAAACCGAACACATGTGTGAAGGAAAAAAAAAAAAAAAGGGGGGGGGGGGTAATTTGATTTTTCTCAAACAGCTTAATCATGTATTAGCCACATTTCCGTAATGAATAAATATACCTAGTTCTGTGGATTTTTAAAAAGAGTAAAAACTAAAGCACTCGAAATCACGCTCTTAATGCATGAGGCGAGGCCTATCTTTTCGTTTAAACAGTACTGCTTTCGCATACATTATGTGAGAAATCAAAATGTCAAGCATCGTATCTTTGATGTTGTGGAGGCATAGTTGAAGCCTTAAGTTTATCTTAGGATCCCTTGCAGATGTTCCTTACTACATACTGGACACCTGCAGTCAGATGCATGTTCTATCAAAAGGTACCACTTTAGTTTAATGTACAATTCCCAGCATAAATGTTCTTTCTCTAATTTCTTCAAAAATTAAATTTAGCCATATCCTTAGCGTGCTCTATAAAGATGACTGTTTCTATCTTTTTTTTCCCCCATTATTTACAACGATGTTAGCTTTCTAAGTTTCTATTGATTTAATCAGTGTTCCCCGTCTTTTTGTTGCATTCTTTGTGGCAGTGATGAGACATACAGTGGCGTTTGGAAGCTGAAGGGGCGACGGAAGAGTTGGCGGTAGAGAAGTGTGGGGGAAGGATGGGGGACGGTTATATGGACGTGGCGCCGTTAGAAAAACAAAATCAACGAAACACCCCAAATCAGTCAACAGTTCAAAGAGTAGTTAAGAAATTCGAGGAGCAGGGTCGCTGTTTGGCAGTAAATCACCCGAGCGTCATCGTCCCGGCTGGTCTCTCGGCTATACATTGCTGCAACGAGTCGATTCGCCAGCGTTCACAACAATCGGACGTTCCATTTTGCCGCGTTCTACAATTAATGTGGTGTCACTTTACGCTCATATTAAAATATCCACACTTTAGGAACACAATATGCGAAAACAAAACTAAATATTGCGCTCTCGTTAAAACATACACTTTACGGGACGTACCAATTTCTGCAACCCCTACCCCCGTCCATTTCGATCTGGATGAGCATCGTACCGGCGTGCGGTCGTGTACAACTACTGCGTGATGCACGTTAAAGACCCCAGGTTAACGGTTGTACTCCACCGGCTAAATTTCTCATCTACAACTGGGAGATTTGTCGCCCATTGAGGCATGCAGACCAAGTTCTAGGCTGTATAAATATACAGACAACCCAATTTTTTACCAATTCTGGTAAAATTTTAGCGCGCATCCGCCGAATACTTCCTTCACGCATATTTTAAAAGAGAGCCTAGGATACTCGGAGAAATTGAAGCACGTTGTTAACTCCCCGAAATGCATATGTGTCACATGACCGACGTGGCGTTTTGCCGATACCGTCAACAATGTCCGCGCGTGGCGTCGTCTGAAGGGCCCCTAACCCAACCCAAACGGCCAAAAGGGTTCAAGCACGACGAGGGTTGGCGCAGAGCTGCAGAAACGTCCGTCTTGGCGTGGCCGCCTGCTAGCATATAGTAGGAATGTGCCATCACATTCCGCAGCGAACCATTCTCATTTTGCCCGAGTCTCACTAGAGCGACAGACAGAAACAAAATACAGCGGCAAGCCTCAGACACATGCAGCATGCTCGAAATGGTACCTTGGGCAGGCGTTGCGTCGTTCGGTGTTCGTGAAGTAAGTACGAACGATCGCAAGCCTGCCAAAAAAACACTGGCGTGCATGATGCTCGCGTTTGAGCATAGCCTCCTCTATTCTACAAGGCTTGTCAAATCGCGAAAGACCTTGATTTCAGGCTTGTCGCTGTCGTTTGTTTCTGTTTGTCGCTCTAGTGGGCCTCAGGCATTAGAGATCAATGGTAACGCCGAGTGGCAACTGGGATGCCACACGGAGTTCATATTGCCACGCTCGTGGCCAAGGGGGCAACGCACGCGGCTTCTACGCGGATGAACCGAGGGTTCGGATCCCGCCTTGTGGCATCGCGTTTGACCTTTTGTTGCCCTGTTGGAAGGCTCAGTGCCTACACAATTGGTCATTGTATCTTCTGGGTATAGGAGCCTTCGGGAACACGGACCGTGTTTAAAGGCAAGCTGAAGCAGTTCTGTATATGAGAAGAAAAAAAAAATTTTTTTTCATTTGGCCTTTAAGATTAAGAATTTCGAGATTATTTTTCAATTTGGTGCACGGATCGCAGAAAAAAAAAAAATATATATATATATATATATATATATATATATATATATATATCTTTTTTTTTTTTTTTTAAGTACCGTTCAAGAGGCCCCCTTTCCGGAGCGTGACGTCATATTCAGAGTTTTCGGAATCTCCGCTCTCGCGCATCTTCAGCGCCCATCAAAGATGTATGCACGCGCACTCTCGCTATTTTCAAAAATGTCAGAAAAAGACGTCACGACTGCTGTCAGTGCGAAGAAAAATACCTGGAAATTTTGCGGGAGGTCGGTGGCCGAGTGGTCTAGCGCACACCAGCTCGGAGCACGTGGAGCGAAAACTCGCGCAACAGAACCCAGGGATCCTGGGTTCGAGCCTCACCCCTGCCCGTTTCGATCTGGATGAGCATCGTACCGGCGTGCGGTCGTGTATCACTACTGCGTGATGCACGTTAAAGACCCCAGGCTAGCGGTTATACTGCATTGGCTGCACTGGCTCATCTACAGCGAGTGACTCGTCGCAACTTTGAAATGGCTGACCAACTACACGCTGTTTATATAGCCACACAACCCCAATTTTTTGGCAATTTCGCAATTGCACGCGCTGCCCACACGAGCGACCCGCACTTGGCGGCCCAAAGATCTGCGTTTGACGTCACGACATGGGGTCGGAGGGTTTCCGTGTTTTCTCGCGATTAGTTACATCTTCGGGGAAAACAATTGTGATATTCAGGTTCATGGAATAAAAATACTCTAGAACTTGCCTGTAACTTGTTCTTTTTTTTCCTTTTTTTCAATAATCTTTTTTAGCTTTTTTTAAGCCGTGGCATGCGGCACCAAGTTAGTTTTTCGCCAGCGCTCGGTTATCCTGCTTGCTATGCCGACACTGACGCCCGTTATTGTATCTTTTGTTTTGGCACAAGTTCGCCACGTTAAATGTTTCAATTCCTCAGCTTTTTTTTTTTTTTTTGTCAGTGTCATTTGGTTTTTGTGCCAATATAATATACCTAAAAAAAAAAAAAAGTTGCAAATAAAAAAATAAAAAAAATTCGGCCGCCTCGGGACAGCGGGAAAGCACGGTACCATCGGTGGCCTCGACGGTACCGTATTGCTGGCCCCAAAAATCGTCGCTTGAAAAGTCCGTATTTAGTGGTTCTTTTTTTTTTTTTTTTTTTTAGCTTCATCTTGCGCAAAAACACCGGCGTCTCGCATTGTATTAAAACAAGCGAGGTTCACGAACACTAGAGTGATTTGAACTCGTCGTAGCAAAACGAAAACACGCCTACAACCTGTCGCCCGCTCTAATGATTTCTCCGCTTTCTCTGTTGTTCTCCGTTCTCGTTCTTACTCTCGGAAGTTGGAACCAGCGATATCGGGGCTTACCAGTTGCCGCAATCTGCTCCTGTCTTTACATAAAGGTAGTCTTTCCGAGCGCTGGTTGGGCGTGAAAAAGAATTCGTATATATAAACCAATAAACTGAGTGCAATGAAACTTCTTATAAAATGTATCTTTAGGTGGTGAATTTATCATCCTAAAATGTAATTAAAATGTACAAATAAATGCACACCCTATATATATATATATATATATATATATATATATATATATATTAAACTTGTTTATGTTCAGGAAGGAAAACGGCAACAACCGTGTGGTTTTTGCCGTTTTCATAGATGATACAACATAAGGCAACAAATTGGCTGGGAGCTTTACCTTCAAAGTTATATAACGCTTAAAATGTGTTGTGGGGCATTGGTGAGAGAATTCGTGTTTTACGTGACATATATTTTCCCGCTAAATTTAGCGGTGAAACTGAATTGCACGTATAGGTCGCGTGACGTCAAGTCAGGTGACGTCGATTATCCCCGCTATATTTGGCGGGGAAGTCATGGTGGTGTCTAGATCACAAGACGCGAAATTTTCAGCGAAATTTAGCGGGTAATTGCAATGGTGTGTAGGTCATGTGGTGTCAAATTTCCCGCTAAAGTTGGCGGGGAAACCGAATTGATGTTTTAGCCACGAGACGTGAATTTTCCCGCTGCATTCAGCGAAGAAACGGAGTGTGCGTATAGGTCACGTGCCGTTAATGTCCCAAGGTGCCTAGGTCAGGTGACGTCACGTTACGCAACTCACACCGCTAAATTTAGCTGAAAATACGCGGACGGACGGGCAAAATTTGGGATTGGAAGTAGCGTTAAAAAGTATTTTATACCTTGAAAAGTAAAAAGCTTCTTTGCGATGAGCACCGCACAGCAGTTTCAGCAGATCCGTGGGTGTGCGGTACCATATGTGAGTAAGTAGCAACGTCAGCCAAACGGTTTTTATTGTTTTTCTCCCTGTGCATCAAAGAAGTTTTTTTCTTAGTATTTTTTTAACCCACACTTCTAAAAATTGGATGTGATGAATGCACCAGCTAGAGGCACTTTGTCAAAATTGTGAGTGCACTCCGCTCATTGGTTTATTAATCAATCGTGTTTACTGCCGAATAGCGCCAGTAAATACCTTGCACATAGGGAAAGGTCCCTCGCATTTCGGGCCGCTTCGAAGCTTCGTGACGCGAACGCGAACACCGGTGGACACCGGCGGGGACGACGAGGATTCCAAATTGATGGTCGACGCTTTAATATAAACATCACTTTCAAGGACCTTACTTGGTTGTTTCTTGCCTTGTATCGCAACATCGGCGTCGCGCGTTGTAAAAATACAAGAAAGTTGACGAAGATTTGAACAACTCCACCTCGTCGCTGCAAAACGAGCACGCGCAGCCTATCACCTGCCTACTTTCTACGCTCCACTCCTCTGTCGCTGTCTTGCTCGTTCTTTCTCTCGCGGGACCACCGATTTTGGCGCTTTCGATTTGCCGCGTTTCGCTACTGTCTTTTTTGCCTTCTTGTTTCGAGAGCACTTTTGATGCATGGGCAGGATGGGACGCTGAACAGGCCAGTCGAATACGCATTTCAGGTACCGTATCCACGACTGCGCGGCGGTCACACGTATCTTTGTTTTTCGTAGGCTGGATCGCGTATCGGGAACCCGTCGGTGGCACCATGCGGCGGCCATCGCTTGACACGAGGCAATACACTCGAGTCTATGGGAGAAATACACAAAAGTAGGAATATCGAGGCTTGTACGCGGTGCTCGAAGGCGAGTATTTTATGATGTGCCGCGATCATTATATCCGGTGTTTGGAGGTCGAATAGGTACTTGTCAAGCGTTCGAACGCCGATTAAAAATATAAAATATGCCGGAGCACCACCGACTGTGCCGCGGCGTTGCTCGCTTCAGTCGCTAATAAATAACACAGTCAAGAAATGAACGACACTCTCCGAGTTTTAGTTCGTCGCAGAAGCCCTCACTGCAGTTCAAAACAAAGGTAGACGCCAAAAAAGCTCTGCACAAGCTCTTGAAACGATGCGAATGTCGCCAGTAAAGGTCTTCTAAGATATCGTCTGCTAAGCTCCGATGACTGAGAGCTCACGAATGACTCCAATTTAACTCGCCGAAACACTTGACTCATTGAAGCGCATCACAGTTTACGCCCAACGAAGTCGCGACCCTCGACCCTCAACCACAAAACGTTTATTAAAAAAAAATATTGGTACCCCAACAGTTTTAATATTCGCACCCAGAATATGAACTGTCATTCCCGAGAAAACACGATAAAAGTTTCATCGTTGAGAACAACCTACTAAGGTAGGAAAATGCAGTTTTCTCCGTTTTTCCCCATAGAGTCCCATGCATTCAATTCGACCCCAAAACAAGCCTCGATCCGCGATCCAGCGTACGACATTAGAGATCAGCGGGCGGTCCTTAGATTCAGGCTGTTATAACAATGGAGGTAGGAAGAAGGGGAGGCGACATGCCAGCTCTCATTTTCGTCCTATAGCGTCCCTTGGTTTTGGTCACCGTTGGAGGCGAGTCGCACCACACTTCTGACTTCACCTCCGGTGGCATTATGTCGCCTCCAGAAGCTTTCTACCTCCATGGTCACAACAGTGCCGCCATTTTTCACCAAAAGGTATCAGCCGGCGATTTGGCAGAAACTTCTTCTCTCACCTACTTTCGAAAGAAGAACTCAAATCAATCTTTAATTTTTTTTTTTTTCCACGCTCCTAGATGTCCTACGGCGGAATCGGGTTTCGGAGAAGCGCGTGCTAATAACCCCAAATACAAAACCACTAAACGTGTAAAAAAAGAAATAAAAATTGGTGTTCCTAAGGCCGGGATATTGACACCAACGTCACGACTCTGCTTGTATTAATTTCCATGTTCTCGCCGCGCATAAAACTAAATAAACATATGTACGCCACGGCTAAAGATAAAACGATAATAGAGAAACGTTTTAACGAGTTATACCGCACGAGACAGTTTCTTGTTTCTGTCTTTTTTTCTCTTCCGCGGTATTTCTTGTTTGCTCGAGGTCGTGTGTTACCTACAGCCCGGCTTCGGTGGAGAGCGCCTTTCGTTTCCGGGGTCATGCGGAGTAAATATCCTTCATTTCTGATTAGAATAAAACCGAGAACCGACACTCGCTTGCTTGTTTTCTTTCGTTAATACTTTGGGTATTGATTTTGTTTCCAGGTGTTTTCGATGCCAGGAGGTTTCTGGTCTGCAGCCGTGACGACACGGCGTCTACCGGTCCAGTCTTCACGTAACACGGGACGCTGTTCGGTCGGCGTAACGAGGTCTTTAGCGTCTACTTATCGAGTCACGCTTGCTCGTCGCTCACGCCTGCCGGATCGACTAAAGACGTAGTTTCTGCTAAAGTGCACACGCAGCCGACGCTACGAGCAATCAGACAGGCTCGAGAGCACACCATCGTTCTGCTTATGTACGTGTTCTATCATCGCTGAACCAATCATAAGCAGAAAAAGCCTAGTGACTTGCGCTTTTCACGCTGCTTGACTTGTCGTATATTACTTTGTAGCCGTTCCTGCTTCTTTCTTCGTTTCCACGCACAATACATTTGAGTTGTGTGTAGCGCTTCTGTGTTTCGTTCCTGTCCCTGTCCTCGACTTTTTGTGCGCTATTTCTTTTATTAGTTCGTAGCTTGGGCTGCGTCTGGATTTAAAAAAAAAAAGCATTAAAAGGGAGGAGAGATTGAGAGAAAGAATAAACTTTTGTTCATCAAAGAGCAGACGCTGTCTTCGTCCCCTGGTGGGTGGTCTCCTCGGTCCAGGAGGCCATCCTCGGCTACTGTCGGCTACACTGTACCTCGGCTGCCCGCTGGGCCCTGTCGATAGGCTCGATCTTGTCACCAGGGTCCACTCTGGTCAAATGGCTCTCCCACTGCTGTCTGGTGGGTGGGTCTCTCGATGGGTTGTATCGCCATGCTGCCCAGGCCAACGTTACTGGAGCAAGCTCAGTTTCACAGCTCCGCCTGCGACGTTGGCTCAGTGATGGTCACGAGAACTAGCAGCGCTGCAGTCGAGTCTTACTTTCGAATTGTCTAGCCCGCCAAGTTTGAACAGCAGTACTTGAGCTTGGGCGAGTTGTTGATTCATACTAACATTTTACAGCGCAAGGAAACAGACGTACACAAAAATAAATTGCATACACTCAGAGAAAGAACTCTCACAATGCGCTGACTCTGATCTCTGTGGTGTATTACACTTCATCTTCACCATCTTTTTTTTTATTATTATACACATGGAAGTAAAAAAAAAGACGGAAGAAAAGAAAAAGAAAAGGAAGCTCTCAACGCGGTGGTAGAAGACGACGCGCGAGACAGGGAAGCAAGATCCGACTGCAGCGCCGCTAGTTCTCGTGACCGCCACCTGAGCCACTCGCCTCTGCAGGCGAGAATAGGGAGCTGCGAAACTGAGCTTGCTCTAGTAACGTTGGCCCAGGCATCCTCCCGCCATGTGGTAGAGGTTGTTGGGCACCTTGCAAGCTCAGTTTGCATTTATATTCGTAGGAGGCTGGATGTGTCAGGTGGTCGCAAAGGAAATATTTTTTGTTGTTGTATATTTCATGATAACAAAGTCAATTTAGTGCTTGATCTCATTTTTTTTTTTATGAAGCTGGTGTTAGTATTGATATAGCTTGTTTTTTTGTGTGTGTTTCGGATGCCATGAACGCGCAGAAAAAAAGCACGTTCGTTGTACATACGTGGGACCATTGCAACACACTTATTAAAGAGAAGCTGAAGAGGATCCTGAGAAGAGAAAAAACGAGTTTAAGCTGAATTCTCGCGCATTTCTTTCCATTCAATTCAAATGTCACGAGAATTTGACCGCACATAATACTATACGCGAGATAAAAAAAAAAAAAAAGAAACTAACCCCTGGGTGTGAGGTTGTGCACGGAAGTTTCAACTGCCTTGCGCGTGTCGCTTGTGAGGGAACGCGGGCAGCGATTTGAATGGCTCGAGTAAGACTTCCGGAAGGTGCGGGAATGTCGAGATCTCTGCAGAATCAACACCTCCTAGGCAGAAAAACCTGCACGTTACGTCACATGACGTCACGTCCGGGGGTTTGGCACTCGCATCCAATCAGCGCCCATGCGGAACCCCCGGAAATGACGTCCTGTGACGTAACGCGCAGACTTGAAAGCTGTCTAGGAGGTGTTGGGAGAATACGTCACGATTCCCTCCTCCCACCGAACGCGTAGGGAAGGAGGGGCTTCAGCGCCATTTTGAAACCGCTGTTGTGGCTACTTTGCGCATCAATCTGAAATATAATTTTGGTATTCGCGATCCTGGAAACCAAATCAAGACGATACAAGTGTGTGTGCGTGTGTGTTCCCCTCTCAAACACAGAAACGCTTTAGTGTTCCTTTAAAAGAGCCTAGTAAAATAAACTAATTCGCTCTTTTTTAACCACTGAGTGCCGTGAACAACAACAAAAAAAAAAAGTGTGCTAGACTTACTTAATTTTAAAATAAATTAAAATCGCAAGAATGTATTTTCTTATGGGGATAACGGCTTTTTTTTAGGTCATAAATATAAAAGAAAATACATTCTAACCAAACCTAAATGGTTGCGTTGTACGTGTTCTGAAGTGTACGCGTGCCAAATTTGGTTGTGACAGGGCAATATTAACGACAAGGATTCCTGCGCGCAAACTGTGAAGATGCCCCAAAATTGCATCAAGAGAAGAGAAAAAAAAAAACACGTTGGAATGTTACCACGGATGTGTAGTGATATGCTCTTTCGCGGCGGGAAAAAGAATACCTTGTTAATCATTTTCCACGAGAAATCGAAGCTACAGAAGACTGCGATGGAGGGGAGACGTCTAGGCTCACTTCTCATCATGAACGCGATGGCGGGCAACGTCACAATTCAAAGAACCGAGCACAAAAAAAAAAAAAAAAGGCTTAAATTTATGTTATTCCGGGTTGCCGGGAGGTCTTCAAATGCGTATTTAGACCGATGTCGCGATCGCAGCCGGCACTTAATACTTTTATACATAAACGACGGAGATTCGAAATATAGTAAAATACCATAAAAACACAAATCACATTTTTATATTTGTTCAAAATATTGTTGTTTTTCGACCCGCATCTCTCGATCGTACAAACAGAAGCAGTCTGCCAACATTTTCTGAGGGGTGTCGCATTCGAAGGCCCTGCCACATTGGTCATGCAAAGACTGTCTGCAGCCATGTTTTAAGCATGTACGAAGCGAACATGCTTCGAACAAGCTCGAGGCCAGATAATGACGTCATCGTGCATATGAGCAGTGCGAAAGCAGGGCCTGATCAACGGTTACGAATGGACATGCCGCGAACTTACGTCACGAATCCGATCTTGGACGTCGAACTTCCAGGTTCGACTAGTTAGCGAACCTTTCGAAGTTTCGACGATATCCGACAAAGTTCGATTTTTCAACCACGTCGCCCGACTTCAACGAGAGAAGTTTAAACTTTGGAGAAACGTACGATACGAATAGTTTGTTTTAAAAAAAAATAACGAATACAACGAGCAAATATTCGAAAACGCGCGATGAAAATGCAGCCAACCGCGCGCAGTCATTGGTGGAGATAGGGGGTAGACAGAAGCGCGTGGGCGCATTTGGAGGAAAAAGAAACGCGCGGTACGGCGAGGAGCGGACGAATTCGCGGGCCGTAAAACCACGCGGGATTACGCCATGTAAGAGTAACCGTGCGAACATTTAGTCACGAAGTTAGTTTGTTAAATACTGCAAACCTCCTCCGCCAGGTGGTGCCACCTCGTTTTCGCTCAACGCGCATGCGCGGAATAATCGAACTTCTGTCAAACTTCGACTCAGAAAGTTCGTTAAGCTGAAATCTGGCCTAACACAAACTTCGGCAGGTTCTAAAGCCTAGGTGAGATTGTGACTCGACACCTTTCTTTGTTATTTATTTTTGAGTGAAGACATGAATTGATCACATACGTGAACGAGCTTTTCAGTTCTCGTTACACCCACCCAACTCGACTCCCTTGATGCGCTCCTCAGGAAGACATATAGACATGCTCTCCTACTCCCCCCTCACGCCCCAACGTACCGCCTGCTCGACCTCGGCATACACAACACAATACGCGAACACCTAGACGCCCACCACGTGTCCCAACTCACCCGCCTCGCATCCTCACCCACAGGGCACTACATTCTTAACACTGTAAACATACCCCCCCCCCCCCCCCCATCATCCCAATCCCCCACTCCCCATTCCACCGCACATACGTAACCGCATCCGAGTCCACCCAATCCCTCGCCACATGCACCCAACTTGCCATAAAGCCCGGCGACTAGCACGAGCCAAAATCCACGCCAAACTATACCCACCATCACCATGCACACTATACACTGATGCCACACCCTACCCTCACAAACCTGCACACTGTGTAACTGTTCTCGGCCAACATCCACCACCAAACGTCACGGCGGCCACCATCCTCACTACAAACACAACCACGGCGGAGGAAGCGGCCATTGCCCTTGCGCTCGCCCAGAGCCCCAACCCCCAATTCTCAGCAGGCCATCCGCAATTTTATTCGCGGGAATATCTCCCCCATGGCCTTCCAAATTCTCACCAACAACCCTCCATCCGACACCGTGACCCTGCTGTGGACACCAGCCCACACAGGCGTAGGCGCTAATGAGATGGTGCACGATCGCGCTCGCGAGCTTATCGACCGAGCCGCCGTTTCAACTGCGCCTACACGCGATGCCCCTGCAGGCAAGCCTACCTCCCTCGTGCAATACAGGGATATTACCCTACACTACCGCCTCTTCCGCCGCCAATACCCACCTCCGCACCCCCACCTCTCCCAAGAGGCAGCACACATGCTGCGCCTCTTACAAACACACACTTTCCCCCACCGAACACAACTAATACACACTCACCCACACCTCTTTACCACCCCCGCCTGTCCTGCCTGCGGGGCATTCGACACTCATTACCATTCTCTTTGTGAATGCCCCGCAGACCCATACCCCCCTCTTCCCTCCCCTCACCTCTGGGAGCAGATGTTGCGCGACCCGGAGGAGTCAGCCCAAGTCCTGACCACCTCCCGGGCCCTGGCGATCGCGGCGGCCCTCTGGGCCTCCACCACCCCCAATACCTGATCCCGGAAGAATAAAAAAGTTTCCTCCTCCTCCTCCTCCTTTCAGTTCTCATAAGGTAATGTTGAAATGCAAGAAAGTTAATATTTACTATAACGTTCACAATTTTATGTCGCGTTAGGTTAACGAAACGATTTCCATAACGTACCACAAGGGTACAGCGTAAACGAAAAAAAAAAATACAAAAAAAACTTAAAAATTCGGTTCTACTTGAAAATGTTGGCATATTTAATAGCAATTTGCATTAAGAAACCAAATGTTTCTTAATGCAAATGCAAAAGCAGGTTTTATAGCTTTTAATTTATTTAACAATCGAGCTTCACACCTCGGTGATTCTTCAAATCTCGCTACAAAAATTGGCAATTTTCCATAACTCTGAATTTACTGCTCAGTTATATCCTAATAAAATGTAAGCAATAACTGAACGTAACTGGTTTGCTTTACCTCATAATCCACCCGAACGAATTAACTATTGCTAATTCAAACCAACTTCAAGGTTTAAATTATAGTTAGCATTTTCTTTTGTGGCCCCGGAGTGCAAGGTGACGTATGAACAATGAACAAACCTTGCCTTTTTCTTGAGGTGAAAACGGGTATAAGCAGGAAACAACGGCCGGAAGACAATGACCAAGCAGACGACGCAGCTTCTTGCGCGGGAGTTTCGGTTTCGTCAGAACGACCCCGAGCTCTGATTGGCTTTCATTGGAAGGATGGCGGGTGTAGACCTCCATGCTAAATGCATCGTGGTCTACCCACTATTTTTTTTTTATCAGCCAATAAGAGCTCGGCGTTCTGGCGTCACCACGACTCCTGCGCAAGAGCAGACGAACTTGCGCTCCGCGTACCACCTAGAAGACAGAGACCCAGCAGCGCCTACTAACTTGCGTCAGCGTGGCCGCCGGCGCGTGTTTGCAGCGTCTCACAAAGAGAGGCACGCCATCAGGCGGCGACGCAAAAACGGACGCGCGTGCCGCTCTGCGGCGACTCTCGTCAAACCTCGGCGTGTTTGTGGCTTGGGGCGGGTCAAAGGTCCACTAATGATGACGTCACACCCGGGCCTTCTTTTCTATGCATTATTGGCTAAAGACGCTGTCCAAATCAACATCAACTAGCCGAAATGAAGACCGTGCTGCTCGGAAGCATCGAGGGGAAGCCCGATTGAATTGTCCCCCGAAGGTCGCTTCGAGAGAGTCCATCACTCAAGGTCCTCGACGCCGACCGCCGAGGTCGACCGCTACGTCCTTCTTCGGGGATGTGGTAGTCGATTTAATACGCTCACGCTTTTGTTCTTGTAATTCGAGCCAGATGCGCCGATTAAGTGCCGAGGGGCAACGTCCAAAGAAATGCCATTCCGGCCGCCGGCCGGTGTAGCAACGGCCACGTTCCTTGCCGTGCCAGGAGGCCTCCCCGCTCGCCCGGTAGTCTCGGGAGCCTGGCCAAAGACACCAAGGCCGTGCTGCTGGACTACATACGTCACTCACTGGGGGCCAGCACGCTTGCGTGGGCATTCGCCTGTTCCGTTCGGGGGTTTATCCAGGACTGTCGATCGGAAACGCGTCTCAGCCACCGCAGTTCAAATCAGCTCCGAGTACGATGTCTTCAGGGGCGTCCAGCCAACACCTCATAGATGACAAGGCTGGAGTGCTGAAGTTTCCACGTTACTGGGACTGGTGTGCGAGACTTGAGAACGCAAGTCCCGACCGCAGCACTCGTGTGTAGCCTTCCCTGCGCCGGCCGCCGGCACGTGACGTAGAAAATCCAGCATTGACTCCGTAAGTGTGACGTCATGGGTCCAAACAAACCGTTGCTAGGGTCGTTGTTATGGACAAATACATGTGACAGGTTTCGCTACGAAAACCCCACCGTTCAAAAATCGGGAGTAGGATTTAAACTTCTAAAAATCACAGATATAGAAAGCTTTAATGTCATATATGTTCCGACAGAGGTTAGCCGGTAATCGCTTGTTTCTGAAATATTTACGGCTGCAACTTCCGGTCCTCAAGATACCTGCAGCAGACGACGAATGCAAGAAGTATGCCGTCTGCCACACGCCGGGAGCCAAACTGGCGCTGTCGTTCGAATCGTGTGAATAAGGACGATATTCTGATGTTGCATTTGTTCTTAACTTAAAAGAATTCATAGTGGGGTGCGATGCAAAATATGGTTTATCGAAAGTCCGGGCGTCGATCGAGATGATCGTCTGCTCAAAGATCGCATTGGACCCGTGAGAAAAGCACTTCAGGCGATCGGTCGAGTTCCCAAATTTTGTTTGTGGACTCGCGCTACGTGAGGGTGCCTCGTACCTGGTTGTAACCATCGCTACAATGGTTACTGAAATATCGCGATAGACGTGGAATTCTTTAATAACCTGACAACCTCAATAACAATAATAATAACAATAATAAACGAATTACCTTGAAGGCGTACGATTTGTTCCTCCTGCTGGCCTGCACTACGCCGGTAATGCACTTCAGGTCGTCGTCGTGAATGATCTGCATGACGTGGTTTAATTTTACGGCATTTTCACCCCTCTGAACCAAGCTGGGTTCTTCACAGAAAAAAAAAAACGCACAATGCGAAGGCCACTACGGCCACGGCAATGCACTTGTTTTTGTCGCTTGTTTACCGACGCTATTCAATGAAGACGCCCGCTGCAACAGAGGCCAGCAAATCTATCGTGTCGTCTGCTACCAAAGCAAAGCGGAGTGGAATACTTCAGAAATGGCTTTCATTGTTGCAATACGACACTGAGACGACATGAACATCATAATTAGACATCAAGAAGTTAGGTTGCTTACAAAAAATTATTTACTTACTCGTAAGCAAAAATCTAGCCTCATGTGGAGTCTCCATGCATTTGTCCATAGCAACATCCCTAGCAACGCTTTGTATGGACCCAGACGCCTTGTTGTGACGTCATCACTTACGGGGTCAATTGCGGCTTTGTCGCGTGGGAAATATCGCCGAGGGGCGTCATCCGCTTCGGCGTTTTCCTCGAGGCTCGGAAATGACGACGTCGACGACAGACTCTCGGGGCAAGGTGCGACGGGAGATTGAAACAAGATCGCGCCTCGTTCGGAAAGTCCACGACTGCATGCCTCGTTGTGTTGTTCACGTTCTTTACGCAGCCGCAATCCATTAATAAGCGGATCTGTCACTATACTAAAGCTCAGAGTATCCGCCCTCTTTTCTACCGCTGTCCAACGCCGCAAAGACGGTCATACGTTTGGTCGCGTGACGTGACATCTGTCTGCGTGACTGCGGCTCGTTGGTGCCGCCATTTTGGTTCCTATCGCAGCACGGGCGATGGCTATTGTTCCGAGATGCGACTTTTGAAAGTAGACGCGGTCTTATAAGATGATCGCTGTATCTTTTTGCAATGCTCCGGTCGTGAACGCAGGACGCAGAACGACGCAGCAAACAAAACAACAAAAAGAACTCGCTTTTTTTTTTTTTTTTTTTTTTTGTCAGGCACGTCGGCAGAAGTTGTTGACAGCTGTTGACAGCCCCCAAGCTGCGACAACTCGAGTTCAGCGCAAAATCACATGCCGTAATTCGTGCCATCCTGGGCTTACTACTGGTCAGAGCTGCTAAAAGCTTCTTTTTAGTCGAAATACACAATATAAGTGGGGCGAACCGTTTCAATTATTTATAAAATACGTTTTTGTTCAGTATTTCGGATCAGAAAAAACAAAACAAATGCAGTTTAGAAGGCACGGAAACAAGAAATGACCCGTCGACATACCCGCCACCAAGCGGTGAAAAAGGCGGCGCATACTAGAAAGGGGTAGTGGGATCAGGCGCCCTCTCGAGCCGTCGACTCGGAGTGCGGCAGCCGTGACCGCGCACTGAGCTCACTACCCCTCCGCTAGTTCACGGCCACTCAAGCAACCAAGGACATCAAGAAGGAGGTTATTTTTTGCTTATTTGTGTAATTTTAAGTTGCCTATAACTTTTAAAATAAAGCGAAATTCGAGGAAAGGAAAGTTTCATTAAGTTACTACGTTCAGTGCGCTCAGGTTCGGTGCAAGTTAAAAAAAGTAAAAAAAAGTTTTGCAGGGCCCCTTTAACTCCCTTCTCCAAGTGAAGCCGGCTCCCAGCTTTGAAACCACGCGAAAAGCCTAACAAAACGGCACCTAGTTTCCCCGATATCAAATGAACGTGAATTTTGGCTTCGGTCCCATTGGCTGGCGCGCTTTATAGTTTCAAAGAGCGAGGCTCCCATTGGCCGCTGCGCGTCAGTTTCAACGACCGCCACCCGATGGCGCTGCATGTCCGCGCCGTCAGCGCGCCGGTAACACGAAGCGTTCAAGGTCAGAGCGGCGAGGAGAGTGCGCAGAGCGGCGAGGAGAGTGCGCGCTCTGCCGTCGGCGCAAATGCGCCGCAGACGAAATAAGAAGTGCTTTTGGCATTCACAACTCATTAGAACTGCTTAAATCTTCCTCAAGCCCTTTTTTTTTTTTTTCGCTGTCCGCGAATTTTAAGGTGCATCTAAGTCTATACAATTTTCCCGTGGCCTTATTAGCTATGCCATTTATATGCTGGTTCCAAAGTAGTTTACTAGTTATTTTCACTCCAGGGTACTTGTAGTGGTCAACAAATCTGATGGGGTTCGCATTTATTGAACAGCTATATTTCAAAGGATTCTTTTTCCAGGTTATTGATTTCGCAACGCTTTTATCATGGTTTATTTTCATTTGCCATTTGTCTGACCATTCCTTAATTTTCGTTCATGCCTCGATGAGCATTACCTAATCTTTGGGTGATTTTATTTGAGAGTAAATAACACAGTCATAAGCGAATAATTTAACCGGAACATGATTGTCCTTAACGATCGCCCCAACACAAAGCCCTGTGGTACCTCCGATGTTACTGAAAGTAGTAAGGGAGTCAGTGTCATCAAGAGACACATGTCGCGTTCTACTAGACAGATCAGAGGCCACCCAAGTAATTCTAAATGAATACGACCTTGCCCAGAAATAACTTTACATGTCGCTCCTCAAGTACACGAATGGATTCATTTCACTTACATTTCAAGCTTGTTCACCCTTTTGCTCGAACAATCAAAGCGAGGCAACCATTTGCCTGTAGCGCTAAGTACCTTTAGTTTCTTGTCCCCATGGAACCGCTGACGTGACCCCACAAATGCTCCCTGCGGTTGTTTTAACCGCTGGGAGAGGTACCCGCATCCACCAGCAAATGGGCCCTGGGGGCGATGGTAGAATAAATCTTCAGGACAGTTTTGTAAAGCACCAAAGAGGGCGGTGACAGAGCAATGGGTTATTTGTACAAAAGGATTTCCAAACACATCGCTTTTTAGATGCGGAGCATCTCTTGCTCGGGTCTATGTCCCGCGGCGTCGTAGTCCGCACTCACACTACGCATGCGCAACTCTCCTCCTTCCCTCTCTCGAACAGCTGCGCGTTACTCTCTCCGCTCTCTCTCTCTCCCAGCTGCGTGCACTTCGCGTGCGTTCGCTTCTACTCACACCGCGCGCGCATGCGCAACTCTCCTCCTCTAGTCTCCTCTCCTTCAAGTGTGAATATAAGCAGCGGTAGCGCGCTGCGTGCGTTCAGGGGAGGAAGTAGAGAGTTTTAGTAATACGTATAGGGGCAAACGCAAACCCCCTACGTTAGCGTTAACGTTGCGTCGACGGAACGTCACGGAGCGCGTCGAATACGCACTTTTAGTACAGCGGAAGAAGAACGCATACGTAAAGACTTGTAGCGCCATCTAGATGTGCTCCTGTAAACTGCTTCAAACAATCTAAGGTGGGTATTCGGTCAAGCAAATCCAATGCCCCGATTCTCCTCGCTTTGTTACGGAAGGACGGAAGTGCGTGTTTTCGTGTGCCTGTTGTGTACGTGTTTTTTTTTTGTTTTTTTTTTTTTTGTACCGACCGCACGGTAAACACCTTTTTGGGTTCGACGGCGTGGCCAACGTTCTTGGCTATCGACACCCATCTTTGTGGGTGCTCGAAAGGGTTCGTCGCGTTGACTTCTTTGAGGAGGTTGATGCCATCTTCAATGGTAAAGCGAACCCGTACAATGCGCGTAGCACTTCCGCTGGTTTGCCTCACCGCCGCCATTTTTCAAACTGGGCTAGTCTCGCGCTCTCCCGTGCGCGACGAGAGCAACGAGATGGCACGCAGGGGACCGCTACGTACGTTCGCAAAAATCGATAGCGAGCGTACGTACGCAAGGCTCGCCGCAGTACGTACGTATGGCGCATGCGCAGTGTAGAGGACGCAACGTTAACGTATGGGGTCTGCGTTTGCTCCTATACGTATTACTAAAACTCTCTAGTGGCCGAGTGGGCTAACGCGCCTACTCGGAGCGTGGAGCGAAAGCTTCCGTGGAACTTCCTGGGTTCGATCCCCGCCGCCCCCGCCCGTTTCGATCTGGATGAGTTTCGTACAGGCACGCGTTCGTGTGATCACTACTGCGTGATGCACGTTAAAAATCCCAGGTGAGCGGTTGTTCTGCACTGGCTAAATTTCTTATCTTCAGCTAAGAGACCGATTACCCGTTGAGGCGCATCTCCATCAAGGCTGTATAAACATAAAGAGCAAACCAATTTTCTGCGCGCGTTCAGTTCACCCGCTGTTGACTCCACTTCTCTCCGCAGGCTTCCGATGAAGTGTGATGGAAGCAACAGTCCCGTCAGTTAGTGGGTTGGCGCAAGCAAGCGTCAGCACCACCCCACAAACAACGTTAATAGGGGGTTTTCGTAGATAGTTTTCGCCGTCCCGCAAGGCCCTCCGCAACCCGCTACGATAGCGGGAACTCCACAGTCAAGGCTATCGGCGCGCAAGCGCAATACCAACTTCTTCGTTGCGGAACGCTTAGCGTAGGGGTCAGCGCGGTCTACGAAAACTCCCTAATAACACCGTTAATAACGATCCGCGATGCTCCGCATCACCCCATGGTTCCCCTCGGGGAGATGGTGTAATTTTTTAGTGCGTCAGCATTAGTGTCCACGTGACAGGGAAAAGCTGACAGAGTCCGTCTGTGAATAAAACAGTGAAAAGGGAAGCGCGCCACGTAGAGAGGAGAGTATAGGGAAGGACTAAGGCAAAGAAGGAGGTGACGTCACGGGGCGGAAGCCAATGCGGGCGCAGATGCTGGGGCGAGTCTGAACTCGCAGGTATGAAGTGTGAACCAAGTACTGGCGCTAATCCAAGTAGGCGGAAAAAAAAAATCAGGGGAAACTCCATTGCTGGATCCTTAGGGAATGTGTTAGCATGATTCTTTGGGGAAATTCCACATACGTCCCACTTTGGGAAGTGCTAAAACTGTCCCCGTAACGAAGCCGAAAAGAGGAAGCAAAAGAGAAAGCCAAAACAGAAAAGTCAAGGGGTCAGCGTTAGCGTTTCCCAAAGGAAGATATCTGTAGTGTTTCCCATGGGTCATGCTAAAGGATGCACTATAAGGATCCAACTATGAATCTTCCTTTAGTTTTTACCTAATCTTGCTTTACGCAGGCAGCTCTCTCTCGTTTTGTTTTGTCCCAATTTGGCATCGTTTCATATTGAAGCAGATGTATGCTTTCAAACTCTTTAATTACAGGACTGAACGTCCGTCATCTTCTATCATTCTTGCCCCAACCTCCGCGCGCTCTTTCTGTCACGTTGCTAGCTCGTCCTCTTCTTCTCCGCTACAATATGTTATGTGTACTACATCGTGCGTCCGTGGTGCACGTTAAAGACCCCAGGCTAGCGGTTGTACCGCACTGGCTAAATTGCTCATCTACAGTGGGTAACAATGTCGCCATGTTCTGGCAGACTAAACTCCTGCTGTATAAACAACTAACGACTAATTTGTTTGTTTTTTCGCAGTCCAGTGACTGGACACTTCCAGCTGGGTAGATAAGCGATGTACTGTTGTATGTGTCTAGACTCGGAAGGTATACAAGAATAATAACACAAATTCATTTATTTACGCGATAAAGGCAGCTAGATTATTATATATGCTAATTCATACCGTATGCCAAGCATTCTCGCATCCGATCAGGAGTCGTGTGCCGCGTTCACGCTTGAAATCAAACATTCAAACTCCTCGTAAAATATTCCGAGAGGGCATTTTGTGTATGGGCGGATTATTGACCTCACAAATAAAATTAAATCTCCTTCGATTAAACATTTCCGCCACATCGTCTGCTAGGAAAAAATGTGTAGCACGTTCGCAGACGACCGCGGTTAGCGGCTCCTCACTGGAGACCTGGGAAAGCTGACCTGCACAGAACGCGTCCTTCGACCGTTCACAATCTTGGAAGGCCGGGAGGTCGTTTCAAGTCGAGGGGAAGATCCGGCTTCAGAATTCCAAATCTCTTCGGCGCGGCGTCTTCGCCGTTTGCGCAATGGTTATCGGATGAAAGCACAATAGTAAACAGGTTGCGCAGGTAGACGATGGTTCAGACATCTGCGTCTGAGCATGATCAACTGCGGTACTAATGCTTATGACAAGGGATGTCGCAAACCAGCCAAGGTTCGAGTTCGAGGAGGTTTCGAGTGCAATGTGCGTGAAGGCGTATGTAAAGGTATAACTCGTCAAAAGCAAGTGTCACCAGTCTTGCGGCCTGATCAAATTAGCTTCCTTGGCACGCCGAAGTGCTGCGTCTCTGTGCCCTCGCACGCTTGGATACCGATCAAGATTTGTTTCGGCACCGTGTGGATGTGTTTTGCGAGTGCAATTTGCGTGAAGCCGTGTGTACCTCTGGAGCAGCATTTTACTTTTACTCTGACTACTGTATTTGTAACTTGCGGTACTCGCGGTCCAGAAACGAGCTTCATCCAGTGTCCAGTGGCGACGGAAGAGGTGGGGAAGGGGGTGGCATCAGCGCCACGTATTTCTTTTTTGTTTACTAGACGCTTATGGCAATCAAATTAGTAGTACGAAAACAGTAGTACAAAATCTTACAGGGACGCAGTACTTCGGCGTGCCAAGGAAGCTTTGATCACGCCGCGAGACCGGAGAAACTTGCTTTCGACGAGTTGTGGCTTTTTCCTGCGGCACTGCGCTTTCGTAAAACTTTCCATGCGTTCTCAACGGCAAGTCTCAACCTTATACAGGGTCTTAAAAATCTTCGACGGATGACGACGAACGAGTAGAAAACGTGTCTTCAGCACGCTGCTGCCAGCCTCTGTAACGCTAGCAAAACCGCGAATCGTCTACGAGCAAGATGGCAGTCCGATGGCTTCACTCGCCGCCGCGGGAAGCGTCCCAGGCTCGAGGTGCCAAGATGGTGGCTCAATCATTTTTTTCTTCGCTGTGGTCACCATAAGATTTTAGAAAGCATGTTCTTGCGTAAAAACAAACGGGAAAAAAATACCTTTTTGTAGGAACATAATCGGACATTAGTACAAGATATATAATAGGCGCGTAATGTTTCGTAAAATCTTTAGTTTACAAGGTTTTTCGGCACAATTAATATTGTTTTTATACAACCATATGTCTCACCGGTAATTTCAGGTAGCGCGTCCCGAACAGGGTCGCTAAACTCGTCAAACACAAAGTTGAGGCCGAAGCTGGCGGAGCTTGCTGATTGGACTCTCGCGACGATGGCGTCTCGCGGGACAAAATGTCAATCATCCAAGCTCTCTCGGTGCTCCAATTCCAGCGAGAATGTGAAACACAAAGTCGAAGCGAGCTTCATCGGAGCGCGCGCGAGCAACACCGTGGGGCCAGCCAATTGAACGGCTGCACTGACGACGTCGCTCCCGCGTGTCCCTTCATCCCAACGCCGAGTTAGAAATAATCAATAGACCTTTCCAGCGGCAGTTTCGAGCGAAGCGATTTACGTCAATGTTGCCCGACTGCGCTGGTCTGGGGGTTTTCTCGTCAGTGGGCTGTGGCAGCCTACGTAGGCGCAATTCCGGACGCTGATGGAGGCTAAATTGCCGCGTTCTATTTTTTTATTTTTGTGTTCTATGGCAAATAAAATTTCTCGTTTTCTTTTTTTCTCTTTTTTTTTTTTTAAGAATGCATTGTACTATTTTGGGAACAAAAACGAAGAAATGAAAGCTGTATTAGTGGGTCCGTGCGCGACAGAACAAATGCAACTGGAATGTTTGTTTTATATTATGTTGACCTTTTTACGGCACCGTACAGTCAGCCGCGTTAATCTACAAAGGTCTCAAGCGTCGAAAATATTTGACCATACAGGATATCCGAATTGCAGGGATATTCCCCGCTCAAAACATGAAATTCAATGAGTTTCATCAATCGAACAACATATATTGTACGTATCCTACGGTGCCGCGTTATCCGAGCAGGATTTCAGAAAGGTGTCAAATAACACAGCATATTCAATATACAGTGTCGACGATAGTCACTTCACGACGATCGGACAGCTTCAAAGCAAATGAACGAATGTTGAACTGCTTGCGTAGCGGGCTACTTGACGTCCCCTCTCTTGGTTCGTTTCCTGCGAAGGCCGAGCAGGCTACGAACCCTGGTATTCCCTGGTTCTCACAGTGGAAGATAACAAACACACAAAGAGTAAACATCCTAAACAGAAAAAAAAAAAAAACTTCCATGAAAAGTTGGTTCTGAATGCACAATGCAGGTGGGGAGTCACGCTGACCGGGTTTCCACAGCTCAGGGGGGTGCCAGAAATTTCTGGCTGATAGGGGCCGCTCGTTTCGCAAAATGGCGGCGGCCTGAGAGTTCTTTTTGCAAAGGACGTAATTGTACCTAGGCAGGCTGTAAATACCCTGAATTTTCTCGCTGTAAGATCGTGGTTTGTGGAAGTTATCGTGACGACAAAGTGACGTTTCACAACTTTGGGACGGAGTTATTTGAGGCCAAAATCTTCGCTTTGGAATCGAGGCGAAGATTGAACTTTGTGATATTGTGGAGCCGTGCGCGGTGTACGCGTCTTTAGAGCTCATCTTCCGGAACTGTCAGCAACGCAATTACCCGAGCCTCCATCATAGAGGCAATCAAACATCTCGGTCGCAGCTGATAATCTTTGTCGTGACACGTGTGAACCATGCACGGCCGTCTCCGCCCGCTCTCTCGTGCTGCTCTTGTTCGGCGCCTAGGGAGCAGTAGGTTGTTTTCGCCCCTTCAATGAAAAGCGTCACGAAGATACACAAATCTGCGGGTTTGTGAGAAAAGAAAACTTCGCAGCAATTTTTCGGCTCCTTCCCCCCCCCCCCGCCCCCCGCCCCCCCCCCCCCCCCCCCCCCCCCCCCAATATGTCATAACACAAAGAAAGTTGTGTTTGACGAGTTTAGCACCCTAGGGTCGCTAAACTCGTCAAGCACAACTTTGTGCCCGAAGTTTGCGGAACGCGCCAATTGGAATCGCGCGACGCTGACGTCGCGCCCAGCGAGGTGTCAATCATTCGAACGCTCATTTCTTTGAGAGAGGCAGAATATAAGGAGGAGGAGTACTGAATAAACCTGGTAGCTGAGTTTGAGACGTCGTCCTGTCCCGTTCTGTTTCTTCGACTTTTATGTTTTTTTCTACCCCAGACTCAGGTATATTCAACATGGTTAACATCCACCAGCTCGCCTGCACCCTTACTATTGTATATCAGAGGCAGAATGTTGCAAAGTTCATCGAAGCGCGAGTGCAGCGCGTGAGGGCAGCGAGGAGCCCGCTGATTGGACGGCTTCGCCGATGACGTAGCGACCGTTTGTCCCTACATCCCTACGCCAAGCTAAAATTAATGCTTTGCAGATTGTTCCTAGGCGACCTGCTGACGATCCAAATCCCTCCGAAGTTTGTGTAAAAAAGAAACTTCGTTTGTCGAAGTTGTCGCTGACGTCAAAGTGACGTTTCCGAACTTTGCGAGAGCCGTGGTTTCAGCTTGAGATCTTCGCTTCGAATCGAGGCGAAGTTAAACTTTGTCAACATGGCGGTGCCGTACGCTGCGGCCGAGCTTATCTTCCGCCACCGTCGGCGTCGCTCTGAGACCACCGGGGACGCCTTTCAACTCCCCGACGACGACTTTCGGCGACAGTACCGGCTATCGAAAGCCGTTGTGCGTTGACTCTGCGACGAGCTTCGTTCGGCGCCCGGACTTCGAGGCGGCGGACAATCGCGTCTACCATGGCCGTGGAACAACAAGTTCTCTGCGCGCTCCGGTTCTTCGGAACCGGTTGCTTTCAAGGCATGGTGGCGACTGACGAGCACCTGTCAGTCTCCCACAGGACTGTGAACCGGGCTGTCAGAATTTTTGCGGCTCCGATCGTTTTTTTTTTTTTTTTTCTGTAATATTTGAAGAGGTACTAACAAGCTGGTATACAATTCAGGATTTTGAGAAACAAACAAAAACCGGGGTAATTCTTGGGTAGGGTCGAGCCTCCCGGCAGCCGGGAGAATTATTTCCCCGAAATTCTACTGGCAGTCGTCACTCATTAGCGGTCAAATCAGTTCATCGAACGACGTGTCATCGACAGATCGTTTCATCGGCACGCAATGTAATCACATGAAAAAGAATTTCTTCCGTTAGAGGTATATACACATTAAACATTTACACACCTTTATACATGTAAGTGGGGTGTCCCATAACTAACACCCTAATAAGTGTAGCGATTGGCCTTATAAAAGAAATGTAAACCTCACACTTTTAATTGGCATATATACACGTTTGTGTGCTTGCATGTTTTTTTTTTTTTTTCTGTAATATTTGAAGAGGTACTAACAAGCTGGTATACAATTCAGGATTTTGAGAAACAAACAAAAACCGGGGTAATTCTTGGGTAGGGTCGAGCCTCCCGGCAGCCGGGAGAATTATTTCCCCGAAATTCTACTGGCAGTCGTCACTCATTAGCGGTCAAATCAGTTCATCGAACGACGTGTCATCGACAGATCGTTTCATCGGCACGCAATGTAATCACATGAAAAAGAATTTCTTCCGTTAGAGGTATATACACATTAAACATTTACACACCTTTATACATGTAAGTGGGGTGTCCCATAACTAACACCCTAATAAGTGTAGCGATTGGCCTTATAAAAGAAATGTAAACCTCACACTTTTAATTGGCATATATACACGTTTGTGTGCTTGCATGTTTTTTTTTTTTTTTCTGTAATATTTGAAGAGGTACTAACAAGCTGGTATACAATTCAGGATTTTGAGAAACAAACAAAAACCGGGGTAATTCTTGGGTAGGGTCGAGCCTCCCGGCAGCCGGGAGAATTATTTCCCCGAAATTCTACTGGCAGTCGTCACTCATTAGCGGTCAAATCAGTTCATCGAACGACGTGTCATCGACAGATCGTTTCATCGGCACGCAATGTAATCACATGAAAAAGAATTTCTTCCGTTAGAGGTATATACACATTAAACATTTACACACCTTTATACATGTAAGTGGGGTGTCCCATAACTAACACCCTAATAAGTGTAGCGATTGGCCTTATAAAAGAAATGTAAACCTCACACTTTTAATTGGCATATATACACGTTTGTGTGCTTGCATGTTTTTTTTTTTTTTTCTGTAATATTTGAAGAGGTACTAACAAGCTGGTATACAATTCAGGATTTTGAGAAACAAACAAAAACCGGGGTAATTCTTGGGTAGGGTCGAGCCTCCCGGCAGCCGGGAGAATTATTTCCCCGAAATTCTACTGGCAGTCGTCACTCATTAGCGGTCAAATCAGTTCATCGAACGACGTGTCATCGACAGATCGTTTCATCGGCACGCAATGTAATCACATGAAAAAGAATTTCTTCCGTTAGAGGTATATACACATTAAACATTTACACACCTTTATACATGTAAGTGGGGTGTCCCATAACTAACACCCTAATAAGTGTAGCGATTGGCCTTATAAAAGAAATGTAAACCTCACACTTTTAATTGGCATATATACACGTTTGTGTGCTTGCATGTTTTTTTTTTTTTTTCTGTAATATTTGAAGAGGTACTAACAAGCTGGTATACAATTCAGGATTTTGAGAAACAAACAAAAACCGGGGTAATTCTTGGGTAGGGTCGAGCCTCCCGGCAGCCGGGAGAATTATTTCCCCGAAATTCTACTGGCAGTCGTCACTCATTAGCGGTCAAATCAGTTCATCGAACGACGTGTCATCGACAGATCGTTTCATCGGCACGCAATGTAATCACATGAAAAAGAATTTCTTCCGTTAGAGGTATATACACATTAAACATTTACACACCTTTATACATGTAAGTGGGGTGTCCCATAACTAACACCCTAATAAGTGTAGCGATTGGCCTTATAAAAGAAATGTAAACCTCACACTTTTAATTGGCATATATACACGTTTGTGTGCTTGCATGTTTTTTTTTTTTTTTCTGTAATATTTGAAGAGGTACTAACAAGCTGGTATACAATTCAGGATTTTGAGAAACAAACAAAAACCGGGGTAATTCTTGGGTAGGGTCGAGCCTCCCGGCAGCCGGGAGAATTATTTCCCCGAAATTCTACTGGCAGTCGTCACTCATTAGCGGTCAAATCAGTTCATCGAACGACGTGTCATCGACAGATCGTTTCATCGGCACGCAATGTAATCACATGAAAAAGAATTTCTTCCGTTAGAGGTATATACACATTAAACATTTACACACCTTTATACATGTAAGTGGGGTGTCCCATAACTAACACCCTAATAAGTGTAGCGATTGGCCTTATAAAAGAAATGTAAACCTCACACTTTTAATTGGCATATATACACGTTTGTGTGCTTGCATGTTTTTTTTTTTTTTTTCTGTAATATTTGAAGAGGTACTAACAAGCTGGTATACAATTCAGGATTTTGAGAAACAAACAAAAACCGGGGTAATTCTTGGGTAGGGTCGAGCCTCCCGGCAGCCGGGAGAATTATTTCCCCGAAATTCTACTGGCAGTCGTCACTCATTAGCGGTCAAATCAGTTCATCGAACGACGTGTCATCGACAGATCGTTTCATCGGCACGCAATGTAATCACATGAAAAAGAATTTCTTCCGTTAGAGGTATATACACATTAAACATTTACACACCTTTATACATGTAAGTGGGGTGTCCCATAACTAACACCCTAATAAGTGTAGCGATTGGCCTTATAAAAGAAATGTAAACCTCACACTTTTAATTGGCATATATACACGTTTGTGTGCTTGCATGTTTTTTTTTTTTTTTTCTGTAATATTTGAAGAGGTACTAACAAGCTGGTATACAATTCAGGATTTTGAGAAACAAACAAAAACCGGGGTAATTCTTGGGTAGGGTCGAGCCTCCCGGCAGCCGGGAGAATTATTTCCCCGAAATTCTACTGGCAGTCGTCACTCATTAGCGGTCAAATCAGTTCATCGAACGACGTGTCATCGACAGATCGTTTCATCGGCACGCAATGTAATCACATGAAAAAGAATTTCTTCCGTTAGAGGTATATACACATTAAACATTTACACACCTTTATACATGTAAGTGGGGTGTCCCATAACTAACACCCTAATAAGTGTAGCGATTGGCCTTATAAAAGAAATGTAAACCTCACACTTTTAATTGGCATATATACACGTTTGTGTGCTTGCATGTTTTTTTTTTTTTTTCACAACTTTTTATTTTGTTTACTCTGTATTTTGGGTGTATTTCAATTGTGTGTGCTTAACCCAGTAGGCTTTCGGGCTGTCGGTTAGCACCAGAGAAAAAATAAACATTGATTGATTGATTGATGATTGATTGAACAATGTGTGATTTTTTAAACACGTTTCTTAAAACGCGTGATAATGCACTACACCTTTTTATAGAGATGTAAAACTACAATACCCCTTCTCATCAGGCTATACATTTAAGTTGGGTGCCCCGTAACTAACACCCTAATAAGTGTAGCAATAGACCTTATAGAAAATGTAAATCTCAAACCTTTAAAAATGTGTGATTTTTTAAACACGTTTCTTAAAACGTGTAATAATGCACTACACCTTTTTATAAAGATGTAAAACTACAATACAATACCCCTTCTCATCAGGCTATGCATTTAAGTTGGGTGTCCCGTAACTAACACCCTAATAAGTGTAGCTATAGACCTTATAAAAAATGTAAACCTCACACCTTTAAAAATGTGTGATTTTTTAAACACGTTTCTTAAAACGTGTGATAATGCACTACACCTTTTTATAAAGATGTAAAACTGCAATACCCCTTCTCATCAGGCTATACATTTAAGTGGGGTGTCCCCTAACTAACACCCTAATAAGTGTAGCAATAGACCTTATAAAAAACGTAAACCTCACACCTTTAAAAATGTGTGATTTTTAAACACGTTTCTTAAAACGTCTGATAATGCACTACACCTTTTTATAAAGATGTAAGACTACAATAATCCTTCTCATCAGGCTATACATTTAAGTTGGGTGTCCCGTAACTAACACCCTAATAAGTGTAGCAATAGACCTTATAAAAAATGTATACCTCACACCTTTAAAAATGTGTGATTTTTAAACACGTTTCTTAAAACGCGTGATAATGCACTACACATTTTTATAAAGATGTAAAACTACAATACCCCTTCTCATCAGGCTATACATTTAAGTTGGGTGTCCCGTAACTAACACCCGAATAAGTGTAGCAATAGACCTTATAGAAAATGTAAACCTCACACCTTTAAAAATGTGTGATTTTTTAAACACGTTTCTTAAAACGTGTAATAATGCACTACACCTTTTTATAAAGATGTAAGACTACAATACTCCTTCTCATCAGGCTATACATTTAAGTTGGGTGTCCCCTAACTAACACCGTAATAAGTGTAGCAATAGACCTTATAAAAAATGCAAACCTCACACCTTTAAAAATGTGTGATTTTTTAAACACGTTTCTTAAAACGTGTAATAATGCACTAAACCTTTTTATAAAGATGTAAAACTACAATACCCCTTCTCATCAGGCTATACATTTAAGTTGGGTGTCCCGTAACTAACACCCTAATAAGTGTAGCAATAGACCTTATAGAAAATGTAAACCTCACACCTTTAAAAATGTGTGATTTTTAAACACGTTTCTTAAAACGTGTGATAATGCACTACACCTTCTTATAAAGATGTAAAACTACAATACCCCTTCTCATCAGGCTATACATTTAAGTGGGGTGTCCCGTAACTAACACCTTAATAAGTGTAGCAATAGACCTTATAGAAAATGTAAACCTCACACCTTTAAAAATGTGTGATTTTTTAAACACGTTTCTTAAAACGTCTGATAATGCACTACACCTTTTTATAAAGATGTAAAACTACAATACCCCTTCTCATCAGGCTATACATTTAAGTGGGGTGTCCCCTAACTAACACCCTAATAAGTGTAGCCATAGACCTTATAAAAAACGTAAACCTCACACCTTTAAAAATGTGTGATTTTTTAAACACGTTTCTTAAAACATCTGATAATGCACTACACCTTTTTATAAAGATGTAAGACTACAATACTCCTTCTCATCAGGCTATACATTTAAGTTGGGTGTCCCGTAACTAACACCCTAATAAGTGTAGCAATAGACCTTATAAAAAATGTAAACCTCACACCTTTAAAAATGTGTGATTTTTTAAACACGTTTCTTAAAACGCGTGATAATGCACTACACCTTTTTATAAAGATGTAAGACTACAATACCCCTTCTCATCAGGCTATACATTTGAGTTGGGTGTCCCGTAACTAACACCCTAATATATGTAGCAATAGACCTTATAGAAAATGTAAATCTCAAACCTTCAAAATGTGTGATTTTTTAAACACGTTTCTTAAAACGTCTGATAATGCACCACACCTTTTTATAAAGATGTAAAACTACAATACTCCTTCTCATCAGGCTGTACATTTAAGTTGGGTGTCCCGTAACTAACACCCTAATAATGTAGCAATAGACCTTATAAAATATGTAAACCTCACACCTTTAAAAATGTGTGATTTTTTAAACACGTTTCTTAAAACGTGTGATAATGCACTACACCTTTTTATAAAGATGTAAAACTACAATACTCCTTCTCATCAGGCTATACATTTAAGTGGGGTGTCCCCTAACTAACACCCTAATAAGTGTGGCAATAAATTTTATAAAAAACGTAAACCTCACACCTTTAAAAATGTGTGATTTTTTAAACACGTTTCTTAAAACGCGTGATAATGCACTACACCTTTTTATAAAGATGTAAAACTACAATACTCCTTCTCGTCAGGCACGTAGCTAGGGGGGGGCGTAAGGCCCGCCCCCCCCCCCCCCCCCGAAATCTTCCATTTTGCTGCCCTCACAGAGCACTTTGCCATAGGCTCCCCCCCCCCCCCCCTTAAACGAAATTCTGGCTACCTGCCTGTTTCTCGTCAAGGTGTAATTACCACAGTACATTTTGTTTTTGGGGTGTACACAGTGGCCCGGGACCCAATAATATGACTGAACAAATAAATTATACAAACGAGTCGCCGAAACAGCACGTTGCTTCTTCGCGAGTGTCGAGGCAATTTCGGCCGAATACCGGCTTCAATATTGGCCGGATGTACGGTTTTGCGACTGGTCCTGACATCCGGCAGGTATAAGTGTATCGATGCAAATAAACGATTTATGTCTAATAGCACTGGCACCACTAATTTCTTAGGAGGCTAGATCGCGGATAGAGGCCTGTATTGCTGGGGTCTAGCGGCACCACCGGCAGTCATCGCTTGACCCGATCTTATGCATGCTATGAAACGGAAAAACTCAATTTTATTACGTTAGTAGGTTGTTTTCTACCATGAAACTTCTATCGTGTTTCCGCAAATAACAGTTAATATTGTGGGCAAAAATATTAAACGCGTTAGAACACCGATCTTGTTTAACTAAATGTTGTGTGGTTGAGGGTCGAGGGCGACTTTGTTGGGCTTTAACAGTGATGTGTTTAATGAGACAAGGGCTACCGAGAGTTACTGGGGAGTCATCCGTGATTTCGGAGTCATCAAAGCTCTGCAAACAATAAGTTAGAAGGCCTTTACTGGGGTCATGCGCATCTTTTTAACCGCTTGTACAAAGTACTTCATGGTGAAAGCTTTTTCTTTGAACTGCTGTGAGGGCTTCCGTGACAAACTGAAACTTGGAGCGTGCCGTTCAGTCGCTGAACGTGATATTTATTTAGCAACCGAAGCAAGCGACGTCGGTAAAGTCAATGGTGCTCCGGCCGATTTTTTTTTTAATCGATGCTCGAACGTTTGACGAATGTCTATTTGATCTCAAAGAACCCGACATAATCATCGCAGCACGTCATAAAATGCTCACCCTCGAGCACCGCGCACAAGCTTCCAATTTTTGCATGTTTCTCCCTTAGACTAGCCTGTGTTGCATCATGGTGTAATAGGCCAAAACAACAAGGACGAAAACGAAGGCAGAACTAGACAGGACGCGGCGCATTGCCTGTCGTCAAGCGATGGCCGCCAGCGAGGCCAGTGACGGGCTCCCGATTCGCGATCCAGACTTGCACTGTGAGAGTTCTAACGCATTACACCCGCGGAGTGCTGCACGGACAACAGGCCCCGAACGAACTTGCCGAATGCAGACGGATGCTGTCGCCTTAGATGCTGTAGAAAAGTACCGACCTCAAATCGAAACTAGCGCCTTTTTGTTCGACGTGATGGGTGAGAATGCGAGAGTGTCCAGTGCTGCCATCGTTTATCTATAAACGTTGGTTGCTGCAACGTGGAACTTACATTTGCAATGAATTCAAACTAAGCAACTCGGCTGTCAGAGATATCTACAGACGGCGTAAGTTTCCGAAACCAGCTGATTACAAAACAGCATACACTTGAGAAAATTGATGGCACTGTACGCGCAAGAGCTTGCTTCGTTTTAAGCATAGTATTATAAGTGAACCACTGAAAGGATACGGCTTAAATCTAGTTCTTTGGAACATCTAGCAATACGTTTCGTAAGACTTTTTATTTCCCTGGTGAGGGCATTGAGAACGAGAACTTTCTCAAAACAAAATATGACGGGGCAAGATAGCTGCCGTTCAAATATGACTTTGCTTGAGTCTCGGGCAACGTCTCCATGTTTAGCCTTCCCGGACTCTGAATGAATGCGTCACAGGTTTCTGCTGTGGGAGCTTTGTCGAAAAATGTTCCACCTTTCACCCATACACAAATGATGCTAGATCTCGCGGCCTCTGTGGTTGTCCAGGGCCTTTCATTACACACTGCTAGGTTTAAGCGCCTGTACGGCTAGAAAACGACTCAAATTTTGCAAATTAAAAACGGGCCGTCGATTCCTCCCTTCGTGAAATATCAGACTGTAAAAGCTTGGTCTGCTGGGCAAGTTGGTAGTGGACATTCATATTAAAAATAGCGCAAAAGAGACGGGACAAAAAGACGAAGAAGCACACAAACTTGACAATATTAACGCGGCGTTTTTTCTATTCTTTTCTCGTTCGGATTGTGCGGCGGGGTGATGTAGCTGTTTTGCTGACTTTTTGGAACAGGCGGTGGGCGGTATGATTGTGCGGATTTGGCGCCACGCCCTGTCTGTTGAATGAGACTAAGCACGTGCATGGCGATAGCAAAGTTGGAAGCTTTCAATAAAGTTTAGTTGCCAGTTAGCGTTTGTCCTGTGTGCTTCTTCGCCTTTTTGTCCCGTCTCTTTTGCGCTATTTTTAATATGAAATATCAGACGCTTACAATGGACCTTTTCCGAGAAGCGTTCTGCGCACGCGCGAGCGCCCGATGCCAAGCGGTGGAAGTCGGCATGAAAAATCGAGGAAATTCGGAATGAGGCTGTAGATCGACGAGTAGAACACGTAATTGCAGCATATATATAATTGTGTTACACAAAAAAAGAAAGTGGACGGAAAAAAAACACGACATTTGGGTGGACGCTACGGATTTCCCTCTTTAAAGACGCGTTGGGCACGCGACGCAGCTCAGAGAGCGAAGCAACTGGTAGCGTAGCTTCCATTATCGATTGGTAGCGCAGGTAGGTCACTTCCTCGATTTTTAGTTCGTGCAGCCACCGCCTGGTGAAGTCGGTATTTGGAAAAGGTCCATTCAAGCTCGCGTTTGAGTCTGTGGCCTGCGGGACGCGATTTCGAGCAGAAAACCAAGTTTTTCTTTCAGTTCCGCTGTGCGAATGCCGCATCGTAGCAGACGAACTCTCGTCGTCTGCTCTCGCTCCTTGCCTGGGCGAGGCATGACGGGATTATCGGCGCCAGAGAGCTTAAAGACAACGTACAGCGAGTGGCGTGAACGCTCGCCTCCCCGCGCTGTCTCGTGCTCTCGTGCACCGCCTAGGGATCGCGGGGGATTTTTCGTCAAAAGTTGCGAATTTGAGCGCGCGCAGGGAGGAGGAAACATTGCGGCGTTCTTTTGGTCACTCCCCCCGCTACGTCAAAAAGCGAAGAATGTTTTGCTCCACGAGTTTAGCTACACTGTTAGCAAAAATAACACGCCCAGACGTGTAAACCGTTGTCCCATAGCGGACACGTCGAAACGTGTTCGTTTTACACGCAGCCATCTGTGTTTTTCGTCTACACATGAGGTGCTGTGTAAACTTAACACGATACACCGTGTTTTTCTTCCGCTAAGCACGGTTCAGCGTGTTGGCTGAGCGTGCTCATAAAACATGGCGGCCAGCAGCCGAGAACAGGCGAGGGACGAGCCCAGCAAGCCGCGCGCCTTTCGGCTGAATTGAAAGCACACAGGACGGCGTTTGTTCTCCTACGATGTCTTTTATACACACTAAACAGTCTCCAAGCGGCGGACGTAGCTACGCGCAAAAATACGTACGTGCGTCGTCGGCGGTCGGCGGCGTCGGTAGCTACGATAGAGCCGCTAGACAGAAAAGCGAACTTAAATGGACAAATTCCATGCCCACTGCCGCGACAGCGCGGCAGTGGGCATGGAAGCTCTGCAGCCATGAAGTTGCTCATGTTTTTCGTCCTCCCGCAGTTCCTGAGCAAGCCGGCGCGTGGGTCCCCAACTAACTGGAGTCACGATGACGGCGCGGTTTTCTTCCGGCATCCGGACGGCAATCTTCAACCTGCCAATCACTCGTCGACAGCACCGTCCTGTCCTGGTATCAAGTTCATCGAGAACCTCGTTCACACCACGTCATCAGCAGGGACATCGACAGCGGCAGCTATAAAGGAGCTCCCCTTGCGACAGCGCGGCAGTGGGCATGGAAGCTCTGCAGCCATGAAGTTGCTCATGTTTTTCGTCCTCCCGCAGTTCCTGAGCAAGCCGGCGCGTGGGTCCCCAACTAACTGGAGTCACGATGACGGCGCGGTTTTCTTCCGGCATCCGGACGGCAATCTTCAACCTGCCAATCACTCGTCGACAGCACCGTCCTGTCCTGGTATCAAGTTCATCGAGAACCTCGTTCACACCACGTCATCAGCAGGGACATCGACAGCGGCAGCTATAAAGGAGCTCCCCTTGCGACAGCGCGGCAGTGGGCATGGAAGCTCTGCAGCCATGAAGTTGCTCATGTTTTTCGTCCTCCCGCAGTTCCTGAGCAAGCCGGCGCGTGGGTCCCCAACTAACTGGAGTCACGATGACGGCGCGGTTTTCTTCCGGCATCCGGACGGCAATCTTCAACCTGCCAATCACTCGTCGACAGCACCGTCCTGTCCTGGTATCAAGTTCATCGAGAACCTCGTTCACACCACGTCATCAGCAGGGACATCGACAGCGGCAGCTATAAAGGAGCTCCCCTTGCGACAGCGCGGCAGTGGGCATGGAAGCTCTGCAGCCATGAAGTTGCTCATGTTTTTCGTCCTCCCGCAGGTTAGTAAACAAAAACCTTGCCATTGTTTTAAATCAGACAATGTTTGCCTTGTTATGCTTCCATGCCCCGAAGCTTGTATTGAGTCTTTTAGAGTTCTGCTGCTGTTGTTGTCTGGTGATGTTGAGCGGAACCCAGGTCCCATGTCAAAACCCCAAGAAGAACAATTACTTAGCTTACAAGAAACAGTCGATAAACTTAACAACAGTCATGCTATACTTCAACAAGAAGTAAACCTTCTAAAAGAAAAACAAAAACAAAGTGAACAGACAGTTTCAACACTTGAAGAGCGACTTAACAAACTCGCTAGTGAACTCGACGCACTAAAGCAGAAGGATACTAGTAGCGCCGCGACTACTGAACCCCAGCTTACTGCTGCCTTAAACGAACTATCTCACCTAAAAACACGTTGCGATGATGCAGAGGGCAGATCCCGTCGCTGTAATCTTTTATTTTTTGGCATCACCGACGCAGACAAGGAAACGTGGGCTCAGTCAGAGTGCTTGGTCACTAGCTTGTGCTCCGAAAAACTAAACGTGCAAGTTGAATCATCTAGGATTGAAAGGGCGCACCGCCTAGGAGCATTCGACCCTCAGAAATGTCGCCCAATAATAGTAAAGTTTTCTTCGTTTAAAGATAAAGATAGCGTTCTTTCATCAGCCCACAAGCTTAAAGGAACTCGCGTAGCCATCAGCGAAGACTTCCCAATTTCTGTCCGGCTCGCACGCCGTCACCTTCTTGATTTTGCAAGGCCTAAAGGCACCCCCTACAGACTGCGTCATGATAAACTTTTTATAAATGATAAGTGCTATGTATTCGATGCCGCTCTTGGCGCCGTTAAAGAAAAAGACACATAGCCACGCCAGCGCTTCTTCTCGTCGCCCTTTAGGAGTCGACCGGCAAAGCACCATGTTATCACTAACAAATCTTCAAGTCATTCTATCCTATTTACTAACATTAGAAGCCTAATACCAAAGAGAGACGAAATAATTTCAGTAATCGAAGCGTGTAATGCCGCTTTTGTTGTACTTACAGAGACGTGGCTAAGCCCTGATATATCTGACGTTGAGCTATTTCCCTCGCAACTAAACTTTCGAGTGTATAGGTCTGATAGAAAAACTAGGAAAGGAGGGGGCGTACTTTTGGCCATAAAAGACCATATACCATCACGGCTAATACCGCTTACCACTGACCTAGAAGTTGTTTGGGTGTATCTTTGCACAACGCCTTCCGTAATAATTGGTGTGTGTTACAGGCCGCCGGATAATAAAAGAGATTTTGTTATTGAGCTGTATAAATGCCTTTCTGAACTCGCATGTAAATATCCTAACGCTTTAGTTACCCTTTTTGGTGATTTCAATTACCCAAATATTGACTGGTCTACTATTTGTTCTAGCTGTGCATTTTCTCAAGAGTTTATTGACCTTTGTTCAGATTTTAACCTATCTAATGTTATCACTCAACCCACTAGAATTACCAATCGCTGCAGCAACGTACTCGACCTATGTTTAAGCAATGACCTTTCTCTCTTCAGCAACGTCACATACTTACCCAGCATTAGCGACCACCTCGTCATTGAGCTAACATTCTCCATCACTACTCCTAAGAAATCACGTTATTGCAAATTCATTCACGATTATGCGAGAGCCGACTACGCATCTATCAACACCAACCTCGAAGAATTTTATCACATATTCTCAGTAAACTTCGAAGAAAGGACGGTCAATGAAAACTGGATTCTTTTCAAAGATAGACTAACATCCCTAATCAAACGTTTCGTTCCACTCACTCGAATCATATCCGATAACACTAACCCTTGGTACGATAAAACAGTTCATTGTCACTCCAACAGGAAAAAAAGAGCTTATACGAGGGCAAAGGCTCATAACACTAACGCATCTTGGAACGCCTATCACGAATGCGCTAGGGCCTACAAATCCGCGATTCATGATGCCAAATCCAAATTTTATACTCATGACCTCCCCAACATTTTAACCAATAAACCTAAAAAGTTTTGGAAAGTAATTAACCCAGCACTCTCTCTTCCATTACAATTCGTTGACGAGTACGGCCTTCCACTTTCTGACGAACATAGTGCTCTTGAAACTAACAACTTTTTTAGCTCGATCTTTACCAATGAAGACTTGTCAAGTATGCCCAACTTGTGCCAACCCCTTCATCCTCCTATGAATCCTATCATGATCGACCGCTCTGGTGTACTGAAGGCCATTGATCAGCTGAAGGTGTCTTCTAGCTCTGGCGACGACCAAATAAACTCGAAAATATTAATAAATACTAAACACGTCTCTTCAACTTTCCTCTGCGACATTTTCTCGCAGTCTCTTCAACTTTCTGAAATTCCATGCGATTGGAAAATCGCTAACGTCATCCCCGTTTACAAAGCAGGTGATCGCCAACTAATCAACAACTATCGCCCGATCTCGCTCACCAGTGTGTCGTCTAAACTCTTAGAGCATATACTCTATTCTAACATAATAAACTTTCTAGACTCCCACAGCCTTCTTTTCGAGCATCAGCACGGCTTTCGCAAGTCATACTCATGCGAAACGCAACTAACAGCTTTTCTTACTGACGTTTACTCAAACTTTGATTCTAATAAGCAAACTGACGCCATATTTATTGATTTCTCCAAGGCATTTGACAGGGTCCCTCATCAACGTCTCTTACTGAAACTTAGAAATATTAATATCCATCCCTCAGTCGTCAAATGGATCTCCGAATTCCTCACAAATCGCACCCAGTACTCATCTATTAACAACACCAAATCTACCACCTGCACTGTAACCTCCGGCGTCCCCCAGGGAACCGTTCTTGGCCCCCTTCTATTTTTAATATACATTAATGATCTCTACCTCAACATCTCCTCTTCAATACGTCTCTTCGCCGACGACTGTGTAATTTATAGACCTATTAATTCAAACCACGATAATCAAATTTTGCAGAATGACCTCGCACTTATAACTCAGTGGTGCCACAAATGGCAAATGACTTTAAACTTTAATAAATGTAAATCTCTATCATTCACCCGCAGTTCACATGTTTCATCCTTTTCTTATCACCTTTCCACTATCCCAGTAGCTACCTGTTCCTCATATAAATACCTAGGCGTTCACCTGACCTCTGATCTGTCATGGACTACTCACATAAATGCTGTCACTGCCGATGCTAACCGTACTCTCGGATTTCTTCGCCGTAACCTCAGACTAGCTACACCTTCAGTAAAACTACTAGCTTATACGACCTTGGTCAGATCTAAACTTGAATTTGCTTCATCCATATGGTCACCATGGCAATCATATCTAACTAACAACCTTGAATCCGTTCAAAACAGAGGTCTTCGTTTTATTTACTCTGACTACTCCCCATACACTAGCATATCAGGATTACGCAAATCAGCTAACCTTGACTTACTTTCCTTACGTCGAAGGGTGTCACGTCTCACTCTTCTTCACAAAATCTTTTACCACAACAACCATCTAAAAGATTCTCTACTATCACCTCCCTACCGTATTTTCCCTCGTTTTGACCACTCATGTAAACTGCGCTCAATTACTTCGTCATCTGTCTCCTATAAAATGTCGACTTTACCATCTGCTATTGACGATTGGAACTCATTACCTGACCTCATTGTAAACATGACTGATACTAACAAGTTTGCTGCAGCCGTTAACCTCTTTCTTTCTGAAATACAAGTATAGATTACAGCGTGTTTTTATTAACTATTTTTGTTGATGTTTTTAGTGTGTTCACTCCCTTGTATAATGCCCCCTGGGGCCCTCAAGGAAAATAAATGATGATGATGATGATAACTCGAGCAAACTATTTGAAATCGGGCGGTAACTTCCGCCACCTAGCGGGATTTCTAGCAGTCTATAAAAAAAAGTTTTAATATGCTACGAGCCTACGACCGATCACAGGTAGACACAACCCCTACATACATCACGCACACCACGCATTACACATCACCGACATATACACAAACCAACAACCGACACTGCGCCCGACACTTCCTACTTAACATGCTCTTTTCTCCGCGGCGTATATAAGCTTGGCATGTGCGGGTGAGCTATTTAGTCGCTGACCGTTACAGATTTATAGAAGAAGACACAAAACACGGCGCAATGGACAGCCGTATGTAAGAACTCTTTGCATTTAAAAAGTATGGAGGCAAAATCTATAATGTTAGTCCGTTCCGAAAGATAACGATGTATTGACAATAAATCCTAAACCGGTCATGAAGAAATTCAAATTTTTGTTATTTTTATGCTAGACCAGTGTTATGAGCAGTCCGACTAGCTTTAATCAGATTTTTTTTAATTATTAAGATTTTATCATTATATAATTAATAATAAACGGAAATGATGTTTGCGCAAAGCATTTTTTTATATGTTCTCGTGAAGGACATGTGCTCAACACTTCACTTCCGCTAGTTGCAGTA
The DNA here is from genome assembly GCF_016920785.2 of Ixodes scapularis. Taxonomy (NCBI): domain Eukaryota; kingdom Metazoa; phylum Arthropoda; class Arachnida; order Ixodida; family Ixodidae; genus Ixodes; species Ixodes scapularis. The sequence continues at coordinate 26,625,272 of NW_024609881.1, forward strand.
CAGGAGCAGACGCCTTCACTTTTGGGTCGTGTTGATGCAGTTTGTTGTCGTCTGTCGTGTCGGTGTTGAGTGGAGCGGTGGGGCTCGGGAGTTCGTGGCCGGTGTTATTCGTGATCACTGGTGTAAAGCGCTAATGCGTTTTTTTTTTTTTTTTTTTTTTTTTTTTTTACACTGCCACGTTGTTACCATTCCGAACTTTGAATATACACGGGCCCGTAGCACTGCATTATGCTGAATGGCGAGCTCCTTCTCTGCTGACGTCGCTTTCCTGGTACCACTCGTGGATACTGCAAGCGTTTAAACAGTGTACACCGTCTCGCCCACATCCCCGGTGACGTATTCGACCTGTTGAAACGTTTTGCTCCCGTCATTTTTAAGTACGCAAGGCAGTTATCTCGTTGCTCTGGTTCCGGTTATAAAAGCAAGGCAAAACGCTCGTAGTTCCCGCCCTCAGTACACGTTGGACATCTTCCACACTTTGACACCGGATAACTGAATGAACGAGGATCTACATTCACTTCAGAGGTCACTCTCGCCGCTTCCTCACCGTTTAGCAGCAGGATCAGCTGGCGACAAGCCACGGATGAAAGCATTCGTGGCTTGTGAGCATCAACAGCCCAAGCGCACTCGGTGCCGACGCGGGCGATGCGGGTTTCTGTCAACGGGGAGGCCAGCACTAACCGTGACCGTTCCAGCTCTTCGTCATGGCACGGTGTTGTAGAGAGCAGAGTAAAATACAACTACACGGACCACCGAAGCAAACGCACTGCTATCGTAAATCTTGGCTTGTGATTGCGCCTTTGTAGATCATCTTATTCGTTTTACTGGAGAGACGCAAACGACAGGCATAACAAAATCGCTTGCACACTCCGCATACCTCGCAAAAGCATTTACCCAGTCACCTTACGAAAAGCGCGAAACACGGAGTCCGCACCGTCCTAAGCTTCTTCTGTTTTTTACCTGCTTTAGAGCGGTTTGTACCCGCTTTTAGATATGCCTACTGAAACTGAAACAGGGCAGTGCCATAGAAAACAGACAAAGTTGGGAAAGCGGAAAGCTTGCTCGCTCTCTCCAATTGCTCAACTCTCAAGTGATTGTACCATAGTAAATGCACCAGCGCCTTTCCAAAACAAAGAAAAAGCACTATGTTCACCTCGCAAAAAATGGTCTCAGCTCATGCATCTGTGGGCAGGTAGGAAATCTTGCCCCAATTTATTCACACCGCATGATGAGCGCAACAAACTCGCACGAGATTTAAAGGGAAATATCAGTGGTGACTTAAGTTTCCCTGAAATTCTGTTACCGGTCGTTTGCAGGACCGAGTCATCTACTCGAGCTGTGTGCGTCGCTGTGCAAACGCAGTCCAACACGAAGCATAAAAACGGCAGATCTAGGACAACAATCCGGAGTCCATTGTTCAATTAAAACGACGTAATTTTGTTGAAAACGCCCACAGCTTTTTACTCACGGTATGCGTCGGTATACCTCCACATTTTGAAACAGAACGAGGGAAGATTTACTTTTAAAAACGCTCGCTGCGTCCTCCCGGACCAGCTGGACCGGATCAGCTGATTACGACGGACTAAACCCACAGCAACCAATTCGCGCTCCGTGTTAGTGTGGCCAGTGTGGCTTTCTACCTCCAAGCACCGCACCACACACCACGGACACTTCAGCTCTTTGTCGCATCGCCGCGTTGCACCAAACAGAACGAGATCGCCGAAGTAAACGCAGCGCTGTCGTGACCCTTGGCTTGTGGCTGCGCACTCGTGGACCCGGTGACACCCTTCGCTTTCCAAGCACACACGACGATTGCGAATGATGCTTTCCGTCGTCCGGGAACATCACAGGGGCACGTCTCCGGTCACGTCTTCGCTACATGTGCTCGCAAACCGAGCGACCGAGCACCTTCCAACCTTCTTGCCCAACCAAAAAAATACCGGCGCCATGTTAAACGTGCGTTGTTGCCAGATTTTCTCCGACCAAATAAAAAACAACGAAAGCAAACCGGTTCTAGCTTCCAGCTTACATCGGCGTTACGCCGTGGCCAAATTTTCTCTGTCAGCTCTAACTTAAAGATGACCTACAGATGCAGCAACACTGGACACCACGGAGCGCCGTAAATTCTGAGGAGGATGCATGGGAAGCGGCGGCACCTTCGCTTGCAGTTGGAAGGGTTGAAGCCAAAACGAAACCAACTGCAATGTCGCGTGTTCAGATCAAGGGCACGCCTTTTATAGCCATTGTAACTGTTTAGAACGAGTAATTATACGCCTAACTTCATTTTTGGTGTGTGAGAAACAATTATCAAGACCCCTAATATAAATACAAACAAGGGCGACATAAGGGAAGCCGCATTGCCATTGTCGACCATAAACAATGGCAGCCAGCACGCACGGTTAAAGCCCCTTGATAAAAGCGTTTTTTACAAGTACCGCCAACCATTGTTGTGGAAGCGCGCGAGACACGTGCCATGAGCGGGTGCTCCGCCGCCATTCGCTTCCAAGCCCCGCTCATTTCAGTGCTGCGCCGCCATTTGCTTCCAAGGGCAGCTCGAGGCATGGGCCTCGTGCACTCGCGCATTTGACGATACTTGCAAGACAAACGCAAACACATCGAGGGGCTTTACGCACGGTAAGCGCGGGGTTCGCCCCGTCTCGCGACATGGCGTAATTGCTTTTGGTGCTTATCTGCCTCCGAGACATGTTCCTTTCCGCGGAATTTGACTCCACGGTCCTTTCTAGGTGTGTCCCCAAGCGTTCCGGTGCTTCGGTAGCCGGCAATGCCGCGGTCGTCGCCGGCGGTGGTGCGTGTTTTCGAGGTCGGCTACACGGTTATGCGTGTATGACCGAACGAAAACACGTTTTTTACAACCTCGCATGATTTTTTAACGAATTATCCGTTACTCAACGTGTAAATTTATGGTAATTTGTGTAAATAGCGTGTTTTTCACCCCAAATATTCACCAAATACACGGGACTTGCTAACAGTGTACCTTGTGCTCGTCTTAACTTCTCTAGTAAATCGCGGAGCGTCCGCTTGGAAGACGGGGTTGGCAAACCTGAAAACCCCTCCACCGCATATGTTACGGCACCAAAATAGCTTTTTAAAACCAAAATACAACAGTCACAGCCGATGCTATCGAATGCGATACACTCGAACTAATACTAGCAGCCGTGCTGTTCGCGGAAGAAATGACGGCGTTGCGATCGCCATTAGCTCGATTCTCGATTACGGGTCGGTGCCACTTTTTCAGAGCAGGCTCCATGGCAGTTTCCCAACTTGGTTGTTCTAGTAGCGTGGCTGCCTCTGATGGCAGCTAAAGTCTCTCGATAACATTCACGCTTGGCGTTTCTTCCAAGTACCGGTCAACCATTTGTGTGCGAACGCGCGTGACACGTGCCTCGAGCGAGACCGGCGCGCCACCATTCCAAGGGCAGCTCATTGGAGTGCTGCGCCGACCTCCCAAGAGCTGCGCGAGACGTGGGCCTTGTGCTTGGGCACACTTGACGCTACTTACAAGACTAGCGCAAACAGATCGATAACTACAGGGTGTCACAAAAGAAAATTTACACGGTCTTTTTCACCACAAAACTAAACTAGGCATCGCCGAACGCTCATTCTCCGCCCAACTGAGGCAGCGCTAGAGGTCACAACCAGATGCTAAAGTTTCAGCCCGATCCGATGACTTAATCAAAAGTTATAAGTGATTTTCTGAAAATTTCAATGGGAAAATGGCGGCCGACGGAGTTTTCAAACACATGCGGCTCTATGGCACCAGAAACCGAAAACGGGCAAAAACAAGCTACATTTTCCCATTGAATTTCGCAGAAAATCACTTCTAACTTTTGATTAAGTTATCGGATCGGGCTGAAACTTTGGCATCTGGTTGTGACCTCTAGCTCTACCGTTGGGCGGAGAATGAGCGTTCGGTGATGCCTAGTTTATTTTTGCGGTAAAAAAGACAGTGTAAATTTTCTTTTGTGACACCCTGTACATCCGTATTCTTCGTTTCCCTTATTATCCGATCGCTCTTCGCTCGCTTGCGGCTCAAGTAGGCATACTAAGATTAAAATGATCGCGTCTGCTTTTTTTCTTCCTTTTTTTTTTTTTTAACGCATGCAGAGGGATCTGCGTTTTCAATTTCCAGCGTCTTATGTAAAAAAGATTGCGCCGACTGTGACCACGAACGTTTTGTACTGTAGCGCTGCGCTTAGGCATTGCGGAGAAACTAAGTTCGGCTGCTACAAGGGAGGTTTATCAGAAATGCTTCTGCTATACAAGCCGCTGCGTGGAGCCACTGTCTTGTCGCCGCCGCTTCCTATAGCTCATGTCACGACGTATGGAAACGATAAACTGACCGACTACGATTTAGCGAGCGACGAGAAATGTCGTCGCTCGCTAAACGACGTTTCGATGTCCCCGCACGCTCTCCTCTCCTCTCCCGCGATTTCTCGGCGCCATAGCGGCACAGCGCGAGCATTCAGCTCATGCCGAAAGGCAATTGCGTCCTCTTCGTTGGCCGGGAAGGCATCCACACCATCCAAGTGCAGTGCACTAAATTCAAGGGTCTTTCTTTCGCAGACCGTGCACGTTTTATCGCCACTGGAACTCTTCACCTTGGCACGTGACAGCCATACTCGGGTACCCGCGTGCCGGAGCATTTTGACCTGATGCGACGACAGCAGCTCCTCTATACGTCAAGGTCGCAGTAACTACCAGTGGAATGCGCTCAGTGCCCTTCGTGGAAAGCCTCTGTCAGGAAAGCCTCTGTCAGGAGTTACAAACGTCACCACATCGACATTTTCACCAACCGAGGGCAATTAAAGTGATGATGGGAACCAGGTATACCGATGACAGACTGAGCGGCCGTCATGAGGTCGACCAACTACTGCGTGGTGCACGTTCAAGACCCCAGGTTAGCGGTTGTACCGCACTGGCTAAACTGCTCGTGTACATCTGAGACACCAGACGCCCACTGAGGCAGACTAACTTCCGGCTATATGAACACAAACACAACAATTTGCTTCGGTCAACCAACTGCGCGTAATCCACAGTTCAAAAATTAGTTCCTCCGCCTAAAGAACAATAATCCTTTTGCATTTGCTTCGCCCACCTGTCTCATGAAATGTACATGGTTCTGTTTTATTATTATTTTTTTGTAAATACTGACAAACTCCGAACCGGTTTTACTGAAATCATAGAAAACCGAAAAACATTGAATTCAAGCTGTACTTGATTATGAGCAATCCAAGCTTCAATGAATGAAGTAGAAACCATCTCGTTTCATTTTCTTAAATAACGGTGCCAGGTCGTTTTCCAGGTTTTCAGGTCGCGCACATGGTGCCTGGAGGTTGAGGAATCCTGTACCCGTCTCCTATTTTCTTCAATATAAACACCGAGAAACACCGAATCTGCATGGATAACATAAACCACGAAAAACACCCCCGAAATTAAAGAAAAATAAATCGCGAAAACACGGAACCCTAACTATAAACTCGAGGATTTACAGTGCGCTAGTAAGTTACAGGGATAAAAGGAGAACAACATAAAGGCCTTTACGTTGCTTTATGTTACTTTCCTCTCACCCCTACATATAATCTAATATTTTAGACCAACCGCCTTTCTGAGTTTTAATCTTAAAATCGGAGTAGTTTTCAGTGCTTCAAACAATTTCGTTTTTTTTTTGTTTTTTTTTTTTTTTTTTTTATATAAAAATGTCATGTATTTTTGAGCTAGGCCAGTTGCAGGGGCTTGGGACTTGAAGTCCCCTGATAAAGATATCCGTCTATGTCACTTCTTGGCACCGATACTGTGGCTCGGCCTTGGGTGTACGTGATTGGCCTTGTTATCTCACCGATGGCGGTTAATTGAAGCAATTAATGCTTGGAGCTGTGAACATTTCGTGTGATGCAGTTCACCAGACTCTCAAAGAAAGAAGGGGGGGGGGGGGGGGGATTGCTGTACTAGCGTCCCTTGGGCCATCAACCGCAGATATCATAAGTGTTGCTTCATGGTTTGGGCTTGGTGTACAGTACAACCAGATAAATGGCCACGTGGAGGAAGTTGGCTTTCAGAGGACTTCAAGGAACGCAGGAGTTAAACCGTTTGTCATGTAAGAGGCTTGATCTTACGAACGAACCGTTTCGTATTTGCGAGGACCGAAGGAATCAGTAAGTGAATGGCTTTAAATCATTATTATGATCTGATTCGTAAATGGGAATCCCGGTGTTTTATTGGAGCGGAAAAGGGCGCTTCAAGAGAAGCCGGCGGCAACAGAGAAACTGGTTCGTTAAGTTATTTTCTGTGCAATATTGATAAAGCAGAAATATAAAATCTCAATTTTTAGGAGAAACTAAGGATGTCTATTAAGTTAAATTATTTTCCGCGCAATATCGATAAACTAGAAACATGAAATCTATTTTTTTAGGAGAAACTAAGGATGGTCCATCTGGCATCGTCACTTGTCACTTCTAAGAAGTCAAGGTATCAATTAAACATTCAAAAGTATTTCAACTTTTTATTCAAATATAGACCCGCGTTTTTTTTTTGTTTTTTTTTCTTCTTTTTTTACGGTACAGTTTTCTTTTTAAATTTAGAGCTCCCAAGTGGCACGGATTTTAGCCAAGCATTGGCCATTGGCTGGCGGTGGTCCTTTGGCCAACGGCCAAAGTGTGGCCATTCATCGGCCAATGCCACACCCATAGCTGGTGGCCACTGGCCACTGGCCAATGGCCAGACAAAGGTCAATCATCGGCCAAGGGCTGATCAATGTCTGGCCTCTGGCCAAATGACCATTGCCAATCATTAGCCAATGATTGGCAAAATCTGTGCTGCTTGAGAGGTTAACTTAAGGCCCGTTCACACTCTTGCAACCGTGTAAGACCGAGAGAGACGAGACCTGTTACTCAATTCCGAAAAATTTAGGCTTACATGGGATTCCATTGCACAAAGCACTACTAAACAGCTCTACGTCTTCGGATTCGCGAAATGTGGAATATTATTTGTGTAATCTTAATTTAAACATCAGCTGATACCGAAACTTCGGTTGCGTCAGGCAGCATTGATCTCGTGTCGTCAGAGTCATGGCCACCTCACGTCGAACCACGTGGTATTGTGATGTTCGTGGGGGCGAGATACAGGACACGCTACGCGGGTATGCGGGCAAGTCGCTTCGCATGGCGTGGACGGTGATGGCCCGGGGGAGAGGGGGAAGGGGGAAGACGAAAGAGGAGAGGTGGAGCAAAGAAGCAGACCAATAAGCGCGCAGGGCAGCGCAAACTAGCGCATCCACGTTACGGTGATCACGTGGACGCCGTTGAGCCAACACCGGAAGGAGAAACTCATGGCGTCATCGTTTAATTTCGCTCTGAGAAGTAAAAACAAACAAAACGTGGGAATGACGTAGTCATGCCTCTGACGTAGTGGTTCAACGTTGGCCGTTCCAACTCCGTCGCGGTGACTGCGCTGACGTTTGCTCTCACGTCGCACACTAGAGTTGGCAGATTTCGGCGACTTGGCTCATTGGAAAGTTTGCTGGCCAGTTTATTAAATATATAGAAGGAATTAGTTCGTAATATTTGACACGGGGTCTTCCTATATGATACTGGAGAGGGCTGCATAGTTTTCTAAATATCAAAAATGAAGCGGAGTTCCCTTTAAAGGGGTACTCCACCGGTTTTTTCATTGTCTCCGATGTGCTTGAAATTTTGCTAAACTAACCAACAAACATTGCTAAAATAGTATCCCAAATATTAGGTCAGAATACTGTTTTTTCGCGAAGTTATTGAATTTACAGTTTTGGTCTTCACCATATTTTTCAAACTGAAAGTCTCTACTGGCAACAACAACGAAGTGACGTCAGTTGAATGCAGGGGTTAACTTTTTGGACTACAGAAGTTGTTCCCAACGGATTTGAAGCAGTTTCTTGGTGTCAAATGAGTGCTTTGGAAGCTCGCTCCCGTATCCGCTTTCCAGCACGGAACAAATGATTGGCATATTCTATTTTTAGACTACTTGCTCGACTGGCAAGCCTGCCTGCCACTGACGTCACGGCACTGAAAAGTGCGCGAATATTTAAATATTGGTTTTTGCACCATTTACATTTGCCGATTTCACAATATCTATTATGAATTTCGCAATGCTAAATAGCATACCGGAAAGGCTAAAGGCCGGGGAGTCAGAAAATATAGTTAGTTGAGGTAGCTCAAAAAATCGGTGGAGTACCCCATTAAAGACCGACGACCAGTTCGCGCTTTCCACTTTTTCCTCGCTTCCTCCTCTCCCCCCCCCCCCCTTTCACCCTGTCCACCGATGCCTGTTTCCTCCTCACTCACGGTGAGGAGGATCTTCTGCCTTGCAGAATCTCGAGGCTGGTCGTCGGCCTTTAAAATGTCGTAGGACGAGAGAACACACTGGCATTGTGGCGCCATCTATGCGGTAACCCTGGAACTGCATTTCACAAGAGCGAAGGTTTTGCGGGGTTTCCGGTCAAATATGTGCAATACCAATAAGAAAGGCTCGTTTATAACGTTGACAAAATTTTTTCGAGCCAAGAAAGAAAGGATAATGCGCGAGAGAAATAGAAAATATGCCGGAGCGCTAAGTTTACACTGCTACCCAACAGATGGCGCCAGTGTGTCCTCTCGTTGTAAGAGATATTAAGAGGTTCCAGGGGCACCCGGCTGTAAGAGGTCGCAAGAGTGTGAACGAGCCTTGACAGTCAATACCGAGGGAGGTCAACCTGTAATAGTACCGAGCATAGTTTTCCAGCCAATCGCACTTAGGGCTCATTCACACTGGAAGCGGATCCGCGTTCGCAAAGCGGTTGCGAACGCGGTTGTATAAGGATTCAGTACAATTGCACGCGCACACGATGACATCAAGTGCGCGTGCAATTGCACTGGATCTTTATACAACCGCGTTCGCAACCGCTTCGCGAACGCGGATCCGCTTCCAGTGTGAATGGGGGTAAAGCCCCTCGATATGTTTGCGTTTGTCGTGCAAGTAGCGTCAAATGCGCGAGTGCACGAGACCCGGGTCTCGAGCGACCCTTGGAAGCGAATGGCGGCGCAGCACTGAAATGAGCGGCCCTAGGAAGCGAATGGCGGCGGAGCACCCGCTCGTGGCACGTGTCTCGCGCGGTTCCACAACAATGGTTGGCGGTACTTGTAAAAAACGCCTTTATCAAGGGGCTTTAAATGGGGGGTTACCGTTGCGCTCCCCCACGTCAGCCGCTGCTCCTAGCACTCCGGTGCACAGTGGAGAAGCTCGACGCGTGCACGCTGGTGTGAGACCGCGAAGCTTGGCGGGGGCTGCGCAAGTGCCGCACGGTACACGAAGCCACGGCATTGGGGCATGCGGCGGACACAATAATCAAGAGACATCATCGGGAGTAAAATACCTTGGTTCTGTCTTGCTGTACTAACCGCTATCCCACTATTTGGCTCTTTTTTTTTTTTTCTTTTTTACGCTATTTTAAGTTTTTGACATTGAGTGCATCGTCTGGAAATTCAAACGCTGACGCGGCCAGCGTGGTTGAGACGAGCAGCCTCTGCACTTTGTCTGATCTTAAGTCAAAGCACAGGCAACGCTACGAGCCAACTGGAACGATCAAAGAGCGTCAAAAGCGCGACATCGCGGCATTCGTCATCTATCCGCGCCTGCTCTTCCGTCGGCTAAACCAACCAAGCGAAACGAATGCACTTAGGTTTCCACTTTTAGTACGTCTTTGTGTGTTTGAACCCTCGACTGCGCTCTGACCTAAGATGAAACAAACTACCTGGCGGGCAGAGTATATTCGCGAGTCCAGCAAAACGGACGCCACCAAGTGGGAAAACCGGGAACCAGTCGGTCCAGGTCGCTCCGCGCCCCTCCGCCTCTCTGGTGGCTTTCGCGGACACGTGTTGTCGGTGGGGTGGCGAAGAATGTAATTTGACGAAGGTCTGAAAATTTCTTAAGTTTGCTTGAGTGTTCATTAGTGTGGTGAAACCTCAGTAGATTGTTTCCTTCCATCACGTGTTTGAAAGCCCCTTTACTTCACAACACACGGTCGCGTGCTTTCGATTTCTTGGATGGGGAGGAATCACGGAAAAACTTTGTGATTTCTTGTCTGTCTCGAATCACATTCAAAGCGACGACTACTTGGTAACTGATAAGTGGTTTCTTTATAAGGATGTAAAACAGTGGACTGAGAACGACAGACGGAGGTGTTTCACTGGAGGGAACACCAATATTGCAGTCAAGTGAATGGGAAGGTTCGATAGCTGCTTTTCTTGAGTTTGGTTGTGTTCGATTAGCTTCCAGTTTGAGCCACCCACGCCGGTCGGTGCGTTGGCTATTCATCTTGGCTGCTTTTTGTGAAAGAGCATCTCGACCACACTGAAGGATTTTGGCTGATTGCGCAATTACTCGATTCAGGAAAACCTGCTCGTTGCATATGAGTAACGAGGGAAATTATCTGCTTTCAAAAAGTGGGGGACGCGTCTCGCAAAGTTAGAAGCTGTCACGGCATTTTGATCTATCGCGCCTTCAATATTTATATTATACCCTCGTCGAAGCCAGCAGCAATATACGTCTACATTGCTCAGGCTGTCTGGCCACAGAAAAATACTCAATTTATCCGTTCAGGATTCGAAGTCAAGTTCAGTGCAGAAAGGTTCTGCGTGAGTCTCCGATGAAGACACTCTTCGGTTTCTCCGCCTTCGTCTACGTGCTACCGGCTAGAACCATTTGGCTAAGTTTAAGCAGTATCTCTGTCTGTCAAATATACTTTTATTGAGCAGTTCGCCTAATAGCTAGTCAACCAAGCTCATATTTCAACCCGAAGAATATACTAATATCGCTTTAGTGGGACATAGTACGTCAAAATGACTTCTCGATCGCTGTCAAAACCTGAATTGAAATACTAGTATCAGCTGCTTAGTGGGGCGCCAGCGGGTTAACATGCTCCTGGGCACAAGAAGCGCTTGCTTAAGTTTCGTAATTTTCCTGCAGCCTGTGTTGCTGACCGAGCAGACCACTGGAGCTGTTTCGTAAACGCGGATACGCACAAAAGCTCGATTTCGCGGACTGATAAGTCGCATGGTCGAGTCGTGCGAGTTATCTCAAAATTACTCTGGTTGAACAGTTCTAAAGTAATCAACGCTTTCCTTAAATGATAGAAACAAATTAGAGTCTATTACCGTCTCTCCGGAACCCATAGTTTCGGTTTTGAATGAAATCTTTGAAACGAAAGTTTGACATGAAAAGAACAGAAAACACCGGGAAAACAAAACTATGCTTTGCAAGCTGATGTGCACCAACTACACTTAACCGTCTCAGTTGAAATACCTATAAAATTGGGCATTAGGCAAAAGAAAATCTGTTAAACTGAATGCGCCACCCCTTCAGGCGGCCCGGCCGAGCCGACGCGACCTGGACTCAGCCGCCATGTTTGCTTGGTGGTGGCGCCCCCTATAGGTCGCTGGAGTCGCGAATAGACGCTGTGAAATACATATTTGCGCTATTTTTTGTTTTCTTCTTTTTCTCTGAATAATAAAATTTACTAATAATAAAATATTTTTTTATGCTTTCTCTAAGGCCGCCTCGGCGTATGTGGGGCGCGATTCTTTGCAAAAATAGCGCTTTGGCGCGAAACGTAGCAGACTTTTGTTAATGGCGCAGTGTGGCTCAAATGGTGCGGCACTTCCATCACCGCGCTTATCGAAATGTGGAGTTCTTATCAAAATGTTCTTATCTAGTTTTTATGAAAAAGAGTGGAGAAAAGGAGTGGTAGAAGCTATCGAGAGGAGATTAGAAGTTTGGCGGACGTGGGTGAAGAATAGGGGTCTTGTAAACAGCACAGCTAGGCTAGGCCTCGAACAATATAGGACCGCTCTTTTCAAAGGGAACAGCCGCAAATCATTATCATGATCATCATCAAATGGTTGTCATCTCAACGATCGTCGTAGAACAGCAGTACGAGTTTGGGTTTGCGACGGGTAATCTTGTAGAATGCGAGAGACGTAACTGGTACCTCCACGCCAGGAAGGCAAGCTATAAACTAAGGGCAAGCAAGCACCTTCGTTCGGAAGTCGATCACTCAGGAGCTAGGGACATGACAAAACAGCGCAACATGTCGAAGTACCGACTGGCTCAAAGCACTACTTTACTGCACGAGCTAGGGAGAACGATTCTCACACCACGGTACCACCATGACTGCAAGTTGGCATTGTACTAGGCTGCTGCGGAAACAGGATTTGCGTCCTGAGTCGCCTTGTTTCTCATAATGCCAGCAAAGTTTATCGCCAAAGGCTGCAAACATTAAATTTACGGGAAAGAGAGCGTCTAGTATTTTACATTTCGGTCCGTGAAGAGGGGAGCTTGAATAGCCACCATGAAGAGAAGGAAGTCAGGTATCTCACCATTTCGCCCGAATGAGAAACTCCGGACCGGAGCTCCCGATATAAGTTTATATACGAATATATCACTTGTACATGTATTATTTGTGTTTATGAGTGCTATATCCTCTTTTGCTGACCACGTACGATGATGAAGACTGCCCGTGATATATTCAAATGTGGCTCTTGATTCTCGCAGATACTGATAGCCTGTGTCTAACGCTCATAGACATAAAATAATACATGTGCGTGACGGGACAAACTGTCAAAGAAATGGTGGAGCATAACGAGCACGTACCAAGCGCCAGCAAGCGTCTTACCGCGTTCCACGCAACAACGTGTGCTTCCTCGTTTTTTTTTTTTTTTTTTTTTTTTTTTTTTATTAATAATACAGGTAGGAAACGCCAAAAAGACCAGGCAGAGTGCTGGAGTGGGCACACCCGTGACCCGACCGGATACTGGAAGGCCCGGGGTTCAAATCCTGGCTCCGCCAAAGATTTTGCCTTTCGGCGGCTTCGTAAACTTCGATTCATTCGATCAAGTATCATCTCTATATTGTCGATTAAATAGATTTTTTTTAAGCTTTACAGATTTGTTTAAAAAAAGCCGCGAAAGTTACACGTATCCGGTTTATGCAGGTATTATGTGGGAGGCTAATCTTTGCGATTAGTCGGCTAATTAATTAGAATTCGTTCATTAACTTTTTAATTGGTGAAAATAGACATGAGCGACATCGAAAACCACTACATCAACGCTTTTTAGAACGACTTGAAGCAGGCGCAAAGCTAGCAGTGGCGAAACGCGGACGATAAGGTTATTAAAACTTTGCATTGGGCTAGTTGGTTCATTGTAATCAAAAAGATTAAAAAGCGCACAAAAAAAAAAAAAACACGGGCGAAAATTAGATTATCATCGCGGAACGCGATGATAATCTAATCATGCGCGTTTCGCCACTCTTTGCGCCAGCTGCACGAGTGGTAACTTTGGTGCGCCCACGAGTTTCCCACGAGCTTCAAGTCGTTCTAGAATTGACTGATATAGTGGTTTTCGACTATGCTTAGCATGCTTCTAATTGAAACCATATGATTTTTTTTTTACTAATTGATAGCATTTCGCCGGAACTCGCCTTTATTGATAGCAACTCGCCGGAACAACTGGACGATCCAGAACTCCGTGGCCGATATATTATGCAAAGACATAAACGCGAGACACACCTTCAAGACATTGCCACAGAATCGATTCGTGATCGGTATCCAAGAGTGCGAAGGCGCAGAGACACAGCTCTTCGGCGTGCCAAGGTGGGGAGGAGAAACTCTGTCAAGCGACAACAGTCTGCTTTTTTTCTTCGTCCCCCTCTCCCTCGAGAGAAACAATAGTTGAAATTTGATCACGCCGTGAGAACTTGCTTTTGACGGATTGTACCTTTTTCCCGCTGCAGTGAGCTTTCGTAAAACATTCCACGTGTTTCCAACGGCAAGTTTTACGGCTTACACTGAGTTATAAAGAACTTCTTCGGCGAATGACGACGAACGAGTAGAAAACGTGTCTCCAGCACGCTGCCGCCAACCTCCGCAACGCTCCAGAAATATGATTTGTGGACATGCAAGATGGCTGTTCAGTACCGTGGAGGCCGCACCAGCAATCGGCCGAAGCGGGGATGTGTTTTGAACACATTAATATTATTTTAACAAGTTAAATGATTACTTAAATAGGTTATGGGTAATTACTTTTTCAACTTTAATATAAGAATAATTCTTCAGGTGTTACAAATACGAATCTTGCATTTTCGCAGGGGTCGGCTACTGACCGAAACAGACGGCAGTCGCCAAGGTTCGCTAAACAAGCCGAATCAAGTCGAACTTCCAAGTTCGAGTCCGACAGAAGTTTTCGCCCTCTCTGACAACAACATGGCGGCCCACGTGGATGCGAAGCTGGTACGTTCCTGTTTGCCTCGTATTTACTCCCTTCCAGGCAATATTTGTACGTTATCGTCGGCGTTTGTTACGAAAAAGTCCGCGTGTCGTGTCGCGTCCAGCAGTGTCAACGACGTGTCTTTCCCTCAGGTGGATTCCGCGCTCAAAACTCTTCGGAACGTGGAGCGCAAACACCGCAAGACTGCAACCAAAAAGCTACTTGTCGACGACGATACAAGCAACGAGGTCGTCTACCTCCAGTTCACACTCAAGAAGATCCCGTACAACAAAGAGACCAAGCGGATCCGACTGTAAGCTTGCAACTTGGGAGCGCGCCGGGCAAATTTGGCTACAACTTGCCGATTGCTGTGGAAGTCGGTTTGTCGAACAGCGTTTTGTCGTCGGATCATTTCATCGGCATGCGGTGTTTCATCGACAGTTCGTCCCGTTAAAACGCACCCGCGTTCGTTTCATACTTTAGGCCTCGCGGATTTGTGAGGTGTCGGAGCCTCCTGGTACACTTCCAGCGAGTGAGATACGTAGCCAAAAGCGATATTGTCGGTTCACGAGAGGAATTTCCACTGAATGGTTTAGTGTGGACGAAACGTGTGGTTATAAGAAGTTGTCCAGGAAACGATGTGGACTCTAGTTGATTTTTGTGCCCCAGGACGACAGCATTTAAATTTAATATATTTGTGTACAGTTTTTCTTATCTGCGTTATTTATTTATTTACAAAATGCCCTGCAGTGCCAAAGCGTTGGAGCAGGGAGTGTATTTTACAATTGATCAATACCGTAAGTACATCAGCACAGGTAAATACACTTCAGCGCAGTATGCTTCACTAGCCTAAATGAAAATCATCCACAAGTCAGCATGCGCCGTCAGAAGTTGAAACACGTCGGCACAACGCACTTCAAAGATCAAATATTCACATTTCATCTATGATATCAAAAATATGATTCACTATCAACTGATTTCATATCTGCAGGAATATTGTTCCATTCAGATATGGTTTTCGGGAAAAAAGAAAACTTAATGTAGTTTGTCCAGCATTTCTTTCCACATACTTTTTCGTGGTGATCCCTCCTATCAGAGATGTAATGGGACGTTCTTAGATATTCGGGACTCCAGCCAACTATAGGGTGTTTTCACTGACGTAATTTCGTCCACCATTTTGTTGTTGTGAGCTGTCTGGCGTGTGCCAAACTCGAGCATTCCAAGGATTTACATGCCCCCTCAAATGCGTAGAGCACCGCTGACATCTCAACCGGTTACGATGTAATCCTTCAATTTAGTAAATTTGTTTGAAAAAACAAACTAACAACAAAATGGCGGTTTGACGTCATGTGCAAACAACCTATAGGGGGCACACTGGTCAGGCAAAAAGGCGTAGGAAAGGAAGTCGTTTTCATCGTTCAGCTCACGAACCGCGAAAATGTCTTACACTGCAGCGTAAAATCTGTGTTACATATGAAAGCAAAGCAATTTTTCAACGGTAGAAACCTTCTAGTCACTGCGTAGGAATGACATGGCAGAAGAATAAAAATAATTATTGGAAACAATGTTTGTTTCTATGCTGCCTACAAGAACCAAGCAGTGATAGCGGACGACAGAGTCGAAACGACCTCCTCTCCTGAGCTTCTTGGCGTTGCCGCTACGCAGCGTCAATTTCGCTGGAGTCTCCAATACAGATTTGTTTACTGCGGTTAGATAGTCATAAATAGCGTAAATAAGTTTGTCTGCTTTTTCATAAATAGCGTAAAAAGTTTCAGTCTGCTTTTTCTATGTCTGGTATCAAGAGATTTCATTTCAATGGAAGCTTTCATTTCCGTTAGCATTGGAATGCTTGTTTTGACGAAAACCCGGCTCCGTCTGTCAGTTTGTCAGTGCCGGAGAGAGGAGAGGGTGATGCGTGCGACGCTCCCATTGGTCCGATGCGCTGACGTCAGCACGCACCACTCTCTCCCTCTCTCTCCCAGCGCTGACAAACTAACAGATACCGCCGAGTTTTCGTCAAAGCAAGCGTTTTCATTTTGATGACATCATTCCACTGCGCCACAGCGTGATGGAATGCGGGCGTGCTCAGTTGCCTCTTTGCCGTTGCCGGATGTTCTGTGCTCTGGGTGTCCACAGAAGTTGTGCGTGGGCTGTGATAGATGTGGTTCCCTCCACAAGTTATAAGGTAGGGTTTCTTCCACAAGTGGTATGAATGTGGCTCTTTCCACGAGTGATATTGGTGAGTGCATCGACATTCTTGGACAAGCAGGGTACAGAAAAGGGATGAAAAAGAAATTACAAGAAGAGTCATTGGTGGATTTTTAGAGAATGTGGTAGCATGTTCTTGGGAAACGCCACACACATTCGTCCCCTTTTAGGAAACGCTGACACTGAACCCGTAATGATGCCAAAAAAAGGCAGCAAAAAATAGAGGAAGCAAAAGGAAGCCAGAATAGAAAAGTGAAGGGGTTAGCATCAGCCTTTCCCAAAAGGTTATGCTAAGGCATTTCCTAAGAATCCACCAATGGCATGCGTGTTGTTTCCCCAAGGGTCATGCTAAGGCATTCCCTAAGAATCCACCAATGGATCTTCCTGTAATTTTTTGTCGTATGTAGCATGCCTACTTTACCTGGCAGGAATAACAAAAACCTCTCGAGCATTTTGTTCAGGTCCCATACAGTTGGCGTAGTTTTCACCGAGCTTTGTCTGGTGTAGAGTCACTTGAATGCTATGCATTTGTCAGCACCCTTTCCCCCTATTGTCAGACTCTGCCACAAGGTCCATACATCCATTTGGGTCACATGACATTTGTTTACGTGACAGTGGCACATAGACACTACCATTTTGCTGCCTGGATCTAAATGCATGCACGGGCCGAGAGTGTAAACGCTGGCTAGGTGGCGCAAGCTGCCCCCCGATTTAAAAGGTTCAGTCTTACGCATCTGTCCGTCGATCCACGTGGTCCAGGGAGCTGCCGCACTCCCTGCTGAGCGACACGTCGGAGGTGTGCCTGATCACGGGCGACCTGGAGCCCAAGAACAAGCGGGCAGAAAGCGAACCCACTGTGGACCACTTCCGAGAACTGCTGACCGCTGCGGGTGTCTCCAGGAACATTGAGGTGGGCCTGGCGACACCAAAGGTGCCTCAGTTGAGGCAAAAGCGATTGGCACGTTCCGTTGCGACGAGAATGCCTGCAACCATCTCTGACTGGTGCGTTTACTGCGTTACCGGTCCCCTCGATTTTCCCCCGACGTTGTCATACAAAGCATCGTGCTGTCGTCTGCCAGTAGCCTGGCGGCGGCACAGCGGCAGAGGTGGATGCAGCAGACGCTTGTTCCGTTGTGGGTTGCCCTCCTCTCTACAGTTTGCAGAGGCTTCGGAAGTTACGAGTTGGGATGCCACGACGACAACTACGCTCACATTTATTCGTCCTTTTTGCCGGGACGTCTTTGACCAACTGCCGGGGTTTCGAGATACGACGGCATGACCCGCCGGCTCCTGTTGTATAATTTGTTGACACTCTGAGAGAACATTTCGATGTCTGGGCGGTATAAAAGACGCCGAGCATTGGTCGAAGGTGCTTTTCAGGCAGCGGTACTTGAGTCGAGGATGGGGCGATCGCCACACGTTCGTGGAGAATTCTGCCAGCTAGAAACCGTGTCTCCGCCTCTGACGATTCTGTAAGACCGTCGAAAAAAATATTTAAGCTACCTGTTTTCACCTCAAGAACCAAAGTAAAAAAAAAGTCTGGCTTCTCGTGGAGCATTACTAGTTTACCCTTTTTTTGTGAATAATTAAGCTATCTGTAGGTGAATTTTAATTAAATGTATCTTATCTTACGAAGATGTTCATGTTCCAAATGCCAAAAGCATCGCGTTTTTTTCTGTCAACCAAATCTTGCAAGAACTACTTCGTGCCGCGTATGAAGAATGCGCAAAGCTTGCTTTTTTCTTAAGGTGAAAATGGGTATAAGTTAGACGGTGCCGGTAGAAAGAGTAGCCAATCTTTGAACAAATGCTCGATCCCGAAAATTAGTTTTAGTATAGAGAGTGGCAAGTGCTGAAGAAAGAAGCAAGAGGTCGGTTGAAGAGGTTTAAATGAGACTCGCTTTAGTTCACTTGGCACCACTGACCAAATGGCCCAAATGAAACTGTGGCAGACTGCAAATTTTAATTTCTTTCTGCCCAGAATTGTATAAATTGGCCGGTTTTCTCCGAGTCTTCACAAAAAAAAAAAGTTATTGCTGCGTGTTATTGCTGATGGAATTAATGCAATTCAGTCAGTCAAGCACTCCTGCATTGGCCTTACCGGGCTGGCAGTATCGATGATGAAATAAAAATCTGTTGGCGCAGGATACTCCTTTCCCAATGCCTTCGTAGCTTTAACTGGCGATGACAAACTTTCACCGCAGGGTGGCATGTTTTGCCCAACGGGCGCGGGGCGTTCTGAGCAGCAGGGAGAGGGGCACTCGGGCGTATTGCCTGCTCTCGCTCACGTGCGGACAAACATGGATGTCCAAGTGCCACATCCTCTCTAAATGCGTGGAACAGAACACCGGGATGCCATAGAAAACCACAGTGCTTGCTTGCGTCCAAAAGCTCGCGTCGCTAGGTTTATGGCGGCTGCCCTTCTTAGACCTTGCTCCTTGCTACGACCCGCCTTGTCATTTTAGAGTAGAGGGGGTGGGTAAACAGTAATGGGCCTTTCCCAGGGTTACCCACATTCACACGTAGTGGTAGCTAGCAGTTGCGGTTGTTTGGCATTTCTGGTAGCACTTATGGGGCGGTTTCAGTAGCCACTAACAGTGTGGAGTAGGGCGCAGCCCGGCAGTTTTAATTGCAGCACACCACAGCCTTGTTCCACTTCCGCTTGCAACAACAATACAGGCTTAAAGCTGGTTACTGTTCTTTTCATCAGAAACGCTTCCCAATTTGCTGAGGGATGGCGCCAAACATTTGCGGAAAAGGCCTGTCTGTTGCATGAGGGGCATCGTGGGAAAACCTCGATTCTGTCGCATTGCTTCGTGGCAGTCTGTACTTCTCGTGTCGAACTGTAATGTCGCGGTCAGACTGCGAAATACATCGTATAAGAAACGGCCTGCACATACTGTCGTAGGCATGTTTCTTCCTTATACAACATTCCTGTCACATCGTTCATGCAAAAACGGTCTGCAGGCATTGTTTTATTCCACTGGTCGTTTTGGAGCGCGCCGGGATCAGTAGACGAGATCCAAGATAAAGCACGCAATCCAAACGGAGCCTCCAGGTCAAACGTGACCAACCATCCGGGATCGGCAGATGTCTTCCGATCATTCACATGTTCGGGAATTTCCTTCCTGCGGTCCCGGATCTCGAAGCACACGTTTCTGCAACTGCGTCGCTAACAATTAATGTTTAGTGCACGGGCAAAGTTAATCATGATGTGAAAGATATGTGTCGATAAGGGATATGCATAAGCGTAAGCCACTTGCCTCTTCGTCGGAATACTCGTGATTAATGTACAAGTATGTCTCGATTTTCGGCCTCCTTTGCGGAGGTCCGAAAAGGCAGTCAAATTTGTGCGGGGCATACGAGCAATCCTCGTCGTCGCCGCTAGTCGAGTTGCCGCTGCTGGAGGATCTGCTCGAGCAACTTGATGACCAGCTGTCATCAAGCAGCAGCAGCAGTAAAGCCGGCGACACTTAACGAGCAGCCATTACGAATTTCTTTGAGGCGAGATGCCCGGCGAGAAAGGAAGTCACATCTGTGCGCCGAGGGCTGGCCAGGCTGGCTTCCGGTTGAATCCGCCGAAATCGGCGGAGGGACTTTTTCTTGGACTCTGATTGGGATCTAGAGTAGGAGCCGATCCAAAACAACGAGAAAAACACGTCTGTTTCAATCACGAGGTCGACCGACAAGTCGGGACCGAGGTGAGAGCCCCCCCTTCTCTCTGCACAGGTGCTGCCCCTGCGTCAGCTGCGCACGGAGTACACGGCCTACGAGGCCAAGCGGCAGCTGTGTGCGGGCTACGACGCCTTCCTGGCCGACCGCACCATCTACCCCGTGGTTCCGCGCCTGCTGGGGAAGGTCTTCTTCGTCAAGAACAAGTGAGCCCTGCCCCTGACACTCACAAAGCGGTATTGGCACAGGGAAGAAGTCCCGTGGACTTCTCCCTCGAAGTGTGTGCAGCGAGAAAGAAAATGAAAGCAAAGCGTTTACAAATCCCTGTAACGCCGAATTGGAGCGCAGCTCTTGAGGAGGAGTAGGGAAGGGTACTGAGGGGGGTCACGTCACCTGCGGGTAGTCACGTGACCCCGGGGGGTCACGAGATCTCGGGGGAGGGGGGGTCACGTGACCCCCCCCCTTCCGGTGACGCCGATGCCGCTCAGGCTGGAAACGGGCCCCTAAGAGCTGCGCTCCAAAACATTGCGCTTCTAAAACGTATGTGGTGCATTGTGGTGGTTGTTGCTGGCAGGGGTTTCCCCAGAAACTGAAATTAGAAGGGGTGTCTAAATATTTAGGAGGGGAGGAGGGGGGGGGGGGGAGGGGGGAAGGAGGAGGAGGAGAAGAAGAAGAGGGGGCGGGCATTGAGAATAGAGGAGTTGCTGTGAATTAAGGGGGTGCCTTCAGAAAAACCAAGGGGGTGTGTAGGGAAATCACTGGTTGCCGGTGCTTTGCTTTAATAGAGTTTTAAATCAATCGTAATAATAATAACAGTTTTATTTGTTGAGAAAAATATATAGAAAAAAGAGCTGGCCTTACGAAAGCAGAAATACTTGTATGTGGGACCAGGCAGTCGACAAAAAAACACATCATCATACAATTCCGTAAGCAAAAAAAGTAATAATATGCAACAGAATGACTGTTATGAAGTAACATAATGGTTATTGTAAGAAAGCATGACACCATTCACATACATTCTTTTTGACCACTCAAATTGATGGTAAATTAAACTCTTGTAAAGCGTTGAAAAATAAAAGTATGTCGTGCCTTCTTTTTTTCCTGTAATTAAGTTAATATTTGCGGAATTAGGAATCTTTCCATATGCTGCAGGTCTATTTTTTTACTATATTCCACATTGTTTGCAGTTTGTGGCATTTCCTTTACATCTAGCCATTTATATATCACTGGGTGCGTTAAATTCAATGCCCTTCACATCGTGCGTTGCTGTTGTTGGTACTTAAGATTTTTTTTTTTTTTTTTTACTCGTTTACCTGTACACTTGACTCGTTTACCCGTACATGCGGCACGTCCCGCAATCCAATCAATCCCGCCTTGGCAATGAATCAATTTGCTTTTAGGAATTTTCTGTCGTCGAACGCTTTGGTGTTAAGTGTAGGAACTGTCGAATTTGTTTGCTGCGACATCGAGAGCGTAATTCATTAAATTCGACTGCCAGCACCAACATCCTTCTTGTCTGCGTAAACGACAAAGCTCGGGAGGCAGTTCATCACGCAGATTCCTCCGCGGATTTCTCCCCCGTACGACTACCGCTCGACAGACTTCGTCGGTCGTTAAGGAGGTTTCCCGCACGGGTGTCGGCCAAGCGACAACACTTCACTTGTATTCCGTTAATAGTACAATCTTTCGATTAGCGAATTGCGTTATTTCACATTCGTCACGTAGCAGAGAGCACCGCTCTATCTTTTATGATTTTTCAGACGGGAACTATACTTCGTCTCACCTTAGCATGGACTATTGTTAGACGCGTATGCTAAAGGCACGAGCTACCATAGTTGGTTTGGATGAAGCCTCAGCGGCTGCTCAAGCAACGAGTGCTTCAGTCAAGGCAGTCAAGGATACCAGTCGCTGGTTTTTTGTACTCCACATTATCGAGCGGAAGTCAAAATTTCAGACAGCTTAATCTTACGCATGAGTTGGAATTATGCAGAATCCATGGTTTGCTTGAGGAACCAGACGTCCCGTTTCGCAGGCCCCTTTCTACTCTCCCGTGATTGTGCATCCTAAACCAAACCAAATATGATGTTCGTATTTATACGACATAAGGTTGGTCTGCCTTTGAGCCGCGGCAACGCTGGTTTGCGCTGTAGAATAATTTAGCCAGTGCACTGCCACTGCAAGCTTGGGGTCTTTGACGTGCATCACGCAGTACTGATACACGACCGCACACCAGTGTGATGTTTGTGCAGATCAAAACATGCATAGCAGGTGGGGATTGAACCCAGGATACTCGGGTTCTGTGGAGCGAGCTTTTGCTCCACATGTTCCAAGCTGTGGTGGGCTAACGGGCTCGGCCACTGAACACCCTTGATTTTGCATCGATGAATCCTCATGTTCCGTTTCCGTGGCAACGTGCATAGTTGCAAAATCCGTACTGAGCAAGTGAAAAAAAAAAAAAAAGAATGTTTACTCGTCAATGACATAATTTATGAAATATAGACATGCTGCGAAAATGGCACTTCCCTTATAGTACACTTTAGAGCTCTTTGCCCGTACATTTTGTTTGCATTGACGTGTGAATGGGACGATTTCTCTATTACTGAATTTGCCATGCTTCGGTTGGCAACATTTATTCCCTATCGTTTAAAAATAGGGAAGGGACTTGTGTTCTTCACCGAGAACTCCGTAAAAAAATTGTAGTTTTACGTTGAACTGAATAGTAGCAGAAATTTTCCCCCTTCCCATATACTACACCGAGAATTATAGCCCCCCTAAAGTTTACCGAGCTTACGTATGTGCTTATGAACATATTTGTTAATTTTGTCTTAGGTTCTTTGCACATACTGCTAAATTTAGCTGTTTGTGTTTGTTTCAAAGTCTTTTCGTGAGAGGCATAACGCTCAAAAGGCCGAAATCGGCCCTGCAGCACACCCTGCTTTAGAAATGTAGGTTCGAAAGGGTGGGATGAAATGCAGCACTTTGGTCGTAACAGGCACAGTGCGAAGCATAGAATACATATGGTGGCAAATGGTTGGTGCCGCAATGAGTTACAAGGCCAAGTGGTTGGCTTCACTACGAGGTGATATCACATGTCCCGAGGAGCTGCTTGTTAACGTGCTCAAATGTGTGGGACACAATGAATTACAATTACGTTACTGTGTCACGCCAACGACGTCACGTGACCACAGTCCGCTAAATTTGGAGGACAAGGCCTCGCCCACCAAATTTTACATTTTAAGGGCGAACAAGCAACCAGAAAGGAGGAAACTCTTTTGATTCTCTCTTTCCATTCGAGAAAAAGGGAGTCCCTCCTTTCTGCAAGGAGAAGCTGAGAGCAACACTAGATAAGAAAGCCTAAGTGTTGAATTTTCATGCATCACTAAAGAAGGCCACCGCAGGCCAGCGATTGGAAATGACTACGGCGTCAGCGTTCGACTAGGAGTCATGTTCTCGCTGATTGGACACGAGTTTTAGCTGAACGCCGACTCCGTAGTCGTGTCCGATCTATGGCCTGCGTTGGCCTCCTGTAGCGATGCAGGAAAGTTCAGCACTTAGGCTTTCTTATCTATGAGGTGTCTCAGGGACCAATTTTTGTGGGGAGAGAAGGAGAAAAGGGAACCAATCTTTCTTCCCAGCAGAAAACTTTTTTAACGGCCTGGAAGCCAGAGGCAGCCCCACGACAATTTCTGCGTTAAATAACACTTTCTATGGTCCCCCTCTTATGTCAGGCACCTGACCAGTGACCGTGTCGTTGCAGGCTCCCCCGGAGGGTGGACCTCAAGTCGAAGCGCCTGAAGCACGACGTTGAACGGGCGCTCTGCGTCGAGGAGCTTCTGCTGCGCGGGGAGGGAACGGCAAGGTGAGGTCCTCCGGCCCCTCCCAAGTACGGTGCCGGGAGCTATTCTGCAATCGGTTTTTATTTACTGGGCCCTCAAAAACAGTCCCTCAGTTTCCGCCTAACGATGTCGTAGAAGTGTCGTGCCGTATGCGACTTCCCTTGGCTTTAGCGTTGCAAAAAGCTCAAGCTACATCGCTTTGCTCTGTCTTAGACTGTTTTCACATTTCTGGAGGAATTGAAAAAGTTAATAAACGTTTTCAGTTAATAAATGTTTTCAGTGACTAATTCAACTTATTGTGACGGTTAGCCCCCTATACTAAGTTGCCCTGGCTATATGACTCTCCTGCTTGGAACGCATTAGTGTTGTTTTCGCAGTTTTCTTAAAAACAATCCGTGAAGCCTAAAAAAATAAAAATTAATAAACGCCCCGTAGCTTGCTGTTCTTTTTTTTTTTTTTTTTTTTTTTTTTTTTTTTTTTTTTTTTTTAACCCAGCTGCATTTTGAGATTTTGTGTTGCGTTGTCTGTTACTTTGTTTCTCCATATTTCGAGGTTTTAGATTACGACGTTTCCTAACTATTCTCTTGCATTCTCTTGCTTCCTAAAATCCTCATTCCCTAAAATGGCAAAAAGGAGCGTCTCTGCAAGCGCGGCATACATACGATAGGTTCGCCGTGACTGACCAACTCGTCTGGAGAGGAACGTTATGCATTCCACCGTATTTTAAGGCAGGGAGCCGACGATACATGGTTTCTGTATATTTTTCACCTTAACTCGGTAAAACTGCAAAGGCTATGCTCCCAGCGGTCAAATCAGCATGTTGGAAAGGGACATGTGATTATGTTACTATCATACATGTATGGCTAATAACGTAACACTCGCCTTTGTGTATCTTTTTTTTTTTTTTTTGTGAGAACCCTTAACGTGCTACATGTTAAGGGCTGTCACATCCTTCACCTCCGTCACTCTGATTTGCTCAGAGGAGTAGCTTTTGCTCTTTGACAAGTTATGGTGAAATAAAATATAGCAAATATGTGCCAAATGAGCCGGCGACACTGCCGCCACCTAGGTTAGAATGAGGCTTTCAATGCCCTCAGTTGTACAGGCCCTGTGGGTAAGCTCCGCCATGGAAGTGATCTAGTAACACCGCGATTAGTGTCGCCTTTATCAACGTGCCTCTTGGCGGCCTTTCCTAAAGGGTACTTAAAGTGGATTCTTATGGTCCAAACTCAACCCATGCATCCCAAAAACCCCAAATTGCAATCCTGCGTGGCAATTTCTTCTAGAAAACGCAACTCGATGTCGCGACATGCCCCTTTGCCCCAAGCATCACAGAAATCACAAAAATTACAATCGTTCATGGCCTTTCTTCTTGTCAGAAGAGCGACCAGTCATTGCGAAACACTTTCTTTTTCCGAGTTCGGTCTCGTCGAAGAATCCAAAATATTTGGGCGTAGAAAAACGGAACACAGACAGCGCATCTTTTGTTGTTGACAAAGTTTGCCTTCCTCCCTGCAGCAGCGTGAAGGTGTGCCACCTGGGCATGAGCAACAAGGAGGCGATCGAGAACGTTGCCGCAGCCCTTGCGACCCTAGAGTGCTCTCTGCCCGGTGGCTGGCCCAACCTGCTCTCTGTTCACCTCAAGACAGCAAGGTCGCCAGCCCTGGCCCTGCACATGTCCTTCGGTGAGCCCCCGGGGGTCGAGCTCACCCACCTCTGTATTCGGCATCAACTGTATTATGCTACATAGCCTTGGCTAGCATGCATACTAAGAGATCTCAAATAAATGCCCACTCATGGTGAAGAGATAAATGGTGAAAGATATCGGGTAAGCAATCTTTCAGCATGCGACTGCAAAATTTTATAAAAAAATTAGCGATAAACACAAGGGGAGGGGAGGGGAAGAGAGGGAGCGAGTGAGGGAGGGGGGCAGAAACCATAGATCTTGGACGCAGCAATTTCGCGTTTCATGTTGTAATAAACACGCAAGGACCCACCCACTATGAGCCTGCAGGAACCTGCTACTACCGATTCGCTCGTCCTAGGTACCTATACCACAGATCGCGTGGTTGATGCGATTCCGATAGGAATCGCGTCGTCGGACGTCCCTCTAGTTCGCGCGATGTCCGACGAAATTCGGGGGTGGGGGACATTTAAGAATTTTTAGCTTGAGTATATGTAGCCGCAAAAACAGGATGGCGCATCTCCCGGGTGAGAAATATGGGGTTCTGCGGTAGTCTCCACGGTGCTGCTGCCCCACACTGCTGCGAGAGCACGTCGCTTTGTCTCGGACTCGAAACAACGCAATGTGCCTGTAAAAAGTTACGTCTCGTCATCAGGCGACGTGACTTCGGGGTCTGTGCCAACGTTGTTGTCGCCGATTGCCTCCCAAGGGTCTCTTCCCTTGGGTTTAAGCAATGTCAGGGTCGTGGACTTTCAAGATTGATAACTTGGTATAATACGCAGGCATATACATAAAAGACTACAATATAGTTCACTTGTTTTCAAAACTCTATGGCCTCTGCCGTTTCACTCTATACGGCTCTTTCTCTGTTCGATTCCTCCGCATCGCTCTCTATGTCTCTTCGATCTCAACTCGTGCGCATATTTTTCTTAACTCCAACTCCTGCATTGCTCTCGATCCGTCTCCCCTCAAATCTCTTGGCCGACACCTCCTTCTCAACTCTCCCGCTCTCAGCATAGTTTTTCCTCATTTCTCACTCTCTCCCTCCAACAAGCATTGTCATCTCCGAAGGACACGT
Organism: Ixodes scapularis; assembly: GCF_016920785.2. Taxonomy (NCBI): domain Eukaryota; kingdom Metazoa; phylum Arthropoda; class Arachnida; order Ixodida; family Ixodidae; genus Ixodes; species Ixodes scapularis. The sequence goes on from NW_024609881.1 coordinate 26,652,040, forward strand.
ATGCATGTGTCAACAAGCGAAGTCAAATAACGAGTTAAGTTGGCGCCACCAAACCAAACGGCCCTCGGCCGCCGACTCTGTGGTAATTCCGATTATCAACCCCCACAAATGCACGTGAAAGACGTTAAGATACAATACGTGGAACCTCTTGTGTCCACAATAGCCGATTCCCGGTGCAGCCTTGACGGGTCGATGACACGGGATGGGACGTACCATCGACGGAATAATGCACGCCGCATGCAAATTGACCGTGGCATTGGGGATGGTTCAACAAGACAGCTCCCATCCCCCAGCCGCTCATGGCCTCGCAGCCCCCCTGGGTAGCCACTACAGACGGGACTCCTAACGAAAGCCAGGCGTCCGTCTCGACCCAAAAGAACACGCTACACCCCTGCGACTCGGATGTTCCGGCATGTTACGCACGTTACACACAACATTACGCAACAGTGCTCATATTCACTTATTTAGAGTACCTCAAAAGCCTTTTGGCATTACATGGGGGCGGGGGGGGGGGGGGGGGGGGGGGGGGGGCTATGCATTGTAGTGAATTAAAATTAGTATGCATGAAGCAAAAGTTGAAAAGCACACGCTGCAGAACTTATTGACATCAAAAATACTTATAGTAGTGGAATTCAAGCTTTTAACACGAGTAAATATAATGCAAGCAAATACACTTGAAATAAATTCAACTTCCAGGTATTTCACAACACAACCTGAAACATTTTGTTTATTAAAACATGTGGTTGTTACCAATTCTATAATAATAATGGTTGCTAATTCTGGGTGGAAATGGTCTGAACCTGAAATAGAAACAATGGCATTGGGAAGATAGTTCTAGAGTTCTATGGCACGTGCATGGCAAGGAGTTATTGAAGGCTATTGTTCTCCCAAGAATATCTTCGAAGCTCTTGCTGTTAAAGTTGTGCGATTCTTTATTAATGGGTTCAAGGAGTGAGATGGATGTTCACAGTCTGTGAATTAAGTGTATCAACGAAATTCTAAGTTGAATTTCTAACAAATAAATAAAATAACTTTTTCGCTAATGATATGCCATTGAAACACCAATTCGCCGACGAAATAAAACGGGCAGCTCGATTTCGAACAGATTCTATTTGGTTAATTAGGTAGGTCCGATGAGGAGGCCAGAAAGCGGACGCATATTCTAATTTCAGGCGGGCATACGTTTCATACTATAATTTGCAGAGCAGGGATGTGCATATTTTATATTACGCTTTAAGTAACCGATGGTATGGGGTGCTCTAGCAGTTACGCAAGTAGCTTTGACAGCGCTGTAGAAGATATGCCAGCTCCTGCAACATGGCAGATGTGAGATTGGAACCGAAGGCAGCAGCGAACATCTGTAAATACGTCGGAGTGCCGTCTGGGACGGGTTCTGGGACTGGTCTCAAAGCGCCCAGTGCTAAAGACTGGTCGTTTCAGGGTCCCGCAACGAGGTGCACCTCCCGAAGGCGCCCGAGGACCCGGGCACCCTGGAGGGCGACCTGAGCACGGTGCCGGGGGCGAGGGTGGCCGTCAAGCGGTCGGGGGAGGTGGCGCTGCGGCCGGCCACCAAGGCGGTCCGGAGGTCGCTTCGGGGCCAGAAGGGGGAGGAGGAGCCGGAGGAGCTGCAGCACGACTCCAGCCTCGGACACCTGCTGCGGGAGCAGGCCGCGCAGCGCAAGGAAGACACGCGCAGGTACCGCGGGATTGCTTGCCTCTGCTTTCTAGCCCTATACCAGCCGTACCCAACTCACCGCCGTGTCGGTGCCGGGACCAGTGCCGACTTTGCACCTCGAACCGACCTCAATGTGGCGGTTGTGCGTCGCTTGCCCGCAGGTACCGGAGCAAGGCCCGTACCAGGCGTCTGCTGGTGCACAGCGCCCTGCGGCACAAGGGAGGCCGCAGGAGGGGGACCGCCCAGTGACCTTGACCGACGACTCTGCTCTTTACCAGTCAATAAACGGCACTCCTCGGGACGCTTATTGGGCGTCGGTCTAACTCTCGTTATGCGAACCTTCGAAGAAAATCTGTTCCATATTTTTGGCTGTCCAAACGGGACACGGGGCTGTCCAAACGGGATGGTGTGCTGCGACGCGACGTGGGCGTGTGCCATAGAAGTTGCTGTGCGGCCCCATCCGTTTTCAGTTTTCAACCACCAGGGTGTCTAGAAAATTATTCTTTTAAAATTCCCTAACTTTTCCAAGTTTTCTCTGACAATTTCAGGTGAAATCCCCCGACCACTCTAGAGGCGGTTAAATCTATAACACCATTACAAGACAAGGCATTGAGCACAGTGAGTATCATTTTGCACGGGCTTAATCTAACTTGCACGTTCCGAAATATTCGGGTTCGTCCAGTCCGGATTAAACGAGAACTTTCTTGCCGCCGACATCGTCAGTGAAGAGGCCACTTTCAGAAACGCAATGAAAACACGACGCTCAACCACACATGTCAATAACCGAATGGCAACATGGCCGCCAGATGCACACTTTCGGATACTTTCGGCTTCAGGCTTGGATTGCATTGGGGTCTGCGGCTTTCCCATTCGTTACTAAATCAGTAGCTCTAACTGAATCTAACCTGTCCAATCCAATTTAAGGCTTGAACTGGATTTGTCAGCTGTTTTCTTTGCATCGGGTAGCACACACTGCATCGGGCGAGCAGAGCTTGCGCTCCGCCTTAAGCAGAATTTATTGCCTATATTTCTATCCCCAACTTCTCAACTCTTTGCTCAGGGCACTCAATGGCATTTCCGGCTCATTTTTTCTGACTGGGCTTGCTTTCTGACAATGTCCCTGACAATTCCCCGATTTTTGTCGGTAATAAAAATTTCCTCGACAATTCCCGGTCACTAGACACCCTGAACCACGCACACTCCTCCTCGTCGTCTCCTCCCCTTTCTTTTTTTCCTGGAGATTGGGACCAAGCCAGTTTCATTAAAAAGTTGGCGTATAGCACTTTTGTGCGGTTGGCACAATGAAACTAGGTTTATGAACTTGCATGTGTATTGTGACCGCGATACACGTGAGAGCGGAAGCCAGTTTCAATATTCTGGCCAATTATTAATCAAACTGTCGATGCAGCCTGCATCTTCCGCACTTAAGGTCCAAAGTTGTACAAATAAAATATGTGTAAGCCGTGCCGTTGTACAGGACACACTGACAGAAATTCGGGGAAACAAAATGCAACTTGCGTAACGTGGTATTCAAACGTCGATGTGACTGAACTTTGTGACTTGGGGCTCGGCAGAGCCGAGAAGTGTTTGGGGACACAAATACCGAGATACACATATTTTAAGGCAAGTATATAGACACCGAGATACATTTCTTTAACAAGATATCCCCTAGATCCTTCCACAAAAACACAAGTGTGCCAGTATAGTTATTTTTTTTTTCCCCTGAACAGGTGGTTGCAGTTTGTGGCGGTTGCAAATGGTAGTTCCTCTCTGTCAGTTCATGCACATCCCCTTCCTAACCCTTTGTCTAAAGGCTAAGAAAAGCATTCCCCTCGGTGAATTTCGTCGATGCTGGAGACTAATGATTGCTGGCCACATTCGGCAAAAAAGTGCCCGAATTGAACCATTTCGCTGCAAGGGTGCGCCCAAAGATACCATTGGACAACCCAGCCGAACCTGACTGCGCGGAGCCTGTTGCAATGCGAGAGGAACCGAAATCCCTCGCACAAGCTATCTACTGTTTGCGAATGGTGTAACTATTCACTCGCCTCCTTTGGAGCATTCGGTCTGCTAATGTGAAGTGTGGAGGGGTTAACGGGGAGAGTTTATGCTGCTGTTCTTGCGAGTGACCTTTTCCTGAACCACCTTTGTTCCTTGTACTTTTCTAAATTTTGACAACCGTTTGCAATATACATACCAGCAACCAGGCCCCCTCCAACCCCCCACCGGTATGCAGCACATTTATGTTTAAAATTCGGCATTAGATTCCAAAAAGGTGGTTTTCACTTTCTTCGAAACGGCTCACAAATGTGACGAGACCTATAGACCAACGCACGGCCCTGATGTCACGCAGCTGCGGTGGCGCTGTCGACGGCACTGCGCATGCGCAGACGCTTCACATTTCGCGAATTCCGTTCCTGCGCACGCGCAGTGCCCACACCCGGTGTGGGCAAACGCGGGCTTGTTTGTAAACAGCGCGTCGGTCTATAGTTGGCGACCGGCGAAGAGTTCAGGGAGAGCTCCTCCCACCTCTTTCCACTTTGGCAGGGCAAAGGCTGGAGAGGATGCGACCTCCTTCCAGCATTCACTGGGCTAAAGTGAAAAGGGACGAGCTTCCCCTGAAATTTTAACCGATTGTACCCCCAGTAGTGAAATACAGTGACATACATTATTTAAATATATTTCCAAGAAACTCTGAAAGTATCTCCAAAATACTATCGTGATACTGCCCAGCCCCAATATTTCTATACCTTTCTATGTACTACATCCCCCACCCCTCCTTTTTTTGTTAACCTAGAGCACGTCTATAAGCAAGAAGGGAAATACAAAATTCTTCAGAACACTGGTTTTGATGTCTGTTCAGTAGTAAGACAAAATGGCGACACACAGAGGGTGGTCGTGGAACGGAGCGTCGATACTCGACCTTTCCATTGGCAAATGGCGAGCGCTTGTAGATCTACAGGAATACGGTCTCCATGGACGCTACTTACCCACATCTTGCATCTCCTTCCAGACCGGGAAACCGACCGGCGTGCAAGCTTTGTGCCAGGGTAGCTCGTCCAGAGCGCGCCGGAGTCAAGGAAACGATGCCAACTTAAAATCCTAGAGTTGATTTTATTTACAGAATTATGCCTAGATTTTTTAAGGTAGACTTACACAAAATTTATCGTGGCAAAAAAATAAAATTACGGCAGACTGAAATAGCACACGAAACGTATCTGCTAAGGACACAGACCTCTCCCCGCCCGCACAACCTCGAAGTGGCTAGCGAGGAGGGACAAAGACGACAAGCAACTCCGTCCCGAGACCAACGAGCTCGCTCGCTGTGATGGTCAACAGAGAAACGGGCCACACAAACGTGTTCCGAGTAAACAGTTCGGGCACGAAATCAACCTAGACGGCATCGTTGTGGCGCCAATTTGTCCTAAAATTAAAACAACTCCCTAGATCTGCGAGCGCGAGATTGGTCAGGAAACAATTTGGGCTTCCCCTCCTCCTCCGAATTTCGTCCAGAGTTTTAGTTTTCAACCGCAGTCATCTTTGCATAGACCCATCTAAAAAAGAAAAGGAACGAGAAATTGTCCACCTCGTAGAAATATCCGGCCCTCCCACCTTGTTTCCCTACGTCGGTATGCTCCGCCGCACCCATTCTAAGTATAGACGCCTAGGTACACACAAGCCAGAACGTTTTTTTTTGTCAGCTCCAAAGACAGCCACACAGTACTTGATCATCACAGCAGTCGTAAAAGCTAACACCACAAGCTTGCGTCTCGGCGACGGCCTCTTGATGGCCGCCGCCAGACTCTTTCCGCCGCAGGCGGGTTTTTACGGCAACCTCTTCCGCCATTTCCGGGGAATGGCCGAGGACATTTCATGCGCAGGGATCAAAACTGAACGCTTGCAACGATTTCGAATTGCTGGACCCCCGAGGATGCCCGCACTTTCCCGAGGTACCGTCGACATACTGCAAGGTAACCCGCCGAATTTGTTGCTTCCAGTATGGCCACGGCCCGGGAACTGGCTGTACTGCCGGCATAGTGCCGAGGAACCCGCAAAATTTGTCATTTGGTGCTAGACCAGGAACTGGCTGAACGGCCAGCATAGTGTTGGGAAGCCAACAGAACTTGGTGCTTCAAGTCTGGCTGGCTGAACTTCCAGGGAACTGTACCAGCATAGTGCCGGGAGGACCCCCAGAATTTTCTGCTTCCGGCACAGTCAAGCCTCTGGAAATCGGCTAGGTCTTACTACGACCGAAGGACCACGGTCTTACAATGGCCGAAAGGCCAGGGGATTACTACGGCTGAAAGGCCAGGGTCTCGCTACAGCTGAAGGACTGGCAATCGGGGTCGGAGGGGGGGGAAGGGGAGGGGGGTTTGACCCCGCTACAGTTATGCACGCTCACCCGAAGAGACTGCAAAGGGGGCAAGGGGACCACAAGGGACGACGGGAAAGCTTTGGTCTACGCGGAGGGCGACGTGGGACACGAGGGGGGTTTACTTTGACAAAGCTCCCATAGGAGTCCCCGGCCACGTCGGATCCCGCCTCGAACGCCCTCCTTCCATCGCCCGGAAAATCTGTCTCGCTTCGATAGAAAATTTGAAAAAATTTGAAAAAATTTATCTTTGCTATCCTACATGTTTACAATAATGACCTAGTGTGTTGTTTACATGTACAGAGATTATACATTTTATATATATATATATTTATATAATATGTGAAATATATGTGAAAGATCCTCCGACTATGTACAGGGCAGGTGCAAAACAACCAGAGGGAATTTCCAGTGCCCGTCGCGCAAGTGTCTCGTCCGACGAACACTTGGACCTCTCCTGGCTGTCGGTGTTGAAAAAATAGATATCCTTGTGCGTTTGTCCACGTCTGCCTCCTCCGCAAATGCTGCCGGGTCCAAGCGTTGCCGCCTTCTCCCGTTTTCGTCCGGCCCCGGAGGTAGAAAAATAGCGGACCCCAACGGGCGTCGAGCCCGGGCAGACGAGAAACGGTCGTCGGGGGCCAAACCAAAAGACCGTGCAATCCTCAATTTGTTAACTGGACATTTACACCTAGATATTCGTGCCTTCGACTGGGCAGACATATTTTTTTTTTTCTTCTTTGAAACAACCCGTTTGGTCGTGTCCTTACTTACGCACGTGGAATATGGTACACACATAAGTTACGCTGCTACGCTACTCTGACCTGGAGACGCTGGAGAAATGCAGCCTTTCTTTCCTAAGGGGTACCTAAGCTAAACGATGTACGGGGGATGAACCCCCGTAGGAGGGGAGGGGGGGGTGTTAAATATTTCGAGGGGGAGAGAGTGCTTCTCGACGTGTTACTAGGGACCGCCAATGTCCGACGTAACACTCGTGTGGCACAGATGGGCACACCGCTCGTCTGCGAGCCGTGGGAGGCACGAGCCAACCATCGGAGACGAAACAAAACGTTCCAAAGACAAGAAACTGCAACAACTACAACGCGATGAACAACCGCCACTCGTCCGGGCAGCTCGGCAATTACGTCGGTAGCTCGACAAGTCCGGCTTCCGGAAGACCCGTCGTCAAATTAGAACGCGACGGTGGCACAAACGACGCAAACTTGTCGCTGCAGTACTGCGACGGATTACCGTGCCGCCACCAGACTATCGACCCAATGCAAACGATTCTTCCAAAAGCACGCAAATCGAAGGACATTCCATGCACCAGAGTTGCTGCAAGCTACAAACGGTCGTCCCCAATTCATAGGCCAACCGTGACGCACACACAAAACATACACAAAAGACAAAAACATATACAGGCTGTTTCATAAAACGCGGTCCCAATCTCTACTGCGGAAAGTAAGCAATGCCCAGAATAAGGTTGATGTCACATTGTCCTCTGCCAAAGAGACTATTTAGAAAAATTAATGTTCCATTTAATTAGTTCTAAATTATATTTGAGCATTTAAGTTTTATATTAAGTTTTATATTAGTAAATTTAAGGGCATGGTTTTAACTAGAAACTTTCTGGGTGGCACCGAAAACCTCCAAAGTCATTGCATTTCGCAGAAGAAAGCATGCGCAACGTTGCGCGGCTTTCTAAAAAAAAATTACTCAATCTACACGAGTGTTTCAGTTTTCTATCGAAGCGGATCTCTGCATCTACATTTTCTGTGCGATGTGTGCATTTCACAGGAGTAGTTTGGCCTGCGTTTTGAGAAACAACCTGTATAAAATTAAAAAAGGCCTAGGTGAAACCAAACAAGATGGGGTGGAGAACCAGAGCAGACAGCCCCTTTCAGACGCCGCCGTTGCCGCGTTGTCCACGACCAATTGCGGGGCAAAAGATGTCCCTGCACCTGATTGCTCTCCGGGGTGCCTACGTGCAGCCGGATTCCACCGACGTCGAGCCAGATTCCGTCGATGTCCAGCCGTTTTCAACCGCTGTGCAGCTAGACTCATCCGTCGTGCTGCCACAGTAAGCCAACGTCCAGCTGTACTCGGCTGCTGCACAGACAGATTTGGTTGCTGTGCAGCTGGATTCAGTCGCCTCGCAGCCGGATTCAGTTGAATTCAGTTGAGGTGCAGCCAGGTTCAGCCGATGTCGTTGAATTCAGCCAATTGAAGCCGGATTTAGCCAAAAGGCAGCCCGATTCAGCCGACGTAAAGACCCCCTCCCCCAATTGAAATTGTCAATGTTAAGAGCCCCGCTGCCCATCCTACAGGGACATGGGCAGGGAGCTGCGGGCAGCGATGTCGCAGCTGCAATAGGGGCACTTGGGGGTGACGGCCGCACAGGCCCCGCACAGGGCCAGGTGGTTGCAGGGAAGGGCGGCCGCCACGCTGCGGTTCTGCTGCTGGCACACCAGGCACTTGCTCTTCGGCGCCGGGTGGCACTGCTGGTAGAGCAGCTGCAATCGAGGGCAGTACTCATCAGGCACTTGCAAGCACCTAGCCTAACGCATGACCCGCGTAAAGCGTTTCTTTGCCCACCCAAACACAACACACGTGTGCAGATGTCAAAGCAGCTGCACCTGCATGTAGCGACATACAGCCGCCGGCATACTCTCAACGTTGCTAGGCTATGTAAACTGCAGCACGTGGAGATACAGTGTAGACCGCATATAACGTATGTCTCGGGAGTCGCGAAAATCCGCACTATAAGCGGTACCGCACTATAACCAAAACATCAATTTTTCAGGCCAAAATACATGCCATGAGACAACTTTGTAGAAGAATTTATTTTATGTTAGATGAAAAATAAAGCTTAGTTTGAGGAAAGTCTTTATTTCACCAGACTAGTACAGTTCTGTCTCAAGTGTGTCACACATTTTGAAAGAGATGAGCGGCTTTTGCCTGGAGCAGCCTTTTAACGGCGTCGCGGGTTGCGGACGGACGTTGCGAGCGTTCAGGATTGCTGACCCTCATCACTTTTCTCCGGAGATGAAAACGCGTGAAAATTCGTATCCTTCATACGGTACGCGCCAGTAATACCTTGAACTTGAGCACACGCATGAAATGCGCCAAATAAGAAATCTGGGCGATGTTCGAGGACACAAATGCTTAGAAATCACCACTGTAATCGAAGTAAACAAACACGACGACAAGGGCGTTTCTGCCGTCTTGAGAGCGCCGCCACGACATCGCCGCACGAGTAGGTGGATCTTCCCTTCTAGTACGTGCTGGCTTATCATAGCGACACACAAAGAAAATTCACAGTCAAGGATAGCGCTTTTTGCGCAGAACGATGAGATGCACGCCGTCTACGACAACGATCACAACCGACACCATGTTTGCAGAATAGAAGCAGCCGGCCCGCGACCGGCATGCAACGCGCGCGAACACTTCTCCTCGACCTGCGATTGGTCTGTCGTTGCGGTTGTTTGTTTCTTTGTTTCCGACGCAGCGGAGGGACGCACGCACGTGAACGACTCGTGCGTGCGTCCCTCCGTCGCTATGGCAACTGAAGCCTCTCTCTTCGCTTCTCCCCGCGTTTTCGAGCAACCTCCTTGCCCCGCGAGTGCAGCTTGTCGCTCGCGCCGTCAGCGCCGTTATCTAGTGTCGCACAGGGAAGCGAGCTCGCTGCTCCGGTCGTCGGCGCGGTCGGCGGGCTGTGCCAAAAACCGCACTATAACCGGCATTTCCCTTCGCGCGCCTGCATTTTAAGCGGTACGTAATTACATGGAGTTCTATGGGAGGTGAACCGGTGGTTTAAAAAAACCGCGTTATACCCGGTCCTGCACTATAAGCGGTTACGTTGTAAGTGGTCTATACTGTAGTATGAATGCAGATATGTTTGAACAATTCTTAAACCAATAAATAAAAAAAATTAACACTGAATTGCACGTGACCAGCTCGGATGGAAACCTTTACAGCTAAGAGGAAAGTGCCTCCATCTCAAGCTTATGCACAATATATACTGTGGAATCTCGTTGATACAATTCGGCATAATACGTTTTGTTTTTTTTCTCGTTCTTGGCCAACATTCCATAGGAGCAATGTATTTTGATACGGACAATACAATCATATTTTTGCTTGAAATCGGATAATATGAGTGTGAAAGCGGGTTCTCAAGGGCATTTAAAAAGATTGTGCCTTTACATCCCAGTATAAATACTGGAATCACGAGCTCGAATCACACTCTAACGAGCCACGAACGGCCCAATGTGCAGCCACAGCAGGAGAGCCGCAGTTAACGCTGGGGTGTTCCAACACGGCCACCCAGTTGGGCGTTGCCGTTCGCCATCAAGCGGAAAGTAGCGCACCCTGGTTTCACGTGGCCAGGTTTACGATGCGCCCGGTAGGAAGCGTTGGCGGTAATGGGCCGCCAACGCTACCACCGGGCGTTGGAGGTGTGCAGTCTTGCTTTGTCTGTTTGTTCTCCAGTGTTACCTATTCACGGATCTCATGGTATTATTAACCACCATGACAATGTCAAGAAAATGCAAGCTGCTGTCTCTAAAATAAAAAAAAATGGACATTATCTGCAAGGTCGAAGAAGAACCGCGTAGACCTGGCACGCGAACTAGGCTTGACGGTTATACTCGTAACCGGAAGAAATCCGCAACGAGGTGCAAGTCTTCAGCGCGGGTGTCAAGCAAACGAGAGGTGTGCAGCATGCACAGATAAAAGAGATCCTCCTGGCTTGGCTTACAGTACAAGCAGCAGGTGTGAACATCGACGGTAAAGTTCTCCGCGAGAAGGCTGATGAGATCGCGAGCTGGCCGACCAAACTGCAAACCTTTTTTTTTAACTTTAAAAAAAAACTTGTTTATTGATACTGAAAAGAAAACCCAAACCAAAGTGTCAAACTGTTTCCAGGCTGCAGAATAAAAAGTTTCTCAACGGGTATGCATATTTTAAATTTTTGTGCTCATTTTGGATAATACATTTTCTGGTAATACGTTTTGTTTTTTGGTTCCCGTAGAAATCGTATCAACGAGATTCCACTGTGTTACAGTAGCATCGGGACAGATAACTCAAGATACTTATTGGCACCTCATTATGTTTCTCTTCAGACACGCAATAAAAAAAAAGAATTTTGTTCTAAAATATTTATCTTTCCCCCAAACAATTAACGACAATAAACAAAACACCGTCTTTCATAAAGGCTACCATTCTTGGTTGCACCGAGACGAGAACAGGGGCCGTTGTGGCTGCTGCATTGCAACGTAGTCAGCCAAGGGGCACAACGCTAAAAGCCGGCATTGGTGCTGTGAAACAATGGCTGAAAGACGCCTCCAACCGGTGCTGCATTCAGCACACCATTCTGCTCGTGCGTCCAAAAGTGGCGAGTGTTGCCACCGTTGCAGCGTCCCAACCCCTGGCCGCCGAAGCTTCCCCGGACTGCCGAACAGAGTGGATGTGGCAGAGCGGACGCCTGCTGCGCCCAGCTCCTTCAGAATTGCAGTAGGCGACGGCGCGAACCTTCCGCGACGTCGTCCGGCGGAGACCGAGGGACCACGTTCGAGGAAACATGGAACGCGCCAATCAACACGTTTGAGGACACGTGGAATGCGCCAATCAAAGATGCGCACTAGGCACCATACGCCAGGTGAGAGAAGTGTGTTATATGAGACTCTCTTATCAGTGTTAAGAGTTTTTGGCAGGGGCTCTGGTAAGTGTCTACCATAGGTTTGTCTACTCTGCGTTGGAAGCTCAGGTAAGGTGTTGGACTTTGTAGGACCCAACCTGGGGGTGTGTGTGAAGGGGGGCTCTATAAATCGAGGAGTAGGAAAGCTCAAACCGGCGTTGAATCGAGCAATTTTTTGAGCAAAACTATCTGCATTTTGGAGCAGCTTAAGAATAATAAATTCTGAAATTTCGAGCCCCTTAAGAGCGACTGTGACAACATTTTAGGAAAGCATCTTAGCCAGTTCTATTGCAAGTTCAACATTCAAGCAAGACAGGTTTCTGCTTCAAGTCTTGGAAATTAATAACGCACAATTGTACCGGAAGATATTATTGTAAATTCTATGCAGAAAGACGTTTCTGCGTACAGTCGGAGAAAGGCTTGCGCCACCTGTCATCGAGCAGGAAAGGCTGTCAACCGACATTTTGCTTTCTGCTAATTCTAACATCACCGCGAACTTGGGCGCAGCGTGGCGCAAATGGCCCAGCTGTCGCACCCGGGGGGGTAAAGACGGGGGCAGAACGCGGCAGATCGTAAGTGCAGACATCGGTGTTCCCGAGTTTAAGAACCGAGAAAGAGGATGAAAAAAGAAAGGTGGGAAAGAAAGCAGATGATAGGTTAGGTGCATTTGTTTTCCCACCTTTTGAAGTTGCTTACACAGTTGTCAACTTAATTATTTTTATGTTTTTCCTAAAAAATAAAGCTACAAAAATGCTAGGTACCTTTGAAAAGATCTTTTTCCGTTTCTCTGTGCCTATTAGAGTGCCGCCAGCGATCGGGGCCCACGGAACCACCGACGCCCAAGTCCGTGCTCCGTTGTCGTGAAGTGTCCGCAATGTGCAAGACCCTTTACTTTAGACAAGTGGTTCTCAAATGGGGGTCCGCGAACCCTTTGGGGTCCACGAAGGCATTCTAGGGGTCCGCGAGGCCCTGCCTCATCAGTCAAGCCCGGCAATAAAAGTAGTCTTTTTTTCAGACTGAGAAGAACTTTTCCTATTTTCGAGTAAGTTTACTTGTGCTTATGCCAATGAGGGAAGTCTACTTCACACTAGCCCCAAGTTATATCAAGTTAATAAATCGTTATACAGTTGAACCTCGATTTAACAAAGTCGTCTTTTGGACCGAAAATTTGGTTAAATCGCGAATTTCGTTGGACCGAGGTTTTTGTTTTTCACCATTGCAGTCTTCCAGGCTCCCAAAACCCTCCAAATTCCTCACATCTTGCAAGTGAGCGTTTACAAATAAGATTCCACTACAAAATGTGGCACTAATAGAAGAGTGCAATTCATCGACCCTCACTTTGTATGATTATGGGAACTGTGCCTAGCACCGCAGGAAAGCGTGCAGTCGGGAAAGTAGCTGCACCTGGGAAAGCAACTGCAGGTGGGAAAGTGAGTGAGTCGGGAAAGCAACCACTGGCACTTACGGTAACCATAATGCTGTCTTTTATCTTCAAAATCGTCAAAAGCGAACTCTGCAAAACTTCATATCGTATTTACACGAATATAGGTTCACCCATTTTTAAATTTTTGAAAATCTGAAAAGGGGGGGGGGGGGGCATTTGCACGAACGAATATTACTGATAGCGATTCACAAATTAGCCCAAATATACGGTGGCGAACAGCGTACGGCGCGCGCGACTCCCGGGGGTGGCGGCACTTCTTGCAAGAGCCAATCCGGAGGCCGCTGGAGCAGCCTCATGCCTCACTGCCCGCGGCTTCTTTTCGCAGTCACAAGTTGTTTGATTGAGTGTTGAGATCATACTGAAGCGCCAACTACGTTTTATGTTTTTTTTTTTTTATAAATTAACATGCGTGATCTGAACAGTTTAGGTTTTTGGTGTTCGTTTATGGCCACTCTCCATCCAGAAGCGACTAACAACTGTGCTGCTGGATGCAAGTTCGACCCATCGGAGCGGTTTGTGTTCCAGTAGAGTTCGCAATGGAACGAGATCTTAACTGTGACGGCAAACGAAGAGGCTTCCACGGGCGAAAGTCTGGATAGGTGAGGATGCCTTCCGGAGTTGGAGGTCAGGTATGCAAAGTATGCTGTAAAAGTGCCCAATGGGTCCCTACCCTTTACGTGCAACGCGATCACCGAGCAATCGCGGAAGATGCGGTTGATGCTGTCATGTGCAAAGTGCGAGCTTTTGTTGGACGCCGTCGCCGACGTGCTTCGTGAAAAACATTATGACCGCACATTTCTATACTTAGTCTTCGACAATAAGGATTGTTTCTGTTAACTTTGTATCTTCTTCGCGGAGGTCGCCGATATGTGCATGTGCGATTTTTAAAGACGTCGTCAAATCGAAACTACGGCACAAAAGTACTACGCTACGTCGAGGGATAAAAATACATTCTCTTCGATGGAAGCAAGATCGGGAGACGAAAACATTGTTAAATCGCGAATTTCGTTAGATCGGGGTTTGTTAGATCGAGGTTCAACTGTAATAATTAACCTATACCTTTCCCATCCTTTCACCGCAAACAAGGTCCTCCATCATATCCGCCGCTCCGCAAGGGGTCCGCGAAACATTGATGGTTGAGACTAAACTGTCGTGACCCCCCAGGACGCCCGCCGAGAACCAGAGGCCACCACCCACCTTCTCGACGGTGTCCAGGTCTGAGCGCAGGCGCTCCTGGAGCAGGCGCAGCTGGCCGGGCCCCAACTTGTCCAGGTCCTGTGGCCTAAGGGGCCCCGTGCCTAAACCCCGGCCCCCCGCAAGGGCCTCCAGCTCCTTCTGCAGCAGGGATGCTTGGGCCACCGCCTGGAAGGAGGGGCACGCACGCGTCAGGCCTCGGACACCAGAAAGGCCACCTTACGGAGAAACTAGGCTTTGGCCGTCTCGCTGCCTAAAGCAGTCGTTGGAAGTTATCCGAAACTCTAACCCTTTAAGTGCCACTTTTTTTTTTAAAGTAACCTTAAAAATGCGATATTTTTATTTTTATTCTGGAATTTTATTCCTCTAACATCACAGATACAATTTCAAAATTGTATCACGCAAAAATCAACGGCGGCAAAAAACAAAAAAGGCGTCAACTAAAACGAGTGCTGCCATCTATGATCACCGCCACAAACTAATCAAACGAGCCTAGCTCATCCGTGGAATTGAGGGTTACCGAAAAAAAACAACTGGACGAGCCGAGCTCGTCCATGGCATTTTTAACCAGAAAGCGGCCGACGAGCTCAGCTCGAAAAAGGCACCTAAAGGGTTAAGGCTGGTTTCTACGTTCGCAACAGCTTACAATACAACCTCTCGTGATTCCTTACGATCAGCGAACAGGCTCGCACGCTGCAGTCATCTGGGAGGTGTCCCTGGAACTGCATTTCACTAGAGCGGCTACATTTCAGTAGAGCAGAAGTTTTGCAATATCTGCGAGACCAAATGTATGTACCATCTACGAGAAACTGTCCTTTTTAAGACAGTTAAGTCTTTCGAGCCTACAAAGTGGTGGTTCTCGAGTGAGAGTTTGCGGACCCTTTGCCCTTTTAGAATCCCAAAACCTTCAACCAAAAAAATTATTATTTTTTTTTTTTTTAATCGACGATTGTTTGACATGTGCATTGAGCGAGTAGGCTGGAGTAGTACATGTCTCAGAGCTTCAAAATAGCTGGCATGCATTTAGCTTTCTTTTAAGTTTTTGCCGTCGTAATTGTTTTTTATCCCCCCTTTCCCTGGCAGACAGTGTCCCCATCACTCCTCGAAACATTGGTGGTAAAGAACCAATGCTACAAAAAAGAATGCACAAAAAAAAAAAGAAAGTAGGAAATGCACGGAAATTGCAAGTGTTCCACAGTCACCTGACAGATGGCATTAGTGTCTCCCCTCGTCGTAAGAGATCCACGAGCGGTTTTAATTAACCCACTCGGCCGTAAACGGTTGCAAGCGCGTGAACGAGCCTTTAGCTCAGGACGGCAGGAAACGCTTTCTCGTCCTCCAAAAAACAGCCTGCGACGGAGTACAGCGACATTCCCTGAGCTTCCGGGCACCATTCACTGCACTCGCCCTGCACCGGGTGACAAAATGGTGGCACCCGCGCGACGATCGAGGATTGGCACGTCCGATTAGCATCAACGTCTCGCCTCTGCACGGCAGGATACTGACGCTCATTGCATTGCAACCTCAGATTGTGATCCTTTTATCTATTCTATGCCATTGCTCGGTGAAATTAAGTAAAGACAACAGCGAAACAAAAAGAAAGTATGCAAGGACACTTCCAGCTACGCCGCGGGTAAAGTCATTTCACGTGGTGCAATCGTGCTTGTGATTTTATGTTGCAATGCTGCTCGCTCGACAGACGAATAAAAGCCGTAAACGTTGACTTGCGTCCATGCGTACCGTGTCCACAAGTTCTTTGCCGCACGAGAATGAAAATCGCAAGCAGAATCGCGCCACGTGAAATAGGCTCAAATCTCAAAATGTGTGGGCAACTTTCAACTGTCATTTCCCCAAAATGAATTTTTCCACTGGCATTGGCACTTACCTCCAGCGATATCTCGAGAACAGTTTCATGAATTTGCATGCTGTTTTTTTGTTTTTTTTTTATTCTGTTCCTAAATAACTTTGTGACGGCATGACAAACTTTCTTTTTCAGAAAATTCTGTTAAAAATGAAAGACGTTTACAATTCTCTATAATGCCAAAGTAGAGCGTAGCTCTTGAGGAGGCGGAAGGGGGGAGGGTATGGAGGGGAGGGTATGTCCCTACTCCCCTTCCATACCCTCTCCCGCTCCCTTCCCATTTAGCGTGAAATTTAGCGCAAAAATTATCCCGAGTTGAGTGGCGTCATGTGTGACGTCACGAGGGTAAAATTTTCTAACTAAATTTGGCGGGAAATTTAGCTGAGAAGATTTCCCGCCAAATTTAGCAGGAAAATTTTACCCTTGCAACAACACACGTGACGTTACGGTAAACGTCCCCTTAATGCAATGCGCGGTTATGCCAACGGCGACGCCGCTCCACCCAGAAACAGGTGCCTAAAGGCTGCACTCTAAAATTAATAATTCTCAAATTAAATTTGATGGATGAGGATGTGACCAGCAACATAAAAGTTCTGAGGCAAAATTAATATAATAGGCTCTGTCATGCCCTGGGATGCCTATCCAGGAATCCTTTCAACAAATTTTACATTCCAACTATGTTTTGCTATTTCTCCAGACTTGCGATAAAGAAAGCACGTGTACCATACCGAAAAAAATGTATAACTTAAGAAGCCATGGGCACAGCTTTATGAAACACAGCAGTTACTCGTATATGTGTGCTATGAATGTACCCTGAAACTTTCATACAGATAGCTCTAAAAATAAAGTTTAGGCTAGATGCCAGCTTTCCCCCCTGAAACGGGGCAACGATTTTTGATGTTGAAGTAATTTGCAGCTTCTATTTTCTGTATTGTTTATCTTGGCACAAGTGAGGAAAAACAACCGCATCTCCACGTGGTGAATGATGTCAGTGATGCGATTGGCCTAAGCCGTTTTGGAGCAACTTTTGGAGCAGCCAAAACGGTGTTTTGGAGCAGCAAAAGTGGCCTTTGGAGCAGGTAAAACAGTGTTTTGGAGCAACAAAAGTTGCTTTTGGAGCAGCCAGAACAGTGTTTCGGAGCAGCAAATGTGGTTTTTGAAGCAAATATTCTTAAAAAAATAAAAATATTTGTTTTAAGTGCTGGACGAACAAAAGGCACTTCACTCGCCGCAATAAACAAATTATGGTCAAGTTCAACCACCTGGGTGTCTTTCAACATGTAACTGAAATGCCAATGACATGTCACATTTTGCAATGCTTCAGTTAAATTATACATATATATGTACCGTTATTGATAAATAAGAACCAAACTGCACATATTAAAATTTGTTTGAAAATGACCAGCTTATTAGTAAATAAGCTGGTCTATTAGTAAATGAGCTAGTAGGTTGACTACCGTAGTTATATAATATAATAAATGGAAGCAGTCTCCGACTGGTGAAACACGTAACTACTGCAGAGCAATGCGAAATTGTACACAAGACAAAGGTGCTTTTCTTTTTGCTTTTCGAAACTTTCTAGTACAAGGATGCTGCAAGCCTCGCTTTGCCTTTGACTAGTAATGAATTCCAACTTTCAATGTCTCCAAAGAGACATTGAGACATCCCACAAGTGAACAATGCTGTGGCCGTTGCCGAGCGATTCCGAAAAACCGCTTGCCACCGTTTAACTTGTTCCCGACGTGCCAGATTTTCGTGAAAAGTAAGCAAACAGAAAACAATGATGTGCAAGTGTCCCGGCTGGTGCCTCTGTCGTGCAGTCATGTTCGCATGCACATGAAGGCAACTTCGGCCGGCTTGCATTTGCACGTGCTTCGTCGCGCGAGCGGAGATGGCTGTTCGATCGAAACAGACACCACGCCAATCCGCTCCGTCGCCAACTGGTTCCCAAAATTGTATGCAAAATGTAATTGTCCAGCACACAACAAAAAACAGTCCAGCAACAAGTGCTTGCCAGGCCCGCAGGCGAGGTACAAGCTAAACACACAGAGAAAAAGAACCTGAGCGAGTCAGGTCAAAACAAAACATCGCGAGTCAGGGTCAAAAATGTACTTGGAGCGCTTTGTACAACGACTGAAGCACTGAAGCGTCAACACTCGCCCGCGTCTATCGTTGAAATTGTTTTTAAAAAGACGCGAGACGAGACCACGGTGTAGACGAGACACATGAACGACGAGAGCGTGAAACGAGAGGTGGCGGGAAAAACTATGCAAGACCGGATGGACGATTGATACAGGGTACTTTTTGTTGGGCGCCCGCTTGCGCTACCTAGCTCATGCATGCTCAGTTACGGTACTCAGTTTAGTTTCGGTTTTGAAAGACGACCAAAATTGATCTTTTGGCGCAGGCTTGGCGCAGTTTACCCATATTTTGGCAAAATGTAGCAGGATGTAGCAGGGTTCACCCCTTGGCGCAGTTTGGCGCAATTGGCGCAGCAGTCACATCACTGTGATGTTGATTGGGGCGAAGCTCTGGTGGTGCTTGTCCGAGCAGACGCAGAGCCGCAGCATGCCGAGCCTTTCGTTTGTTTTCATCCATGTCAGACTGCGGTCAAATGCTCAAATGCGTATATAACCATGTTCCATACCACACATTCTCTTTCTGACATAGATGAAAACAAACGAAAGGCTCGGCATGCTGCGGCTCAGCGTCTACGCAGACACGCACCACCAGAGCTTCGCCCCAATCAACATCATTCACCACGTAGAGATGCGTTTTTTTTGTTTTTCTTCCCCTACACAAGCATGGGAGCACGTGCTCATGTGCTCGTGAGCACGAGCACCCGACGCCGGACATGGCTAGCCCCTAAGGAGCTTCACCCCTAAAAAAGAGAGCAGACGCACCCCTTTCCACGGAGTTGAGTTGGAGCGAGCGTCTGTAGTGTTGTGGATTGTGACTTTTATAGGCAATTTCCGGCATGCGATGAAGGGTGGGGGTGGTGAGTCACATGGTGCGACAATACTACGAACAAGGGCAGCAGCGTGACATCTCACTGGTTTCCGACTGAGATCTCTGCGACGAAAGTGGGTCCGAGCAGTCAAAAGCAAATGCTGGCCTTCCGGCGTTCGCGCTATGCTAGCAAACAGCTTGCACAGTGCTAGCAAACGAAACCTTCCAAATTATTCTAGCTCTGAAGCGGCGGCACCTGGGTCCACAAGGCAGCAGATCGCAAATGTAGCCAGACGGTGAATCGTCAAAAATCTCGTGGCAAAACCCGCGAAATATTTGCTGGTCACCGCTAGACTCGGACAAGCTCAATGAACCTTAGTTCACCGATTCCCACGGACGATAGCGACGGCTTTTTGAAGGCTTCTAACACCAGGAGATGTAGGCTCCAGCTGCCCATGTGCCGATGTTTATACGTCTGATGTCACAACATGATGGCGGACTAAAGTTGCAAGTTAGTTCCGATTTCAAACTTATCATGCTTTTACAATTAACATTTATCTAAAAAGTTTTGGCAAATGCTGCTTTCTACTTTAGGGTCAGTTCAGTGCACTTTTTCAAAAAATATGTTTCGTTTAAAACATTTAAACTGAGGTCGGAGCTAACCTTTGACAGTCATCGCCGTTTGTGTACAGCGGCGATTACGCATTTGAAAGTGCCGATCTAATCACTCAATTCCGTGCACCGCAGGATTTGATGCAATTTCTTATGTACATACTACGAATGTAATATTTCGCTTTGCCGGGGCCATTTATAATTTTGAAATACGCTCCGCGGTTACTTTGTGTATCGGCTGTTCTCGCAGTGTAAGCAATTGGAGCGCCGGTTCTTTTCATTCACTTTGGGACTTTTAACGCTCATTAGAATTGAATTCGAAGGATGAGAGCTTACCATCCGACGAAGAAGTTCCGTAAAATACTTTCCGTTCAGAATCCGGAACCGCCAGAACATTGCAGAGGCGGACGTGCCAAAACGAAACCGATCAGAAAAAAAAGTTCGACCTTTCCACTCTCGTGAAGAAGGAAGACCAGCGGAGCTGAACTCGATACACTGCCGCAACGCGCACGCGCCCGATTCTTCTCGTCTGACACGCCACCGATTGTGGATACGTCTCCGGTGAACCAGAGTCGGTCGCACACGTGACGCCAAACGAGTTCTTCACAAACTCTCGTTGGGACATCGCCGTCGCGTCCGGGTCAGGGGCGGATCCTCCGTTTTGGGGGGTGGGGTGGCAAATTTGTAAGGATACTATTCTCCCATTCTTTCTTGTGCACTGGGGGTCCACCCATGTCAAATTGCCCTCCGGGAAGGGGGGAGGGAGGGGGGTCAACTTTGTTTGGGGGGGGGGGGCCCTTCGCTTTCTCCCTTGGATCTGCCCCTGGCCCGGGAACTGTTCAGCCGGCGTGGAGTGCAGTCGTCGCCGGGCCTCGCGCTTGCACTTGGCCTCCGTGGCACGATCGTCGTCCGTGGCGTTGGCCCACTGGTGCCCTTTACATCGCTGGTTCTGTTCTCAGAGGCGGCTATCCAGGCAAGTGATGAGCTCTTTGGCAAAAGAATCTGAAGCGCTCAACGCAGTGGAAGTCGAAGCGACAGCGGCTTTGCAGCAGTTACGAACCCTCTGGCGGCGGTTACGGACCTCTGGACAGCTACCGCCATCTATAAGCGATGGCGGTAGCAGTCCAGAGGCGTTTTTGTCGCCAAGCCTTTTGTACCGGACATGATCCTCGGGAACCTAGCTCTCAACAGCTCCGCTATAAAAATCTGAAAGCTTTCCCACTACGTTATTTCGACTGAATGCTTCCAAGCCTGAGGGGCTGCAACCACTGTAAAGCACTCTCACAAAATAACTAGGAAAGAAAAAGCGGATGGACCCTTTCTTTATATTACCCTGTTCCACATGACCACTAGGAAAACGTTACTTTGGTGAAAAAATATCGGCCATCAACGGGTTAACAAAGCTAAGCGGGCGCTCCGTCGTAGCCGTATTAAACTCCGAAAAGTCGACGGTCGCGGAGGGAGGGCCCTGGAGAGAAAACCCAACGTGGTACTTCCAGTGACGTCAATGCAGACCTCATTTGGAAGGCGAACTTGGTTTTTATTTTTATTAAGAACAGATGCACACAAGAAAAGTTACTTTATGTTCTTCAGTCCACTGACCGAAGCACTGTCTACAAACCGGTGGACGTTTGTCTGCACCAGGTGTGGGCACCGCGCGTGCACAGAAACCAGATTCACGTAAAGTGTAACGCCTGTGTAGGTGACATGGACCGATTCCCCGAAGTCTGAACATCTAGCTGGACAGCGTGAGCAGTTTACTTTTACGGGCAAAATATGAATGAGGTGGCCCACGCGCGCGTGCAGTTCCGTGTGCCGTACTGGCGTGACCCAGAACGTGTGCGAGAGCAGCCCGCCGAGAGGAAGAAAAGGAGCCCACCTCGTCCCTCTGGCATTCGGCCAACTTCTCCCGGTGCTTGGCGTCCTCCACCTCCCGCTTCCAGGCCTCGTACACCTGCACGCCACACAGAACCGTAAGCTACAAAATCTGGACGAATGACACAGCCTGAAAGCCGCAAAACATCAACGAAGTTCGTGCCCCGAGCTTCTGACGACGCTTGCGTCGTCGTTCGCCCGACTGCGACGGCTCATATGATTTACAGCATTTTCCGGACAATAGTCCACAGCCGGTGTACTGTCCACGCATAAAAAATTCTCATCGCGACACACGTTAAGAAATGCCCGCTTTACTAGCTCACAAAGAAGCTTCTATCAAACAAATCGTCAATAACATAATTCGTCATTCTCCAAATCCGCCACGTCTCGTCCTAAGTAACCAAGTAGAAAAACAAATCCTCGCATAGACTGCAACCATAGTCTGCCCTGCTTAAAAAATATGAATAGTCAGCAGACTATAGTTTGGCGAATACGGTATCTTGTGTCGCACGTGAAGAGCCATATGTCACAGTGTGTCGGAATACAGGGGATTCGCCATAGCATCAAGGGCCAAGAAGCACACTACCGTTTTGTGGCAAATACCAGCATAGACTTGCAGCGAGTTGATGAGTTCTTTGATTGTCCAGATGTACAAACAAATCCATCAGAGGCCTTCTATTCTCGCCGACGCACTATAAAAGCCTACCGTTAATCTAAACTATTTCTTCATTTCAAATAATCGTAAACGACCAGGGACACACAGCTCTTGTTCAAAATGTTTTTCATTTTTTATATATTGTTTTTTCATGACAGTGATGTTGAATTTGGCTTTACAAACTTTGCTAGACAACAAAAAGTTTAGTCAAATGTTTCCAGAAAATTCAATAAAATCAACAACCAGAGAAAAATCTTTTGACGATCTCCTTTCACAGTTTGCTCGTCAATAAAAGCCGTGCTCATTTCGCCATCTCCACAAATTTATTGCCCCAGGGGAAGCTTCTAGCCGCGGTTGCGACCGTGTTACACTCCGGCGGCTGAATGGCAGAGCCACAAAACGTGGAGCCACTTACAGCACGTGCCTGGACCAGGCCCTCCTCCCAGGATGCGGGGGGCGGGGCCATGCCCGGGGGTGGCATCTTGGGCGGGCAGGCCAGCCGGTCCTCCCACAGCGAGGGCGCCCCCTGGTACTCGTACAGGAAGGGGTACTTGCCCCCACCCGAGAACGACCCAGATTGGCTGTAGAAGGCCGCCGCAGCCTGCAACGCAAGTGGGCAGCCGCTCTCAGTCGGAATCCGACCCAGGGCCGCGCTCGTGCCGACCCAAAGCTGAGCCTGTGCCAATCCAGGACCGAGTTTGTACCGGTATGGGGCAGGCTGTGCGCCAATATCCAGGCACGCATGTGCCGATACGGGGCCGAGCCTGCGCTGTTATGCCGTAACTTGCAACTGTCTAGTGCCAACCCAGGGCCGAGCCTTTTGGAAACGTGGCCGAGTCTGTGCCAACACGGGCAGAGCCTGTACCAAACAAGAGCCCACATGGCGCAAGGCCCATACCGACACGGGATCAAGGCTCTGCCAAGGCAAAAAGGATGTCGGCGCAAGCAGACGTGAGAGACAATCGCGCACTCCGCCGCTACGCACCATTAATTTCACGCCCACTGGCACGAGGTCTCTAGCAAAAGAAGGAAACTCTCCCTCAATTTCTCTTATTTAAAAAAAAAAAAAAAAATGGAGACCCTGATTCTTTTTGTGGGGAGAGGAGGAGATAAGAGTGCGAGAGGGAGCGGAGGGAAAAAAATCTGGGAGGTGATTTTCTTGTTGGTTTTAAAGACGATTTTGTAGGTAGGCTTAAGACAACGACTCGAGGAAGCTGTCGGCATGGCCCAGTCGAAAGTGGAAAAGCTACGGACTGCACCACGGGGACCCACCTTGTCCATGGCATGGTCAGAAGACAGGCTGTGGGGCAGTGACGGGGGAGAAAGCTGGGCCCGCCGGTTGCACTGCATGCCGCCGCTACCGGGGATGTTCATGGGTGCAGAGCTGCCCAGCAGGCCTGCGAGGAGGAACGCCCGTCCGATGAGTACCCACCACACAGATCGAGGCACAAACACCTAGCGGACATGCCCTCAACAAACTTTACTTTGTTTCACCGTAGCTTGGCAAAGAGCAAACTGTATGGGACCTTCGAGACAATCTGGGCCACGGAGGCGACGCACGTGACAGCTTTTACAGAAGCTGCAGGGGTGAGAGCGCAACCCAAGCAGGTGGAGAAGAGGGGAAGAAGAAACTACCCTCTTAAAGGGAAACATAAAAATTGAAAACCAAAAAATCTCCGAAAAAATTTATTTTTAGAAAATCACTTTTTTGGATTGTATATTCTAAAAACTACCTCCTTTGTAATTATCAGCACCTAATTCACCGAGAAAATATGTTTAGAAAAATATTTACGAAGCCTCGGCGGCTTCCAAATCACACTAAAGATGCAAATTCGAGCCAAACTTTAAGCGAGTCCCTGCTGTTTCAACTTGGCGGACGGCCGCAATCTTGGTCTTGTTTTGAAGCGGAGCATTTTTTTCCTCTTTTTGCCACCCTTCAAAATAACTTCCTCCACAAAAGTTTGGCGTGATTAGCATTCTCTCGCCTCGCGATTGACAAGCAGTTATTGGTCAGAGCGCCCGCCCAAAAAAGTGCCCGACTACTATTGGTTGTAACCTTTGTTGTCCTTCAGCTGCCATGGCTACCATGCCGCCCAGGGCATGTTTTGCCACCTTGCATCATCTGCTTGCTCCTGCGCTTTGTCAACCCCACTTCGCTTTTCAAAATCTTTATGATTGTTTGCAGTCCTTTGTTTTAGTAGTTTCGCATACTTTTCCCGTGTGTTTCGTGGCCACGAGAGATGCAGGGAATGATTTAGGAGACGGTGTATGTATTTGACGCATGCAAGCAAGCAGCATCGGCGGCCCGCCTCTGCGCAGTGAGATACCGATGCTCATTGCGTCGCTACTTCAGATTGTGATTCTTCCATCTATGCCATTGGCTGTCGAAGCTAAGTGAAAACAGCAAAATAAAAAGGAAGTATGCAAGGACACTTCCAGCTATTCCGTGGCTGAAGCCGTTTCACGTGGCGCAGTCCTGCTTGTGATTTTTGTGATTTTCAGTTGCAATGTTGCTTGTTCGAGAGAAAACAAATGAAAAAAAGCCAGAGACGTCGACTTGCGTGCATGCATACCATGTCCACAAGTTCTTCGCCGCACAAGAATTAAAATCGCAAGCTGAATCGCGTCACATGAAACGGGCTCAATGCTGAAAGTGTGTGAGCACCAACTGCCATTTTCTCAAAATGTATTTTTCCGCTCGCATTGGGACTTCTCCCAGAGAGATCACAGAAACACTTAAATAAATTTGAAAGCACTTTTTTTTTTTTTTGTATTCTGTTCTTTTTTTTTAGAAAATTGTATTAGAAGTTTATAATACTCAGAGTAAATTTGATGGACGAGGATATGACCAACAATATAAAATTCTACGTTAAACAAGTTTTTCTTAAAGAATATTAATAAAAAGGGCTCCGTCATGCCCTGGGGTGCCTCTGCAGAAATGATTACAATAAATTTCACATTCCCACTGTTTGGAAGCAGGCGAACCATACTAAAAATTATGTGTAACTTAAAGGGGCCCTGCAATCATATCTAAGCGTCTACCTTTATTGCAATTCCCACGTTCCTCGAGGTTCGGGCAAGCCAGCGTGCACGGAGAGAGTAACTAAATATCAGTGCATCATATTTTAACCAGACGACGCAGAAACCTCCTCTACCTAGGGGGGCAAACCGCGGTGCTGAAAGCGCACCATATGTGACGTCTTTGGTCCTGGGCTCACAAGAGGTCAGAGCCGCTGTCACACCACTTCTATTTTGTATTCGAAATACAAAATAGAAGTGGTGTGAACCGTTTCAATTATTTATAAAAGTTGTTTTTGTTCCCTATTTTAGATCAGAAAAGAAACAGTTGAGAAAGTGCGGAAACAAGAAATGACCCGTCAACATACCTGCCACCAAGAGGTGAAAAAGGCGGCGCATACTAGAAAAGAGTAGTGAGGTCAGGCACCAACAAGCGGCAAGCGTAGAAAGGCCCCGGGTCTATGCGGCGGCCCTGCGGTTGTACGGACTGGAGGATCCGACCGGTTCCGAGCGTTTCCAGGGCCTTCGGCGAGCAGCTTTGGCTTGCGGTTTCACCTTTTGGCAGCATGGCAGCGCGAAGTGGCTCCCATTCTGAACTGATCTTTACCCCGTGTTTGCTGTCGTTTGTGGCCAATGAAGTGTCTTGCCGAATTAGTGTTTAATCGTGTAGCAAATGCAATGCGAGCCTCCTTGGCTGGCCGCTCCATACAGCCTGTCCTGAACATGCTTTAGTGGCGCCCTCTCGAGCCGTCGACACGGAGTGCGGCAGCCGTGACGCTCGCTGAGCTCACTTCCCCTCCTCTACTTCACAGCCACTCAAGCGACCAAGGACGTCAGGAAGGAGGTTTTCCTTTCTCCACCACATGAGGCCCTGCACATTCTGCAATGGGTCCTCTCATTCGTTCGAGTTTGCCGACAGCCGGCAAAAACACACGACTGGCGACAAAAGAAAACCGAAGTGCACTCACGCTGTCGCGCAACGCATGTCATGGCGACAGCGGCTCAGAGCTTGAGCAGTTCGCCGTCGTCGTGGCGTAGCTGTCGTTTCTGCGCCTCTCCCCAAGCATGATTCCGAAGATTTTTGCGTCCTTCCCGCTTCTACTTTCGATTGCACTCCCACCGCTGATCCGCGCTCCGTCCAAAACGAGCCTTCTCAGCGCTCCTTGGCTTATATTTGTGTTCTTCAAACCTGATAAGAACTTTCAGAGGTCTAGCCGTACAGCGGGCAAGTTAGTCCGGTCGGAGGATCATGTGCATGCGCTGGCAACAATGGAGTGTTGACTGCAGCAGACGCCTTGCAGTCCCCGACAGGGAGACGACAGCAGGACGCCTCTTTCGAAATGCCCGGCCTCGGGCACGTGTTTGTTGCCTTTTGCAGCTCCGGGCTCCTAGACAATGAAGCGTCGTCGAAGGTGGAACGAAATATAATGTGCACCCCATTTCATTTACCGAAATTCGCGCCTTCGACAGCTAAATAGGTAGAGCAATTGGCTTAGAGGAAACAATTGCTGACATCCATAGATTGGTGGTTTTCAGATCTGGTGCAATGGATGGAAAATATTTGTTCTATAAACTCGGCAGCGATGGTGGCAGCTGGAATCGATCGTGCGACCAACATAGGTGACGACGCCACCGGGAAGTTTCTCGACAGACGACCTTGCGATTCACCGGGAGGCTCCCGCTAACGGTTGTTGGTGTAAAACTATACGGGCTCGAGCGTGCTGACAAAGACCAAGGAACATTAAATGTGTCCTGCACACACCGCACTACGGGTGGTTTGTGCTAGATTTTTGTGATTCTTTTTATTACCCATCTTTTAAAGCGATTGCTTTATGGGCGACGCTCTGCGGGGATTTCGGTGTCAGCATTTGTTGCTGTCCGTCGTCGCGGCGGAGAGGAAAAAAAACCTTCCATCTCCCCTCGCGGCACAAGGAGAGAGAAGTCGGGCGTTCCATTTGGTTGCGCACACCGTGGCCGCGACGCGCAAAGGGGGAAGACTGTGCATCCCCCTCTCGACTCACTACCAAATGCAAACATTATACCCTCCCTTTACCGCGTAACAACAGCGAGGAAACATGCGCCTTCGCTCGCTTTGTCACTGTCGCAGACTCTCCCTAATGGCGCCACCGTGCCAAGGCCGCACTCAGTCCCAGGACTGAGCACGGAGGGAACGGTTGGCTTCCGCGGCCCCCGTGGGCAACAGCTTAGACGTGGCTAACCCGCAACGGACGTTTCACCGACTTCGAGCTTCGCCAATTCAGTGCTTTGTGCCGCGACATCGTACCACTCATCGTAACCGGCGGCTTCGACATCCAACCTTGGCCGTCGCAAAAATGAGAGGCTTCGCAGTCTCGTTTCAGTGGAGTTGGGCATAGTGCCTGATGTCAGCGCACCGACAACATGTCCACCATCCAACTCGAGCTTACAAAGAACACTGAGTGCACATCCAGTGTCTTGGCTTGCCCACTTACTTTACCCATCCGACCATGACGGCAATGCGCATTAACCACTTCGCACCTACGTCCTTAGGTATGTGACAAAACCATTTTGCCCGCATTGCGCAAATGAACTGCAGCTATCACTTTTACTTCTTTACAGATTCTGGATGGAAGAGGGTGTCTTTTTTTATCAGTGCCCTGGTACATGCACTGACCGTGATCTGGTTTGGAGCACGGTATGTAAAGTGTGCAACGTCGCCCCAGCGCTACAACCCCACTGGCTATGGAAACTGACTAGAAGATACCTTCTGCAAGCGTCGAGGGAAAGCAGCGGGGCGCACATTTTGAAAGGCTTGGCGACAAGACGCAGAGCTATATCTGTACGCGACGTTGTGACGCAACACCTAGCAACCGAATATCACCGGCGACGTCCTCCATCGCCAATTTAGGCGCCGCAAAGTGGGGGACGTCGTCGGCGCGTGTTAACATACCCCGACCTGCCTTCTCGTTCACACCACCTGAGGTGCCCCGCTGGCAGCCCAAGTATGCCCTTGCCACGTGGTCCCCCGCTGCACCCCAATTACTGGGTGTTGCATCATGCCGTCGCTCTCTATAAGCATGCAATCATGTGCGGCCGCCGTGCTCCATGCACATGCTAAGTGACCTGATCCACTTGCTCCAAGGGGTAGAGGGGGTTCAGGAATGTTTACCCCGCAGAAAAGTGCAGAGAGGCTGCATTCACTATGCTTTGTTATATACAGGGTGTTATTTTTTATTCGAAACAGATTTTTAAAAAAGGCGTCTTTACTGCTACGTGAATGCCGTCTTCAGTATGTGTTTCTTGAGCTCGGCGGACATTCGAGAGGCGAACAACCGTCACAGTCTGGTGAGTCATTAACTAAAATCTGTTAATTAACTTTTTAATTATTGGTTTTATGGACCATGTTGCGATTGTAATTTTGAAGCCAGCCGTCCTGGAAGGCTATACCAACTTACACATTTAAAAAAAAAATGCAACTGGTTTGGAGATATCCGTCGACAATTTCTCCCCTTTCTATCATCCGATTCCGAAACTGAAAGTTCCAAGTGCGCCGGAAGCGCTGATCACGTGACGCTTGTAGAAGTGACGGTTTCGTGACGTGCAAATCGTCATGATCTCATATCTGCACTGCGGCTGTCACGGTGCGGCTCGAGGTATGCAAACTCGCGGGGGCGGTCTTTACAGCTCTCGCTTTTAATGCGTCATTGCCCTCGGAGCTTCACTCGCGATTGTTTGTCGGCGGGGAAGGCGCTTCGCCAAATAGCGTAGGCGCACGAACGCTGAATCTGCCAGTCAACTTAACGAAAGAAAATGAAACGCTACAAGAAAGAAGTCTTTGCTATTTATTATCTTCAGCGAAATAACTTCAGAGATCAGAATTGCTGATAATTTAAGTTTCTGGTGTGCTTAGACCCTAAGGTAATGTCTTACTACAAGTAATGTTCGAAATGGCAACCTCCCACTGCTACGCATGCCATGAACCGTTTCTTCATAGATTGAACCACCCGCTTCAGAACGTGTGGTTCAATGTTGGCGCATGCTGAGACAATTCTTTTCTTCAGGTCGTTGACATCTTGGGGCTCAGTTGAATAGACTTCGCTTTTGATGTGACCCCAAAGGAAAAAGTCTAGCGGGGTCAGGTCAGGCGATCTTGGCGGCCAGAACATAGATCCACCGCGCCCAATCCACTGCTGGGAAAAACAGGCGTTGAGGTAGCTCCGCGCACGCGACGAGAAGTGAGCTGGCGCTCCGTCATGCTGGAACCCCGTGCTCCTAAGCTCGCTTAACGGGAGATCGCAGATGAAGTCACTGACAGCACCATCAAGTATGTTGGCTGTGTATGACTGAGCTGTCAGTGTGCCTTCGAAAAAAAATGGTCCCACTATTCTGTCACGAAACATGCCGCACCACACATTCCCTGACCACCGAACCTGATGGTTATGCTGGCGAAGCCAGTGAGGGTTGGAATCAGACCAGTAGTGAGTGTTGTGAACGTTCACGTTGCCATTTCGGCAAAACTGTGCTTCGTCAGTCCAGAGTACATTAGTGAGAAAATCGGGGTCTTCATCCGTTTTAATAAGGGCCCAATTGCTAAACTCCAAGCGCTTCTCAAAGTCACAATCGCTGAGGTCCTGATGCAAAGATATGTGATACGGATGGAGCTTGTGCTTTCTCAGGACTTTCCATGCCGAAAAGATGCTGCCTCCGGAATCTTCGACGACATTTCGGATGCTGATTTCGGGGTACGCTCGCACGTAGGCTAGCACAGCGATTTTAAAATCTTCGTCCAAGACAGCTGCTTTCCTTCTTTGACGATGCACAGACCCAGTGGACAGAAACTTCTTGGCAACCTGGAAGACGGTGGATGGGGCAGCAACAGTGCG
The DNA here is from genome assembly GCF_016920785.2 of Ixodes scapularis. NCBI lineage: Eukaryota > Metazoa > Arthropoda > Arachnida > Ixodida > Ixodidae > Ixodes > Ixodes scapularis. Next base: position 26,682,249 of record NW_024609881.1, read on the forward strand.
ACCAGGGTGTTCGGCGGCATACAGCCTCGTGGCAAGACGAACGTTGCCATTCATTTTAGCATACGCCATAACCATTTGAACCTTCTCGGCGACTGAATACCTCGACTGAATTTGTGCAGCCATTTTAACGCTACAACTGGCAGAGCCGGCGTTTGTGCGCCCACGCTATCTGGCGAAGCGAATCCCCCACCGAGAAACAATCGCGAATGAAGCTCCGAGGGCAATGACGCATTAAAAGCGAGAGCGCTAAAGACCGCCCCCGCGAGTTTGCATACCTCGAGCCGCACCGTGACAGCCGCAGTGCAGATACGAGATCATGACGATTTGTACGTCACGAAACCGTCACTTCTTCAAGCGTCACGTGATCAGCGCTTCCGGCGCACTTGGAACTTTCAGTTTCGGAATCGGATGATAGAAAGGGGAGAAATTGTCGACGGATATCTCTAAACCAGTTGCATTTTTTTTAAATGTGTAAGTTGGTATAGCCTTCCAGGACGGCTGGCTTCAAAATTACAATTGCAACGTGGTCCATAAAACCAATAATTAAAAAGTTAATGAACAGATTTTAGTTAATGACTCACCAGACTGTGACGGTTGCTCACCTCTCGAATGCCCGCCGAGCTCAAGAAACACATAGTGAAGACGGCATTCACGTAGCAGTAAAGACGCCTTTTTTAAAAATCTGTTTCGAATAAAAAATAACACCCTGTATAACCATTGCGCGAAATGCCTATGCATTTTCTTGAGAATCTGTGTGGCAGTGCAGCGATTTTGGCCCATTTTACAGCGGAGCTATTAAGGGCTAGGTTCCTCAGGATCGTGTCCGGTATGTCAACACAAACCTGCCTGGACAGCTACTGGCATCTATAAGCGACGGCAGCAAGCACACAACCAGTCTGGTTACCGCCGTCCCTCACAGATGGCGGCAACCTTTCCAGCTATCATGGAAGAATCGATAGTTGGGCGCGTTGGTGAAAATTCATCATAGGAAACAGCGCGAAAAATAGACGACGACGAAGAAGAAGCACAGTAACGAGCGCAGCACTCGTCACAGTTTCTTTGTCTTCGTCCGTTTTGTGCGCTCTTTCCTACGCTCTTATCAGTTTCGGTTTGGAGGGGTCGGCCGCGTGCCCTTTCGGGAAAGAAAGACAGGCTGCGGAAGGAGCGGCGATGTAAGCAGCAGTGCGAATGGGGCCGCAGCCGCCGCAAAGCCGCTGTCGCCTCGACTTTTACTGCGTCCAGCGCTTCAGATTCCCTTGCCAAAGAAGAGAACCTCGCTCGCCCGGAAAGTCGCCGCCAAGAACACTACCAGCGATGTAAAGGGCGCCTGCAGGCCAACGCCACGGACGATGATCGTGCCACGGAGGCAAAGCACAAGCGCGAGGCCGGCGACGACAGCACTCCACGCCGGCTGAACAGTTCCCGGGTGCGACGGCGAGGTTTCGGAGGGAGTTCATAGAAAACCCGTTTGTCGTCACGTGCGCCAAGTGTGACTGACTCTGTTTCATTGGAGACGTATCTATGATCGGCGGCGTGTCGGACGAGAAGTGGAAACGCGCGCTGTGCGACAGTGTATCGAGTACAGCTCTGCTGGTCTTTTTTCTTCACGAGAGTTGAAAGGCTGAACGCTTTTGTTTATTATTTCGATGAATTATATATTTTTATTTTATTTATTAATTTATGTTTATTTTCACTTAAAATGTGCTGCTCTCGCCGGCACATTTCCATTCAAATAAACTTGCTTACACTCCCAGAGCAGCCGTGCTCACAGTTCACCGGCTACACCCGCCGGGCAACGAAGTTTGGTTTGGCAGGTGGCGCCATCTTACGGATAATCTTTGAAACTCCGAGACGGCCCGTCGGTCGCAGTCACTGCCCCTATCTTGAGCTACAATCTCCGAGCGCCCTGCCAAACTCTGACGTAGTGCTCGTGTCCAGTCGTTCGGCGGTCCGTCCGAGGCCGACAGCTGACCGGGGCACCTCCCTTTCACAGCTCTGGGGCTCTAGCATCGAACTGCCACTACAACCCACGAAACACGCACACTCTGCGTCGCACGCAACTGGGACAATAAGAGCCAGCACCCACCTGAGCTGGCCAGGCCCTGGGTGATGGAGGAGGAGACCGGGTTCGAGTCCCCCTCCAGGTCCAGGGCGGCCTCCACGCTGATGTCGTCCAGGCTCAGGTCGTCCAGGGCGCTGCCCACCACGCTCTCCACGGTGGACTGCTGCTGCTGGAAGAAGGCCTGCTGGGACGGGGCCAGGCACATGGGGGGCGGGGTCAGGCCGTGCACCAGCCACACGTCTTGCTTCAGTCGCGCCTTCTCCAAGGGGTCTGCCATCGGCTCGTTGTCAATCGCCTTCAGCTGCTGGCGGATGCTCGCCTGGGGGCATTGGTGAAGTTTATCCCGTGACTTTTGACCGTGGCGTATACCCTTTGAATGCCAAAACTATTCTGGAATTTTGTAAAAGAAAAAACTAATTTTTGCTGGAAAGTGGAAAGTTCTTAAACTGCGGTCCATGGGTTCCCAGAGAGCGTTCATAGAAGTCCGCATCATATCAATAATTGATCTAAAAAAAATAAGTTTTGCTATGTTGTTGCAAGAGACCTTTGATGCAGAATCCGCTAAGCGTCCCCGAATGACTTCCAAGTGGGTCAAGAGGTCCGTGACAGCTAAAAGTTTCAGAACCTCAAGGTACCCCAAGACATCAGCGATTGTGACGAGAATGCTGTTTCGTAAAATGGGGTATGTCGCAAATTGGCAACAACAGGTCGCAGCATAACAGATTTTTTTCTACGCCACCTCCATAGTTTTGTTGTTCCTCAAAAATAAATGTACAAAAACAAAGACTCCAAGTTACGCTCACTTTTATTTGATGAAAAACAAACTACCATATTCACACCAATGTAAGTCGACTCGAATGTAAGTCATCCCCCCATATTTCATGTCAAGAAAATTTTAAAAAAAAGATAATCGTACCCGTGGGCGCATTCCGCAGTGAAAATTTATTAGTCTCGGGACTAATTATCAGCCACTGGTTTGCTTGTCCTCACTAGTACTACTGTCGTCCTCACTAGTGGTGTCGTCGTCCTTGTCGTCGCTGCTCCGGTGCCAGTGCATGTCGTCATTTAACAAAATGCCGCACTTCGCGAACGACCGCATCACAACTTCCCGTGGCACAGCCGCCCATGCCGAGAGCACCCAATTGCACACGGCCGTTAGGGAGGCCCTTTTCACCCGTCTGGTCGGCGTTAAGTTTGCAGCCTTCTGCTGCCAACCACTCATTGTATTCCTGTCGGAGCAGGTCCTTAAAAGGCTTGTTGACATCGACATCGAGGGGTTGCAGCTGCCCTGTCAGACCTCCGGGGATCACAAGCATGTCCGTGTGCTCCTTCCGCAACTCCGCTTTGACCTTGTCTGTCAGGTGGCCTTGAAAGGGGTCCAACACCAGGAGGTTGGGGATGTGGTCTTCAAGGGATGTTCCCGGTTGCAGAAACCACGCCAGGCGGTACCATTTCACCACCATGTCATCCGTCTGACGCGCACAGCCATACCTTTAGGGAAAGTCTCCAAAGGCACTGTCTTCCTCTTGAACACAAGATAGGGACGGAGCTTGGTACCGTCCGCCAAGCATGTCGGCATCACTGTCAACCGAAGTTTCTCATTACCGGTAGACAGGAGCTTCACTTCCCGAGCTCCTTTCACGTTCACCGTCGTGTTGCTTGTGATATAGAAGTAGACTGGGGTTTTATCAGAATTGCTGATTTGGCCAATCAAGTATTGTCACGAGTCGCGGAGCTTGAGGAAGTACCTATGAAAGAAGAGCACTTCCTCCTCGTATGCAGCAGGCAGCTTTTGGCATGGGCTAGTCCGCCGATGGAGAGAGAATCCAGCCCTCTTCATGAACTTGGAAGCCCAAGACCTGCTGGCCTTGACTTGCGTCCTGGGTATTCCAGCTTCCGAAGCGATGATCCGCGCTCGTTCAGTAACCCCGTCGCACGTCACTGGCAGGGAGTGATCACATACTTCTGAGACATATACAGCGAGCTTGGCCTCCAACTTCGGAAAGCATCCCAAATCCGTTCCGAAACATCAAACTTGCGGCCTGCTGCGGAGTTGTTGGTTTCTTCGGCATAAACAATAACAGTCCTTTTGAATGTTGCTGGGAACGAGCGCTGAAAGCCACTCGGAGCACTCATGATGACTTAGGGGAAAAGCAAAGAGAAAGCGCGACAAACAGCAGTTGGCAGTTGCTTGGACTGGGTTGGAAGAGAACAGCTCGAAATAGCCCAAAAAGCCAAAACTGGGCCGCTGGGCTGTTCTTCCAAGTGTCGGGGGGGGTGGTCGGCGGTTATCGGCTCTTCCATCAAGTATCGACACTCCCGTGAGCGCCGCTCGTTGCTCTGCTTGCAGAGCGCAGTCATAACGCGCCACGCCACGTAATGACCGTGCGACAAATACAAATAAACTATACAAATAGCGCACGGAATAGCCGAATGCTACGACTACAGTGAACAGAAAATTAAAAGCACGTCGGGGCGGACCTTATATCATTTGTTTCGCCCTTATCGGCAGCGGCATGCTTTGTTTCGATTCTTAATCGACCCCCCCACTTCAGATTTTCGAAATTCGAAAAAAGGGTCGACCTACATTCGTGTAAATACGGTAGTAGAGTGCTGAAAGCATCTAGGCTCGAGTTTCATGTCGGGGGGGGCTCATGAGAATGGCTCCAAAGCTTGCTTGAGAAAAAATGAACGCTAAGTTTGAAGCACAATATGACAGAGTGTCCTTTCTAACCCAATTTATTGCACCACTGTCTTGCACCGTTCACCACTGGCAAGTCCCGTACTGTCTGTGCGGACATCTTCGTCAAGATGTTTTCTGGGGGGCCCCAGTCATTTCTTCATTTCAAGCCAAGACGGCGCAAAACGAATTTGTAGTTGGCACCTGCGAAAGCCGCCGCTGCCTACGTGATAGACCTGTGCGCCGCCACAAAGCCACTCCACCGCCGCACCCTAAGCATGTTGCGCCACTGGTTCAACGCTTTTCTTCACCCCGCCGTCACCAGAAGGGAACACTCAGTCGCACCACCGCCGTCAATTTTAGGGGCGAAGCTCTTTAGGGTCTAGCCTTGTCCGGCGTCCGTGCTGACATTGATTGCCATCCCAGGTGTCTTCTTAAAAAAAGAAAAAAATGTTTGCGCAGTCGACAGGATTCTAACCTGTGCGGGGAGACCCCAATGGATTTCTAGTCCATCGCCTTAACCACTCGGCCACGACTGCGGGACAAGTAGGGGGCTCTGAGATGTGTAGTAACTCGAGAGCTGGGGATGTCATGGATGAAACGTTGCATGCAGCCACTCAACATCTATACAGGAGAGGGCACTGCGGTCAAATGCGTATATAATCGTATTAAACTTTGCACGTATTGGCTTGACATTTATAGACGAGAGGGTGCTGCGGTCAAATGCTCAAATGCGTATATAACCACGTTCCATACCCCACATTCTCTTTCCGACATAGATGAAAACGAACGAAAAGCTTGGCATGCTGTGGCTCAGCGTATCGGCACCCACCAGAGCTTCCCCCCAATCAACATCATTCACCATGTGGAGATGTTTGACCAGCGCACAGGTCTAGCACGTGATGCTTGCGCCCTTTCAGGAGCTTACTTTGGGCTCTGAATGTTACTTATTATACTTCATTTTTTTGTCGCTCTACAAACGAAGATGAATAAGTAACTTTTGGAGACCATAGGAAGCTTCAGCAAGAGCGGGAGCATCACGTGATTAGTAGCGGCCAGTGACGTGATAAAAAGCGGCAACTTTTGCGCAGGCGCCCGCAAACCAGAAATTCGTTTTGCGCCGTAAATATAGCTTTCCAAATTTTCTTACCCATTCAGGCTGTTTAAAAAAAACAACTTTTTCCTTTGCATGAGTACTTTAACCTAGGCTCGTCCACCTAGAGCCGTCCCAAACCACTTAGGACTAGTGTAGCTCGTCCGTGCGCTCTTTGGACGACATGGGCTCTTTCAGAGCTTGATTCGGTGCTGGCGAGACGGCAGCACACGCAACACATTTTGTAGCGTAAGCTACGCTAGCCGACGTTGAGCAGTTTTGTGTGGCTCCTGGAGAGCCGTGCTGCGGGTGTGCGAGGAGCAGTGACGGAACGGGCAGGACTGGTATGGCGCCTAGGTCAGTCCCCGATGCACGCGCCGCGCGCATGCACCCGCTCGGGATCATGGCTCGCACTGTCCGGTTGTTCTGGGCGGCAGCTTGGTGGCTTGATACATAACAACACAGCGCATAGCTTAACTCTTCACATCCCGAAGTAGTCACATAATGAGTATACCGTGTGTCATTGAAGCAGTTGTAAGCATGATAATCAAGCTACTCCTAGACAACCAGGAAAGTAAGAATAACCAGCTGAACCTAAGCTCACGCTACGTATCGACCTTTTCCACTTACTCTCGCCCCCGACCGCCAAGTAGGCATATCCGGTAAGGGCGACGAAAAAATATCAAAACGTTTCAACCTGCCAATAGTAAAAAAATTAAGGGGAAGCAGAACGAGAATGTGTGACGGTTACGTTTATGTCCTAAATGCCTTCTATTGGCGTAGCGACGGCAAAACATTGTTTTCGCCCATACTGGAAGTGACGACAATTCAAGATGGCAGTGCCCTTGCAAAAAAGGTCTATATCCTGGCATAGCCAAGATAAGCCACTGCAATTTTTTACTCTACACATTTTTCTTTTTAATGGCAACCAATTTTGAAGACACATACAGCCCTGGCCTCACGCACGATAAATTAAGAAAGTAGTTTAAGGTCAAAAATTGCCAAAAATAAGGAATGGTTAACGGTTAAGACTACAAACATCTTATAAAAAAATTTTAAAAAAATCTTAGGTATTTGAGGTTTTATTGATGTGGCGACCGAAAATGAGATCATGTCCTCAACAATGCCGTCTGCCAGTGAAAGTCGATTCTGGAGCACGAGTGTGCTATGCCACAAAAAGATGGAGCAAGGCACCTGCGGCACAGGGGGGCGTACATCGAGATTTCTCGACTGCCTGCATTGGCCCATTAGGCGGAGGCAACTTTTCATAGAATGCTCATCACCGGTACGTCGCGAATTCGCGATGCCCATCTAAAAGGGATTAACATCGTTAGCATTGATACAATGTTGCTTCCGCTAATTTTGTTGCAGTCGTCCCTTCACCACGCCGTGGGCATTGTTGTCGACGTCAACGTCTTTGTAAACGAAGTTGAAATACGAAACAGAGGACGAGATTAAAATCCCTCACTCCCGAACGGTACCGGGAGCACATCTCCGACTGGCGTGTTCGGTAACCCGTCCCACCCGTGCATCGAAAGCGGTCTTAAAATGGCAACCGATGCCGCAAAAAGCTGGAGCATCGCACCGTCCGTTGTGGCGATCTCGGCCGTAACAAAGGTCTTGGCAAAAAGTACGACCAAATGAGAGCGTTACCGTCGTCGGAGGGCCCCAACCCCCGGTCGCAGAAGCTGCCGCGTGGAGAGCGAACTGCGGCGGAATGGGCGTCTGCCACGTGAGCCACCAGCGACGGCACAACACCTCTACAATGTCGTAGAGTGAAAATAGAGGGGATCGCTTTTTCGGACGCGTTAACTACACCGGCGGGAGATGCGTCCCTGGCACCACACCGCTGTGAAGGACAGGCCGGTCAGCCTCTGGGGGCCACCCACCTCGCGGTCTTCTCTTTCCGACCCGGGGGCCTTCTGGTGCAGCGGCAGGGACTCTGACGACTGGTTGGTCGACGAGCTGTAGGACCGGGGACGCCCGATCGGGGTGGGCAGGGGGCCACCGCAGTCGCCCACGCCGTACCACACCTGCGGGGACGACAGACATTGCTCGGAGATCGCCCGGCGGGCTCAGCCGCCGCCGCCGCCAACAAGACGAGGCCTGCGTACTGCGTCGTCGTCAGCAGATCCCAGACCCGAGAGTCGTTGCAAAGTTGCAGACGCATTCGTCTCGGCTTCACTGTCCGTTAGCGTCGCGCACATTGCGGGACGGGCCGGCGGCGGTGCCGAGTGGTTTAAAAGTGACGACGTTTCAAGGCCTCGTCTTCTAGGTAGGGGTGGCTCACAGGGATGGGGAAAGCTTCTCCAGGGTCCCACTACTTACCGGGTGGGGTTCTGCCATGTGGTGGTGGGCATCCGAGAACGGGTTGTCCCCCTTGCAGGCCGGGGAGCCTGTGCCACCCTGCTGCGAGCGAGGGAGTTGTCACGCCATCGCACAGCAACTCGCTCCGTCAACGAAGTGCGGCAGATACGGAGGTCTCCTAGAGTAACTAAGAACTGTCCATCTCTTTTCGTATATCTCAAAGAGACGCAGAAAGCATTTAAAGACCCTCCGAGAGGTCACGGTGTCACCCAACGTCGCAGCGTCAAGCGAAATCAGTGTCACACGATCTGATGTCACAAAGACGTGTCATGGTGTTGCCCAACGGAGCCGCACAACACCTGACACAACGATGTCGCATGGTGTCGCATGACGACATCATGCAGACACCGCGACACCATGGTGACTTTTCCGCGATGACGTCGCAATGAACCCTCTAAAATGTCAATGACGTCGCGTGACCACCGCATAGTCACCATCGATGCCACATGCTAAGGACACGAACAGAAAGACAACACTTCAGCCATCTCGTTGCCTAGAGTCCTTGTTACCGGTTATTTGAAGCTTTATTACAAATACCAGGAAATGCTTTTCCATCCTCCAGAAATGTAAAAGCAGTCCACAACGCAGCAGAACAATGTGACCCAAGCTTCCTGTCACCGTGTCTAAAATTCGAAAAGTTACATTTTCGATCGTTCCTATTGGAAGCGTGCGACACCTAAACGGGACACGTTCGAGCGTCGCGTGGAATGCGTCTCCACCAGGTGTGTTTATCGTGTCCACAAAAGCTAGTCCTTCAATTTCAGTCGCATTTTTCTGATGCCGCAATTTCAGCCGCAACATTTCTGATGCTGCATTTTTGGCGGCATCAGAGCAGCAATGGTGGGTGTGGCAGACACTTGTCCAGCTGCAGGTCGCCGTTTGGCTCGACGGCCCATGGAAACTCCGGCAGCCAGCCGTTGGGACGTCGCGACGACAGCGACACTAGCGTTTGCTCGCTCTTTTTGCCAGAACTTCTCTGACCAAACACCGGGATCGCTGCATCCGACAGCGTGACACTCCGGCTTCTGCGACGTCATTCGTAGCCACTTTGTGACCCCTTTCGACGCATGGACAGAATAGTATGCTGAACACACCAGCTAAACGCATCTCCGACTGGCATGCTTAGCATCCTATACCGCCCTTGCACCGGAAGCGGTTCTGAAGAGGCGACAAATTATGTTGAGGGACTCGGCATGTTGTGCCGTCGGACATTGCCCTGCTGGCGGTGATCGCAAGTTCCGGCAAAAGGTAAGAGCGAACGCAAGGGTTGCTGTCGTTGCGGCGTCCCAACTTACGGTTCCCAAAGCTTCCACGGAGTGCAGCGCCGGAGAGCGACCCGGAGCGGAAGAGGCGTCTGCTGCATCCACCTCTGCCGCTCTGTTGCCGCCAGGACTGCAACGTCGTTGGGCAGAAATCGTAGAAATCGAGGCCCCACATTCGAGGTTGCAGTAGACGCCCCAGCAGTTTGATACTTTGACCTCGTGTTGCACGGGCAAAGAAACAGTTGTTGGATGGCCAGAAAAACAAGCTTTCCGTGTAGGACTCCTTAAAATATTAGGCGCTGGGGAAAATTGGCCATCTCCGTCGAGTCCTTAATTCTAATGTGTTTTGTTCACGTTCCACCCCACTGAAAAGCACGGCGAAAGAGCCCGAGTACCACCTGATCACGTCGCACCACCGTCTCCTTTTGAGTAATGTTTGTTTGCTCTGGTCATCAAACGTCAATAGACGCACACGCAAACAAGACATCTGAAGCCAGCTACTGCCGCGCCATCTTGCGAATGCCATCTGCTATTAACGCGTCATGCTAGCTTGGCCTCCACGCAGACTGCGCAGCAAGCAGTCAGCCCTCACTTTCCTCGGGGAACCTTCATATTAATCTGAAGCCCAAGAGTGCACCAGAAGAGTCACGAATTCGCCAGGTGACCGCTTTCCGCCCTCAACATCGACCTTCAGAGCGGCGCGTCCAACTTTGGCTTGTATTGTTGCATTCACATTGGCAAAACATCAGGAAGATGGTGTCTGCCGTCGCTAGCTTCCAACGCTGCGTTCGTGCATTCCTCCATAGAGAATATGCATCACTGCCACAGTGACGCCGACCGTAGTCGACAGACCTTATTGCGCAGACGGAGAAGGCAGGGTGGCGACGTAAGGTGCGTACATGGGCTCTTTCGCGGGGATTTTCAATGGGCGGAACACGAATAAAACAAATGAGCAATCCCATGATACTCAACAGTAGTCACAGCGACAACTGCGACACGTTGCAAGTTCTCACGAGCATACACGTCGCAGCTATCCCTGCAACGAACAGTGAAACGCGTCTGTGTCGCCGCCAGCACCTCTTTTGGCATCTCGCAACAAGAGCAACGCTAGCATGCAGCGATGCCAAAACACCAGCGTCTGCCGCTTGGAACTGGTCAGGAATCTCCTAATGATGACGTAATGCGCAGGATTTTCTTTTAGGTCGTACTGGATGAAGGGATACTGCTGAACCTTTTTAATTTGAGGGCAGCTCGCACCACCTAGCCGATGCCCTTTTGATTTCAGCCGGTAACTCCGATGAAAATTGGAATTGATCATAGAACGACGTAGAATTTTCTATCGCGACGTCGCAGCAACTATGGCCATCTAGCAGGCACTACTCGAGACTCAGTCACGTTTGTTCCACAGAAACTGTATAATAAAGCAGACTGCCAATGCTGTGGCGTAGCTCCGTAGTAAAGCAACAGCTTCACACGCAGCGGACCCAGGTTTGATTTTCAATAGCAGAAGCAATCTTTTTTCAAGCAGTCGGAAATATCACGACAGATGCCCTACGCCCTATTACACCAACAACTACAACGGACGTCATTTTCATGTAAGAGAAGAGCCTATAAAAACTATCGCCATAAAAAGATTGAAATGAGATGAAACGAGGATGGCCGATTTTATCCAGCAACTAATATTTTGACGAGCCCTACACAAAAAAATTTTGTTTTAGCTCGCAATATAGACTTAGCTTTTCATATTGCAACGTGGGGCTAAACTATCAACGTGGCACTACACAAGTCACAACACGTTCCGGGCCTAAACCTAGGCTCAGAAATAACTGCGGCTTTCCGCATCGCGTCGCCGTACCCACTGGAAACGACAGCCAACAAACGTGCGTCAACGCCGCCGCCGAGCCTTCCCTCGGACAGTCCGCGGGGCTTCGCTCACCTGGTGATTGCTCGAAGAGGGCAGCGCGCTGGACAAGATGGCCGCCAGGTTGGTGGAGTAGTCCGGCCCCATGTCCCTCACGGCCGAGATCTCCTCTGCGGAGAAAGAGGAAGGAGCGTGGGGATGCCGCACAAGGAGGGGCACGCCCACCGGGCACTCACTCTCCACGTGGGCAAAGGCGCAGAAGGGGCCCCGGGGGCAGTAGTTGGCCTGCTGCATGTCGTTGCACTTGGTCGACTTGTAGATCTGCGCAGAGACGACGGGCACAGGTCGGAGCACATTCCCCAGCCGGGCATGGGCCCCAACGAGACAAAGAACCGCCCTCCACCATACTCTATTCCCCGTTAAGTTTTAAGACTGTGGCCAAGGCTGCAGAGACCTCGGCTCTTTGGCGCACGCACGGTCAAAGTCCGACAAAAGGCAAAGGGCGCGTGTTGGAGGCAGAGCTTCTACTTCAGTGCCTAGAATGCACCTCAGACTGGTATGTTTACTGAGTCTCAAAAAGTGACACCTCGATTTCTGCCAGACGACATCAAAGAAGTGTCATGTTCTTCGCTACTCTTTCTAGCCGGACTTCTAGCACAAACCGTCAGGAACGCAACATTTGACGATGTGACAATCCGGCTTTTGTGACATTTGTTACCCCTTCGAGACCCTTTTAGATGCATGGGCGGAATAGGATGCTAAACACACCAGTCGGAGACGCGTTACCGGCACCATACTTCTACCGCCTCCAAGCCCGTCACCGACCATAACGCGTTCTGCACACAAGACGTTTGGGCGGTCAATCCGAGGAGCGTCTCGGCTTTGTAGGAAGCGTTGTGTCCCGCGCCGAGAAAGAAAGGGGAGGCGCACCTCTGGGTGGAACTGCTGCTCAGTGCGGGTGTGGCAGTAGGAGCAGTTGTCGCCGTTGTCGCAGTTGGCGGGGTCCCCCCACTCGTCACCCTGCTTCACGTTGGGGCAGGGCGTCGAGCGGTACTTGTGGCGCTTGGGCGACCGCCGCTTGTCCCGGCTGTTGTGGTACTGGGGGCAGGCGTAGCCCTGCCGGCACAGTCGCGGGGGCCGCTTGCACGGCTCCGTCTTGTAGTTGGTCAGCACGTACTTGGTGTCTGCAAAGGACGGGGGAGGTAAAGAGGAGAGCAGAACGCGGCAAATCGAAAGCTCTGATGTCGGCGGTCCCGATAGAATGAATGAAAAAGAGAGCAACGTAAAAGAAGAGGAAGAGGTTACCAGACGAAAGTTTAGGCGTGCTCCTTTTGCCACAACGAGTCGAGTTGTTCGAGCGCTTGTCGACTTTGTTTCTTTTTGTATAGTGCCCGGCGACGCCGGTGCTTTCGTGCAAAATATAGCTAGGAAACGACTAGGTACCGATCTTACAAGTGGTGTTTTGCCACTTCTTTGTAAGTCTTAAAGCGTCGCCAGCCACGTAGGCATTGAAATCAGCGTCTATGCCCCACCGCTGTGAAGCAGCCGAAATATCGGACCTTTCCTTCTACATTATTATATTAACTCCATGGCAGAAAAAGGGGCAGTCCTAGGATGGGCCAACACGCGCTGCAAGCCCCGAAACTTAAAGGACATCCCTGCCATTGGAGGTACTCGTTGAGGGCCGAGATACTCCCACGAGGACTATCGTGTGATAACGCAGGTAGAGTGACGATGGAGATCACTAGGTTTCAGAATGGTAATATATGGAAGCTTTACTCCAGAATGAGATCCAAGCAAGTTCTGGAACGCGGCCTGGAAGGCGCTGGTCCATCCCAGAGCGAAAAAGGGCTGCCCTGACCCTGCCAACAGGGATTCGTTAGCAGTGCGACCAAGGGCCCCTTCCAGAAGGATCTGGGATTGCCCCCTTTCCGCCACTGGAAGTCTGATATCTGATATCTAGGTTACCTCAACATTACTAGATCAAAGTCACTTGACAAGCTCCCTAGAACGTCTGGCGCCCTTGTTGCAGTGCATCCGCACGGTAGCACTGGCCACGCTATCAGCTGCCCCAAAGACAGAAGCGGCAAAACTGATGGAACATCGGATGCAGATTGCCCACGGTAGAAAGGGATTCTACTGCAGCTTTTTGGTGAACATAAAGTTTGTACATCTGTGGAAAAAAAAGCGTCAATGGAAAACAGCCTTTCTCCAGCGACTGTGGAGGCATCGCTGTGGAGGCATTTCCTCGTGCGCGAGCGTGCATTTTCGCGGAAGCGTTGGTTTCTAGCCGGCCCAGAACAAGATGTGCGCGCCGAGGCATCGAACCAGCTCTCACGCAATGAGGGTCGGTCAAACTATCACGCAATCCTGGACAGTACGCTGCTTTCTTATTCAGCACATTTCAATGTGTTCAAAAGCATTTTTATTTTCCATATAAAAATTGAAAATGTGTTTCTTTTGACACACAAACCAGTTTTATTTACTTATTCGTTAATTTAATTCTCATTTTGTACTATTTGCGTCAACATTTACAATGTGTGTTGGGAATTCTGATATCTGGCAACTCTGATAACGCGCGGCCAGCAGTGCTTGGCTTTGTCTGCATGCGAGTGCCCCCGCGTCAGCGTTCATAGCGCGTCGCGTTTTTGCGAGTAGAAAAACGCGCAATGCGGTCTGCGCCTAAGAGCCACCTAGAAGGCGTTTGCTTACATCCAACGCTTTTCCCCTTTCCCGAAAACAGAGCCGACAAGCGGATCGCCCCACACCGTCTGCCCCAAGCTGAACCGGGGTCGCCCCTTCTCACCCTGCCAGTGGGGGTCCTCATTGAGGGCGTTGCGCTCCTTGTCCAGGCTGTTGGGGCCCCCGTTCTCCTCGGGCCCGCTGGCTGTGGGGGCGTCCCCGGACAGGCACGCCTGCTGCTCCTTGGCGTCATACACCGGTGAGCGCAGGTCGTGCAGGCCGTGGGCAAAGGCGCAGTGGGGGCCGTTCTTCACGCAGTTGCCCCTCGCGTCCGTGTCGTACACACAGATGCCCGTCTTGTAGTAACGCAGGTGGTAGCGCCGCTCCGTGTCTCCCGCCGTCCGGTGTAAAAAGCGGCACCTGCACATGCAGAGGGGGCGGCACTGCCGTTAAATCATGCCGAAGCCCGCCAAACTCGTCTGCATCTGCATCGCCACTCTCGGGCATATGTGGTGGTCATAATCAGGTTGTGTCGTACACGTGGTGGTTAGATGTGCAACGCCTGGCTTTCGGCAGGTAAACATTAGACTGAAAATGGCTTGCCGCGATTCTCATTCTCTACGTTCTAAACCTGCGTCTATGTGTTTGCGTAAGCGAGCTTCCAGAGGCTTGGCCTTCTTCAGGAAAGCAACGAAAGGACTACCTACCTGCCGTCCTTTTATCGTGCCGACTAATCGTCGGCAAACTTCCATGTACTGTTTCGCACGGTTGCGTTCTGAGCGACCAAGGCAGCACACCGATATGACAGCAACGACGGTTGCTAGGACGGCTGTTTGCCCCGCACAAGACAGAAGCGACGCAAGTCGCACCTAATTCCTTCGGCCATTACGAGTCATGGTTTTCCCCGCGGCCGTGCTGTTGCTGCCTTTTAATTTGCTTCAGCCACAACCAACGCAACTTCCCTCACTTTACATTGGCGGCTGTTGCACCAGCCGCCGCCGACGTGCAATCGCCAAAGCCGGACGAGACGAGCAGGAACTGCGAAAGGAGCCGTTCCGGCCAGTTCACCATTTTCCCGCTAGGTGCTGTCCGCTTAGCTGGAGTCGCAAATTCTCTGGTGAGCTCCCACCTGGTTTAAGCTTTGGTTTGCTCTCTGCTGCTCCCAACTAGGCCATCAATTTTGTTATGTCTGGCACCGTGTATGAGCAAGCGACAAAAACAATGTTTCGTCTGGCAGTGTCACTTGTTGACGGCGTGTGAAAACGTTTCTTTAGGAGACTTTTGCTTCAATATGCTTCTTCATCACTACGGGACGGCGAATCTACGTCATTCAACCTCGCGCTTCATGGCGAACACAGAGATCTAAGAATTACTAATAAACGCTGTATTCGACGACTGCATAAAGAAGAAAATTAGTCTCGAATAAAAAAAATAAGAAAAGGCATAGTAACGCTGCTTGAGAACGACCTCGGTGTGAGAGCTTGAGGTACCACCGTGCAGTGCCCTGCCTCGGTAAGTATGACACTAGAAAAATTGTCCTAGCTTTGGGCCATGCAGACTTCTTGCCCGTAGAACTATGCGCGTCTGATAAATAACTATTCTTCAAAAAGCGCTCTACAGTGTGGCCAATATTTGCGTTTAGCGTGCGGGGGAAGAAAAACCCGCCATTCAAACGGTTATCGGTTTTCCCAATTTCAGCTCTATCTGGTGGCACAAATAACATCCAACTTTCGCTCTACTATAGTCTGTTACAGGTAATAGCAGGGAAACCTTCATTCACCCAAGGCCCTCCACTCTCTCCACATCAGCGGAGTGAATGTTGGTGGGGCGAACCATCAATCACGTCGAAACAGAGCTTCGGGAGAGGGGCTTCCCCGCAATTAACTTGGAAAAGGCTATTCGCAACTCCAACGCCCTACAGGTGGCGGGGCAGTAGTTCCAAGATGGCGGAAGAGATGGGGATAGATTCTCCAGGATATCCCGTGCGCCTGCTCACTGACGCTGTTCAGCGCGCTAAAAATGATTTATTTGTCTACAAATGCGACGCGGTTAGGGAGGGATCATATTACAGGTGACGGAGATGCCGATGCACGTTAGGTAAACGAGTATCCTGATATTTAAAAGTTGCAGAAACCTCAACTTGCGAAGCTTTGTGGTGAACGAGCGCGTTTTAGGCATTGGCCAAGTCACTGTTTGTGGCAAAATATTTTCGAAGGTGATGAATATATCGCATTTGCGCTTCGCCAGGCCGTTAGTGCTTTAAAAAGGGAGCTGCGCAAGGTAACCATCAAGCTCCGGAAGAGCAGCGTTCACAGTATTGACGTCTTCGTGTCAGGGGCTTGCAACCTGCTGCTCACCCTATCGGTTTTAGTGTTTTGCAACACGTGATCAAACGGCTCTATGGCTATTGATAGCAAGTTAGTTACCGCAGGCTACCCTGCGGTGTAGCATTACAGCCGGAGGCTCGCGCTGCGCCTTTGAAGCACGATTTTCAGCGCGTGCCAGGAGCGTTGCCGTGCTCACTGTAGCCAACGGTAGCCTGCGGTAACGCTATGCTAATATTGCCTATTACCATAATAGGCGTGTTTAGGGGTTTAGGGGGTTTATCTATTGCTGTACCAAAAATGCATACTGCAAACGACTTAATGTTCGCAGGCTCAAATTTACGCGAGTCGGGCCAAAGCTGAAAATTTGAAATAATTCGCGGGTTCTAATTTTCGCGAATCGAGTGTAGCTCCCGTAGCGTTCACATATTGCCCGAATCGTTCGCGGGACGTATTTTTCGCGAATTGTAGGCGATTCGCGAAATTTAGGTCCTCGCGAAAATTTATTCGTTTGCAATATTTTAATATACCCTTTTTTTTTTTTTTTTTTACCATGTTATTTAGAACGTTGCGGCCCCTCTCGCCAAAACTGACCGTTCTAGGCTTTCGACACGAACGGCTGGCTAACACAGACGCGCATAAAATGCTTCGGGCATTTCTTTATTTAGTTTGTAATTACCTGAAACCAAGTATGCGCATTCTATTTTTTAAAAGTGCTTGGAATAAATAGTCATGTTCCTACAGCCTTCAAAACGCAAACCCATCCCCGACGTGTATTGCTCGACATATCGCTGCGCGACCAGTTTTCTCCTACTTTGAGCAAAGAATAGACTTTTCGTAGACCGTACGCTAGAGCTCTACATTATTAGCGGGAGCGTTTGCGTCACATTGAGCACAGATCGAGCTGGTGGTCATACAAACGACCGGAAATCCGCAGCGTATACGATATACGAAAAGTTCCTAATGAAATTAGACATCCCGGTCCTTCGTGCCACGCTGTTGCGAGGCGGAGCACAAAAATTCCTGTTTTAACGCGCTCACTTTTTTCATTAAAACAGCTTCACGCATCAAGTCCGACACCCCTTTTCCACGCCGCCGCCGCCGCCGCCGTCCCCGTTTTTCCAGTTCTCCGCTCGTCCGCAAGTCGGCGAGCGGCGGGCTGGAGTTGCGAATAATGGTGGTAATGAGACTAGTCAGTAGTAGTTTAGTAATAGTAGTTTCATTGGTGAGCCGCGGCACTGCACAGGTAACAGCCTGTACCACGGAGGCCTGCACTGCCGCAACTAAAGTCCCCGACAGCCAAAGAAACGCAGGGCGTCAAAACGCTACCAATCACAGAAATTCTTTATAGAGCGATGGGAGAGCTTGGTATGCGACCTCGCATGGCGCTAGCGTCGACGAGGGGGCTAAGAGCAATCTAGCCAGTACTGCTGGGAGTCTGGCAGTCAGACGGTGATATCAGAATTTAAAACCCACTCCGAATGAGCGGCTAATAGAAAGCGGCGACGAGTCGTTGCACCGATGGCATCTCCTGTAGAATTAAGCGTCTTTGGCTCTGTGCACTCGGTCAACCCGTTAAACTCCCTTTTCTGCCACATTCTCCCAAAATAACAGCATTCTTCGTTTTGCCTCAAAATGAATCCTCAATACCGCTATCGCCGTCGAACTTCGGTGCCGCAAGTGGCGCCATCGAGCAGAGACACCGTGAACCCGTACACTCAATGGTCTGGCTCATGTTTGCTCGCAAAGACACAGTTTCGTTTGCAAAGACAAAACAAAGTAAGCTTATTTTTAAGTTCTGTTATTAGAGATCACTAAAGAATGACTGGTGCTTGCACACAAAATCAATTACAGACGTAAAAAAATGTCGGTATACGAGAAATTGTTTTTGAAAATACTCGTAATCTTTGACCCTGTACCAAACGTTCGCTCAAGTTTCGTGACCAGTATAGTGTATTGAGGGAACCTGACGTCTCTTAGTATGTTCACGATTCTCGCTTCCAATTCGTTCTTCAGCACTCCTGTCGGCCAACGCTGCAAACTCATCGGCTAGGCAATGGTAATGACATGCTCATGACTCGCCATGCCCTGCGTTTATTAAGCTGTCCAAAGGGGAATATGCGATGATATTGCATAATCCCCTCATCTGACACTCGCTTTTGCGAGTCAACAGTGTTCTTTGCCGTGCAGTTTCTTCTCAATCTCTTTCAATATCGATGTGACAAAGATGGAACCAGTCAGAACAAAGCGCCGATCCACATAGATGCCTGGATAAAATTTTACGTCTCGAGTGTTTTTAGAGTCGACCGCGTGCTGCCAACAGACTGACTCGACCGGAGTTAGAAACGAATGCTTATGTAGCTCGTGTTCGATTCCTGCATCGCATCATGCTAACGTCTCCGACGTATAGGTCTCGCCTCTTCCTTCATCAGTAACAAGAAGGCAGCCATTAGTATGGCCTGGATGGATGGATAGATATTAACGGCTGAACTTTTTTTGACGGCAGTAGCTCGTGCCGCTTAGCCTGAATTCTTAAAAAATAACACGATTTTGCCCCTCCCAAGCCAATGCATTTCTGTAACCATCACCAGGCTGTGGGGGTGATCACCTGAAAGACCTTTGGGGGATCAGTCAAGAAAACTAAAAACATGCACACCCCCCCCCTCCCCTCTTCACCCTGGTGAGGGAATCGGCAATTTTCCTCTGGTCAAACTTTGTCAGCATCATCCCAACACCATACCTGCCGGGAGACGGAGTGGAAAGGTTGGATAGGAGGGAGCCCTAATTTTCCTCGATCGAACCTGTCCCCCAGCTGTGCTAGTTAGTTTTACCTGGCCAGCCTGGCCTCTTTGATGACAGTCATTAAAGTGGCCAGGCTGCATTTATAAAAAGGATCTATCAGTGTTCTATGAAGATCTGAAAGCAACACACAATTGATAAACACGCTTTAAGAAAAAAAAATTCCAGCTGAACATGTTAAGCTTATTCCAAAGCTTCCATCTGTCCACTGCAAAAGCCCATTTAGTTTTCATCTGAAGTTTATTGACTCTGCCCTCAAACAGTTGCAGGGCCTATGTGGAGGGGGTAACTAACTAAGGAATTCGACATAAAAAAATAAACCCAGTGAAGCCCAATTATAGCTAATCAAGGCTGATTTAGAAATCCCTCTCGCCATATCCAAATATACTTCTTTAAAGCACAAACCTGAACCCCGAAATCACCATCAGTAATGCACACAACTCGCCTGCACACAGCAGTTGATCATGTATGCATGCACATTAGCTGCAGTCAGGGATGGGCAAAATACATGCAAATATGCATCGAAATACAAATACAAAATATTTCGTCAAACATGTATTTAATTACAAATATAATTACATTTCCAAAAAAGCATTTAATTACAAGATACAAATACAACCAAATGTATTTGTTCTCCTCCAAATACTTTTCCAAATACATTCCTCAAAATGTGCATCAGCAACTTCAGGTCACCTGCAATGGGTTTCTGGGTATCTCATTTTAATTTTGCATCGCACACTCGGGAGTTAGTGTGCGAGGTCTAGTAACGTAATAGAAATATACTCAGAAAAAAATACAATCAGCTTGGACATAAAAGGTGAAAAAAGTACAGAGCTTCAAGCAGCTTTTTTGTCGATTACATTTTGGTATAGACCAACAAAGAACCGAGACGACCAAGATGCGCAGCACTAGCTAGAGAATTTTTCATTGTTTTAACTCGCACCAATTGCAAAAATCTGGACGACCCGGCATTTAGAATTTTCCAGGCAAAAATATGGATGGAAATCAGGCTGAAAAGCATCACAAGTTGTCACAGGCACTTATTTAGCCATTCTGCCTGTGAACGTCGATTTCGTCACTATTCTTGCCCTAGACTAGCACCGTAATCACAAAGTCACTAAACGCTTGTGCTTGATTGAGAGACACTGCATTCGGTGCAGAACAGTTTTCTTCCTTCTCTGGACAGTGACAATAAATTTGAGGGATGTATTTTCGCCCACAAAACTGTATATAATTACAATTGTATTTGAAATACCATCTTAGTATTTAAATACACACGTCAAATACATTAACCAATTTGTAATTAAATACAAATGCAAAATACACAAAGTATTTGAAATACGTATTTCAAATACTTGTATTTGAAATACTGCCCACCCCCGGCTGCAGTCATTATATTTTATTTTACCTTCAAAGAAGGGTTGTCACAGTTCCTTTTTTGATAAGTGTGCATGCACATACCAACCCTAAAGGAGTGCTTTTCCTCCCGAGCACAGGGCTGTGTTGCAGCAAAACAAAAAGCACAGAATCGCAGCTTTCGATAGTCCGTATATCCGCTCAATAGACCACTAACAATGTACCAAAATTTCCGAGTACTGCCAGCACTCGATAAAGACCGAGCCGGAAAGTATGGACAATCGAAAGTTCAGAAAATTTGCAGAGGCCCACAGTAAGAAGCCAACGTGTAAGGGGCACTCCGCTCTTACCTTGTTGGGATGGAAATTAACTACTGGCTCAAGACTGGTGAAAATTCTTTACTTTTAGGTTAAAACGTAGCAGGATGTACCAGAGCAAATACTGGTTGTTCAGAACTAAAAGCAAAATGAACAGCATTTTTCTTAAGGCAAGAATTAACTATGCATCGCCGCACGCTCAGTCACTGGCCAAACGTAGCACGAGACCAGATGCCAAAGTTTCAGAACCTACTGTTGTCCAAATAAAAAGTCAGCAGCGACCTTAAATTTTTAATGAGGATAAGGAGGCCCGTTACTGGTATCAGACACGATTCTTTTCCATGAATTTGCAGGCTGCTTTAGCCATCATTACCTAACTGAAAATTTCCCAAAATCATTTCCGACTTTCTCATTGGTTAACGGTAAGTTCCCAAACTCTGGTATGTGGTCCAAACTGAGTCTGGCAATACGTAACTTATTTATGTAGTGAAAAAAACACTGCTCCCTTTTCTCCCAAACACCCGGTACTTTTGCACAACCACCTATAGCATTCCAGGAGTGGTTACAGGCACTTTTCGTGCTGGTTTCTCCAGCAGCAACTCTTATAAGCAAAGATCTAAAACAAATGGCACTTTGCACCTGCGGTCAACACATTGTTTGGTTATGTGAATCTTTTGGGGGCAAAAGGTTAATTCCCGATTCCGACATCGCAAGCACAAATTCATGTTAATGTCAATATCTACCCCCCCCCCCCCCCCAATCTTTTTTTTGGTGGGGGGGGAGAGGGGGAAATCAATTTTGTATTGAAGTTACATCGCTTGTACACGAGCCCCAGCTGCGCGCTTCCAAGCTACGCCTCGGCTGAGTAGCCAACGCTGTCGATATGAACTCCAGAAAGGCGCGCGCGCGCCACGACCACCGACACTGCACTCGCTTCCGCTGCCTCTCGCCTTTTCTTTTTGCTACGGCAGTCCGTATTGGCCCCACCATCCGCTTTTCTGTATCTTTTTCGAGAACAGAAACAAAAACATACAGGACAGACTGGAGCGGCCTCCGATTGGCTCGCCCGTTGATTACGTCATTGTTCGCGCCAACATGGCGTAGGCAAACAATATGGCGGACACTGTTTACAAGTGCTTTTGGTACGCACATGTCGCGACTTTGGACGGCCTCGTTCGAGAAACCCCGGGTCCGTCTCGGGCGACGGGGAGGTCGACGAGGCGGTCGCGTGAAACCCGCCGATGACGCGCGCACCAGCTCGTCGGCGACGGCGCGTCGCCACGGGGGCCCGCCGAGCGTCCGTCAAAACAAACGCGCTGCTCATAACATGGCGAGTGTCAGCCAGCAGCGCCCGACTCACCCGTCGCCCTCGGGACAGATACCCGTCGTCTCGTCGTAGCTCGTACAGTACACGTCCGGGCTGTAGTTGAAAGTGCCGTCCCTGGCCGCTCGCACGGGCCTCCTGCGCCGCTGGTTCTTGAAGTGCCAGTGGAAGCATGTGAACGGCTTGTGCTGGGTGCACTTGTGCTGCACGAAGAGCGGGCACTGGTCCACCCGGAACTCCTTCAGGTAGCTGCGAGGGAGTTGGTGCCCGGCGTTGAGCTCCGGGGTTCGCGGGCGGGGGGCCCGGAGCCCGTGCCGGCCCTGACACGGCTCCCCACTTACTTGTAATGGTTCGGTTTCTCTGTTTGGGTCGCCAACGAAGCCTTGGCGTCAGCAGTCGACGGCATTTTGGATGCCTCCTCTAGCCCGCGCACTCGCGCTGCGCATGTGACGTTGACGGCGGACCCTTTCCGGTTGGCTGGTTCCTGTCACGTGACTCTCGTTTCCTTCTTTTTTTCTCTCTCATGGCGTCTCTCATCTTTTTTCGTGAGGTTGGGTAGCGGGGTTTGGCGTTCGGTTATGGGCGTTTGGGGTATATGTGCGTGGATTCCCATCCTGACAGCGACGATTCGAAGCGGCAATACAGTGTCTGCGAGGGTAACACGGGGCCAAACTGATCGAAGGACGGCCTGTGCGCAGTAGCTTCGCTTGCTTCCGGCCCTACCGATGGCTCCTCGATCGGCCAGCTGATGGCATTTCCAGCTGGCGCGAAATGGAGTCTCCCTCGCTGTGTGCGGTAAATGCGCGAGAGCGGAGGGTTCGCGTGGTGCTCGGTTGGCCCGAGTACAGTGAACTTTCAGAATCGCTGCGCTACCAGCTACGCCCTCCGGTCTTCCAGAACTATCGAAATCAGGTTCACATTCGACGGTTTTCTGGAGTTCCGACGTCGCTCATAGTGTAATTGTCGTGATGTTGCCGCATATTTATTAAGATATCGCAACTTCTCGAACTTTCAACCGATTCGGGGATAAGAATTAATCTACCATTTGCATGCATTTCGCCGAAATACTAAAAATATTACTGCTAGAGGATATTAGTTGAACTGAAGGTTGGCGCGCATTTTGCGCGGGCAGCATGCACTTGAATGTACTAACATTGAGTACACCGTTACGCATATCAATACCTAGAACCTTGTTCGATATAACATCTATGAAACAAGGTGTCTGTATAAATTTGCATGTTTTATATAATACCACGCGCATTTTGCTTAACGGTCTTCTCAATGTTATTACGAGCGATAGAACAACATTCAAGTGCATGCTGGCCCGCGCAAAACGCGCGCCAGCCATCAGTACAATTAATATGCTCTACCAGTAATATTTGTAGTATCTCGCCGAAATGCAGGCAAACGGTAGACTAAATTTTATCTCTGAATCGTTTGAAAGTTCGAGAAGTCGCGAGATCTCAACAAATATGTGGCAATTCAGCACAACCGATGCGACCGAGCTATCTTTAGAACGATACATAACCGCGACTTGGGTACCCTCTCTAGAACACTAGCTCGGGCATTCGCGACGCCGCGACACACTGAGGGTCATGAGTGCGAGCGAAAAAGAAGCTACAAGAGCTTGCGCAGCGCTTTCAGCAGGTCGAAAGCAGAAACAATAAATACGCCATTCTAAAGTTAATGATAAAACCAGATGATAAAACGATAAATTCTCTGCAATGTGCATTGGGAGATGGCGTTAAATAGAAAATTTAAACCGACAAATCGCCATCCTTTAATATTAACCGGTAGAGTTAATTGATCATCGGGTATTTTTGCTATGTTTCGCCCCCAGGAATATAACATACCAGAGATTTCTAAAAGCCCAGTAGTTTGACATTATTATTTATTAGCATCATACTGATCGTGTACCTCTCGATGAGAATCGGAACAAAAAAGAGACAAAACAAGGTAAAGTATTTTGCAGTGAAAAAATCTGGCGAAAGCCATGTATAATATACTAAAACAGAAAAATCAGAATGGTATAAAAGGTTGACTTAAAACGAAAGAAACAAACAAGAGGTCGAAACAGGTATTTCTTTCGTTTGAAGTCAATTTAGATCACCAACACGCTCAAGTCTTTAATTATAAAAGGTATTATTTAAAGCTGGCTTACGTGAAGGAATTCGAAAGCATAGTCCCGCGGGTGAAATGTTTTGCTCCGGCGGTGACATCACTGCGCAGGTGCGACACCCCCGCCGGCTTCACGGCTTTGACGAAGCATCTGCGTTCCTGCGCTTTTCTTTGTGTTTTTTTTTCTGAGGCGCATCCGCTTTGACCAACGTTGGCTTTGACCTTGAGCGGCGCGTGCTTGATGACATCTTTTTATGGCCATTTTTCGGGCACAACGCTGACGCCTTTTCGAGTAGTGGGACACATAAGGCTTTTGTTATACAATAATAATAATAAAATAGTAATTAATGTGGGCAGAATGAGCGTAAGGGAAAAATGTAACCCCTCATTTACCGTTGTGTGTTGAATTTATGAAAATATTAACCCTGAGACACACACATAAAAAAAGAAATAAAATAACGGACAAGGCGTCACAAAAACTTGTTCTTTGTTTTATTGCATATTATTATGATGATTCTCAACCAACTCGCTTGCATACTGCGCGTGCGTGTTTGAGGGAGTTAGAAACGAAGTTATCTGGACCAGAAACGTCTAACAAAGGCGTTTACCATAGCGAGGTGATTCTCTCTCTTGAACTGCCGATGTGATCTTTGATTTATTTGCTTCAGTATAATTAGGATTCGCAAAAGGTTAAAAATCTTATTTATATTTTCACTAGTAAGGTTTCGGTTTTCGCGTCTGTCGCACGCCGGCGACGCCGAGGCAGGCTGTTCCCACTGGTTCCCACGGCGACTTTAGCGACTGCAACTGCTGCAACGCCGCCGCAGCCACTGGTCAAAAAGCGTCAAAAAGAGAACGGCGGGGACGTCGGTGTCGTTGCAGGCGCCAGGCGGTGCTCCTTGTGTTTAGCATAACCTTAGTTTAGGAGGCATTGCTGCAGTATTAAAACCAGTAATACTGAATAACTACCCAAAAATATTTCATCCTATCGAGGAGAACGTTGCCATCATCATCATCATCATCGGCTTCGGGCGTGCGCGAGCATCGCATGTGCTTCTCGTCCTTCACGTTGTGAGCATTTTCAGGGCTAATTGGCTAGTTTTTATAGGGATACCTTCGAGCAAGCATGTCGTTTTCGCTCACGTTCGCTCGGAGGTCCAGGCTCATCATATGGGCGGGAAAACGCTGCACACGAGGCATCCACCGGAGGTGAGGCAAACGGTGTCTTGTGGAGAGCGTGTGCTCGTCTCTCTCTTGGAGTGTGCCGCGTGGGCCCAACCATGCGAAATGAATGAGTACGACTCAATGTCGGTAGCGCCGTGACTAAAGATACGTCGGACGTATCCGGAGATGTATCTGAGGTTGCACGCGTTTAGTCATTTTTCTTATGGCATCTTCGATCACCCGCTGCGGAAAGACCGGGAGCGCACCATCGCGCACCAGACATCTTCGATAAACGGAGCGAATTTTTCCGGCGTGGCTTTTTCGTTGCCCGAGCTAGCCCAACTGCCGGCAATCCTAGCAAGCGTCGCGAATGGTTCACATATTTGCGTTGGGGTATGGTGCAACTCGAGCCACTAAATGAGCTACGCTTAGAGCACTGTAACGAGTATCGGCACTCTGTTCCCCGATGTTGTTGAGGGCGCCACCATCTTTGGGCTTGTGTAGGGAGGCTCAAGTGAGGGTGGGTGCAACTGCTAGATCGGGGATCACGGGACATGGACGCCATTTAATTGCTAAATTTTGCTGGGAGTCTATGGGGCAACGGGTCGTTTTTTTTCCTAACTCGGGTCATAAGAACCCATTAAGGTACTTGGATAATTTACACAAGGTATAAATGATTACTTTTCCATAGCCACCAGTTTTGTTGCAATAGGTTAAGTATTTTTTTAACATGAAAAATTGTAAATTCCACCATCTTGGATGTTGCTGCTTATCTGTCAACTCTGCTTTCTCCTCTTGACGTTTGCAATACTCGGAGCGAGAAAGACTGCTCCAGGGCGTTCGTTGCTTGCAATGGGAGGCGAGAGGAGGAAAAGCGCATGGAGCAACAGAGTTGCAACGGAGCGGGCGTCTACTCTCCTGCAGGCAACATTGTTGCATATCCTTTCCCGAATCCTCTCTCCCAGGTGCCACCATTAAATTGCAAACGCTCTCCAGGTTTTGAATTGCACCCACCCTCACTAGAGCCTCCCTAGGCTTGTGCAGACCAGACGCAACTGCCGAGCGTCATGATTCAGAAGTGCGACTTCCTCAGCATTAGATTCGGTGTTGGGAAGCTCGTGTAATGTCCTTGCTTTGTCGCGAACTGTTAAAACATGTGGGGAAGACTGAAAAGCGTTTTCTATGATTTCACATAAAGCTTCAGATAACTGGCAACCATGATATTAAGCCACGAGGTGGGTTAGTGTCGTTACTCTGAAGCCTAACTTATTTTTGGCAAATTTGGGTGGTCAATCACTGGCAAGACTGAGCCGGCGGAACCGGCAACCAGAAATGCGCCGGCGGCACACCACGTGACCCTCAGCACCCGAAGACGAAATGCCAGACGGTGGCAGTTTACTTCGCCTCTTGCCCGCGCAACACCGCTAGCGAGAGGCTGTCGCCGCCATCACCCATGTCCCAACGGCTCGGATTGACTCGGGTAGTGGCTGCTGAAATGACTTCAGAACAGTTTCATCCTTTTCTTAATTTCTTTCTCACTGACCTCTCCTATTTTGGAAGCGACAACGCCGGATACAGTCGGGCGCCTGCTCGTCCGGCTGTTTGGAGCTCGAGCGGAAAAAGCGCCGGAAAGTTGCCGGTGCTTGCCGGAAAACCACCACCCGAACAGTGCGCGCCGGCCGGAAACTGCCCACGCAAATACTATTGCCGGTTTTCGGGCAAAATAAGGTGCCGATGATTGACCACCCGAATTCGCCATTAGTGGCACTAGGTGCAATATTACTCTACTCTACCTCGCTAGTTGGGTGCTGTAGTGCAGAAGCTACGGGTGAGAGAGAGACACGAAAGCCTCTTTTGTACGAATTTTGAGTGACAGGCTACTCTCGAAGGTAGAGCAAAGCGATGTGGGGCTCACAAAAGAGGAAGAGGGGATTTCTTTCTTGCCCTCCTTTTCATCTGCTCGGGTTACGTTCTTACCCTCCATCTTAGGCAACGCCCAACTAGTTTGAGGGTATAGAGGGTACGGAACTGCCCATAGACGCCGCTCGCACGAGCGGTGCTTCCCTTCTCCCCCCGCGGCTCGCCTCCCGTCGTTCGACACGCCACCGGTTTGAGGATGGCTGCTATAGTAACCGCGGTGTATTCTATCAAATATGCATGTTTTGTTGCACAGCATATAGATGGTGTGTCATCATACTCTATGGAACCCGTGTCTGTGCAACAACAGTCTCGATGGTCCCTCAAAACGACGGGAGGTGGGTCGAAGTGAGTGAGGGGGTGTACCCCCCTCCACGGGAGTTCTCCAACCGACCTAATCCAGTAATGTCGGCACTATGCCGGGAGTGCGTCTATGACTGTTGTATTTAACGCCCTATCCCGCCTGTTCATCAACGTGGTACCGAAGCGGCAACAAATGACTTCACAGAAGCCGGAGTGTCACGACGTCGGATGTCGCGATCCTGGCGGTTGATCGTAGAAGTGCCGGCGAAGAGCACAAGCGAACGCGAGTGACGCTGTTGTCCCAACTTCCGACTGCCGAAGCTGCCGTGGACTGCCACGCTAGAGGGCGACCTGCAGCCGAACGGGCGTCTGCCACATTCATACCCGCCGATGCGACACCGCTAGGATCGCTACCGGCAACAGCGTAACATTAATACAGTGTCCACCAGGCGGAAATCGTGGGACCACTTTTTCTAAGTGTTTTTCTTGTTTGAGAACGTTGCGACACTTGCAGGTCTCCCACTGTGCCGGCAGCCCATGGCCCGGCGAGGTACAGCACGGAGGCCCTGGCCCAGCCGTCGCCGCACGCCGAGGACCGCAGCTACCCCGAGAAGATCTCGCGGATAGTGGACGACATCTCCCGGCTGACGCTCATGGAGGTGGCGGACCTCAACGACCTGCTCAAGGTGGGGCTCGCGTCTGTCGTCCCGGGCCGGCTTGTCGTAAAACAAACTGGTAACGAATTAAGAGTTCGAGGGAAGCTCCTCCCACCTCTTTCTACTTTAGCAGGGTGAACGCTAGAGAGGATTGCGACCTCCTCTCCGGCGTTCGCTCTGCTACAGTTCAAAGAGATGGGACGAGCTTCCCCCGAACTCTTAACTTGTCACTGACTATAAATCGGTTGGTTTTAGAGATACTTTGAGCGCAGTAATGCGCTAAAATGAACACTCGTGCAACAGGTGCAAGGCTGGCGGTATGAAGGCCCAGATGACGAGCGCTCAGTGCTAGCGTTAACGAACTACCGTGCCGCTCCGTATTTTGTGTACATTCAGTGATCGAGCGGTTTTCGATGATCCTTACTGAGTTTCTGGTCAGAACCGCATGTTTATTTTCACTGATTAAAAAGTTGATGAACAGATCGTAGTTAGCCCACCGGAACACACCGGATTAGGGTGGTTTTAACGGCATTTATTTTCAACAAATGTGTAAAACCTGAAAAAGAAACCACCCGGTACGTACAGCTTATGCACGTGCACGCTGAATGCTGGTTCACATATCTGCGTGTGACTCTGGCCGAGTGCGTTGTGGTCTCTTGTGAACCGCTTACAAGAGACGGCACTGGCGCCATCTGTCCACTAGCCCAGGAACACTCTGAGTGTGCCTTTATTTACTGATTTATTTTTTTGTATAATTATTTTACTCTGAGCTAGAAATACTTTCTTACTGCATTATTGTTGGCTTCCGTGTTTTTGAATAAATTCAATGAACTCCGGAAAACACTTGCCGGTAAAATTTCCAATAATTTGGATTTATTCGAAAAACTCTGAATTTCCTGGTCACAATGGCAAAATAAAAAGACAATAGTTTACAAATAGAGTTTGTCAGAGCACAGCTCTGGTGGCCCTAAAAAAAAAGCCATTTCAGTTTTTTTTTTTGTCATCTTAGACAGCTAACAAAAGGGAGTTTCTGTTTATTTCGTCAAGGTTTGTTCAGTACAATGGGCCAATGTACTTCTGACCATGACCAAAACTGCCATTCCGGTTTCAAGTTTCGACCATAGCCTTTGTGCTTGTTAGAGAAAGGAGGGGTTATGTTTTTATTGTGGGGAAAACTGTGAACCTGTAGATTTTCTAGGATGGGGAGGAGAAGCTGATTGTTTTATGCATCCAGGAGTTTGGAAATTTCAAGGTACCGACAATCATCGGAGTAATAGTTGTTTTTAAGATTAGTCGCAGGACAGTTAGCAGAGCCAATCGCAAGGGCACCAGTGCCAAATGCAGCTACAAAAATATCTTCCAATACCAGTGATTTTTTTGGCAAGTAGGGTATGTTTTTGTCTACCCTGACATACCTTGAAAACATACCCTGAATATAGGGTATGTTTTTGTCTAAACATAACTTGTTTTTATTAAAAAAAAAAGAAAAAGAACCGAGTAGTATGAAACTCCGAATTTTGGGGAATTGGGAATCTTGCAAAAATAAACTGTGATAAACACAGAATTTCCAGCATAAAATAACTCAGAAAAATGCCCTCCGATTTTAACAAAATAGTAAACTCCAAAAACACAAAATCCTAGTCATAACCGACCATTTCTTACGGATAGCGCATAGGTTTGGTGTCGCAAATAATGAAAAAACTTGGTTGTGTGCAGTTGTAGGGCTACCCGACAGGTGGCGCCAGCGTGCCATTGCGTTCCACTGATCTTCAGGGCGTTCTTGTTGTAAGAGCTTGCGAGAGGTCACGATGCAGTCGGTCATAGCAAGTACCAATCTATGAACCAGCCCCATTCGTATTCACCATACTAATTTCGCCTTTCATGCGTCGAATTAAGATACATGTAGGTGCATTGTAGATCAGCTCTAGGCTATTTGATCAAGATGTACACGCTTCAAAGGTCAAAAGCATTGTCTCTTCCTTTGACAACCAAAGCTTGTGAGAAATACTTTGCGCGGTGCCTGTATAATGTGCCAGAGTTTCTTTTATCTCGATGCTACAGCAAGTGTAGTAAATCCTAGTATAAAAAAAGAAGCAAAACTTCATAAAACAATGAGGCCAGTAATTTACGAAAGAGTGTAGCGTTTCCAGAGTCTACAGCAGAAAGGGGGGTGAGGTGCTCCAATATTTAGGCATACATTTACGTAATACTAGTAAAGAATTATTTCCGCAGCACATATAAACTGCAAACAATCTTAAAGGGGAGCTGAAGGGGTTTTTGAGTTGGGAAAGAACTGTGAAAGTGTGAACGTAGACACCTTAAAAATTGTGTGTTTAAGGTTTTCATTAAATTTTGTCGGTGGGAGCAACGTGAACGCCAGTTAAAATTTGGCCGCAGCCCCACCTGCTGTTGCACGCCGAGCGCAGGAGGGCGCGAGAGCAAAAGGTAAAATCGGCAAATATGACGTTGTTGGCGGGGTTGGATGACCCATACTCGCCACTTAGCTTGCTTGGAGATGTCAGCGACGACGTCGCGACAGCTTAAAGAGACGACAAGCAGCAGAGCGGCTTGCCGCACGCCCCGCAACAATCCCGGCCTGTTTTTCCAAAATAAAAGCAGTTTAGTATGTTTCCAATGGCCCAATTAAAGCGCAATAAATCAAATTCACGGGACAAAAGGCTACAGAAGCCTGCTCGAAACTCAGTTTTCTTTAAAAGTGCCTCAGCTTCCCTTTAAAAGAAACTGAAATTTTTTTTGAGATTATAGAAATAGAGTATGGTCTTTTTATACTTGACTCTTTAAGCTGTAAAAAGAAGAGCTTGTATAACTACATAGTATCTCTGCTGGTTGTCATGCCCCGCACACGAGCATCACCGTTATTTTGCTTGCCTGTAGTTAAATCTTCATTTGTTTACTGCTCAAAAGATTTTATTGTTACTATTAATATGGTGAGATGCCTGGTGGAATGGACGAGTCGACGAATGCTTGAGCTGCCGACGCGTTCTCGCAGAAAACGCTGAAGATCCAGGAGACTCCCATGATGGCCGGAGGGTGGGCCGCACCGGCGCCGGCGTCTGCAGGCCAGGAGGTGGGTTGACCGCGCCTGGAATGCATCCTCAACCAATGCGCTTTGGCGTCCTGTGTCGCTCGTATGTACAAAGCGGACCTGAAGCGGCAACGTACGACACCCCAGGCACCAGCACGCTCCTTTGTCGGACGTCGCGCTGTCAGATGCCGCGATCCTGGCAGCTGGTTGTAGAACTGTCGGCCAAAGAGAAGAGCTAAAGCGAGTTTCGTCGACATAGGGGTGCTCTCTTCGAGAGCGGCAAAAGAGTTCTTTGTGACGTACACTCTAGAACAGTGGTTTCAAATGGGGGTCCGCGGACTCTTTAGGGTCCCAAAAGGTCTTTTTAGGGTCCCCGAAGCCCTCAAATGTCAATCGAGCGAAGCAATAACTTTTTCTTTTTTTATCCGTGCGCGCTATTGCACGAATTAAATAGACCGCCAAACCATGTGTGCCGAGCGAGTTGGGCTGATTATTATTTCTTTCAGAGCTTCAAAGTTTCCTCAAAGTTGACTTATGTCATTGTAATGGTCTAATACCCCCTTTCCCACTATTTTGGATGGGGACCTCCATCAATTCTGCCAATCCTGAAGGGATCCCCGAAACATTAGTGGTTGAGAACCACTGCCCTAGAAGCATTGTGTGAAAGTAAGGCATTTCAGGGTTGGGCACGACCCCCCGTGAACATTGAATAGCCTCGATTTCGAGAAAAGGCGTTTACGCGGAACATGTATGGAGCTAATGCTTTGCGAAAAAGATATCCCAAGAAACTGTAACATAGAATTGCAATGTGCAAGTGTGATGTGAAAGCATAATGCGCTAAATGTAGCGAGCAACATACAGCTGCAATGTTTTTCAGGGGAACTGAATGGGTCTATGTTAAACACCAGTTCAATAAACCCTCTTCAAAAGTCAGTCTACCTATAGACCATCACGTGGCTCCGACGTCGTGCCTCTCCGGTGGCGCTGTTGTTGCAACGGGGCATGCGCAGAAGCTTCACCTCATGCGAATCTGGTTTCTGTTTTTGTGCAGTGCCCACACCTGGTGTGGGCAAACACAGGCTTGTTTGGAAGCAGTGTGTCGGTCTATAGTCACTATAGATTGCGGGAAAGTTGTGCCATTGCCTTCCCCCCTTGCTAGCTGGACACAAACAGATAGTAACATACAGACAACTGAAACCTTGCAAGGATATTGGCTGATCAGCCTCTGTTTCCATGGCAATCACCATTTTGGTCCTTTTAATGCTTCGAAGAAGTCATTGCCTGAACCAGTTGCGCCAAGATTGGTATGGAGCGTCATCATACTAAGAGCATTCCCCGCACACATAGGCGTTTTTGGCACTGAGTATCTAATGAACTTGTCGATTGGGCTTATCTCCACAGATCTCTTATAGGGATATTGTTGTTGCATATTTAAGACAGGGAAATTATTTTTCGATGCCGTCGAGTGCCGACGCCGCCTGTTTTTGGCAGTGCAAAGATGTGCGCTTGTTTAGCCGGTGTGCAAATGACAAAGTCTCTCTATATGAGAAACGTCTTTATAAAGAACTTTGTCACCAGGGATTTGGATCGGCTAAGAAAGAAGAGGTGGATGAGAAACTGCTCATTTCATGGACCAGAATGGCGACCATAGAGGGAGCTTGGCACTACAGTATAGACCACTTACAACGTAACCGCTTTTAGTGCAGGACCAGGTATAACGTGGCTTTTTTAAAGGTTCGCCTCCCATAGAACTCCATGTAATTACATACCGTTTAAAATGCAGGCGCGCAAAGGGAAATACCGGTTATAGTGCGGTTTCTGGAACAGCCCGCCGACCGCGCCGACCGACCGGCGCAGCGAGCATGCTTCCCTGTGCGACACTAGATAACGGCGCTAGCCGCAAGCGGCACTCACGGGGCAAGGAGTTTGCTCGAAGAAGCGGGGAGAAGCGAAGAGAGAGGCTTCAGTTACCATAGCGACGGAGGGTTGTTCACGTGCGTGCATCCCTCCGCTGCGTTGGAAACAACCGCAACGACAGACCAATCGCAGGTCGAAGAGAAGTGTTCGCGCGCGTTGCATGCCGGTCGCGGGCCGGCTTCTTCTATCGGCAAGCATGGAGTCGGTTGTGATCATCGACGTAGCGTGGTGGAAGCAGTGGAAGCTCATCGTTCCGCGTAAAAGCGCTATCTTTGACTGTGAATTTTAGTTGTGTGTCGCTATGATAACCCAGCACGTACTAGAAGGGAAGATCCACCTACTCGTGCGGCGATGTCGTGGCGGCACTTTCAAGACGGCAGAAGCGCCCGTGTTTGTTTACTTCGACTGCAGTGGACCTTTCTAAGCATTTGTGTCCTCGAACAATGCACGGATTTCTTATTTGGGGCATTTCATGCCTGTGCTGAAGTTGAAGGTATTACTGGCTCGTACCGTATAAAGGATGCGAATTTTCACACGTTTTCATCACCGGAGAAAAGTGATTAGGGTTAGCAATCCTGAACGCTCGCAACGTCCATCCGCAACCCGCGGCGCTGTTAAAAGGCTGCGCCAGGCGAAAGTTGCTCATTTCTTTCAAAATGTGTGACACACTTGAGAGAGAAGTGTACTAGTCTGGTGAAATAAAGACTTTCCTCAAACTAAGCTTTATTTTTCATCTAAAGTAAAATAAATTCTTTTACAAAGGTAAGTTGTCTGATGGCATGCATTTTGGCCTGAAAAATTGATGTTTTGGTTATAGCGCGGTACCGCTTATAGTGCGGATTTTCGCGACTCCCGCGACATACGTTATATGCAGTCTACACTGTACTCGTTCAGGATCCAGTGACTTTATCGCGGCCAAAGCCAAACTTTATGCTCCAATGTTGGCACTGCACAGCTTCTCCACAACTGGGAACGCGAACGTCTTCAAAAGCATAGGCTAAAAGCGGGGAATTTGAACTGGCCGGCTATTGTACACCTCCTTTGATTCACAAATTCGAGGGTGCTCAAAGTTGGGCCTGTTGTTCTCTTATAAGTGCTATTAGTGCAAAAACATTGGAGCTTATGAGAGTGCCACTAGGTGGCTCCGACTTTTGAAAAGGGTGTATTTCAAACACTAAATTTAGCGGTGAAACGCTTCCTGTTAAGTTCAAGGACCGCATGCTTGTCAATTTTAGTGCTAGTCCCAAGTTCGGAAAAGCTCTTAACTAGACACCCAGTGCACCTCGAAACATCTGACGCATTCTGCATCTCCTGACTTTATCTGTGCGATTAAGATGCATTTATGCATTCAGCTATTTTCCATGTCAGATATTGGTTGAAGACAAAAAGTATTTCCTTGTTTTTTATGCTTGGCAAAAATTCTAATACACAACGCAGTCCTCGACTAATGCCCACTTTAGTAGCTCACAAAAAAGCTTGTGTCATACTGACAAAAATCAAGTCCTTGTATGGATGTTTTTCGCTTACTCTTGTCCCCAGCCACCTGCTAGGCATATCAGATGTGGAGAATGAAAAAATAATGAAACATTTCAGCCTCCAAATAGTAAAAACTAATAGAGGGGAGACAAACCTAGAATGGGTGATAGTTACGCTTACATCCTAAATGTATTCTTGCGAAACATTGTTTTTGCCCATCCTGGAAGTGACAATATTTCAAGATGGCGGTGTCCTGGTGAAAAAGGTCTATAGCCCGTGACTGTAGATAGTCTGCATCGTGTAAAATTTAAACTTTTAAATGTGTATAGTCCAGAAAATATGGTACATTCTTAAAAGGTCCTCGAAACTTCCCGAATGCAGGCTCCCTCCTCGTATTTTATGAAAATTATGCTGCGATAAATGGTATCCACTTCAGAAAGGGACATGGCATTCTTGCGACGGGGAGGTTCTCTCGTGTTGCTCCAAGTTAGCCGGGTAATTTGAGGCGACGGTGATCTGAAATCGGGGCATTGTGGACGTTTCTATGAGGTGACGCCCTGCAGTTTTCGATTGGCCGCACACGGCTTTCATGTGGGCACTTTTTGAGCGGTGAAGAACTTGCCAGCATGCACTCGTTGCCGTAGCTCGCTAAACATACTTCATACCTTACTTGAATGCCCTGTGTATGGCCTAGACTGCTGTACTTACTTTCCGCAGCTACCCAAAAGACGTACACCTTTACACCTCGTGATTTTGCTCGGCAACACACACATTTGCTTTTAATGTATCCAAAGCACTGGTGCCGCGCTGACATGACCCCAATCAGCAGTGATGTAGCCAGTGATGTGATTGCTGCGCCAATTGCGCCAAACTGCGCCAAGGGGCTAACCCTGCTACATCCTGCTACATTTCGCCAAAATATGGGTAATCTGTGCCAAGCCTGCGCCAAAGGACCAATTTTGGTCGCCTTTCAAAACCGAAACTAAACTGAGTACCGTAACTGAGCATGCGTGAGCTAGGTGGCGCAAGCGGCCACCCGACACAATGTACTCTGCATCAATCGTGACATTGTAACCCTGGAGCCGGGGAAAAGTAGGGACGTAGGACAGGCAAAAAACTCCAATCTCAGTATTGAACCAGCTTGCCTGCACCCTTGCTTTAGTTACATCAATCGCCTATCCGGTCTCGCATGGTTTTTCCTGCCGTCTCTTCTTTCGCGCTCTGGTCGTCTCGTGAATGTCGTCTCGCATTTTTTTAATTTTTGCGATAGATGCGGGCGTGTGCGGACGCTCCGACGCTAACGTGCTGGGTACCAGCCATGCCGTCGCACTGAAACGAAATTAAGTTTTTGCGCGGCGGGAGTTACTTTTTGAGCTGAAGCCCTCGCTTCTGCAAGCAACGGCCGTGGGAAAACTATATTTGGTCCTGCCTACCAGTCCGCACGTCGCTACAGATATGGAGCTTCCTAAACTGAAACATAAGGACCGCCGCATGTTCATCAACATTCCTGTTCTTGTTTAAAACATACGCTACTACAAAAAATCCCCCATTAGTTCGGAGACTGCTGTGTCTAAGTATTGATTACCTAGGTTTCTTTTGGTTGGCTTTCTTTCGAGAGGGACCCCGGTACATGAAAAATCTGTCGCAAAAGAAAGTTGGTGAAGAGAAGTGAGCTAAAGCAAATAAGGCAATGTCTGCACGCTGAACCCGCACAGCGCGCTTGTTTGTCTCGAGTTCAGTCGTTGCACAAAGCGCTCCAAGAACGTTTTGACCCTGACTCGCGATGTCCTGCATCGATGCGCTCAGGTTCTTTTTTTTTTTTTTTTTGTATGTTTAGCTTGTACCTTGCCTGCCGGCCTTGCAAGCACGAGCCGCTGAACTATTTTTTGTCGCATGCTGGGCAGTTACATTTTACATACATTTTTGGAGACCAGTTGGCGACGGAGCTGCATGGTTTCGGTTTCGATCGAACAGCCGTCTCCACTCGCGCGACGAAGCATGTGCAGCTGCAAGCCTGCCGAAGTTGCCCTGACGTGCATGCAAACATGATTGCACGACAGAGGCACCAGCCGGGACGCTTGCAATCCACTGTTTTACGTTTACTTTTGACGAAAGTCTGGCACGTCGGGAATCAGTAAAACGGTGGGAAGCGGTTGTTCAAAATTTTTCGGCAACGCCTAGAGCACTGTACACTTGTGGAGTGTCTCAATGTTTCTTTGGAGACATTAAAAGTGGACATTCATTACTAGCCTAAGCCAAAGCGAAGCTTGCAGCGGCTTTGCAGAAAGTTTTGAAAAGCAAAAAGTACCCGCTAGTCGTACAGCACCTTTTTTCTTGTGTGCAATTTCGCATTGCACTGCAGTAGCTATGTGTTTCATCAGTCGGGGACTGCTTCCATTTATTATATTATATCACTAGTCAACCTAATGCTGCGATATTTACTACTAAGCTGGTCATTTTCAAATAAGTTTTAATATCTGAAGTTTAGTTTTAAAATAAATTTGAATATGTGAAGTTTGGTTCTTATATATCTATTGTGGGTACATATGTAGGTATCATTTAACTGAAGCATTGCAAAATCTGTCATGTCATTGACATTTCAGTTGCATCTTGAAAGACTCCTAGGTGGTCCAACTTGACTATAATTCGTTTATTTCAGCGAGCAAAGTGCCCTTCGTTTGTCCAGCACGTAAAACGCATATTTTTATTTTTCTAAGAATATCTGCTTCGAAAGCCATTTTTGGTGCTCCAGAACACTGTTTTGGCTGCTCCAAAAGCCACTTTTGCTGCTCCAAAACACTGTTTTGGTTGCTCCGAAAGGTGCTCCAAAACGGCTTAGGCCAATCACATCACTGTGTAGCGCAAAGACGGTGTCGCATGAATCCTTAGGTCCACTATTTTCAGCATTTCCTTAATGTCAGCTTTCCGCCGTATGTTACCGGGCCTTTATACGCAACTTGCAATTGGGGCCGCCTTGGCGGCTTCGAGGGAAAACGCCGGCCTACAGATCACCGGGTGGTGGTTTCGAATCCCGGCCAAGGTGCCCGCACTCTGACCGAGGCTCACTGCAGAAAAGGCGCCGTGCAACTGAGATTTCGGTTGCACGTCGATAGATCCCCGTACGGTCCCAATTAATCTTGAGTCCTCCACTGGGGCGCGCCAGATGCCCTTCGTCGGTTTGGCACAAAGAAACCCCAAATTCGACTGCAACTCGTCTCTATAGTTTCATTCTTTCACGTGCTACCACACTCTGTTTCGCTTTACGTAATGCGTTTAATGCGTTTCGCATTATGAAATATGAGCATTCATTAATGCGTGCAATTGAACTGAAAAAATTCTAACTAGAAAACAATTAAGCACCATGAGACATCAATCAATTAATCCCAACTTGGCTGTGCAGGAGGAAGAAGGCAGTGGAGTGGCCCAGGTGAAGACAGCGTTCACGGTGAAGCTGGTCAAGTTTGAAGATTCCAAGAAGATCCAGCTCATCAAGGAGCTCAAGAACCTCATGGAGGGCATCAACCTCGTTCAGGTGACTCTCCCTCTCCCGCAGGCCGTACGACAAAACTTCGGGCCAAACGATTCAAACTTAGAGGCACTAGATGAGCTACGCTTGAAGGCCGGTTGACACTGTTGCGATCTATCAGTCTGCCCTGGAACTGCATATACCCAACTTGGCCAAAGGTCAAATTTACACATTAAAGGGACCATGAAATGACCTTTTTACTTTTTCCAGATAACTTCTACATTAAACCGTCAATGTTCACTGAATGCCGAACAGGCATCCGTTTTCGTCTCGGTTTATTAACTTCTACACAAAAAATTATTGAAATATCAACTTTTTCTTTCTCTCCAACTGACCGCAAAACAAGCCGTGACGTCTGCTGTTTCCGGAACCGGAAGTTCTCTCGGCAGTAGGAGAATGGGAGCGTTAGCGGAGACGAGTTGGGGTGCGCCGGTAGGTTTTACTGCGCTGATGTCACCGACGTATTTTCTGAATCGGCGCCTCTCGTCGCCGCATCGCAGCTGAGCGAAATTCAATGAGATACGTTGCGCTACAGCGACAGCATGGGTCTAGTCCCGTACGCCGGTATGCCTGTTGGGAAGTGCAGCGAGTCTTCCGGTGAAGACTCCAGAAGTCAACCCAACTGTCATTGTTGGTAAAAGGCGGCCCGTGTCAGTCGTTTGCAAAGCGACGTAGATGGAAACAAATTGCCGCGATGCAGGAGCGAGCCGACATTGCAAAAGATAGGTTTGAACTACGAGTGTCAGCAAGAGTCACGTAAATACCTGTTCACACTCAGAGCGGACGCGAGCGTTTGATGGAAGTGCTGTATTCGCGCTGTTGGTAAGCGCTTCGGGTCCGTTCTTTTACGATTGCAACTCGATACTGACGCTACACTCGGCAAAGAAAGGTTGGACCGGCATTGCACGTATACCTCCCACGAACTATTATAGCTCGACAGTGACATACAGTCTGTCAGAATAAAAATGGCATACCAATAACAAAGTGTACATACCGTGTTACGAAGGTAATCCATACAGCGTTTATTTCAGCTCTATATCACACAAAACAAGAAGATAGAATCGACGAGAGTCCCTTTTCAACGAGTGTTCGTCAACGCTGCCTCGGAAAACAAGGGGAAGAGATTGACCTCACCTCTTAATCTAAAATTGAGGTCAGCGATCAAACTATAATACGGGAAGGGTCCACAAGGGTCGCGCGGGCATATTCCATTCAGCACGCCAGCCGGTCGTCGTAGGCAGACGGTCTTGCGATGAAGCAACGCTGCGCCGAGTCGGAGTGCCTGCTAGGCCTATATTCTGAGCAGCTCGCTTCGTCGGAGTCGCAATCTTTTCTCGGGTGTTTGTGGATCCAGCGTTCTCGTTCGTCGTGGTCTGTTTTAAGTACTTTTTTTCTTGCTGCTTGAAGTCGGCACGCGCGAGAAGAACACGTAGAAAAATAAACGTTCAGTCAGTCAGAGTTTTGAGAGGAAGGAAATCAAAGGAAACAAACATTCGTCGGTCGCCGCCACCCAAGTAACTGTCGGCCCTGCCCAGTAGTTGCTTCGTTTACCACACGATAGATGGCGCTTGGCTCTCAGCATATCAAATTTGACAATTTTCGCCACACATCTCTAATTATGCTACAAAATGTGGATCTGAATATGATTTAACAAAACTTTTAGGAAACATTCGTCGGCTATTTATTGTTTACGATCGCGGTGCTGGTGAGGTAGGCTCTTACCCAATAGGCGACGTGGATTCGGCTGACGTGCTCCGTTTCCGCGGATGCATCGTAGTGAAAAGGCGAAGGAAAGAAGGCGCAAAAGAGTCCAGTTTTCTTTTAAAAGTTCTAATGCAAATAATTTTTTTTGGCTCCCTATTTTTGTGTATTTGTGTTTCTTTTCACACCTTTTACGACGTGCGGTGGATGAAATTCGATTTTAAAATCATTTCATGGTCCCTTTAAGTACCCTATGTAAGAGAAATAGTTGCTTATAGTGTTGTCAGAATTAGTTCAAGCCCGCAGTAAAAGTGTGAGGGTTAAAAAAGATGATAAAGATCTATATGTCGGTCAAAAGTCTTGTACTCCGCCTCGCCCCGATTGAGGTTAGGGTTAGCTGCTGCGGGTGAACTTTTCTTCTTTGAAGCTTTCCGCTTGGCCTTTTTGGCGACTTCTTTCGAACTTGTGTGTCGTCCCAAACTTCCGAGCTCGAAAGTCGCGTTTTCAATCGACGTTCATTGCGAAGAAAGCAGAGCGATAGAACAAATTGTTGGTTCTGGTTTTATGAGCAGGCGACGCCGCAATCCAAAGAATCGCTTGCTCGAAAACGGTTCATTTTTCCATCGCTCGAAAGGCTTCAAACTCATATCTGACTAATTTTGCGATGATATCCAGTCTTGATTTTTTTATACGCAAAAGGGGAAGGTTTAAAGATAATAGACCACTAAAAAAACGCAAAATCCCCTTTTTTTCCGACAAAATCAGCGTTTTTCGACTCTCATCTCCCCTTCAGCATCTCGTATCACCCGTGCATCGGTCCCGAAGAAGAAACAGGTGACGTCGCAGAAGGCGGCCTGTCATGTCGTCGGATGTCAATATCTTGGAGGTCAATCGCAGGAGCCGCGGCAAGAGGGAGGAGCGAACGCGAGTGTCGCTGTTGTTGTGGCGTCTCAACTTCAGGCTGCCGAGGCTTCCGTGGACTGTGGAGCAGCAGCGGCGGTAGATCTGCCAGATCCACCTCTGCTACTGCACCATTGCCAGGGTCGAGGCAGGCAATGGCACGACACTTCTATGACGTCATTGAGCTTAAATCGAAAGACCGCATTTGACGACTTGGTAAATGCACTGGTCGGATACATGTCCCAAGCACCATAATTCTGCTCTGCCGACTCCGGATCTACAAGGGTCGTTTAGGGAGTGAGGCTGCTGGCTGGCCGTGCGACAGCCACGCGAAGAAACGTGCCCACGAACGCGGGAACGTGCATAGGCGGCCCAAATGGGGCGTTGCATGGAAGGAGAGAGTTGTGCACCATGTGGTACATAACATCGTTGTGCGTTTTGGTCCAGCTTTATGAGCCTTGTTCCAAGGTAATAAATCCCTAGACCCTAACGTTGACGGGAGACTCGTGTTCGTCAGAAATGCTGTGCAAATGAAGCATGATAAAATTTGCAGAGGATGTTAACGTGATAATTCTTGAATATCCCATGGCCGGTATAGATCCCTTCAAACTTTATGCCCTCTTACGGTTGATCTAAAAATGCTGCAAAATGGGGTGTGAAAACAAACAAAAAAAAACCATAAGAATTGCCAGTCTGTTGGTTGTATAGACCTTTTCTCTGTACTCTCGTCCCCAGCCACCTAATAGGCGTATCCGGTATGGGCGACGAAAAATAGTCCAACGTTTCAACCTGCAAATAGTAAAAAAATAAAGGGGAGGCAAAAAGAGAAAGTGTGACGGTTACGATTATTTCCTAAATGCCTTCTATTGGCGTGGCAAAACAATGTTTTCGCCCATACTGGAAGTGACGTCAATTCAAGATGGTGGCACACTTGCAGAAAAGGTCTATACGGTCTCTTGCAAGTGAGTATTATTCGCGGTGAGAAGCACGCGAGGGATGCTTGTGTTTTCCTCACTCTGGGTAGTGCACAGGCTACCCACTCAGTTGCGTGTTAATTTCCATAGTCTGTAGAAGCTTGGCATTGCACGTGGTTGCACCGCCAGGGGAAGTTGAAGTATCCTCACTCTGGGTTGTGAAAAAATTACACCAGGAGGCGATACCCAAACTTCTCGCCGCGAATATCAGTTATAGACTTGCCAGGTTGGTGATTTTTGTCCACGCCACTTTGCGGCATCTTCAGATCGACCCTGAGAGGGTGTAATTTTTAAAAGGGTCTATGGCGTATTTAAGACTTGCACAGCAGTTCCAGCTATTGTGGTGGCAAGCAGTGTGCCTGTAGCCGTAGAGCGTCGGCGCGTAAACACGTTTTCGGTAAAGGAGAAGCTTGACGAACCTGCTGAAATTTTCAGATTGCAAGCACAGTATGGGAAAAGAACATTGTTGCGGACAAGGTTGATTGTTTAGTGTAAACTGTTTGGGGAAGGAAGACAGCCGGTGACAAGGAAACAGGAAGGACAGGTTCGTTTGACTGCAGGCACGCAGCCTAGTTCTTTCTACTCCAAAGGAAATTGCCAAAACGATGGCGCGGTACTTGGACGTGTATAGAGAAAACTTCGAAAAGCTGCATTGCTTCGTGGTTGTCGGTTTTTCTATTTCCTTTGTGGGATGACAGTCCCGGTCTACCTTGAACAACCCTTTCACGTGCGGCGCACAGAGTTTGCTCCAGATTTGCAAGGGGCACTGGAATCTGCTCGGGAAGCTTGTGCCTAACACTTCCTTATTTGCAAGGGAAAAGGGCTAAAAGTTGGATGCTTCAGATCAAGCACAGACTAAAGTTGGATATCACCTGATTGGCACTGAATAAGGCCTTTGTTGAGGGTAATAATTATAAATAAGTAAATATAAGGATTCTGCCAAGTGGGATGCCTGCTCGTCGATGCATTTTTTGCAAGAAGAATCTACCTTCCTGTAATGTATCCCAGGCAAGGACTCAAGCTCGGCATAGACAAGCGTCCGGACGTTACTTTAATGGCGCCTAGAATTCCCGTCTCGAGGCCCAGAAACCCGTGCACCAGTCCCGTGCTCTTGAAAGCGCGGGAGTCCGCTCACGCCCTGTCCTGGCCACCGGCCGGTACATTACACTTCCCCCTCACTTAGTTGCGACTCCTAATCTTTCCGGTGGTCTTCGCACACGGTTGCTGGTGCGTTGGTGTGTTTCACTACGCGCGGGCTCCGGCCTCGGAGGCGTACGTGATGTCTCTGGCTTTGGAGGTGCGGATGACGGCTCGTCGGGCTCCAGGATCAAGTCCCACACTGGAGCGGGTGTACTGCTGTTTCTGTACTGCGAGGTGCAATTCCTTGGAC
The DNA here is from genome assembly GCF_016920785.2 of Ixodes scapularis. Classification (NCBI taxonomy): domain Eukaryota; kingdom Metazoa; phylum Arthropoda; class Arachnida; order Ixodida; family Ixodidae; genus Ixodes; species Ixodes scapularis. Next base: position 26,725,464 of record NW_024609881.1, read on the forward strand.
GAATATGATCCATGTGCCGTCTTTCCTGGCCCTCCTCGGTGTCGATCATCCACGACCGGGGACCTAGACGGCGTGTAATAACTCCAGCTGTCCAAGTCCTTCCGCTTGGGAAGTTCCTGATCCACACGGCCTGACCAACGGAAAAGTCCTGCGAGTGTGTCGAATCTGAGGTTATCAACGTGGTTGGAGGGTCATAAGTAGGCCGCTGCAGCAGTCTCTGTAGCGGTGATGGCAACTCTCGACCAAGAAACATCCACGCCGGCGTCTTGCCCGTTGCAGTGTGTACCGTGGTATGCTGCTTGTATAAAAACCGTGCCAGTGTACGTTTCACCGTGTCTTTTTCTCCCTTCGCCAGAGCCTTCTTTAATTGCTGTACCATTCTTTCGGCTTGGCCGTTCGTTGCCGGGTGATAAAGTGCGCTTGTTACCGCTGTGATTCCATTGGAGTGGTAAAAGCTTTTTATCTCTTGCGATATAAAAGCGGTTCCGTTGTCCGACATTACTTTACGTGGTATGCCGAACATTGCAAAAATGTTCCGTAATTCACAAATCACAGTTGATGACGTCATGTTTCAAACTGCACGAACCTCTAACCATTTAGAGTATGCATCTACCACGACAAGATAGACTTGTCCATCTACAGGCCCTGCAAAATCCAAATGGATGGTGTCCCAAGGTACTGTAGGTCTGTCCCAGGTGGGACTGGTGGCTTTTGGTGGTGCTTTCTGGTGTAGCTGGCACTTCTCACATTGAGCTACACATAATTCAATCTCTTTGTCTATACCGGGCCACCACACGTAGCTTCGGGCGTAGGCCTTCATGGCTACGATGCCTCGGTGTCCTGCATGTAGAAGTCTCATAGCCTCGGGTCTCATTGACGCTGGGATTACCACGCGCGCACCCCAGGTGAGACAACCACGATGGATGGACAACTCAGTTGCCTTGAGCTTGAACGCGTTGAACCGATCGCCCACCAGTCTCTTTACCTCGCCATTCTTGGCTGCTCTAAAGACCTCAGCCAGAGTGGAATCAATTGCCGTTTCGTCTTCCAGTTCTTTTGCAGTCATGGGAGGCTTCGTCAGTGCCTCCAACATCAGGACATCGCTGGGGGGATCCTGTTCGTCCTTCGTTTCCGGCACCGGTAGTCGGCTCAGAGCGTCGGCATTTTGATTGCGTTTTCCCGCTCTGTAGATTAGGTCATAGTTATAGGCCGCGAGCTTGATACACCAGCGTGTCATGCGTGGCGAAAGCACATTCGGTACTGGTGATTTCGGGCCCATGATGCCCAACAATGGTTGATGGTCCGTCGTTATTTTCACGGGACGTCCCGCGACATAGCGATGAGAACGGTCCATTGCGAAAATGATAGCCAGCCCTTCACGGTCCAATTGCGAGTAGTTTTTTTCAGCCTTGCCGAGCGTTCTTGATGCGAACTCAATCGGAGCCTCATTTCCGTCTGCATCTAACTGTGCTAATACTGCGCCGACGCCGTAGGGGGAAGCGTCACATGACACGATCATGGTTTTGTTCTCGTCGTAGTGCGCGAGGACCGTACGTTTTGCGATGGCCTGTTTCAGCTGCAGAAAGGCTCGTCGATGATTTTCTTTCCATTCCCAAGGTCTGTCTTTCTCTAGCAGTGCGTAGAGATCTTTTGCTATTGTTGCCCGATTTGCCAAAAATCGGTCGTAAAAAGCTAGAAGTCCGAGAAACGACTGTAGCGTTGTTCGACAGGTCGGCTCTGGCATCTCGTGGATAGCTTTGAGTTTTTCCTCAGTCGGGTGTATCCCGGCAGCATCGATGGTGTGTCCGAGGTATTGTACTTGTTCCACTGCGAAGCGGCACTTAGATCTTTTTAGTCGTAGACCAGCTTGAGCAAGTCTCGCCAATACTGTGTCCAGTCTAGTCATGTGCTCGGCATTGTTGGCCCCACTGATAATCACATCATCGAGGTATATCCCTATACCCGGGATTCCTGCTAAAACAGTTTCCATGAATCGCTGAAAAATTGCTGGAGCAGCTGCGATGCCAAATGGCATCCTCTTGACTCGATAGAGGCCTTTTATAGTGCTGATGGTCAACACGTCAGCCGTCTCAGTTGTCAGTTGTAGCTGTTGATACGCTTGGGTGAGGTCTAGCGTCGAAAATACCAAACCTCCTTGCAAATTTGCCAGGATTTCTGGAACCGTCGGCATGGGGTACACTGCGAGCTTTGCTTCCTTGTTTACCGTGCTTCGGTAATCTCCGCATAGCCGGATGGTGCCATCTTTCTTTCGTACTACAACCACCGGTGTGGCCCACTCGGAGTGTTGCGTCGCTTCCAAAATTCCTTGATTCTCGAGACTCCGCAGCTCGGCCTCCACCGCGGTGCGCAGTGCAAACGGCACGGGTCGTGCTTTGAGGAAGTGGGGAGTCGCGCCTTCTTTTAATTCCAGTTTTTATTAGTGGCCCTTTGTGTCCCGAGATCTTGGCGTCAAAAACATCCTCATGTGTCTTCAAGACTTCGGCGACGCTGCCATGGTTGCCGAGGTGATGGATTCCACTCACCCGGATCTTTAGGTCTCGAAACCAGTTCCGTCCTAGAAGGCTGCATCCTGAGCCTTTTGTCACGACCAAAGGCAAGATGTAATCCTTCGATTTATGTCGGACATGTACACTTGCCGTCCCAAGCTCTTGTAAGCCCTCTCCTGACCATGTATGGAGGGCCAGGCCCTCCTGGTTTAGCTTAGGGGCCTTCTTCGGCCAGAGGTGGCGATATGTATCTTCGCTGATGATTGAGCAAGCAGCTCCGGAGTCGACTTCGAATTCGAGCTCTTTATTTTCAATGCTCAGTGTCACTATAAACTTTGGCAGCGTCTTCGATGCTCTAACCATATTCAGCTCGTGCAGGCTCCATGGCGTATCCGCATGATCATCGTCAAATTCGGGTAGCTCATCTGGCTGATCGAGGCTGTGTGTCGTCCGCGATAGGTGCTGCGTTCTTGACTTTTTGAAACGGGCCTTTTCGATATGTTCCTTCTTGTGGCAGAAGCTGCACCGTGCGTTTCGGGACTGGCAGGAGTAAGCCGAATGTTGTTCTTGGCATCGGTAGCATGTGTGTAGATCCCTCTGTCTGCTGCCACTCGTACTCAACTGCTTAGGTGGTAGCTGTTCTTTCTTAACCGCATGAACCTCCTCTTTGTGTGTTTTCAAATCGCGTTGATGTTGTGCGGCACTTTCTGTTCGCACGGCCATGTCATATGCCTTTTGAAAAGTTAGATTCGTTTCGGCAAACAAACGTTCCTGGAGATGCTCATCAGTTATGCCACAAACGAAACGATCTCTGAGCATTACCTCAAGGGGTAGCATGGTCGGATTAGCCGGTGTGTGTCCTGTGGTTGCCGAAATCACAGGTGTTCCTTCGCCGGTGGCGCCGGTAGCAGTTGAAGCCAAGCCGACGCTTGTTGTACCGGAAGTTGTCGCAGTCCCCGGTGTCACAGGGATCCCGAAGTTGCAGTCTGCGGCTAACTTCTTCAAAGACGCCGCGTAGCTGGATATGGATTCCCCGGGTTGTTGGTCTCTTCTTTGAAACTTCGCTTGGCTGAACAGCTCTGACGGCCGCGGGTCGAACTGTTTCTGGAGTTGTGCCATGAGCTCGTCAAAACTGACGTTTGCCGGGGTTCTTGGTGCCACGAGTGCTCGTACGACCTCATAGGTCTTGGGTCTGCAAAGTGTAAGCAGTAGTGCTCGTTTCTTTGACGGCTCTTCAACTGCGTTGGCCTCGCAGTAAAAGCTTAGGCGTTCGGCCCAAGATGTCCAAGCTGTTCCGTTGAACTCCTCCAGCTTGCCTTGAGAAGCCATGCTGCCCGCTGAAGTTCTTGACTGTTGACCTACCTCGTCGCCAATTGTTATGTATCCCAGGCAAGGACTCAAGCTCGGCGTAGACAAGCGTCCGGACGTTACTTTAATGGCGCCTAGAATTCCCGTCTCGAGGCCCAGAAACCCGTGCACCAGTCCCGTGCTCTTGAAAGCGCAGGAGTCCGCTCACGCCCTGTCCTGGCCACCGGCCGGTACATTACACTTCCTATGTTAGAAGCTCCACTTTGTGCTTTTCTTGCGACGATTTCTGGTTGGTGATGCCGATGTTTTTCCTCTAACAGGCAAAGAAGTTTGTGGAGAGCACTCCCCAAGTGGTGAAGGCAGACCTGCCGAAAGAGGAAGCGGAGAAACTTAAGGCGGCCATCGAGGCCGCCGGCGGGACGTGCGAGATCGTCTGAGGGCAGACGAGTAGACTGTACAGGTGGCGACTCTCGCGGTGCTTGGAAGCGTTACATATTAATCACAGCTCAACGCTGTGTCCAAGTCCCCTTTTTCTCACGTTGTTAGTTGCTGTATTTGTATGTGTAGGATTTATAATAAAGATAATTATTTCAGCAACTTTGTGGCTATTTTTGGCTGTATTACTTCAAAAACCTGAGCCGCAGCCTTCTTTGCTCTAGAAAACCTGTCAAATCTTGTAAGAACATGGCCGCTGTGAAGGGAAAAGGAAATCGGGAAAGAAGGCGTGCACAGGGGGTCTCTTAGTAGCGCTAAACAATGCCCCAGCGGTAAAATCCGGAAACATGGACATGCTCCCTTTTGTTTTGTTTTTCTCGAGAAAGGACAAAATTTTGCTTCTGCCCTCTCCTATTCCCTTGCACGCTAGTAGTCTCCTTTCTTTTTTCTCCATTGCGGTTTGTTTTGCGGAGAGCCCACCGCGCACATTTTTGGCGCTAACTGAAGGACGATCCCAAAGGTGGCTCTGCACTACCATATCGGTAACCGTTTAGCGCTCCTCCTTGCTTTTTTTTTGGCGGCCGGGCACTCATTGGCTTTGTCATGGAATTCATAGGCTTTCTATAATAAAAAAAGGCTTCGCCTTAAAAACAAAATGAAAAAAAAGGGTTGTTTTTTAATAAAAGCATTTCACTCTTTCCATTTTGATGTATCAGGTGCTGGAAAGAAGGCGAGTGAAGTGGATGGAACCACTGGTCTTGCAACAGGCTTCGTGTAGGTTGTGCAGACAGGTTCCGTTCTGTTCAAACCCCCCACTCTGAGTGACTAAGAAGCATGACTTACCAGAAGCCAGGTTATCCTCGCGTTTTCCAACACTGCCTGGTGATGGAAACTTTGGACCTTGAACAAAAACAATCACACCGACCCACTTCCCTTCCAGCCGGAGTCTGAAAAGGCTGTGCTTTATCTAAATGAGAACTGATATGTCCTCCAACTGAAGCCCTCTTGCAAAATGACTCATTGCACACTCATTAAAAAAAAAAAAAAAAATGGCATGCACATTACATTTTAAACTTTTTGTAACTACTTCCGAGTTGCATCGAAGCATGGCTGATACGGTTACCGATGGATGATACGAACTCTCTTTCTTATGAGCCTCTTAGTGTTGTTACGCTCTGTGCACAATTTCTCACAACAGCATGCGCAAAGAAATTTGGGATAGATGTAGCGTTTAGGTCAGACTTCAAGCCGATGGTCGCTAGAATTTGCTTGTTCTTTGCTATTCAACTAGATGTTCAGTTTGCAAGTTAGTTAAGACATCCGAGCAGCTGGAATACATAAGTTGTGTCGTTTTTTTTTTTTTTTTTTTTTTTCTCGCGGCCGCAGTGGGATTACTACGTGAATGGCAGTGTGCTCACGCGTCGTCAACTGCTTCACGAAAACGAAGAAGCAGACGACGACTATAAGCAAACAAAGCGATTCTAAAGCGATAAGACGGCTGGAACTGCTTTTCTGTGCTTGGTGACAAACTAAGGCATCACAAACGACACAATTTTATGCAGTACAGGCATGCGGGAGAATCCAAGCGGATACCGGGGTGTTCCAAATGATAATCTACGATGATGTACGCGCAGCCCTATGTAGCCGGGAAGCCGGAAAAAGATGACTACGAGCAGCATGGAGCGGCGGCACCACTTCCGGAATGCGCACGCCTGCGCAGTTAGCTAGGTGACATCGGTCTAAATTCTGCGTTCTACCTGGACTTCCAAGACAATGGAGACAATTCTGCACCGACTGCGACTTGGCGTACATTATTCCCGCAGTTCTTTTGCCGGATTAAAAAGAGAGACATCGCGGACTGCACCAACTGTGATGTCGAAAGTTCGATTGAATACATCCTATGTGAATGCCGTCAGTTCAACGAGGAACGTCAAGTGCTACGACAAAGTTTAAGGACGATGGACCCGAGGCCTTTCAGCGTGTTCAAAGTTTTAGGAGCTTGCGACACAGTGGACCACTTCATAAGGGCCACGAAGGCCTTAGTAACATTCCTTACAAACACGAATTTGTCATCCACTCTTTAAACTGCGGAAACAAATCCGCAAAACAAATAAAGAAAAAAAAAAAAAAACTGCCTGGAGATATGTGCGTGAACAGTGAACCACCATCATTGACAATTTCACCCCATCCTTCCTTCTCATCTCCATCTTTCCTTCCCCGTCGCCCTGACCCCTACAGAGTAGCAAACTAGAACCTACGTTCCGATTAACCTCTATTTTTCTCCTTCATAGACCTTTCTATAAGAAAAATTTACATCGTTATCAAGATAGACATAAACACTGGGTCTAATATAAGATCTTGTGCATCAAGCGTCGCACACACACACACTTCTGTGACTCGGATTTTGTTTTGGGGATTTCTTTTAGTGAGAACAGCATACTTTATATGTTATGTGAACATAGTCTAAACTCCTCACCTGTGGCAATATTTTGTAAAATTTCGATTGATTTTGTCACTCTTGTTTTGGGAATAAAGCTAAAGCAATAAATCATCTAAATGCCCAAGGCAATTATTGGAGCGAGAAAAAACAGCAAGAATACCGAAATATCAGCATTGAGTTTCTCAACAAATACAATAGTCGGACACGTATGTAAAAAAAAAAGCGTCCGCTAACATTTTTTTAGCTCACTAATTACGCTGTGGGACATCTTGAGTTAGGAGAGACCATAATAAACACCTATACCGAGAAATTAAATCCAATCTAGAAGTTAGTTTCGGTTCGTTCCTGAATTAAAACGTGCCTCCAGGCGTAATTATTACGCTAAACACTATTTTTGTTTTCAGGATAAAAAGGTTATGATGATAATGCAATTAAAGGCAAAGATGCAAGCGAGCTGGACAAAAATGAGAATAATCCCTGGAGAGGGGGAACAAGATGCACAAAGCACAAACACAAAACTCGAAACAGTTGCGCACATAACACCTTGTGAAGCAAGCACACTGAACAGACTCAGCAACTGGTATACCAGCACGCCACTACTTCACTATTCGCCACTCCAACCCTCACTACAACCCATGGCGAAAAAAACACATTTACGGGATGACTCTCTGTCTGACGCGGCAGCCACATATTCGGCGCACCGTGCGCGCTTCACTGGCACAGGGACAGATGGCGCTCAAGTGTGGGTTCCTCCCAAACCGACCGCTCCGGTTGTTTCTCCCAGCGGTGGTCCCGCATTCCCTCGCTCACCGCTTCTTGTACCCACGGTGAAAAAAAACACATTTTATTATTATTTATTTAGGAATACTACTGGCTCCACTCAAGGAGCCATAATAGGAGTGGGTACAAAACATCTAAACAAGATGCAGATTTATAAATGAAAACTCAATTAAATATAAATTCAAGAGCAGATACAAAATTAGCAACAGTTGTGTTGACGACGACATCATTTGGTAATTCGTTCCATTCTTGAATTGCTTGAGGGCAAAAAGAATATCTAAAACAGTCGTTTTGAACCTGTATTGTTTTAACGCTCTCATGTGGTTTAGACGTGAGGACCCGGTCGATAATGGTTGTATATAGCTAGAGCTTTGAACATGAAGAGTGCCATTAAGAATATTGAACAGCAATTTTAATCTATCAATTTTCGCTCTCATTTGCAACGGTTGAAGCTTCGCTCTAATAACTAATTCGGTGGATGTTTCTCTACGATAATCATTAAAAATAAACCGAGCAGCTAACTTTTGGATACTTTCAAGCTTGTTAATACTGTTTTACCATACTGAACTAGCATATTCGAGCACAGGTCTAATAACACTTTTATAAGCAATAAGTTTAGTGTCAAAATAAGCAAATTTTAATTTCCTACGACACGCAAACGAAGTGCCCCTCGCTTTGTTAACCATTAATTCTAAATGCTGGTTCCAGTTCAGTTTATTGTTTAAAAGAAGTCCTAAATACTTGTACTCCTCGACCCGCTTTACTGGTTGTCCTTCCAGTAGGTAACTAAATTGAACTGGCTTTTTTTTTTTACACGACACTGTCATGACGGCTGTTTTCAAAAGATTTAGCTTCATTTGCCATTTTTTAGTCCAACACAGTATCTCATCCAAAGCCTGCTGCAGTGTAAGATTGTCGGTATGGCCTTTTATTGTTTTATATATAATACAGTCGTCAGCGAACAATCTAATCGGGACATCAATATTGGTTGGAATGTCATTAATGTAAATCAAAAACAAAAGTGGCCCAAGTACGGAACCCTGGGGCACTCCTGAAGTAACGAGCACTTTGTCCGAATCTATGAACATATTGGCTTCGGTTTGATAAATACGCGGTTATCCAATTTATAATTTGTGAGTTTTTGATTATGTTGGAAAGTTTTGCCAGCAGCTTTGGATGAGACACCGTGTCAAACGCCCTAGAAAAATCTAAGTATATTACGTCAGTCTGGCCCCTCTCGTTAATGGCTTCAGCCAAGTCATGCGTAAATTCTATGAGCTGAGAAGTAGTCGAAAGTGATTTCCTAAACCCATGCTGATTTCTATATATTAGGTTATGCTTATCTAAGTGACATGAAATATGTGTAAAAATAATATGCTCTAGCAATTTACACGTGGTGCTAGTTAAAGATATTGGCCTAAAGTTTGATGCTGCACTCCAGTCACCCTCTTTATGTATCGGAATTATTTTTGCTGTCTTCCAGTCATTTGGTAATACTGCATGCTCAAGAGAAAAACAAAACAAAACATGTAAATATTTGGACATCCATTCTGCATACCCTTTTAAAAAAGTGTTTGGTATCATATCCGGCCCAGTACTTTTCTTAGCGTCTAATTTATTTAAAAGTAAGTTAAAAATTCCCTCCTGAGTTATAAAAATGTCACTAATTACGTCCGCATAGTTAACTTCGAGGCTTGGAATAACTCCGTCGTCAGTAGTAAATACCGATTTAAAAAAAGAATTGAACTCAGTCGCGGTAATATTACTTTGGACAGATGACTTATCCTTAGGTGAGATATAACGCCAGAACTTTTGTGGCGCACTTTTAATGAAAGAGCGGAGCGAAGTATTAAAATATCTTTTCTTTGCTTCTGAGATTTCAAGTTTAAGTCGTGCATTTAGTTCGGACTCTGTCTGACGCGGCGGCCACTTTATATTCGGCGCACCGTGCGCGCTTCACTGGCATGGGGATAGATGGCGTCCAAGTGTGGGTCCCTCTAGAGTTCCTGTATACACCTTTCCAAAAACCGCTCCTAGGCCGCCGCCATGTTGCTGATGCTGATGCGGTTGGTGCGACTCTCGCGCCCTCTATCAGCTAGAAATTTTCTGCCACTCTCTGGGACTGTGAAGACCCACTCAGCACGGTTCTCTACCTACGTTTTTGCGGTTTTGCATTCGACGTTTTCTCGCCCCTCTTGAAAGTTTTCACTTAATTTTTTTTATGCGTGCTGCGTACCCTTTCTGTGTTATCTTCCATTGTGAGAAATAAGGCTGGTAAGTGCCTGCCATTCAAGCTTTTCTGCTCGACATTCACGGGAAACGAAGGACGTCGAACGACACTCGACGCGATTTTGCGAACATTGTTCTCCCCCCTCCCAGAGATAATCCGCGTAAAATCCTCAGCCATCTCCAAAAACAGTTGTCCTGGTTGGGGTGAGAAACGGGTCAGTCACGTTTGTTTCTTTGCCTTGGTGCGGTTGTGAAAAAAGGAAGCTCTCCCCAAAACGTGCCCCAAGCGAAGTCATCCCGGATTCCGTCCGATCGTCAAGATGTGACTGTCGTCGACTGTGACTGTGTTATTTGAGATCTTTCTCAAATAAATTCGTTTCGGATAACGCTGCATCGTGTGGTACGTACGAATGTTAAAGGGACACTGACACCCCCCAAAATTTTTTTTTAATTTTTTGCCAGGCGCTTCATTATGGTGTCGGAGGACTACCCAATCAATATTTTGCAACAGAGTAGCGTATTTTTTTAATAAAGCCAAAAGACGCAACTGCTCGAAACCGAAACCGAAACCCGACGGAGGTCGGAGAAGTGGAGAGAAGAGAGTGTGTGGCGGAAGTCACGTGGCTACACCCGACCGTGTTTTTTTTTTTTTTTTTTTTTTTTCTCCTTCCCGGTAGCAGACGACATGGGGCGTATGGGAACTGTTCGCCGTGGGATTCATTTGCAGTTATATATGTTCCGCTCGTTGTTCTGTACTCCAAGATGAGTTGTTTTGTACATTGAGGAGTTGGAGATGAGTAGTGAGTGCCCGTGGTGGATTTTGATCGGCTCCGAAAAGAATACACCCAAGATGTTGCGTGAAGAGCTGGCTCACATGTCCCGCGTCCGAAACAGAAGTGGCATTGTGCGACAGAGTTTCCGAAAGATCAACGGGATCGGGACCAATTGCTGGCTGCAATTCCTGTAGACCATTTACGGGCACCTCGGAAAGCGGACGCTACCTGATTTATATGCTCCTTGCATTTTGTGGAAAGTGATTACATTGAGTTCGCAGGTGTCAAAAAGGAAATCTCATACCATTTAATTCAGCGACGTGTCGTCCACAACATTTGTTTCTTATATTTTTTATTGTTTCTTCAGTAATAATAGTAAAAAAAAATGTAAACATCAAAAAATATTTGAAAAAAAAAAAAAAAAAGTTTGACGGGGGATCGAACCCGGTCCTACCGCGTGTGATGGGGACGTCTTCCCCACTGCGCTACTGGGGCACATCGAAACTGGCGTATCTCTTTCCTTAGTAATAATTCAGCCAATAAACCGTAAGTTGGAAAGTTTGTTGCCGATTTTCCTCTAGCAAAAGCACTCCCGGGTCGAAGTCAGGATGCACCACGCATTGGCGACATTCTCACCTAGTAAAGAAATCGTACGCGTGCATATTCAACTCGAAGTAGACAGGTCGCGCTTGACGTTTGCGCGAGCGATGTCTTCAGCCACAAGAAGGGAGCGACGGCTCGGCGACGTCTTCGTGCAAATCGGCTTGGTGGTCGGGCGTGTCGTACGGGATGAATACCAATTCTTTTGACCAGTCCCAAATTTCTCTTTTAAAGGCAGACAAAATTCGCCGGTACCGCGAACGACAGTTCTGAAATAGAGGTCCCACGCCCGTCGTCCGCTGCCATCGCCGTCCCCGCGAGTCCCACGATACGCGAAACGACGCACGCACAGAATGCTTCCGGTTGTCTGTGGAACTTTTTTTTCAATCAACGTATTTGCAGCTTTTTAGAAGCCACAAAAAATGGGTTTCATATTTTTTTCTATTTTTAATATTGAGTGTGTGCTTTCAGTGACCCACGACTTTGATTAAATTTGGTGGTCGCATCGATACCTTAGAAAATGGCCCGTGACCGCGGAAAAGAGAGTGAGCGAGACTCGAACCGGCCAGTTCTTGATCGGCGGTTTTCGGGCGGAAAGAAACCGAATTTCGAGCCGCAAATTTTGTTCTGGGTAGTTGAGCTCTCATATGTCGCGTACAACTAAAAACCTCGGCGAGCATAAATACCCTGTCAGTGTCCCTTTAACACTTCCTCAATTGTATGTCCGTGTCCTGTCCATCGGTAAACACGTTATTTGTGAGCGTGAAAAATGCATGCCTTTCGACCCTCTTCTGTTGCAATTTATTTTTGACAGCAAAGCCCTTTGTCGTTTCACATGCGGCGAATCCCGCGGTGCCGTCAAAACTTATCGCAAGAAAAAAAAAACACAAATAACTAGAACTATTCATTTCAGTCGCATTCGTTCTGTCGCGCGTGTACCCACCAAAAATAGTTTAGATTTTTTTTTTTTTTTTTACTTTTTTTGTTTTTTTAAATGTGGCACAATGCTTTCTCAGTGTCCTCGGGAAAATACATATACCATGAAACACAAATATAGCGGGAAAAGACGAGAATTTAGCCGCCAGCAGCGTTTGAAACTGCACCTACGCAGGCTGCGCCTATTGAAATCACAGTCCACTCGGTTAGGGTTAGGAGGGACGCCGGTGAAAGTCTAGCCTCAAACTCAGTGACTGGGCTCACAAACGGTTTGTTGCCCCTGGGGTCGAGTGTTTTTTGGAAAGGTGTTATACGGGAGCCAGAGTTGCGCATTTGTTTTCCCCGCGCCGCCACGCCGCTATTCGCCGAGATCCACCACGTGAGGAGCAAAGCATCCGGTGGCGTGCAAGAAAGCCACCTTTACGGTCGCTCCGCCGACGTTTCTCTTGCCCCGGAGTATGTTCCCCTGCTTTCCGCCTCCTTTTCCTCCTCTCCTGTTTTCCATGCGCGGCGGCGCGCGCGGCGCCGCTATTCGCCAAATTTAGTCACGTGAGGAGCAAAGCATCCAGCTCGTGCGGGAAAGCCGGCGCTACGGCCACCCGCCGAGGCTGAATGCGCAACTCTGCTACCGTAGGTAGCTATAGACCTTTTCCACAAGGGCGCCGCCATCTTGAATTGTCGTCACTTCCAGTATGGGCGAAAACATTGTTTTGCCGTCGCCACGCCAATAGAAGACATTTAGGATATAAGCCTGACCGTCACACATTCTCGTTTTGGCTCCCCTCTATTATTTTGCTAGTTACAGGTTGAAACGTTTTATTATTTTTTCGTCGCCCATACTGGAAGTGACGACAATTCAAGATGGCGGCGCCCCTGTGGAAAATGTCTATACAGGAACTCTAGGTCCCTCTAGAGTTCCTGTATATGCTACCTACGATAGCAGAGCTGCGCATTCAGCCTCGGCGGGTGGCCGTAGCGCCGGCTTTCCCCCACGCCATGGATGTTTTGCTCCTCACGTGACTAAATTTGGCGAATAGCGGCGCCGCGCGCGCGCGCCGCCGCGCACGGAAAACAGGAGAGGAGGAAAAGGAGGCGGAAAGCAGGGGAACATACGCCAGGGCAAGAGAAACGTCGGCGGGGCGACCGTAAAGGTGGCTTTCTCGCACGGCGTGGATGCTTTGCTCCTCACGTGATGGATCTCGGCGAATAGCGGCGTGGCGGCGCGGGGAAAATAAATGCGCAACTCTGCTCCCCCTTCGGGGGAGCATATACAGGAACTCTAGGTCCCTCCCAAACCGACCGCTCCGGTTGTTTCTCCCAGCGGTGGTCCCGCATTCCCTCGCTCACCGCTTCTTGTACCCACGGCGAAAAAAACACATTTAGGTGATGATTCTGTCTGACGCGGCGGCCACATTATATTCGGCGCACCGTGCGCGCTTCACTGGCATGGGGATAGATGGCGCCCAAGTGTGGGTCCCTCCCAAACCGACCGCTCCGGTTGTTTCTCCCAGCGGTGGTCCCGCATTCCCTCCCTCACCGCTTCTTGTGTGCCTCACCGCCGCCACCAAGTCGCCAGAGTCCATAAATCTATGTTCTCTTCCTTCTTCTCCGGGTTATGAAGGCTCACCTTCGTGCACGATGGTGGCACCGTGATCGACTCGGCACCAAAGCAAAACACGAGGCCAGCCACTGGCCGCGCACCACTACCACACCATTACACCAGGCGAACGCAGCTCCCGGCGTTCGGAGAAATACCGTAGAGGCCGGTAACTAGTAACTACCCCTCACGTGCTACCCCTACAAAGTGGCCGCCGCAAAACGTGGCGTTTTATCGCCTTGCCGTACTGTGAAGCGAAGGTAATGCATTACGGGAGCAACGGTCATTGTCTCGTCGGTTTCGGATGAGCCGGACTCGCCGGAGTTCTGCTGGTTGTGCGGTGACGGCGGTGACGGTCGAGACGAATCGGCTGGGTCGGCCGTGTTGGTCCGCTAGCTTTGGCTGTAAAAAGAAAGTCGCACTGGCGCGTCTGGTCACGGATGAAATGGGAATTATGCCTGGAACGTAAGTTCTTAGCATATTTTATTATTATTCATTTAAGGTACGAGGGACGTTGCAATTTCGCCGGCGTGCTCGCGCACACCGGCGGCTGCTGACTCATGGAAAGATAGTGCGTCACTTATTATAGACACTGAAATGTTTGGTTCAGCACCCCCTTCCCCCCCCCCCCCCCCAAAAAAAAAAAAAAGGGCAATATTATGGATTATTTAATACAACGCTACGTTGGTTCTAAGTCTCATAATTTGTTATTTTATTTTGACAGGGTGTAGAACAAAATTGTCCCGGACAGAATGGTCCCAAGCTCAAACCAGGACAAAATGGTCCCAAGTGATTTGCTGACGCTCTGGACGCTCTTTGAAGTTTTAGTGAACTGCCTACTTTAAAGCTTTATTCAACACATGTGCAATGTATATTTTAATGTATTCAAGGTTTCCGTGATGTATTTAAGAAAACAACTAAAGAAGCCCAAAAATGATTAAGTTCTATTATCGCTCATTCGGCTTTATGGCTCCTATTTGAATAAGTCAGAGCAAGAGCCAGAGACTATGCAAAGCTGGAGCTTGGAAGTGAGTAGACAAATTTCACAAATGGCTGCAGTAAAGGCAAAGGCTCAGGCACGTGAGCCTAGCTCACCAGAATGCCTTTGTCTGTACGAGAACTCGTGCATAGCAGGCACTTTCCACAGTCACGCGCTCGTTAAATGAAGTATAAAAGCGCGAGGTCGCGCTGCACTCTGCGATTAATAGACGTTTTGCCGAATTATCCAAGCATCAAAGAGAATGCCGGGAACGTAGGTACGCGCGCTGCCCTTGCTGGCGTCTGCAACTGTAACTGCTCGAGAGCAGAAATCTAAAACCAAAGGCACTTCGCAGGCGCGTTCATCGAACGCTTTATTTTGGCTATTTACTTTGAATCTTTTGTATAAGAAAGCGAGCGCGAGCAGCGCGCGTGTACCTACGCTTTCAACATTCTATTTGATGCTTGGGTAATTTAGCGAAATGTCTATTAGTCTATAGCCGGTAATAACATGCACAAGAAAGTCGACCAGCGCCATTAAGTACGCTTTGTTTTTAGCACTACTTGATTAATTCTATGAGCTCGGAGCGTCGGATGCACTATAACTTTAACAAAAAAATGGAAAAAAAAAAAAAATTCGACGGTATTTTTATAATTTTAAATTGGCGCTACGGCGCTGCAAGAAAACGCATGTGTATGATGATTTAGACACAATCATGCACATACTACACATTTGTGATGGCGTGCGTGCGGTCGTGTATCGCTACTGCGTGATGCACGTTAAAGAATCCAGGCTATACTACGTTTCACCTTATGTTGTACCGCAGCGAAGGCTAGAAGCGCGAGCTCATTGCGTTGGCAGCTGCCCTTAATGCACGAGAGCTTGTGCCGCCGAGATGTGCCCTAGAGCAAGGAGCTCGCGCTTGTAGCCTTTCCTGCGGTACATCACAAGGTGAAACAGAGTATAGCAGTGGTACTACTGCAAAGGCCAAATTTCTCATCTACAGCTTAAACCAGTGTCGCCTCTCCTCAAAGGCAGACCGACCTTACGCTGTAGAAACAGAAACGTCAAATATATGTTTTTTTTTTTTTTTGTGATGGCGTGTTTTTGAACAACGTTTTTCTTCTCGTGCTGATTATGTCAAATATTATAGAAATATTCTTCGATTGTGTATTCTTATATTATTTCTATTATTTCTTTGCCCTTCTGGGCTCAGCGACTGACATGCAATGTTCGTTTAATTGAATATGCAAACTTTAAAATTGTAAGCGTTTTATAACTTAAGTATACAGCAGAAATTTTTTTTCCTATCTCCAATTTGTAGCAAATTCAAACAATCTACTACTCTTCTATTCCAAGAACAAGCAAACTATGCCTCAAAACTTGCCTGGAACCATTTTGCCGGGTTTGCTTGGGACCATTTTTTTTTGTCCAGCCCCATTTTAACCGGGACCGTTTTGTCCGAGGAAATCTTGACCGGGATAGTTTTGTCCCGGACATTTTGTCCCGATCCCGTGTTTACACGTCAGCTTTATCGGGTGCGCTCAATCCATTTTGCCTCTCAATAATAATTTCTGTTTTGCTCTAAAGCACGCGGAAGACACGCAGATAATTCATCTTGGGGAGGGACAATGAAGGATGAGAAGCGGCGAGGAGTGGACAGGAGAAGACGCGGGCAAAAAGCGTATCCCTACGACTGAATACTCTCAGCGATTGATTTTGAACGTTTTGCTTTCGGTATTTTCCTAACGTGGTTAGACACAACTGTGAAGTATGCCTCTTGAATGAATCTGGTTTCTGCGCGGAGTTTTAATCCATTTCGTGCCTTCTTTCCCCTTTCTGTTTTCTTCCACGATTATAGCGCCTATTAGCGCCGAGATGTTTCGGTGGCGCCCTCTTGTGGTTTCCATACGTGACGTCACGACTGGGATTTGCCTCGCCGTGACGTCACCAGTTGTTACCCTGGCTACTTACCACCAAGTGCGACGACGAGTTCGATGGTGTGTTTAAAAAGCACAGTGGAAGCTAGGAGCCGTCGCAATCCGAAACTAACACCGTCAAAGTTGACAATCTGACAATGCTGATATGCCCATGGTTTGGCCAATCGTGGAAAGCTGACCGTAGCGACGCTTTTGGTCGCGCACATCGCTAATTAACTGCGATTAGCGGACTTTTTTTTTTTTTTTTTTTTTTATCTTTTTAGCGCATCTTGCACAAGACGCAGCAAGCGGCCACAGAAGCAGACCAGTGTTGTGCCGAATACTTAATAAAAGTATTTAAGATAAGATACTAAATACCCATTTGAAAATGAATTTAGAGTCGTATACAAGTTATTTTTAGTACGAACGATCTTGAGAAGAGTAAAAATAATTTGTAAAAGTAATTTAATTACATTCCAAGGTACTTGGCAAGTTTTGTAAGCTGGTAATATAAGAACAAACAGTCGGAAGTCAGATTTGTGATGACTTCTCTGACAATCATATTTTGCTGCGATATTTATGCTTTCAAGAAGAGCCTGCAATCGAAGTTTACTCTGAAATAATTCTCGGGACATGCAAGATAATGCGTGCCGAAAATATTTAGGAACAAACGGGACTAATGTATTGTAGACATGGCACCTGTCCTGCTTCGATTTGACGGAAGGCTCGGCTCACGACGCATTCCGCAATACGTTTGTAGTATGCACCGGCGCGACTCGGGGGACTTGCCATGTAGTCCGGCATTGCATATCCCTAACAGCTGAACTAGAAGTTGGCCAGGCAGCCAGACTTGTTTATGTGTACGCGAGTGAACGACACGCGTGCACGCTCAGGAGAAACATCTACCAGAGGGCAGCAGCCTCTGTCGCTGATTAACAACCGAAAGCGAGTACTTTGTCCTAATTATAATGCAATTAAATGCAAAGGTGCAAGCGAGCTGGACAAGAATGACGAAAGTAATCCCTGGAGAAGGGGAACAAGAGGGAGATTTATGTTTGTCCTTTGTCCCTCTTGTTCCCCTTCTCCAGGGATTACTTTCGTCATACTTTGTCCCTCCAGTCAAAAGCGAAAAGAAGCACTTGTTCCCTCAGCATTCTGGAAGAAATGTCCCCGGCATGAACGTCCCCGGAAAAAATGTCCCCGAAGAAAAAAAGGCCCCGGAAAATATGTTTCCGGAAAAAAAGGCCCCAGGTGGAAACTATAGAAAATAATGTGCCCAACGGGACATGTTTTCCGCTTTCCTGGGTCTTCCCTGATTCTCATGGCCTTCGGCGCGTGGTCTTGTGATTGTCCGGTCACAAATGACCTGAGTCCACACTCGTCGAAACGCCACGCCGTCTTTACAACCTCTGCGGAAGGTACGCCGCTGGGGCAATTTGTGTTGACGGACTTCATGTGTGCCGTCGGCCGTACGATCCTCTTTTGACTTTTGTGTATGAATCTAGAGTGTGTCATTTAATTCCTGATTTTGTAACATTGCATGTCGACTATTTTTCATTGTGAAATAAACATTTATAACACTCCTATTTAAAGTCAAATTAAAGTGTTTTTGGGGACATTTTAGGGGTACTTGTGTTCCATTTCCAAATAGGTAAAAAGCGCGACACTGTTAGCACGAACAAGCGATCGCTGTTTTTTTTTTTATCTTTTTCTCATAGAAACGAAAGGTTAATGGTCATTAAAGTCATTATAGGTCTGCTTATTTGGGGATATAATGGAGACGGTAAGATTTCTTCATCTAATGCTCTTAAGTAAAATGTGAAAATGCGCCGATGTCGTGTTCGCGTGTCACGATCTGTACCTCGGGGAATCGTATATTTCCTTATTTGTAGCGGCCGTTCTTTCTAACTTGCCACAGGGTGCCTTTTTTCCCAAGGTCAGATGACCGGACCGCCCGAAGGCCATGAGGATCAGGGAAACCCAGAGATAGAGAATCCTATGGTGACATTTTTTCCCTACTTTCCACATGGGGCCTATTTTTCGGGAGACATTTTGTCCGGGACTTTTTTCCGGGGACATTTCTTCCGGGGACATTTTTTCCGGGAACATTTTTTTTTCTACACCCGTTCCTTGAAAATGTAAAAAATATATCAGGAACGTCAAGAGGGAAGTACTGGAAACAGAGGTGAGCGTCCATAAAACCTCTTTTAAACACCGTTCCTTTTCTCCCTTCTGCAGCAGTTCAAACCATTCTTGACGCACTAGGGTCAAGATGGCCAAGATGGTCAAAATTTGAGAATCACAATCCACTAGTTCAGAAATGACTCCACCTGGCGGATAACTGGGTTTGGAAACTCTGAGAATGAAAAAAAAAGTGAAAGCCGTTTACAACTCCCTGTAACGCCGAATTGGAGCGCAGCTCTTGAGGAGGAGGAGTGAGGGGTACTGAGGGGAGGGTTGATCCCTCCTCCTTCTCCTCCTCCCCCCTCATTATTTAATATGCTCCGGGGGGTCACGTGACCTCGGGAGGGGGGGAGTCACGTGACTTCGGGGAGGGGGGTCACGCGACCTCGGGGAGGCGTGATCTAGAGGTCACGTGACCTTGGGAGGGGTCACGTGACCTCGGGGGGTCACGTGACCTGGGGTCACCTTGGGGGTCACGTGACCTTGAAGTGACCTTGGGAGGGGTCACGTGACCTCGGGGAGTCACGTGGCCTGGAGGGGCCACGTGACTTGGAGGGGTCGCGTGACCTCGGGGGTCACGTGACCTTGGGAGGGGTCGCGTGACCTCGGGGGTCACGTGACCTTGGTTAGGGGGCCACGTGACCTCGGGGTCACGTGACCCTGGGGTCACGTCACCTTCAGGGGGTCGCGTGGGGGTCACCTTGGGGGTCACGTGACCTTGAGGTGACCTTGGGGGGGTCACATGACCTTGGGGTGACCTTGAGATGACCTTGGTTACGCCGACGGCGACGCCGACGCCGCTCAAGCCGGAAACGGGCGCCTAAGAGCTGCGCTCTAAAAAAAGAAAAAAAAGTGCGCATTCGGAAGGAGATGAAAGAAAGGTCTTCGAACGAGCTTGGGAGCAAAAGTTGAACCACAACAAGCACACAGGGGGCTTTGGGGAAGCCCAGTCTGGGTGACTGCAGCTCAGTAAAGCTAGCAGGAGGATCTAACATCTTTGGCCGAGAGAGTGTCTTTGCTCGCATGGAAACGTGTTCGCCATTTTCATATTTGAACCCCTGATCCTGGGACATCCAAAAAATGGTTCATTGCGATCGTACTGAGCGTTGCCGTCGCAGTCCTCCGCTGACGGAACCACTCTATAGCAGCAGAAAAAATGTGGAGTCTCAGTGTAAAATCCGGATGGCGTCTTCAGCACTTTGCTAGCTCCAAGCGTTACGTGCCATTCAATGACAGCTTGAAGAGAAAAAAAGAAAAATGTACAGGAGGACACATAGACGCAGGCGTACTTGGGGCTCTGCATTTGGTCTTTGTTGGCATTTGGAGGCTTTGCTTTTGCTCGTGCCTTGTTTTCTCTTTTGTATTCGGTCGCTTGGCTCCAAGTTTACAATCGGTTCAGCTTTGCCCTGAAGTCTGGCGTCGCCGTCGGCGTCGGCGTAACCGCGAGATCACGTGACCCCCCGAGGTCACTTGACCCCCCCGAGGTCACGTGACCCCTCCGAGGTCACGTGACCCACCCAGGTCACGTGACCCACTGAAGTCACGTGACCTCCAGAAGTTACATGACCGCAGAAGTCAAGTGACCCCCTGAGGTCACGTGACCCCCAGAAGTCACGTGACCCCCTTGAGGTCACGTGATTTTTTTTCCAAGCTTTTCCCAAGGGTTTTTGGGGAAATATTTTTAAACGCATTTGAGATACTGAGTACAAGATACTGAGAAATGTAATTAAGATAGGGTACCAAATACTCTAAACAATGTATTTGCAAGATACCAAGATACTGCGAAATGTCTTTAAAATACAATATCTTGAGTAGAGTATTTAAGATAGGCACAAGTCTGAAGCAAACTGACGGCGCGAGAAGTAGAGGGCACCGGCGGACCGTAGCAGCAAAGACTTTACTAGGGAAAATACATCCTACTCCCCCATAATGCAATGGCCTCGGCGCGCGCAGGCTTGGCGCAGTTTGAATGGTTGGATGACCAGCAAAGTGCTGGTGACGTCCGTATAGAATTGGGAATGGTGGGAGGCGCCACCTAATGGGAAGTCGCGGTTATCAGGCATTCGTGCCGGTGGGCGAAGGAGGCACCGCAGGCCGTTCGATCGATGCAGGTGTTTGCTTAATATGTGTCAGAGCCTGTTCCCTAAACATTTTTTAAGGAAAAATATGTTTTTTTCCGGCGCGGCGAGACGTTCAGACCGCCAGGGAGGAAATTGACGCTGCAGGCGAGCCTAATGCAAATGAGCGGAGAGGAGGTAATCCCCCTAGTAAAGTATTTGGTAGCAGGACGGTGAGGGAAAAGGGGGCGAGATTGTCGGTGACGCGCGAAGCTACTCTTCGAAAATGCTTGAAGGTCGATACGCCACGTGTCGCTAAAATCTGGAACTAAATCGGCCGTGTCCCCGAAAGTTGGTCTTGGTGAGTGAATTTTTAACCTTGACACTACTTTTGTTATGTATTAATGGTAAGACTTCGGTGCCAGTCCTACTCTTGGTTTACCTAACTCAATATGTCCACCTGAAAGTCATTTTTTATGTTTTCCAATCTCATGGTTTTAGTCCAAATAAACACCCCAGTGATCTAATTAGTGAGACACCGGACCAAAAGAAAATAGTTTATTTGTTATATTTCTTGAAATATTTAATTCCTTAAGCTACAATTTTGGAAACCCAAGTCTATCACCTCATCACGTTTTTTCTGGAAATCTATAGAGCCAAACACATGCGGGACAAAACGGCCAACCCCTCATACAAATCGGACCATATTGAATGACGCGGAATTGACCTCCGAAATTCCCGGGGTGCTAATTGCGCGCCGGCAATCGCATAGTTTTTTTGACGCATCGGTTGTTTTGTCGAGATTGTGACTCGCCATTAGTTTGGGTGTAGCCCGAAGCAACCCATTCCCGTTTGAACCCGTCCCATTTCGACCCATTCCCGAATCGACCTTCCCGTTTGAACCCGTCCCGTTTCGACCCATTCTCAAAACGACCTTCCCGCTTGAACCCGTCCTGTTTCGTCCCATTCCCGAAACGCCCTTCTCATTTAAACCCGTCCCGTTTCAAACGATACTCGAAAGACTCTTTGCGTTTGAACCCGTCAATTTTCAACCTATTTGTATAAGATCCTGCGCATCACAACCTCTTCGCGAAAAGTCTAATCCTGGTCTGCGCACCTTTTCTGCTTAAGAATATATGTTCTGAAATATTATTGCATGCCAATGTATTCTAAAAATATGCACCTCTTTCAAGCAAAGCTTCGAAGTAAAATATTATTCTTACTTCAACCACTAAAGTGCTTTTTTTTTTTTTTATTTCAAGATGATCCCCATAACGCGCAACTGCAAAACGGTCTATGTACACTGTGCGACACCGTTACTGCAAAGACGACCTTGCGGCTTTTTTACATTTTACTTCAAAATGGTACAAGCAGGCACCAAATTTTAGGGCTTGGGGTACTGGCTCAGATGAGTACTTCCAAAAGCAGTAATAGTTTTTATGCCAGCCTTTTAATTCTATGAGATAAACAGCATCATTGCTGATCGCTGGTTCGCGCTACGAACAATAATGAAGTCTTGCATACACAAGCACAATGGGTAAGCTAAAAATACCGTCGCCATCGCGACGCTATTTTTAAGGTACCCAAAGTACTTGCGTACGTTATTCTAAAACCTCATATTAGTGCCCTTGATATTTTGGAGAGCGATAAACCAGACAGGGTGACAGGCATATGATTGCGACTTTATTTTCTTTTACGATTTCAAACACTGGACACTCGCGCACACAGGAAAACATCAGAGAGGAGAAAATGCCTTCGCCTTGTTAAGAAAGTCGAACAGAGAAATCGTGCCATCAAAGAGGCGACACTCCAGTCCTTGCTGACCCACTTGTGAGCCCTGGCTCGCACGGCACCACTCTTTGCAAGCTGCTGCAAAGGTACCCTTGCCAAAGCCTCACCCGTTTGATCAAATCGATAACGCTGTAAATTTTCGGGCGAGCCCATTCTGACAGCGTGTTTATCTTACGGTGCTATGTCTCTAAGGTTGTTTCGGGAGAGGGAGAAGTGGAGGTCAGCAAGGAGGTAAGGCATTGGACAATTGAACCTAATCAACTGTTAACGAACAATGCAAGCGAACCGACCTAACTGATAATACACGATGGCCGAAGCGGGAAGGTTGTTTTGGGATAGGGCGAAATGGGAAAGGATGAAACGAGAAGGTCGTTTTGACCCGGGTCGAAACGGGAAGGTTGAATTGGGAATGGATCGAAACGGGAACCACCCATCAAAATAGTTTTAATAGGTCTGTGGGAGAGATCACGTGATCCAGGATATACCCGTCGGGGAACCCGCTTGGCCCTTTTGTATCGGGTGGCCGCAACGAGCGGCCCTATTGCTGTCTGTGTGTTCGTGTATGTGTTCCACAGGCTGGACTAGGGACGGCCAAGGGCGCGTCCCCACTCACCCTTTCTCCCTCGCTCAGGAGGGTGAGAGAGTGCGTGGAGAAAATGGAAAGGGTCTTTTTGCTGTTTGTTTGAAAGAAACTTGTTTCTAGACAGTCGAAATACAGCCAATGTCATAAACTGGTCACCCTGTTTTTTCTCCATCAACGAGTGCAAACTAAATGCACATTGAGCTGATGCTCAGTGTCGGCCTCCCGTCCCGTGCGTGCGACCCATCTTATGGAGCAGGTGGGTGTGCGGATCAGGAAAAAGATCTCGCAGTACCCTGCTTTTGCGACTCTTCGTCCGTCTTTCTTTAAAAACATACAGCGAGCAAAAAAAGAAAAACAAAGAAGAAAAAAAACGCCGGAGACGTTTGCCACGATGGTATCAGGGACGACACCGTGACTTTGCTCAGGATTCCTCAACGGCGGCGGTTATTGGTTGCGCCTTTGTGCTCTTCGCTAAACGTGCTACTGACAGTATGTATGTGTGCGTGTGGTGCACCTGCTCGGTATTTATTTGGTGAACTACCGTTCATCTCAGGAATTTACCCCGCGACATTGTGAGTACCTCGAAAGATATTTTTTGTGACAAAAAACTCGGTTGCCCCTATTTGGTTTGATCGCTATTGTCTAGAGCTGCTTGCGCCCGGGTTTGAGTAAACGTTGATTCTTATCGTGTTTTTGACGCATGTAAAACTGAATGTCTGAAATAAATTTCCAATAGCGTTTTAAACTGCATTCTTACCGCCGAATTCAGAAACGTCACTCAAACTACACTCAAACTGAAGGGGCCCTCCACTTCCTCGAGGAAGGCGCGAGGGGCCCTTCAGTTTGAGTGTAGTTTGAGTGAGGTTTCTGAATTCGGCGGTTAGTCTAGGGTTCATAGCCATTTGGGCGTCTGAAGGGGTGTAAGGCTGATGGGGCCTGAAGGACTGGAGGATTTGATGGGCTGAAGGGGTTCGAGGCGCTGAAAGAGTCTCATAACACATCAGGGCTGCAGATTTTTTTTCAATAAAGTTTGCGGCAGCTGCGCATGGGCGCCGCCATAACCGACCTTCAGTTTTTGTTTCCTCTTATTCCGTTTACTTTACTTCATCATTACCATAGCAGGCCAGGTTATCGCCATTTTAGATTCCACTGAGTCCTTTCCTGCTATTGGCCCTTGTGGAGGCCGGTCAGGGCCCGTTTCAGTTGCTCGGTATCTCGGTAAGACAAGAGAAGGTCAGCAATGCGGATATAATTTGGCGCATGTACAAAACGTCCATAACTATTTTGGCATTCGACGGCTGTTTTTTTTTTCTTTTAGAACACGTTACCAAATTAATACTCGCTAGATTTTGCCTTGAAGAGCAAGATTCTCATCTGGCCCAGGTTGAAGTCGATATAATGCCTTCTTGTATAATGCACATACGAGTCGAAGTTGGTCCCCACGACGCACTGCCAGAACGGTTCGTGCTTCACATTGAACTTATACTGCATGTAAAATGCAATGTCCTTCTCAACTTGAAACTTCTCCAGGCCCTGGGTGGCAAAGCGCACAGCATCCTGTTGCATGTTCCTCGGCAATTTCGCCATATGGATCTCTGCCTCCTTTGTAGACCTGCATAGAAAGACAGACAATCAATCCTAAGCGATCCCTCTCCTCCAAGTCGTTGGGCACAACTGCCCTGTGTGCAGTTGCGCCATTTCCAACGATAAACTGAAAGCTACATCGCAGATATCGAACTGAAAGAAAAAAACAAAGACACCTTCCCATGTGTTTCGATCATAAGCCTTGTGGCATAGCCTCCTATGTAGGGGGAAAGCCTGCGCTTTAGGCACCAAAACAATATGCAGCCAGGTTGTGGTAAAAGTGGGAGAAGGAGCAACAGGCGAGAAGGAATGCATCTTGAAGGGAGCGCCAGACAGGTGTCAAAGGGCGAACGACTCTTCTTTTCGTACTTTGCGGAAGAAATCAGAAAGAAATATGCCGAAATCACCGCTGTTGCTGCGGTGACTCTTGACGAACTTCGTTAGCATTTAGCGCAGGGATTCCGCTCAGCGAAGGATGGAAATTTCAACCTTGCAACGGCTCGCATACTGTTGTCTTTGTAAAGCCAGTTTGTTCCCTCAGGCGTCGGCGGCTTCGGATGCAGCCACTACAGCTTCCCTCGATCGCCACCTACGGCCCTCATTCTGTTGACTTCGAAGTTCCAGTCTTTCCTCCCGGTTTCGCGCAAACGGCTTCGTCGCTGCGTCTCGGTTTTCCGTTGTCGCGTAGGTTGTGCATACTGGGAAAACGAAACCATGTGCCTCCGCCCCGTTGCATGCATTGTAAGGGGAGTGCGCGTGAACAGCGGGCGGCGCGTCATTGGAAGCGTACGAGAAGACTTTCCCTCTTACATAACGGGGAAAGTTCACTCAGCGAGCGAAAACATTGAGCAAAATAGCACGATGGGAACCACGCCGAGGCCTCACAGAACCAGTCCAGTCCAAACCAAAGACGGCTGCATGCACCAAAACAATGAATGCTAACGCATTAAAAAAAAAAGACTGCCTTTTTTTTTTTTTTTTTGTGAGAGTGTGAGGATGCGCTGAGGAAGAGCACGTCATACATGGGGATAGATTTCGGCAGAAAAGAAACAATAACGTACAGTTCTTTTTGAAAAAAAAAAAAAAAAAGAATTGAGGAAAGTTTTGACAAGTGTCCGCGGATGTCTGAAGGCCAACGGCATATCATCTTTCTATTATGTTCTTTCGTTCTGACCCCGAACATGCGTCATTGGCGCATGCTTTCCTCCCGTATAGAAATGTATGGTTTAGCCCATCACTTTTTTCTCAGTGCCTCTCCTACAGCAATATAAATTTTAGGAGGCACTCCAGCGAAAGTAAACTAAGTCTTGGGAGTTTACGTACCAAATAATTGAAGGGCATCTGGCACATCCCAGCGAAGGAGCGTAATATATTTTAACCTGCCGGTGGCTGTTTTCTTTAAACGCGGTTATTTTTTTCGATCAGCCAAAACTTAACTGAATCCATTAAATGGGCGACTTTTTAGTCATGTTGCTACCACTGCAGCGATGCCGGGCAATCTTTACAAACCCCCTCCCCCACCTCTTCCCTCTGCATCTTTCTGAACATGAATGCAGCACGTAAACAAAAACAAGGACATTCACCCTTTTCGCTCAAACGTAACGAGTTATTACTTCTTTAAATTTTCGTTTCTTATAGTTGGCACTTACGTTATAATGAAATTATAACGTAACCTAACCACCAGCGCCGATGAGACTAACCTCATCGGCGCTGGTGGTTAGGAAATTCCGATTCAATTATGTTTTATTCTGTCCTCAAAACAGCTGTCAGGCGTTAGGAGTGGTGCAAATGTGACTTTCTGAGTTACCGCGGTATATCAATCTTATGTGCTTGCGAGAGACAATCATCTGGGTACTTTAAATGGCAGCCACCTAATCCTGGTCAAATCTCATCAGAACTAGCGAGGTTTACCCGGTTCTTTTCTTGGTAGGTAATAACTCAACTGGCTACGTGCGCTTTGCACGGTTCTGTCCTTCACAGTTTATGATAACCCAGCCAAGCGGTTTCTACCTTTTTAAGGGAGTAGCCCTCAAATGTTTTGCTCCGGAAACGTGTTGTTTTCTTACTTTTCAAGAAGCTGGTGGCAACGCACTTAAGCAGTGCGATGCGCCCCCCCCCCCCCCCCGTAAATTGGAACAGGCCATATGTCATATGACCGATATGAATCTAATTCCATAATAACATATAAAACAACCGAACATATTCTATTTTTCTAATTTTCTAATTGAAGCACACGAAGGAAAACTGGATGTTTAGCCAAGTTTGTCTACCGTACTTTGTCTGTCAGATGCCCTATTGAAAAATCTTATTTGTATGAGAAATTTCTGTTTCCAATAAACACAATATAATCGTACAAGATATATAAGAACATATAAGAACCATATAAGAACTATATAAGGACATATAAGAATCATACCAAAAACTTGCAAAAAGTTTCTTGTAAGTTTCTTATGTGGTTCTTATACGTTCTTATATGTCTTGTATGATTCTATTGTGTTTATTGAACGCATGATATTTTATTAGATTAGTTGATGCGACGCACTGCAACCAACAATATTTTATGCGTGCACTGAAAATTGCGTAGTCCACTAATAAAAAGATCGTTTTTTCCGCTATATAAGTCGCGCTTTTTTATTCCGAAATTCCAATAGGTGTGTCTTATAAAACGGCGTGACTTCCATGCGTTTTTCTTTTTGCTTTATTCTTCTACGAGTATGAACCGTAATTATGAAAATAAGTTGCGCCAGTTTATATCTCGTTTCATTCACTGTCGAGAATTTTGAAACTGGCTCCCTCTTGAGCCTATACCGCGATTGGAACAATCATATGCGAGCCTATTGATGCAGTTTCGCCACTCCTACCGTACAAGTATATAAGCGCGACCCACACAAAGGTACGACTTATGCCAACTTCTTGTTTTGCTTGAAAATGGTTGTTTATGAAAAAGTGCGACTTAAAAACCGGAAAATGCAGTACTCAATTTTCAAATTAAATTTTTGTTCACATGGGTCTTTTGTATGGTAAAAGGAATCTGGGTCGTATACACCTTTCCAAGAAACACTGGACCCGAGGGGCAGCAAACCGTTTTCGAGCCCATTCACTGCGTTTGAGGCTAGACTCTCGCCGGCGTCCCTGCTAACCCTAACCGAGTGGACTGTGATTTCGACAGGCGCAGTTTCAAACACTGCTGGCGGCTGAATTCTCGTCTCTTCCCGCTGTATTTTGTGTTTCATGGTCCATGTATTTTCCCGAGGTCACTAAAAAAGCATGGTACCACATTTGAAGAAAACAAAAGTGCAAAAAAGCATCTCAACTATTTTTGTTGTTTACGCGCGCGACATAACGAATGCGACTGGAATGTAGTTGTCGTTTTTTTTCTACAATAAATAAGTTTTGACGGCGCCGCCCGATTAGCCGCGTGTAAAATGACAAAGCGCTTAGCTGTCGAAAATAAATTACAACAGAAGGTAGCCGAAAGGCATGCATTTTCACGCTCACAAATAAGTTTGAACATTCGAACAATGCATTGTACTAACCATACGATAGAGCGTTATCTAAAAATAATTTATTTGGGAAAGATTTCAAATAACACACTCACAGTCGACGACAGTCACATCTTGACGATCGGACGGAATCCAAGCTGACTTCGTTTTGGGGCACGTTTTGGGGAGAGCTTCCTTTTTTTTTTTTTTTTTTCACAGCAGCACCAAGGCAAAGGAATGAACGCGACTGACCCGTTTCCTACCCCAATACAGGCAACTATTTTTTGGAGAGGACTCTGCGCGGACTATCTCTGGGAGGGGGGAGAACAATTGTCAAGTTGTTCGCAAAATCGCGTCGAGGGCCGTTCGACGTCCTTCACCTCCTTCGTTTCCCGTGAGTTTCGAGCAGAAAAGCTTGAATGTCAGGCACTTACCAGCCCTATTTCTCACAGTAGAAGATAACAAAGAAATGGTACGCAGCACGGATAAAAAAAAAAAGAATTAAGTGGAAACTTTCAGGAGAGCCAGAAAACGTCGAATGTAAAATGGCAAAACATATGTACAGAATCGCGCTTAGCGGGTGTTCACAGTCCAAGAGTGTGGCAGAAAATTTCTAGCTGATAGAGGGCGCGAGAGTCGCACCAGCCGCATCAGCATCAGCAGCATGGCGGTGGCCTAGGAGTGTTTTTTTGGAAAGGTGTGTAGGCGCAGATGTTATGTATTTTTCAGCAGGGCGCTGCCTTTAAAAGAGGTGTTCAATATCGAATGACCTCAAAGGCTAGGAGGAGGACGCCAACTGGCAAGAGTATGTACTCTTCACGCCACCGAGACGGTCAAGCATGGATGATAGGCCATTTACCGTCAAGATCGTGCGCGGCGGCTGGAACTCAACTCAATACTCCGCAAAAGCAACACACGCATGCTTTACATTTTTTGCGAGACACAGTACTGGCACTGACAGATGGAAGATAATGTCACTCTGATAGTCTGATCATCTCGTCGTGGTACTTGTACCCGGATGAATAAATGTCAATGGGCGGTAGCTTGCGCCACCTAGCCTTCCTTAACGGGCGGTAGCTTGCGCCACCTAGCCTTCCTCATATCATTAATGTATCGCGACTCCAGCGAAACGGACGGCACCAAGGGGGAAAACCGGGAACCAGCCGGAACAGGTCGCGGTGTGCCCCTCCGCGCTTCTGGTGGTTTTCGCGGACATGTGCTGTCGGCACGGTGGCGAACAATGTAATTTGACGAAGGTCCGAATATTCCTTAAGTTTGCTTGAGTGTTCATTAGTGTAGTGAAGCCTCAGTAGATTGTTTCCTTCCATCACGTGTTTGAAAGCCCATTTACTCCACAATACACGGTCGCGTGCATTCGATTTCTTGGATGACGAGGAATCGCGGAAAACCGTTTTGGTTTCTTGTCTTCCTCGAATCACATTCAAAGTGACGACTACTTGGTTTCTTTATAAGGATGTAGAACAGTGGACTCAGGACGACAGACGAGGTGTTTCACGGGGGAACACCAATGTTGCAGTCAAGTGAATGGCTGCTTTTCGGAGTTTAATTGCGATAGCTGCTTTTCGATAGCTGCTTTTCGATAGCTGCTTTTCTTGAGTTTGGTTGCGTTCGATTAGCTTCAAGTTTGAGCCACCCACGCTGGTCGGTGCGTTCGCTATTCATCTTAGCTGCTTTTCGCCGAAAAAACCTCTGGACCACACCGAAGGAGTTGGACTGATTTTGCAATTACTTGATTGCGGAATACCTGCTCGCTGTATACGATTAATGATTGAAATTGTCGGCTTTCAAAAGGCGGGGGACGCGTCTCGCAAAGTTAGAAGCTGTCACGGCATTATGATCTATAGCGCCTCCAATATTTATATTATAACTTCGTCGAAGCCAGCAGAATATACGTCTACATTGCTCAGGTTGACCAGCCACAAAAAATATTTTTTTTCTCCGTTCAGGATTCGAAGTCAAGTTCAATGCAGAAAGGTTCTGCGTGAATCTCAGATGAAGACTCTCTTCAGTTTGTCCGCATTCGTCTCCGTGCTACCGGCTAGAACCATTTGGCTGAGTTTTAAGTAGTATCTTTCTGTCTGTCAAATATACCTTTATTCAGCAGTCCACTTAATAGCTAGTCAACTAAGCTCATATTTCAACCCGAAGAATATACTAATATCGCTTTAGTGGGACATATTACGTAATATAATACATAACCCGCATATTCGTCAAAATGACTTATCGATTGCTAGTGAAACCTGAATTGAAATACGAGTATAAGCTGCTTAGTGGGGCGCCAGGGGGTTAACATGGTCCTTGGCTCAAGAAGCGATTGCTTAATTTCCGTAATTTGCGTGCAGCCTGTGTTGTTGACCGAGCAGACGACTGGAGCTGTTTCTTAAACGTGAATACGCATAAAACCTCGATTTCGCGGACAGATAAGTCGCATGGTCGAGGCATGCGAGTTAGCTGAAAATTACTTTCGGTGGAACAATTCTGTAGTGATCGCCGCTTTCCTTAGCTGATGAAAACTGATTAAAGTCTATTATCGCCTTCCCGGAATCTCTAGTTTCAGCTTTGAACGAGGTCTCAGAAACGAAAGTTTGATATGAAAAGAACAAAAAACACCGGGAAAACAAAACTATGCCCTGCAAGTTTATGTGCATCGGCTACACTTAACCGTCTGAGTTCAAGTACCTATAAAATTGGGCATTAAACAAAAAAAAATCTGTTAAATTAAGTGCGCCCGGCCGAGCCGACGTGACCTGGACCCAGCCGCCATGTTTGTTTGCTGGTGGCGCCCCTTATAGGTCGCTGGAGTCGCGATGTGTAGAGTAGTCTGCTAGAGCCATACGCTCAGGCTAACCTCAATGTCTTTCAATCGTCCTTTCTTTCTTGTGGCAATATCGAAGCGAGGAGCATTCCACCTCTGACAATCAGTGACGTCAGAACCGATATCGCGAAAAACGTGGCAAGTATCGGCCACAATTTCAGGCACATAGAAGCACTATTTTTTTCCTTCTTCAGCTTTGCTTTGCATTTGTGGTTTTATTATTCCGATTGGGCGACGTGAAAGGTCACCACTCTCGTTACAAATGTGTTCGAGCCAGTATCGAGTGAGAATACGATAGCCACTCTGGCGAAACAAAGAAAAACAAAATGCATCTCCAGCCGCGAAGTCTGAATTAAAACTATACTCGGTAGCAATTTTTAGTGGCATTTTTAAGAGGGGGAGGAGAGTGCCCGCACAACTTTAATCTTCGCGCAATCTGGGTAAGAACGCGTGTTCGTTCCCATACGAAGAGACATTAAAGGAGACGAGGAGATGAGAACGTGCGGTTTCCAAGCTGTGAGCCCTTGCTTGAGACGCTTGCTTCATAAATTGCTTCCTCTGGAAGAAAGGAAGCTTGCCGGGAAAGCAAATGCCATAAGCACAGATGGCTGCCTGTATTTTCATGCAACTGTCAGCGAACAGATATAGAAAGTGGAATCATGAGTTCCTGGTACCTAGAAAGGGTGCCAAGCAACGCCTTCAGTATTCATCCGAATTCTGTGATTCCCTTGGTGCTAGAGAGCACAAAAAGATGGGAATCGTAGGAGTCCTTGGGTTTCGTAGTGAATACTTTGTATCGCATATAATATGGGGATTCACGCAAAAACCTGGGAGTTGAAAATGACATTAAAAAGAACCCTTTATAAGGGGACTCAAGGGAGCCCCTAGGAGTTGTGAATGAAGCCAGCAAGAACTCCAAATTAGGAGAATCACTGGTCCAGGGGTGTAACATTGGGATTTGGATAACAGCCATGGTAGCGGGAGACAGATGAGTCCCAGGGGGACTCGAATGAAGTGTTACATGACCCTCCAAAAATGGGGAGTACTAGTATTCCCAGATTTAGAAGAATCGGATGACTCCCCGAACGGGTTATATATGGTACATCGCTTCACCCCCCTCAAGAGAGTACCTGTGTACATCCCTTTTTTAAAGTGGGGAATCACGAGCCGTTTTTCCTCAGATTTCACCGAATTTTGTCAGGTGCACTAGTTTACTAATATGGACACAACAAACGCAAAGAATACATTAGATTCTCAAAATATGTAGCAAGCTTATATTCATCAGACAGCGTTGACTTTTCGCGGTCAAAATTCTGCCAGAAGCGAGAGTATACGCACGCGAGCTGATTAGGAAACAATATAATCTAAAGTCTAAACCCCGAAACGGATGGAGAAAAAAAAAAAAAAACAAGAACGGATAAGTCTTGTCCGTTATTTTATAGCTTCGTGCCTCAGGGTTTAGATCAAGAAAATAATGTCATTTTACCGACAAAAGCCACATTCTCTAAGGCTGAAACTACGTTTCAGTCCTCTTTAGCCAGTACTTGCCTCTTTCCTGAGTGCCCGAGTTTCACGTCATCCTTGAATACGCCACTGCTTGTCTGCGGCCTATAGAAGTCGTTCTTGAGATCAGAAACGGTCTGTTTGATATCAGCACAAGACCTCCTCAACTCTTCGAGTAACTCTCCTTCCCTGTGAATCGCATCTGACTGCATTCTCTGAAGATGTGCGAGACGGCTCGACACGGCATCAATACTTGATGAAGGCCCATGCTTGAGGTCATCCGTAACTGCGTTGACACTCGCCTGCAACCCAGAGTAGCCATCTTTGAGTTCAGCCATGAACTGCTGGATATCCGCTCTGGCGTTCTCAAAGTTTTCAAGTAACTGTTTTCCCAGCTTAGTCAGACCTGGCTGCGTCTTCTCAAGCTGTTGCATGACGCCCGACAGAACTTCAGTAACAGCTCGATTTGATTGTGAATGTTCAAGCTTGACGTCATCCGCGACGGTGTTAACACTGTCCTGCAGCCCATAGTAGCTGTCCTTAAGTTCAGTAATAGACTGCTTGATTTCAGCACTGGCTTTCTCCAAGCTTTGACGCAACTGTACTCCCTGCAGTGTCACCCTTGGCTGCAGCGCTTCCGCTCCTTGTGTGGGGTCACAGTCTTGGACGCAGTGCTGCACGAGGCCCGTCCGTGGCACGTCCTGATGACACTTAGGACAAGAAGCCCTGTGGTGAGTGCATTCTTTTTCGAAGTGATCCAAGAGCTCGGAGACGGGCCCGACGAAGTTGCAGCCATGCTCAGCATTCCAGCAAGACACACTCAGTTTCAGCAACTGTCCCGGTCGCAACCTCAACTTGTCCACCGCATCCTTGTCGAAGTTGGCTGTGTCTAGCGGACACACGCAACCCTGGTTCACGCTGCTCTCGAAGCAAACGTTGCAGAGTGTGTGGGAACAGGGCAGCACGACTCTTTCATTGCACAGTACTCCGCAAACTTGGCACACCTGGTCAAAAGGAAGGGGATGTTCGAAACATAACGGCCGCCAGTCCAGGCCTGGCATGAATTCCGTGGACAGTGGCACACAGGTTGGCGGCATCCTGGAACGGTGTGGGGCTCCGTTGTATGTCTCGCTCGCTCTTCGCAGATGTCTGGCACACGGTGAGCACAGGGGCGATAAGAGGCACCTCCTCAGTTCCCGCACCGCGACCGTCGGCTTATCGGCCGTTAGCAACGGAAGCCAGCTATCACAATCCAGATTGCCTTTTGCTATTTCCTTCATTTCTTTTACGAGTACAAGTAAAGAGAAGACCATCAACATCGGGCTTGCTTGCATGCGCTCGTTTGCCCGAATTACACTGGTTGCTTCTCACCTCAAAGCAATACTTTTTCAAGGAAGTGGTAGATTTTGTGGTGGTGCGGCTGACCTCACGCTCCAAATCTGCGACCGTACACTCTATGGCTCCATCTTTGAACTCCCAGGCTTTGTAAGTATAGAGGAGGCTATGGGCGGGTCAATAACGAGTCTCAATAAAGTACCTTACCTAAAAATACTGCTTTCTTTGTGATATTGAGAAGGCGAAACGTCAAACCTTATTCCTTCGCAGATCGCGTTACTGAATGTGCCGGGCAAGAGGGGTTTTTCTTGGTCTCGTCATTCGCTTGGGACTTCAAATTACGTTGTCTCTTTCGTGATATCGTTTTTTTTTTATTTTTTTAAATATATTTTACCCATCGTTTCCCTTCTGTCGTTTATCGCGTTTCTCTCAAGCGTTCCTCGACGCCTCCTCGCCATGACTTTGTTATCGGCAGGGTTTGGACAACTTCTTTACTGATAATTCAGCTTTTCGAATTCAGATTTATCGGATCACGCACTATTTAATCTCAGCGTAGAAAATTTTGCATACGTCATTCTTAACGTTTTTCGGGCTGAACATTTACCTGTCACATTTTGAACAGCCAAACGTGCATGACAAGGACGAGTTAATAAACGATTTCTCGTAGGAAAACATATCAACTACCGAATTATCATTATGTACAACATAGACTCATTCAATGAGGGATTGAAAAAAATAATACAGAACCGAGTTCATAATATTAAAAAAAATATCTGCACACAGATGACACATGAAACATTACAAGTGATAAAATCTAAAGATGATTGGCATGGAAAAATGAAACATATGAATGCCTTCTGTCATGGAAAATTTTATATTTGTTTAAACTTGTTGACGGCTCTTGTACGACGACGAATAAAGTCAAGGCACTTACTTAACCCGTAAATTGAAACACTGCGACAGCTGAGGTGTGACCTCGGATTCGCTAAGGTGCTATTTCGGAGCAGAAGGGCTGAATGAACTGTAAATGCCCCTACGCACAGTTGCCTTTGAGAGCTCTTGAGTGCATTTGGCTGCCCTGCGTCGAGAAACAAAGGCGAGTCACCGGCACATCTGCCCTAAGTATGGAATTCAATTCAAAGAATAGCTTGGCATGCGACATAAGAAGCAGGGATGTACTTCTGCGTGATGCACGTTAAAGACCCCAGGCTAGCGGTTGTACTGCACTGGCTAAATTGCTCATCTACAGCGAGTGACTCGTCGGAACTTTGAAATGGCTGACCTACAACACGCTGTATAAATATCTAAACAACCCCAATTATTATTCCTGGTTTCTCGTAGATGCATCGCAGTCACACGCATTTAAAGGGGCACTCCTCAACAGTTTTTTTTGAGCTACCTCAACTAACTTATTTTCTGACTCCCCGGCCTTTACCTTTTTCGGGATGCTATTTAGTATCGCGAAATTCATAATAGTTATTGTGAAATCGGTAAATGAACATGATACAAAATCAACATTTTAACATTCCTTCACTTTTCAGTGCTGTGACGTCAGTGGCAGGCAGGCTCGCCAGTCGAGTAAGCAGTCTAAAAAATAGAATATGTCAATCATTTGTTCCGTGATGGAGCGCGAATGCTGGAGCGAGCTTCCAAAGTATTCATTTGACAGCATGAAACTGCTTCGAATCAGTTGGGAACAAGTCCTACAGTCCAATGAGTGAATTCCTGCCTTCCACTGACGTCACTTTTTCGTTGTTGCCAGTAGAGACTTTCAGTTTGAAACGCATGTTAAGGACCAAAACTGCAAATTTAATAACTTTGCGAACAAACAGTATTTTGACCTAATATTTGAGATACTATTTTAGCTATGTTTGTTGGTGAGTTTAACAAAATTTCAAGCAAATCGGAGACAATAAAAAACATGTGGAGTACCCCTTTAAACGCTCTCAAACGCCACTGTGAGTGAGGCCTTTAAAGCGCTCCTGAAACGCTTTCCTACTTTCGCTAAATACTACTTAGAATCACTCCCTAGCGTTAACAACTAGATAAAATTCCTTAGTTTTTCTATTTAGGCAATGGCATTCACCAAAAAAATTGGAGAAATATGAGCATCGTTCATCCCTTCAACTCGGAGCCAGAACAAGCGGCGAGAGAGGAAGAGGAGGAGATAGAGTGCGGACATGTTTTTCCGAGCTCCCGGTTTTCTCTGCTCCTGAATCACTTCTTCAACTGGTTCTACCGGGGGCCAACCACCTCGCCGTAACCATCTTCATCAGAATCATCAGAGGAACTGAGATTTCCGCCGGTGAGCCCGAATTTCTCCCAATTTTAGGATCTGTGCCTGGATCACTCGGCGGCGGGACCTAATTCTAATGTAGGTGAGGACCCCTGGCCAGGGCGTCCCCAGGGCGAAATGGCCGAAACACCCCACGAGAGCATGAAGCAGGGGTGCTATGTCGCGCTTTTTGGATTCCCAGGAGACTATAGGGAGAAGGAAGTGACGTCGACGACACAGCAGACGCAGATTGGATGTTGACAGAAGAAAACGAAATCAAGACCCAATCTGCGTTTGCTGTGTCGTTGACGTCACTTCCTTCTCCCTAGTCTTCTGGGAGTCCAAAAAGCGCAACATAGCACCCCAGGACCCTGAGGACAAGCCTGTCCGAGATCACGAGCCCCCAGGAGATACGTCGGAACTCCAGAGATCCCGAACCCATACACCGGGAGAACGGTCTGGAAACTTCCATAACTGCTCCATGGTTGACCAGGACGAGGGGAAACAACCTCCCTAGGACCGAGATTCTAAAATGGGGGGACAATAGGAGATCGGCACGAGATCTACAAAAACCCGACAACGCTCCCGAAGCTTCAACGCTCGAGAGCGCGAAGAGCAATATCGCGGCTGACACTGGTAAAGGCGGAAAAAGCCGGAAATCCCCGTAGGCTCCTTCCAAGAACCCAGCAAAACATGGCGGCGCTCATACCAAATGAAAGCCGGTGGCCGAAAGGCTCCCACCACTTCCCAGGAGTCAATACAACGTTGTCATTAGGCCCTTCAATAAGCTCACAGAGCGGTCATTACGCTGATACCCAAGCCACGCAAGCCACTCTCGCTCCAGAACTTGCGCCCAAGCTCACTCACGTCGTGCACAAACGAACTGATGGAGCTCGTAGTGCTCCGCTAACTTGAACCGCACCTGGAATCGACGGGCCTCTTTGCAAACTCGATGTTCGGTTTCAGACCCAATTTTCCCACGCAAGACGTTCTTTTGCAAATCAATAAGGACGTACGTCCTTGATCACCCGAGGAGAGCCCAAAATAGAGCCATATTTGCACTAGATTTAAGGGGAGCACTCGATAACGTGCCACACGACGCGATACTGCAAGGTCGCGCCCGGTCTCCGTGCCGAGAATGGACGTACGATAACGTCCGTTCGTTCCTCAGCGACCGAGTAGCCACCTTATTAAGGATCGGGGACCCGCGTTCCTGCCTCATCCAGCCCACGGGATGAGGTACGCCGCAGAGATCGGTCCTTTCACCAACACTATTTAACGTTGCAATGGCGGTATTACCTGCCCTGCTAGACGCTATTCCGGGCATCAGGCACGCGTTGTACGCGGACGACATCACGGTTTGGGCCGGCAGAGGCTCGGACGTCGAGATTCAGGACGCGTTACAGGCGACGGCTGGAACTACTATGGCGTAGCCTAAGGAAGCCCGGCTCTCATACGAGGCAGACAATTCTGAACTTGTCATCCGGGAGCCAACCAGAAATAAAATAATTGAGGAAATTACCATCGAAATAGACACTCGAGACCCGAACTATATGGCACCTGTTTTCTGGCTTTATATATTTTCGAAGATTCTGAGCGTCCGGTGATATTTTGTATGCAGAACAAGCGTCTTCGCACCATATGCAGAAGCAGAAAGAACATTAACATTTCAACATTAACTTTACCTTCACTTAATGTTGATCGTATGCATGCACAGAGAGTTACTAATCCAGTGTCACCGCGTGGTTTTTGCCGTCTCTCTTGGTTTTTCTGATGTCCTTTGTTCGTTTAGCAAGTAAATTCTCTATGCAGAAAAGGGCCAACGCCGTTTCCGCGCTGACAGTTCCCGACAGCGCACATATATGCATGTATAAAACTGTTTTAGCAACGTGTTTAATGCACTACATTTTGAAGAAAAACATTGTAACCGACCAACATTTTTATTTACACGATTGAGAAATGTCCGAAGTTATATACTACGTTATAATTATTCGTAATATTTGCTCTTATAATCAAGCGCAGAGGAAAGGAAAAAAAAAAAAAAAAAAAAAAAAAAAAACAAAAACATGCTCTAGCTCACGCTTTCCCTTTTAGAAATGTTTTATCGGAAGTAAATGTTTGACTGGTTTTTGTCAATTTTACTACGCCACCTGAACCGTTTGCGTACATTAGAATAGCTCCATGACTATGGATGAACAAACGACTGCTCATTTTTTTTAAAGACGACTTCTACTCGATCAACGCGCTAGCGAGCGAAGAGCCGACTTATCACGAGAAGAGTAAGAAAAAATAATAAAAGAAATAAAAGGAGTTTATTTTCCGTTTTGCTATTACAAACTACAGTCTTCGCTTCATCGAACAGGAGACTTTAGGTGCCGTTTGGCGCGGCTTCAAGAGCTGATAACGCCGGTTCGCTCCATGGGACAGGTAATGCTTTCGCATTAACACTCTTTTATAGTTTATCACTTACTGGTGAATATCCTCCCGTAGTGATGTCCGGGCCGTCAAACAGACAGGCGCTTCGATAGGGGCATGTTCGCAGAGAAAGGAAAAACGCGATGAAATGCTCCGCTTACACTTGCGAGGGACATGGCTAGATTTGAGCTTGAAGCAACGCCTGCATGTCGAATGACTTGAAAGCACACACAGAGCAACGTTGGCCACGCATACGTTTTAAAATATTAAGGTGCCATACCTTTGGTTCGGATCGAGATCGAGGAACGCGGCCGCTTGAAGGCGCAGATGAGCCCAAGAGGCTGCTGGTCAAGGCGTGAGCGGGCAGACGTAGCACGGACGATGTCGTTCGTGTAACTGCCAAGGCGGGTCGGCTCGCCAACTTTAGGTGTCGCGCGCTCCAGATAGAGTACCTCTAGCGAACTGTGTTCGTGCGTTTCATTCATCCTGTTTTATCCTGGGTTACATAACACCGGGGTCTTTATTTTCAGAAACGAGACCCATCCAATAAGGCCTGTTGACTGCGACAACGCTGACCGCGAGGATAATTTATCCCTCATCTACCGTCGCAGTCCAAAAGTCGGATTCGATGCTGGCATTAGATTCAGAATTGGGCGGGAACAAGCGTATCGGTGGGAGGAGACAGCACTTGCCCAAGAAGCGCGCCAGAGAATACCTAACTTGTCCAAAGTTTGGCAATCCTAGGAGCCCGACTTGATCCCAGTAATCTTTGACT
Organism: Ixodes scapularis; assembly: GCF_016920785.2. Classification (NCBI taxonomy): domain Eukaryota; kingdom Metazoa; phylum Arthropoda; class Arachnida; order Ixodida; family Ixodidae; genus Ixodes; species Ixodes scapularis. Next base: position 26,764,787 of record NW_024609881.1, read on the forward strand.
TTAAGGCGTTAGTTACGGCCAATGTCTTTTCTATATCTTTGGTTCGTCACATAAAGGCCAAGGTGCCAGACATAAGTTAAAGTTGCCACGCATCAACCGAACAACCAGCAGTGAGGCCTAATTCAGGCACTTGTTTGCTGATTCAGGCACGAAGTTGCCAGGTGAAAACCAAACAACCAGAAGCGAAGCCTAATTCCGGAATTTTCTCGGGAACTAAGGCCAAAGGATTCCCGGTAACAAGTGAACCACCAGCCAGTGAAGCCTGACTCCGGAACTTGAAAATCCAACTTAGGGCCAAAATACAAATACTCTGCCCAAAGAAGATCAAGGTTTGTTATACCTTGGGTTGTTTGGTCTGTCAGTGGTGTAAATTATCAGACAAAAACAAAACGCTGGCCTAAAAACCTGTGCTACGGGAAAACAAAAAGGAAGGTCAGGCCTCATTCGGACCTGGTATTTGGTAGGGGTGTCGCGAACTTTTGTCGAACCTTGATTTTGACGTCGGACCTCAGGAATCGACTGGTTCGCCGAACCTTCCATCTTCCACTAAATTGGAAGAAATTCGACTTATGGACAGTGTTGCCCGGCTTCTACACGAATATTTTCAATTTTGGGAAAGAAATAATTTCTGAAGTAGTTTATATTTTATAAGATGGTTGCCAATATGTTTACACCATACTAAAGCGAAAATATGCGCTTTTAATGCTCTCGATAGTTAGTACTGTGAATCAGTGATGGCAATACACCCAACATATTTAAATTTTCCTCCGCCAGGAAAAGTCACCTGGATTTTTTTTCGTTTTTAATTTTCACGCATGCGCACAAAATGCGAACGTCAGTCGAACCTTTGTGGAACTTGGTCGAAAGTCGACCTTGGTTGAAAGTCGAACTTGGTTGAAAATCGAACTTGGTCGAATTCGACCTTCGCAGGTTCGCAACATCCCTGGTATTTGGTCGCTCTCATTTCAGAGCCACAATGTACCTGTTGCAAAACGTACAGCGCCACGACGGCAGGGAATTTTGGGAGCCCTCGGAACAGATCACGCGCTTTCTCGTTGCGCCTGCGCGACTGCGCTCACGTCCCGGCAACTACCGCCAGCAGCCGTTGCAGACATCCGCCGTCCCGCCCATCAGCCAAGTCGTACGTCGTTGGCGGCGTACCGTATCTGTGGCAGCGTAAAGGCATCGCGACAGGTGAACTCATTTCAATACGCTATTCGTCGTAACTTACCTTCACGTATTGAAGTGTCACCGAATCCACTTATTTTGCACCGCAATCGTGGCAGGTTTTGACCAGGTTCGACAAAACGTTGGTGCAGCAGACGACAGAGCCGGTAAAAGGAGAGGGATGAGAAAGGGGCAGCCATTGGCTCGTCGTTCGTCCGACTCGGCTGCTCAAAAGTTGTTGCCGTGGTAACCTGTGCTTGCCCGCGTATGCCACGTGGTAGCGGTAGGAGAGACGCTGGGAAGGGCGTGCCGAGGACTCCCATTATCCGTCGCGCGGCCGCGCGTGGGCTTTTCGGATTTTTGCAAAAGGTCAAAAGGTCTGTTCAGAGTTAGGTCTCAACAATTTCGTAAAGGAACCTAGGAATCAAGTGGCACACTCTCCATGAAAGTTCAAAAAGACACGCAAGACTCCTGCGTCCGCTCTTTGTACGGAAAACAAAATTTTAATACTCCTAGTTTACATGGTGTATTGACATCTAGAAGTTAAGCGCAACAATCGATCCAGGCGAGAAAAACCGAAACCGGAGCGACCGGCCAGCCGACGTCCTTTTTAACAGATCGGTTGTGACGGCGGCCGGCGGCGGCGGGCTCAGCACTCGGCGACGGCACTTCTCAAACTATCGTACAGTCAAATAAAAAATAGATGGGCTCTACTGTTGCAGTCTGTGCACATGCAAAGCCAGGGGGAGGCGGCAGCAGCAGCGGCAACAAGAACGCAATCCCCCCCGAAAACGTTCGCAACTCTGAGCCCCTGGAAGCCTACAGTCCTAGAAAATATCACAAGTTGTCGCTGGACACCAAGCACTGGAAGAAGGGAGAGCTGTCCTTTTTTGTTTCTTTGGTTTTTCTTGTCCAAGGAACGCGCACACATGCCCTCTTCCTTGATGTCCTTGCCCGGGAGCTCCAAGACTAGGCGCCCTGACGTCTCTTCAAGGCGCTTTGACGTTTGCTCATCACGCTTTTTGCATGCTGTCCGCTGGTTTTCACAATTCGTCAGGAGCCACGGAACTTGAACAAAGTTGGTGACACGCTCGTGGCGCGCCCTAGTGGATAATGGCGAACACATTGCACACACGTCTGGCAACGCTGCAGCGCCGTTTGAAGCATGTCGTCTGCTCCAGACGACGGTGGTTCTCTTTCCGGTCACAGACGTCCACTGTGGCTTGTGTCTACGGGCGTTTGTTTAGCATGAAATGATGACACAGCATTTTAAAGGTACACACTACGTCGTTGCACTGTTTTCTCTGGGTAAATTTCTGGGTAATTGAGTAAATCTATTTTTTGATGAGTTTACGACAAAAACAAATTACTTTAGCGGATTAGAAGCGCACTTCAGACCTTGAAACGCAGCTCTAGCCGTGGTTTGCGGAATGTTCACTCGATAATAAAATCAATAATTTAATTTTTCGTTCGACGCACCTCTGTACTTAGATACTTAGCGTTGCTAATGTTCATTGACAAATTTTAATAGTAGCAGAATATGAACAAACAATGGTGGATCTCAACGGGTGTTTTTCTCGAGCGTGGAACCAGGACATTGCCAGGTGCTGACACTAAGACTCGTATATTTAATTACACGACTAGATTATTAAGCACAAAATAAATGGGAAGACTTCGCGGTCTAGGATACCCTCTGGAAGTCAACATGCTCAAATAATGAATAATAATCGACCTAGCTGTGGGTGAACGTTTCATCAAAGGAAGCTATCGAACCATCTATACAGAAAGCCACTTTGGTAGGTGCAACTCGTTAACAAGATAACGGCTACGTTCCGTGCCATTGTTTTTTTAAGACTTGATCCTGTTTTGTTTTTATTATTTTTTGATTTTATGAGAAACACGTCCACCTGTTCACTGCTAAAAGAACAACGGCCTTACAGGCTATCAACAACAGAGCATAAAAACATGCTATTGATTTTTGATACGCACGCCACCTTAAACCTATACTTTTGGAAGAAAGTTGCGGAAACGTGTTCTAAAGAGTAGATTCGATGACTTTAAAATGCCATGTTTAAAAAGAATTTCTCGCGTATATATGCCTATCATATATTGAATTCAACATATTACCTCGCCCCTCAGTTAGGTTCTTAGTATGACCCAACCCAACTTCAAAATTTCCTCTAGAGGAAGAACAACATTTGGAAGGACGCTAACGCTGAACAAAACATCGCACTGTACAACTCCGCGTGTAGGTTTGATTCACATGCCCAGGATTTTCAATGTCTTCAGGTGATAGTAATAGAGAATATGAAACAAAATAATGTAAGATGCTTGCACATGATAGCTATAAACATTGCAGTGAACGCAGTGGAGGAGAGGACACCTCCCCGGCAGCACAGCATGCTGTGCTGCCGGGGAGGTGTGAGTGAAAGCACAACAACGAAAGGACACTGGGACACTGCAGTGTCCTTTCGTTGTTGTGCTTTCACTTGTGTTGGTGACATTGCATGCACCCGCTGGCCCGATTTCCTACGTCAGTATAACATCCCAGTGTTCTTTTTTTTTTTTTTGTAGTATATTGGCTCGTTTCTTTTTCTTTCCAAGAAACGTGTGAACCATTATTTTGTGTTTCGAAAAAATAAATACGAATCGAAATTGGAACTTTTGAGGGAAGTCTCGATTGCAAAGAAAGTCGGCATCTTTAGCTGTAATAGATTTTAAAGTGCGCGCAATCTCGCAGCTGATGCTCCGATTGCCCGATTCCGCTATTGCTTGGGCAATTAAGTATACTCTGGCTCTGGGTATGCGGAGCGGAAGTCGTCTGCTTCTTTTCCAGGCGTTGTGGTGACGTCAGATCGCCGAGCTCTGATTGGCTCTGATTGAAAGATAGCGGGCAGACCTCAAAGCAAACTGCCTTGAGGTCTACCCACTATCCTTCAATGAGGCAATCAGAGGTCGGCGGTCTCACGTCACCACAACGCCTGGAAAAGAAGCAGACGAACTTTCGCTCCGCATAGATTGGACACCAGGGCTGCGTCAGCGTTTGGCGACGACTCGGATTCAATGACACGCAACGTGCCCAAGTAATGGCGGCCTCAACGCGATATGGCCGATTTAGCCCTATACAGTAACGCGCGCAGGCTGTGATGTCGAGCCCACAGGATGGCGCTGCTGTCGGTGCGGCGCATTCGTAGACGCTTCCCGCGAGTCTGGTTTATGCGCACGCGCAGTGCCCACACCTGGTGTGGAAAAATGGCAGCCTTGTTAAGGGGAAGAACACTCGGCACTAGTTACACCTGTGCTTGCTCCGAACTGTCCAGCACCGGAGCAGCGGCGCTTGCGGCAGACGGCTAAACCGGAACCTTTCTAAGCGGAAGGTAACAGCCGCGTAGAACGACGCCGTACCACGGTTGTCGATTTAGAAGAGGATCAGTTCTCGTCTGCAAGTGGCCATTCAAAATACGGAACTAACGAGAATCTTTGGCAACACTGTTCAAGAACCCTGAGGGATGACGTCGCGTGCGCTTAGGTTTCTGCACGTTGTACGGACTATGGCCACCATGTAAGTTACGCTTGAGAGTAACGACATTTCCACCGTATTCGTGCGTGGAATCCATGTCGTGAATTGCCACCCGCTTTTTCCGACATGCCCGAAGAAAGATGCAGACGTGCTTTGCGTCGTCCGGATCGCCAAAACCATAAACGATTCAAACCGTCGCACGACAGTACCTCGAGGATCTCCCAACACTGCATCTACCGCTCAAAAGGTCGCCTTTCAAATTCGCAAATGTTGCAAAAGTCACCCGTGCGGCTCTAAGCACAGCGATGGCGAACGGATGACCGCTTGGCAACATCGGACTATGGCGTAAAAGAGAGCCGTGTATATAGAGAGTTTGGTCAATTGGAGGCACGGGCAGAGCCAGGGCGTGCGCCAGACTCGGAAAGAGGGCTTGGCAGGCTCTCTTTACCAACCAGAAGCTGAAAAGAATCCCCTAGCGGTGGTAGCGACAAACAGTTCTGATCAAAGGTTTATGTTCGTATTATGGCGCACCGTGCATTCACGTGGGCGCCTATCAAACCACTCTGCCAGTTTGGCCGCGAGGAAGCTAAGTAGCTGCCTCGCCTCAGACACGATCACATGGTCGTGTTGCCGCGGGGTCGATCGGGATCTCGAATTCGGCTCCCGACGCGCCGCTTTCTCTCCTAGCCACTGGAGGGCGCTGCAGGCGCCCCCGTTGCAGGCGAGGAGAAACCTCCTCGCCCATCGATAGATATATACTCCGTGGGCCAGGGGGCGAGAGGCCTCTAAGAACTCCGGACGAGACCGAGACGCAGGCAGGCAGGTGGGTGGCGACCGGATCTAGGGTATCGCGGGACACGAGGCCTGGGGACCTTCTTTGTGTTTAGCTTTATGCTTAACGTGCATTTGTAAATAATTGTGTAATGTAGTTTGCATTTGTAGTTTAGAATGAGTGTTTTGGAGTGTTGTGTTTTATTGTACCAATAAACTGGGAGCGGAATCCCGCTCCCGTGAAAGAACCAGGCTGGACTCGGGTTGTTGACGGACCACGTGGGAAACGGCGAATCGGCGGCGGTACGCGAATCCCCACAGTATATGGTTTTAATAAGCGCGTAAGAGTGAAGTGTAGTAACTCTTCGTGGTTGAAAATAGAGTGCACGTGAAGTTTCAATCATGATCATGCAGAAAGATGTAAGAAACGAATGCGCCGCTCAACTCTGTTTTGTTCGGACAGAGTCTGACCGCTCGGACGGCAGATTCCCGGTCCTCGGCGCTTGGCGCAAGGATTATGTCGATCGTTCCGCTAGTCGCACTCTTCCACCATAATTTTGGATGAGCGTGACTGAAACATCACGTGTACCATATTTTCAGTCATCGAGAGTTACTTCGATGCACTTATCAGGTTTGTTTCTCGCGACCACCGCCAGGGTATTATTTCCAGCATCTTTTTGGTCACATTTGAATTTCTGAAGACGCCCTAGAACACGCCCAGCCCGCTTTCGGCCAATGGCGCCTCCTCATTTGTCTCCTATACTTCCCAACGAATGGCCAAACTCTCTACATATGCGGCTCTGGCGTAAAAGAGTGCTGTACTCTGAGCATAGATTTCTAGTGACTCTAAAATCAACCTTCGCTTTTCTTCTGTAAACTGCAGATTGGACTGCCCACACCCGTCGCCACTGCCTCGGTGCTAGTTACATTGGGGCACATTTCATCCCGGTTACTTCCAAAAGTTTTATCTACTGACTCTATGCCATTTGCGACATGTTCACACGGTAATATTCTTATAACTGATGAAAAAGTGAGCGAATAAAACATGCACCCAAGTAGATAACACGTTTGTGGATTCTATTTCGTTTCGCTGTAGCCTGGCAACGACCGAACCCTACGGCCCGGTCGAGTGAAACAAAGCGACGGAAGCGAAGCACATGACAAACTCAACCTAAGGAGGTACAGGGGCCAGTGCGTAACCCAAGCAGTTGGGGAAGAAGAGGAGGAGAAACTCTTTTTTTTTTACGGAGACCCTCTTTTGTGTGTCTCAGACGCCGTTTTTGTCCTTCTTGAAGACTCGCCTGTCGCAAGAAATTCGTTCAAAAGCAGCTTTTCTTTCCCTCCCGCCCGTGCCTTCGATTGCACTGCGCGCACGTAGTGATGTAGAATACTCTATGGATGGTCACGTGTCTCTATCCGACGCGCTGATTGGTTCACTGGGAGTCTAGCCTTCGCCTTTTGGCAAGTTAAGGTGGGTTGGAGTATAGATCTTAGCAACACACAAATTGGATAGGATCGCTTCGGCAGCGGCCATTTCTGACTCGCGTCCCATTAATCAGTTGCCACACAACCGGCCCACAAGCTCCTTGATGGGATAAATTTTATCGAGAGCTTCACTCGGGTCAACGCTTTGCACAGATCGGTCGTTTTCTTGTCACCATCTACATTGAAAGTAATCGATAACGAGCTTTGCGATGAACAACACATTTTCTTCTGCAATAGATGAACGAAAGTGACGACGCTGGATAGAATGCTACATCTCTGCCGCCGTGGGCATGACCATAGCCTTTTCTATACTCACAAAGCTTGGCAGTTCCACGACGGAGCCACAGAGTGACCGGTCGCAGATTTGGAGCGTGAGGGTGTGGTAGCACAGAGCATTTCTCAGGGGGCCTGTAGTCTGCGCAGAGCTTTTGCAGCGGCGAGTACCCGAAACATGGTTTTCAAACCCGACGAGAAAAAAAGCGGTAGCTCCAGGAACGCGAAGAGCGGCGACATTCCATTGCCCGGGACAAGTGTGTTTCGGCGTCTCGCCGCAGCGGGGCACCCGTCACATGCCTCTTCTCTTATCCGTTGTCTGCCGCTCCACCTTTTCACTTTTGGCGGCCGCGTCTCGTGGCGATCTGCCAGACTTTGTCAGTATAGAGGAGGCTATGGCATGAAAAAAGATTGGCATTTGTGTCACTAGATAACACTGAATTTAGGAAAAAGTATCCATTTGTGTGGCGTGGGTGTTATGACGCTTATTTCTTTTGTCTATTTGATTTAAGCGATACATTCCCGCGTTTGGCCCACCTGAACTAGACAAGATTTGCACCTCATTCAATGCGACAGGGGTAATCTCTCGAAGATTGTGCCTGTCACTTACGTTTGTTAAACAGAATAAAAACGGTATGCTCGAATAAACGATAGTGAACGGATCAGTTTTGAACTCGTCTTAAAAGTTTCTCTACCCATTTTCGCCTCAAGAAAAAAAACAAGTTTTGCGCATTGTTTATGCGCGGCGCGAAGTAGTTATTACGAGATTTGGTTCACGGAGGAAAATGCGATGCTTTTGGCGTTTTGGAACGTATGCGTCTTGATAAAATGACATATATGTATAATATAACATTCACCTACATACCTCTTAATTATCCATATAAAGAGAGAAATTAGTATTGCTCCGCGGGAAGCCGGACTTTGTTTAACTATGGTTCTTGGGGAAAAACGACTAAGTGACTCCTTAGTTGTTTAGAGCTATGGTTCTTGGGGTAAAACGGCTAAGTGACTCCTTAGTTGTTTGCAGTGGCCTCGTGTTCCCATGAGACCAGTGGGGTACTTCTAGGCTGGTTGCGCCTTCAATGTTTGAAGGTATAGTATAGACAAATACACTGTTTACAAACAAGTTCGCGTCCGCGCCCCATCAGGTATGGGCACTGCGCCTGCGCGGAAACCAGACGTGAGGTGAAGCGGCTACAGATGCGCCGCGCCGAAAGCAGCGCCGCCGCCACGTCGTCAGGTCAGAGCCACGCGTTCGTGCATAGGAACTTAAGTGATTTTACTTAAAGTAAGTCACGTGATGTTCCCCTCTTATCTGGTAAGCGACGAAGACTTAAATGTAGTAGTGGGCTGGCCAGGAGACTTTCGTTTTACCAAATAAAATATCCGCGTAAGTACAGTTAGCAAAAATTAAAACATCCAATTCAAAAATTAAAATGTTCTGTGGTGCGTGAAACGTAAATATTGTGGACACGATTTTTTTTTAACATTTAGTAAAACCGAGTGACGAGCACACTAACATCTTAATGAAAGTTCACGTGTTCCTTCTGTAGGTGATGACTGCCATATTAGCATGTTAACGCGATTCATAGCAAACTTGAAGATGCAACGTCTGCAGCTTCCTTTTCAAGCCAATATCACAAACAGAACACGATGTAGGGTTACCGCAGAGTTCATTCAAGAGTTCGAAATATCGCGCGCTGTCGTCATCCGCGTTAAGGAATTGCTGCTTGCAACTTTAATTTTCCTAATCCTGCACGCAGATGTAATCGTTTCGAGTGGCATGGGCATCATTTAATATTTTTAGTTTCCTGAAGCCGTTTCGTGTTTTTCATACCACGGCTAGAGCATGTGGATCATCTAGTGGTGATACGTTTTACATCTTAGTGCTATTTCCCCACCAGTGTTCGGGAAATGTAGCTTCCTAAGTTATGTGGCACTAGGGCGTCTGGAAAGTCACTACGGAGCTGTCATTTTGGCGACAAGCCTTCCAGAGACTTCGAAGACAAGTCTTGTTGACGCGCAGAGCGGGGATGCTAGGATTAAGAAACCTCTTAGCTAGAGGAGTTTTGCCCAGTAGTATTTTTATAATTTTAATTTGGCGCAACGGCGCTGCGGGAAAACGCATGTACATGATGATTCAGACACATTCATGCACATACTACACATTTGTGATGGCGTGCGTGCGGTCGTGTATCGCTACTGCGTGATGCACGTTTAAGAATCGAGGCTAGCAGTGGTACTACACCGCAAAGGCCAAATTTCTCATCTACAGCTTAAACCAGTGTCGCCTTTCCTCAAAGGCAGACCGACCTTACGCTGTAGAAACAGAAACGTCAAATATATATATATTTATGATGGCGTGTTTGTGAACAATGTTTTTCTTCTCGTGCTGATCTGTCAAATATTATAGAAATATTCTCTGATTATGTCTTCGTATATTATTTCTATTATTTCTTTGCCCTTCTTGGCTCAACGACTGGCATGCAATGTTCGTTTAATCGAATATGCAAACTTTAAAATTGTAAGCGTTTTATAACTCAAGTATTCAGCAAAACATTTTTTTTTCTATCTCCAATATGCAGCAAATTCAAACAATCGACTACTCCCCTCTTCCAAGAAGAAGCAAACTATGCCTCAAAACTTGCCTGGAGCCATTTTGCCGGGTTTGCTTGGGACCATTTTGTCCAGCCCCATTTCGACCGGGATCGTTTTGTCCGAGGACATCTTGACCGGGATAGTTTTGTCCGGGACATTTTGTCCGGATCCCATGTTTACACGTCAGCCTTACCCGGTGCGCTCAATCCATTTTGGCTCTCAATATTAATTTCTGTTTTGCTCTAAAGCACACGGAAGACACGCAGATAATTCAGCTTGGGGAGAGACAATGAAGGATGAGAAGCGGCGAGGAGTGGACAGGAGAAGACTCGGGCAAAAAGCGTATCCCTACGTCTGAATACCCTCAGCGATTGATTTTGAACGTTTTTCTTTCGGTATCTTCCTAACTTTGTTTGACACAACTGTGAAGTATGCCTCTAGATTGAATCTGGTTTCTCCGCGGAGTTTTAATCCATTTCGTGCCTTCTTTCCCCTTTCTGTTTTCTTCCACGATTATAGCGCCTATTAGCGCCGAGATGTTTCGGTGGCGCCCTCTTGTGGTTTCCATACGTGACGTCACGACTGGGATTTGCCTCGCCGTGACGTCACCAGTTGTTACCCTGGCTACTTACCACCAAGTGCGACGACGAGTTCGATGGTGTGTTTAAAAAGCACAGTGGAAGCTAGGAGCCATCGCAATCCGAAACTAACACCGTCAAAGTTGACAATCTGACAATGCTGATATGCCCATGGTTTGGCCAATCGTGGAAAGCTGACCGTAGCGACGCTTTTGGTCGCGCACATCGCTAATTAACTGCGATTAGCGGACTTATTTTCTTTTTTTTATCTCTCCAGCGCATCTTGCACAAGACGCAGCAAGCGGCCACAGCAGCAGACCAGTGTTGTGCCGAATACTTAATAAAAGTATTTAAGATAAGATACTAAATACCCAGTTGAAAATGAATTTAGAGTAGTATACAAGTTATTTTTAGTACGAACGATCTTGAGAAGAGTAAAAATAATTTGTAAAAGTAATTTAATTACATTCCAAGGTACTTGGCAAGTTTTGTAAGCTGGTAATATAAGAACAAAAGGTCGGAAGTAAGATTTGTGATCACTTCTCCGACAATCATATTTTGCTGCGATATTTATGGCCTTCAAGAAGTGCCTGCAATCGAAGTTTACTCTGAAATAATTCTCGGGAGATGCAATATAATGCGTGCCGAAAATATTTAGGAACAAACGGGACTAATGTATTGTAGACATGGCACCTGTCGTGCTTCGATGTGACGGAAGGCTCGGCTCACGACGCATTCCGCAATACGTTTGTAGAATGCACCGACGCGATTCGGGGGACTTGCCATGTAGTCCGGCATTGCATATCCCTAACTGCCGAACTAGAAGTTGGCCAAAAAGCCAGACTTGTTTATGTGTACGCGAGTGAAGGACACACGTGCACGCTCGGGAGAAACATCTACCAGAGGACAGCAGCCTCTGTCGCTGATTAACAATTAAACGCGAGTACTTTGTCCCCCCAGTCAAAAGCGAAAAGAAGCACTTGTTCCTTCAGCATTCCGGAAAAAATGTCCCCGGAGAAAAAAGGACCCCGGAAAGTATGTCCACGAAAAAAAAGGACCCCAGGTGGAAAGTATAGGAAAAAATGTCCCCAACTGGACATTTTTTCCGCTTTCCAGGGTCTTCCCTGATTCTCATGGCCTTCGGTGCGAGGTCCTGTGATTGTCCGATCACAAATGACCTGAGTCCACTCTCGTCGAAACGCAACGCCGTCTTTCCAACCTCTGCGTAAGGTACGCCGCTGGGGCAATCGGTATTGACGGATTTTATGTGTGCCGTCGGCCGTACGATCCTCTTTTTGACTTTTGTGTATGAATCTAGAGTGTGTCATTTAATTCCTGATTTTGTAACATTGCATATCAACTATTTTTCATTGTGAAATAAACATTTAATACTCTTCTATTTAAAGCCAAATTAATGTATTTGGGGAAATTTTAGAGGTACCTGTGTTCCATTTCCAGAGAGGTAAAAAGCGCGACACTGTTAGCACGAACAAGCGACCGCTAGTTTTTTACTATCTTTTTCTCATAGAAACGAAATGTTAATTGTCATCAAAGTTATTATAAGTCGGCTTATTTGGGGATATAATGCAGACGGTAAAATTTCTTCAACTAATGCCCTTTCTAAGTAAAATAGGAAAATGCACCGATGTCGTGTTCGCGCTAGCAGTGTCGCGATCTGTACCTCGGCGAATCGTATATTTCCTTATTTGTTCGGACCGTTTTTTCTAACTTGCCACAGGGTGCCTTTTTTCCCAAGGTCACATGACCGGACCGCCCGAAGGTCATGAAGATCAGGGAAACCCAGAGATAGAGAACCCTATGGGGACATTTTTTTCTACTTTCCACATGGGGCCTTTTTTTCCGGAGACATTTTGTCCGGCGACTTTTTTTCCGGGGACATTTCTTCCGGGGACATTTTTTTCCGGGGACATTTTTTTCTACAGCCGTTCCTTGAACCTGCAAAAAAAAAAAAAAAAATTAGGAACGTCAAGAGGGAAGCACTGGAAACAGGTGAGCGTCCATAAAACCGTATTTAAACACCCTTCCCCATCCCCCTTCTGCAGCAGTTCAAACTATTCTTGACGCACTAAGGTCAAGATGGCCAAGATGATCGAAATTTCAGAATCACAATCCACTAGTTTAGGCATGACTCCACCTAGCGGATAACTGGGTTTGCAAACTCTGAGAATGAAAAAAAAAAAAAAAAAATGTCCGCATTCGGAAGGAGATGAAAGAAAGGTCTTTGAACGAGCTTGGGAGCAAAAGTTGAACCACAACAAGCACACAGGGGGCTTTGGGGAAGCCCAGTCTAGTTGACTGCGGCTCAGTAAAGCTAGTAGGAGGATCTAACATCTTTGGCCGAGAGAGTGTCTTTGCTCGCATGGAAACGTGTTCGCCATTTTCATACTTGAACCCCCTGATCCTGGGATTTCCAAAAATGGTTCATTGCGATCGTACTGAGCGTTGGCGTCACAGTCCTCCGCTGACGGAACTACTCTAGCAGCAGAAAAAAGGTGGAGTCTCAGAGTAAAATCCGGATTACGGCTTCAGCGCTTTGCTAGCTCCAAGCGTTGCGTGCCATTCAAAGACAGCTTGAAGAGAAAAAGTGGACAGGAGGACACATAGACGCAGGCGTACTTGGGGCTCTCCATTTGTTGGCATTTGGAGGCTGTGTTTTGCTCGTTCCTTGTTTCCTCTTTTGTATTCAGTCGCTTGGCTCTAAGTTTACAATCGGTTCAGCTTTGCCCTCAAGTCTGACGATCCCTAGTACCGCGGATAGTTTAGGCGATTTTGTTTCCCCAAGCTTTTTCCAAGGGTTTTCGAGGAAATATTTTTAACCGTATTTTAGATACTGAGTGCAAGATATTGAGAAATGTAATTAAGATAGGGTACCAAATACTCTAGACAATGTGTTTGCAAGATACCAAGATACTGCGAAATGTATTTGAAATACAGTACCATGAGTAGAGTATTTAAGATAGTCACAAGTCTGAAGCAGACGGACGGCGCGAGAAGAAGAGGGCACCGGTGGACCGTAGCAGCAAAGACTTTACTAGGAAAAATGCATCCTACTCGCCGACAATGCAATGGCCTCGGCGCGGGCAGGCTTGGCGCAGTTTAAATGGTTGGATGACCAGCAAAGTGCTGGTGACGTCCGCTTAAAATTGGGAATGGTGGGAGGCGCCACCTAATGGGAAGTCGCGGTTATCAGGCATTCGTGCCGGTGGGCGAAGGACGCACCGCACGCCGTTCGATCGATGCAGGTGTTTGTTCAATATGTGTCATAGCCTGTTTCATAAACATTTTTGAAGGAAAAATATGTTGTTTGTTTTCCGGCGCGGCGAGACGTTCAGACCGCCAGGGAGGAAATTGACGCTGCAGGCGAGCCTAATGCAAATGAGCGGAGAGGAGGTAATCCCCCTAGTAAAGTATTTGGTAGCAGGACGGTGAGGGAAAAGGGGGCGAGATTGTCGTTGACGCGCGAAGCTACCTTTCGAAAATGCTCGAAGGTCGATACGCCACGTGTCGCTAAAATCTGGAACTAAATCGGCCGTGTCCCCGAAAGTTGTTCTTGGTGAGTGAATTTTTAACCTTCACACTACTCTTGTTATGTATTAATGGTAAGACTCCGGTACCAGTCCTACTCTTGGTTTACCTAACTCAATATGTCCACGTGAAAGTCATTTTTTATGTTTTCCAATCTCATGGTTTTAGTCCAAATAAACACCGCAGTGATCTAATTAGTGAGACACCGGACCAAAAGAAAATAGTTTATTTGTTATAATTCTTGAAATATTTAATTCCTTAAGCTAGAATTTTGGAAACCCAGGTCTATCACCTCATCACGTTTTTCTGGAAATCTATAGAGCCAAACACATGCGGGACAAAACGGCCAACCCCTCATACAAATCTGACCATATATTGAATGACGCGGAATTAACCTCCGAAATTCCCGGGGTGCTAATTGCGCGCCGGCAATCGCATACTTTTTTGACGCATCTGTTGTTTTGTCGAGGTTGTGACTCGCCATTAGTTCGGGTGTATCCCGAAGCAACCCATTCCCATTTGAACCCGTCCCATTTCGACCCATTTCCGAATCGACTTTCCCGTTCGAACCCGTCCTGTTTCGTCCCATTCCCGAAACGCCCTTCTCATTTGAACCCGTCCCGTTTCAAACGATACTCGAAAGACCCTTTGCGTTTGAACCCGTCTATTTTCAACCCACTTGTATAAGATCCTGCGCATCACAACCTCTTCGCGAAAAGTCTAATCTTTCTAACCCTGGTCTGCGCACCTTTTCTGCTTAAGAATATAGTTTCTGAAATATTATTGCATGCCAATGTGTTCTAAAAATATGCACCTCTTTCAAGCAAGCTTCGAAGTAATATATTATTCTTACTCCAGCCACTAAAGTGTTTTTTATTTTTTTATTTTTTTATTTCAAGATGATCCACATAACGCGCAACCGCGAAACGGTCTATCTACAGTGTGCGACACCGTTACTGCAAAGACGACCTTGTCGCTTTTTTAAATTTTACTTCGAAATGGCATAAGCAGGCACCAAATTTTAGAGCTTGCGGCTCAGATGAGTACGTCCAAAGATAGTAATAGTTTTTATGCCAGCCTTTTCATTCTATGAGATAAACAGCATCATTGCTGATCGCTTGTTCGCGATACGCGCAATAATGAAGTCTTGCATACACAAGCACAATGGGTAAGCTAAAAACAGCGTCGCCATCGCGACGCTATTTTTAGGGTACCCAAAGTACTTGCGTACGTTATTCTAAAACCTCATATTAGTGACCTTGATATTTTGGAGAGCGATAAATCAGACAGGGTGACAGGCATATGATTGCGACTTTACTTTCTTTTACAATTTCAAACACTGGACACACACGCACACAGGAAAACATCAGAGAGGAGAAAATGCCTTCGCCTTGTTGAGAAAGTCGAACAGAGAAATCGTGCCATCAGAGAGGCGACACTCCAGTCCTTGCTGACCCACTTGTGAGCCCTGGCTCGCACGGCACCACTCTTTGCAAGCTGCTGCAAAGGTACCCTTGCCAAAGCCTCATCCCGTTTGATCGAATCAAAAAAGCTGTAAATTTTCGGGCGAGCCCACCTTGACACCGTGTTTATCTTACGGTGCTATGTCTCCAAGGTTGTTTCGGGAGAGGGAGAAGTGGAGGTCAGCAAGGAGGTAAGGCATTGGACAATTGAACCTAATCAACTGTTAACGAACAATACAAGGGAACCGACCTAACTGATAATAAAGCCGAAGCGGGAAGGTTGTTTTGGGATAGGGCGAAATGGGAAAGGATGAAACGAGAAGGTCGTTTTGACCCGGGTCGAAACGGGAAGGTACAAACGGGAAGGTTGAATTGGGAATGGGTCGAAACGGGAACCACCCATCAAAATAGTTTTATTAGGTCTGTGGGAGAGATCACGTGATCCAGGATATACCCGTCGGGGAACCCGCTTGGCCCTTTTGTATCGGGCGGCCGCAACGAGCGGCCCTATTGCTGTATGTGTATTCTGTGTACGTGTTTCACGGGCTGGACTAGGGACGGCCAGGGGCGCGCCCCCATTCACCCTTTCTCCCTCGCTCAGGAGAACGAGAGTGCGTGGGGGAAATGGAAAGGGTCTTTTTGCTGTTTGTTTGAAAGAAACTTGTTTCTAGTGAGTCGAAATACAGCCATTGCCACAAGCTGGTCACCCTGTTTTTTCTCCATCAACGAGTGCAAACTAAATGCACATTGAGCTGATGCTCAGTGTCGGCCTCCCGTCCCGTGCGTGCAACCTATCTTGTGGAGCAGGTGGGTGTGCGGATCAGGAAAAAGATCTCGCAGTACCCTGCTTTTGCGACTCTTCGTCCGTCTGGCTTTAAAAACATACAGCGAGCAAAAAAAAAAAAGAAAAACAAAGAAAAAAAAAACGCCGGAGACGTTTGCCACGATGGTATCAGGGGCGACACCGTGACTTTGCTCAGGATTCCTCAACGGCGGCGGTTATTGGTTGCGCCTTTGTGCTCTTCGCTAAACGTGCTACTGACAGTATGTATGTGTGCGTGTGGTGCACCTGCTCGGTATTTATTTGGGGATCTACCGTACATCTCAGGAATTTACCCCGCGACATTGTGAGTACCTCGAAAGATATTTTTTGTGACAAAAAACTCGGTTGCCCCTATTTGGTTTGATCGCTATTGTCTAGAGCTGCTTGCGCCCGGGTTTGAGTAAACGTTGATTCTTATCGTCTTTTTGAGTTACATCACGCATGTAAAACTGAATGTCTGAAATAAATTTCTAATAGCGTTTTAAACTGCATTCTTACCGCCGAATTCAGAAACCTCACTCAAACTACACTTAAACTGAAGGGGCCCTCCACTTCCTCGAGGAAGTGGAGGGGCCCTTCAGTTCGAGTGTAGTTTGAGTGAGGTTTCTGAATTCGGCGGTTAGTCTAGGGTTCATAGCCATTTGGGCGTCTAAGGGGTGTTAGGCTGATGGGGTCTGAAGGACTGGAGGATTTGATGGGCTGAAGGGGTTCGAAGCGCTGAAACAGTCTCATAACACATCAGGGCTGCAGATTTTTTTTTTCAATAGAGTTTGCGGCAGCTGCGCATGGGCGCCGCCATAACCGACCTTCAGTTTTTGTTTCCTCTTATTGCGTTTACTTTACTTCATCATTACCATAGCAGGCCACGTTATCGCCATTTTAGATTCCACTGTGTCCTTTCCTGCTATTGGCCCTTGTGGAGGCCGGTCAGGGTTCGTTTCAGTTGCTCGGTATCTCGGTAAGACAAGAGAAGGTCAGCAATGCGGATGTAATTTGGCGCATGTACAAAACGTCCATAACTATTTTGGCATTCGACGGCTGTTTTTTTTTTCTTTTAGAACACGTTACCAAATTAATACTCGCTAGATTTTGCCTTGAAGAGCAAGATTCTCATCTGGCCCAGGTTGAAGTCGATATAATACCTTCTTGTATAATGCACATACGAGTCGAAGTTGGTCCCCACGACGCACTGCCAGAACGGTTCGTGCTTCACATTGAACTTATACTGCATGTAAAATGCAATGTCCTTCTCAACTTGAAACTTCTCCAGGCCCTGGGTGGCAAAGCGCACAGCATCCTGTTGCATGTTCCTCGGCAATTTCGCCATATGGATCACTGCCTCCTTTGTAGACCTGCATAGAAAGACAGACTGTCAATCCTAAGCGATCCCTCTCCTCCAAGTCGTTGGGCACAACTGCCCTGTGTGTAGTTGCGCCATTTCCAACGATAAACTGAAAGCTACATCGCAGATATCGAACTGAAAGAAAAAACAAAGACACCTTCCCATGTGTTTCGATCAAAAGCCTTGTGGCATAGCCTCCTATGTAGGGGGAAAGCCTGCGCTTTAGGCACCAAAACAATATGCAGCCAGGTTGTGGTAAAAGTGGGAGGAGGAGCAACAGGCGAGAAGGAATGCATCTTGAAAGGAGCGCCAGACAGGTGTCAAAGGGCGAACGACTCTCCTTTTAGTACTTTGCGGAAGAAATAAGAAAGAAATATGCCGAAATCACCGCTGTTGCTGCGGTGACTCTTGACGAACTTCGTTGGCATTTAGCGCAGGGATTCCGCTCAGCGAAGGATGGAAATTTCAACCTTGCAACGGTTCGCATACTGTTGTCTTTGTAAAGCCAGTTTGTTCCCTCAGGCGTCGGCGGCTTGGGATGCAGCCACTGCAGCTTCCCTCGATCGCCATCTACGGCCCTCATTCTGTTGACTTCGAAGTTCCAGTCTTTCCTCCCGGTTTCGCGCGAACGGCTTCGTCGCTGCGTCTCAGTTTTTCGCTGTCGCGTAGGCTGTGCATACTGAGAAAACGAAACCATGTGCCTCCGCCCCGTTGCATGCATTGTAAGGGGAGTGCGCGTGAACAGCGGGCGGCACGTCATTGGATAGCGTACGAGAAGACTTTCCCTCTTACATAACGGGGAAGTTCACTCAGCGAGGGAAACAATTGAGCAAAATAGCACGATGGGAACCGCGCCGAGGCCTCACAGAACCAGTCCAGTTCAAACCAAAGACGACTGCATGCACCAAAACAATAAATGCTAACGCATTAAAAAAAAAAAAAACTTTTTTTTTTTGTGTGGGATTGTGAGGATGCGTTGAGGGAGAGCACGTCATACATGGGGATAGATTTCGGCAAAAAAGGAACAATAACGTACAATTCTTTTTGACAAAAAAAAAGGAAAAAAAAAGAAAGAATTGAGGAAAGTTTCGGAAAGTGTCCGCGGATCTCTGAAGGCCAACGGCATATCATCTTTCTGTTATGTTCTTTCGTTCTGACCCCGAGCATGCGTCATTGGCGCATGCTTTCCTCCCCTATAGGAATGTATGGCTTAGCCCATCATTTTTTTCTCAGTGCCTCTCCTACAGCAATATAACGTTTAGGAGGCACTCCAGCGAAAGTAAACTAATAGACCATTTGCAGTGTTCCCAAGCGCCCCGGCCCGCACTCAAGGAATCATAGGAACGGTGTTCCTTCAGCTCCGTAGTGATCGCTAATTTTGGACCAACTCCATGGTCGCACAGTGTCTGAGCGTAATTCGAGGTCACCCTGAACAATATACCCCAAGGACCTGTCATATCACTTTTAAAATCGCTCGTCAAAGTCAGCATTTTTGATACTGCGCATGCGATCCACCTTTCAACCTTGCTGAACTGCAGAAATCCCTTACAATATTATCATTCTTGTGATTGTTGTTTGAGCAGGAATTGCTTAAAAAGCCGATAATTCACAACAACACAAACTAGGATCTAGCTCGGAGTCCGCGGGGCGGTTTATAGCATTTTTAGCGTTTTTAACTTAATATCAGCATGATAATAATGTAAGAGATTTCTGCAGCCCATCCAGGTTGAAGGGTGGACAGCATGCACAGTATCAAAAACGCTGACATTGAGGAGAAATTTTAAAAGCGATATGACAGGCCATTGGGCTATATCAAGCGCTTGCTCAGGGTGACCCCGAATTACGCTCAGAACCTGTGTAACCAAAAGTAGTGTCGAAATTACCGATCACTAAGGGGCTGAGAGAACACCATTCCCATGGGATATAGCAAATGGTCTATTCTTGGGAGTTTACGTACCGAATAATTGAAGGGCATCTGGCACACCCCAGCGAAGGAGCTTAAAATATTTTAACCTGCCGGTGGCTGTTTTCTTTAAAAGCGGTTATTTTTCTCGAGGAGCCAAAAATAAACTGAATTCATTAAATGGGCGACTTTTTAGTCATGTTGATGGCACTGCAGCGATGCCGGGCAATCTGTACAAACCCCCTCCCTCACCTCTTCCCTCTACATATTTCTGAACATGAATGCAGCACGTAAACACAAACAAGGACATTCACCCTTTTTCGCTCAAGCGTAACGAGTTATTACTTCTTTAAATTTTCGTTTGTTATAGTTGGCACTTACGTTATAATGAAATTTCCATGAGATTAACCCCATCGGCGCTGGTGGTTAGGAAATTCCGATTCAATTACGTTTTATTGTGCCCTCAAAACAGCTGTCAGGCGTTAGGAGTGGTGCAAATGTGACTTTCTGAGTTCCCGTGGTATATCAATCTTATGTGCTTGCAAGAGACAATCATCTGGGCACTTTAAATGACAACCACCTAATCCTGGTAAAATCTCATCAGAACTAGCGAGGCTTACCCGGTTCTTTTCTTGGTAGGTAATAACTCAACTGGCTACGTGCGCTTTGCACGGTTCTGTCCTTCACAGTTTATGATAACCCAGCCAAGCGGTTTCTACCTTTTAAGGCAGTAGCCCTCAAATGTTTTGCTCCGGAAACGTGTTGTTTTCTTACTTTTGAAGAAGCTGGTGGCAACGCACTTAAGCAGTGCGATGCCCCCCCCCCCCCCCCCCGTAAATTGGAACAGGCCATATGTCATATGACCGATATGAATCTAATTCCATAATAACATATAAAACAACCGAACATATTCTATTTTTCTAATTTTCTAATTGAAGCACACGAAGGAAAACTGGATGTTTAGCCAAGTTTGTCTACCGTACTTTGTCTGTCAGATGCCCTATTGAAAAATCTCATTTGTATGAGAAATTTCTGTTTCCAATAAACACAATATAATCATACAAGATATATAAGAACATATAAGAACCATATAAGAACTATATAAGGACATATAAGAATCATACCAAAAACTTGCAAAAAGTTTCTTGTAAGTTTCTTATGTGGTTCTTATATGTTCTTATATGTCTTGTATGATTCTATTTTGTTTATTGAACGCATGATATTTTATTAGATTAGTTGATGCGACGCACTGCAACCAACAATATTTTATGCGTGCACTTAAAATTGCGTAGTCCACTGATAATAAGATCGTTTTTTTTCCGCTATATAAGTCGCGCTTTTTTCTTCCGAAATTCCAATAGGTGTGTCTTATAAACAGCGTGACTTCCATGCGTTTTTCTTTTTGTTTTATTCTTCTACGAGTATGAACCTTAATTGTGGAAATGTGTTGCGCCGGTTTATATCTCGTTTCATTCGCTGTCGAGAATTTTGAAACTGGCTCCCTCTTGAACCTATACCGCGATTGCAACAAACATATGCGAGCCTATTGATGAAGTTTCGCCACTCCTACCGTACAAGTATATAAGCGCGACCCACACAAAGGTACGACTTATGCCAACTTCTTGTTTTGCTTGAAAATGGTTGTTTATGAAAAAGTGCGACTTAAAAACCGGAAAATGCAGTACTCAATTTTCAAATTAAATTTTTGTTCACATGGGTCTTTTGTATGGTAAATGGAATCTGGGTCGTATACACCTTTCCAAGAAACACTGGACCCGAGTGGCAGAATACAGTTTTCGAGCCCATTAACTGCGTTTGAGGCTAGACTCTCGCCGGCGTCCCTGCTAACCCTAACCGAGTGGACTGTGATTTCGATAGGCGCAGTTTCAAACACTGCTGGCGGCTAAATTCTCCCGCTGTATTTTGTGTTTCATGGTCCATGTATTTTCCCGAGGTCGCTAAGAAAGCATGGTACCACATTTGAAGAAAACAAAAGTGCAAAAAAGCATCTAAACTATTTTTGTTGTTTACGCGCGCGACATAACGAATGCGACTGGAATGTAGTTGTCGTTTTTTTTCTACAATAAATAAGTTTTGACGGCGCCGCCCGATTAGCCGCGTGTAAAATGACAAAGCGCTTAGCTGTCGAAAATAAATTACAACAGAAGGTAGCCGAAAGGCATGCATTTTCACGCTCACAAATAAGTTTGAACATTCGAACAATGCACTGTACGCACCACACGATAGAGCGTTATCTGAAAATAATTTATTTGAGAAAGATTTCAAATAACACACTCACAGTCGACGACAGTCACATCTTGACGATCGGACGGAATCCAAGCTGACTTCGTTTTAGAACACGTTTTAAAAAGAGCTTCCTTTTTTTTTTTTTTTTTTTTTTTACAACAGCACCAAGGCAAAGGAATGGACGCGACTGACCCGTTTCCTACCCCAATACAGGCAACTATTTTTTGGAGAGGACTCTGCGCGGACTATCTCTGGGAGGGGGAGAACAATTGTCAAGTTGTTCGCAAAATCGCGTCGAGGGCCGTTCGACGTCCTTCACCTCCTTCGTTTCCCGTGAGTTTCGAGCAGAAAAGCTTGAATGTCAGGCACTTACCAGCCCTATTTCTCACAGTAGAAGATAACAAAGAAATGGTACGCAGCACGGATGAAAAAAAAAAAAAATTAAGTGGAAACTTTCAGGAGAGCCAGAAAACGTCGAATGTAAAACGGCAAAACATATGTACAGAATCGCGCTTAGCGGGTGTTCACAGTCCAAGAGTGTGGCAGAAAATTTCTAGCTGATAGAGGGCGCGAGAGTCGCACCAGCCGCATCAGCATCAGCAGCGTGGCGGTGGCCTAGGAGTGTTTTTTTGGAAAGGTGTGTAGGCGCAGATGTTATGTATTTTTCAGCAGGGCGCTGCCTTTAAAAGAGGTGCTCAATATCGAATGACCTCAAAGGCTAGGGGATGACGCCAACTGGCAAGAGTATGTACTCTTCACGCCACCGAGACGGTCAAGCATGGATTATAGGCCATTTACCGTCAAGAACGTGCGCGGCGGCTGGAAATCTACTCAATACTCCGCAAAAGCAACACACGCATGCTTTACATTTTTTGCGAGACACAGTACTGGCACTGACAGATGGGAGATAATGTCACTCTGATAGTCTGATCATCTCGTCGTGGTACTTGTACCCGGATGAATAAATGTCAATGGGCGGTAGCTTGCGCTACCTAGCCTTCCTTAACGGGCGGTAGCTTGCGCCACCTAGCCTTCCTCATATCATTAATGTATCGCGACTCCAGCAAAACGGACGGCACCAAGCGGGAAAACCGGGAACCAGCCATAACAGGTCGCTTTGTGCCCCTCCGAGCCTCTGGTGGTTTTCGCGGACATCTGCTGTCGGCACGGTGGCGAACAATGTAATTTGACGAAGGTCCGAATATTTCTTAAGTTTACTTGAGTGTTCATTAGTGTGGTGAAGCCTGAGTAGATTGTTTCCTTCCATCACGTGTTTGACAGCCCGTTTACTCCACAACACACGGTCGCGTGCTTTCGATTTCTTGGATGAAGAGGAATCGCGGAAAAACGTTTTGGTTTCTTGTCTGCCTCGAATCACATTCAAAGTGACGACTACTTGGTTTCTTTATAATAATGTAGAACAGTGGACTCAGGACGACACACAAGGTGTTTCACGGGGGAACACTAATGTTGCAGCCAAGTGAATGGCTGCTTTTCTGAGTTTGGTTGCGATAGCTGCTTTTCGATAGCTGCTTTTCTTGAGTTTGGTTGCGTTCGATTAGCTTCAAGTTTGAGCCACCCACGCTGGTTGGTGCGTTCGGTATTCATCTTGGCTGTTTTTCGCCGAAGAAGCCCCTGGACCACACCAAAGGAGTTGGGCTGATTTCGCAATTACTTGATTCCGGAATACCTGCTCGCTGTATACAATTAATGAGGGAAATTGTCCGCTTTCAAAAGGTGGGGGACGCGTCTCGCAAAGTTAGAAGCTGTCACGGCATTATGATTTATCGCGCCTCCAACATTTGTATTATACACCCGTCGAAGCCAGCAGAATAAAGGCTACATTGCTCAGGTTGACCGGCCACAAAAATACTAATTTTCTCCGTTCAGGATTCGAAGTCAAGTTCAATGCAGAAAGGTTCTGCGTGAATCTCCGATGAAGACTCTCTTCGGTTTGTCCGCAATCGTCTCCGTGCTACCGGCTAGAGCCATTTGGCTGAGTTTAAGTAGTATCTTTCTGTCTGTCAAATATACCTTTATTCAGCAGTCCACTTAATAGCTAGTCAACTAAGCTCATATTTCAACCCGAAGAATATACTAATATCGCTTTAGTGGGACATATTACGTAATATAATACATAACCCGCATATTCGTCAAAATGACTTATCGATTGCTACTGAAACCTGAATTGAAATACGAGTATAAGCTGCTTAGTGGGGCGCCAGGGGGTTAACATGCTCCTTGGCTCAAGAGGCGATTGCTTAATTTCCGTAATCTCCCTGCAGCCTGTGTTGTTGACCGAGCAGACGACTGGAGCTGTTTCTTAAACGTGAATACGCACAAAACCTCGATTTCGCGGACAGATAAGTCGCATGGTCGAGGCATGCGAGTTAGCTGAAAATTACTTTCGGTGGAACAATTCTGTAGTGATCGCCGCTTTCCTTAGCTGATGAAAACTGATTAAAGTCTATTATCGTCTTCCCGGAGACTCTAGTTTCGGCTTTGAACAAAGTCTCAGAAACGAAAGTTTGATATGAAAAGAACAAAAAACACCGGGAACACAAAACTATGCCCTGCAAGTTTATGTGCACCGGCTACACTTAACCGTCTCAGTTCAAGTACCTATAAAATTGTGCATTGAACAAAAGAAAATCTGTTAAATTAAGTGCGCCACCCGCTCAGGCGGCCCGGCCGAGCCGACGCGACCTGGACCCAGCGCCATGTTTGTTTGCTGGTGGCGCCCCTTATAGGTCGCTGGAGTCGCGATGTGTAGAGTAGTCTGCTAGAGCCATACGCTCAGGCTAACCTCAATGCCTTTCAATCGTCCTTTCTTTCTTCTGGCAATATCGGAGCGAGGAGCATTCCACCTCTGACAATCAGTGACGTCAGAACCGATATCGCGAAAAACGTGGCAAGTATCGGCCACAATTTCAGGCACATAGAAGCACTATTTTTTTCCTTCTTCAGCTTTGCTTTGCATTTGTGGTTTTATTATTCCGATTGGGCGACGTGAAAGGTCACCACTCTCGTTACAAATGTGTTCGAGCCAGTATCGAGTGAGAATACGATAGCCACTCTGGCGAAACAAAGAAAAACAAAATGCATCTCCAGCCGCGAAGTCTGAATTAAAACTATACTCGGTAGCAATTTTTAGTGGCATTTTTAAGAGGGGGAGGAGAGTGCCCGCACAACTTTAATCTTCGCGCAATCTGGGTAAGAACGCGTGTTCGTTCCCATACGAAGAGACATTAAAGGAGACGAGGAGATGAGAACGTGCGGTTTCCAAGCTGTGAGCCCTTGCTTGAGACGCTTGCTTCATAAATTGCTTCCTCTGGAAGAAAGGAAGCTTGCCGGGAAAGCAAATGCCATAAGCACAGATGGCTGCCTGTATTTTCATGCAACTGTCAGCGAACAGATATAGAAAGTGGAATCATGAGTTCCTGGTACCTAGAAAGGGTGCCAAGCAACGCCTTCAGTATTCATCCGAATTCTGTGATTCCCTTGGTGCTAGAGAGCAAAAAAAAGATGGGAATCGTGAGAGTCCTTGGGTTTCGTAGTGAATACTTTGTATCGCATATAATATGGGGATTCACGCAAAAACCTGGGAGTTGAAAATGACATTAAAAAGAACCCTTTATAAGGGGACTCAAGGGAGCCCCTAGGAGTTGTGAATGAAGCCAGCAAGAACTCCAAATTAGGAGAATCACTGGTCCCGGGGTGTAACATTGGGATTTGAATAACAGCCTTGGTAGCGGGAAACAGATGAGTCCCAGGGGGACTCGGATGAGGTGTTAAATTACCCTCCATAAAGGGGGAGTACTAGTATTCCCAGATTTAGAAGAATCGGAGGACTCCCCGAGCGGGTTATATATGGTACATCGCTTTACCCCCCTCAAGAGAGTACCTGTGTACATCCCTTTTTTAAAGTGGGGAATCACGAGCCGTTTTTCCTCAGATTTCACCGAATTTTGTCAGGTGCACTGGTTTACTAATATGGACACAACAAGCGCAAAGAATACATTAGATCCTCAAAATATGTAGCAAGCTTATATGCATCAGACAGCGTTGACTTTTCGCGGTCAAAATTCTGCCAGAAGCGAAAGTATACGCACGCGAGCTGATTAGGAAACAATATAATCTAAAGTCTAAACCCCGAAACGCATGGAGAAAAAAAAAATAACGGATAAGTCTTGTCCGTTATTTTATTGCTTCGTGTCTCAGGGTTTAGATCAAGAAAAATGTAATTTTACCGACAAAAGCCACATTCTCTAATGCTGAAACTACGTTTCAGTCCTCTTTAGCCAGTACTTGCCTCTTTCCTGAGTGCCCGAGTTTCACGTCATCCTTGAATACGCCACTGCTTGTCTGCGGCCTACAGAAGTCGTTCTTGAGATCAGAAACGGTCTGTTTGATATCAGCACAAGACCTCCTCAAGTCTTCGAGTAACTCTCCTTCCCGGTGATTCGCATCTGACTGCATTCTCTGAAGATGTGCGAGACGACTCGACACGGCATCAATACTTGATGAAGGCCCATGCTTGAGGTCATCCGTAACTGCGTTGACACTCGCCTGCAACCCAGAGTAGCCATCTTTGAGTTCAGCCATGGACTGCTTGATATCCGCTCTGGCGTTCTCAAAGTTTTCAAGTAACTGTTTTCCCAGCTTAGTCAGACCTGGCTGCGTCTTCTCAAGCTGTTGCATGACGCCCGACAGAACTTCAGTAACAGCTCGATTTGATTGTGAATGTTCAAGCTTGACGTCATCCGCGACGGTGTTAACACTGTCCTGCAGCCCATAGTAGCTGTCCTTAAGTTCAGTAATAGACTGCTTGATTTCAGCACTGGCTTTCTCCAAGCTTTGACGCAACTGTACTCCCTGCAGTGTCACCCTTGGCTGCAGCGCTTCCGCTCCTTGTGTGGGGTCGCAGTCTTGGACGCAGTGCTGCACGAGGCCCGTCCGTGGCACGTCCTGATGACACTTAGGACAAGAAGCCCTGTGGTGAGTGCATTCTTTTTCGAAGTGATCCAAGAGCTCGGAGACGGGCCCGACGAAGTTGCAGCCATGCTCAGCATTCCAGCAAGACACACTCAGTTTCAGCAACTGTCGCGGTCGCAACCTCAACTTGTCCACCGCATCCTTGTCGAAGTTGGCTGTGTCTAGCGGACACACGCAACCCAGGTTCACGGTGCTCTCGAAGCAAACGTTGCAGAGTGTGTGGGAACAGGGCAGCACGACTCTTTCCTTGCACAGTAATAAAATGCTTAGATGGGCCAGTTGGTACATCGTGGGAAAATAAGCGCCGAAAAAACACGGACAAAGAGTAGATTGACAGCGCCCTGTGTCGTTGTCAATCTACTCTTTGTCCGTGTTTTTTCGGCGCTTATTTTCCCACTTGCACAGTACTCCGCAAACTTGGCACACCTGGTCAAAAGGAAGGGGATGCTCGAAACATAACGGCCGCCAGTCCAGGCCTGGCATGAATTCCGTGGACAGTGGCACACAGGTTGGCGGCATCCTAAAACGGTGTGGGGCTCCGTTGTATGTCTCGCTCGCTCTTCGCAGACGTCTGGCACACGGCGAGCACAGGGGCGATAAGAGGCGCCTCCTCAGTTCCCGCACCGCGACCGTCGGCTTATCGGCCGTTAGCAACGGAAGCGAGCTATCACAATCCAGATTGCCTTTTGCTATTTCCTTCATTTCTTTTACGAGTACAAGTAAAGAGAAGACCATCAACATCGGGCTTGCTTGCATGCGCTCGTTTGCCCGATTTACACTGGTTGCTTCTCACCTCAAAGCAATAATTTTTCAAGGAAGTGGTAGATTTTGTGGTGGTGCGGCTGACCTCACGCTCCAAATCTGTGACCGGGCACTCTATGGCTCCATCGTTGAACTGCCAGGCTTTGTAAGTATAGAGGAGGCTATGGGCGGGTCAATAACGAATCTCAATAAAGTACCTTACCTAAAAATACTGCTTTCTTTGGGATATTGAGAAGGCGAAACGTCAAACCTTATTCCTTCGCAGATCGCGTTACTGAATGTGCGGGGCAAGAGGGTTTTTTCTTGGTCTCGTCAATCGCTTGGGACTTCAAATTACGTTGTCTCTTTCGTGATATCGTTTTTTTTTATTTTTTTAAATATATTTTACCCATCGTTTCCCTTCTGTCGTTTATCGCGTTTCTCTCAAGCGTTCCTCGACGCCTCCTCGCCATGACTTTGTTATCCGCAGGGTTTGGACAACTTCTTTACTGATAATTCAGCTTTTCGAATTCAGATTTATCGGATCACGCACTATTCAATCTCAGCGTAGAAAATTTTGCATACGTCATTCTTAACGTTTTTTGGGCTGAACATTTACCTGTCACATTTTGAACACCCAAACGCGCATGACAAGGACGAGTTAATAAACGATTTGTCGTAGGAAAACATATAAACTACCAAATTATCATTATGTATAACATAGACTCATTCAATGAGGGATTGGAAAAATAATACAGAACCGAGTTCATAATATTAAAAAAAAATATCTGCACACAGATGACACATGAAACATTACAAGTGATAAAATCTAAAGATGGTTGGCATGGAAAAATAAAACACATGAATGCCTGCTTTCATAAAAAAATTTATATTTGTTTAAACATGTTGACGGCTCTTGTACGACGAGGAATGAAATCAGGGCACTTACTCAACCCGTAATTTGAAACACTGCGACAGCTGAAGTGTGACGTCAGATCCACTGAGGTATTATTTCGGAGCGGATGGGCTGAATGAACTGTAAAGGCCCCTACGCACAGTTGCGTTTGAGAGCTCTTGAGTGCGTTTGACTGCCTCGCGTCGAGAAACGAAGGCTAGTCACCGGCATATCTGCTCTAAGTATGAAGCGTGGAATCCAATTCAAGGAATCATCTTGGCATGCGACATACGAAGCAGGGATGTCCTGGTTTCTTTGCTACTGCGTGATGCACGTTAAAGACCCCAGGCTAGCGGTTGTATTGCACTGGCTGAATTGCTCATCTACAGCGAGTGACTCGTCGCAACTTTGAAATGGCTGACCAACTACACGCTGTATAAATATCCACACAACCCCAATTATTATTCCTGGTTTCTCGTAGATGCATCGCAGTCACACGAATTTAAAGGGGCACTCAATAGTTTTTTTGAGGTACGTCAACTAACTATATTTTCTGTCTCTCCGGCCTTTACCCTTTCCGGTATGCTATTTAGTATCGCGAAATTCCTAATAGTTATTGTGAAATCGGTAAATGAACATGATACAAAACCAACATTTTAACATTCGTTCACTTTTCAGTGCCACGACGTCAGTGGCAGGCAGGCTCGCCAGTCGAGCAAGCAGTCTAAATAATAGAATATGTCAATCATTTGTTCCGTGCTGGAGCGAGCTTTCAAAGTATTCATTTGAAAGCATGAAACTGTTTCCAATCAGTTCGGAACAAAATGTATTGGCGACGTGAGCGAACGAAAGCGTCGCTGTGGTCGGCCCACCACAATTGGCCGAATGCTGTCTATGACGTCAGCAAAGGATTTCTCATCGACGGAAATAAGAGGAATGTAAGAACTTCAATTTTGACGGTGTTGGCAGTGTTGCTTTGAGAGCGCTATGATTTCAGGCTTCCACCATGCCCATTACAAACACCATCGAATTTGTTGTTCACAAGGTAATGACGTCACGAAAGGTAACCGAACGAGGGCGCCACCGAAACATCTCGCCGCTAATACAGTCCAAAGAGTGAACCCCTGCCTTCCACTGACGTCACTTTTTCGTTGTTGCCAGTAGAGACTTTCAGTTTGAAAAGCATGGTAAGGACCAAAACTGTAAATTTGATAACTTTACGAAAAAAACAACAACAACAATTTTTTTACCTAATATTTGGGATACTATTTTAGCTATGTTTGTGGATTAGTTTAACAAAATTTCAAGCAAGTCGGATACAATAAAAAAACCTGTGGAGTACCCCTTTGAACACTCTCAAACGGCACTGTGAGTGGGGCCTTTAAAGCGCTCCTGAAACGTTTTTCTACTTTCGCTAAATACTACTTGGAATCACTCCCTAGCGTTAATAACTAGATAAAATTGCCTTAGAGCTTAGAGACTCGAGCCAGAACAAGCGGCGAGAGAGGAAGAAGAGGAGGAGATAGAGTGCGGACGTGTTTTTCCGAGCTCAAGGGTTTCTCTGCTCCTGAATCACTTCTTCAACTGGCTCTACCGGGGGCCAACCACCTCGCCGTAACCATCTTCATCAGAATCATCAGAGGAACCGAGATTTCCACCGGTGAGCCCGAATTTCTCCCAAATTAAGGGATCTGTGCCTGAATCACTCGGCGGCGGGACCTAAGCCTAATGTAGGCGAGGACCCCTGGCCAGGGCGTCCCTAGGGCGAAATGGCCGAAACACACCACGAGAGCATGGACCAGGACCCTGAGGACAAGCCTGTCCGAGATCACGAGCCCCCAGGAGATACGTCGGAACTCCAGAGATCCCGAACCCATACACCAAGAGAACGGTCTGGAAACTTCCATAACTGCTCCATGGTTGACCAGGACGAGGGGAAACAACCTCCCTAGGACCGAGATTCTAAAATGGGGGGACAATAGGAGATCGGCACGAGATCTACAAAAACCCGACAACGTTCCCGAAGCTTCAACGCTCGAGAGCGCGAAGAGCAATATCGCGGCTGACACTGGTAAAGGCGGAAAAAGCCGGAAATCCCCGTAGGCTCCTTCCAAGAACCCAGCAAAAAATGGCGGCGCTCATACCAAATGAAAGCCGGTGGCCGAAAGGCTCCCACCACTTCCCAGGAGTCAATACAATGTTGTCATTAGGCCCTTCAATAAGCTCACACTCGCCAACCCCCCCCCCCCCCCCCCCCCCCCAAAGAGATTATGAACGCACTACCCACGGCGTGCGACCTCAAGGAGCAGGAGGGGGGAGATTCGACAATCCGGATCCCCAAGGACCAGAACCTGATGATTTTCAGTACACCCAACGTCGGCACGGCGGAAAGAATGGCTGAAGTGAAGCACCTAAGTTTGTACGGGCAGGACTACGACATCATAGCCAACATTGCCGCCCCGGTCGACTTCTGTAGGAGAGTCATAACCAAGATCGGATTCGGGTTCAGCACCGAATATCTCACCGAGAAAATCATACTGATGGGACTCGAACGCCCGAGAGTTCTCAGCGCACACAGGATGGGCAAGTCAGATGCGGCGCTCATCACATTCCGAGAAATCCGGGTTCTACGCTTCGTACGCTTCGGAATGAATGGTGCAATGCCGGTGCAAACCCTACTTTTTCAAGGAACAGGTTTGGGATGTCTGCCAAAGGCTAGGGCACGGAAAAGGCGTGTGCGCCTACCCCGAGCAGAAGAAAGTGCTCTACACGAGGCCTCCTCAACGGAGACATGGAGGAGCATGAATGCTCACCCTACTGCATACACTGCAAGGGACCCCATTCAACGATTCCAAGTGCCCGGCGTAAAAGCGTGAAATGTACAACAAGGGTCGGCTCCAGCAACCAGCAGAGGGTGGAACAGCAACAGCGACCGAGACAGAGCAAGGAAAACAAGGAGCAGCAGAGTCAAAACACTACCAACGACAGACAACCACTACAGCAGTAGCAGCGGCAACTTTCGCCGCAAACGAGGACCTCGCAGTTCCACTGGCCGGCGGTAGGGAGGTGGAGGAATCGCTAAAGCGAACCCTTACGCTCTTCTGGTCAGAGCGGGTCCGGAGAGGTACGCAGCGGCCCTCACACAAGCACCGAAATAGGACCCGGGAAACGAGCATTTCTACCACGGAGCGACGATAGGAATACCCGTACCGAGCAAATGGAGATCGGCATCGGGGAGAGAAAAAAAAAGCAGGAAGAAAACCAAGCGGACGACACAAAATCCGCAGAACCAGGGAGAGGTCCAGGACCCCACAGCAACAGTCAGTTCAGCCCGAGAAGAGCAGGTGAGCCATGCGGCGGGACAGTCGCCCCAGTCCTCTATCACCCCACCCCATCCCACACACGCCACATAAAAAACACCCACGTGAGCCCGAGATCGGTAATGACAAGGAAGTCAAGACCCAAACCACCTCCTGCCAAAGGAACTCCAGAGCAACAAAACCCAAAACGAACGAGACTTTATAACCCGTGAGGAGTTCTACAGAGAGATACGAGCTCTCCATGCAGAATTACAAACAGCTAAATTCGAACTAATGCAGCATTCTATTTGGTTCTCAAAGAGAAGGGTATAATCAACGTGCCCAGGATCTCCTCCCTTAGCCAAACCAGAAACCCGATAATCTTGCAAGTTGTCACGGCCCGAACATTCAACCCGAACGTGACTGAGGCCAGAACCAACCCCAAACTTAGCCTGCTGCTCCCGCGATGGAAACGGGGGAGGCAGTAGTGACGGCAACATGCATGTGACCGAAACTAACACTGAGCGCAAGGAGGAGGACTTATATCTCGTGTGGCAGTGGAACTGCGGGAGCTACCACCGTAAACGTCGAACACTAACGCAGTTCCTAACGACGCGAGACTGCAAGCCTGTCGTCATAGACCTACAAGAAACAGGCGACGTACTCTCGCTTTCAGATTTCGTAGCCTTCTGCCAGAAAACGAAAGACGAAAACGAGGAGCCGAGAGTCGCCTCACTAGTAGCCAAACATGTTGAGGTTATCGAACACAAACTCGCTGTGCCCATAACTCACGTCTCTCTCGAACTCTTGGCCAGGGATCGAGGAAACTGTAGTCTCTTCCTCTTAAACGTCTATAACTCGCCGAAGAAAACGCAAGCCGTGTTCGACGAACTTTTTTGGGGCGTACTCCGCATCACTTCCCCGTGAAGGAACATCCTACTCACAAGAGGAAACTTTAATGCGCCGCACGGAATTCTCGGCTAGCTGCGAGACACTCCGATAAGTAGGAAGCTGATGGTCGTGATAGAAAACCGCGTATTAACCCTCTTTAACGAACCAGGGCAGCCCGCACGCATGGGCAGCAGCTTCTCCCGAGATACCATGCCGGGTTATCTCTCTAGCCAAAGCGCGTGGGAACTGTACTTGGGCCAGCCTCGAGGAAGTTTTGGGCTCTGACCATACCAGTCTGGAGACTGTAGTTCCCAACCACCTAGGAAAAAAACGAGGCAAGTCACATATACTCACAAATTCGGACTCTTTCCGTTGGCTCCGCATTGCAAAGGCGGAAGGTGCCACCATTACGCAAGACATGGAGCCTTAGAACGCTGGGTAGGACAGGTTCAGGCGGACGTGAAAAATGCCACGAAAACGGTGTTCACCACCGGTCAAGCTCCCGAGATAGATCCACACCTCCTCGACCTGTGGGGTTCCCGTCACAGCTTCACGAAGAGGTGGAAGAGGCAGAAACACAACCGAACACAGGAATCGCATCGCCGAGCTTAAGCAGGAAGCCGAAGAATGCGTTGAAGGCCTCACTCAAGCTAACTGGCACAACATGTGCTATCAACCCCAGGGCACACCAGGTACGAAAAATATATGGAGCATACTCCGAAACCCCTTGCATCCGACAAAGGCTAAAGTGGAGACCAACAAGGCCCTAGCTATGCTTCTACACACAATAAGTCAAAAGAAAAGAAGTCGTCTCTGGGAAATTTTGATTGAACGATACATCGCGGCAGGGCTCAGACCTAACTATCAATTACCAGTACCCGGTAAGCGAAGACGAAAAATACGAACACCCCTTAGACGCGGACATCACGGAGCAAGAAGTTCGGAATGCACTACTACACATTAGCCGTATCACTGCCCTCGGAAAGGACGGAATCACTTATAGGATCCTTAAAAGAAACCTAGACGTCGACTCGATTATGTCCTCAACGGAATACTTTAATCGCCTCTGGAGTACGGACGAGTATCCTCGGGCTTGGAAAGGAGCGGTCATTACGCTGATACCCAAGCCACGCAAGCCACTCTCGCTCCAGAACTTGCGCCTAAGCTCACTCACGTCGTGCACAAACGAACTGATGGAGCTCGTAGTGCTCCGCTAACTTGAACCGCACCTGGAATCGACGGGCCTCTTTGCAAACTCGATGTTCGGTCTCAGACCGAATTTTCCCACGCAAGACGTTATTTTGCAAATCAATAAGGACGTACGTCCTTGATCACCCGAGGAGAGCCCAAAATAGAGCCATATTTGCACTAGATTTAAGGGGAGCATTCGATAACGTGCCGCACGACGCGATACTGCAAGGTCGCGCCCGGTCTCCGTGCCGAAAATGGACGTACGATAACGTGCGTTCGTTCCTCAGCGACCGAGTAGCCACCTTATTAAGGATCGGGGACCCGCGTTCCTGCCTCATCCAGCCCACGGGATGAGGTACGCCGCAGAGATCGGTCCTTTCTCCACCCTTACAAAAATATGTATGGACACTTCTAGGACGTTCTATAGACCAGCGTCCATAGGGAGAACAAAAGGCATCTATAGGCAGACCACGACCTCTGTTGCCTCCGTGAAGTCGTCCTATGGCTGCCCTATAGAATATTGGCCAACGGACGTTCTATGGACGTCCTATTCTATAAATGATCTGTGGTCATCCTATACCCTCTCTATGGCAAGGCGCCATATAGAGTCCATAGGGACTCTATAGGGTGTCTACACAGGGTCTTTACGGTGTCTATAGGGTGCCTGCAGAAAACCCATACGAAGTCTACAAGGAGTCCCTAGGGAGTCCACAGGGAAGCCATACAAGGTCTACACAGGTCCTCATGGGGTCTGCAGAAAAGCCATACAAGGTCTACAGGGAGTCTCTACAGGGTCCGCAGAGAAGCCACTCAGTCTGCACGGGGTCTGCTATGGAGTACGCACCGACCAACGTTTCTAGAACAAGTCAGTTGGGAAACTGCTAAAGAGCTTGCTCTGAAAAAGCGGCACCGATCTGTACTCGAAAACCAAACTAATTGCGATCGCAACGCCACCATTCCACCCGCAGCGGCCACTCGGATAACTGCACGACTTGTGTTGGTTTGGGACTATCGATATTCGACAGCATGTGACTGTTCTGCTTTGGCTTTAATCGGCCACTTTGGTGCCGAAACATATACGGTAGAAGAGAGGTTTCAGGGATGCCAACCCTCGTCTCCCAGACGGACACGCCGCGAACTGCCACCGAAGTTAGGACGCACCCAAGTCGGGACGCGCTACCTGAAGTCGCCGGTGAGGCATGGCTGTAAAAAGAAATATTAATTGTGCCGCAAAACCCTGTAAGCTAAAAGTGTATGCAAACATCACGCTCTTGTCATTTTGTACTGATCTCCAATAAAGGATTCTACAAAAAGAGCTTTTCCCCATTTGCTTTTACGCAAAAAACGTACTATGTAAAAGCCATTTTAAAGAGTGTAGGGTCCTTAGGGATCTGCAAAGAAGCCATACAAGGTCTATAGGGAGTACGTAAGGGGTTCACAGGTAAGCCATACAGGGTCCACAGAGAAGCCATACAGGGTCTGCACGGAGTCCCTACGGGGTCCATAGAGAAGCCACTTTAAGCGATGGTGGTACCGCGGTGTGAGAATCGCACTCCCTAGCTCCTAAATGATTTGCCTCATAGTAAAATGGCTTGTCTACACTTTCCTGACGTGAAAAAAAACATAAAGTAAGTCTCTGATACTGCGCGTATATAGCAAAACTACCATTACTTACGCGTCGCGCGCAGACCCAGCCTAGTATACCGCTTTTTAACGACGATCATCCAGATGACCGCAATTTTGATAGGCACCAGTGCGCCCCCTATGGGTTGTAAAAGTTGCGAATATCTACGGGGGCCGCAGCGACCCACATATACCTACCTCCCACTGAGAAAATAAAAACATTATTCCGGCACATACTAAACGCTTCCATCTCCACAATGAGTACACCCTGAGGTTCGATATGCCTCCAGACGTCAATGTGACATATTGATACCCGGAACTTAATTAACAACTCTTTAACTCGGACACCTCGCTACACCGAAAGAAAACGTCTACCCGGCATCACTTTATTAATGCACCAATATATAGCTCACACCATAGAGAGGCAATAGGATGACCATAGACTCGCCGGGACCATAGAACGGAAATAAGAAGGAATGAAAACCTTTTTCTTTCGCGAAGATCTCTATAGCGTTTTTGTGTCCATTCTGTGGCAAACCAATGGTACATAGACGGTCTAAGAACTGTCTACAGGAATCCATAAGATGGACAAAGAGGTAATAGAACGGCAAAAGTATGGAGATAGGACATCCATACATATTTTTGTAGGGGCAACACTATTTAACGTTGCAATGGCGGTATTACCTGCTCTGCTAGACGCTATTCCGGGCATCAGGCACGCGTTGTACGCGGACGACATCACGGTTTGGGCCGACAGAGGCTCGGACGTCGAGATTCAGGACGCGTTACAGGCGACGGCTGGAACTACTATGGCGTAGCCTAAGGAAGCCCGGCTCTCATACGAGGCAGACAATTCCGAACTTGTCATCCGGGAGCCAACCAGAAATAAAATAATTGAGGAAATTACCGTCGAAATAGACACTCGAGAACCGAACTATATGGCACCTGTTTTCTGGCTTTATATATTTTCGAAGATTCTGAGCGTCCGGTGATATTTTGTATGCAGAACAAGCGTCTTCGCACCATATGCAGAAGCAGAAAGAACATTAACATTTCAACATTAACTTTGCCTTCACTTAATGTTGATCGTATGCATGCACAGGGAGTTACTAATCCAGTGTCACCGCGTGGTTCTTGCCGTCTCTCTTGGTTTTTCTGATGTCCTTTGTTCGTTTAGCAAGTAAATTCTCTATGCAGAAAAGCGCCAACGCCGTTTTCGCGCTGACAGTTCCCGACAGCGCACATATATGCATGTATAAAACTGTTTTAGCAATGTGTTTAATGCACTACATTTTAAAGAAAAACATTGTAACCGACCAACATTTTTATTTACACGATTGAGAAATGTCCGAAGTTATATACTACGTTATAATTATTCGTAATATTTGCTCTTATAATCAAACGCAGAGAAAAGGAAAGAAAAAAAAACATGCCCTTACGCTTTCCCTCTTAGAAATGTTTTATCGGAAGTGAATGTTTGACTGGTTTTTGTCAATTTCACTACGCCAGCTGAACCGTTTGCGTACATTAGAATAGCTCCATGACTATGGATGAACAAAAGACTGCTCATTTTTTTTAAAGACGACTTCTACTCGATCAACGCGCTAGCGAGCGAAGAGCCGACTTATCACGAGAAGAGTAAGAAAAAAAAAAATAAAAGAAAGAAAAGGAGTTTATTTTCCGTTTTGCTATTATAAACTACAGTCTTCGCTTCATCGAACAGGAGACTTTACGTGCCGTTTGGCGCGGCTTCAAGAGCTGATAACGCCGGTTCGCTCCATGGGGCAGGTAATGCTTTCGCATTAACACTCATGTATATTTTATCACTTACTGGTGAATGTCGTCCCGTAGTGATGTCCGGACCGTCAAACAGACAGGCGCTTCGATAGGGGCATGTTCGCAGAGAAAGGAAAAACAGGATGAAATGCTCCGCTTACACTTGCGAGGGACATGGCTAGATTTGAGCTTGAAGCAACGCCTGCATGTCGAATGACTTGAAAGCACACACAGAGCAACGTTGGCCACGTATACGTTTTAAAATATCAAGGTGCCATACCTTTGGTTCGGATCGCGATCGAGGAACGCGGCCGCTTGAAGGCGCAGATGAGCCCAAGACGCTGCTGGTCAAGGCGTGAGCGGGCAGACGTAGCACGGACGATGTCGTTCGTGTAACTGCCAAGGCGGGTCGGCACACCAACTTTAGGTGTCGCGCGCTCCAGATAGAGTACCTCTAGCGAACTGTGTTCGTGCGTTTCATTCATCCTGTTTTATCCTGGGTTACATAACATCGGGGTCTTTATTTTCAGAAACGAGACCCATCAATAGGGCCTGTTGACTGCGACAACGCTGACCGCGAGGATAATTTATCCCTCATCTACCGTCGCAGTCCAAAAGTCGGATTCGATGCTGGCATTAGATTCAGAATTGGGCGGGAACAAGCGTATCGGTGGGAGGAGACAGCACTTGCCCAAGAAGCGCGCCAGAGAATACCTAACTTGTCCAAAGTTTGGCAATCCTATACTTCGTTTCAGCTTCGGTCCGAGCGCGACCGATGCTATGAGCCGAAGGGCCAATCAAACACCGCAAAAACCGCAGCGTCATGGCGTGCTCTCTGCGCTTGATAAGACTAGCCGTCGGAGGAGCACGCACAGAGAGACGGCGAATACCGGCTGGTCCTATCAACTGCAGAGAGGACGCCATGACGTTGTGCCTCTGTCGCTGTTTGATTGGCCCTTCGGCTCATAACAGCGGCCGCGCTCGGACCGAAGCTGAAACGAAGTATAGGAGCCCGACTTGATCCCAATAATCTTTGACTTAAGGCGTTAGTTACGGCCAATGTCTTTTCTATATCTTTGGTTCGTCACATAAAAGGTCAAGGTGCCAGACATAAGTTAAAGTTGCCACGCATCAACCGAACAACCAGCAGTGAGGCGTAATTCAGGCACTTGTTTGCTGATTCAGGCACGAAGTTGCCAGGTGAAAACCAAACAACCAGAAGCGAAGCCTAATTCCGGAATTTTCTCGGGAACTAAGGCTAAAAGATTCCCGGTAACAAGTGAACCACCAGCCAGTGAAGCCTGACTCCGGAACTTGAAAATCCAACTTAGGGCCAAAATACAAATACTCTGCCCAAAGAAGATCAAGGTTCGTTATACCTTGGGTTGTTTGGTCTGTCAGTGGTGTAAATTATCAGACAAAAACAAAACGCTGGCCTAAAAACCTGTGCTACGGGAAAACAAAAAGGAAGGTCAGGCCTCATTCGGACCTGGTATTTGGTAGGGGTGTCGCGAACTTTTGTCGAACCTTGATTTTGACGTCGGACCTCAGGAATCGACTGGTTCGCCAAACCTTCGATCTTCCACTAAATTGGAAGAAATTCGACTTATGGACAGTGTTGCCCGGCTTCTACACGAATATTTTCAATTTGGGGAAAGAAATAATTTCTGAAGTAGTTTATATTTTATAAGATGGTTGCCAATATGTTTACACCATACTAAAGCGAAAATATGCGCTTTTAATGCTCTCGATAGTTATTACTGTGAATCAGTGATGGCAATACACCCAACATATTTCAATTTTCCTCCGCCAGGTAAAGTCACCTGAATTTTTTTTTTTTAATTTTCGCGCATGCGCACAAAATGCGAACGTCAGTCGAACCTTTGTGGAACTTGGTCGAAAGTCGACCTTGGTTGAAAGTCGAACTTGGTTGAAAATCGAACTTGGTCGAATTCGACCTTCGCAGGTTCGCAACATCCCTGGTATTTGGTCGTTCCCATTTCAGATCCACAATAGACCTGTTGCAAAACGTACAGCGCCACGAAGGCAGAGAATTTTGGGAACCCTCGGTACAGATCACGCGCTTTCTCGCTGCGCCTGCGCGACTGCGCTCACATCCCGGCAACAACCGCCAGCAACCATTGCAGACATCCGCCATCCCGCCCATTGGCCAAGTCGTACGTCATTGGCAGTGTACCGTACCTGTGGCAGCGTAAAGGCATCGCGACAGGTGAACTTATTTGAATACGTTATTCGTCGTAACCTACCTTCACGTATTGAAGTGTCACCGAATCCACTTATTTTGCACCGCAATCGTGGCAGGTTTTGACCAGGTTCGACAAAGCGTTGGTGCAGCAGATGACAGAGCCGGTACAAAGGAGAGGGATGAGAAAGGGGCAGCCGTTGGCTCGTCGTTCGTCAGACTCGGCTGCTCAAAAGTTGTTGCCGTGGTAACCTGCGCCTGCTCGCGTATGCTACGTGTAGCGGTAGGAGAGACGTTGGGAGGGGCGTACCGAGGACTCCTATTAATCGTCACGCGGCCGCGCGCGGGCTTTTCGGATTTTCGCAAAGGGTCTATTGACGACACTGTTCAGAGTTAGGTCTTAACAATTTCGTAAAGGAACCTAGGAATCAAGTGGCACACTCTCCATGAAAGTTCAAAAAGACACGCAAGACTCCTGCGTCCGCTCTTTGTACGGAAAACAAAATTTTAATACTCCTAGTTTACATGGTGTATTGACATCTAGAAGTTAAGCGCAACAATCGATCCAGGCGAGAAAAACTGAAACCGGAGCGACCGACCAGCCGACGTCCTTTTTAACAGATCGGTTGTGACGGCGGCGGCGGGCTCAGCACTCGGCACTTCTCAAACTATCGTACAGTCAAATAAAAAATAGATGGGCTCTACTGTTGCAGTC
This sequence comes from Ixodes scapularis, assembly GCF_016920785.2. Classification (NCBI taxonomy): domain Eukaryota; kingdom Metazoa; phylum Arthropoda; class Arachnida; order Ixodida; family Ixodidae; genus Ixodes; species Ixodes scapularis. The sequence goes on from NW_024609881.1 coordinate 26,804,832, forward strand.
TGTGCACATGCAAAGCCAGGGGGAGGCGGCAGCAGCAGCGGCAACAAGAACGCAATCCCCCCCGAAAACGTTCGCAACTCTGAGCCCCTGGAAGCCTACAGTCCTAGAAAATATCACAAGTTGTCGCTGGACACCAAGCACTGGAAGAAGGGAGAGCTGTCCTTTTTTGTTTCTTTGGTTTTTCTTGTCCAAGGAACGCGCACACATGCCCTCTTCCTTGACGTCCTTGCCCGGGAGCTCCAAGACTAGGCGCCCTGACGTCTCTTCAAGGCGCTTTGACGTTTGCTCATCACGCTTTTTGCATGCTGTCCGCTGGTTTTCACAATTCGTCAGGAGCCACGGAACTTGAACAAAGTTGGTGACACGCTTGTGGCGCGCCCTAGTGGATAATGGCGAACACATTGCACACACGTCTGGCAACGTTGCAGCGACGTTTGAAGCATGTCGTCTGCTCCAGACGACGGTGGTTCTCTTTTCGGTCACAGACGTCCACTGTGGCTTGTGTCTACGGGCGTTTGTTTAGCATGAAATGATGACACAGCATTTTAAAGGTACACACTACGTCGTTGCACTGTCTTCTCTGGGTAAACCTCTGGGTAATTGAGTAAATCTATTTTTGGATGAGTTTACGACAAAAACAAATTACTTTAGCGGATTAGAAGCGCACTTCAGACCTTGAAACGCAGCTCTAGCCGTGGTTTGCGGAATGTTCACTCGGTAATAAAATCAATAATTTAATTTTTCGTTCGACGCACCTCAGTACTTAGATAGTTAGCGTTGCTAACGTTCATTGACAAATTTTAATAGTTGCAGAATATGAACAAACAATGGTGGATCTCAACGGGTGTTTTTCTCGAGCGTGGCGCCAGGACATTGCCAAGTGCTGACACTAAGACTCGTAGATTTAATTACAGGACTAGATTATTAAGCACAAAATAAATGGGAAGACTTCGCGGTCTAGGATACCCTCTGGAAGTCAACATGCTCAAATAATGAATAATAATCTACCTAGCTGTTGATGAACGTTTCATCAAAGGAAGCTATCGAGCCATCTATACACAACGCCATTGGTAGGTGTAACTCGTTAACAAGATAACGGCTACGTTCCGTGTCATTATTTTTCTTAAAGACTTGATCCTGTTTTGTTTTTATTATTTTTTGATTTGATGAGAAACACATCCACCTGTTCACTGCTAAAAGAACAACGGCCTTACAGGCTATCAACGACAGAGCATAAAAACATGCTATTGATTTTCGATACGCACGCCACCTTAAATCTATACTTTTGGAAGAAAGTTGCGGAAACGTGTTCTAAAAAGTAGATTCGATGACTTTAAAATGTTATGTTTACAACGAATTTCTCGCGTATATATGCCTATCATATATTGAATTCAACGTATTATCTCGCCCCTCTGTTAGGTTCTTAGGATGACCCAACCCAACTTCAAAACTCCCTCTAGAGGAAGAACAACATTTGGAAGGACGCTAGCGCTGAACGAAACATTGCACTGTACAACTCCTTGTGTAGGTTTGATTCAGATGCCCAGGATTTTCAATGTCTTCAGGTGATAGTAATAGAGAACACGAAACAAAATAATGTAATATGCTTGCACATTGTAGCTATAAACAACGCAGTGAACGCAGTGGAGGAGTGGACACCTCCCCGGCAGCACAGCAGTGTCCTTTCGTTGCAGTTGTTTCACTTGTGTTGATGAACATTGTATGCACCCGCTGTCCGATTTCCTCCGTCAGTATAATATCTCAATATTCTTTCTTTTTTTCTTTTGTAGTATATCGGCTCGTTCCTTTTTCTTTCCAAGCAACGTGTCAACCACTATTTTGCGTTTCGAAAAAATAAATACGAAGTGTAATTGGAATTTTAAGGGGAGTCTCGATTGCAGAGAAAGTCGGCACCTTCAGCTGTAATAGATTCTAAAGTGCGCGCAATCTCGCAGCTGATGCTCTGATTGCCCAATTCCGCTATTGCTTGGGCAATTAAGTATACTCTGGCTCTGGGTATGCGGAGCGTAAGTCGTCTGCTTCCTTTGGGGGGGGGGGGGGGGGGGAGGGGTTGTGGTGACGTCAGATCGCCGAGTTCTGATTGGCTCTGATTGAAAGATAGCGGGCAGACCTCAAAGCAAACTGCCTTGAGGTCTACCCACTATCCTTCAATGAGGCAATCAGAGGTCGGCGTTCTGACGTCACCACAACCCCTGCAAAAGAAGCGGACGAACTTTCGCTCCGCATAGATTGGACACGAGGGCTGCGTCAGCGTTTGGCGACGACTCGGATCCAATGACACGCAACGTGCCCAAGTAATGGCGGCCTCCAATGTTGCCCGATGGACCTTTGAAGAGGGGTCTATTGTTCGTTTACCCTAGATACGCGATATGGCCGATTTAGCCCTATACAATAACGCGCGCAGGCTGTGACGTCAAGCCCACTGGGTGGCGCTGCTGTCGGTGCGGCGCATGCGTAGACGCTTCCCGCGAGTCTGGTTTATGCGCACGCGCAGTGCCCACACCTGGTGTGGAAAAATGGCGGCCTTGTTAAGGGGAAGAACACTCGGCACTAGTTACACCTGTGCTTGCTCCGAAATGTCCAGCACCGGAGCAGCAGCGCTTGCGGCAGACGGCTAAACCGGAGCCTTTCTAACCGGAAGGTAACAGCCACGTAGAGCGACGCCCTGCCAAGGTTCTCGATTTAGAGGAGCATCAATTCTCGTCTGCAAGTGGCCATTCAAAATACGGAACTAAAGAGAATCTTTGGCAACACTGTTCAAGAACCCTGAGGGATGACGTCGCGTGCGCTTAGGTTTCTGCACGTTGTACAGACTATGGCCACCATGTAAGTTACGCTTGAGAGTAACGACATTTCCGCCGTATTCGTGCGTGGAATCTATGCCGTGAATTGCCACCCGCTTTTTCCGACATGCCCGAAGAAAGATGCAGACGTGCTTTGCGTCGTCCGGATTGCCAAAACCATAAACGATTCAAACCGTCGCACAACAGTACCTCAAGGATCTCCCAACACTGCATCTACCGCTCAAAAGGTCGCCTTTCCAATTCGCAAATGTTGCAAAAGTCACCCGTGCGGCTCTAAGCACAGCGATAACGAACGGATGACCGCCTTGGCAACATCGGACTATGGCGTAAAAGAGAGCCGTGTATATAGAGAGTTTGGTCAATGGGAGGCACGGGCAGAGCCAGGGCGTGCGCCAGACTCGGAAAGAGGGCTTGGCAGGCTCTCTTGACCAACCAGAAGCCGAAAAGAATCCCCTGGTGGTGGTAGCGACAAACAGTTATGATCAAAGGTTTATGTTCGTATATGGTTTTAATAAGCGCGTAAGAGTGAAGTGTAGTAACTCTTCGTGGTTGAAAATAGAGTGCACGTGAAGTTTCAATCATGATCATGCAGAGAGATGTAAGAAACGAATGCGCCGCTCAACTCTGTTTTGCTCGAACAGAGTCTGACCGCTCGGACGGCAGATTCCCGGTCCTCGGCGCTTGGCGCAAGGATTATGTCGATCGTTCCGCTAGTCGCACTCTTCCACCATAATTTTGGATGAGCGTGACTGAAACATCACGTGTACCATATTTTCAGTCATCGAGAGTTACTTCGATGCACTTATCAGGTTTGTTTCTCGCGACCACCGCCAGGGTATTATTTCCGGCTTCTTTTTGGTCACATTCGAATTTCTGAAGACGCCCTGGAACACGCCCAGCCCGCTTTCGGCCAATGGCGCCTCCTCATTTGTCTCCTATACTTCCCAACGAATGGCCAAACTCTCTACATATGCGGCTCTGGCGTAAAAGAGTGCTGTACTCTGAGCATAGATTTCTAGTGACTCCAAAATCAACGTTTGCTTTTCTTTTGTAAACTGCAGACTGGACTGCCTACACCCGTCGCTACTGCTTCGGTGATAGTTACATTGGGGCACAACTCATCCCGGTTACTTCCAAAAGTTTTATCTACTGACTGTATGCCATTTGCGACATGTTCACACGGTAATATTCTTATAACTGATGAAAAAGTGAGCGCAGAAAACATGCGCCTAATTAGGTAACACGTTTGTGGATTCTATTTTGTCTCACTGTAACTGGGCAGAAACGGAACGCTACGGCCCGGTCGAGTGAGACAAAGCGATGGAATCGAAGCACATGACAAACCCAACCTAAGGTACAGGGGCCAGTGCGTAACCCAAGCAGTTGGGGAAGAAGGGGAGGAGAAACTCTTTTTTTTTACCCAGACGTCGCTTTTGTCCTCCTTGAAGACTAGTCTGTCGCAAAAAATTCGTACAAAAGCGGCTTTTCTTTCTCTCCCCCCGTGCCTTCGACAGCACTGCGCGCACCTAGTGATGTAGAATACTCTATGGATGGTCACGTGTCTCTCTTCGACGCGCTGATTGGTTCACTGGGAGTCTAACCTTCACCTTTTTGCAAGTTAAGGTGGGTCGGAGTACAGATGTTAGCAACGCACAAACGGCATAGGAGCGCTTCGGCAGCGGCCATTTCTGACTCCCATCCCATTAATCAGTTGCCACGCAACCGGCCCACAAGCTTCTTGATGAGATGAATTTTATCGAGAGCTTCACTCGGGTCAACGCTCTGCACAGATCGGTCGTTTTCTTGTCACCATCTACATTGAAACTAATCGATAACGAGCTTTACGATAAACAGCACATTCTCTTCTGCAATAGATGAACGAAAGTGACGATGCTGGATAGAATGCTACATCTCTGCCGCCATGGGCATGACCATAGCCTTTTCTATACTCACAAAGCCTGGCAGTTCGACGACGGAGCCACAGAGTGACCGGTCGCAGATTTGAAGCGTGAGGATCTGGTAGCACAGAGCATTTCTCGGGGGGCCTGTACTCAGCGCACAGCTTTTGCAGCGGCGAGTACCCGAAACATGGTTTTCAATCCCGACGAGAAAAAAAGCAGTAGCGCCAGGAACGCGAAGAGCACGAGCGGCGACATTCCATTGCCCGGGACAAGTGTGTTTCGGCGTCTCGCCGCAGCGGGGCACTCGTCACATGCCTTTTCTCTTATCCGTTGTCTGCCGCTCTACCTTTTCACTTTCGGCGGCCGCGTCTCGTGGCGATCTGCAGCAGGCTTTGTCAGTATAGAAGAGGCTATGGCATGAGAAAAGATGGCATTTGTGTCACCAGATAGCACTGCATTTAGGAAAAGGTATCGATCCGTGTGGCTAGAGTGTTATGACGCTTATTTCTTTTGTCTATTTGTTTTAAGCGATACATTCCCGCGTTTGGCCCACCTGAACTAGACAAGATTTGTACCTGATTCAATGCGACAGGGGTAATCTCTCGAAAATTGTGCCTGTCACTTACGTTTGTTAAACAGAATAAAAACGGTATGCTCGAATAAACGATAGTGAATGGATCAGTTTTGAACTAGTCTTAAAAGTTTCTCTACCCATTTTCGCCTCAAGAAAAAAAGCAAGTTTTGCGCATTGTTTATGCGCGGCGCGAAATAGTTATTACGAGATTTGGTTCTCGGAGGAAAATGCGATGCTTTTGGCGTTTTGGAACGTATGCGTCTTGATAAAATGACATATATGTATAATATAACATTCACCTACATACCTCCTAATTATCCATATAAAGAGAGAAATTAGTATTGCTCCGCGGGAAGCCGGACTTTGTTTAACTATGGTTCTTGGGGTAAAACGGCTAAGTGACTCCTTAGTTGTTTGCAGTGGCCTCGTGTTCCCATGAGACCAGTGGGGTACTTCTAGGCTGGTTGCGCCTTCAATGTTTGAAGGTATAGTATAGACAAATACACTGTTTACAAACAAGTTCGCGTCCGCGCCCCATCAGGTATGGGCACTGCGCCTGCGCGGAAACCAGACGTGAGGTGAAGCGACTACAGATGCGCCGCGCCGAAAGCAGCGCCACCGCCACGTCGTCAGGTCAGAGCCACGCGTTCGTGCATAAAAACTTAAGTGATTTTACTTAAAGTAAGTCACGTGATGCTCCCCTCTTATATGGTGAGCGACGAAGACTTAAATGTGGTAGTGGCCTGCCCAGGGGCCTTTCGATTTACTCAATTAAATATCCGCGTAAGTACAGTTAGCAAAAATTGAAACATCCAATTCAAAAATTAAAATGTTCTGTGGTGCGTGAAACGTAAATATTGTGGACACGATTTTTTTTTTTAACATTTAGTAAAACCGAGTGACGAGCACGCTAACATCTTAGCGAAAGTTCACGTGTTCCTTCTGTAGGTGATGACTGCCGTATTAGCATGTTAACGCGATTCATAGCAAACTTGAATATGCAACGTCTGCAGCTTCCTTTTCAAGCCAATATCACAAACAGAACACGATGTAGGGTTACCGCAGAGTTCATTCAAGAGTTCAAAATATCGCGTGCTATCGTCATCCGTGTTAAGGAATCGCTGCTTGCAACTTTAATTTCCCTAATCCTGCACGCAGATGTAATCGTTTCGAGTGGCATGGGCATCATTTAATATCTTTAGTTTCCTGAAGCCGTTTCATGTTTTTCATACCACGGCTAGAGCATGTGGATCATCTAGTGGTGATACGTTTTACATCTTAGTGTTATTTCCCACCAGTGTTCGGGAAATGTAGCTTCCTAAGTTATGTGGCACTAGGGCGTCTGGAAAGTCACTACGGAGCCGTCATTTTGGCGCCAAGCCTTCCAGAGACTTCGAAGACAAGTCATGTTGACGCACAGAGCGGGGATGCTGGGATTAAGACAACTTTTAGCTAGAGGAGTTTTGCCCAGGACTTAGAACCCACTAGATTTAGCGGGCGTATTTCATTCATGTCTTCATTGATCATGTAAGCATGTCTTCGTTTTGCTTATTTATGTAGACCATAGTGGGTTCGAAAGAAATTAATAGAAAAACATGAATACGTTGATTATTAATTTATAGTTATCGAACGGAGAGGGAACGACTCGAGCCAAGTTAGTAGCGTGGTAACAAATGATACTAGATAGATCCGTGTGCAAGGTCCGGCCTAGAAAGAACCTCGCATACACGGGCGAACTGTAAACCGTCAGCAGAGTGTTTTCGGGCAGTGATGCCATCTACTTCTCTAATTTCAATCCCCCCGCGAAGCGCTGTAGTATGGCGCCGAAACAGAATGGCGAACTATAAGCGTTATCACCACCCTACGAACGTATTGTGTCTGTCTGGTGGCGCCACCAGTCGGCTGCCGCAGAAAGGAAACGTCGAGGCACCGCAAGATGAGTCAAGGTGGTGCTAGTTGGACGCCGAATCTTCCTCTTTGGAGGGCGTCAGCAGGGGATCCTTTTGGAGGCCGAGGTCGGATATCGATGTCCCCGGATCGCTGGACCGATGGCTCCAGCGAGGCACCTGGAGCGTGCTGGGGCCGCCCTGGTCCTGATCTTGACCCACGTGAACCATGGGCTCCTGGGACCCCCAAGAAAACCTGAAAGCACATCAGACAGAAACCACGACGTTTCAGGTTGAGGCCCACTGTCCCACGGACACAAATAAAAACTTGTTCGCAGACAAGTCTACTCCTGTGCCAACACCACCTGGAATAATAAAAACCCGTGCACTCGAATTTTTACATAATCACAGTGAGATCGAGCGAAGGATTGAACACGAGTGCTGCGTCTGCGTTTGGCTAAGTCTTTTGTTCAACCAATGCGTCGAAGGACGCTAGACATCAGGCTCGGGTCCCATTGCCGAGCTGGCGCAATCGGACTGCGATGACGTTCCATGACGGGAGAGGAGGATGTTCGCCGGCCTTCATTATTCTAGGTGGTGTTGCCCATGCACCTTTCCAGCGCTTATCAGCCAGGCGAGAGGTGCTGAGTCATTGGGCTGTGGACGCAGGCATTCCTCATGAGAGATGTACAGCGCACGCTTCGGACGCGTTCCGCTACCCAGTAGACAGTGAGGGAAGGGCGCAAAAAACTATTATTAGAATGGATTCTTCATGGGGACATCTTTCTAGTATTTTCAGAGCGAGGAGTCCGCTTGCATAGGTTTGATTGACACTTAAGCTTCGCGAACGTACGGGCACCCGTAACTTCGGCATCACCGTCACAGGTAGTGGCCCCCCAAGAGTAGAACGTGTACAGCGGTGAGACCTTTTGGTGGCACACTCTCATGCTTCCACTCGTGACGCCATAAGTGTGACTTGCCTCAAGATTGTGCTTTTAGTGTCTTGTCATCAGTGTCAAACAACACGTTCAATGGATGATATGGGCAAAGGGCACGGCGCGAGCTAAAGTAATCGTGCTTGTAGTAATCGCATGACTAATTTTCTTTAAGGGCCTCACCATGGTCGATTCCTTTTGGCGCCAACGGGGGCATTACAACAGTTACGCGCGCAAGGTTGGCGTCAAGACATTGCTTTTATCTTTGTCGATGAAAGTCAAATACAGCATAAAGCCTACCGAAGACATTACAGTGATCCCTTTTCCAATCGTGGAAGGTCGACCAAAGCAACTAAGTAGAGACAACTACGTTCTATTCTACCTTAGCGCGGAGAACTGCGAAGGCTGAGGGCGCGAGGTAATGTCTTGTAGCTTGAAAGGGTGTCGATCAAGCGTCATGTGGTGCGAACAGCTTACACAGCTAAGGGCTCACGATTCCAGCCTTACCTAACATGGCTACATGCGGCCAGCTGAGCGTGCACGAAAAAATCCCCAAACTAATCGTTAGAAACTATAAATAAACGTAAGCGTGTGTTTGTACTACAAATTGACCTTAAAGAAAATAAGCTTGGAATCGATAAGCATTTTCGTTTTTACTAAGGCAGCCGCCTCACAAAACATTTATTAGAAGCCTGCAGTCTGCGCTTTGAACCCAGGGATGAACACAGAGAAAAATGTTCAGTATGCTACTATCATCGTTTAGCATTAAATGGGAATTGACGAATCGTATCCTTTGGTGTACAATCATAGTAAAGCTAGTAAACAGATCGCTGGCCTGCCAATACACCGTATGAAGCACCTGTTGGGGTGTAAACACCGCACCGATGATATTTCACATAAAAAAATCTATGAGTAAACATCGGCGATGTAAACTTTATGTACAACTTGACTCTAAGGTTGCGTTCAGCATCTCCTTGTAGGCGTAATGTTCGTGGCACTCCAACAGTCCGGGATCGTGTGGTGTTCGTTGCACGACAGAGAAAAACTGTGACTGAACTGCAGAGAGGTTAGCCTTGGCGCATAATACATAGCCGGCTACTTTACATTGGAGTTGTACAGAGAGATGCCCACCTTCGCTAGCGTAAGATAGGAGCTATTGAATTACACGTTTACTTGTTGCATGCAGTGATCAAGAGACATACACCATATCAAGCTATTTTAGTAAAAATTCTCCTCCAGCTATGGGCGGTTTTTTTAACGTTATATCAAGTTGACAAAGAAAATTTGAATAATCGTAGAACGGAAAGCGAGCTTACTATTTGCTACGCCTTAAATAATTACAGATAAAAAAAGTTGCAACGAGCGGGGGATTTCGCTCCAACTTTGCTGGAAGTGAAACCCCTAATTGACAATTGGGAGTACGAAATGAAGTTTAATGCATTACATTTGTGATGCGGCATGCGAGTCATTGCGCGGCAGACTGGAGACAGTCATTAGATAACAATCTCTACGATGGCTGTCATGTGACTCTTGTGAAAAGTATGAGTATCAACCATGTACCAAGCAGTGCCCCTTACGCCCCTTGCTAGTGTAACGGGATGCCGTTTAAACTGTGACTTTTTAAACTATAACTTTTTAGAAGTAACTGAGGGCCGATAAGTGTTACTGTTGTCTCAGCTTCCAATTTTATCACAATTTTAATTTAATTGTATTGCTATCTTTATGTTGCTCGGCGTTTTAGTCATGGAACATGTTGCTGGCGTATTGTTTTTAGCATGGCAAATGTACCCGGCGTGTAACTCTGAACTGTACATTGGGGGGGGGGGGGGGGGGCGTCAGGCAGAATTGCTTTTTGCCCCCGCCTCCCTACCCGGTATTGCTGGTGAAAATCCAAGTAAAAATGAATGAATGAATACCCGTAAGGGGGGTACAACTGACACTCTTTCTTTATAACTGCATGCGAACATAAAGGCAATCCCCCGAAACCCGGTCGCGTCGTGTCCCGTCTGTCTGTCCCTGTCCTGTCTCTTTGCCTCGGTCGGTCCAGCGTACCAGGGCGCTGTCTTTGTGTCCGGATGTGTCCGTCTGTGTCCGGCAGTGTCCCCGCGGCCTTTTCACCTGGCGGAGTGACCCTTGCTGCAGTCCGGAGTGTCCAACTTGTGCAGGTCGCTCGTCGAGTGCGAGTGTCGACCGCTGAAGAAACTTCCCACACCAGCGCCGACACCTCCTCCCGCGCCCTGTTCTCGGCGATCCACCGAGTTACGCAGGTCCACCGTGCTTCCGGACAAAGGGCGTCCTGGAGGCCGCGACGCCGGCGACGTCCCCGACGACGTGGCACTCGACGACAAGGAGGCAGCACCGCCCAGGGAAGACGGGGCGACGCCCGTAATGCTACCCCCACTGGTGCCGCCTAGCGTCGCGGGAAGACCGGCGGCCAGGGGCCCGCACACAGACGTCTTCTTCTTGGTGCTCGAGCCGAAGTGGAAGAACCTGCGTCATCCGAAGGACAATTGAGGAACTAAGAGTAAGTGCGCAAAATGTGGCACGGCCACCTTGAAAACGGTTCGCGAACTTGGGTACACTTTGACCGCCGAAATGCGTAGGAGCGATCGGTGAAAAACATGAAGCAAAAGTCACTCTGCTCGTTTAGAATACAAAAGGCACGGAGTTTCTCTGCAGACATAATGAGAGAATGGTCTGCGGACATGACTCAAACAGTCTGCAGGCTGTGTTTTGTACAGTATGTTAGCAATGTGACGACGGCCTGATGCTTTCGAGTTACAGCGTTATGCATAACCCCGCCAGGTTCATTAAGACTAATCGCCAGGTCTGAAGATGTACCTTAACACCAGATATCAATACCGTTTTCATCCTCCTTCAACATTGTCATCGCAATCACGCCTGGCGCGGGCTGACCGAATCAGTTTCGTATCTCATCCTCAGCGCGCGTAGTCACCACTAGTGCCACTAAATTAGCTATGCTTCAGAGTAACGACACTTACCCATCTTGTGGCTTAATATCATGGTTGCCAGTTATCTGAAGCTTTATCTGAAATCACACGAAACGCTTTTCCGTACTCCAGAAATGTTGAAACAAATTGCGACAGAGCAAAGCTATATTGCATGAGCTTCCTAACACGAAAACTAATGCTGAGGAAGTCGCACTTTTGAATAACGACGACGGGCAGCATGCGTCTGCTCTGCACAAGTACCAAAGATGGCGGCGCCCACAACAATATCGGGAACAAAGTGGCGATTCCCTAAACGCAGCTCATTTGGTGGCCTATAGTCACCACATAAAAAAAACAACACCCAATACTTTTATCCTAGGAATTGGTCGAGGCGCGTGGGTAGACCTGCGATAAGAATACCCCATCCGCCGTCCTAGTGAGCCCTCCGAAACTGGAATACTGACGGTAAATTCTTCTGTTTATTTTATTTACATAGAAGGCATTCGATTCTGCTATCAATGAGAAATCTCTCACCTCATTCAGCTTCTTTCTTACTGGAAGCTCAACGAAGTCCAGTCGTCAAGAACAACATTTCCCCATCTGGATATGACTCCCGACGGGTCCCTTTTCAAAACACGTCCTTCCCTTACAGAACCCTTTAGTTCGTTGCAGGCTAAAAAGCCGGGAAAAGCTCCTCTCTGAAAGTCATCCGCTCTTCCTATTTGGTGCCCGCAATCTGACGGAGGCTTATTGCGGAGAAGGCGCCGTGTAACCGAGCTTTCGGTTGCACGTCAAGAGATCCCCAGGTGGTCGAAATTAATCCTCAGTCCTCCGCTGGGGCGTGCCAGATGCCCGTCGTTGGTTTGGCACGTAAAACCTCCAAATTTGACTTTTGACTCTTTCGATTTTAGAGGAGCGACCCCTGGAGGGGAGGCGAGTTTCTTCTCCCCTCTTCACCAGCGTCCGCTCTGCTAAAAAGCTGATGACTTCTGTTTTGCACTTCTGCGTCGTGTCGCCCCTCATTCTGCTTAGTGTCAGGGTTTTAGCCTAGATGTTCAACCATCCCCAGCTCATTTGCTTAAAAACTCTCCGTTCAGACTACAGATACTGCACAGTGACACGTACAAAAGATATCGTCAAGCTGGCAGACCCATTCTCTCAATTTGTTTAAAGGTGTACGTGGTTATAAAACATGTTTTGCGGAGTAACTATTCATTTAGAATGCAGTTTTTAACGTACATTATGTCTTTGACGCTACACGTCACTTCAAAATGTGATCGATTACAATTTCAATTAGTCTTGGTTAAAATTATTCAATTCGATTGCTTGATTAGTTGGGATGAAAGATAAAAAAAACATTACTTCTCTTTTTACTTAACATTTTTAAAACGGAAGATTTTTCTGCTTGTAAACCGGCCTTTTGTACTGTCAACTGTTGGATTAAAATCATTATAAAATACCTCCGAAAAGTCATCGATTAAAAGTGATTTTATTACTTGTAATAACTAACAAACATCTCTGAGTTGATGCGATTGTGGAAAGATATGTAGCGCCAAGGTGGACCTGTCTCCCATCATGTTGGACATTCTAACCGTGCTGCTAAAATACTAAGCACACCAAAAGTATACAAGATATGCGTAAGATATTGAAGCCCTACTAAAAATATACTCCAAGTTTACTTTTATGTTTTTTTAGAAGTAAAAAGTATCGCGTACTTTTACGGTACTGTGGTTTTCCAATGATTTAAAAGCTTTGATTCATGAAGAGTTGTCTGTTGCATTTCTGGCAAAGGTAGGGGACGTGTGTTGCATCTTTGGCTAAAGTATGGATGCTTATCGCATTACTGGCAAATGTAGAGAGTGCTGATTACATATCTGTTCATTTCATTTCTGGCAAAGGTAGGCAATGCTTATTGCATGCCTCTTTTTATTGATCTCTGGCTAAGGTGGGGGATGTTTAATACATCTCTAGCTAAGGTAGGGGATGCTTATGGCATGCTTTTTTTACGCATTTTTGGAAAAGGTAGGGGATGTTGATTGCCTCTATGATTAATGTAGGCAGTGCTTATCGCATCTCTGTTTATTTCATCTATGGATAAGTTTGGAAATGCTTATTGCATCTTTGTTTAATGCATCTCTGCCTAAAGTAAGGGGTGTTTATTTCCGCTCTGGCTACTGTAGGGTGTGCTTATTGCGCCTATATTTATATAATTTTTGAATAAAATGGAGAATGTTCATTACATTTCTGGCCAATGTAGGGGATGTTTATTTCATCTCTGGCTAAGATAAGAAATGCTCAACGCATCTCTGTTTGTGTACCTCTGCCAAAAATAGCGGATGCTTATCGCATATCTGTTTATAGCATATTTTTACAATGGTGGGGACGTTTAATGTATCTTTATTGCATCCCTGGCTAAAGCGGGAGATGCTTATTGTATTTTGGTTTATTGCATCTCTCGTAAGAATAGAAGATATTATTGCATCGCTGTTGCATTTCTGGCAATAGTGGGGGTGCTTATTACATGTTTATTTATTCCATCCCTGGCTAAAGTTCGAGAGGCTTTTAGTTTCTCTGTTAATTGCATCTCTGGCAAAAGTAAACGATTTATTGCACCTCTGTTAATTAAATTTAGGGCAATAGTGGGGATGCTTATTGCACCCCTGGCTAAAGCGGGTGATGCTTATTGTATGTTTGTTTAGTGCATCTCTGGTAAGAGCAGAGGATAATATTGCATCGCTGTTGCATTTCTGGCAATAGTGGGGATGCTTATTACATGTTTATTTATTGTAATCCTGGCTAAAGTTGGAGATACTTTTAGTATCTGTTAATTGCATCTCTGGCAAAAGCAGACGATTTATTGCGCCTCTGTTAATTGAATTTAGGGCAATGGTGGGGATGCTTATTGCATCTCTGGCTAAATTGGGAGGTGCTTATTCTATCTCTGTTTATATCCTCTCTGGAAAGGGTAGAGGATATTAGTGCATCTCGGTTTCTTGCATCTCTGGCATTGGTGGGTATGCTGATTACATTTTTATTTATAGTATACTTGGCTAAAGTGGGAAATATTTATTGGATTTTTGTTTATTGTATCACCGGCAAAAGAGAAGATAATATTGCTTATTTGTTTATTGCATTTATGGCAATATACGGAATATTTTTTTTTAAATTTTATTTATTGCATCCCTGGCTAAAGTGGGACGTGCTTATTGAATCTCCTTTGATTGCATCTCTGATAGATGCGGATGATATTATTGCATATCTGTTTATTGCATTTCTAGCAAGGTGAGGATGCTTATGGCATCCTTATTTATTGCATCCCTGGCTGAGATAGAGATTATTATTGAATCTTTGCTCATTGCACCTCCGGCTAAAATAGGGGATGCTTATTCCATCTCTGGCTAAGATAGGGGATGGTTATTACATTCCTGGAAAAGGGGGGAGCATGCTTATTGAACCACATTTTATCGCGTCTCTGTAATTTCAAGCGAAGGTTATTAGTGCTTATTGCATCTGCGTCTAAGGTAGGGCATGCTTATGGGATCTCTGTTTCTTTCCTCTCCAATTAAGGTAGCGCACACGTATGAGCAGGGTGGAGCATAAAAATCAATGTGGCTTAAATTACCTCAACCGGTTTTACTTCGATAGTTTAAGTCAACTTTGTCTACGAAAGTATTCCCGAAATGTATTATTTTATCGTTTGTATATAAGTTTACGCTTTGTATGTGCATTTATATTGTATATAAATCAAGGAATGATCAAGCAAAAATATTTATATCAGATTGAACACGCGCACAAGCGGGGGTCTTCTGATCAAATCGGAATGGTAAGCTTTATGTTTATCACTTCGTTCGCCAGTTAGGTAACGTCTTATCGCAAGCGAATAATAACGTGGAATATAGAAACCAACTCTAGAAAAGTAATCTCTTATTGCAAGAAGATCAAAATGTAAAAGAAGAAGCAAACAAAGCTCTTTCACCAACCTAAAAATATCAAACTTGGTAATTAAATTGTACATTAAATTTACAGACATTCTTCCTTCCCGAATATTTTTAGTGATCAGAATGATTCATCAATAAATCTGTTATGTTTAAAATACATCTAGCGATTAAAATCACTATATTACGGCTACAGTGATCAAGCAAAATAAATATAATTTAAATCTAGTCAACATAATCTTTTTATATGTTGGTTTTGGGATCTCCGTTTATTGTGTCTCGGGCTAAGATAGAGGACGCGTATTGCATCTCTGGCTCAGATAGAAGACGTGTATTCTATCTCTGTTTAATGCATGTCTCGCTAAAGCAGACATGTACACGTTATTCCAAAAGGTAACTAAATAGAACACCAAAAAGTGACTAAATAATTGCACCAAAAAGTAACTAAATACAAAACTCGTTACAAAAGAAAAGAACTGGGTAGAAGTAACTCGTCACTAGTAACTCGCTACGTACATGTCTGGGCTAGGGCTACAGTAGGGCGGATGTGCTATAGTTCACGTAGGAATGCGTGGGGATCTCGGATGGGGACTCACCTCTTTCGCTGTACCTGTGCCTGCTGGAGCAGGGACGCCTTGACCAGCAGCTGCCGGTAGTGGTCGGAGCGGACGAAGCGCGGGTAGGTGTCCTTCTTCATGAGCGTGAAGACGTGCTGCTGGGCCGAGTCGAGGGTGAACCGACTCGGCTTCTCCAGGGCCCCCTGCGTCTGCTCCATCGTCTCGCTGTCCAGGTTCACCTCGCACGGCGCGCCCCGGCACAGGAACTCGCTGCCAAGTAGGAACGTCGTCAACTCTTTTTTTTTTTTACACGTGTTGTAACTTGGGGATAGGGTTTGTATTTTCGGGATTCGTTTTTCTTTTAGAGTGGAAGAAAAGGGGGAAAGTCTCTCGGGGTTTATTTTTTTTTTTCGTTGCAAATTCGGCATATTTTGTGTCTAGCTCGGCGTCGGAAAAGAAATTCGTCAGTTGTGAGGGGTCAAGTTGAAGAAATCAGGATGTGGCCGTGGGATTCTTCGATTTGCCTAGAACGTTCGCGTAACTCAAATACATGAGAAAAAAAAAAAAAAAAAAAACGCGTCGCTACGAGGGTTTTCACAGAGGGACGCAGTCTCGCGGGTAGTTGAATAGGGGCTGTCTTCCCGGCCAACACAAAAGAGGTGAAGGATTTCCTTCTGTGAATCTAGGATCCTTCTCGTTCGAGGACAGCTTCAGTTCGGTGTTTATCGGTTTCCCCGACTTTAAGAAAGGCGCTTCGGGGGTTTACTTTCTGGGGTTTATCGGAATATCCCGAAAACACAAAACCTTAGTCGTCACCCAGACCTTGCTCCCCTTTTTTGTTCCTCCGAATTACACTGCTTTACCCAGACATGTATACACGTGACCGAAATAAATTAACGAAACGCCGCCACTTGTTACTTCTTTAGAAAGTAACTAAGCATGTTGTTCGTTACCGGGATTCGAAAGGAACACGTTAAGTGAGCCTAAGAGAATTTGTTATTTTCTCGTTATTGTGAAAATCATCGTTTTTATGAAGGAGTTGCCGCTTAGAATATTTGTCGTCAGTAAGTATTCCTTCTTTTTGGCGCGTTCATTTAAGAATAACTGTGGCCAAGGTAAAAAAAAACACATGATTTTTTTTAAACCATGTAAATCAGATTGATTTAAATCAGTATATTTTGATTTAAATTACTGCAGCTTGAAAATAGTGAATTTCTATCAGTAGATGAGTTTTATACATCAGAGATTGATTGATCAAACCGCCCGACCGCCGAAAACAACGCGGAAGCGGGAATTACGGTCAGTCGAACAATTTAATTAACAAGCGGGCTAATTTAAGCCTTACTCAAAATGTCCTACTTACAGATGCCGTACCCTGGAATTCTCAAAAGCGGCTTCAGCTTTAAGTTAGTGAAAAACGCTTAGTTTGCTTTTTGTTTTTGTTTCTAGCGCGATCTGATTTGCTTGCTAGAGGCCATTAAACAACTGCAGACACAACGGAAAAGTTAGAAACTCGAACTCTCCGATCTGATCAGGAGAGCACCACTTTTTTGCTTTTGTCCCGCTGATATATGTATATATATATATATATATATATATATTTAAAATGCCTAATGATTCTTTGATTTTATTAAAAGAAGTGCACATAGAAAGCAACATATCATACTCGAACGGCATTTAAAAAAAAAAAAAGATTTTGTAAATTAATTTTTGTGGACATGTTTTTATTTATAATCCAAATCATCATAGCAGAGATTTAAATCACAATTTAAAATATATTGATTTTTATTCACCATCTTGATGTGCGCTGTGCACACCATATTATGGTCTATCTGGCGTTTTCTCGACGTGAAAATGACAAGTGCGATCTGGGGTGATATCTAGGCTGGATAGGCTGAATATCCGTGCTCATGTTCCCATTCCGGTTTCGGAACAGTTCAATTCAATTAATTTATTTACTCCCAATTGTACATATGGGTGACGGAGACAGGGAAAAAAGCTGCAAAATGTGCAGCTTGACAAAGCCCCTGCCCCCTATCGGCAGATTGGCAGACAGGAAACTTTAACAGAAACATTTTAAAGGCAAAAAAACAAAACACGCAGGTCTATGCAGGAGAAAAAAGTTTAAAGTTAGAAGTGAATATTGTGCGTATTGTTTTCTTATTTAGTGCATCAAGACAGACATGGTGGTCTCTTAAAAAGTTCAGTAATGTTGGCAATGTATGCTGTAACATTTGAAGCCCATCATTTGTTCTAGGACGAGGTACTCTCAGGGACCCGGCGCTACGTACTCCGTATACAGTATTTTTAACACTTAGTCTAGAAAACCAGTTGAGGTTACTTGCGATATTAAAAAGAAATATACGTGAATCTGCACCAAGATATTTATTGGGTAGTGTCCCGACACCATGATAAATTACCTGGAATTTCGTTTTGTGTGTGAGTGTCTTTTTAAGAACATTGTGCTTAAAGCAGTAGTTTAAAACTTGTACTCTACTTGAAGTACATTTTCTGAATAGGTAATTGAAGTATTTTCATTTTGCACTTTTCCAAGCAAAATACAACTCCATACTTTGAAGCAGGGATGGACAGTATTTCAAATACAAGCATTTGAAATACGTATTTCAAATACTTTGTGTATTTTACATTTGTATTTAATTACAAATTGGGTAATGTATTTGACATGTGCATTTAAATACAAAAACGTGGGTATTTCACCTACAATTGTAATTAGATACAATTTTGTAAGCCAAAATACATCCCCCAAATTTATTATCACGACTCATTTTGCTCATCCTAAGACGTGTCCAAAGCTGCTCTTTCTTCATCTCAACGCCAACAGCAACAACAAACCAAGAAACTTTTCATCTCTTCATACACCAGTCCTGCGGCAGTTCGCGTCTCGGTCACCGCGGGCGCCCGGGCACGCCGGGCGCCCGCGACACTTGCCTCTATTATGCTAAATAAATGTTATTGCAAAAGTTACGATTCTTGTTTTTATGCATGTGGTTGTAAGATATAGTCTCCATTGTTTATTCGGCCATGGGTCTTTTTTTCTTTTTCTCCTCCGGCTTTATTTTAAAGACACTGTCCAGAACAGGAAGAAAACTGCGTTCTGCACCAAATGCAGTGTCTCTCAATCAAGCACGAGCGTTTAGTGACTTTGTGATTACGGTGGTAGTCCAGGGCAAGAATAGTGACGAAATCGACCTTCACAGGCAGACTGCCTAAATAAGTGCCTGTGACAACTTGTGGCGCTTTCCAGCCTGATTTCCATCCATATTTTTGCCTGGAACATTCTAAATGCGCGGGTCGTCAAATTTTCGTAACTGGTGCGAGCTGCAACAATAAAACATTCTCTAGCTAGTGCTGCGCATCTCGGTCGTCTCGGTTCTTTGTTGGTCTATACCAAAATGTAGTCGACAAAAAAAGCTGCTTGAAGCTTTGTACTTTTTTTGCCTACGGCCAAGTTGATTACATTTTTTTATTATATTTCTATTACGTTACTAGAGCCTCGCACACTAACTCCCGAGTGTGCGATGCAAAATTAAAATGAGATACCCAGAAACCCGTTGCACGTGCCCTGAAGTCGCTGACGCAAATTTTGAGGAATGTATTTGGAAAAGTATTTGGAGGAGACCAAATACATTTGGTTGTATTTGTATCTTGTATTTAAATGCTTTTTTGGAAATGTAATTAGATTAGTAATTAAATACATTTTTGAAGAAGTATTTTGTATTTGTATTTCGATACATATTTGCATGTATTTTGCCCATCCCTGCTTTGAAGTTAATTCACCAGATTTGGTATTGTTCATGTTTTTAGTGCAAAGTGATGCCTTGTCAACTCTAACGAAACGATGGGAAGATGTTCTACTCTCACAAGAAACGCGAGCAGACGACTCATCGCTCCCTTTGTACTGAGGGCGGCTTCCCCGCAGCATTATGATATCTCATTAATTCTCGCTCGAAAACAACAACACCGAAATAATGAACACAAAGAGAACAAGAACACAGACGAGTACGTATGAAAGATACGTATGATACGCATGAAAGATACGTACTCGTCTGTGTTCTTGTCCTCTTTGTGTTTATTCTTTCTGTCTATTTTAAGTCTCCACCAACGCGCCTCTCACGCTTTAATTCTCTCTCGGCCAGCGCGAACGAGGTAATTAAAAATATAAGAAAGAAAGGACATTCCTCTACGAGGGACCGCATGTAGAAGCTACGGGGCTGACGTCATGCTCTCTTATAGGGGAGGCTGGTCTTTAAATGGTAAAAAGTTGGAGAAAATTCACTTTTGAGAAAATGGCTTTTCTGGAATTTAGACATACCCACCCAGCTCTGTGCAAAATATTATTGCTCTATCTAATTTTTAAGTATGAAAGAAAAATATAAAGTCTTAATTTTCTATGAACATTCAGTAGGAATACACATACTTCAAGGGCTTTTTTCTCTCTTCACACTTTTTTCACAAGTACCGATGCCTTACAGGCATTTTCTGAAGTTTGTCTTGGACAATATTAACACTTTTGGTGCCATTTTAATCGCGAAGAAAGGAGCTGTGCGGTGATGCTATTTTTATAGTCTTCCAGCTTAAGAGTTCTATCCAATTAATTACTTTCTTAAATAATGAGAGAGCATCTCTTTTACACTATAATTGCAATAGTTTTTTAGTGACATAACCCTCTCAGTTAAGATCTAAAATAGCATCACCGCACAAATTACACTTTTGTGAATACAGTTGCATTAAAAATTTTGATAACTTACGAATACTTTTTCTTTAACGACCCGTAACAAATGACCTAATCAAATTAGGCCAATCTCCCATAACTCAGGTTCTAGT
Organism: Ixodes scapularis; assembly: GCF_016920785.2. NCBI lineage: Eukaryota > Metazoa > Arthropoda > Arachnida > Ixodida > Ixodidae > Ixodes > Ixodes scapularis. The sequence goes on from NW_024609881.1 coordinate 26,825,241, forward strand.
AAAGATATTCAATATCTGATTGCATATTTGGAATAGGTGTGAGATGTGTTATACCAGTGTATAATATGATAAGTATTCCTTTATAAATAAAAAAATTACTCTTAAGCCCCACATCACCCCTTAACCCCCTTGGGTGCTAGCCATGCAAGCGGCACCAAATTCAGAAGTCGGAGGTACTTCTGAATTTGGTACCATTTCCGAAAATCAGTACTCTGTGGCCACTTGAGCTTATCCGATATTCGCCTACATTTGTGAAAGTAACTGATGCACCCACGATTACCCTGGGGGTAATCGTGGGTATTTAACTATATCAGTTAAATAACACTGTATAGGCGAATGAAAGTACTTCTAATACTTTACTTTGATAGTACATTGTAGTAATAGTACTTTACTTCAAAAACATTGCGTCCGGTGTATTTACTACGTTACTTGATCTAAATAAACTCTCGTTTACTTAGGACCAGGGCTGGGCAGAGATCCTCCAAGAAGTATTCGGAAATACAAATACTGAGATACATATGTTTTAATACCAAAATACCGATACTGAGATACATTTGTCTTTTGCGCAACGGGATATCCCTCAGACACTTCCGCAATAACGGCGAAAGAGTATTCCAGATTACAGATACAGATACTCATAGAAATACATTTATTCCCGAACGGTGTTACGTGGAGAGGGTGCAGTTCGTGGCAAATGCGAAAGGTAATTTATGCTTGTGCTCCTCTTTTTGTGCCATTTTATGTTCTCGTTTCTTCCTTCTGCGTTCTGATTTTGTGGCATTAGTACATTACGTAGTGGAGGTACCTCGGCGACATTAAGTTATAGTCAGATAATGGTTCTTTAATCTGAAATTAATTTAATGATTGTACACATCATGGAAAGAAAGTAATAAGCAGTGCAAGAAATAAGCAAGACAAAATGAATGATGGAGTTTCATGATTAAAAATTAAAACAGCGCAAGGACACGGACAAGAACAAGAAGGTCTACCTTCTTGTCTTGTCCGTGTCCTTGCGCTGTTTTAATTTTTAATCATGAAATACCAACTAGCCCCAACTTCTACGATGGAGTTTCATATTTAAAAAAAATGCTTTTCCGAGTCAACATGCGGACACTCACTCATAGATGGCGGTGACTTTCCTGGCGATGTCTTGATGTGAGCCGTGCCGCAGGTCTTGGACCGCCTTCCAGAAGAGCATGTTCTCGTGGCTGTATTCCTTGCGCAGGTAGATCTCGAACTCGTGCACGCCCGTCGGGTCCGATAGAAGTTCCTCCAGGGACAATGCCCACCGCTTGAGACGCTTCTCGCTCGGCGTATCCACCCTGTGCGGGAAGATAACAGTGCTGCACAATTTCGCCTCCGGCGAATCTTAGTCGCTGATTTCCCTCAAAATTGGTTCGACACATTAATAGGCATATCTCACCTAGTAAGCTACATGACACGCCACAATAATCTTTTTTTTTTCGCTAAGTTATTGATTTTTCAAATTCAGACTGAGAGGCTGCGAGGCTCTGATGGCAACACTGAAAGCACGACGTCAGATGTAATATGGGTGTAGTACAGCTTGTTCCCGGCAGGTCATAAGAAGTTTGAGGGTGTGAAACGAGTGCTGGTTAAGCTGAAGCCAGCGAACCGAAAACTAAAAAGAAACGTGGGCAACATACGAAGTCTTTTAGACTGCCTGTTCGGTTCGCAATTGTTAGACAATATGTGACGTCAACCCCGACGGAGAGAGAGAGAGTGAGAGAGAGAGAGAGAGAGAGAGAAATATTTAAAAATTGCTTTTGGTATCACCCCCATTTGCCATTTTCTTGAAAGCAATTTTAAATTTAGAGATGATGAATAGCACGCTGAAAAGAGTAAAGCCTGCGTGTCCCGAAAATGCGCGTAGTTTGGGTAGCGCGAAAAATCGCCGGAGCTCGTCTTTAAGAATACAGAGAACTATGGTGACTGGAAGGTGTCTGCAACCGGTGTGTTTACCGCGTCCAGAAAAATTGCCCCTCGACTTCCGCTTGATGACGACATAGAAGTGTCATGCTGTCGCCGGTCGCGTTCCTGGTAGCGCCCCGACAGCTGTGGTGCATGTGGCAGACGCCTGTTCCGCTGCAGGTCGCTCTCCAGTGTGGCAGTCCACGGAAGCTAGAGCAGCCGGAAGTTAGGACACCGCGACGACAGCGACACTCGCGTTCGGTAGTGGTACTCGCAGCTTCTCGTTAGCATTTCTGCGACCGACCGCCAGGATCGCGACATGCAACAGCATGACACTCCGGCTTCTGCGACGTCATTCGTTGGAACTTCGGGACCAATTTTTATGTATGGGCAGCATAAGACGCTAAACGCATAAGTCGAAGACGCGCTCCAGGCACCATAGCACAACTCTCCCCCAAAAACCTTTTGAAGTACCTAGATTGGATTCGTGTGTCACAAACTGGGCGTTCTCCGGAAATGAAAAGTGTTAGCGCAATATTATGTCGCGAGAATAATTTTAAGTCAGGAACGGTTCCGAAACATATTCGGAATGAGTTACGAGACTTCGGCCATCACGTGACCCAGTGTGAACGAAGGCTCTCCGAAATCTCGTTCACATTTCGAGTCGTTGAGCTTGACAAGTTTCTTTCGGTTGTTTTCGCAATAAAGTTCCATATAAAATACGAATGTACACTCAAACTCGCTATGGCTCCTATAGGGTGATACGGAGTATAGGCTTCAAACAAATAACGTCATGCCCTCTCCAAGTGTTCTAATCTCCTTGACTTGGATATTTAGAATTAACAAAAATAGAGCATCGTCCAACCAGTGAGATTCTTGGCCGATTGCCTCTTTTTGTAGTTAAAAAAAAAAAAAAACACGATAGAACAAACCAACAAAATAGAAAAAAATAGTTTATTAAATTGAGATTCACTAGCGAGGACAATCCAGCTGTTAAAAAAAATCGCCATTTTGATATCTTTGGAAAGAAAGAGGCGCGTGCACACCACAAATTATGATTCTTCAGAAAAAAATAAAAATAAAAGGACACTAACATCTAAGGCTGTTTCTTTATTTTATTTATTTGTTTATTTAAATATACTGCGGCTCACATCTGCGAGCGATGGCAGGACTGGTTACATTCTGACTTGGCGTGAAGTGCTTACGAGCACGTTCTCATGGCAGAGGCGGCTGCCTCAGCAAAAAATATCAAGTGACGGAAGGGCTACCATTTTGTTAGACAAAGAATTCCATTCCTTAAATGCCCGAGGGAAACAAAAGAATATCTGGAGACATCGTACTTAATTTTATACCGTTTAATAGTCCTAGTATGACATATTCTAGCCGAACTTCTTGTTGAAAATTCGATGTATCTATCACTATTGACATTAAAGATTCCATTGATAAAAGAATATAGATTTCTCAACCTGTTTGTTTTAGCTCTAACCTCCAATGGCTGGATGTTGGCTTATTCCAGTTAACGTGACTGAGACATACTATATCTGAAGTTATTAGATATAAGTTTTGCACGCTTTCAAGTTTAGGAATCCCATCTGCTCTGTGCGGGTACCAAACTGTGTGAGCGTATTCTAGTACAGGTCGTACGAGTGACTCATAAGCAGTCTTTTTTGTTTCGCTATCCGGGAATTTTAAGGTGCGTCTAAGTGCATACAAATTTTCCTTGGCCTTATTATCTATGTCATCTATATGCTGGTTCCAAAGTAGTTTACTAGTTATTGCCACTCCAAGGTACTTGTAGTGGTCAACAAATTTGATGGGGTTTGCATTCATTGAATCACTATATTTCAAAGGATTCTTTTCCCAGGTTATTGACATTGCAATGGTTTTATCGTAGTTTATTTTCATTTGCCATTTGTCTAACCATTTCTTATTTTTCGTTGATACCTCAATAAGTATAACTTGATCTTGGGTTGATTTTATTTGAGGGTAAATAACACAGTCATCAGCAAATAATTTAACCCGGAACATGAATTTCCGTAACAATATCATTGATATAAATCAAGAAAAAAGGCCCTCGCACTGAATCCTGTGGTACCTCCAATGTTACTGGAAGTAGTAAGCCTTGTCAACAAGATTTACATGTTGCGTTCTATTACACAAATAAAAGGCCACCCACGTAACTAATTTATCATTTCTAAAAATAGCATAAATTAAGCTTCAGGAGAAGTTCAGGATGCGATAAGCGATTGAACGCGTTTGAAAGGTCAAGAAAAATTAGGTTTGTCTGACTCCTAACATTTATTGAATTTGAAAGCTCATGAACTAGTTCCATCAACTGAGTACTCGTTGGTAATGATCTTCTAAGACCACGTGCTTGGAGTAAGAACATTATGATCATCAAGATAATGAATCATATGTGAAAGCATTACGCGTTCAAGAAGCTTGCATCAGGTACTAGTTAAAGACAGGCCTATAGTTCGATAGGCTGTTTCTATCTCCTGAATTTGTTAATAGGATTAATTTTTTCAATTTTCTATTATTTTGGTAGTACCCCCTCCCCCAACGCAAAAACGCCTTAATCATTATGAATAGTTATTTTGAAATTCACTCTGCGTAAGGTTTCAAAAACTCATCATGAATGAAATCAGCACCAGGACATTTCTATGGATCAACGTTATTTAATAAATGAAAAAATTCCCTCCTCCAAGAGCAGTACGTCCTCAATGCCGGGAGGCATGTCAGGGGCTATCCCTAAGAGACATCCGTCATCCATGGTAAATATAGATACGAACACTGTGCTAAATTGATTTGGAGTTATAGTTGTTGTCAACAATTCCCGCTTTGAAGTTGAGGCATACTGACAAAAGTTCTGTAGTGCTTGTAATAAGAACGATCTCAACGTCATGCTAAAGAAAATTGTTTTGACTCGGCTGTCATTTGTTTTAGTTCGGCACTTAAAGGGGTCCTCCGGAGCGTTATGCGATGGTCTATTTATGACGGTAGCTCAATCTACAGGCCCCAAGGATCCTAAAAATCATAAAATTACCGTCATGCGCGGCGAATTTCCCTATTAAAATTGCTATCAAAGTACCCGGCACGCCCCCTTTTCTGAGATGACCCCGGAAAACGGGAGGGGCTTCTCTTTACGCGTCAGCCAATAGCAAGCGAAGGATTCCGGCGTCTCTGCGCGTCACCAACGCGGCCGACCGCCGACCCGCGGAGGAATCTCTCGAACACGCGCGGACCGTCGTCAAGGAGCCCGGACTTCGTGCTCGGCAGTCGTCGTTCGTCGCACCGCACCGTCGCGCTGCCACTGCAATACGCAGTCGCATTCCACAGATGACAAGGAAAAGCTTGACTCGTTGACGTGGAAGGATCGCAAAGCTGGCTTCGGAGTCGAGATCCACGGGAAGAAGGAACACGTGTCCCGCAAACGCACGCCTGCAGACGTCCCGGGAAGCAGACGAGCCGACGCGCCGACGCATCAACCCCTAGCAGCAAGCTTGCGGGGAGAAAACATAGTTCGCTGGTTTTGGAGCGATAATTACGGACTCTGTTTCCCGCACCGCAATCAGTTTACGTTTTTCTCAAACTCTAATTTACAACAAGCTTAAAAAGTGTTGCAATAATCACGTTCGCATTCACTGCGAGATGCAGCATTTCCATTGGTCCAGTTTTAGCGATGGGCAGGGAATGGGGGATTGTCTTCCAAGAGAAAATAGTGCCGATATATTTCTACTGCCATCCGCTTAATAAACGGTTTTGTAATCTAAATCTTTGTATACATATTAACATGCATCTACTACGCAATATAACAACATAAACAGTCGATCGCAGAAAGCTCCGGAGGGCCCCTTTAAGCTGAAGGTTGTTCCATCAGGAGCATAAACAGCACTATCTAGCTTATTTTTTCTCCTGGAGCAATCTTACGGTTCAGACAAAGAATATCTAAAATAATCCATGGATTTGTCACATTGCTTTTCTTATTTCTCAAAAAGCCACATGTCGCTGGACACAGGTGTTCAAAAATGTTCACAAGTACAACAACAGTTGATCTACATCCTCACCACAAGTATCGGCATAGCTAGAAAATCTCTCAAATGACTATTCCAGATGGTCCTGTACGGTAACATCATCAGCCATTTTGTGATCCGGTACTCTAACAAGTTTCGTTTAAGAAATATTGTTATTTCTAGCCGGTATGGTCACCTCTACCAGTTTGTGGTCAGAATTATCCTCCTCATTTGTATATGTATAAGGAAGATGGACTCAGCTTATCATTTAAAAACACGAGATCAAGTATTAAGCCAAGGTCATAAGCCATGGCAGCAATAATCATAACTCAGCATACAGGCTGTAAGCATTCTAAAAAAAACAAGAAAAAACAACAACAACAACAAAGACTTGATTGATATGCGTCCGAATTCCTTATTGAAGACGGGATCAAATATTTCAACAGACTGATCGCTCGCGAATGGCTGTCACACGTCCGACGGTGGCCTCTGGTTTCTGAGCCGAACAGCAGAAAAATGGGACTGTCGTGGTCTTTGATACATGGTTAGTACGGAAATGAGAAGCGTATCAATCTAATCCTGATTGTTTGTTTTGTTCTTGGAAGGCTTAGAGTTCGTAGATTGTGTTATTACCATGAATAAAGTATTAAAAACAAAACAACTTTAGGGCCCCCTTAAGAAGTGCCGGAGGCCAGCTAACGAGGTCAAGGTGCGAGTTGGTTGGTCCAAGAAACGTACATGGTGCTTTCCACCGTCCAAAGCGTCGGGTCGTCCGTTATCCACGGGTTGCCGGGAGGGAGGTTGCTCAGGAAGCTGTCGAATTCCCGGTAGTCTTCGCACCTGCAGTGATCGGTCATCCCATCAGGAAACATTAAATTAATTTCAGTCCGTTAGCGTTTTGCTACGCTAAAAAGAGACACCACAATTTTAGAAATCATTCTTCAGCTCAATTCTCAGCTATAAACTAGAAAAAGCCACTCGATAAGATGTAAAAAAAAAACACGATAATATGAATGTACGCTTTCACGAAAGATAAAACATAGACAGGCTAAATCCGAGATCTAGGCAAGAACGGACAAGGCGATAAAACGCATCGACATGGACGTAGCCCATAGGCCTTGTTGGCTTTGTCCAGGTCGTCGTGATTCCGCCCCACCAACTGCCATATCTGTTGTCCACTATTACAAGTCTGGAGCTTCAAGATGTCTGATACACATTGCGTTTGTCATGGAACGTGGGGCGGATCGGTGTCCATGGTCGTATGCGACGGTCCTCACACTGGTCATACAAAAACTGCCTGCAGACATGTTCAAGCATGTTCGAAGCCAACATGCTTCTAAGATGCTTCAGGTGCGTCCGCAGATAATTCTGTCATCATTTCTACAGCGGACACCCTGTCTTTTAACAATAAATAAAGATATACACCAACCAAATCCTTGTTTAAAGGGGGAACCCTACGTTTCGAGACCTGGTCGGTCTCTTCTTCAGGGATTGACTGCGGCTATGGCCGTTGGTTGCTCCCCAGCCAGAGAGACTTTTCTCGAATGTTCACCTTCAACCCTGTCTTTTGTATGATGTATAAGCAGTGTGACTTGAGTTTTGGAAAATTTTGTGTATTTGCGGCTTATTGCAGCCTTTGTGGTAAGTACAACCAGCGACACTGCAGAAAGTCATCGAAAATGCGTTCAAGTACTTGTTGCCCGGGTTCTTTCAGACTGCCAATCTTGCGCACTATAGTAGTACTTACTGAAGAATGACAGGAGTGCTAGCACTTTTAGAACAGCAGCCTCAAGTAATCTAAGGACAACTGCGTACCTCGGTAGAATCTGGGACACCTTTGTCCGCGAACGCCCTAGGTTCCTCTTTAGTATCTCGATCTGGAAGAGAGAACGAGAGGACAGCATTTGAGCGTGAGCTTACGAACGGAGAGAAAGAGACACGTCGGAAGTTCTCGTACCTCCCGTTTGAGGTCGTCCTTCGTCTTTTTCCTAGGCGGTCCCCGCTTGTTGGGCACGGGGCTCTTCTCAAGGCAGCTGGTGCATCCGGGCTGCACGCAAGACACGTCTTCAGCCATAGTGACAGAGAGAGTGAGAACGACAGAGCGCGCCACGCCTTCCATCGTGCTTTGACTTCGCGTACTTTTCTCTGCAGTTTAATCTAGTAATTAGGGTACAGAAGGGATTATCAGAAACACAAACCTTCCTGCTTGTAATTATCACTTCTTTACCCACGCTCCAGTTGGCTCTAATTCTTATCTTGAGCTAGGCCGTTTCCAAGTAATACTGTACTCTGCGGAAGGCACTGAAAAACTTTATCACTGCACTCTGGTACGGCGCGTACAAGAAAACAGAACTCAACAACCGCAGTGAAATGCCTTTTCAAACTGCACTCCAAATGAAGATGGCGGTATTGGGGTTGAACGAGATCTTACCAAAAAAGGACTCTTTCAACTTCATTACAAGACACACACGCGCACAGGCGCGCGCGCACACACACACACACACACACACACACACACACACACACACCAAAATTGGCTGCATGTTTGGCCATTTTTTCAAAAGCGTTTAAATTCGAGATACTGAAGTATTTTGCGCACAAAGTAATTCTTCTCTTTACTTTGTGCACTAAATACTTCAATATGTTAGACTACCAACTAGCCCGATTGTCAAGTTTACTGCAGTTAAATTAGGGACCTTTTTTGGGTGGGTGGTGCACTAAGGGTCATCCTGCCTAGGGCAGGACGACCCTTAGTCTTTCAGTGCCCCGGGTGGGTGGTGCTCTTAGTTGAGGTTGCGCCTAGCAGAGCTTTGTATGGCAACAGATTACGTCGCACCACTGTCTCTTTGTGATGCTATGCGCCCTTTCCTTCAGCACCACCCGGATACAAAGCTTTTGCGCTGAATTTTCCGGATCACCAAAAGCGGCGAAGCTCGCTTTCCTGCCCTTTCCACTGGTCCTCGTTCCGCACGCTCTTTCTGCACCACCTCTTTTTGTTCCTCTCTTTCTTGCCCTTTCCAACCCTCTTCACTTCGCGCTTTCTCACACCGTCTGTTACTGTTCCTTCCGTTCCTTCGTGCTGGGTGCGTACTTCTGTCAGTAGTGTACTCGGCATCCACGCTCGTGAGCAGGGTTCGGTCCCTGATACCGGTTGCCGCTCGCTTTTCAAGATCGTATAGCGGTTACGAAGTGACCGACCTACACATTTCCTGCTTACCCGCCTTCAGAGGTTTTTTTGACCCTGAAGGCTAACTCAACCATTGATCTCTATGACAATTGCTGGATCGCGTTTGCCCGCTCCGCGAATGCGGTCACTGGCGGCCATCTTTAGGTAGAGTTATATCACCTCTAGCCACTGTAAGCTGCTGCAGCCGCTATCATCCATCCATGGCAGATAGCGTTTTGGCAGGTGGGTTGGCAGGCTGCGGTCAAAATAGCGTGGGTGATATTGCGTGCTTGATTAAAATTATTTGACGAAACATGTTTTTGAAACCTGGCGTGAACAATAGTCCGGTTTTTGAGGACCTGGTAAAAGTTTCACGAAATTGCAGCACCGGGAGAAAAGCAGCACAGCACGTATCGAAACTCGCATCGAAAGAAGCATCGAAAGCAGACGACGGTACGGAGTCTGCTTTTGATGCGAGCTGCGCTGCTTTCCCCCGGTGCTGCGCTTTCGTAGAACTTTTGCCGGGTCCTCAAAGATGAGGCTACCGTTCACGCCGGGTTTCAAGAATCTGCTTCGTCGAACAACTTCAATCAAGCACGAAATTTCACCCACGGTACAGTGTACTAGATCTACGGCTATTTTTATGGCAGCCTGCCGCCATTGCGCTGTCCGCCATATTACTATGATGGCTAGAGATGATATAACTCTACCTAAAGATGGCCGCCAGTGACCGCATTCCGGTCCATAGGAGGAGCTGGTCAAACGCGATCCAGCAAATAGACATAGATATCAGTGAACTCAACTCTCTAAATTCACGCCGCTGTGGTGGCGCTGCAGTCGGCACTGTGCATGAGCAGACGGGAAATTCGGTTTCCGCGCACGCGCAGTGCCCGCACTTAGTGTGGGCAAACGCGAGCGTGTTTGTAAACAGCTTTTTGGTCTGCTACTGCTTAAGAAAACCAGAAACATAGAGGGCACGGTTGACATCGCTTTTGGGCACCAATGAGACCCGCCTTGACGGCTCCGTCGCCTCAGCTGTACCAACTAATTTTGGCTCAAAGGAATAACGTTCGATCGAAGGATCGTGCTGTGCTGGAGCAGAAAAAGATAATATTGCCTCAGCAATGAGGTAGTACATCGAAGTGAATACCCACGTTTTTTGTTTCGCGTTTTTATTTCTTCGCACATGCACGAACGATGCTTAGAACCACACCAACCCCAATTATGCACAGGTGATTCTTTCATCCCACACATTGCTGGTGTCACCATTCAGTATGCCCATGAATACGTGCGAGAGCAGGGAAAAGACTCGAAACATTGGAAGGCGACTACTGCGTTGGGAAAACAACACGCTTAGTGTAAATAGCAGGTAACGTGTGTCTTTGGAGCATGCGTTCCCTTCGAATCTCGATAATTGGTAACGTACTTCATTATTTTTAAATAAGTAAAGAGTAACGCTGTATAGTTACTTTTTTCCTGTAGCGTGTTCATATCTGTATCATGTATCGTAAGGAGAAGACGAATTTACTCGTCGTTTATTAAACATGCAAGACGCATCTCACTAGCTTCAGCTTTAATAACTTTGTCAACTGCTAATCAGAGTCCGCAACAAGTGCTTCTATATTTTATTGGTCGTACTTGGTAGTAACTGAATTGCAGTAATTAAATCACTGTAATTTAAATACTTTCTGAGTAATTCGTGATTGCAATTCACTAATTTTGACTAAAATTAATCGTACGTGTAATTGAATTTCTCTTTAGCCCCCGTAAGTTTCCAATTTCGATGTCGATTTGAAAATTCTCTCATGACGTCACTGAGATATGCGAAAATACACAAAACGTCTTTCCCATTCCCCTCAGTCAAATCCCGGGGCTTTGAAAGCTCTCAGAACGCGTCAGTGCGCCGACTGTGGCCGCACAGTTGAGCTACTGTCAGAGCCACAGTACCAGTAGAGGGGCACAGAAGACAATAATATTAATAACTTTATGTTCAATCAATTATAATGAGAGACCCAAGAAAGAAAAGAAAAGAGCTGTAGTGTACAGCCTGACAAGCACTGGTTTCCCTACGATGATCAACAGCAATCGTAGAAAAATACAGAAACAAACAGCAACTTGAACTCTAGAACAAACTAAGGTTTAAAAGGCAAGAATCATGTGCTTAGAGAAGCGCACAAACTTAAAACAAAAGAGCATGCTTTGCGAAATCGTACAAAAAATACGACCTTAAGTGTTTATATGTTAAACCGTCTGGATCCGTACTATTTAATACAAAGATTATGTAATTAGTGGGGTTGTGCGAAATTTAGCATTTGAGAGCCATAATTTGTTCGCCGAGTGACCATCTTCCATTTCTCTGTGTTACGGGTAGGGTACGGTGGTGACTTTACCCTCAACAACTAGAGGCTTTTCAAGAGCCTTACATCCCCGAGTTTTTCGCGTTTAAGACTACGTAGTACCGAGCCTCTATTGATATAATTTACGAGTGCTGCTTATATTTACACGCGGGTCGCTGAGTGAGCGCGTACGTGGCCGAATGGTTACCGTGCTTGACTGTCGCGGAGATCTGGATTCGATTCCAGGCAGCGGAGTGTTCTTTCATTTATTATTTCCACTTGGCATTCTCGCAAATTTGATAACTTTCTTTTCTGATCGAGTTGCGTATGTTCTACGCGCCGAACGTATTAAAAAATTAAACGAAAAAATATTTTTTTAGCCTAATATTTAAGCCCTTAGACGCAATTTAGGTGGAGGAAGCCCTCTCTAATCCCCGCCCATAACAAAAGGTGCTTAGCATTTTTAGCTTCGTTTTTAGCTCTGATTGTCTTGCGAGGTGATTGACGTGTGGAATGTTGATTATAAATCTGTTTCTCTCTGCCGTTTTGGTCTTTCATTCGATATGTTTTGATGTTTAGGAAACAAATGATATAGATCGACTCATTACTGTTTTCAAAAAGATATCACGAGATCGCCTTTTCCGTTTCGGTTTCAAACGATAACAAACATGGCTGCCGGCGTTCGTGATGGCGGTTAACAGACCGCGGCGAGTTGTCTCCCGTTCACCGAGATGCTCAGAGGAAAATCTGAAACGACTTAATTTGCACCACACAACTGTCGGAAGTACAGGCCTTCGAAAGCGCTGTTAAGGAGCTTGTTATCGTAGCGGAACAGGTGTAAGCTTAGCGTCCCACGTCAACTAGATTTGCTCGAACTGGATTGAGTTGTTCGTTTGCTCGTTTTGATGCCGAATAAAAGCTTTAGTTCCCGTAAAAGCAGCTCCTCTACTTTGAGAATCGTGCAGCTGTCGTGATTGTGACAATGGTTTCAGTACTAAGAGGTACCTCACACAGGTAAGAATTTGCGAGCTATTTCGCTGCAAGCTATCGGGTGTTTGCCTCACATCAGGTTTGTCCATGTATGTTTCCGTCCTTTCGCTCCGGTACACAGAGTTATTATAATGTACGCTAGAGGTTCAGCTGGCGCAAGTGTGCCGTTGCAAAATGAAGCAAACAGACCCTAATCGAAAACTGACTTCCGGTAACGCATTTCTACGGAGAAAACCGAGTACGTTTTTTTCTCTGCCCTTGATTATAAGAACAAATATTGCGAATAATTATATCGCAGTAAATAATTTGAAACATTTCTCAATCAGGTAAAAAAAGATATTGATAATTTACAGCGTTTATTTTAGAGCGCAGCTCTTAGGCGCCCGTTTCCAGCTTGAGCGGCGTCGGCGTCGGCGTAACCGCGCGGTGCATTATGAGAAAATTTCCGCAATGCACCGCGCGGGACCCTCGTGACGCCACTCGTGACGTTACGTGTGTGGCCGTCAAAAACCCAACAGATGCCAGTAAAGAAGAAGCATCGCCGACAAGCTCCAGTGCGCCTTTTGCACGTGCGAAAGACCACTGGGGCATGAACACGCGCGTCCCGAGGCTGAAGCTCTCACAAAACCGCCATTCTCATTTCATCTGATCCCGGCGCACGGTCAGTTAGCTAGCTTGGAATTTATAATGATAATTAAGCATAGTTTCTATTTTAAGTCGCATGGAAGTCCACGTGTTTTCAGCGCTAAACATGTGACATCACGAGGGTTTCACGCGGTACGTTATGGGACATTTCCCATGATGCACCACGCGGGGAGGAGTAGGAGGGGAGGAGGAGGGGGAGGACGAGGAGGAGGGGAGGAGGATAGAAGGGGAGGAGGACGGAGGAAGAGGAGGGGGAAGAGGGGAAGGGAAGAGGGGAGGAGGAGGATATGAGGCAGGATGAGGAGGTGAGGGGGCGGAGGAGGGGTATACCCTCCCCTCAGTACCCTTCCATCCTTTTGCCCAAGAGCTGCGCTCTAATTCGGTGTTACAGAAAGTTGTAAACGGCTTTTAATTCTTTAAATCAATTTTATGTGATTAAACACACAGCTAAAACAGCTTCGTAGATGCATTTGAGCGCAATGTCGGGCACTACTGGCATGAACGTGACGCCGCTGGCGCCGGCGCATTTTTGCATGGGGGATTTAAGCGAAGGAAGGACGTGTGGAACACCAAGAGAGACGGCATGTACTACGCCGTAACACGGCATGAGTAACTCCCTGTGCATGCAGATGATCGACAGAAAGTGAAGGCCAATTGTTACCAGTCCGATGTGCAATAAGCAAGCACTGCTTTATTTTCTCTGCTCGTGCATATGTACGATGATGCTCGTTCTGCGTTCAAAACATCACCCGCACGCTCGAAATCTTTGAAAATATAGAGGTCAGAAAACCAGGTGCCCGATAAAAGCGGCCTGGCATAGGAAGTAATAAGAAGAGACACCTTTCATAACCCAGGTACTTTATTCTATTTTATTTACGTTATGAATGTTTTTAACCGCTCGTAATGATAGACGAGGAGGTTACTTTCATACCGTATTTACTCGGGTGATAGCCGCACTATTTATGAACAAGGCCCTTGCGTCTACTTTCCCACATAACACATATACAGCCAATCATCGCGTTGCGCATAAATAACACAGCGAATAACTAGATCGAGAACACGAGTTTCCATACGGATGCAATCTTCCCATATGGTATCTTCGTGCGAAGACGTTATCTCTGTCCTGTTAACCACTGGAATCATGCTGTCGATCGCGGTTATTCGCAATTCGCGTGGTCCGTGGAAAAACGAACCCTCTGGTTTTCTTCATAAACAGTGCGGCTATTACTCGAGCAAATACGGTACATGTGACAGGACTGGCAAATTAGCAATAAGTAAGAATCACCAGAATGATGGGGAACCTTGAACTCACTCTACATTCATTTTGATTGCTATTTTGCTTATATTCGTCGCCCGTGTTTACACAAGCTTCTGTGGAACACAGGTTTGGGCCTGAAACGTAGCGAAGTTCAACACCCTTCAGTGATTATTAAAAATGCTCGAACTAAAACAATTACACTTTTACAATGTTAATTAAGGTACATACTATTCGGTACGACCCAAAGAACAAAAGTGATTTCTGTTATTTTTTGGCGTAGAAACCAAATGCACGCACGTCTTTTAACAGGAATGCACAGGTGAACCGCAAAACTAGACTGGTTGCTGTCTGCTTCAGTTTACACCTTGGAAGTCACATAGACACCAGCGCCACTTTAACCTCTCGCGTACATTATAATAACTTTATGCTTCGGAAGGCCTGTAGGTCTCAAGCTCTGAGTGGTGCACGTAGTTTTCTAGAGCCAACCTTTTTAGGTCGCGTTTTAATTGCGTGTCATGACGCTCACCTACCTCGCTCGCGTACACTATGCAAGAAAACAATAACAAAAAAAAAAAATGAAAAGACTGCACATATATTGTTTTATTTTTTAGTTCTTATTGGGCCGTGGCTCGTGCATGATGAAACACTAGGTAGTCACTTCCATGATCGCGTCATGCGAGCTCTGCAGACGGTTTTAAACGGTGGTGCAATAGCAGAGGATGCCGGAGCATGCCGCGCGTCTGCTCACAGGACTAGCAATGGTGTCAGATGGTAGACTAGACGCACAGGACTTCGCGACAGAGAGCCACTAGACTTGCGAGCATGTTCGGCCGAGCAGTCAAGTCAATCCAGTAGTAATGAGCGGGGGCGTAGAGCGGGCCCTGACCTCCGCATAAATTGCGTCTAACGGCCAAAATGATGCAATTTTTTTTTGTTATAAAAAAACAAAAAAACTGTGTTATATTAGGCCATTTAATCCTTTTTTTTTTAAATTTCAGTGTCTTTTTAAGTTAGTGCCCTGCATGCATTGACGGTTCCTTCGGTTGTCAGGAGCGAGAGCGAAAGGGTCCAAATTACACGATTGTGATTTGTCCATTGAATATCTTGTCACCGCTCACGTCGACGTTTTCGACAATAATGAAGAGCCCAAGCCACTATCATGTATTTTCAATACGTGTTAACACTAGTAATCATAGATTTTGAATTGCCATAATAAAAACAGAGCACTTAGAATATTTGTGGCATTTATAATAAAGCAACTGAAGTGAGTGAAACAAGGGCACATCAGGGGATAAAAGAAGTACGTCGATATAATATACTGCATCTTAAATGGTCAGATATTTAATCTACAAATATACATATATTACAGCGTGTAAAATAGATATCAAAATTAACGTCATTGAAGCCGGGTAGCTTTGAAAGTAAGCTAATTGAGAAGTATTTGCATTAATTTTCGAGAGCGATGCATTATGATTAATTACTTTGTGCACTAGTAATTTTTATTGCAATCTAACTTATTTTGTACCGCAGGAGTTTCCACTGTAATTAAATTACGTTCCGAAGTAATTACCCAGGTATTACGCTGGTTCTGAATAAATTATAACATGGCAGGAGAAAACAAAGAAAAAAACCAAAAACTGTTATCAAATATATACGACATTCTGAGACATCATTCCTTTCGTCGTTATCGCTAGAGTGGAAAAAGCTTACGGGTGGCCGGTGAATCCTCCAGTAGGCCCGCTCCTGGCTTTGTTGGATGAGCTTGTCAGTTTTCTTCAGATCCTTGGCAAGTCTACAAAGATGCAATCGAATCAGTTTCCGAGTCACTTAATAATACCAGTTCACCACTGACCAGCTCGCCAATCACTGCTAGCTCAAACAGTAAGTACGGCCCTACTTAAAGCAGGTAATTTTCGCAGCACCGTACTTCCGGGTGTTTTTGAGAAAAGAAAAAGAAGGCTTGTTTTTCGGCCGGCGTATATAGACATGCATTGCTGGAAGCTGTAACTCTGTCAGAATGTGACGCTAGTAGCTGGAAAAGTACGCGAACGTTTGACAACGATATGTTTCCTGCATGGAAAAATAAAAAAGAAACACCAAATTTCTCTATTAGCCGATGTCTTACTAAGCTTAGTAGAGTTAAAACAAAAAATTACGACGGGGGCGCCTTAAGGATTTATTTTAGTCAAGAAAGCTTTTCAGCAAGAACGAAAACAATATTATTTTTCATGCTGACATGTTGTTTTCACTGATGTTTTCATGCATGACACATGACAAGACGGAGGAGTGAAATCGAGAAACTACAATTTTAATGTGGCGAACTTGTGCCAAACAAAACGTGGAAAATTCAAAGGGTCTTTTATGTTATCCCTAAGACGACTTGAAGGCGAAAGCCCAAGCGGCGATGCATTAAAGACAGACACATGATTTACTCGCTGAGTCATCCCTCTTAATGTGCTGAGTCACCCTTCTCAATGTGCCGAGTCATCATCTTAATTCGCTTAGTCATCCACTGAGTGTTCACGTAAACGTTTCGGTACTTTTCGTGACGCCGACGTGTTTTCGCTCAAGGACTTTGAAGGTCGACTGAACGATGAGACATAAAAGGCTTTCTTCTTAATAACTGGGCGTCGCAGGCGTCGATGTCGGCTTAGCAGCAGTATATCGAGCGCTGGCGAAAAACTGACCGCGGTTTGCCACGCGGAGCCCCTTAAGTACACGCGTGGGCTTCTGGAACAATCGCGTTAGAAGGTTCGGCACGTAAAACATTCGGACCTCGAAGAAGCAACAGGGTTCTCGAATTTACCAGAGCGCGACATTTACAGAAGTAACAAAAAGGAGCGTCCGCTCCCAGGCATCGATCCTCGGCCCTTTGCGTGGGAGGAGCGAACAACGATAACCATTCGGCCACGGGCGCGCTTGCTCGGAGACGCGCGTGGCAATGTAAAGGCCACATGCGTCAACAACATCAGTTCTTGTTTTGGTGATTTCCGGCTTTAATGGACACCGGCTCATATCAAAATTTTCACTTTCTTTTTGTGTTTTGGCCCAGGGAGCGTAATGTTCTCAAACTTTCGCGTTCTTTCCTAACCGCTAGCGTCACATTTTCACGGAAGTCAGATAAAATAGTAAGGGTGCAGGCGAGCTGGTGGATGTTAACCATGTTGAATATACCTGAGCCTGGGGTAGAAAGGAACATAAAAATCGAAGAGACAGAAAGGGACAGGACGACGTCTCAAAACAACCAGTCTCAGGTATATTCAACATGGTTAACGTAAGTCAGCTTTTTGTGAGGCGTAGTTTCTAGACCCTTTCCAAAATTTCATCTGGCCACCTTGATAACTATCATCGCCTAATCTGTACTTGTAATGGTTGCCTTTTTATGGTTGATGAAGAAGGAATTTGAAGACAGGCACCGATGCGGAACTTGAATACTTCAGATGTTAATTAGCTGGACTGTTATTCGATGTCAGCGTGGCGAGAATTCAAGCTTCTGTATGGTACGCATTTGAGGGTGTCATGTGAATCCTCAAAATGCTCGGCTTCGGTCACGCCCCAGACATCTGATAACACAAAAAATGTGGTGAATATTATTGAGAGATTTACTCAAGTAACCGCGTCTTACAGAGTGACAGTTTCTTGACACCCCTGAAACTGAAATGAACGGAGAAAGAAGGACGCGTACAACGAAGAACACAAACTTTCGTACGTCTGCCGTATTCGAATAGACACTAAATTCAAACCGGCATTAGCATTAAAAGATTTAGGTGTATATTTGAGTCACTATATGGCACTAAATGCCTAAAATGGCCTACTACAGGGGCCTAAAACACGTTTTTTCTTTTATGAAATTTGTTTAGCCGGTTTTATAAGTCAATGACCAGCTGGCGGTCGCGTAACCAGGAGAAGAGCTTATGAAGCATCAGTGTCCCCTCGCCCCGATATCCAGCGGACCCTATTATATACACGTGCATTTCGCCCAAACAAACTATCTGAAGTCACTTCACTCACGTTGCCTGTTCGTTGGCCTGCATGAGCACGTACTCCCACTTGTGGTAGAGCAGCTTCTTGAGCCTCTGCAGCGCCTCCTGCGAGAATGACGCGAACAAATTACGTCGTAGCAGGCGACGGTGCAGTGCTTGGAAGCAAACGGCGGACACTTGGTCATGGCCCATGTCTCGCTAGTTCACACAACAATGGTTGTCGGTTCTTGTAAAAAAACTAGAAGAATGACATTCGTCAACGGGCTTTATCTGTGACTATGGAGAACGCAGATGACAGGTGAGAACGTTCTGTGGACAGCGCAGTTGAACATTGGTGACCCGAGCCTTAAAAAGAGAACATCTGACAGCTCATTTTGTTGTAACACGAAGCTAAGAGGTCGATGGTACTCAACCTTCTCCGGCGTTTCCGCAACAGTTAGCGGGTGGGTAGGAAAATGAACTCGCGTCCCATGTTAAGTGTTCATAGTGAAGAAGGTTAGGCAGGCTTAGCAAAATTTGAAAGAAGAAATGTTATTGTGTACGCGTTACTTCTAGCATATCATGGAAAACGTACACCAAGTGTGGTATGCAAAAAAAGTAATCGCATGCTTGGTTTAAAAAAAATTGAACTTCTCTTTAGCCAATCTTTTTCTAAATAAATTAATTAACAAAACATTAGTTCCAAGTGAACTCGAATATGCAAGCTCAGTATGGGTTTCTTGTACAGAAATGTTTATATCAGCCCTCGAAACCGTTCAAAACAGGTCAGCATGGTCTATAGTCCCCACTTGCCGTCGTATGCCAAGTGTCAACTCAATAAAACTAATTACATATCCTTTTCATCTGGTGTACACTCACACTCTGTCGTCTATGCTTTCTACTTAAGCCTTATTACGATAATTTAAATCTAAAAACTTAACTAATCAATGATATCCCAGCTATAAATCCTCACATCTGCATCATGAGTGCAAAGTCCCCGCTTGAAATTCTATCTATTTTTACAGTTCTTTTATCCCCAAAACCGTCTGAGACTGAAACAGCTTCCCTTATTCAGCGACAAGCACATATTTAATAGGTTTGAGGCTGCACCGTAACTAAGTAATATTCTTTCTTTGAATCGATGTAACAATTTAATGTTGAGTTGCAAACCAAAATCCCAATTCCCACCCCTCTGTAACGCTTCGGTTCTAGAGGTATAAAACTATAATAAAAACGCTTAGGTTCGCGCTAAACTCTAACATCACGTGGTCACTTGCGCCACCAGGTCACGTGGCGTCAGGCCGCGGGACACAAATGTGACGTCACGTCGCCAGTTGTCAAGCGTGACGTTACATTTCTTTTAACAATTACCTCTAAATTAAAAAAAAACGAATATTCTTTGTAAAAAAATACTTTTGAAAAAATTGAGAAAGGCGGAATTCCTGTTTTTTTTTAAGACTAACCACTTACAGTGTACGGTTGTACATGGTATACTCTCATCGCATTGTGTCATGTAGTGCTCTGCAGTGCGGCCTCACCTGTTCGTACTCTTCGAGGGCATACTTCGGCTTGTTTTTGAGAGACCGTCTCACCAGGTAGATTGCTGCACGGACAAACGAAACAGCGCGATTAAAAACTCGGCTGTTGTGGCTGTCATTTTATGTTCTAACCGCCGGGCCTCAGGAGCGCAAGTTTGTCTGCTTCTTTCGCTGGGGTTGTGGTGACGTCATAACGCCGAGCTATGATTGGCTCTGATTGAAGGGATAATGGGTAGACCCCAAAGCAAGCTGCCTTGAGGCACTTGAGGACCCACTATCCTTCAATCAGAGCCAATCAGAGCTCGGTGTCTTTCTGACGTCACCACAAGCCCCGCAAAAGAAGCAGACGAACTTGGGCTGCGCATAGAAAAGTGAACAACCAATGCCACCTGGTGACAGGTTGTAATCTCACTGTTTGCGCATCGTTACAAAGAAATCAACTGTTGACAAGAGCAACTTTGTTTGCCGACCAGATTCGTCACTTTTTATACTCCGTTTTACACCAAGACCGGCCGACGCTACGATTGGATGAAACCAATAGAAGAATCCTTCGTCACGGCGCTGGTCGTCTCTCTCTATACGCTCGCTATCATTGGCTATGCGGAGCGTAAGTTCGTCTGCTTCTTTTGCAGGGAACGTGGTGACTTCAGAAAGATACCCAGCTATGATTGGCTTTGATTGAAGAATAGGGGGTAGATTTCGAGGAAGCTTGCTTTGAGGGCTACCCACTATCCTTCAATCGGAGTCAATTTGAGCTCGGAGTCTTTCTGACGTCACCACAGCCCCTGCAAAGGGAGCAGACGAACTTTCGCTCCGCATACAATCGCGCGCAGAAAAAAGTGCCGGATCATAATGCATTCAGCGTGCGTGACTGGTTTCGCCAGTCAGAGCAAACTCACAACGACGACGAGCGCCGCGACGATGCAGTTTTGGTACTGCTTGATCGGTTCAGATGGATGGACGGATGTTAATGGCTATACCCTTTGTAACCGGCGGCAGCTTGCGCCACCTATCCTAAGTCTAAAAAAAAAGAAAAAAAAAAACATGGTTCTGTCAGATCTGTCAGATTTAAGCGTCGATTGCGCCGAAACAGTGTGAAACTGAGTATATATGGCAAGGCAATAGGGCTAGATTTTTTGTTATGTAACTTACGGAAGGACATAGAGCATACACAAGTGCCTGGCAAGTGTTCGACGAAGATTAGCATTCTTACTCACTTAACATAGAGATTTAGCCAAAGGCTGACGCGTCACTAGTGCCTACTCTATGCTTCGCGCAGGTATCCGGTCGGTGACAGAAAAATTCCGGCACTACGGCTTTGTTGTTTAAGGGCTGCTGCCGGAGCAGTCCTCGACAGTACTACTAAGTTCTTATGCCTCCTTTAAATAAAGTAAAATCATACTATTGATATATCCGAACATATTTTATTGAAAGTTTGTCTGGAGAGAGACAGAGAGAAAGTCACAAAGTTACAGTTCTTACCGTAGTCCGTGTTGTTAGGTTGGTACCTGGACGGCCAGTAGTATGGCGTCTGTACGAACAGAAGAGCTTAGGTGAGCTTGGTTCTGTTGAGTACCTTTGCTAATCATACAAGATGAATGAATAAAGCAGGGGAGTCTGAAGTAGGCACTGTTTTAGGGACATCACGACATTTTTTAAGGTATGGATGCATCCGGCTTTCACGGTTCTCTCTTCCAGCGATTCGCACCTCACCAACACCTCCTGATAACGAGCGCTGCTGGACTTTCTACGCCATCTAGCGGAAACTAGGGATGAGCAAAGATTGGACACCAGTGGTGTGTAATTGATCGGCTGGGACTCTTGTTTTATTGGACACGAACCCTAGCCGAACGATGACGTAGCTCTCGTTCCAAATATCTGCCTTGCGCTGGAGGGTTCTATGGGACGTAACAAAACCCTGCACTAGGGCTTTTCTATCAAAAAGTGTTCACCTCATTAAAAAAAAAAAAGATTTTTAGAAAATGGTGCAACAGAAATTTGAGGTTTCTGTTAATTGCTCCTAATTTTGTTTGACAACACACTGTACACGAGCGAAACATCTGAAAAGGTACTCCCGTGGACGATATTCGCTCTTTCTCGCGCGAGTTGAAACGTGGTGGCGCCAGTGTGGAAATAGCCCCCAACCACCTGCGCTTCTTAACTAGACGGCCGGTTTCGGAATATCTCCGAAATCAAATAAACACGCCCTCTTTTGAAAACGGCCACTTATAGCACTGTGAGACTTAATTCACGCTTATGATAAAAGAACGATGAGTAAGAAATTAGAAGATTTACGCGAACCGCAAGTGTGCCGGGGCTACCCAATAGACGGAGCCACTTTGTTTACTGCCAAACAATAAAGGGCGAATAGACCAGTGTCTGCTCTGTTTCATGGGTGCCGCCGTGTTTGTTTACGATGACGTCATGAAACAGCACCACTACGTTCTCACACCTGCACAGCGCAGTTCTTATTGCGCTTTTTGCAAGACTTCGTTTTTTTAGAAACCTTCGCACATATCGTAGTGCGAGAACGTCGGAAATGCATAGTCCCGAAGCTCCAAGAACAACACCGATGCCAAGAGGGCTGTAAAAAGCAATAATCTTGTTTTATAAGCAGGCCCCTTACTTTACAAGAGCCGGCCTTTGAAATTATTATTTCCCAATTTTATCGCGGGGGAGAGCGGGGTGGGGGGGGGGGGAGGGGGGGAGGGGGCTACGATTTCGGACACCGCTTTATATGAGCAGAAACACCGTATTCAGCCCTTTCCACCATTCATCATCTTGCAATTTATCAAAGGGTCTGAAGTTTTCATGGTACCTCAAATTTGAATTCCATTTCTATTTCGGAACACAGCTCTCTGAAAAACTGTCAGGCACGTCAAAGAAGCATGAAGCGCTGCTTCAGCTCGTATCGTCTGCAATAGAACGCGTTATCTACTGGCACCTGCTGTGCACAAGAAAACGTTCTCTTGTACTATATTCAGGCTACCTAATAAAGGTCGATCGAATATGTGAGGTTGTATCGGAACGTGTCATTTGAAACTTATCAGGTTTTGTTTGCTGCAATTGGCTTCTTTCTAGAGCGCTTCAGAACGGAATTTAAGGTTCTTACACGTAGTAGTCGGCACTTCTCGTAGTTAGGAGAGTAAGACGATACAACACGGTGGTTCAAGGTAGCAAGTCGTTAGAGCCACGTGAAACGACAATATCACTTTGATGTTTGATTTGCGTCACCTCCAAAGACGACTCCACGTCTTACTTATGAAAATTCAAGCTGAAGTTTGACGCGCATCTCCGAGATACTGTTCATGCATGAGATGCAGAAAGACAACTTTGTGTTAGTCCCCGCACACAGTGACGTCCTTACCTGAAACCTGTACAGGGTGCTGTCATCTTTGATGGCGAAGGTCTTGGCGTTGTCACTGACTGGAAAGAAGTAGCCGTGCGCACAGAGTAGATTGGCTAGGTGAAGTGCCTCCGCCGCCACTGGATCTGTGTTTTGCACGCGAAGCACGGGAAAGAACGTTTTCGAGCACTTCAAATTGATTGCACTTACTCGTTCGAAACTTTATTTAAGATCACTACTCTTGAACGCTATTTACCTGAGGAACCATTGCCTCAAAATTACTATGGTCATTAACCAAGAATGCTGTGCCTATTTACAGAGCCGAAACTATCAGTTATCAAATAGGACAAACACTGGATCTGTGAAGTTGCTCCTCAAAGTGGCCAGGCTTAGTTATTCAAAATCGTATTAAAAATCCTTACACTTGAATGATATCTAACTGAGAGACTGTTGCCTCAAAACATCGCTATGGCAAATGACCAAAAATACTGTGCATATCTTAACAACCAAATTTATTCATTATCAAATGAAACAAACACTGAATACGCGGTTGGCACGGTAAGCACGGGGAAAAAAGGTTCCTCGCTCTTCAAATTGGTCAAGCTTACCTATTCACAATCATATTCAGAATCTCTGAACTTGAACATAATCTAACTGGAAGACTGTTGCCTAAAAACATTACCATGACAAGTGACCAAGAATGCTGTGCTTATATGCACAACTGAAACTATCAGTTACCAAATAAAATGAACACTGAATCTGGTTGGTACGGAAAGCACGGGAAAAAGTTTTTTCTCAAAGTTGAAGTCGGTTACACTTACCTATTCAAAATCAGTAAAAATCATAAATGTAAGCCTTATCCAACTGCGGGATTGTTGCCTCAGATCACTACTATGGTGCCTACCTGCACAACCAGCAACAGTAATTAAAATCAGAATGTTACAATACACCTTTCGTGCATTATACACCAAAGGTTCAGAACTTCAGACACAATGAGGGGCTAAGCTATTATCTATTCACCGACGTCATGCTTAGCTGTGTCAACATTTTGCTGACAGGACCCTAAAAACCCAGAATGATCTTCAAGAATCATCGTTACGCCACTACTTTTATGTCCACCTTTATACGTCTGCTTTACGAGAAGTTTGATTCAAGCTAACATGTTGTGCGTCGTTACTTTTGGCACTTTCAATATGCCTCTCTTTCTTTTTCTCCCAAAACTACAAAAATGTGTTACATGACTTTTCTAGGGTCCGCATGAAGCCGAAATATGTCTCAGGTGAGGCTTGGGCTCTATGCAACGCCTAATCTCTAAGCAGGAATGGACAGCGTTAGGAGTATAGGACTCTGTGTTTCGGGTAAGTCAAACAATTCATGGAGCAATGTCGCCAATAAACCTTTCCTTTTTTTATATATTTTAATTCAGCTTTCGCTCTAAAACTTAGTTTTGAAACTCAATTTTTTGCAGTTTTAAATTTGCAAAAATATGCTGATCGTTCAATTTCTATAGACCCACTATCACCGTTTGTGCTTTTCCGTATTTTGGAGCCTCTCCCTGATATATGAAGCAAGCGAAAATACAAAGAATATATTCATGTTCAGTCGAAGATTTGGTTAAAAAAAAAAGGCAGCCATATCGAAACTCTCAAACTCCACTCTTCTTAGAGAGTTGAAATGTCGTTTATAGTTATTCTCAAATTAAAAAAAAAATCCGGTTTGTTGCCCTAGCTTCAATCATCAAATTATCCGACAGCGTAGAATGACATATTTGTGAACTGTATCCAAATATATCAATGATGTTTTTTCTTGCTTTTTTTTTTGTGACCGAGTAGTAGTGAGTTGTTGAAAATGTAGCAAGAGATGAACGTCAATCGACGAAATCCAGAATTTCGAAATAAAATTCGCATTTCATTCTAAATGAAAGAGCTCCGTAAAAAATCATACTCCTTGCTAAAAAAAAGAAACTAAGAATAATTATCATAAATTTTTCTCAATAGAAAACTAAAAAGCTCATCTTGACCGCTTAGTTATTTATGAAATCACACGCTGCGTCTTAAATCGGTTGTATTTTTTGTTTATAAAGAGGCCCAAATGAAATGTTTCTAGATTCTTTCTAAACTATAAAATCCGTACGATTACATGGATCACTGAAACGAATTCTGAACATATTCCAGGTGTCTTCGGTAGTGCACATAGTCGAAATATGTTACATAGCTCTGAATCATAGTAGCTCTAAACTGCGCGGGAGAAAGGCACCGCTGAGCGAGGGACATAATTTGAAATGTTTAAAGGACATATGAAAAGGAAAGTCCTATTTTTTTAAAACAATCTGGATGGAAAAGGAATATTATAAAACAAATTTACATCAACAAAGCAAAGTTTAGCACTATATTTACGGCGTGAAACGAATTTGTATTTGGCCCCGCGGGAGCACGCGGAAAAGTGACCCCTATAGTCACGTGACTGGCCGCTATAGTTACGTGGTGCTTGCACTTGCGATCTTCCGCAGCTTCATATGGGCTCTAAAACTTAGTAATCTTCGTTTGAAGTGCAACAAAAAATGAAAGACGTTTACACTGTAACGCGAAATTAGAACGCAGCTCTTGAGGAGGAGAAGGGGAAGGTACGGAGGGGAGGGTATGCCCCTTTTCCTTCTCGGTACTCTCTTCTTCTCCTCCCCTCCTCCTCTATTCGTCCCCTTGTTTCCTCCTCCTCCTTTTTCCCTGAGACTGAGTTTGCCGCAGTGGAGACAAAATGACAGAAAAACAGACGCAGGGCGTAAAGAACGTCTCGTGCTTTCTGGCATTAGTCGGTGACAAGTGTCAGAAGGAAAGCGGAAGGTGTGGTTCAAAGCATGCGCTGCACCCTCTTTCCGACCAAACAGGTGGCCGTGGGATTCGAGGAAAGGTGTGTTGAAACTCGTAAGGGTGCGTGAATACCGCCTCGACTTGCAAAACGCAATGTCTTCTGGAGGTTGAAAACTATAAAGACTCCGTGTGTAATCGCTTAGAACCCCATATAATACAATGTCTTCTGGAGGTTGAAAACTATAAAGACTCCGTGTGTAATCGCTTAGAACCCCATATAATACAGCCACATAATCTTACACAGTTCGCCAAAAACGAAGACGTGTCGATAATTAAACAAAGAAAAAAATTATAGAGTACACATCCTATCCTTGGGCTCAATGAACCGGGGACTGAGTGATAAGAAAGAAAATGTCCAAAGCATTCCTGCCGCTTTTTCTTAACTACCCAATAGAGTCCTCCTCTTTAGAGACAAAGAGACACGATATATGAACCCTGAATTTTTGTCTCCTTTTTATGTGGACCGAAGACAAGACCAGGCTTGCCTCTTATTCAGTCCGAGGGACAAAGGTACAATTTAAGAAACACTTTGCCATCGCCCGACTGCTGCTCGCTGCTGGTCTAACTACCTCGTGCATTTTGTAAGGTTTGATGCTTACACATTCTTGGAAACAAAAAATAAAAATCACACACAAAAAAAACGCTTACTCTGGTCTTCGATGTCCAGGTTGTCCGTGAGCCACTCGACCACATCGTAACCTGCAGGGTGAGTGCGAGTCGGACATGCACACGTTACTGAAACAAAGCGACTCATCGGCGTTACCCTTGACTCACTCATAAAGTAACCAAGTACTACTCGTCGCGGCGATTAAAAAAAACGCGCTACCTCAGCTTGAAAGTAACGCATTGTTTTCGTGTTATTCTAAATGTGTCATTTTTTACGAAGCCGTAGCCGTTTCCGACGCTTGTCGTCGTTAATGTTTCCCTACTTTTTAACGGATTTATTCGGAGGTAACTCTGGCAATACGATACGTCGTGAGCACATCATTTTACGATTTTCTAGCGTTTCCTCGCCGTGGAAATGACAGGGGCGAGCTGGGATGGCAAGTAGGTTGAGTACCTTTGTTGCACACGTTCCACATCCGGGAGTAACTAAATATCATTACTTTGTCAAAAAGTAACAAAAATGCGCCACTCGTACTTTCTTTTGAAAAAAGTAACAAAAAGTCGTCACTTCGGTACCGAAAAATATAATGAGGTTCAAATTAATTACGCGTTGATGGTAAGTCGGTACACTCAAGTCTGGCGAGAGCCTTCAGAACCCACGTCATCTGACCAGCGACATCATCATACGGGTTCGGCATCCTTGCTGAATGTATTGGCGACTCCAGCGAAATCGACGCCGCGTAGCCGCAACACCAAAAAGCTCAAGAGAGGAGGACGTTTCGATTCTGTCGTCTGCTATGGCTACATAGAAACAAACATCGCTTTCAGTAATTTTTTTTATGCTTCTGCCGCGTCGTTCCTACCACTGACCCACTGACTAGAAAGTTTTTACCGTGGAAAAATTGCTTTGCTTTCATATATCACGGATTTTACGCTGCAGTGCAAAAAATGTATGGTGGTCCGCGTGCAGAACGACGAAGACGACCTCCTTTCGTCCGCCATTTTGCTTGACCAGCGCGCCTCCTATAGTTCGCTGGAGCCTCGAATAGAGCTTCGCAAAAGTCGCCTTCTTTGCGCTGCCGTCTTTGTCTACTGGGCTGTGGGACGCCATCTGAGCATGCGCTATTGCTCTGTTGTGTGGTATATCAGACGCTACGCATGCGTCCACAGCTCAGTGACTCAGCATTTTTCGCCGGGATGAGGAGCGATGCAAATGTCTATGCAGGGGTTTACTCCATAATATGGTGCAAGCTTTTTATGTCTACTAAGTCACCCAGCCACTACGTCAATTTTTAGGTATCACATTTGTGTTCGCAGTACTTAAAAGGGGCCATGCATTTCTTTACTTTTGCTACATTTTGTTTGTGACTTAATGTTTCGGCTAATTAGTCGGATAATTATTAAAAATTCGTTCGTTAACTTTTTAATTAGAAGACAAAGACTTGTGGTTTTAATCGGAAACATGCTGAGCATAATCGAAAATCACTATATCAGTCAATTTTTCGAGCCACTTGAAGCTCGTGGGAAAATCGGGAGCGCACCGAAGTTACCAGTCGTGCAGCAGGCGCAAAGCTAGCAGTGGCGGTACGCCATGATAATCTAATCATCCTCGCTTTGCCACTGCTAGCTTTGCGCCTCCTGGCGGAGGGGTAACTTTGGTGCGTCTCTGAGTTTCCCACGAGCTTCAAGTCGTTCCAAATAGAGCTGATTCAGTAATTTCCGATTATGCTCAGCAAGTTTCTAATTGATGCTCAGGTGAACTAATTGATACTCAGTTTCTAATTGATAGTCAATCGATACTCAGTTGAAGCAAACCTCGAGTCATGAAAATTTAGAATCACTCTGAGCGAGTCTGGAGTATATTTTAGTAGCTGTTAATAGATACTTGAAGCAGAGATAGTCTACAAATACAGCAGTAAGCATTTTGGGGAGATATACTCCACGAAGACGTCAAAAAATGAAGAAACTCACTTTTGTGCATTTTAGTCTTTTCGAGCTTATCTTATCTACAAACGCACTTACCGTCACAAGTTATACACTATGTCGCGTGAATAAAATAAAATCAGGGATGAAGAAAGAATGAAACAATTCTTTCTTCATCCATGACTTAAACTAACACGCTCTTTTCCCAAGCATAAAACAAAATATTACTCAGCAAAGAGATCGTAGTAAATCAGAAAACTAAACTTCAAAATCACACGATCAAGTAAAGTTTTATTACATGTGTACGGTCTGTGTAAGTAAGGTGAAAAAACTAGGAGTTTACGAATGTATATTTGAGCAATATTTCTGCTTCAACCTAGCATATAATTAAAACATTTCAGGAATTGATGTTTTACTTCTTGAAGCAAATAGCAAAAGCATCGTTATTTTGTTTTAGGTCCACGGTCTCAGCGGTTGGGATTTAAAAGGGGGAAGGGGGGAGGGCTTTTTAGGGATATTATGCATAGGCATCACGCCCCCCTCCCCCTCTTCCCCCCCCCCCCCCCCCTCCGTCCCGCTTCCCGAGTCGAGGACGTCCGTGGCATTCGAGCCACAGCCCCCACTAAACATTAAAAAAAAAAAAAAAATGTTTCTGGCTTGCTGCACCCTCGTGCAGATTTCCTAGAGGCCGGTTTACCTAATCGGATATTCTTCACAGCGCTAAATCAAAACTAGGAGCCACGCTGTTGCTGCGCTGACCTACATGTACCTTAGCATTGATGCTAGGCTGTTTCAGCACTGCACCAGTAACATAGCTCGCAGACAGCGCAGCATCAGCAAGCTTAACGTTATTTGCAGCGCTGACTAATGGTGCTGAGGTAGGGCTGTGGTGTATACAGGGTGTTTTACGAAAAGTGGACAAATTCGATATTGCAAAAACTACGCGTCGCAAAAAAGAAAAAAAGAAAAAAAAAAGGCTTGTGCCGTTTTGGTCCTGGGCCAGGGGCCTATTTAGAAAAATTATAAAGTCCGGGATAATGACATTGTTAATAATGTTTGCGTAATTAACTTTTTAAATATTGTGTTTAAGGGCATGGATTCAATAAAAAAATTGCTCAGCATCATCGGACAACAGTAAATAAATCAACAAATTGCAGAACGATAGAAGGCACGCGCAGCATTTTACGGCTTTCTAAAAACCGCACAAATGCGACGGGTGCTTAAGTTTCGGTTTGCTATCGGAGCGCATCTCGGCACCGACGGCACGGCGCCCCGTGGAGAAATAAGGCAACCAACCTCTGCTGCGCTGCTGTGCAACGTAGCAGAGGCTGGTTGCACTTTTCATAAAACACGCTGTATATATGAACAGGCCCCGATAGTAGAGCCTGGATGGATGGATGGATGGATGCTAACGGCTGTACCCTTTGTATCGGGCGGCAGCTTTCGCCACCTAGCCTAGTTGTACGTCATTTAATTCTCCCTAGATAATTTTCACCAGTCTTCCAATCTCCTTTTTGTTATTATAAATGCACTTATCATCCATTCTTACATACTCGTCTGCAAACCCCAGCGCTCCGGCCAAATCTGTACCCCTTTCCGGGGGGAGGGGGGGGGGGGGGGTGAGTGCAGGCACTGTGCATTTGAACACCACGTGTTCAATAGTCTCGTCTTCCCCTTGGCATACGGCACACCGCGTATCCATTTCCTCATACTTTGTCCTTTATGTCCTGGTCCTCAATCCTCCTCCTCTAGCCTTGAATAACAACGAGCTCCCCCGTGAATTATCCTACCATGTTCCTTTTTTATTTCCTGCTTTTGTCCCCTATACAGGGTTAAAGCTGATTTTACCTGCATTCTTTCCTCCCACATCTTTATCTCGGCTTCTTTTGCTTCCTTTTTCACAGAGGTAGTCTGTTCTGCATCCACACTTGACGGTTGGTATTTTAATTTTAGTTTTCGGGTTCGCTTTGTATATTTAGTGTTGAAACTTTTCACGTACAGATGCTTATATACCTTTCTCGCCCATCGTTTACCCTCAATCGTGACCAGTTTTTGTTCAAATTTAAACTTACTGATCGCCTCTCTTGCCTCGAAAGATGCCCAGTCCAAGTCTCCCTGCACTCCTTTATTTGGTGTATGCGCCCCCGGTGCCAGTCTGCCCACGCTCTGCTGCCGGGTTTCTAAGCTCGACTGGACCTCAGATTTCATGCATAATACCGCATCACCAAAAGACAACTACGGTACCATGACTCTTTTCCATATATCCCGAAAAACTTCATATCTATTGTACTTCCACAGTGCCATATGCTTCATAATTGCTGCACTCATTTTTCTTTTTAGCATATTTTCTTTCTGGTCTAAGTATTGCTTTCCCTCACTAAGGCGTGCCCACAGTTGCCAGACTGGTGCCCTATCAGAGCGGTTTCGACCCACGGTGTCCAGAGTGCGGGAGTCCGGCCAGTCGACTCACCGAGGAAGGCGCTGGGTATGGAGGTGAGGAAGAGCTTCTGGCTCCGGACGGGCACGCCGGTGTCCGGCAGCTGCATGTTCCGCACGAGGGCCTCCATCTTGGCCAGGGCGGGGTCCTGGTAGGCCTGCTGCTGCTCGTCGGCCTCGCTGGGCGGATCCATGGGGCAAGGGGCCGCTAGGGCGCGCTGCTCAGCCCCGCCGCCCGCCGGGCCCTATGGACGCGGGCTTGCTGGAGACGCTGGGGCTGCTGCCGCGCTCGCTGCGGGACCGCCTGCTGCCGCCACAGGCCCATGCCACTGCTGTCGCCTAGCTGCGCGTGGGCGACGCCAGGGGGCGGTTAAAGGCTGCCTCACACGCTGTGTTCGTTGTGCATGATCAATGTGGCAGCACCCTTATAAACGCACCACAGACAATAGACGAGGGAACCGTTTTTGTACATCCGATGTGGTACGACGGGCCCTCTGGTGCGGACTGCGCATGTGCGAATCTTTTGCTGTAGCGCATGCGCAGTTTGTTCCGGAGGGCTCGTTCTACCGTATCGGATCTGCACAAACGGTTCCCTAAAACTCCCTGGCGTCTGCGGAGTGTCTTTTATATAATAGGGAGTTTTAAGGAACCGTTCTTGCACACCCGGTACGGTATGATTAGCCCTCCGGTATGTGCGAGTCTTCTATGCTAGCGCATGCGCAGTTTGTACCGGATGGTGGATGTGCAAAGGCGGATCCCTAAAGCTCTCTAATATATTAGCAGTCTGACCGTGGCCTTTGGATAAGCTGGCTTGAGACCAAGCACGAGTGTGGCTTCCAGTGAACGTTGCGTTTGGAACAAAAGTATGTTTAGCCTGATCCGCGGTTGAGTATCGTTTAAGCTACCCCGAGAAGGAAGTAGGATTGACCAAGAACGGATCGTCGGCTAAATCGGTTGCTGTCGTTTCTTCAGGACTGTGGAGGCACGTCATGATGCCCTATTTTTCGTCTAAGGTTATATCACCCGAATTCTGTCGAGGTGATATCGCGGGATGCTTAATGGGCACCCCAGCGACTTTTTTTTTTTTTTTTTTAGTTATCCAACTAACCCTAGTTTCGGGATCACCGACCTTTATCCTTTCCGAAATTCTAGTTAGTATGGCGAAATTAGGAATATTTATTGTGAAATCGGCGAGTGATGCCACAAGAAACATTCAAATACACCCGCGCATTTCCGGTGCCCTAACGTCGGGGGAGGGCAGGCTTGCAGGTCGAGCGGGCAGTCTAAAAATGGACTATGACGAGCATTCGTTTTGTGCTGCTGCGCGGGTGCTGGAGCGAGCTTTTAAAGCATTTATTTCACGCAATAAAACTGCTTGTAATAGGCTGGGAACAAAGTCTGCAGTCCTGAGAAGGAACCCCCACCTTCCGTTGACGTTACATTTTCATTATTGCCAGTGGAGACTTTCACTTTGCAAAACACGGTGAGGACCAGTACTGCAAATCTAATGACTTCGTAAAAAAAAGAAAAGAAGATTTCGCCCAATATTCTATTTACTATTTCAGTGATGTTTGTTGGTATGTTTAGAAAATTTTCAGGCAAGTCAGGGACTAGGAAGAAGACGCCGGAGTACCCTTTTAAAGGCAGTAGTTTCACCCAGCGATTTAATGAATGATGAATAACATATGTTATTCGGTGACCTAGTTTCGTTAATGATTGCTGATATATCGTTTTGCTCGTTTGAAGTAACACTAAAGGGAGTTTTATTTCTGACTTGAGCATGAATAGTCACCGAATGTATCTTTACAAAATGGTGAGATGTATTGAGCTGCTTTATTAGTTCCTAATAACAAAAAAACCCTCTTCTCACGGCGGCTTCTTGGCATGAGAAAGTAATAAAATAGGGCCAATACGTTTCATAGGATACTGTAGTGGCCCCACACCCCACCTATGAAAAGGAAATATAAATTGCCTTAATGCCACAAACGAGGATGTAAGCACGAAACAAAAGTTCAGACTAAAATGTGGCCCTGACGCCACGCTGGTGCGTGGGCGCTGCTGTTGGCATCACGCACGCGCAGTCGGTTCACCTCAGGCGACTTTCGTGTTTTGCGCGCGCGTAGTGCCCTCACCTGGTGTGGGCAAAACGCAGACTTGTTTTTGAGGAACGCGTTGGTCTATACCATGGGTTCTCAAACCGGGTTCTTAGGGATTAACGGGTTCCTTAGAGTACCTTCAGGGGTTCCTCAATGTTCGAAAGTTCCTTGACCGTCCCTGCTCCTAAGCATAGTGTTCCTCCTGTTTAAGCATATTTTTATAAATATTTTTTTTCACACCAGTTGATTCGTAATTGCGGGCCTAACTCTCTCTAGCATGAGCATTATTGCGTACAAGGTATGTAAGCTTCTGCGCTGCTTTATTGCGTTAGTACCAAGACAAGAAAGGATACCGTGGATGCCATTCGGCAGTGTTCAACAAGTGACTCAACAACAGTATTTAAGATAACTTACTAGATACCTGCATCTTAAAGTATTTAGAGCACTACTCAAGTTATTTTATTCGTAAAATATATATTGAGTAGAATTCAAATATCTAGAAATGTAATTCAATCACTTTTAAAGATACTTCCGCATTGCGCGATTTGTAGGAACTTCAGTGACACGAGAATGCTTTATTGGCAAGCAACGAACGCAAACAAAACAACATGTCTGCGCTATTTTATGCAGTCCTAGTACAAGGGGTAACAACACTCGGTACATGCTACAGGATGATATATTGTAGACATATAAGCAAACGAGGACAACCGTCGGCACGGGCAGTTGACTCCCGAATAGCAAAACTTAGCTCCTAGTTTTCGGATAAAAAAAATATTGAAAAACGCCCTCCGGTAAAACTTTGTAAATTCGGAATTCTTCATACACTCCAAAATTCAATGTAGCAATATCAAAAAAAAAAAAAAATTAGGTATTTTAGGTCTGGTCGTGCGTAGGTCAAATTTCGCACCATTGCCAGGGGGATCTTATCCGCTTATCTCGCCAAGGTTCATTCAGAAAAACAGGTCATTGTATTTTCGGGTCATGTCAAAGTCTACCATTCAGGTTTGCAGCTTGGTCCATACCGTTTGTTACAACAAAACCCCTGAGACTGCGGCTAAAAGCAACACATGCACTTAACTCTCAGTGTATGGGTCGTTTTTACCCGTAATCTCGGGTTTTCAGTCACGCGCAATATTCTTCAGCCCGTAGTGCGCCCTTACGTTCAGTTGATACAATTTGTGATTCCTAGAGGAAGGAGGGGTTGTGCTTTTGTAACATTGAAAGCTATGAATCGTAGAGATTTAATAGAAGGGAGAAGAGGGTGTGGGCAGTTGAAGCTATGTTACACCCTTTACCAATCCACCCCGCACAGCAGCGGGCTGGTTGATGGATAGGAGGGGATGAATACGAGCTTCCCAGCGATTACCTCCAAGATTTATTGGTTTTAAGGTGTCGACATTTATCGAAGCAACACTTGTTTGAAACTTTTCTCTGGGACAGAGTAGCATTGTCAATGGCAGTGGCGCCAGCGCCAAATCCAGCTGAAAAACATATTAATTGATACAATCGCATTTTCATGAATCTATCACATGTTTACACCCGAATAGTATTTATTTTGATTTTTGAAAAATATAAAACACTGCAAAATGTAGGTCTGAATTTCAGAGATTTACCTATCGAGCAAAAATAAAGTATGATAAACTCAAAATTTTCGCTAAAAAGTAAGCTACGAAAAGCACCCTTCGAATTTGACGAAAAATAAACTCCATAAATCCGCACAAAAAATAACGCAGAGGGCTTCTGACGTCAGAACTCCAGAAAGCAGTCAGTAAATAGCGTAAAAAGGGCGCGATCAACCTCCTCTCCTCGCAATTACTTCAGTTTCCACAAGCGGTTCTTGGCAAATCCAAGAGCACAAAAGATTCAAGGCCCTACACGAACCCAGAAAAGACGTGTGGAAAACGGGTCATTAAAGCATGCTCGTGACACACTCCAAACCCAAAGAAATTTAAACTTTTCTTGTTCATTACGATGAACCCGGAGAACAAAAGAGTGTGTCGTGAGTGCAGCGCATTCGAAACTACACTAAGCTCCCCGTATCCAAGCATAGCAGATCTTAGCGCACGCATTAACACGCATGAGTCATTTCGTGCTTTTTTGGGTTCATCACAATAATCAGGGCAAGTTTACATGATAAATTAGACGCGTCGTTTTATTAAGCGGTCGCTGTCAGGAATTGTATGAATTTGGAGAATAGGCAAGATAATGAGTGGACAATAAGGAGAGCTCACGTACAGTAAGTATGGCACTTGCCGCACCTTCCTCAAATAGGCTACCCAAACGCTGCATCAAGAGATGAGTAAACTTTAAAAAAAAAGAAGTGCACACACGCAGAAGCACTGCTGTCTTTCTCCCGGCTGATGATTTTTTAATTTTTTTTTCTTTCATCAAAAAAGTCAAATTGGGCGGTTTTACGTGCCAAACCTACGACGGGCATCTGGCGCGCCCCAGCGGAGGACTGAGGATTAATTTCGACCACCTGGGGATCTTTTGACGTGCAACCGAAAGCTCGGTTACACGGCGCCTTCTCCGCAATAAGCCTCCGTCATATTGCGGGCACCTCGGTCGGGATTCGAACCCGCCACCTGGGGGGATCCGTAGGCCGGCGCTCTCGCCCCGGAGCCACCGAGGCGGCTATTTTTCTTTCATAATAAAGTTTTGTAAGCGCATTCAGGGAGGCTTACAACTTTGGGAGGACTCTTTTTCAATTTGAAAGCTCACGCTGCTCGTAGCTTCTCTCTTGCCCTGCTAGAATCTCTGTCATTATATAATATTGTCGAAAAGTAGGAACATTTTAATGCTTCTACCTTAAAAAATCATGTAAGATTAAAACACGTAGGGACGAAGACAGCCAGTACAGTTCTTTCAACTAGCAACCGACGTTTAATAATGCTACCCTCATGTCGGTTGCTAGTTGAAAGAACTGTGCCCTCCGCCTTCGTCCCAGCATGTTTTATTCTTTTTTTTTTAAATCATCGTATGGTATCGTCTTTTGGATTACCTTTCGTCTACAGACAGTGCTACCGAGAGTGCCAGATTGGTGAAAGATCTCGGCATACTTTCCGCAAAAGTACAACATAAAAAAAAAAGCACCCCGTCTTTTTCTTTCGCGCGACTTATTTTTTTTATTTTTACAGTTTAAGTGCATGTTTGCTTTTGGCCTCCTTCCTCTTCTGTTCTCGGGCTTTTCGGCTTCAAGTGTGCGTTCGCTTCACATTTGCGTTCAAGCATACCGATTCCTATTCCCGCAAAATATTCCAGGTAAAATTTTTTTTGGGGTGAAAAATGCATTTGATATAAGGAGTACAACATACTCAATGTATAAGTAAGATAGATTAGCAAATTCTTTGTATCAAATGTGTTTGCAAGATATCAAGTTATTACCATAAGTATTTGAAATTCGCTATCTTGAGTCCAGGGAGTAACTAAGAAAAAGCACAAGTGTATTCTCAAAGCAGATAAGGGTTCCGCGAGACGGCAAAAAGTGAGAACCCCTGGCTAAAGGGTCGGACGCCACTCCGAGGTACGCACGGGTACGAGCATGCAGGTTTGAAAAGTATTTTGGCCACACGTGTCACGGCGGAAGTGTCCCGCTAAGGAAGGTAGAAACACTAGAGTACCCAGGCGTTCACTTCGCACAAAATCTATCCTGGAGTGCACACGTGAACTTCATCACAGCCAAAGCCAACCGGATGCAACATTTCTTCAGACGAAGCTTTCGTGGTTTGTCCTCCAAACACACAAAAAAAAAACATTTTTCTTTTTCTAACGTTTGCCAATCCTAGAATATGCCAGTGCTTTGTGTAAACCCAACGAGCGTTATCTAGTAGAAAGAATGGCGCAAGTACAAAATAAGATGGCTAGATTTGTTAAAAAAATTAAAATTATAGGGAAATAGTCACTGCTATGAAAAAACAACTCGAGAGGGAGCCGCTGGTATCTAGAAGAAGACGTCTCAGCCTAAAGTTTCTCCACGCAATATACTGAATCGAACCGCGGGATAGATAAGTTATAATTCATCCGACAGCCTATCTTCTTATCTCGTACATTAGACCAATCATAGAAAATAAGAGAATCTTCATCCTAAACAAGCATTCAAAAATAAACTTTTTCCCTAGCACCATAACGCAGTAGACTTAAATCGCCGATAACATCGTCTACATTCTGTCTAATGATCTTTTCTATGACAAACTGACCCGCGGTAGTTGGGACAGCTGCCAGGTATAACGAAACAGTAAGTGTGCAAATTATGTTTAATTTACACGTGACGTCTGTGCGATAATGTTTGAAACTCCGTTTCTTGGTTATATGTTTTTGTTCTGTCCATTATCCATTGTATAAATCTTTTCCTGAAACGGTTGCTTCAACCGCAAAACAAATTGCGTTGTTTTTGTGTGTTTTTCTTTGTTTTTACTGTGAGGCGAATAGGCTTGCGCAATGTGTTTTTGTTTTTTGGTGGTTCATTCTGGGTATATGAACAACAGGTAACTATATTTTTCGCGACTGTATCCACCCTCCATATTAATATCTCTGGCGCTGCGGGTTCACCTTGAATAAATAAGTAAATAAATGTGTGGCCCAAGGATGCATCGAACGCTGAAAACCTTAACGGATTAGCTAGCAATTGTTTCTGTTGAAAATTTAATCCACCCCCCCCCCCCCCGCCCCCCTCAAGTAGTGGCGGTCATTCCGACAGTTTCATGAAGAGCGGAGCCATGCAGACATTTCGTTTTTTAATGTTTATTTTTACTCTGCAACCACTTTTTTTTATGAATATACATTTTAAATATTGTTGAGAAAATACTTTTTTTCACTCTCACATAAAAGAAAAAGGTACACTAACTACAAAAGCCCATATCTTCCATATCCTTCAAAAAGCTCAAGACTAAAAATTTTAAAAAAGTAAAGCCCTTTTTTTTGTTTATTTTTTTTTTAATGACAGGTTACTTGCATTTGAAGTACTACTCCAGCTTTAAATTTTCTATTTGGCAGTGGGATGCTCTCTCGATTCTGCGGGCTCTACTAAATTACCGATAGCCTTTGTTAAGACGCCTCTATGCTGTCATGGTGCCGCCTTTCCTGAAACCCAAGCAAGACGTGATTGGGAGAAAAGAAATATAGCTTGATCCAGAAATGGAGACAGTGTTTCGGAAAAGCCTAAGAGCTCAAGCAGTAAATGGCTGTTTCACGTACTCTAGAACACTAAAGTGAAATGCATATTCTCGTCACATGAAGGTCTGAGCTCTCTGCGGAGCATAACTTTATTGATAACGGATATATGTTGGGTGCAAGGAAATCAAGCCACGATTGTTTCTGCGTGACAAACATCGGTAAACCGGGCGTTCAGATATAGTTTTTGGAATATTTTCTTATCGAGCACCAAGATCTTGCGTTTGTGTTTCTTTAAACGCCATGAATAGTTTGTGTGGGCAACAC
The DNA here is from genome assembly GCF_016920785.2 of Ixodes scapularis. Lineage (NCBI taxonomy): Eukaryota > Metazoa > Arthropoda > Arachnida > Ixodida > Ixodidae > Ixodes > Ixodes scapularis. The sequence goes on from NW_024609881.1 coordinate 26,863,788, forward strand.
GTTTTATTCTTGAGGGCGGCAAACTATCACCACTGCTTAGTGCCTTACAGAAACAGATAATTGATCCCGAAATGAATTGTCCCCAATTAGCGCACCTCTTCGGCCCAGGCTTAGGCCAGATTGGAGCGAGCCAAAGCCAACTTGGCTCAAGTCTGACCCAGGCTTGCACCAAACTGGCCCAAGAATGAGCCGTGTGCTGCTAGGGTCCTTTAGTTTTCAAACAAGTATCCAAAGAACACTCAAATGAGCAATCATCATTTGATGTCATGGCCACTTGAATTGTTTTAGAGTCGTCGACAACGTCCCACTGCCAAACAAAAGCAATATCCATGTCGACCAATATACATCCACGCCTCGTTAATAGGGACCCTGTTAATACGAACACCTAGCTATGTAGACAATAGTTTAGAGCACGAGCTTGGTAAATACAAAAATTTTTGTTTCGTTATTATAGGAAACAAGCAATATGAACGTTTTTTTGTTTGTTTGTAGGAAATGGAGGTGATTGCATGAACGCGACATCACTGAATCTACAAGAATAAACGATGCCGACTTTTGAAATGTCCCATCAATGTGCAATGCAAACGGCATGAGTAGGATGTTTCAAACGTTTCGTGTGTCATGTTCAATTGTAAATAAAAAAATAAAAAAACGTTCGGTTTTACTTGGGCGGTTGGACGAATTGCGTAACTGAACCCCGACTCTGTACTTGGTTTTAGCTTACATTCGGACGCAGCAGACGCTACGAGCTGATGACCAATCAAGTAGAGTATAAAGCGCAAGTCATTGGGCCTTCCCTGTACATGATTGGTTCAGCGACGATTGAGCACGTACACAGAAGAAAAAACGACGAGTTGATGCGTTTTTGACTCTGTACGATTTCTCCCATCAGCTCGTAGCGTAGGCCCGCGTTCGAACTTAAGGTGAAATGAAGCATTGGCAGCGACTACACGTTTATAAAGATCAGCAAACCTGCGCTTCGTGTACCTTTACCATTGAAAAAATCGTGAGCTTCTAAGCGAGAAGAAAGCCTCTTTTTTTTTCCTGTTCGGGGGAGGAAATGAGCACCGAGGTTAGGCGCAGTCCACAGCTGGGTTGTCAGAGAATCACCTGAACATTCGAGACGTTGAACGTGGTCTCTCGAAAAATCCCATGCCAAACAGTTGCCAAGAAACAGGCCCTAAAAGCCTGAGACCGTCCCTCACACCCTGCCCCTGCTCCAATAACCCAAACCCCTGGGTTTGAACCCTAGCGATGGTGTCACCAAAGGGACACGGTGGGACACGAAGGGCAAAGCGGCACGACGACGACGCCTCGACGACACAACCGTTAGTCCCTAACGGGGTTTGGAGATTTTTCGGGGGTTGTTGCGGGATGCTGTGGGTCTGCCCCGGGGGATCTCGCGGTGGCGAAGCTAGGGCCTTCGAGGGACTGAGTCCCGTACTCACCGTACCGTTGTGGGGACGAATCGCTGCGGCGGCGGCGGCAACGGCTGGTGCTGGCCGAGCATCGATTTTCGGGAAGGGGAGAGGATCGCTCCCTACAAGATGGCCGCCGCATCGATCTGTTGCGGGGGGAGCGCGCGGGGCACGCCGGGACAGCTTGGCGGCGACTCCGGCTGCTACCCGAGCCGAAGCCACTGGTCTTGGCACAGACTCGGAGCCACCGCATCGGCTCGAGAGTGGCGACACTCTGTTGCCCAGGTTCTCCTAGTGGCCGCCGCCATATCGTCTGTCCATGAGGACAATTCGCAATAGTGACGATTCTAGCTAAAGCGATTTTTGAGCTTTGGAAACTGCCGGGAAGCTCAAGCAGTAGTAATAATAATAATGATATTAATAATAACAATACTACTACTACTAATAATAATAATAAATATTTTTTTATTGTGCAGTGCCCAGGAACAACCTTCTCTTGGTGTTGGTACAATGGTGGATAAAAATACATTGCACACAAAAACACAAAAAGGATGCACTACACATTATCCATGGCTCAGAAATTGAGGCATGATGTGTTGCGTGAGAATAATAGAAACGAAGACAGGCCTTCCTTAATGTTCGTCACAAAAAGGTGCCTACCGCATACTCTTGAGTAGTAAAAGGTATAATTTGGGGCACAGTTTTTACTCCGAATGAGCTTCAGTCACTTTCCACGGTCCCGGGTGATGCTTGGGGTCTCGTGAAATGATAGCCTCGGCACGTACTTGCCCACACGTACAACGACAAATGCCGAAAACAGCATTAAGAATACAAAAACGCACGAGAGAGGCTTATTCACGTCATTTACATTTTCTGTCCTGTATGGGGAAGCGGCGCACCCTTATGGTGATAGCTGGCAACCGGCAATAGAGCCAGCATTATTAGTATACAGGGGCTGTGCTCCATGACACCTATACAGACATGTCCGTCATAAAAAGCTTGGCAAACACGATCTTCTGGTACCCCGGTACTGACCAAGACATTCAAGACCACGTGAGAAGGAGCAAGACATTAGCCCAGTCCTGTTACATGCCTTTGGTGCAGGTTCGAGTCACCTGGTTGCATGGATACCAAGCAACGCTGAACACGGCTTCACAAATATTATGACGTACCGCTGGGGAAGCACGTAATACTGATTGTAGTTCACTCGGACACAAAGCAGATAGAAGCATCGGCCGAGACCACAGTGGAAGCCCACTGCGACATCTTTGGTCGATTTGGACAGCCAAGGACACTGGTGTTTGGCAACAGACTCCAGTTTAAAAGTAGTGTTTTTCAGCAGTTTTAATACATTCATGTAGAGCAGCCCATCACCACTTTGTATCACCCACAGTAGAACGGGTTAGCCGAGCATGCGATATGTAGACTTGAGGGGGGCATTCACGAAGTCAGCCTCGCAGCGTTGGAACCAGGCTTGCAAGCGCTTCTCCACTGTTGTTGAAAGTTACGCTGCTGCAGAACCTCAGCAATATATAGGGAGTACTCCTCTGAACTGTCATTCGGCTACCGCATCTGTTTCCAGACTGATTTTTGTCTATATGCATTTCGACTCATCCCCGCACAAGAGAGGCAACCATCCTTTTGGTGCGGGACAGACTGTGTGGGAGCGCAGTTTCGGCCTATTTGATTCCTGAAATTGTCTGCTCATTGATGCTATACGAACGACGACAGGAGGCACCCCAAGAGGATAGCACCAACAGCATGCGGATCAGCTCTGGACACGGCTTCCCCACAAGTCTACCGGCCTGCCTGTAGTAATTTTTCGACTGAGAGGCAACAATGTTGGTGGTTTGGTGGTTCGACGGTCAGGCAGATCCTTGGCAGCAGGAGACATCTAAAAAGGACCGGTAAAGCGGCCAGGTGATGGGGTTCCCTGACGGGAGACGAGTGGTGGCCGGAGTTTACGATCCGCGCGGACCCTGCCGACCACAAAGCGAAGGTGAGCGACTTTTAAATTTAGGTTTAATTAATTATAGGGCAGAACATCAGAACGTAGAAACAGGAACGGGAAAAGATGCGCGAGCTCGGGCTCGACCTTGCCCTCATAATGGCCTAAAGAGTGTCTGTGACGACGCAGCAAACTAGTAAACGGCAATCATTACATTATCTATTCCTTACTTATTTTTAAACAAAACTTCAATAAAGACATTAAAGGTGTAAAATATCGAAAAATGGGTAAAATATGATCCATGATATCCGTAAATGATAGTCACACATTTGTGTAGGGTGTCTCAAAAGATATCTATAAGGTTTTTTTCACAGCAAAATTAAACTATGCATGGCCGAACGCTCGTTCTCCGCCCAAAGGTATATAGCGCTAGAGGTCACAGCCAGATGCCAAAGTTTCAGCCCGAACATACACCTTATTCAAACGCCATAAGTGATTTTCTGACGGAAGTTGTAGCGAAGACCACGTATATATATATATATCGTTATTCTTTGAGTGATCACAAATATCACAGCTACAAGGATCATCTGATCCGGAGCCCGATAATGTTTCTTTCATATTCACCGAAAAAAACGAGCTAAACTTTTTTGGGGAATAAATATACACCGAAAAAAAACGAAAAATGGAATCTTAAAATTAACACCAAAAAAAAGTACGCCAAATTTCGAAAAAAAAATAAAAGCCGAAAACGCGGTACCCTACTTATGTCACCAGTGCTAGAAAGCATAAATGCTACACGGGTAACACAGTTGGAGATTTAACAATGGCCTTCGGCTGTACAATATTACATCTTGGAAGAGTTAATTGTTGGATTACAAGAATACTCAAAACATTTGAACAGATGTCGCACTCCTTCGGTCTTGCGTTCACTTGGAGAATTGTTAGTTAAGCTAAGCATTTCATTTACATTTCAAGCAGCGGTGTTCATTCTTTTTATAAACCGGAAGTTCTCTGGGACGTCAAATACTGGAGTACCACCTAGTGGAATTTGCCGTAAAATATAGTACAGTGGGCAATCGTTGCAGGTGATACCACAGCTCCGCTGTCCAACAACATTCACGTTGTGAGTTGGAGCCTTAATTTACTTAATTGCTTTTTTTTCCGTTTACGGATGAAAGACTGCTGTTTGTGAGCTGCTGTCATAAAGGAGACCACGTCTACACAGAGGAATGGGCGCTAAAATTTCGTTTCCGCACCCTTTTAAAGCAGAAAAAAAAAAAAAAACACTACAGCTTTATACCTTTCGTAATATTTTTTTAACAATAGCTAGAGAGAAACTATAATGATAAGAACATCAGAACGCAACACTTATCTTCCGAAAGACACCAGCAGTCAACGAGAAATGATATTAAAAACAAAACAAAAACACTTCATATCCGTGAGTGATATTTGATATAGTTGCAGTTGAAGGTAAATATCGGCTCAACAACTGCTGTTAAGGTAACAGGAGTTTCTGAAGGAAACGTTTTCTTAAAAGAAACAGCGAAACAGGTACGATTAATTTCACAGCACTGCGATTCACCGAAAGCACCCGTCGTGAACGGGGAAGATGCCAGCTCGTCCCACGTAGCGGCAGCCGTCGATGAAACTTCGTGGCACGTGCTGGTGCGCGCTGGTTCTTCGCCATAGGGTCTCGAACGAGGAGGACAACGAAGACAGCGGCCGTCTTGGAAACGCGAACTTCTCGGGAGGCCGGAGATGGGCGGCCATCTTGCGCGCTGACTATATTCCATTCATCCCTAAGCTGATACTGCGGTGGAAGCTGCGTCCTCAAAGGATTACTCATATATCCCTCTTTCGCTACGTGATCAAGCTCCCGTTCATACCCACAAGCGAGGACTGAGTAAGGTGATGGAAGGGAGGCGGCTGATTGGTTCGGCGAGCACGTAGTTCCCACTGCAGTATCAGCTTACAGGTCAATAAATAATTGGGGTTGTATGGATATTTAGACAGCGTGTAGTTGGTCAGCCATTTCAATGTTGCGACGAGTCACTCACTGTAGATGAGAAATTTAGCCAGTGCAGTACAGCCGCTAGCCTAAGGTTTTAACGTGCACCATTCAGTAGTGGTACACGAGCGCATGCTGGTACGAGGCACATCCAGATCGAAACGGGCAGGGGTGGGGATTGAACTCAGGATCCCTGAGGTCTGCAGCGCAAGCTTTCGCTCCACGTGCTCCGAGCTGGTGTGCGCCAGCCCACTCAGCCACCGATCCCACCGCTTAGGGGTGAAAGGAGTATAGGGCAGCACATCTCAGGGCAATGCAATATTGAGAGCGACCGGCCAAAAGGAAAAACTGAGACGGTTTGAAAGGCCACGTCTTGTAGGGCAGACGAATAAACAAAACGATCAGGAGCGTTGGAGCACTCTAAAGGGGTATTCACACGAGGGAGAAATCCCGGGGATTTCTCCCCGGCACGCGCATCCCACGACGAAAACGTCAGGCTTTGCGATGTGCAAAAGCCTCGCGTTTTCATCTCGTGATGAGCGCGTGCCGGGGAGAAATCCCCGGGATTTCTCCCTCGTGTGAATACCCAAGAACCCCAGGGGCTTATTTACTGCCCTGAAAAAAGTGAAGGAACACAAGCGTTGGAACACTGAAAGAAACAAACACAAAAAAACCGTATATACTGCACTAAAAAAAAAAAAAAAAAAAATGACTGAACGAGCGTGAGCGAAACAACCTGAAAAACCTCAAGGGCTCTGTATCTACCCTGCAAAGAGTTAAACAGTCGAAAGAACGGGATCGGTCGACAGGCTCGGCTGACGCATCAATACGTAGTAGCGGCCGACGCACCAAATGTAGGGGTAGTTGACGCATAAAAATGAGGTGATTGTTTCCTGGGGAGGCGACAACGTTGGTGTTTCAACCATCAGGCTGCTACTCGGAAGCAGGAGACACCCAGGAAGGGCCGGTAGAGCGGCCGGGCTATGGGGTGCCCTGACGGGAGACGCTGCAGGGGTGATTACCTTTTAGGCTTAAGTTTAATGAATCATAGCGCAGAACATTAAAACTGAAGAACACGAATGGCGGATGAGGCGCGAGTTCGGGCTCGGACTGGCGCTTGTAACAGCACAAATATCACCCGTGACGACGCAACAATCTAGTAAAAGCCAATTACTACACTGCCACCGAACTGGAATCCGCTACTGAATTGGAAAGCTCACGCAACGTACGTACAGTCGGGAGATCTTAAAAACGACGGGTGAAGCCCAGAATTTCAACCAAAGTCCGAGACTGAGGAAAAAGGTGCGGGCGACACAGTCACATACCTCTTAGCATAATTACCCTGTCGATCCTCGGTCTCAGTGTTGAATAGCATCAGATATACAAGTGATTTTAAAGAAAGAGAAGCTTCAGAATGAAATACGGCAAAAATAATACTGACGAAAATATTCCCTGGACAAGGGGAACAAGAAGGACAAAGGACAAACACAGATCTCCAAACACAGCTAGGTGACTGGTGCGCGACCGAAAAAATCCGCGTGGTCCGGGTATTGAACCCTTTCCAGTGGAGCGCTCTATCAACTGAGCTAACCAGGGGTTAGACGTCAGAAAACATGATTGCGCTTTAAGAGAAGGACATAGGAAGAACAGGGGTTCGACGTAGAGCAAACAGGTTTTATCAGCTGCCAGCAGTCTAACACCAACAAGGGTGAAACACCAACAAGGGTTTGTTTGGAGATTTGTGTTTGTTTTTTGTCCCTCTTGTTCCCCTTCTCCAGGGATTACTTTCGTCATTCTTGTCCAGCTCGCTTGCACCTTTGCATTTTATTGCGTTCTAATCATAACCTTAAAATTCAAGCCTTACATCCTTGTTGGTGTTGGTCCCCATGTCGCATGCGCAGACGCTTTATTTCAGGCAAAATCTGGTTTTTGAGCACGCGCATTGACCACACCTCTCGTGGCAACTGCATGTTTGGCCACAGCTCGTGTGAGCGAACGCCGTCATGTTTGTAAACAGCGCGTCGGCCTGGATAACGCTGTGCTCAGGTAAGCTGACATCGATTAGAAAGTTTGGCTGCTACACATGGACGTCTATGCCACTCGTTATCGTGATCTATGCGAAATGCTCCTGCTAGGGGCACCGCCGTGGCGCTAACGTCTTGTCTCATGTAAAGTCCCTAAATAAGAGCTTCTTACAAGTAGCGACATTTTTTGAAGCGCCAACTGCGTGACGGTGCAGGTCTTAGCAGCGCACAGCAGAGGCTTGAACTGAATGGCGCCATTTTGATCTCGCGGAATGTTCTTTGTCCTTTGTATTGGTTGTCGTTACTTGTAAAAGAAGTGTCAAGGGACTTTAGTTGCATGCAGAGCCGGTCGCATGCTTCCAATATATATTGGCGACATAAGAACTGCGTAGCTCATTATGCTTCCGCTCCTCGCTTTCTGATTCGTTCTTGGGCGTTCTTAGTGTCACTAAATGAGCTACGCTTCAGAGTAACGGCACTTGACCATATTGTGGCTTAACATCATGGTTACCAGTTATCTGAAGCTTCACCTAAAATCTCAGGAAACTATTTTCCGCCCTTCACAAATGTTTAAACATTTTGTGACAGAGCAAAGCAACATTACATGAGCTTCCTAACACCGAATATAATGCTGAAGAAGTCGCACTTTCGAATAATGACGATCGGCAGTTGCGTCTACTCTGCATAAGCAGCAAAATGGCGGCGCCCCAATTACAATGTCGGGGAACGGGGTGCCGATACTCTAAGCACAGTTCATTTAGTGGCTCTAGGCGTTCTTATTGGCTAATGCTGCGCTCTCATTGGCTACAGAACGGCGATAAGATGGCCTCCCACGCCCTGCATCCGTTTCCCTCGAGCCCTCGATGATTGTACGGCGAGCAAGTATCCCAATGCCCGTCTTCGGTGCATCGGAACGGAATGAGGGGCGCGCGCCAGCCAAAGGACAACATAGACAAAGCTCATGGGCAGAGCCGTGTTTAGAGAGAGTTTGGTCAATGGGAGGTGCGGGCAGAGCCAGGGCGTGCACCAGGTGCAGAAAGAGGGCTTGACATTCGCTCTGGGCCAACCAGAAGCCTAAGAGAATCCCCTAGTGGTGCTGGCTAGAAATAGTTTTAATCGTTTAAATAAGCGCGTAAGAGTTAAATGTGGTAACCCTTTATGGTTGAAAATAGTGTGCACGTGATGTTTCAATGTATGATTATGGAGAGACATGTAAGAGACGAATGTGCCGCTCGAATTCCGTTTTGCTTGGACGGAGTGTGACCACTCGGACGGCAGATTCCCGGCCCTCGGCGCCTGGCGTACGGATTATGTCGATCGTTCCGCTCGTTTCACTCGTCCTCCGTGATCTTGAACGACCGTGATTGAAACATCACGTGCACTATACTTTCAGTCACCAAGAGTTACGCGGACGCACCTATTGATTTCGTTTCTCGCGACCACCGCCAGGGGTATTATTTCCTGCTCTTGGTTGGCCACATTCGAACTTGTGAAGACGCCCCGGAACACGCCCAACCCGCATTCAGCCAATGGAGCCTCCTCATTTGTCCCATATACTTCCCAATGAATGGTCAAACTCTACATATACGGCTCTGCATGGGTACACGCCATGACGATGCTGCCAAGCCCGCGCCATTTTGTGGCTCAAGAGGTCGGGGGAAAACATCAGCACGTAGGTGCATTAGGAGGTTAAACAGACACACGAGGTGCGCGAGGAGCAGACAAACTTGCACGCCCTATATACCTTTTGTCACGCGGGCGCCGCCATCTTAAATCGCGGAATTTTCCATATGCGAGAAAACATCGTTTTGCTGTCGCCACCCCGCCAAAAGAAGCTGACGTTTTAATTGCGACCGTCTATCGTTCTTGTTCTGCCTTTTTTTTATAATCCTTTACTTGTTCCAAGTTGTAATGACTCGCTTTTCTTTTCTTCATCCCGCATACCGGATTTGTCAACTGCGTGGCTGGAGACGAGGATAAACGAAAAAGATCGGTAAGCGCACCTTGGCCGGAGGCACTTTATGTTTAGGGGGAGGATAGAACTGAGGTTCATCGGTATTTTCGATCCAAGTGATGTGGACAGGGCCGAAGCGAATCGAGCATAACCGCCCTGCCGCGTCGAACGGGCCTTTTATATTGTTCGAGACTGTACATACATTGATGTGTTTCAAACCCTTAAGCCGTAGTCGCGGTGCACATACATCACACAAAAGACACTGTGTCCACTGCAGGCATGGTGACAGAATTATCGGCGAGCACACCTCACACATGTCACAAGCATATTTGTTTCGAACAAGTTGGCAGACAGTGTTTGTATGACCAGTGTGATGGGACCACAGACAAGCAAGAAACACGCCTCAAACACTGCCCGCAGACTGTCATTTTTTGTATCATGTACTTGCAATGCGACCGAGGCTTAATGCATCGCACTAAAAACTATCTGGAGACACGAGTCCCCGCAATATCTGTGGTTCGAATTCCACGTGCCATGTTTTTTTCTCCACTGAACTCAATGCCATGCGGCATTCGAAGCGCGAACCTCCCGGTGACTCGCGTTCGAATCTCTATGCAGACAGACTGTCTTCTGTATGATGTACAAGCAGTTTTACCCCGGCTTTAGGCGACACAATAGGCTTACACGTGTCCCTCAGCCGACGTCGCTTTCGAGTTGACTAACCGCAGACTTGATTTATCTTTATTCGTAGACATGACAAGTGGGGTTTCTTGTTGACCAGAGGAACGGGTTTCCCAGAAGGACGAAGTCTTTGACCTCTCTACAACGTTGACAGTGCCGAGAATTTTGGGCCCTCGTGACCTTCGGACAAGAAGGCTTATCGAGCCGATGGATGAACTTTGAAGCTTGTAATCGGACCGCCGAACCGACGAGGGAAACACGTCGGGAGTCGTGCCCGAAGACGTTGGCCATTCGATGCCCCGGACGCGTTCGCAGCAAGATGTCCAACTCGAGGTCTGTGCTGGGGTGCATCGCGCTGCTCACGATGGTCTCAGCGACGTTCGAGGTGGGCAGTGCCCAAACGGCGGTGGGATACCAGCGCTGCAGAATGTTCTGCGGTATCTCGGAGCCGGTCCGGAGGTAAGGATTCGCTCAGTTCTCATGTTACTAATATTCTTGCTCGAATCACACACCGTCAGAGCCCCTGCCACCTGGTACAGCGCAAAGATTGTTTTAATAATTGCTCTTCTTGTACATCCCCGGACAATAATCGCTAAAACTTTCCATCTGGGATTTTGTTTCTCATGCAGTTTCCCACAAGTTCTATTATCTTTCAGGTCATTAAAGAATTCAAAGGTTTAGACCTAAGCTTTGCGTTCCAACGCACGCATGAATTAAAGCATTGTCATAACTAAGTGATAAGCTGAAGAACCCTTCGGGGCAGTTTCAGCTCATATATTTTGCGATAGTACGTCTTTCTCAGGAAATGTTGTTGTGACTCAAAGCTGCGTTAATCTCTAAAAGTTCGAGACAGTTTCAGAAAACAAGGGCGTGACTTCTGATGATCGCGCGTCTTGCAACCTGATTGTTTGTTAGGCGTTATTTGCCATAATCTCATTGGCTGCCGACCGCTCGCCGGGCCCTTCTTTCAGCCGTCAGTCAACTGTAGTATACTTTTTTTGTTTTATACACACCGAAGGGTAGCGTGTATAGGCATTGTTTCTAACGCTTTATTTGTAAGCAGGGGGCTAGGAGTGTTTTAATGTGCACCACGCAGTAATTTCAGTACATGTTGTAGCTGTTCATGTTGAAACCAGCGGAGAAACGAAGAAGAAGATGTATCTAAGCACATCTGAGTTTACCGCTCGAGTTACCGCGTTATGTGGTACAGTGTTTGCGGGCTTAACGCTTCATCCAATCGTTGAGTGCTGTATTCAGAAGAACCGTTTTCTAAAATCGCATGCGCATCGAGCTTTTTTTTTTTTTTTTTTTTTTTTTTTTTTTTTATCGACCTGTTTCGCTTTATGTTGAGGATGCAAGAAATCCTAATTAACGGAATCTTTGGAATAGGCGGAATCTTGTCCATGGCAAGAAAAGCACGCTGGCGGGATTACGTGAACATATTTATTTAGTGCGACGACGTACAGACTAGAAATTGAAAACTCAAGTGTAAATTATATTGATGTCCTAATCCAAAGCTCGGCTTTATCTAATTCCTTTATTCTTACGCTTCTTTTTTCTATCCCGAGGGGCGAGCGCAAAGCGAATCACACGTAGCGCGAACACACTATCGGCCGTGCTTTCTGTTTTTCTCCCACTGCTAAAAAAGGCTGTCATCGCGACTAATATAGTGTTATTTAATGTACTAAATAAAGTCTTTATTAAGTTTGCAGGTAAAATTTGTTACTTGACATCCATGTGTATGCGCGAAATGAACAAAAAGAGCGATATTGTGTTTACATTATCTGTCAGGATTTTATCGTACAGATTCGCAATAAAAGTTATTGTTAACTACACGGCCATCGCAAAGCGCCAACAACTCGGGCGTATCTCCGAGTTTCGCATGAATCGGAGAGAGGGTGCCTTCATGTTCGCTTTGCTTAGGGCGATAACGTCTGGCCATTTTGTTCCCTGCGCTTTTTTTTTTTTCTTCTCTGGAACGGGTTCAGGAGCGCCTCCCCACACGAGCTCTTGGCACGGATATAGCATTGACAACGCTAAGGCGACATTTTGTTTTCAGCTAATTCTTTTAATTTTTTCCGTGAACACGTGCTGTCAGTATCGGGTACTACTATAATAGTATGACTGTTTAGACATGAAGACATTGAGCAACCGTAATTGGAGATAACCTTTGCATACTCTCGTTCAAGCAGAAAAAAAACGAAACAAAAACAATCTGTCTATGGACTGGATTTTGTGTGAAAAACCTTACGCTTGAATGTGACGAAAAACCGTTGCACCCGAGCCAATTTACAAATCGAACACAAACCATTGCAGGGCTTGTTTTCTGGTGAATGCGGGTATTTATTCGTGATACTTAAAGCAGCTGTAAGGGAAATTTTGAGGTTACGCGATGGGCTCTGTAGGGACAAGAAAGTAAAGGGACGTTCCAGACAAAATGCTGCTTAAGCCCGTCGTCATTTTCATTCTTCAAGTGCAATACTATGCGAAAAAATGGCCGGGGGCGAACTTGCTGTAAATGTAATTAAAATAGCCGCATTCATATAATTTTCTTTTTTGAAAAGTGAGAACAGCGCGTGTTTTAGGAGCGGCATGTGATTTAATCTTAGGAAAAGCTCGTGTTAAGAAAAATCTAAAAAACGTGACAGGTAAGACGTCTGCTAAGCGGAATTGGCTAAAGAACTATAAACGTTGTCCAATCAGAAAAAAAAGTTTTACAGAATATTTATGCACTACATGAAGTAGCTTTTACAAGATTTGTATGTCGGAGGAAGAAACGATGCCTTTCTGTGTTTGAAACGTGTACGCTCGATAAGGTAACAAAACTAATCTAAGAGGCAGGTATTTAATTCAACCCATAATTGGGAAAATAAATAACGTTAAGCGAGGAGCTGTATTTTTTTTTTTAGGCACGGTTTTTGCGTTGATTACGAGTATATAGGTACTTTCTCACCACGGAGACGGTCACGTAACCTCAAAATCCTTCCTGCGGCTATACTTTAACCCCGGGCACAGATAGCCACATATTGACTAGCACACCAGCCCAGACATATATAGATGCATTTTTAAAGGCGCACATTCGCTATAATAGGTAGGGCTTTAAATCGTGACAAGCGAGATTAACCAAAAGGCTCAATGGGAATCAACCCACGGACCGAGTGATCCGCAGCCAGACAACATTGTTCTGCGCTACGTGGAGGAGGCTAAAGTGGGCGCAAGCAAGCTGGACTAAGCTAATGTCCCTGGATTTTGGGTACATGACGTCCTTACCTTCTTTGCCTGCTAGCCAGACACTAACAGATACTAACATACAGACAACCAAAACCTCGAAAGATGATTGGTTAATCGGTCTCCGTTGCCAAGGCAATCGCGATTTCAATTTTTAGAGCGCAGCTCTTAGGGGCCCGTTCCCGGCTTGAGCGGCGTCGGCGTCGGCGTAACCAAGGTCATCCCAAGGACACGTGGCCCCCAAGGTCATCCCAAGGTCACGTGACCCCCAAGGTCACCCCAAGGTCACTTACACCCAAAGTCACGTGACCCCCCTGAAGTCACGTGACCCCCCCGAGGTCACGTGCCCCCCCCCCCCCCGAAGTCACGTGACACCCCCAGGTCACGTGACCACCCCCAGGGTCACGTGACTTCGGGGGGCATCTGCATCGTCATCGTCATCATCACAGATGACGTCACCGACATCCACATCGTCATCGTCATCATCGCTGATGACGTCATCGGAGTCCGCAGTGACGTCACTGATGACATCATCGGCATGGTCACGTGACTCCCCAAGGTCACGTGACCCCCCAGGTCACTTCACCCCCCGTACCCTTCCCTCCTCCTCCTCAAGAGCTGCGCTCTAATTCGGTGTTACAGGGAGTTGTAAACGGCTTTCACTTTTTTTTCTTCAAATCTTTGAAGCTTCAGAATGGTCGTTCTAAACTGTAGCAAGTTACAGGTCAAGAATCTATACGGCGAGGGAAAGGAAGGCTGGTGAAGAAGAAGCAGACGGAACGCTGGGGAAGTGGGGGGAAGGGGGAAACATCCTCCTCTTTCCAGCATTCAGTCACCTTCCTTTCGCTCGTCATACCTTCTTTAGTTGCGACGGACTTATTGTCTCACCAAGATATGGAGTGACATCGTACTACACTCTAAGAAAAAAGGGAGGAGAAAGGTAGCAAAAGCGACTGTTCCTCCTTGTTGCGGACAAGTTGCCCAGAGAAGGGAGGAACGACAGTTCAGATGAAAGGAGGAGGGCGAGTTCCTCCTTGTTCAGTTGGCGCAGGGGTAGAACATCGCGCTACTGACCAAGTGTGGTCAACGGTTCGATCCCCAGAAAAGCGGGTTTTTTTTTTTTGTTTTTTTTTGTGAAGTTTTTTTTTTTTATTTTTGTTTACCAAAACACATATAAACAAACCCAGACCGATGAAAGGAAAATTAAAGTCCTTATTATTCTCCGAGACGTTTTCCTCCTCCAGGCAGACCGGAGAAAGCTTTCGCCCTCCCGACCCATCTTCTTTCGGTTTCGTTTTTCGAGCACATCGCGCACGTTGTTTAATAAATTAATGTTGAGTTGATTGAGCTTCAGCGGCAGCGAAGGCCGCCTGTAATTCCGTCTTCTAGTCCAAACGTGCAGAACATTTCGGTTGCGTTGACGTTTTTACCACTAATTTTATCAAACGAGCTAACGAAGCCGCTAGAAACAGCGAAGTTCCGGAGCAGTGCCAGCAGCGCTACATACACTGGGTAAGACGGCCGTCTCCAATTTGCGGGACACACGCGGAACTACAGCCTGCTACAGCAGCGAAACCACGAGGAACTGTGTCGACGTTTTCGACGTTATGGAAATCGCGGGAACTGCGTCCAAGGAAGGCAGGTTTTCCTGCCGGCTGCCTGGGTGCCTTCCGCGCTGAGTTCGGTTCCGTCGTCCCGTGCCGAGTGCCAACCGGCGTTCAACGTGATTCTTCTGCGTGTCAGCAACATCGTCAACGTGGTTCTGTATTTCTTCGTGTCAGCGACATTGTGATGGCAGTGTTGTGGGTTGTGAACAGAAGACTGGAATTATCGCCGATGTGACCGTGTGTTCGCGTATCAGTGGTGTAACAACAAGATGAGATGACGTAAACTGTCGGGCATTGATGCCGCTGGTCGGGCCGTTATCGGAGGGGCCGGGGTGTCGCAGGATGACATTCCGCTTTACATTAAAGAGTTTAAAACCACTTGAGGGATTATGCAGTCGATCGACGTGTGGATAGTCATGTTGGAACGCTGGTCTGAACGGTAAGCTCCTATCGTACAGTGGCCAATGTGACTGTCGGTCCTCGAGAGCGATTGCGCTCTGGGGAAAAGACAACTTTACGAAAGTATGACGGAAAGTACGTATATTTATAATGGAAGTTTAGCATAAAAAAAAAAGACAGGCAAAATCGAAAAAAAAACGCTATCCTTTAATTTACTGTTTAAATATATTACGGTTCCTGTAGAAACTGCCCTCTAAGTGGCGCGCTGGGATGAGCGCTAGAAGTTTTCGAGCTCGCAACGGCGCAGCTACGTACACTTAACAGTTGTCGGAAGTCGCGGCTTTGACTGCATTCAAGTTGATCGAAAAACGATTTCTGTGCCCGTGAAGCATCACTTCCAGCCAACGTTACTAAAACACTCAGTTGGGAAACTCCCCTAGGGACAGCCCTAAAAGTATGGCCCCAATCTGTCTCCGAGCACCGAGCTAATGACGAACACAACGCCACCATTTCTCCCGCAGCGGCCATTCGAGAAACTGCACGCGACTTCTATTTTTGGCTTTGACAGGGGTGAACCCCCATCGCCCCGGCGGTCGCGCCGCGTTGAACTTGACCCACTGAAGTTAAAATGCACCTAGGTCAGGACGTGCTACATGAAAGGCCGGCTGAGGCATGGTTTTATAAAAACAATATTAATTGTTCCGCAAAACCTTGCGAACTAAAGATGATAAAAACATCACGCGCCCATCATTTGGTACTAAACTCCAATAAATTCCATACAAAAAGAGTCTTTTCCGTTTGTTTTTACGCAAAAACAGGCTTTCAAAAAGCTCAAGGGGACCACAGTACAGACAAACGATAAAGAGTGGCGCTGTTGTCGCATTTAGCTCGGTCTCGGTGGACGCCAGCGGCCCAGGTTTCGACGGCGAGTTTCCCAACTGAGTGTTTTAGTAACGTTGCTTCCAGCTGAGTGGATATCCGCTCTAGAGAGATTAATTCAAGACGGAAATTGCAGCTTTGCGCGAACAGCACAAATAGAAAAACGAACACCACAATATAAATACTGGCTACGAAGGGCCGTGCGGGAAAACAAACTCATGGCTTGGAACCACATTGGAGCCGCTCGATTTATTGGCTTTCAAATAATTATGGCATGATCGAGCGTTTTCTTTTTAATAAGAGATTCATCCCTTGAGCCATTAAAAATAGCCTCAGATGTATGACATTGCTGGAAAAAAATGAACATGTTCGGAATATTTTTTTTTGCTTAGGGAGTCACCGAAAAATTCCGTACGTTCAAAACGACCACTATAAAAGACGGAAACGCAGGGCTCGGTAGTAGTGATCGGGATAGTGTGCTGTTGTATTGATGTTTGTATGTGCGATGCCTGTGTATGCGTTCAAAATATGTTGACCTGATTTTTGTAGTGTGTGCAACGTGTCTACATGTGTTAGAGATTCCGTACAAAAGGAAACGCAATTGTGGCGTAAAGAAATAAAAATATTTTTTTGTAAAACACGAATTGGGCGGTACCTAGCGCCACCTAGCCTAGCTACGTGCGATTACTCTGCTTGACCCTGCCATCTGGTGGCAAGCGATTTAACATCCTTTTACGCTACGCGGCTACGCCATAATTTCGTGTTACCGTGCCGAGATAAGCCAAGAGGTTGCTTCGGATTTGCTTTTTTTTTGAGAGCGGCTTTTGGTTTTGCGGGCGAATGATTTTCACTCCTCCGTGATGTGCGGTTGACGCAACGGTTGACGAAGGAATTGTGGCTCGAGGAATAGCAAAGGTAGGACATAAAGTGCGCGAACTGAGTGCCGGTTGTCTCCGTTGAACATCGCAGTGCTGACGATGAGAAGACTGAGTGACTGCATGCTTTCGAAACGTAAGTTTCTTTACCTGCAGGGGTAAAGAAACTTCGGAAATAAATACAGTTCGCGGAAAGCTCGTGTTACGTTTTTATTTCCTGCTCCTCTCGCTTCGTGCAATAGACTTAGTGTTCTCGTTAAGCCTTACCGAGCTCGATTTGCTCGATTCGTGGCCGCCATAATGAGATGCAGTCGACGGAGGAACTTTTCCTCCCCTGCTTAAGGGACGAAAGTTTCTCCCTTTCTGAAGGAACATATGTGTCAAGAGCGTTCCTCCCTTTAGGGAGGACTATACTGACCCTTTTTTCTAAGAGTGTAGCGTTCCTCGTCAATATAAGCGTCTCTGGCACTGTGTAAGCAATCGACATATTAACCATGCTTATCTCCGCAGATCTCTTACAGCGATGTTGTTCTTGCATATTTCAAGACAGGGAAAGAATTATTCGATGCGGCCAAGCACCGACGCCGTATGTTGTGGCAGTGGTGAAGGTGCGCGCTTGATTCGCCGTTGCGTGGATAACAATAGTTTTGGTATGCAAGAAATGTCCATATAAAGTAACCTGTCAGGTAAACGATAAAGTGATCATTCCATGGACAAAAATGGCAACCACACGGGGATCCAGTGACTTTGGACTAAGCATGACTCACGGGAGCTTGCGGTATCTTAGGAGACTGTCGACGCGCGCAGCTGATTCTTGAATGGTGAAGCCCAGCTTTCCACGTGATCACGAGGCTACGGGGCGGACCATAAGTCATAACGCACCAACAAATCCCTTCGTAAAAAGCTATACATTAAAAGTATACTTAGTGCACTAAAATTTACGCTTAGTAATAATAAAATAATAAAAATTTGATTTATTGTGCCCAGCAACAGCCGAAGCCTAAGAACTGGTACACTTGTTAGTAGTAAAACAAGGATACAAATAAATAAATAATAAGAAAGGTAAGCAGGGTAGACGTGAAGTATGTACTAAAATATGTGTACGGCATGTCTGACCGGGAACTTCGCAGGACTTGCGCCCGGTTGTTGAGATAAGAAGTGAATTTAACCACTTTTCCTCTTGGAACCTGCAGGAATGAATGTTTAAGGCTCGAAATATTTTATATACGCAGCCAAATATTTCAAAGGCTTGATTTCCAATTAACTTTGTAGTATTCGATATAGGCCTTTAGATAAAAGCCGCTAAATTGGGCTTCTTTTAGATATCCTGACTAGAAAAAGGAAATCTCAAGTTTTTTAACCCTGTACTACTTTCTAAACGGAAGGCAGCCTAAAGCCATATGTATTTATACAGTGTTTACTTCAATGTAAAATAACACAAATAATTCCGAGGACACCTAAGCAGTTCTGATGAGTTGTGAATGCGAAAGCGTGAATGTCGTTCTTCCGTTTCCTTAGTTCGTCTCCGGTGTACTGGCGTGGACGGCCACGTTTCGCTGCTGCCGAGGCGTAGCCTCCCCTATACTCACAAAGCCTGGCATTTCGACAACGGAGCCATAGAGTGCCCTGTCGCAGATTTGGAGCGAGAGGATCAGGTAGCACAGAGCATTTCTCGAGGGGCCTGTAGTCAGCGCACAGCTTTTGCAGCGGCGAGGACCCAAAATATGGTTTTCAAACCCGACGAGAAAAGAAGCGGCAGCGCGACGAACGCGAGGAGCACGAGCGAACATTCCATCGCTCGGGAGAAGTGTGTTTCGGCGTCTCGCCGCGATGGAGCGCCCGTTACGTGGCTCTCCTCTCATCCCTTGTCTTCCGCTCTACCTTTTCAATTTCGGCGGTTGCTTGTCGTGGCAATCTACCAGGCTTTGTCAGTATAGAGGAGGCTATATATATATGGCCGAGGTTAAGCGGCCCACGTGCTCCGAACTGGTGCGCGCTAGACCACTTGGCCTCCAATCCCCCTCGTGACGTCTTGAGTGGCTGGCGCCATGGCGGATTGGACTTTTTAAAGTATATGACTTCCTGATGGGCCGGCGCCAGGTCGGGTTCAAGACCTTCTTTAAATCATGTTACGTGACGTGCTGACTGGTAGGCTTGAGGTCGGATTCGGCTATCTTTTTGACACGTTAAACTCGTGACCTGTGTGATGACTGGTCCTGCACATGTCTCGCAATAGCCATCCGTTTTTGAGTGTTTTGTTATTTGCAAGACTTAAGAAAGAATTCAACAAACAGACAATGGTAAAAAAGTTACTCAGCTATCAAAAGGAATATTGCCCATCTGCATTATTTACTCGACAGGTATAAATGCGTCGCAAGTTCCCGCTTTCCCGGCCATTTGTTGCTGAGTCAACTCTCACTTGGCTCTATAAAGTATTCAGCGGTGCTGTGCAAATTGTTTCAGCTATATCTGCCGATGCAGCTCATACGATTTCACGCGAAATTTGCTCGTTTACACCAGGGCCTTGTTTTTTTTTCTATTCGTTCTTTTTGTTCAGAGAAAAGGGATTCATTACGAGAAATTTTGGCGCCAAACGTGAGGCCTTAGTATATATTGAAATCCTTGTCTCGTAAGCTTTACGTTTACCGCTGTTTCCGCATCAAACTCGCAAGTTGTCTGTAGCATACTTTGGTCGCGAGTTGAGTTGTTTTGGCTTCACAAGTGATTAAGCTAGTTGCTTCGAACTAACAACTTATTAAAAAGCGCGAATGAGGCAAAGAGGAAACATAGACCAGTCTAAGTGGTATGTGCGCCTTTTCTCCTTCTCGTCTCGTTCGCGCAGATGCTTCATATCATGCCAGTCTGCTTACGGCGCACGCGAAGCGCCCATACGTTTGTGGGCGAGCGCGGGCTTGTTTGTTAACAACGTGTAGGCGTAAAAGTCACGCCTCTCGTACATGGCCATTTTCACGGGGAAGTTGGTATGAAGGTCGCACCTTTGCATAAGTCGCCCATTTTGCAGGTCGGCAGAGTTACACAGGCTGCACACCTACGCTATCACGTTTCGGACCGTCTTCTGGTCTCTAGGACAGCAGGTCATCGACGCGATCTTTGTCGTTTTTACTTTATTCTAAATGTCGATACGGCCTACATGTTGCTCTGCATTCGTACTTATATATTAAAAAAATTCAAATAAGTCGTTCCGTTGTATAAAGGCTAGACCACACACTTGAAACTTCTTATGATTGAATGCATTACGATCTCGTATGATACTAATACTTCGCAGCGCACAACAGACAACACACCATCAAAACAGATACACACAAAGAAACAACACTCACGCAGCGCTGTTGTTTCTTTGTGTGTATCTGTTTTGATGGTGTGTTGTCTGTTGTGCGCTGCGAAGTATTAGCATGTTTAACCAACTCGCCCAAGCTGAAGTATTGACCTCGTATGATAACTTACGACATAACAGACTGGAACGCTGGTGCCATCCATGGGGTGACACTAACTGCATTCGACTAGAGCAGTGGTTCTCAACAACTGATGTTTCGCAGACCCCTGGTGGATCGGCGGAAATGATGGAGGACCCCGTTCGTGGATAGATGAAGGAAAAGGGATTTGTTAGTTATGATAGCGATTCAATAAATGGATATATTTAAGGGCTAGTGTGAATTAGACTTCTCTTATCGACATATACACGAGGAAATTCACCTGAAAATTGGGACGTTTATACTCAATCTGAAAGTAGACGACTTTTATTTCCGGGAGAGAGGGCTCGCGGACCCCTAGGGTGATTTTCCGGACCCCCATTTGAGAACCACTGGACTAGAGGGAAGAATTTGCAAGGTTTGCGAGATGAAATACACGTCCCATCTATAAGAAATTTTTATTTATAACATTTCAAAAGGTTTTCCAGCCGACAGTGGAAGAAAGAACCGCGAAAAAACAGGAAATATACGGAAATCGCAGATGTTCCACGGCTGCACGACAGATAACTCCGGTGTGTTCTCTTGATCGTCATAGGAGATCACAATAGGCCGTAACGCATTCTCTCGTAGGCAGGCACATGTGTGTGAACGGGGCCGAAAAATGCGATAGCTTTCAGTTTTCTTTGAAAGGCCCAATAAAAAGCCGAAGAGACGCCGAATTTTATGGTGACTCTTGGCGCGATGACTGACGTTTCCCCTTCGTTGTGCACCCCACAGGCAGTGCTGCTGGCAGTACAGGATCTGCTGCCTGGGCAGCGACTCCCTGGGTGGCCTGGGAGGACTGGGAGGCCTCGGGGGCCAGGGCGCCCTGGGAGGCCTCGGGGGCCTGGGCGGCCTGGGCGGCGGATTGGGCGGTGTCACAGGCCTGGGTGGCTTGGGCGGCATCGTAGGGAGTATCGGCTTCTTTCCGACTACCTACCAGCAGGGATACGACGCAAGAACCACCGAGGGCGAACTCGACCCTCGCGTGGCGCCCTTCAAGCGCTAACGACCGCCGTACATTGTTTGCATTAAAGTTGTCATTGTGCTACGATAGTGCGAAAAATCGTCCGACTTTGACATTCCGTCAACGGCAACGAAGGTATGATAGCACTTTATGGGGGTTTTACCGAGCAGTACTCCTTATCGGTACGGTTTGAAATCCGACACGCGGCGAAGGAATCACGAATGAACAAAGGCTGGTTCACACAGCCCCGTTAACTTACGTTACGTTGCGTTACGAAGGATCACGTGTGCTTACGCCACAAGTCACCGGGAAATTTGTGCCTCATATTAAGCTGCCAGTTCAAGTAGATGGCCTGGTGAATGACAATGGAGACACGGGTGTTTCGGTAACTTAAATTTAAAGTAAGAAAATAGTGCTTTCTGAACCTGCCTTTAACAAATGTACGCCTGATTGCCCACACCCAGTATCACGTATCCAACAAATACAGCAGTTGGGCTAATATAGTGATAATCAATGCGTCATATGTGCTATGAACGGGCTACATATACAACATCACCTAAGAAACTGAAATGTAATATGTACAAAGCCAGCACGAAAAATGAAGACATTCTTCAGGACAGAATAACAGCCGAAGGTCGAGCGTCAGTGATTGACATTTTTTTTTTTAAATAACTGGCACCACCTAGCAAAAGCCAGGTTCAGGAGGTTTTTATTTGAAAATACGTGAACATGTAGTCGAACGAACGCGGGCACTCCCTCGACAATGGAATAAAGATCCGGCTCGCACTACTGCGCTGTAGTGAGCTAGATTGGGCTTCCCCAAAGTATCTTTTACCCCATTGCAAATTTTCGCCTCCATGTTCGCTCTAAGACGCTCCGCTCCTTCTCTGCTTTTTAATCCGCCCGTTGTTTACCTATTTTCATACCGAAACTTCCTAAGCCGGCTACTTTGTAAAACCTTCGATTCGGTCACATCGTCCGGTTACTCACCCGCGAACTTTTTGCGGCCTTTTCAATATGTCTTCGAGATATGGACCCTCGCAATCGCAGAAGCGCCAAGACACCGCTGGATAAGTCAGGCCCAGATACAGTGTCGTCAGATAGGGGATCTGCCAAACCGCCAAATGGCTGCCACGAATAGCGAAAACAAAACCAAAGTGATAAAAAAAAAGCTAGCCCATATAGCCCAAAACCGAAACATCAATTAATATGCCTTTTTTTTCGGAATTCTTGTCACCTTTGACAACGGACCTCAGTTTCAACGACTGGTGAACTCCGAGTTTACACAGTTTGCGCGAGACTAGATGCTTCATCATCTTACATCCAGCCCCAAGTTTTCGCAGAGCAATGGGTTTGTCAAAGTTGGTGTGAAGATAATTAAGGCCAGTTGAAAAAAAACTGATGATGCCTATCGGGCACTGCAGGCATACCGAGCAACGCCACTGGGGAATGACTGAGCCCTGCGGAACTTCTCTTGGTTGCACCGCATTCGCACGTCCCTATAGTTGCAAACCGTCTTCTGGAGCCGAAAACTCCTGATCACACAGAGCTCCAGGAATGGGAGAAAAAGAACTTACACAAAAGCCAACTTCGACAAGAGACACGGTGCACGCCCCTTAAAGCTAATTGGGAAAGGGGAAAAAGTCTGGATCACTGACCAGAAGACTGACCGACTCGTGACGAGAGCTGCAGGACCACCCCGGTCCTACATAGTAAAGACGCCAAGAGAGGAAGTGCGACGGAACAGATTCCATTTGATACCAATCGAAACACATGCAGGTAATGCCCAAGCAGCTGAGGAGAGTGTCAGCAATTAAGAAACTTGGGCAACAGCCGCAGGGCACGTCCAAGCAGCTGACGAGACTCTGCAATCAAGAAATGCCGTGCCCGGTGCCGTCGACTTCCCAACTTCCAGTCACAAGAAGCGGACGCATAGTAAGGCCCGTCCAGAGGTTGAACCTATAGATACGAAAGAAAAGACAGAAAAATAAAGAGGGGGAGATGTGGTATAGGCCGTGGGGCTTAGGGGAAAAAGGAGTTACCCAGCTAACATGGCCGGCTGTGCTTTCTTTCCTCACCGGCTGCGAATGCTCCAGTTTCACACTCAAAACGGAGTAATCTGCTCCGCTGTCCACGAGTGCCGACGCGTCGTGGCTTTCGATAACAACGTTTAGGTTGTTGGGCACCGTTTCAGAATTGCCATTCCGATGGTTGTCGTCGCTAGAGCGGGGGCCCTCCGACGTTCTTGGGGGATCTTTCCCACTGTCGTCTTCGGCAACTCTACCTTGAGGGGTTGCCGTACTTAGTTTCCCCGGCGAGGCAGGGGAGACAGGCTTTCACGGCGGAACCTGCGAAGAGGCGATGCAGGGCGTCGCGGTGAAGGCAAGCGATATCCTCGGCGGAGAGACAGCTCAAGAGATGTCGAGCGGCGAAGGATATCGCTCGTAGTGGGACGCAAGGCGGACACGCAGAACAGTCGCAACGCTATAGACCAGGGGTGGCCAAGCTGCGGCTCCCGAGCCGCATGCCGCTCTTCGCGTGTTAAAGTGCGGCTCGCGGCTACCTCCCCTAGCCCCCCTCCCTCCCCCCCCCCCCCCCCCACACACACATACTTCCACGCCTCCCTTCCATTCGCACGAACACTTACCTAAAAAGAGAAATTGAACGCGTTTTAAATCAAAAGACAGGCGGTTGCTGTTTCTTAGTCTTGCACTGCTGCTACATTCGTACTGCTTTTGACTCGGGTGGATTGAAAGTAGTTGGAGTGTCGGTTATTGCTCTGGACAAAAGTTGCACCCCCCCCCCCCCCCCCCCCGCGGCTCTTGGAAGTTGAGTGGTTTTGTTTGCGGCTCTTGGGCCGGGTCAGCCTGGCCACCCGTGCTATAGACGGTCAGAATCCTGAAAGCAACAGAAGAGTGTCAAAAGAGGGCTGATAAAAATTAAATAGAAATCACCACGCCAGCTGTGGTCCACGGATGAATAATCCATTGACTACCACCAAAACTTTCTGTGGGGGAAAACACATCGCTGCGGTCTTTTTAGTATCTTTATTAAAATTCACCTAGCGGGTTCCTGGCCTAAACTGCGTATTGGACTGTTCAGCGAGTGTTGCTTCTACAAAATATGTTTTTAGAAATTTTTTAATGATAATATTGAATGACCATTCATCAAGTACTGTAACTAATACATCTGAAGACCTGCAGGGCTCGGTCTTGGGCCCTCTTCTTTTTCTGATGTGCATTAAATATTTGTTTAAATATTTCCTCTCATCTTAAACTATTCGCTGAATATGTTGCTCTTCACTTCACAAAAAAATAAAGAATTGTAAGGATCGATTAGGGCTCCGCGGGTGGGCCGTTAGTACCAGGGAGACTTGGCTGGTAGTAAAGCGTTGGCGTAAACACTTCCCGTGGCGGGCGGCTTCGAGAGACAGGCGTTCTTTACGACGCGAGGTTGGGAACGCGCGCTTTCTGCCGAAAGAATCGGAGCGTGCGTTTCAGGCCCGGAGAACGCGGTGGCTCTGGACGGCACCGTTTACACAACGCGTTTACATCGGTATGGTCTTTCTCGCCCACGTGTGGGGGGCCATGGCAGAACGGCAACGTCATACCGCGTCTGGCAGAATGAATGACGGGATGGATCACTTAGTCGGCGCTAACCACGCCGGGGACCGTTGTCCGCTTCGCCTTGCGAGAAATGGTTTTGCTTGCATTCGAACCAGCCTCACCTTTGGCCGTGAGGTCCATACAGACCGCGGGTTCTCACGCGGGAGTATAAGCAACTGCTTTATGGTGAGAAAGTTAGCCGATTGGCTGTGGTCTTTTGACCAGTGGGAAACGCCTGCCTGACGACGCGTCGAGGATTCGCCGGTCCACTTAAAGGGGATGGACAAACGTGTGACTTGCAGGGGAAACGCAGCAAGTGAGTTTAGTTTGTGCTGGTGCTCGAGAGATAACGCTCCGGAATCGAGTCAGGTCGTGGGATTCCGATTGACATTTGTCCCCGTAATCGGGACGTAATCCCACGAGCCAGCCAACTCCCGAGCTTGAGTTAGCTAACACCCGACCACCCCGTACAGGGGAAGTTATCTTTTCGCAGTATTGTTTCTCTTTATATTTTCATTCGCTACAAAAGCCTTAAATTGTTTATACAGACTGCTACGAGTGTAGGAAGAAAAGAACACACGTCTGAACCCGCTGACGGTCTGCATCACACTGCTTCTTTTTCTTTTTATTGGCATGGTTCTCTGCCTCTATGGTTTCTGGTGGCGCTAACAGACTCTTGATGTTATGGAGTCGCCGACGCGCCGACGCCAGCGAGCTCCAAAGTCCAAAGCGACCGAGCGAGAGCAACCGTTCGCGCGCGGAGCCCGAGATATAAACATCTGTCCCGCCGCTTCGCGCGTAACCTGAGCGCTCCGTACCAGAGGCGCCTTTCTTTTATTTCGTTTTATATTTAATAAACGAGACGTCAGTCTTCAGCCTGACTCCGGCACGAAAGGTTGTCTATGTGTGCCCTTCGCCAAAAAACGTAAAACGAAATACTTAACATTCCTCCCCCTTTAAGGTGTTCGCTCATTGCTCAAGGGGAGTAACGCTGAACGGGCCGTCTGTCTCTTGCGCTCCGTCTTAGAGCAGCGGGAGTCGGTTCAACCATGACGGGTGTGTCGACCATGGTTGGATTCCCTGGAGGGTAGGTTTTCTCTGTCGATGTAGACTGCTCCTCGGGTCGAGCCTGGCTCTGTGAAGTCGGCTCCGTCAGTTGCGAAGTCGGCTCCGTCGGTTGAAGCACAGAAGACTGTTCCTGAGGATGGGTCTCTAGCTGCGGTGGCTGTTGCATGGTGTTTGGTCGAAGATGGTCACCATGCCGATACCAAGATGTTCCGTCTGGAAGTTTGAGCCGAACAGAGGAGGCACTCACTGGTCCAACAACGGAAGCGGGCACCCAAGGTGGTCCGGGTCTAAATTTTTTTGCGTACACTTTTGTCCCGAAGTCCATCAGTGATACCCGACGGCAACCTTGGTCATCATATACTTGCTGCTTGAGTTGCTTCAACTAAACGGTAGTTTTCAGGTTTCGATGAATTAAGTTCAAAGGCGTCTTTATCTTCCTGCCCATAAGCAACTCACAGGGCGCGTCGCCTGTCAAGTCGTGCGGCGTCGTTCTGTATGAAAAAGTACTCTGGCCACGTGGGTCTTGAAATCGCCTGCTGCGCTTTTCTTTAGCTTGTCTTTGATTGTTTGTACCACTCGCTCTGCTGCTCAATTGGAGGCGGGGTGGTACGGTGGAACCAGCATTCGACGGATTCCGTTCCGACTTAAAAAAATCTGCGTATTGGCTGCTGACAAACGCTGGTCCATTGTCGGAGACGATGATGTCAGGCAGTCCATGTTGGGCGAAAACTGTCCTAAATACGGAAGTGGTAGCATCTGTCGAGGGTGAAGGAACAGGATGAACCTCTACCCACTTGGAGAAAGCATCTACCATGACAAGAAAATAATGGCCCATGAAGGGGCCTCCAAAGTCTACATGAAGCCTAGACCAGGGCTTGTCGGGAAATTGACCAAGGAGTAATTGGGATGCCACGAGGTGGCTTGTGATATGTTTGGCAAGTAGCACAGTTCTTTACTTGGTCTGTGATGGCGCTGTCAATTCCAGGCCAGCAGACATGGCATCTGGCAATCATCTTGGTTTTTTCAACTCCAGGATGTCCAGCATGCAGTAGTTGAAGGACTTGAGCGTGCATGAGCTTGGGCACGACCACACGCGATCCCCACAAGAGACAGCCCTCGTGCAGGCTAAGTTCATTGTACCTTGCAGCAAATGGGATGTAGTCTCCTCCCACTGGCAGCGGCGTTCCGGAGAGGACAGCGTGGACAACCTGAGAGATCATGGGGACCCTCCTTGTCATTCGAGCAATAGCTGCAGCTGATAGAGCATCAGGGTAGGCCCTCTCAAGCATAAACACGTCGGCTGGCGTCGAATCAGGCCCGTAGTTCGTTGGAAGAGGCAGCCTGCTCAGGGCCGTCGGCATGGCCTACCATCCTTCCAGGCTTGTAGGTTAGCTTGAACTGGTAGCTGGAAAGGGTCAGCGTCCACCTTGTAACCCGTGGAGACGCTTGACATGGCACGCCTCTGTCGGAGTTCATCAGTCCGAGCAACGGCTTGTGGTCTGTCACTGCTGTGTACGGTCTTCCCCAATGGTATTGGTGGAACTTGCTTACACCGAAAACCAAAGCCAGAGCTTCTCTGTCCACTTGACTGTAGTTCTGTATGCAGGAAGTAGCCGTCTTGAAGCGAACGCTACTGGTCGCTAACTCCATCAATCCCGATGTGTGCCAGCACAGCACCAACGCCATAGGGCGAAGCATCGCAGGTGAGTAGGAGGTCCTTTTTTGAATCGTAATGCACAAGAACGGGTGCAGTTGTCATGAGTTTCTTGCTTTCAACGAAAGCTTGCTCTTCTTCGTTTCCCCACGACCATTTCTTGCATGCCATCAGTAGAAGGTGCAATGGCCGTAACGTAGACGAAATGTTTGGCTAGAAACGTCGGTAAAAGTTAAGCAGTCCAAGGTAGCTTTGAAGCTCTTTCACGTTGCAAGGAGCAGGAGCTTTGACGATCGTTTCCACTTTGTTTGGGCTTGGAGTGAGTCCCTGCTTGCTCATGATATGGCCAAGGTACTCTACTTCAGGCCTGAAAAATTGGCATTTCTCCAACTTCACCTTAAGGCCAACATCTTGATGCCTCTGAAGAACGGACTTGAGGTTCTTCACGTGGTCTTGATCGTCAACTCCCGTGACAATGATGTCGTCGAAGTAGACTGCTAGCTTGGTAGGCCACGGAAAAGATTTTCCATTTCTTGTAGGAATATTGCTGGAGCAGAAGAATCTTCAAACGGAAGTCTTGTATACTGGAAGAGACCCATGTGGGTGTTAATGGTCACGAACTTGCGACAACCTTCAACCAGGGGCATTTGCTGGTACGCATCTCGCAAATCCAGCTTTGTGAACTTGGTTTCCCCTGACAAAACAGCCCACAGTTCTTCGACGCGTGGAACTGGATAGGTCTCTAGAAGAGACACAGGATTGACTGTTACTTTGAAGACCCCACATATCCGCACTCGACCATCCTTCTTTTGAACAGGAACGATGGGAGCTGCCCAGTCAAATGTCTTCACTGGCTCAATGACACCCTCACGTTGTAGTCTCTGGAGCTCTTGGGTGACTCTATCACGTAATGTAAATGGCAGTGGACGGGGCTTGCAGAATTGGGGCGGTGCCTCTGGAGTCACAAGGAGTTTCGCAGAAATCCCCTTAAAGGTGCCCAAACCTTCTTCGAAAACTGTAGAATACTGACCTATGAGGTCCGCAACATTAGAAAGGTTGTTCACTTGCTCAAGTCCTTTGAGGCTCAGGCCCAAAGCTTGAAACCAGTTGCGACCAAGCAACGTAGGTGAAGTACCAGAGGTGATGAACAGCGGAAGAACCTCACTGTGACCTCTGTAACTGACGTTGACATTTGCCTTGCCTTTGACTTGCTCGAGGCCTCCAGAACATACTCGCAGAAGGACGCTCGAAGAATCCAACTTGACATTGGGAAATTCTGCTTGAAACTTCTCTGCAGGCATCACCGAAACGCTGGCTCCGGCATCTAACTCCATGGAAATTGGTTTACCGAAGAGTTCAACGGTGACCAGAAAAGGTGGTACTGTTGATGCTGTACCCAGGTGTCACATGTCGTAGGCGTCAATTCCCACAACCTGACAAAGATCTTGCGGGGACGTGTCGCCGTGAAGCGTGTTCACCCGAGCAGATGGAGCTGACCTTGACTGCTCCCGACGAGCTCTTTCGGAAACTTTCGAATTGGGTGGGTTCCCACTCTTCTTCGAGTTGCACACAACAGAAAGGTGCCCTCGCTTCTGACAGTAGTGACATGTAGAATGGATGTGTCGGCACCGAGATGCCAGATGGCTTTTGTCTCCGCAACGATAACACGATGTGTCTGTCGCCGCATGCATTATCTTGTGCATGGAAAGAACGCTTGTACTAGCTTGAGCTTGACAGAGCTCACCAGCATCTTTCTTTGCAGATTCCATGGCGCGTGCAGTTTGTACAGCAACTTCGAAGGTGAGGTCCGGAATTTTAAGAAGTCGAGTCTGAATTACGGCGTCATTTATGCCACGAACTATTCTGTCTTGTAGCATTTTCTTCAGCTCAGCACCGTAGTCACAGTGCTCAGATAAACTCTTCAGCGCTGCAATGAAGTCGCTGACAGATTCTGTACCGGAACGAACCCTTGAATTAAAGCGGAAGCGCTGAACCACGGAGGACGGCGTAGGAGTGTAATGCTTGCCGAGAATGGCCAGGATCTCGCTGAGGGTCTTGTCTTGGGGTGCCTGCGGCTTGACCAGGTTCCGAAGCAAAGAGTAAGTCCCCGGGCCGCAGCAGCTCAGGAAAATGGATCTCGTCTTTGCAGCAGGAACATCGTAGGCAAAGAAGAATTCGTGAACTCGTTCCCCGTATGCAGGCCATTCGTCGCCTCCCCCCTCGAACGGTTTGATCCTGCCGAACGTCGGCATAGTCCTCTTTTTACCTCGTCGCCATTTTGTTACGAGTGTGGGAAGAAAGGAACACACGTCTGAACCCGCTGACGGTATGCATCACACTAGTTCTTTTTCTTTTTATTGGCATGGTTCTCTGCCACTATGGTTTCTGGTGGCGCTAACAGACTCTTAACACAGACATAATTCCAAAGTTCAACTGAATTAGTCGTCGACGGCCAAGGGAGCAACTTCGTCTTCGGCAAGACCCGCCCAGGCTCCCACAACGAAGTCCGTCACCCCATCCGGACCTGGCAACCCAGACGGTGCAAGGTGACCGGGAAAAAAGCCCGTACTAGGATGATGAAGATTATTTTAAACTCCAGTTAGGCATTAGTCGAGTATCAAAGAGTTGCAGTTAATGGAGCATAAAACTTAGTGCAGGTAAACGTAAAATGATAAGGTTTTTGAGAAAAAAAAAGTTAAGAAGACATGTGCTATATTAACAACGAACACATCAAAGTAACTAATTCAAATCGTTGTCTCGGTGTTACTTTTTCAAGTGACCTGTCATACAACAATCCTATCAATGCGATAACAAAAAAAGGCCGACAGCATGTTGGTATTCATTTGTCAAAATTTCCGGCGCTGCCCTTCGGCAGTAAAGGAAACTGAGTTTTTCTTATGTCCGTTCAGTCCTTGAATATGTGTGCATAGTCTGAGAGACAAAATGTCTTTTTGATCAATTACAACGAGTGCAAAGTCCCTGCGCAAGATTTGTCTTCAATAATTTTACGTTCAAAACGAGCGCCGCAAATATAAAATCGCAATTTAAATATAAACTGATGTCCCGCAGAAGAAATGACCTAAGACTAAAATTCTACTTTTTTATAGCGGCGCAACGTGTATCGCTAGAGATACCTATATTCGAAGTCCATTTTACGTGTCAGAAAGAGTGTATAATTAATTCAAAATTGCAACTCTTAACTCTTGTTGTGAATTAGATTTGTTCCTACAGCATTAGCATAGAATCTGCTTAAACAGAATCTGTTCCCAGCTGTATTTTCGTCCGACAAAGTGCTTTGAGACCCTCTCCTTGCTATAATGCCTCAAAAACGCTGCAGGTATTCATTATTATATAAGTTAATATTTCACAAAAATCTTAATTTTTAAAAATCTTTCCTGCCAAAAATTTAGTGAGGGTGTGTTTTCTACTGCTGGCAAGCAAAAATCAGAAATAGCCCTGAAGTAGTCAAATAGTAAACAACGGAATTTCGACACCAACTTCAACAAAGGGTAGCCCTAGATGGAAACACTGCTGATCTAAATTTATTTACTTATTTACCAATACTACTTATCCTCATTGGAGGATTTTCGTAGGGTGGTACAAAACACAGATGCATGACTATAGTGCAGAAAAAAACAGCTATACAGAGGATAAAAATATATAAAACAAACGGAGTTGATGAGACATGGTATTTTCACATCATGAGTGCTTCGACATCATCCATGAACTGTTTTAGCGAGCTAGCGCGGACAATGTGTCCGGGCAAACTGTTCCACTCCTGGACTGCTACTAAAAAGAAATGAAAATTTAAACCAATTATTTCTAGGTTGGAGCTCCCTGAAGAATTTCGCATGGTTTGAACGGGTTTCGCTCCATCATGGGGAACAAGGTACTTAGATGTTTCTGTTTTAGTCAAGTTATTGGCTAATTGATAAATTAGTTTCAATCTCGTGAGCTTCGCTTTTTTTTCTAATGGCTGCACGCCGAGCACTCTACAGACCTCAGATGGTGAATCACGCGTGCGAAACTGATTAGTAATAAACCTTACAGCGAGCCTCTGCACTTTGTCCAATTTGTGTATGTTCGTTTTTGTGAAGGGAAGCAAACAGGGCTGGCGTGTTCGAGCACAGGCCGAACAAGTGTCGCGTAGGCCAACAGTTTGGTAGCGCGGGAAGCATATTTTAATGCGAAAGCATTAACTCTCTCATGGAGCGAGGTGACGTCATCAGTTTGAAGCGCGAAAACGGTTCCTGGTTTCCGGCGCCTTCGGTTGTATTGGCTGGGTTGCGTCATTAGCCGCTGCTCCATAGCCGCTGCTCTATGGCTGGGTTGCGCCATTAGCCGCTGCTCCATGGCCTCCGAGATCCCGAAGCGCGCTCGCGCACGCAGCAGACGGCAAAGGGAGCGGACGAGCGTCTTGCATGCTTTCGCATTCACAACTCGAGTTAAAGTCCCTCCATCCTGAGAAAAGTGACGCCATTCATTGTTGTGGAAATGCTCGAGACATGTGCCGCGCGCCACTTCTGGGAAGAACATGGCGTCTGAAATCTAGCCCTGTTCTGTGCTGAGCCGCCATGACCTTCCTAAGAACTTCACGTTGCACGTGCCTCGTGCATCGATGCACCTCCAGGATCCTGAGTTCAAACCCCACACTCTAAGAAAAAATGGAGGAAAAAAGTAGCAACGGAGCGTCTTCCTCCCTCCTACTTGCGCGCCCCCAAGCGGACACCAGAAAAGGGCAGGAACAAAACGTTTTTCTCCTTCTCCAGGCAGACGGGAGCAAGCTTTCGCCCTCCCGACTTATCTTCTTTCGGTTTCGTTTTTCGAGCAGGTCGCGCACGTTGTTTAATAAATAGCTGTTGAGTTGATTGAGCTTCAGCGGCAGCGAAGGCCGCCTGTAATTCCGTCTTCTAGTCTAAACGTGCAGAACATTTCGGTTGCATTGACGTTTTTATCACTAATTTTATCAAATGAGCAAACGAAGCTGCTAGAAACAGCGAAGTTCCGGAGCAGTGCCAGCAGCACCACGTACACTGGGTAAGGTGGCCGTCTTCGGATTGCGGGACTCACGCGGCACGGAACTACAGTCCTACAGTAGCGAAACCACGCGGAACTGTGTCGACGTTTTCGACGTTATGGAAATCGCAGGTACTGCGTCCAAGACAGGCAGAGACAGGCAGGTTTTGCTGCCGGCTGCCTGGGTGCCTTCCGTGTTGAGTTCGGTTCTGTTTTCCGATGCCGAGTGCAACCGGCGTTCAACGTGGTTCTGTATTTGTGCGTGTCAGCAACATAGCAGCAACATCGTGATGGCAGTGTGGTGGGTTGTGAACAGAAGACTGGAATTATCGCCGATGTGACCGTATGTTCGCGTATCAGTGGTGTAACAACAAGATGAGATCGTAAACCGTCGGGCATTGATGCCGCTGGTCGGGCCGTGATCGGAGGGGGCGGGGTGCCGCAGGTTGACATTCCGCTTTACATTAGAAAGTTTAATACTGTTGTGTTTGAGTATTGTTTCAATAAATAGCGCGAGGCGGCGGGCAAAGAAGTCAGCGCGCGCCTGGGATGTGCGAGACGAAACGAGGGCACGGGACATTAAAACCGTTTGGCTCTGGAAGCTACATCGGCTGCACCTCGTCCTGTCTCTTGTCGTAAGCACCGTGGACGTAAGCCACAACATAATTGGCGACGAGGTATGGAACGTCCATCACGACTGCAACGGGCATCGTAGAAGGAATCCACCGGGCCACGGCAAGGACGAACGAACATGGCAGGGTTGGGAAGGTTCGACCCATTTGTGGAGGATGGTGACGAAGATTTTGAATCTTACGTCGAAAGATTCGAACACTACCTAAAGGCTACAAAGGTAAGCGAAGCCCTAAGGCTCTCTGCTTTTGTCACCGCCATTGACCAGAAACCGTACAAGACTCTTAAGACTTTACTCCATCCGGTCAAACCAGAAGAGAAAAGCTGGGAGGAGTTGGTGGCGGTTCGGAAAGGACATTACGCTCCGAGGCCGATGGTGATAGCCGAGCGGTTTAAGTTGAACCGTCGCTACCAAAAGGAAGAGGAGACGGTAGCCACTTTTTCAGTGGAGCTGAAGAGGCTCGCGTCGACTTGCGAGTTCGGCAGTCTCTTGGATGATGCTTTGCGCGACAAGTTCGTCGCAGGATTAAAAGACAAGAAAACACAGTCCGACTTGTTGAAGAAGACGACGTTGACGTTTGGTGCCGCGTGTGACATTGCTAAAAGCATCGAGCTCGCACGCAAGGAAACCATCACGTTTCAACCGTCGTCAAGGGTCGTCTAGCCAACGAGAAGACGACGACGTGAACGCGGTTCGGCAACATAAAAAAGAAACGTGGCGCAAGTCAACTAAGGGTCCACGAGCTTCCACGACTAAACAGACATCCGGTCATACGGGAGACACCACGTCTTCATGTTCCTACTGCGGACAGGTACACACTGGACAGCCCTGCAAGTACCGCAAGTACAAGTATCATGTCTGTAAAAAGGTCGGACACCTGGCAAAAGTTTGTAGGTTCAAAACAGACTCCGTTAAACATGTCACAAGTGATGGAGCTGATGATATGCAGCTTTACACAGCGTACGCGTGTGAAACGGGAAGGTGTAACTATGAAGTAGATGTTAAAGTAGCCGACAAGCTCGTAAGAATGCAGATAGACACCGGAGCGTCCGTGTCGGTAGTGCCAGAATCGTAGTGTGTGAAGTACTGGGCAAATATTCCCAAGGAGCCATGCAACCTTAAATTAAGAGCGTATGGGGGGAATTCTCTCACAGTGACTGGGAAGTCGTCAGTACCAGTCGAGCACAATGGACAGAGAAAGACACTTCCTCTTATTGTAGTTAAGGCACCAGGGGGCAACGTAACCCCGCTGCTTGGTCGAGACTGGCTAGAAGAGCTGAGGCTAGACTGGTCATGCGTAAACAGCGTAAGAGAAGAAAAGGAAGCAAGGCTCCTTGAGAAGTACGCGGAACTTTTTGGAGAAGGTGTGGGTTTGATAAAGGCACAACAGGTCAAACTGGTTTTGAAGGAACAAAGCACACCTGTCTACTGCAAACCGCGACCTGTGCCCTATGCGCTAAGAGAAGCTGTAGAACAGGAAATTCAATCATTAGTAACAAAAGGAATATTGGTACCAGTGTTGCAAAGTGAGTGGGCGACACCTTTGTTAGTGGTACCTAAACCAAACAAACAGGTCCGGTTGTGTGGAGATTACAAAGTAACCTTAAACCCAGTCTGTCGGACGGATCACTACCCTCTCCCGCTCATGGAAGATTTGTTCGTTTTACTGAGTGGTTGTAAGTAC
Organism: Ixodes scapularis; assembly: GCF_016920785.2. NCBI lineage: Eukaryota > Metazoa > Arthropoda > Arachnida > Ixodida > Ixodidae > Ixodes > Ixodes scapularis. The sequence goes on from NW_024609881.1 coordinate 26,898,904, forward strand.
TTTACCGTACTTGATCTGTCTACAGCCTACCACCAGCTGGAATTGCATCCGGAGTCACAAGATTTGGTCACTGTGAACACACACCTTGGCTTGTTTAAGTCCACGAGATTGCCTTATGGCATCACTAGTGCTCCTGCAATTTTTAAGTCCGTCATGGACAAAGTACTGAAAGGGCTGAGAAATGTCGCGTGCTATCTATACGATGTACTAATAGCGGGCGAAACTTATGAGGACTGCTACAAAAAGGTGGAAAGCGTGCTGGCACGGTTCAGCCAACAAGGCATCAGACTAAAGAAAGAAAAATGTCGTTTTTTTTAGACGTCTGTTCATTATTTGGGACATGTGATAGATCAACATGGAGTTCGACCATCGGAAGAGAAAGTAAAGGCCATACGGGAGGCCCCATGCCCCAAAAATGAATCAGAACTGCGCGCCTACTTGGGCATGATTAACTTTTATGGCAAGTTTGTGCTGAACATGTCAACCGAGCTAAAGCCGTTGTATGACTTATTACAGAAGGGCACAAAATGGCGTTGGTCAAGGGCAGAAGACAACGCATTCAACAGAAGTAAGGCGTGGCTTACGCATGAAAACGTCTTAATGTTCTATGACCCAAAAAAGGAATTGGGGCTTGTATGTGACGCTTCAGCGTACGGAGTGGGAGCGGTTCTTTTTCACAGAGTTGAAAATGAGGAGAAACCGATTGCTTATGCATCACAAACTATGAGCAAGGCTGAAAAGGGTTACGCCCAAATTGAAAAAGAGGCCCTAGCTGTTGTTTTTGGGCTGAAAAAGTTTCATAAGTATCTGTATGGCAGAAATTTCAGCATCTATTCGGATCACCAGCCGTTGGCAGGGCTGTTAGGTCATGGAAAACAAATTCCGGCGATGTCAGCAGCCAGGATGCAGAGGTGGGCTCTCTTACGTGCTGCCTACAGTTACAAGTGGGTTTATCGGAAGGGTAGCCCGATTCAGAATGCTGATGCGCTGTCACGTCTGCCTTTGCCCAACGTGAACGATAGCTCAGACTACGTCAGTTTCTTTTCGGCGGTGGATGAAGTGCCATTGTCAGCTGGTGAAATTAGGAGAGAAACTGAAAAGGATATTGCGATGAAAAGAGTGTTGTTTTTCACACAGAACGGATGGCCTTCACATGTGGACAATGAGGCATTGCAACCGTACTTTGTGCGCCGTCACGAATTGTCGGTTGACCAAGGGTGTGTAACATGGGGAAATCGAGTGATCATTCCCGAAGTGTTTAGGGAAAAAGTGTTGTTCCTGTTGCTTTAGGGACATCCAGGCACCACCAGAATGAAAATGCTATCACGTAGTCACGAGTGGTGGCCTTTGATAACATATGATGTCGAAAACATTGTCAAACACTGTAGCACTTGTCAACTAACGCAGAACGCGCCACCACGTGTTCCATTATTAACGTGGGGTTGGCCAACGCGCACATGGCAAAGGGTGCATCTTGATTTTGCATACCGGGATCATAACTGGTTTTTGATTCTCGTAGATGCTCATTCAAAGTGGGTAGAGGTGTTTCTAATGAGTTCCACTACGACAAAATGTACTATCGAAAGATTGCGAAGTGTTTTCGCCGCGTTTGGACTACCAGAAGAGGTAGTGACAGGCAATGGACCCCAGTTTGTGGCGACAGAGTTCGTAGAGTTTCTGTCGATGAATGGGGTACGCCACACGAAAAGTTCTCCGTACCATCCCGCCTCAAATGGAAGCGCGGAACGGTGTGTGCAAACCGTTAAGCGGGACCTCCTGAGGCAGATAATCGACGAGCAAAGGACGGGTGTACCGAAATCGATGCAACATCGAGTCGACCAGTTCCTGTTTGCATACAGAAATACCCCAACTGGTACGACCGACAGAACTCCAGCCGAGCTGTTTCTCTCTTCGAAGCCTAGGACCCGTCTGAGCTTCCTTCATCCTGAAATGGAGAGACGCATGAGAGGTCGCCAGCAACAAATCAAGACAGCCGCCGACATGAGAAGAGGCTCTTGGCGAACTTTTGAAGCAGGCGACCAAGTCCTCGTCCGGGGATCACGTCCGATAGATCCTGCATAGTTGGTGGGACGTGTTGTGAAGAAAGTAAGTGCATCAACCTACGTCGTGATAGTGCAAGATCAGCATCGGTATGTGCACGTGGATGATGTCCGTCCGAGACACTTCGAAGATTCGTCTGCACAGAGAAGAAATGTCGACACTCCGGCTGCAACACCACGAAGGGCGTCCGGTGGTTCTCGAGAGAACATGACAGAGCCTGCTGCCCTCGACATGGAGCCTGTTTCCGAGACAGCGGTACCGACCACACCAGTGCTTCGAAGTAGCATACGGCAACGTAGGCCACCGGAGAGGTATTCTTGTGTGAGTCAGCCAAAACATTGATGGGGAAGGAGGGTTGTGTTTGAGTATTGTTTCAATAAATAGCGCGAGGCGGCGGGCAAAGAAGTGAGCGCGCGCCTGGGATGTGCGAGACGAAACGAGGGCACGGGACATTAAAACCTTTTGGCTCTGGAAGCTACATCGGCTGCACCTCGTCCTGTCTAGGGTGCCTTCATGTGCGCTTTGCTTAGGGTGGAGACATCTGGCCATTTTGTCTCACACTTTTATTTTTATTTTTTTGTTCAGAAGCGCGTGAAAGAGCGTGTCCCTGCACGCGTTTGTGGCGCTGACTGTGCTATGGCGACATTTTGTTTTCGTCGATTTCTTTGTATTTTCCCCTTGAGCGCGACCTGTCGGCATCGGGTACTTCAAAGGGTGGCATCACCCTAAACAGAAGGACATTGAGGCACCCTAGTCCTGTCTCTTGTCGTAAGCACCGTGGTCGTAAGCCACAACAAATACCACTTGAGGGATTAGGTCCAGTCGATCGACGTGCGCATAGTCATGTTGGAACGCTGGTCTGAACAGTAAGCTCCTATCGTACAGTGACCAATGTGACTGTCGGTTGTCTCGTCCCCGAGAGCGATTGCGCTCTGGGGAAAGGGCAACAGTACGAAATCATGACGGAAAGTACGTATACTTACTGTGTGGAATTTTAGCATTAAAAAACAATAGTAGGTAAAATCGAAAAAAAAAAGCTACCCTTTATTTGGCTGTTTAAACATACTACGGTTCCTGGAGAAACTGCCCTCCAAGTGGCGCGCTGGGATGAGCGCTAGAAGTTTTCGAGCTCGCCACGGCGTAGCTCCGTACACTTAACACCTGCCGCAAGTCGCGGCTTTGACTGCATTCAAGTTGATCGAAAAGCGATTTCTCAGCCCGTGAAGCATCACTTCCAGCTGAGTGAATATCCGCTCTACAGAAATTAATTCAAGACGGCAATTGCAGCTTTGTGCGAACAACACAAATGGAAAAACAAACACTACAATAAAAATACAGGCTACGACGTGCCGTGCGGGGAAACAAACTCATGGCTTCGAACCGCACTGGAGCGGCTTGATTAATTGCTTTCAAATAATTACGGCGTGATCGAGCGTTTGTTTGCTTTTTAATAAGAGATTCATCCCCTGAGCCATTCCAAATACTCTCAGAGGTATGACATTGCTGGAAAAAATTCAACATGCTGGTAATATTTTTTATTGCTAATTCAGTCACCGAAAAATTCTGTGCGTTCAAAACGACCAGTATAAAAGACGGAAACGTGGAGCACGGGTGTAGTGTTCGGGCTAGTGTGGTGTGCCGCTGTATGGATGTCTGTATGTGCCATGTATGTGTATGTGCTCAATGTATGTTCACCTGATGCTTGTACTATGCGTAATGTGTGTATAGTAGAGGATTCTCATGCGCAATAGTGGCCTAAAAAATGAAATTACTTTTTGTAGAACATGAATTGGGTGGTACCTAGCGCCACCTAGCCTAGCAAATTGCAATTACTCTGCTTGACGCCGCCATCTGGTGGCAAGCGATTTAACCTTCTTTCACGCTACACGATAAACAGCGGCTTCGAGTTTGTTCTTTTGAGAGCGGCTTTTGGTTTCGCGGATTGGTTTGCCATTTCTCCGTGATGTGCGGTTGGTGAAAGAATTGCGACTCGAGGAACACCAAAGAAATAAGGGCAGAAAGGAAGACAAAGAATTTAACCTGGGGTATTTTGTCCCGGTTTGCTACTTTGTTTTGGGGGAGAGGGGTGTGAGGATTAAAAGAGAGAAGAAAGGAACACCAAAGGTAGGACGCAAAGTGTACGAAGTAACTGTGTATCGGTTGTCTCCGTTTAACATCGCAGTGCTGTCGACGAGAAGACCGAGTAACTGCTTTCGAAACGCAAGTTTCTGTACCTGTGGGGGGAATCTGGCTTCGGAAATAAACATGGTGCGCGGAAAGCTCTTGTTACGCTTTTATTTGCTGCTGCTCTCGTCCCGTACACGAGGCGTACCGTCCTTGTTAAGCCTCACTGAGCCCGATTTGCTGGATTCAGGGCCGCCATAATGAGATGCAGGCGACGGAGGAACTAGTTGCTCCCCTGCTTCAAGGACGAAAGTTTCTCTCTTTCTAAAGGAACATAGGTCACAAGACCGTTCCTCCCCTAAGGGAGGACTATCCATACCCTTTTTTCTAAGAGTGTGTAGTATCTTGCGAAGCGCATCGCGTATGACGTCACATTGATAGTGCGTCGCTTATCTCTATATAAGCGCTGGGAGCCGTATGCTCCGTGTTCTTTTGGTTACGCACTGGCGTGTTCTATAAACCGTCTACGTTGGTCGTCACTCTGGCTCTGCCTCGTCGCTCGCGGCTACAACATACTGGCGACGAAGAATGGGATAAAGGATTCCGCCGGGTTGCAAGAAGCCACTAGCGGCGGTCCCGGAGCAGGCTGCGAAGAGACTGGCAGGATGGCGACGATTGGAAGGTTCGACCAGTTCATCGAGGACGGCGACGAAGACTTCGAGTCCTACGTGGAGAGGTTCGAACACTTCCTGAAAGCCTCGAAGGTGAGCGACGACCTGACGGTGTCAGTGTTCATAACGGCAATAGGAAAGAAAACCTACAAAACTCTAAAAACTTTGCTGGAACCGGAAAAGTCGGAAAACAAGACATATGCACAGCTAGTGCTGACCCTGCGAGGGCACTACGTACCAAAGCCCTCTGTCATTGCAGAGCGGTTCAGATTTAACCGTCGCTTCCAGCAAGAAGGCGAAACGGTGGCAGCTTTCGCGGTAGAGCTGAAGCGGTTGGCGGCGTCCTGCGACTTTGGGGCGTTTCTGGACGAGGCTCTTCGGGACCGTTTCGTGGCCGGGCTCTGTGGCAGAGGAACTCAAGCTGAGTTGCTGAAGAAGAGCAAGTTAACGTTTAAAAACGCCTGCGATATCGCAAGGAGTATCGAGTTGGCCAGCCAGGAAAGCCGGGATTTGCAGCCCAGCGTGGGGAAAGAGACCGTCAGCGCTCTTCGCCACAAGCCAGACAGCGGGAAACGCCCACCGCGCCGGAGGGAGGTACCGGCTACAGTACCCGCAGGGGCAAGAGCGACGAAATCGCCGGACTGTTTCCGATGCGGTTCAGCGCATGAAGCGTATAGTTGCAAATTTCGCAAGTATCGTTGTCATTTTTGTAAACGTGTTGGACACTTAGCGAAAATGTGCAAGGATAAAAGCAGAGACGCTGCGAACGCAATAGCTAAGGACAGTGACGGGGGTGAACTGGTGTTGCACAATATCTACTCCAGTGAGGGCCGCACCGGACTTTACGAAATTTGTCTGAAAATTGAGCAGAGAAATGTCCGCATGCAGATTGACACGGGGGCATCCGTATCAATATTACCAGAGGCACTGTATAAAAAATACTGGCCCAGTCTACCGAAAGAGCCGTGCAGTCTAAAGCTAAACACTTACGGGGGTACTCCACTCTCGGTAACGGGGAAGCTAACCGTTTCGGTAGAGCACAACGGTCAGCGTAAGCAGCTCCCGTTAATTGTCGTGAAGACAAACGAGAATACCAACACTGTGCTGTTGGGACGTGACTGGCTGGCGGCCCTTAAGTTGGACTGGTCTAGTGTGCATGGGGTTTGCTTGGACAAGGTAACGGCGTTGCTTGAAAAGTACGCTAAGCTTTTTGAGCCTACCCTTGGCCTAATCAAGAACAGCGCAATTAAATTAGTGCTTAAAGAGGGTAGTACACCAGTCTTTTGTAAAGCGCGTTCGGTTCCATTTGCGGTTCGGGAAGCAGTGTCGTCCGAATTGCAGAATCTCGTAAAAACAGGGGTGTTAGTACCTGTTCAGAAAAGTGAATGGGCGACTCCACTAGTAGTCGTGCCTAAACCGAACAACCAGGTCAGAGTGTGTGGTGACTTCAAAGTGACGCTAAACCCATGCCTTAGAACGGATCATTACCCCCTTCCCGTCATGGACGATCTGTTTGCAAAAATGGCCGGGTGCAAATATTTTACTGTGCTTGATCTATCTACGGCATATCAGCAGCTGGAATTGCATCCGCAGGCGCAGTCACTAGTCGTGGTCAACACACACTTGGGGTTGTTCAGGTACACGCGTTTACCCTATGGCATAACGAGTGCACCTTCGATATTTCAGGCAGTCATGGATGACGTGTTAAAAGGGCTGGATCGCGTAGCGTGCTATCTGGACGACGTGCTGGTAGCTGGAGCTACGTTTGATGAGTGTTTCCAAAAGGTGGAAAGTGTTCTGTCACGGTTTCAGGACAGGGGCATACGGTTAAAGAAAGAAAAATGCAGGTTCTTTCAAACGTCGGTCTCGTACGTGGGGCACGTTCTTGATGAAAAGGGCATACGCCCGTCAGATGAAAAAGTAAAGGCAATAATGGAGGCGCCGTCACCAAAGGATGAATCACAGTTGCGGGCCTACCTGGGGTTGCTTAACTTCTATGGGAAGTTCGTTCCTAACATAGCCGCCAAGCTAAGGCCTTTGTATGACGTAGGAAACCAGGAAAAAGGTTTCAACTGGTCACTTCAGGCAGAACAAGCATTTCAGCAAATAAAACGTGGCTAACGGGCGAGAATGTTTTGACATACTACGACCAACAAAAAGAGATTGGGCTTGTGTGTGACGCGTCAGCGTATGGCGTAGGCGCCATTCTGTTTCATAAGAATGGTAAAGATGAAAAGCCAATTGCATACGCGTCTAGGGCACTGAGCAAAGCAGAGCAAGGGTACGCTCACATCGAAAAAGAGGCTCTCGCTGTTGTCTATGGGCTCAAGAAATTTCACAAGTACCTGTTTGGGCGTAGTTTCGTCATTTATTCAGATCACCAGCCATTAGCTAGCCTTCTGGCGCACGGCAAACCTGTTCCAGTGATGTCAGCGGCACGCATGCAACGCTGGGCTTTGTTGCTAGCGGCATACGATTACAAATGGGTGTATCGTAAAGGCAGCGATATTGGAAACGCTGACGCGCTGTCGCGGTTGCCGTTGCCGAATGATAAGGATGTTTCAGATTATGTACATTTCTTCTCAGTTGTCGATGGACTTCCCTTGTCTGCTGACGCGATCCAAAAGGGAACGAGCACTGATAGGGTGTTATCGAAAGTGTTGATGTACACGAGGAGTGGCTGGCCTACGCGTGTAACGGACAGTGAATTGTCCCCGTACTTCGTCCGCCGGCATGAGCTGTCCGTAGATCAGCAGTGCGTTACGTGGGGAAATCGTGTGATTGTCCCTCGCCGCTTGCGCAAACAAGTTTTAGCGCTTATGCACGAAGGTCACCCCGGAGTTACGCGCATAAAAATGCTCGCGCGTAGCTATGTCTGGTGGCCTCAGTTAACACAAGACATTGAATGTGCTGTTAAAAGTTGCAGTACCTGTCAGTTGACGCAAAACGCTTCACCGAAGGCCCCACTACAAACTTGGGGTTGGCCGAGCCGCAGATGGCAACGAATCCACCTGGATTTCGCATTCACAGACAACCAGTGGCTTTTGGTGCTGGTGGATGTACACTCCAAATGGGTGGAGGTGTTCGTGATGAGTTCAACAACGGCAGAAAAGACTATGGAAAAGCTTCGGAGTGTGTTCGCGGCGTATGGCCTTCCGGAGGAGGTCGTTACGGACAACGGGCCGCAGTTCACTGCGAAGAACTTCACAGAGTTTCTGCTCAGGAACGGAGTGCGTCATACCAGGACACCTCCGTACCATCCGGCATCAAATGGAAGTGCTGAGAGATGCGTCCAGACGGTCAAACGGGATCTTCTGCGACAGCTTCTCGACGAAAACTCTTTGGGCGTCAGGAAGACCCTACAACACCGTATAGACCAGTTTCTATTCAGGTACCGGAACACCCCCACCACGACAACGGGGCAAACGCCTGCTGAACTGTTCCTGTCGTGGAAGCCCCGCACCCGCCTGACCCTGCTACAGCCAGATCTGGAGAGACGTATAGCAGATCGTTTCTTTAAGATCAAGAGCCAAGCTGACGACAGAAGAGGGCCGTGGAGGTCATTCGAAGAGGGCGAAAGAGTAATAGTTCAAGGCCTTCGTCCGGGGGAGGCAAAGTGGCTACCTGGGGTCATCGAAAGAAGGTGCAGTGCCGTTACGTACATTGTGCGTGTGGGACGCGGGACCAGGTTTGTGCATGCAGAAAATTTACGTCCTCGTTATTTTGAAAGTGACGAACAAGGGTCCCGGGAGCCTTCATGTGTGGTACCCAGTTCGATTCCAGACCGTGTGCCGGAGGCGTCTGCTACGAGTCCTCCTCTTCCTGCGTTGGAGTCTCCGAAAGCGGCTGCAGCACCGCCAGAGCCACCCGAAGACTCAGCCCCCTTGGGTCAGCGGAATGCAAGTCCCCGCCAAGGTTCCGCACCGCAGTCCCCTCTCCGAGAACCGGCCTCTCCTCAAGGGGCAGAGACTCTTCGACGCAGTGCTCGTGCGAGAAAACCTCCCGATTGGTACACGCCCTAACATTGAGTAAACAAAATTTCTGGGGAGGAGTGTAGTATCTTGCGAAGCGCATCGCGTATGACGTCACATTGATAGTGCGTCGCTTATCTCTATATAAGCGCTGGGAGCCGTATGCTCCGTGTTCTTTTGGTTACGCACTGGCGTGCTCTATAAACCGTCTACGTTGGTCGTCACTCTGGCTCTGCCTCGTCGCTCGCGGCTACAACAGAGTGCACCCTGCCCGTTTCAATCTGGATGAGCATCCTAACGGCGTGCGGTCGTGTATCACTTCTGCGTGAGGCACGTTGAAGACCCCAGGCTAGCAATTGTACTGCACTGGCTAAATTGCTCATCTACAGCTGGGGGACTGGTCGCCCGTTGAGGCAGACCAAGTTCTAGGCTGCATAAACAAAAACGCAACCCAGTTTTTTAGAGCGCAGCTCTTAGGGGCCCGTTCCCGGCTTGAGCGGCGTCGGCGTCGGCGTCGGCGTCGGCGTCGGCGTAACCGCAACCCTCGTAACCCTCGTGAGGGTTACGAGGGTTACGAGGGTTAATCTCATGAGGGTTACCCTCACGAGGATCACGAGGGCCACGAGGGTTACTTACCCTCTAAAGGGTTACCTTCACGAGGGTTACCCTCACGAGGGTTACTTACCCTTGTAACCCTCACGAGGGTTACGAGGGTTAGTAACCCTCGTGAGGGTAACCCCCGTGAAGGTAACCCTTTTGAGGGTTACGAGGGTTAGTAACCCTCGTGAGGATAACCTTCACGAGGGTTACCCTCACGAGGGTCACGAGGGCTATGAGAGTTACCCTCACGAGGGTTACTTACCCTCGTAACCCTCACGAGGGTTACGAGGGTTAGTAACCCTCGTGAGGGTAACCTTCACGAGGGTTATCCTCACGAGGGTCACGAGGGTTATGAGAGTTACCCTTACGAGGGTCACGAGAGTTACCCTCACGAGGGTCACGAGAGTTGCCCTCACAAGGGTTACTAGGGTTACCCTCACGAGGGTCACGATGGTTACCCAGGTCGTGACCCCCCCTGGGGTCACGTGACCTGGGGATACCCCCCGAGGTCACGTGACCCCCTGTTGACGTCATAGCCACTGATGATGTCATCATTGACGTCACTGATGACGTCACCGGCATCCGCATCGTCATCGTCATCATCACTGATGACGTCATTAGTGACGTCACTGATGACGTCACCGGCATCCGCATCGTCATCATCATCACTGATGGCGTCATCAGTGACGCTACTGATGACGTCATCGGTATCGTCACGTGGCCCCAGGTCACGTGACCCCCCGACGTCACGTGACGGCCCAGGGTCACGTGACTCCCACAAGGTCACGTGACCCCCAAGGTCACGTGACCCCCCGCCCCCCGAGGTCACTTGACCCACCCCCCAGTACCCTTCCCTCCTCCTCCTCAAGAGCTGCGCTCTAATTCGGCGTTACAGGGAGTTGTAAACGGCTTTCATTTTTTTTGTTTAAACACGTTGGGGTTTTAGGCTAAAGGCGAGCGCAATGCCGCAATTCCTCCCGTAGCGGCCGTTCCGGGAGCTGCAAGGCCACACGTTTCGGTTCAGGTCGAGTTGAGCAAGGACCAGTGGCGCCACCTCGCAGTGCCATTTCGCAGTAGCTACGTAAACTAATTTTCATGTGTTGACTCGTTGCTAAACGGGGCACTGTTATCGTATCCAGTTTGGTCTCGGTGGACGCGAGGGGTCCTAATGCGGTCCGGGTTTCAAGGGTGAGTTTCCTAACTTAGTATTTTAAAAACGTTTCAACGTGTATTCCACAACATCAAGTTTGCTAGTCTTAAAAAGCTTTTATTGTAAGCTCGTTCTGATCATGCGCTATAAGCAGCACTCACAAATATAACGTCCAGTGAATACTCCCTATTGGCGACGTACACGATCGAGAGCGTCGCTGTGGTTGGCCTTCCACGATTGGCTGAATGCTGACTTCGACGTCAGCAAAGGATTTCTCATCGGTGGAAATAAGAGGAATGTAAGAACTTCAATTTTTACGATGTTGGCAGTGTTGGTTTCAGAATGATTTCAAGCTTCCACCAAACTCATTACAAACACCATCGAACTTGTTGTTCGCAAGGTAATGACGTCACAAGAGGTATGCATAGATGATAGTTAGATGAATAGAGAGATGGGGTTTACTTGCGTGCCTGCAAACAGCCAAGTGTCCTGAGCACCAGTGCACTATCCTGTACACCAATGCATAAAAGTATATGATAAAAACACAATCAGGCGAAAAAATGCGGAAGCATAAAGGCCCGTTCACACTCTTGCGACCGAGTACGACTGAGAGAGACGAGATCTCTTACAACTTCTTAAATGTTTCTAGAATGAGGGAACACACTGACATTGTGGCGCCATCTATGCGGTGACCCTAGAACTGCATTTCACAAAAGCGAAGGTTTTGCGAGATTTCCGAGGTCAAATGTGCGTAATACCCATAGAAAGGCTCGTTTATAACATTCACAAAAGCTTTTCGAGCCAAAAAAGAAAGGATATTGCGCGAGAAATAAAAAAAAATATGCCGGACCGCCGAGCTTACACTGCTTCCCAATAGATGGCGCCAGTGTGTTCTCTGGTTTAAGAAGTTTTAAGGAACCCAGGTTTAAGAGGTCGCAAGCAGTCGCAAGAGTGTGAACGGGCCTGTTCTCTGGTTTAAGAAGTTTTAAGGAACCCAGGTTTAAGAGGTCGCAAGCAGTCGCAAGAGTGTGAACGGGCCGTAAGTGTCCAATGCAACGCCGCGGAGTGATCCGCGGAGTTTTGTGGCACGAGTAATGTTTTCGAGTTGTGGCAGAAGCACCGGCAACGATGCGGATGCTAGAGGCGACGGCATGCTCGTCGGTGGCGAGACGAGCAGAACCACCACCGACAATGTGGATGATGGAGACGACGCCATGTTGGTCAGCATCGTGGCAAGCAGAAGCCTCCAAGCGCGCGCCAACGTGTCCGTTTAACCGGCGCGGGGCCCGTAGTGGTATGGGGTTGCGGTGGTTAGTTTTATTGGCACGCTGGCGGCACGGACACGCAGGGTCATCTGGCGGCGGTCGTTGAAACTGACGCGTGCAGCGACCAATGGGAGCCTCGTCGTCGCGCGCCAGCCAATGGGACCCTTGGGATCAGGGAAACCAGGTGCCGTTTTCGCGCTTCAAAGTGATGACGCCGGTTCGCTCCATGGGACAGCTAATGCTTTCGCATTAAAACGGCGTCGTGAGTCTGTTGCAGAAGTCAGCAGCTGGGCATCAGCAGCTGGCTACAATCAAGAGAACCACGCACAATTTGACACAGGAAATGCATGTCTCTTGCAATTCGTCTATCGTGCAGAGGCACTAGACCGAGGTCAGTGAGCAGGGAATGGTAATTGTAGAAACGACGGCGGCCAATATATAGATCGTATAAAATTCGTATAAACTTACGCTGAAAGTTTTCAATAAGACTACTATGTAACATCGTTACAGAGTTCCAAACCACAGACGCGAACTCGAGGCGTGGTCTAACCAATGCAAACGACACTCAGAGCGACGATTTTTATTTTTTTTTTGTCAGCAGCGAAATTACATTTAGTTGGCGAAGTCCTTGACCAACAATGCGAGAGACGTGGAGGCGAAAATCCAATCTCGAGTTCACAAAGACATCAAAATCCCGTACATAGACAAGCCGCAGCACTTGCTCTTCAAATATAGTGTAGTGGAAGACTATGCTCCCCTTCTTCCTGGTAAGGGACATTAGTGCAGTCTTTTTTGGATTCAGTTGAAGTCTATTTGTTTAAGCACGAATGTTCAACGGAGCGGATGTCATTTTGTATCTGAATACAGTCATTCACAATGTCAACGACACGGAAAAATTTAATGTCATTGGCGAACATTAGCACTTTCGAGTTTCTGATGGAAGATCGTTAACAAATATCAAAAACAGGAGTGGTCCAAGGTTAGAACCTTGTGGTACGCCATATAAAGATGCAAATGTCTCCGATAGATAAATAAAAACATCTAACATAATTATGGCGATTTGAAAGGTAACTTTCAAACCATACGCAATGCAAGGTTCCATAGTCCGCATTCTTTTAATTTCAGCGAGAGTATCTGGTGGTCAACCTTATCGAAAGCCTTAGTCATGTCAAAGTAGACTGTGTCCACCTGACCACGGTTGCATACTGCAGGACCACTATGACCGAGGAAAGTAGCTAAATTTGTCCCCACTGATCTGCCTCTGAGGAAACCGTGTTGCAAAGGTAAAATTTTTTGTTTCAAATATGAGCACAAGTGTTCATACACCACCGTCTCAAAAACCTTTGAGAAGCCAAAAAGAAGAGACACAGGGCGGAAATTATTGACATTACAAGGATTTCCTGACTTGAAGTCTGGTATTACGACTGAAACTTTCCACTGAGAAGGATAAACCCCATACTGTAAAGACAGATTAAATGTAGGTGTCAGGATAGATATAAATATTTCAGCACATCCTTTGATAATAAAATTAGGATTGTCATCACAGCCAGTTGAAAGTTTTGATTTGAGCTTCCGTATCGAGCACCTCACCTCATTCTCGGTTAGATTGTGGTATGCTAAGAACTCAGCGAATTCCTCAAATTCGAAATCATTAGGAATACTGTCACGTTCCAAAAAGCAAAAGCTAAAGGGATCAGCAAATGCTTGGCTCACTTCTTGTGGCTTGCATTAAATCTTATCGTCAAATTTTAACACAGAAGCGCTGACACTATCCTTACTTTGGGCCGGAGCATAATTCCAAAAGCAACTTGGTTCTTTGCTAAAATTGTTTTCCAAACAGCTGTGATAACGAGATTTATCTCGAGAATAAAGCCTCTTAACTATTGCTCTGCAGACTGAAAACCTCTCATACCAATATTCACAATTTGACTTTTTATAGAGTTTGTGGTAACGCTGCTTTTTACACATATAATATTTCAGGACAGATGAAAACCACTTAGGAAATTTTTATTTCCTTGGACACTGTTTAGGTATAAATTCTCCTATAGCCCGCTAGACAGTTGATGTTACTAATTCGACACGAGAAATAACTTCCGAAAGGTGGAAGAGGCAAGCCCCGAAGACGATTGTATAGGCCGAGATAATCGCTACGCGTATAGATAAACTTCGGTAGTGACTGCTCACGTAGTATTTGAAATGATAAAAAGAAACATAGTGTAAACGGAGGGTGAGAATAATCGACTGGGACAAGCGTCTCTCGTGTCTCTTTCACGTCGAAGACAGATACATTCGGTATGATCAAACCTAAAGCATTTCCAGCACAGTTTCTCATCGTATTTTGCTGATGCAACCCTTTAAAATAGATAAAATTGGTCAGGCACTCTACTTCATCTCGTACTACAGCGCTGTCACTCTGGGCGAAACCGGTTGACCAGTCGACCTGGTTAAAATTTCCGTAAGCGTGTACTTTGTACTTTTCAAAATCAATCCAGTTCTCTAGGTCTGCAAAATGGTCTACAAAAACACATACGTCAGAATTAGGCGGAAAATAATGCCGGTATTTTCCCCCAGACACATTCCCTATACGTCTCAAGGTACGAGGGCGCCACCAAAACATTTGCCACTTACCGACAATTACAGACATGGCGCCTCACTGGTGCCCATGCGGGCAAGCATGTACAGCGTGCGCGTGAATGTAGCATTGAGAAGCTTGTAAATGCATGAGCTTGGCATCACGAGACGCAAAGGCGGCCAGATGCCCTGTAATTCTGTTGGGCTGCCGGGCGTTTGGAAAGAGTTTTGCGCGCCATGAATCTCGGAGGCCATGGGGATATTATCATATTGGTGCTTCTCGCTATACATTATTTTCGGTTACAAAGAAGAATATGCAATGCTCAGAATTTCGCCCGAACAACCATCGCTCGTACAATTTGATTGTATACTTCTGGATGGATAGCATACACCACGCGAATATAACCTGTCAGCTGCGATACGGCGCGGGAAGCCAAGACGAAGAAGAGGAAAACAGTCGGGCACAGTTCGTTCTTTTATTCCTTTCATGCATGCGCAAAGCCTCGCAGGTAAGCGACTTTAATCGAAACTTATTCGCCATATTGATACATAAGATCGGGAAAGGGTGACAAACACAAGACAAGCAAAACCACTTTCCTCCGTCTATTCCCGGCGAGAGTAATAATAACAATCGTAATCTTCATGGACTCAGGAGACTCGCAACAGCTCAGAACGTCATCCTTTCGTAGCATGAAAGGGTGTAATAGTAATATCAATAGATAGTAATAATAATTATTGTAGCTTCAGGAGAGCCGCAGTGCCGCAGAAAGGCATGTAGGTATAGTATACCATGAAGACCTGCGGTGCCGCATCTAATGATGATGGGATGAGATTGTGTACAGAGGTGCTGGCTATGTTTAAATGTAGCTTATAGGACGAGAATGAGGGGATCATGTCGCGGGTGATGACGGCACAGTGTTGTTTAGTGGGCGGATCGCTGGCCGGTCTTCTGAACAGCCGGTTTTACGACTCAGTGTGTGGTGGCGGGTGCCTTGAGTTACGCTGGCCTCACTTGGGGAAGTGTCCAGAAAGCACTCCAAGGTGGTGTCCCGAGGCTTCATTGCGCGTTGGGGCATGGACCACTTCATGCTCTCAGGGTGTCGATCCAGTCGGTGTCAATTATCTTTCAGTAAAAGCGCCCACCGCGTCTGCACCTCCCTGCAGCGGCCTGTTGTCTACCACTGCAGACTGCAGCATTACCCTCCTGGCTCGCAGATAATTTAAAGCAGCCCATGGCATGGAGGAGCCACTGAAACAGTGTGACCGGCCCAATTTACCGATGAAACAAGGTTGTGGGGCCGCGTGTACTGAAGGCGATTGTGTGAAAGGTATAGTGCAGACAAGCAGGAAGCCTTAATCCTCTGGTCATCGAGCATTGAATGTGAGACTTTTAGATACTGCACCATGGCGACCTTGGCGGTTGGGAAAAAGTTTTTACTTTTAGAATATCGATACCTCAGGCACCCTGGTTGTCCCGCCGAGTCAGAGGGGATTTGTGTTGGAATTTACTAAACGCAGCCGATCGTTGCCTACCCGTTAAAGCTAGCTGGTTCAGGCACTTGCGAACGCTTACAATGAGAGGATTAAGAACCCTTTTTAAGCCGACCGGCGGCGGTGCTGCACAGCTAGCCGTACGTCACGAGTTTTACAAATCGGTCGTGGCGAAGTTGGTCGTAATGCATGTGTGCGAACCGGGATTGTTTTACCGAACGTTACGGTAGCACCAAGAAGTTTCCTAACACACAAGACAGCAGCCATCAGCCCGTGGTGTCATGCCGACTGCGGACGGCACCACCAGAGAAAACTATGTAGGCGTATAGAAAGTGCGCGAATAGGAAAGTGTGAAACGCTCTTTGAGAGCCGAAAGAGCTGGCACATCCCTGGAGCCCTCTAGAAGCAAATTAACACATACTCCACATTAGGGGGCACTTAAAGGAACCATAAAGCTATTTTCCAGCTTTTGCTAAATGAATACCCCAAATATTCTTCAATGTTCATGAAACCCGGAGCAGGAGTCCATTTCTGTTTTATTGCCTCCAGTTCGCATTAAAAAAAAAAAAAAAAATATGAAAGTTTACTCTATTTGCCTCCTCGACTCGATCGGACTCGGCCATCAACATGTGAAATGACGTGGCCATGACGTAAACTATGCATTTCCCCCGGAAACGAAAGTTCTTTAAGACGAGCTACGGAGACGTGTCAAACAAGTGTCGCGTTTTGTCGAAATGGCGTTTTTGTGTCGACGTTTTCACGCAAGGGGTTCGAAACGACGTAGAATACTGGGGTTTTCATAAATGCCGATTGCTTCATAAGACTCGTTTGTCCGCAAGTATTTTTTTTTTTGCTTTTTTTTCGATTAATACTACGGCTATGAATACGTCGCAGCTGAGTGAAGTGCAGCTTAAATTGTTTCGGCACAGTGAAAGTATACGGGCTTTGTTTCTTACGCCGGGACGCGACAAAACGGGAACTCTCCCGATTAGAGCTGTAGCAGTTCGTCACCGGAACCGGCCGCGGAAGAGTGCCGGTTACTCACTACATAATGGTAGGTTCATTATTTGACTGCGCACACAAAAACACTAGAAACGAAGTATTATAAATTCCTAATGCAATTCCTCGTGAAGAAACCTCTCGTGCTCTTCTTGACGCTTCGGCTTATGCAACCAGATATTGAACTCGGACATTTTCATCGAGATTCCCCTCGACAATTTCATCGTTTCCGAGCACAGTTCGAGTGACAGACTACTAGTATCCAATACGAAAGCTAAATTCAACTGCCGTGCTTGCAGACAAGGGTAAAAAAAAAAGACTCTGACACTGGATGTCGTGATTACTTTGGTATATGGCGCAAGCTACCGCCGATTACAAGAAGCTTTGCCACAACCCATTCATTAGTCCACCCATACATACTCTAAGCCAACGAGGTAGAGGGGCTTAGAGTGATAAACTGGAAGTTCGGAAGTGGCACCCCCCCCCCCCCCCCCCGCCCCAGTTGCCGCCATGTTGTACGCAAATGTAACCACTCGTCACGTGACCTTCCAAGACCCGTGACGTCACCGGTAAGATGGCAGCACCCAGAGCTGGTGGATGCGTTTGTTTGGTTCGCAGTAGCCGCGATGTGCAGCTGCTTTCCGACGACTTCGGGCTCCTTCGTGCTCGCTGACGCAGGTATAAGGTGAAAATATGAAGGAATGAGACTTTACACCTTTTTTGCGCAAGATCGCTCTTGATCATCTGGATATTAACACCTGTGAGACAGCATCAGCCGTATCGCCGTACCGGTGCTCGGATTCCCGGATCTGTTCGAGGATCGGTATAAATTTGAGTGCTTTTAGCATAAAATTTTCGCATTCTCTTAGCTTTGTTTGAACGTTGGAATGTCTGAGAATCGACGCGAAATGTATGCGTCGGACGTAGGGCCCAGGGAAATTTGTTTCAGCCCTAGGCAACTGCATAATCGCAGCAACTTTTAGCAAGGAAGCTCATGAGAAAGTTGAAAAATGTTGACTACCATCCCCTTTCATATTTTCAATAGACTGTTTTCAGAAGTGTGGGCCGCCTATACTTTGTTTCACCATAACTTGGAAAAGGGCAACCGCCGCAGCCCACTCAACCCAATCGGAGAGACGGAGTGAAGATGTGTGACAAATCTGTGCAGATGAGCACTGTGATATGCTGTTATGTGCCTCTCTCCAACGTACATACTGACTGACCGACTGTAGCCTTTGCTGTTTGCCAAATTGTGATGAAACGAATTACAGTAACTATTATCTTTAATTACCCAAGGCCTTCATACTTTGGGCATTTGTTCGACAAGAATGTTATCTCAGCCATCACTGTGAACTTGTCTCAGTGCCTATTGGACTCGAATGCTGCATTAGTCTTCGGCGTGAACTGGGGCCTATTCGTGTGCTTTATTACGTCGAAAAGAAATGGTCATAGATGTGTTGCTTGATGGGCTTTTGCAAAAGGTATATTGTGTCATGCGTATAGGAAGTGTCCTGCTATATAAACTAGATGCTCAGAGGTGTGTTTTTTGTGTTTTTTTTTGCACTCAACAAGTTGCAGCAATAATTATTTCTTACGAGTGTAATATTTATTTTCGGTAGCAGGGCCCGGTTTGTGCTCATTAATGTCCGTGTGCTTTGATGTTATAATGTGTGTAGCTTTAAGTATCCTCTCTGCAATGCCTACAGAGGCCCTTGGAGGGAATAAATTAATAAACAACATTTTCACATAACTGGAGTTGGATTTCGGATGCGCCACATGTTCAGGAGAAGTGGAACGAGTGCAGCCCAATGCAACCAGTCTGCCAGTCTGGTATGTCCCATCAATAAATATTGAGGGGTCAGAGATGCAGGTGTCCTCAAAAGGTCCAGCCCGTGCGGTGAACCTAATTCTTTGTGTAGAGACTCTGAAGGCGTAAAGGAGAGCGGAAATATGTTTATCTGGTTAGTGAATAAAATATGTTTATTTACACTTAATTACATAATTATTGATACTTAGAAAATGGTTTCATAACGAGTTATGTCTGCGACAGTCTCGTGTCAGGCGTTCGGTCGAAGTACCTGTGCTCCTTTTGTCAGATGACGCTCCTGGCACGTCGGTGTTCAGCTTGGTCGAGTGGCAACTTTGACCGACAGATGTTGTCTTGTAATCATACGTCATGTGCGGCCACTGAAATTCGATTCAATGAAGCTGCAGAGCTGGCTTCTAATCCCCAAATTTTCCTGGTAGTTCTCTGCGTCAATGCAGCAAGCTCGGGCATGTAGTGCTTACGTGGCTGTGCCTTTTGCTGTAGTGTTGACTTGATGGTTTGTAACAAGCAACAGTGTTTGTTTGCTATCCAAGCCATTTCACTTCCATTTCGTAATGGTGATTTTTTCTGCCTCCCACGACCACTGCAACTTGTGTAGGTCTCGTGTAGCAAAGTGATGTCGGGTGATGCATGGTGTACACTTTTGAGAACAACCAACCATTCTATTTCTTCAAGTCACTCAGCGGCATTCTCTGTCGAAGTTGGAAATTGTGTGCTTCATTGCGTGGACACAGATAATTGGTGTCAGCAAATTATTAGGTATTGTCCTTGGACGGCAACCAACACCAAATCAACTCTCCTTGCATTGCTGCTCACCAGCTTTGTCTTGCTTACATCCCGTCGGGGTGATGGGGATCAGGAGCTTCAGTGTAATCTCAGCACCAGAGGCAAAGGCCGCCGAAGATAATCCTCAATGTCCCGCGGACTCTCCTCGAGACGTGGTCGAAGGTCGTTCGGCACAATCTCTTGCAGGCCAATTCATTGGTACGGGCACCTCCAGTAGACATGGTCGGCCTCATGCAGTGGTAGCAGAGTGGTTTTCGGTCGACCATTTGCAGCACCTCCGTTTTCCTCGATGTACTTTGTTCAGCGAGAACCTACACTGGTTCTTTCCGATGTCGGGAATGCTTCGGCGTTGGGGTGTATTGTTGAATTGGCATTGAATACTAACGGGTTGCCGGTGGTGAACGTCGTGACTTTGTGGCATAAGTCGCCCTCGGTTCATCAGATGCCGCTTTGCTCGAAGAAGTCTTCATTTGAAATGCCTGTCGAACTTGTTCCGAAACAATCTCGGCAATCAAAATAAAAGCTGGGCAACTGATGGAAGAAAGTAGCTCCCTGATCTCCTCCCGGACAACAATATGGATGATGTTGCGGATGCCTGGGAGTCTGGCGTCGAAGTTGCAGCTGGATGACTCGAGTGTCGAGACGCTGGGGAGTTGTTGATAGTGACAGGTTTGGGCCTGCAGTGTACATTCAATGTTGGAAGCCTCGGTGATATGAACCCTTCGACTGTTGTCGTGGGGTTGCGGACAAGGCTGCCGAAGGTGCTGTCCCTCACATGAGGGGCATGGGATTCTTAGCTTCTAGTCTTCTGGAGCACCAGGGTTGGCGTGGGTGCTCGATCAGGCGCAAAGCATCCTCCACGAAGGCAGTGATTCTCTTGTTGGGGCCGTGTCCTGGACAGAATCAAGAATTCGGCTCTCTCTCGTCAATGTTGGCTGATGAACGTGCACTTCAGCTCGATCATGCAAACTTCCCACGACGTTGAGGAGGATTCGTGGTTTTCAAACCGGTGCCTGGCAGTTTCTTCCATGAGAAGTATAGGTTCTGCAGGAGCTGGTTGTCTGTCCACCCACTGTGGCGGGCAACACGGTCATATTGTTCAATCCAGCCCTCGACGTCTTCATATACCATGCGTGAAAGGGCGTCGGAGTGTGAGGTTCCACGGGCATAAAAACAATGGTGGGAGTGGACGCGGTTCGCTGCTACAGGTTTGCCATTGTTGGCTTAGTCAGCTTCGGTTTCTCTGGTAAAAGATTGAATTCCGGTAGTTCCTGCTGGTACCAGCGACCGACTCGGATTTCAGGTTCTTCGTGGTGTATTTTCGAGGTTCGTCCTTGTGGTACTTGCTCGTCTTGCAGTCTTTCTGCTGGGCTCGGGATAGGACTTGGTTCACGGCTCGCCGGGTGTTTAAGACGCGGGATAGTCCGCCACCCTTGTCCCGTTATTGGGCAACTCGGCTGAGGAGCCGCCAAGGTGCACACTGAGTGAAGGGCTATGGGTAAAGTACCTAACACCTCCACCAGAACACACGATGACAGCTGAGCATGGCCTGGAACTTTCAAGAATAGTAAATATTAATAAAAGATAGGACTGGAGCAAGCATCCGTGACAATATAACAAAGCTGACAGAAGAGAGACTACCCTGACCACTAAAGAAGCTGCATTGCTTTAGTGGCACTCTGTCCGAATAAATTCTCTCCATCGGGGTTTGGCGACTGCCTTGGGTGAACTGAACTGAAATAGATGTGGGACCACTTTTCAGGTCATGAGCCGCTGCAGACTGTCATCGCAAAGCGGCGTGAACGGGTGGACTGGGTAGGTAACGCGCGCAATGAAATGTTCATACGGCTTGCAATTCGCGTAACGAGTGATGATGAAGCTTTTGTGTCGACGAAGCGTGCGACAGACCAGCGGAATCAAAACCAACTGCAACACCTGTGCTCCGTGAAGGTGCACGTCTACGCCGGAACAATTTGGGAAGCAGCACAGCCTCACCTAAAGCACGGCACAGGAACTACCAGCTTGAAGGCAGCTCTTCGGTGCGCCGCACACCTGTGCCCGTGAAAGTGCACTTCTACGCCGGAACAATGTTGGAAGCAGTACAGCATCATTTAACACGGCACGGGAACTACCAGTTTCAAGGCAGCACTCAGTTGCGCCGCACAACCAAAGTGAGCCTTCGGTCATTTAAACGAAGCTGCACCACGATTGCACACTGCCAAGCACGACTCACGCAATTTCCGTCGCTAAACTGTGTATCCAAATATATTGCACACGCTTCACTGCAGACCTCGAAGATTCCGATGGTTAATGGGAGCACAGAAACGTCGCCTTAAATTTTATCCTAACGGCATCCGAATCAATCCGAGGTCCGAGCAACGTGGGGCAGATTGTCTCTTCCGTGGCAATATCCTCGTAGGCCATTAGCGAAATGCTCACCGTGCCTCCGTATTTTCACGTTACACCTACGTCAGACACCACGCTGAACTTTGAAGTTGCTTTCGACCGGCCTCATATGACGATTTCCGCGTCTGAAATCAACTCGCCGAGACGAACGACAGCCAACAAAGCATCTGACAAGCTCCGGCCCAGCTGGGGCCAGCCGCTGCATGGGCGCTGCCATCTTTCCTGTGACGTCACGCATTTCGTTTGGTCATGTGACGAGTGGTCAAATTTGCGTACAATGGCAGCCGCCTTATGGGGGGGGGGGGGGGGGGATCACTTTCGAGTGCAGACCGGAACCCCGTTTTATCGTTCTAAGCCCTTCTACCTCCGACCTCGTTGCTCTAAGCTTTGTTGCGAGCTCTGTAAAGGGGGGGGGGGGGGGGGGGAGAGTTGTAAGATATAGTTCGCTTTTATTTACCAATGTTTCATACCGAAAATTACGATTTACTCTGCCTATAATCTCGCGGGCTAGCTTTCTGATTCCATAAACCACTGATATCTATGAACATTTGCTGGATCGTGCATCGCCGCTTGGTAGCTGCGGTGCAAGCGCGGCCGCCGGACGGCCATCTTGGAACGCAGAAAATCGACCTTTCGGACAGTTGCGGAGGCCGGGCAGCAGAGTGCTGAAAACACGTTGTCTGCCCGTTGTCGTCATTTGCCAAAAAAAGTGTAAACGGTGAAAATTGCTTTTGAGAACACAATAAGATTTTTACGAAGGCGCAGTACCGCAGGAAAAAGGCGCAACTCGTCAGACACAAGTCTCGCCGGTCTCACAGCATGATCAAAGCTTCCTTGGCACGCCGAACTGCTGCATCTTCGAGCCTTCGCACGCTTGGATATCGATCAGAAATCGACGCCGTGGGAATTTGTTTCGCGAGTGCAACGTGCGTGAAGGCGTATGTGCCTCTGAAGCAGCGGTTTACTTTGCTCTGACGACTGTATTTTGAACTTGCAACACTCGCGGTCCAGGAACGAGCTTGATTCAGTGGTGACGGAACAGTGGTAGGAGGGTATACGGCGACGGCGACAGATTGCACACGACGAAATGGGCCGCGTTTGAAAAAAAAAATCGATCTCGCCGTTTCACATTTATGTGGTTGGAAACCTCCCTTCTCCCACAGCGCTGCTCTATTTGTGATGGCACGTGATCCATTCGAGTAGATTTGGAACATAGACATGGCCAATCGTGCATTATAGCAACCACGAATTTTTCTTTTCTTTATTGATAGAAACTCGCCGGAACATCTGGGGCAATCCAGAAAACATTCACGCGCGACATACTTTCAAAAGGCACAGAGACGCAGCACATGGGCGCGCCAAGGAAGCTTTGATCCCGCCGCGTGACCGGCGAGACTTGCGTTCGACGAGTTGTGCTTTCTTCCTGCGGTGTTGCGCTCTCGTAAACATTTTCACGTGTTCTCAAAGGTGATTCTCATCGTTTACACAAGGTCTTAAAAACGTCTTCGGCGAATGACGACGAACGAGCAAAAAACCTGCCTCCAGCACGCTGCCGCCTAGCCTCATATTGCTCCAAAAGGTATATTTTCCGTGTCCCAAGATGGCCGTCCGGTGGCTGCATTCACAGAGCGGGGAAGCCCGATCCAGAAATTTTCAAAAGGATCAGTGCCATAAAAGATATACGCTGTCAGTAAAATTACGCTTAAGATCGTTTCATGGGCCTCTTTAAGTAGTTTCCGATACTGTCTATTTGTGGTCGCAACTTTATCTGCAGGCTTTAGGCCTTCTCAAAAACCCAAAATTATATTGATGAGCGGGATCAGAGATTGCGACACGCCCAGTAGTCTGTACTATACATGGTGCTGGATGGCGCATAGCTACTCCCTGAGCCTGGGGCAAGCGAAGCCACCGGAAGTTCGATGCTTGTCCCGGAAGTCGGGCGTGTGCTGGGCTTCCTAGCGCAGGGAGATGAAAGTTTTGTCCATGCTTTTTTTGTGGCATTGATAGGATACTCCCGTTCTGAATTAAATCCTGAGAATAAGCCATTTGAACGTGGGACATACGCATGCTTGATCAACTAGAATCTCAAACTTTTCACATTGAATGGCTTCCCAGGAGGCTTCTCGGGTCCTCATGTCCTGTTACACCGCAACAAGCGGGCTCTCTTAAAAGGAAAAAAAAAGAAAAAAGAAATTCATCGCCCTAAACGCTGTTTGATCGAGCACTCGGAAGAGTTGAAAAGCCTGTTAAGCGCTTACTTCCAGGACAAGCCGCTTACATCCGGTGACTTCATACCTGTCTGCTCAATGCGCCATCCAGTTTCCTATAGTGAAGATCTGTAGACACGCCCGTTTTTTTTTTTTTTCTGAAATTTGGCGCTGAAACCAGAGGACTCCATAGAACGGGCGACAGTCGTTCGGAGAGACCGCTTCCCTGCGCGCTAATTGCACAGATTGTAACATCAGACCGCCGTTGGTCGGCCTCTTTGCCGCGCGGTCGGCGATCAATCGCGAATGGACATGGCACGTCCGAAGACGGGACACGGCAGATAGATATGCAGGCAACATTCTATCAACCTCTTTTTACTGAGTTAGCGTTCTTTCGTTAATGCTCACAACGTAGGTGTCCTCAAGAACCAAGCTGTCCACCTGGGTGCACGGCACGATCGTCTCCAGAAAAATGTCCAGCATCTCTGCGTCCCCCTGGACGTGGCTCTCCAGAAATGCGGTGCACCCATTGCGGACACCCATCGGAGGTCCACACCGACCCACTGAATCGAATGGCTTCACCGATCGAGTCACCGGTGGCCGACACCGGGGCTCCGGTGTGACGATGGTGTCGGACGATGCGTGGTCCGATGTACTCGAGGAAGAAGACGAGGATTGGTCGAGCTTCTCAACCACTCGCACTGGAAGCCGAATTGTGGGCTTACGGGGCTCGACGCGGTCACCCGCCCAGTTGACAGAGAGGTGAGGCGCTGAATATAGGCTTCAGAGTATCGATAATTCTTTGTCCGAGTGTCTCCTGGCCGTCGCCATTTTGTTTCTTATACTACGCCTCACATCTGATCAAGCAGAGCCAAAAGGGCATTGTCACGACGCCCGTTGCCCTTGTGCTCTTGGTATAATCGTTAAACGAATCACAATTAAGTAATTCAATTCAATTCATCTTTATCGACTCCACTTTATAGAAGGAGACAGAGAAAAAAAAAAGCTACATTCCGTAGCTTGACAGGTCCCTGCCTCCCATGCAGGCTTGGACATTAAACACTTAATTGTTTTTGTGTGTACCTTTATACAGATTTTGAGTCGGGGCTCTTGTAAAAAATTTAAGAAAAACTTGTCCCCTGCCCGCTCCCGCTTTCGCACCGCAGGCTTAACCCAATTCCAATAAAAATGAATAGGATCATGTGATCAAGTGAAAATTTCAGGAAAAAGCCAATTGGAATTAAGGGGTTATAAATGAAACCAACTATTGTATTGTACAGCCAGTGGAACGGCCCGGGAAAACCAGTGGTACTAAAAGTACCCACTTGCTCGACTCACTGTCCGGCTCCGCTACTAAGACATGAGTGCGTCTCACAGCGGGTCCGACGGTCACTGAATGGCAACCATGAACCATCCAGCCCCGCCGATCAGTGATCACTTTTATATCCCTCGGCTCCCCTGGAGATCACCCCCGCCACCATGCGGGGGCACCTCCCTACGTGGGAAGTTACGAGGGGCACCACCTTTATGATAGCTTCCCCTGGTATGGACCCCGCCTCAGTGGCTCCGCTTCCATGGGGTAAGCTAGGGTTCCCAGGCCCTTTTTGTCCCCCCCGTCCACATGCGGAACCCCAGTGCTAGGGTTCCCCATCCCAGGTGGGGGGGTTTTCGCCAGAGCCTCCGTTGCAGCAATAAAGCTGGCAGGGCGCACCACGAGCAGGTGGAGGTTGACTTCCCACGCGGCAACAACCGCGGGGGCTTGCGCCCCTGTGTACCTTTATACAGTCTGAAGTTAGTCTGCCTCAACTGGCGACCTGTCTCTCAGTTGTAAAAAGATGAGCAATTTAGCCAGTGCGGTACAACCACTAGCCAGGGGTCTTTAACGTGCATCACGCAGTAGTGATACACGGCCGCACGCCGGTACGAGACTCATCCAGATCGAAACGCGCAAGGGTGGGGATTGAACGCAGGTTAGGGTGCACTAGAAGGGGAAGTGTGAAATGGCGCGGCCATTTTCTGTATTCGCGTCACCAGCTCGTTCTTCGCCCTCCCGCGGCGGAAACGGGAAGCGCTCAAGTGAGGGTACCCCGATTCTCCTGTTCAGCGGGCACGGCGGAACTGCGCCCGATCACGGCTCGCGAAATGTCCTTTTCCGAACGCAAACAATAATCTTCACTGTCCCAACGTAGTGCCGCAGCCGGTATGGGATTCCATACCTTACTAGAAAGTTTTAGTACTGAGTATAGAAGCAGCTGGACTCAAGCGCTGTGCGTTTGCGTGAGAGTTGCGTGCCCCACGTTGTGCGTGCGCCTCATCGCCATGCGCCAATCCGAGATCGCAATTTTGGGCTACGCGCACGGGCAGTCTGGAACACGCAAAGCTAACGCAACCACACAGCGCTTGCGTTCGCTCGTATACGCAATACTAAAAGTCACAATTGCTTCACCGGCTTCCAACGCCAACGCAACATGCTGCAGTGAGCGGACGCGTGCAAGCAGGTAGGCGTTCCTTCGAGCTGGAAAGGCTGAGAATGGCAAAAAGACGGCGCGTGAAAATTAAAGAAACTAAATGTTATAAAAAAATTAAAAGCTAAACATTTTCTTTTTTTTTTTTTTGGGGGGGGGGGGGGGGCATTTGAAAGGATGTTGGCGGCGACTTTGTAACTCTTGCCGATTGTGAAAATTCACGACTTCGAAAGCAAACTATTCATTACCCAGCATTAATATATTTTACATAGATTTCTCATATTAGTGAAATGTTTTGCTTGATTAAAGGCTAGTTTTTTATAACTTGGTAATTAAAAATTCTCCAATTGGCACCAGTGATTATATAGAATTAGCACACCTTTGATTGTCATATTTCTTTGTGCGTTTCAATTTAGATCATAAGCAACAATTTATGTTAGAGGTTGAAAAATTTCGTAATAAAATACCAAAATTTTAATATTATTATTATTAATACAAATCACGGCAATGTATGCCCCCAATTAACGCCACAATCACAAAAATGCGCCATTTAACCGTAATAGTATCTCCAGATAGGTATCATTTTTTTGTTTTTCTTTTTAGCGTATGAAAATCTGACATCGTTATCAAGATAGACAAAGAGTCAAACACTGGATGCAATATAGAGTCCTATGATCACGCGTTGCTATAAAAAGCACACACTTCAGCTGTCTGACTCGGATTTCGTCTTTGGGTAGTTGCAGCGAGAAATTAATTTATACGTTTTGTGGACATATTGTAAACATTTTATTTATTCTGTTTTTTTTGTGCTGCGAATAATGTTAAAGCAATTAATCATCTAATTACCCAAAAACCCATTAAAAGGCCCGCAGTCCACTCTTTCACATCACCACTATCTGAGCGAGAACGCACAAATATCAGCACTTATTTTTTCACCAACTACAGTATTCTATCTTACCTCTAAGGTGTATGAAAGACCCTGTCTCTAAAGGGACATTAAAATCTCCGAAATATGTATTTTTTACTGCTTGAATCGAACATGTATGTCACAAAATAAAGTTTCCTCGAACAACTTATTTAACTAAATAATTACGATGTGAGACACATATTGAGCTATGAAATAATTCGAAAGTAACACATATATCGAGAAATTAAATCCAAAATAGAGGTAAGTTTCGGTTTCGCTCCAGAATGAAAAAGTGCCCCCTGTAGTAAGTATTACGCTAAACACTGTTTTTGTTTTTAGGATAAAGAGGTGACCTGCGCTCATAACACCCTAGCTGCCTCGTATTACCAGAAATACTTTGTGTCGCTCAGTGAAGCCAACACACCAGCCAGGCTCAGCAACGGCACGTATCTCCGACCCTCACTATAACCGCCATTAAAAAAAAAAAATGAGTGGCGCCACTTATAGTGAATTGGAGTCGCGAACTCGACGGTGTTGTCCCTCCGCACGCTGATGCCTGCAGGGTTAAATGGTGACATCAACCCTGGTGACATCACCAGGGCTGATGTCACCAGGGTTAAACCTAGAGGGGCAGTGGCGTTGGAACTATCTTTCCTCTGGGGGAGCAAAAAAAAAAATGCTACCGTAAACATCATTCTTATCATCATTATCATCATCATCACCATTTAGTTTCCTTGAGGGCTCATGCAGGCACTATACAGGGGTCGTACACATGATACATGAATACATAAATAAATAAAGACAGTTAACACACCTTTATAAGACCTTGATATAAACACGCTACGAGTGGGTTCACAAAGTGCGACAGAGAATTAAAAATCTAGTGCCAGAAATGTATCTTTTGTGAGACGTTTTTTCAAGTTTGTGTTACCGATATTCTTTTTTGCCAGACTGTCTTTTTATGTACCGTACATAAATTATTTGACACGATGCCGTTTCTCCTGTGTTGATAAATGAATAACGTAATTATGGGGAAACCAAATAGCAGAGAGGGGCCTGTAATTAGAAGGAAGAGGGCAATAAATGCGATATATGAAAGATACATGCGTATTAATGGCGCAGATTAACTCTACATCAAAGCAATTTATACTCTGTTTCACCTTGTGTCGTACCGCAGAAAAGGCTACAAGCGCGAGCTCCTTGCTCTAGGACACATCTCGGCGGCACAAGCTCTCGTGCACCAGGGGCAGCTGCCAACGCTATGAGCTCGCGCTTCTAGCCTTTGCTGCGGTACAACATAAGGTGAAACGGAATGTAGTTATTTACAAAACCTAAGAAAGGAATTTCAGGAAGAACTCGTGGTAGAGTTAAACGTAGCAGAGTTGACATTGAGAAATCGATAAATCAATGACGCGGTAACCCTGTCGCTGAAGCAGCCTTGCTGCCTCAGCGACAAGTGTGCGCTAGCCCACTCGGCCACCGATCCCTCTTTTGAAGACCAATCGCACAAAGAGAGAAGAGCAGTATCGGTGGGCATTCACTCCGGGTAGTTGGTTCAGTCAGAGATAAAAAAGCCGGCGATCATCGTGACGATGCATATCTGATGCTGTTTGATTGTGGCGCCGGCGGTGGTCGGATTTTGGAATAAACTGGAGCATAGTGCGGAGATGACGTAATGACCTACAGCTACTGTTTGAAAATGCCTGAGCCAGAAGCGGTGTCGGCAAGACCAGGCGATTTTGTTTCGCTTTTTAGCGAACGGTTTTTAACTATTCTGGAGGACGGAACAACCTGCCGAATGATTTCGAATAAAAACATCAAATGACTGGCAACAACGAGTTTAAGCGACAAGGTGCTTCACGTGGGTACAGTGACGTGTCGTTAGAGTGCCGCCTAGCTGGTTAAGTGACTCCAACGGTTGTCAGACCCTACAGAAAGAGGGGCACATGTCCCACGACGTAAACGAAGAGGCAATGGGTCGCCACTGTTTGGTGCATTTCGACAGAAGAAGAAAAAAAAGTTCTGTGATTTGCGCCGTGTCTGGTTATAAAATTCTAAAGGCTTACTATTATGATTTTAACCCCACACTGGAGTAGAACGAGGATTTTTCTTTTTTTTGTTTCATTAGACGAAAAGATAACCGAAAGCAGCTGCGAAAAAAATATATTCCTCATTCTGCACCAGTCTATTGATAAAATTATCATGGTGAACTTCCATCAGCTTGTCTGCGCACTGACTGTAAATTCTGATGGCTCGTTACTTGAGGACCCGCGAATCCGCAAAAAATTCGACGCTAGCGACGAAATTGGCCGTTCCCAAGTTGCGTAAATGACGCTGTCTCGCGGGTAGCGTACCGTATGCAGAACCTTCTCATCGAGACAACATTCTTCAACTCTGTTCGACAAGAGACATCGGAAAAAACGAAAAAAGTGCCCTCAAAAAACATCTGTGGATTCAAATTGGAGCGAGCGATACGTTACACACGCTGTCTCAGTTTGCTCGTTATTTTATTATTGCCTTCTTGTATCCCCGATGGAATGCTGGGCATTCCCTCGGCATTGCGAATCAGCCAGGTAAGCATTGACTTAGAGAGGAAGTCTGCGAGAGCAGTTTTTCGAGCATATCTTGAGCCAGGAGACGTGGCGGGTGGCAGTAAACGGGAACGGTGCAACCTTCTTCCGCACAGTAAATTCGGTCGACGGCGAGAGAGCTTTTCACAAGCGTTAACGCGCCATAATTTTGAAAGTACCGCATTGCCTCACTTTTACATCCGATTGCCGTGTGACATCATCGTGCTATGCCGAGGGTCATTTTTACTTGTCCTGGCTGAGACAAACGAATTCTGCGGTGTGTAATGAGGTTGCACGCCCTCAGAGGCAACGCCGCCTAAACGGCCGCTGATCTGACATCAGTACATGCCATGTATTCTGATACATCGTTGTTTGTGCCGCAGTCCGACTAGAGCGACAAACAGAAACAACCGACACTGACAAGCATCAAGTACGCGCAACATCCACGCGTTTGAGGCTTGTCGGTGTCGGTTGTTTCTGTTGGTCGCTCTGGTGGTACTCCACAGACGGAAGAAAACATTTGAACCAAAAAGCAGTGAAAAAAATCCATCCCCGCAAAATGCAGCTTGCTTCAGTGCATTACGATGTTTTGTATTGAATAAAAAATGACAGACATAGCGTCAATACCTGCATCTGTCAATTTATACATAGACCTAGAAACTTTCCTCAACAATTTCTATCCGTCACACCTTTTTGTGTTAGTGACCGAAAATCTTATCTCATGATGTAATAAGCCATGTGCAAGAGCATGACACCATATTCTTTAAAATTAATAACATGGCGGCCTTTTACAACAAACTGTAAGTTATATGGAGATTAATTACGATCTGTAAAAACTTTCTTATTCGCGAAGTTAGAATCAAAATGATGGTATCTAAGTTACTTTATTTACTAAAAGCATAAAGAGTATTTAGATCGCAGAAAATTTTGAAATTTTAGCGGGGCACTGTGGCACCCTTAAAGAGCCACTAAAAAGAAAAAGAAAACTGTTCTTTTAAACAGTCTAGTTGGGACACACGACTCGAAAAAGAAACTTTACGCGAAAAAGAAACAAACATTTAGCAGAGCAATATTGACGGCGAGGCACGTGATTTAGTCGGTTGTCACCTCCTTTCCACTTGATTTCTCTTTCTACATTTCGAGCGCGTGGAGGAGAGTTGGATCGGCTTGACCATAAGTGTATGACCATTTCGTTGAGGTGGAGAGACTGTATGACCATTCCGTGACGTCATGGACTTTACACTGAAAATTTCAAATAAATCTCGAGCCGTCAGTATTGGTCCCAAAAAGTTTTTTCGTGTAAAATAATTTGATGACACACATGTCCCAGCCACACTGTTTAAAAAATTTTTTTTTATTTTCAGCTGCCATTTAAAGGGACAGTGCAACGATTTTTGTACTTTGAACAAATGCCGATTTTAATGAATCTCTGACGTATGCAATACGCCTATGTTTTTTCCCCCACAAAATGGTAGTCACAAAAAACAAAAAAAAAACTTAAAAAAAATGCTGGGAAGAGAGCAGCGTTCACCCTCTCAACTCGCAGTCAGAGAACAAGGGGTCACGTGATCTACAGTCAATTATAACTACAGCGTACGCGAAAAAGATTGAAAGTACTTTGAACTGACCACATAAATCGGTTTTTTAACTCATCGTGGTGGAGGTGCCTGAAGTTGGTGGAAGCATTCGCTAAAATTGTGGAAAGATTTGCTCAGCTAAGCAAATCAAGAAAATAAGAAAAAAAAGGGTTTTCTTTATACTTTGCATGTACTCTAAAAAGATATCATGTGTTACTGTGCTGCTTATTTGGCCAAGCAAAGTGAAGAATACGTAAGCCAATTCTTATGTTTTTCATTTCACAATTTTTTTATTGGTAGTAAACGCCGGGATAGCCCACAGAGATTTTGTGTTGATTTTGAGGTAAAATGCTTGGCACATATTTTTCGTAGACGAAACCCGTTTTTATTTTCTTTCTTTTGACTCCAGAGGGTTTCATGTATTCACACTCTCAATTACTGAATGCACCAGCTTCGAGCACCTTTGTAGTAAATCCCAGCGCGTTAAGTTAAGAAATCAATCTATGCGGTCAGTTCAAGGTGCTTTCATTTCATTTCGCCCACGCTGCACTATAAACAAGCCAACAATGTTTATCATAGCCAGGCGATGGGTTGGCAAAGTACAGGCCCCACGTTGAGTTCCAGACTTTGTTAGGGTTTGGGTATTGTGATTGCGGCGATTGGCCACGAGCCACTCCTCGAATGCTTGTCGAGCTATCGGTCATAACGACCCCAAATCTCAAAAGTTCACACAATTCTCAGGTCCAATCTATAAGTCGTATGGAAATATTCTTATTCGGGTGACTATGCCAAAACTTGGAAGAAACTTGGGTTGGAAGAAAACGCTCGCTTTATCATGGAAGTTTTACTGCAACAATGAGGTTTCTTGGCCAGTGGCATTGAGTGCAAAGAACGTACTCTTTGTTCCCAACAGTGCGAGTAAGCTTGTCGAAAGTGAAGACCATTCCAATTTAATATCGTTACGCCGTCTCTTGAACAATAAGGCAATCCCTGCAGTAAAATCAGGGTAGACTTAATTGTTCTTTGGCAAAAATATATAAATAAATGCCAGTCCTTCAGCATGCCTAAACATTAAAGTAGTTTTTATTCTGAATAACAGTTCTTTCGTAGAGACTGCGGAGGGTGGGAATTCACCTAGCTTAACTTTAGTCTTTCACGTGTTGGAGTATACAAATAAAGATGATTGAAATCGGGATTGATATCATGATTTAAATTGTGATTTAAATCACACCCGTTTGGCTATGGTGATTTTAACCAAAACCTACCTGCTAAAATGATCAACAAATGTGTTTTTATTTGCTGTTTAATTAGATAGTAATCAAGCAAGAAAGATTTATAGCAGGCTGAATACGAACATAAGCGCGTGCTCTTCGGAGCAAATTAGAGCGCTGCGCTTTCTTTATATATACCAGTTCGTTCATCAGCTAGCGCCATATTCTAAGCAAATTACGCTAAACAAAATGCAAACAAACCTCTCTCAATGCGCAATTTACATTAATTAAAAAATGTTAAACTGTAATTTAAAAGTTTATTTTGGTGTAATTATTTCCTCGGCATTGTTTTCAACGATCGAACGATTGCTCGATAAATTTGCCACGTTTAAAAGTACAAGAATTTTGCTTCTACCTACAGTTATTTAGAACAGAAAAATTTGATTTAAATAAAATAAATTTAAATTAAATCAGCAAAGTCTCCTTTATTTAAAATTAAAATAATAACTATTATTTCCCACTTTCTTTCAACACACCTTTTCAATTTCGGGACTGATTGAAGCTTTATAGGCATTTCTCCAAATAACCCAAGATGAATGCTGGGAACCTAGGTGCACTCTGCACGCGTGTACGCCAACACCTTATGTAGTTAATTTATTCCACATACCGATAAGGCGAGCCCGTGCAGTGTCATTTACACAGGGATTTTGCTTTAGTACGGTTAGAAATGTAGACACCACCACCACTGGCACCAAGCGTAACTCCACTGGCAGCATACTCCTTGGGTCTTGGCAAAATGTACGGCGTCTCCTCCCAAACAAACCTTTTTTTTTCGTTTTTTATTCTTTGTGCAAAAATAATCTACGTTTTACTCAACGTTACTAAAACACTCAGTTGGGAAACTCGCCGTCGAAACCTGGGCCGCTGGCGTCCACCGAGACCGAGCTAAATGCGACAACAGCGCCACTCTTTATCATTTGTCTGTACTGTGGTCACCTTGAGCTTTTTGAAAGCCTGTTTTGGCGTAAAAACAAACGGAAAAGACTCTTTTTGTATTAAATGTATTGGAGTTTAGTACCAAATGACGGGCGCGTGATGTTTTTATCATCTCTAGTTCGCAAGGTTTTGCGGAACAATTAATATTGTTTTTATAAAACCATGCCTCAGCGGGCCTTTCAGGTAGCGCGTCCCGACCTAGGTGCATTTTAACTTCGCTAGTTCGACGCGGCGCGTCCGGCGGGGAGACGGGGGTTCACCCCTGTCAAAGCCAAAAAATAGAAGTCACGTGCAGTTCCTCGAGTGGCCGCTGCGGGAGAAATGGTGGCGTTGTGTTCGTCATTAGCTCGATGCTCGGAGACAGATTGGGGCCATGTTTTTAGGGCTGTCTCTATGGGAGTTTCCCAACTGAGTGTTTTAGTAACGTTGGTTTTATTGAACGCTCAGTCTCTACCCAAGTGTAGCGCTATACTCGAGGTGAATGTCAGTCCACGCGCAAGTGCACGTGGAAGATCGCGGCGGCTGCAGGCGGTGTCGTCTCCGATTCCACCTAATGCCCCTTCATGTTTCAAAAGTAGCGCAAGGTTCGTCGATGCACGAGGCACGTGCAACGTGCAACCCCTGGGAAGATCATGGCGGCACAGCGCAGCAAAGCATTTGGCGCAGCACTGAGCTAGATCAACGTTGGCTAGATTTTAGACGCCATGTTCTTGCTTGAAGTGGCGCGCGGCACGTGTCTCGAGCATTTCCACAACAATAAATTCGGTATGTAGAACAAACATAATCATCATCATCATCATTTACCGCCCGATAGCCGAGACCTCCCCGACGATAGATGCTCTCGCCAAGCCCAGAAAACCTGACCGCGCCGTGGCTATTGTTTTTGAGAGGAGTGGAATGTATTCCCCCTAGTAAAGTATTTGACTACACGGTGAAAGGTGCGCGCGCGCACGGGTGTTTCCGCACCTTGAGCGCCTGTGGCTTCAATGCGACAAAAGGTTGACCCATAGTATAGCGATTCGGACTAGGCAAATAAGGTTCAGAACACACCGTTATCTTTGTCCAAAGTTAAAATTTTTTTTATTTTTCTAAGTTTCAATGCGAAAATTGGTCCGTTCCCGCAGTAGTTTATGTAGCTGAGCCACGTGTATTCGTGGGCTCAGTCGGCCACCCCGGAAATCGTTCATAGGGAGTTTTAGGGAACCGTTTTTGCAAATGTGATACGGTACAATGAGACCTCCGGTACGAACTGCGCATCTGGGAATGTTCTGCGATAGCAGTTTGTACCGAAGGGCCCATTGTACCGTCTCGGATGTGCAAAAACAGAACCCTAAAACTCCCTTAAAACTTCTGAATATGGTAACGGTTCGTTCTGAGGCGTTAACGTCTTCAGATTCAGACCGCTAGCCCTACATTTGGTCGAAAATTGAGCACTCGGCAATGCGTAGATTATTTTTGCAATAAAAACAAGAGCACGGTAAGTATATACGTATGTTTTTTGCCACAGCATTCTATTGCGTGTTACCGCGTCAGGTGCAGGCAGCCGAGCTTCCGCATCGGTCGGTCCCTCGTCTACCTGGGAAGTCTGCTGGGACTCCTGTGCGCCATCGGAGGCATTGCCGTCGCCACCTTTCTACTCGCTGGAGCCGGCCAAGGTGAGGCAGCGCAGTCGCAAGTGCTGTTCACGTGACTTTACGGTGCACGTCCTAGTATTACGGGATGTCACGCTCCGTGATGTCGCAGTGGGACTTCGTGCTGTCCCTGTGACAATAATTTGAGCTACACTCTCGGAAGAATATAAGGCTGCCAACACAATTTAACTTGTCTCCTGTCATTGTTCTGTTTGCGAGCTTCATGAGCATTCGATGAACAGTAAAAAAGAAAAGGAAACTAAAGCCTAAAACATATGTTAGCAAAAATCGCGTCGCATCGCGCCCCCAGGCAGCGTAACCATATGAAACCGTCGCACGGGACGCCACGGTATTGGGCCACGTCATAGCGTCGGCGGGAGGCGACGCGATTCTTGCTCACATCTGTTTCACGCGTAAATTTAACTGGGCCGTACTATTTATAAGATATTGGCTCCCATGGAGATGACTCTACTGTGTGTCCTCAAGTATAGTGTTCGTGTCTAAGCGAATTAACTTATTATCGAATCTTCATTGTTTCAGGCGCACCACCAGATGGCGCCTTCGACATCGTTGATGAAAGTAAGTCATTCACCGTATCGAAGAGTGTTTTTTTATTGATTTTCCACGTTGCTCCACGTGCAACCTATTAATTCCTTAAATTGCCAGAAAAACATTTAAAACTAATGGAAACTACCGAAACCTAAATGTTTTCTGACCCCCGAAAGAGAGATGTGACCCCTCGAACACGGTAATGAGCGAATACCATCTAAAACAGGGGTCTCAAATTCATTCAAGTGTAGGGGCCGGATAACCCATTCACGAAAGGTTAAGGACCAACGGGGGGATATTTGCCTATTTTTTGGGAAAAACCAACAAACAAACAAACAGCGGTGGTGTTTCATGTTCCAAAGCAGCCGACTGTCCAAGCGACACCCCAGGGATTGTGCGGAGAAGGCACCTTGTGCACTCTGCTTTTGTAAGCCCGCCGTTTCGCCATCCTTAACTTTCACTTGCAGATATGACTACTTTTGGCCCAGACCATATGTTGTAACAAGATTCAAAACAACAACGTGCTGAGAGTTTTCAGTAGAACGAAAGCGAACACATCATCCTTGTCTTGTCGCACAAGGCTCAAGGACTAGCAACAAGGGTTCGACATTTAGTGGCTCGGGACAAAATGTAAAAGATTAACTTTTATTCTCAGGGATCTAAATGCAAGGGTGTAAAGGTTAGTCCTGGGGCACCAATTTCGAGAAACTTACGAAAGGGACGGAAAGGTTTCTCTCGTCCCCGTTAGTCCCCCAACCAACTAATGGTGATGACACCTGATTCGTTCCCCAGAGGGATTAACACGAGCTCCTTTTTTTCTTGCACTACAGAGTGTTACCTTCTGGCTGAAGAGCACCCCCCTCCCCTTTTCCCGATAAATAATTAGAGCAATCTTCGGTTTTGCAGTGACACAGGCAGCTGCACCGTCGGTAACACTGTCTGCTTCGAACAGCCATTTCGGTGTAGAGTCGAACGAGGATCGGCGACAGTCCAGCGGTCAAGGTAGGTACTTTATGTATCTTTGTCGGCGTTTGCCCATGGTACTCATATAGGGGCCGTGAGACACCAAATGGGGGCGCGTCGGTCTGCCTTGCCAGATACACGACTAACGGTGTGGAGCTGCCGGCGGCGTCCTCTGGTCTACACAAGGACAAACGTTGTGTAGACCCCAGAGGACGCCGTCAGACAAGGAATGCTCTTCCCCTCGTCAAACAACGCCTTCTGGTGTCCGCAATAGTTCTGAGCTGACCGATCTTCGATACCGATTTTAGTAGAGAAATTGGCCACACAGTAGTGTAATGTACGATTTCCTGGGGTGCTTAGAGCCCATAGACTGAGTTATATTGAGAAGCAGACTATCGCAGAAAGTGGTTTATTGCCTGTGCTGTGCCCCTTACCGAATATAGGCCTCCTGCGTTGTGCCGGGGACGCTGCGAAAAGGGACTCCTTAGGACTTGTTTTGGGTAGTACAAACTTGAGCGTCTCAAATAGTCACACATGTGGAAGCGTGCTTGCTCTGGTGCAGAACGCGATCACGAGGAAAGTACGAATGTACAACAAAAATTCGATCGCCGTCGAAGCGCAGGTCAAGCCTAACACGCTACCAGCGTGAGCCAAGATACGCCGTTTCACACGTTCAAATATAGAAATAAAAAAAAAAAAGAGAACGCGTTAGGACGCCAGATTTTCTGACGTCACTACGCATTGGTAAGAGACGCGTTTCCTAGCGGTGGAGTCATGAATCTGGCACTTTCGATTGTCTTGCGGCGTTAAATCTAGCCGATTTCGGACGTCGAAAGTTGCTTTTTCGTTCTTCAGCACTTCACGAAATGCTAGAAGCTGAGCAAAGGTGCCGTACGTAGCGCGAGGCCCGGTCAGGTGAGCTTGTACTACCCAAAATGAGGGCGCCACAGTTTGTTAAAAGTTTCACCACAGGATGCGTATAAGGAACGCTAAGCGTTACTTGTTAGTTCGTAAAAAAGATTGCAAAAGTAACCAAAGAGTAACCGTTGCTGTTATTTCAAAGCTAACGAACGTTACTTTTGCGTTACTTATCGCTTATCGCTACCAAATACTTCAGTATTTGGTAGCGATAAGCTGCAGTTATGGCCTTTACAAGCAAATACACTTTTAAAGATCTATTTGACAATTTTTTTTGTTCATTTATCAAATTTGTAGAATGTAGTGCGGTCGCGATGGTGCGAATATAGGGACCAAGAACGTGACTAATTTTAGTCCAAAGTGACGAGCCACGTCATCTGGTGGAGAATACTCGTTAGCCGTTTCGGATTCTGACCAGTACATAGTGCCTTACTGAAAAAGAAATATCACGTTCTTGGTCCCTTTATTCGCACCATCGCGACCGCGCTACATTCTACAAATATGACAAACGAACAAAACAATATTGTCAAATAGACCTTTAAAAGTGTATTTGTTCCTGTTTGTGACGAGGGGGTCATCACAAACATGTGACGAGGGAACAGAAACAAAAACGCTGCAAAGTTTTTTTTTTTCTGTGCCTGCCCCCTTGCTACATGTGTGTACGTTCTAGCGAAATACAGTGATTTGATCAAATTGGACGGGCATTTTGATTTTATAATTGTTGAATAATTCTCGAGGGAAACGTCTAACCTGTTTCGAGGAAGCTCCGGTTTTACATCGTACGTGCCTTTGTACCGTCTTCTGCTCCAGGCATTGTACCAAAAAACATTTTGAAGCCTCCAAGTCGTCTATCCACCACCACCGGTGAGCTGACGAATCCTGTTTCATGTAGTGGACCGTAACGTAGCGAGCCTGATTTCGGCAGACGACGCGCTAAGTAACCGCACGAAGCTGTTATGTTAGTTCGCTTCGATGTCGATTGATAACTCCTAGTTTGTCTCGAAAAGCATGTATGACATGTCTCAGAGTTTTATATCTACTGAATTAGAGTTTGTTCGAGTCATTTCTAAAAAATAAAATAATTAAAATGTAAAAAGAAAAAAGACAACTGGAGCTTGACGTGACATCCTGCCCGGTATTCGTCAGGGCATCTCTGATTCTTTTTCTTTTTATGTGGAGACTGCTGTCGAAAAATTTCTGTTGCCTTCGCTAGACTGTAGGAAGTACTGTTATCATAGGTCTGAACACGCCTTCTATTGTGTTACATGGAGTAGCATAAATTGGGATAAGAAAGAACTTGCCACTCCCCACGCTTCTGACACGATTCGACAGTTGATGACGAGTATTCGTACGATATCGTGCGGACAAGGTGTCAGTTCGCAACGTCTACAACCAAAAATAGCCGGGTCTATCACTGGGGCGGGTGTCAACCCGCACCCGGCCCCCGTTCACGCCGCTTCGCTGCAACTGTCTGAGGATGGCTCATTACAGAATATGAACCCACCTTGGGTCACCCGTACACGCCGCCTTGCTGCGCCCCGCCGGCGGCCCGTAAAGATTTAAGGGGGGTGGGGGGCGAAGTTGTGCCAGAACGAAGAAAAATCCGACGACACCTAAGCACTTCTTATTAGTTGTGAGTGCGAAAGCGTTAATGTCCAAATGAACGCCGCGGAGTGCTGGCGTGGACGGTCCCGTTTCGCTGCTGCCTTGGGGCGCCGCGATGTTCCTCGACGTCCTCGGCGTCAAGAGGAGCAGAAAGGGCCGCAGAGCTGGCAGGGAGTGCGGCGTTTCACCTAGCAGTTTTGTTAATGTTATCGTTTTTTTAAGCGCATTTTCACGAACCCAGCATAGATTACGCTCATTTGCCTGTGTTTCTCTCGTTGGAAAAGATTTTAAGAAATTTTAAGGCACACGGCTGCGAGGATTCGCGAGCGAGCCCCACAGGTACACTGCAGCTTTCACCTCCGGTTGAGCTTAGGAAAACACAAAGCGTGGCAAGTTCAAAGCATATCGTTATCGCCCCGCAACCAATAGGATTACAGAATGTGCTTACAAGATCACCGAAGAGCAAATCACAAAGCGAGGACGTTATAAGTTACGCCTTAGGTTTACTAAGAAGACAACAATTATAGGTGGGCTACACGAGACGAAGTGATGCACGTGACTTCACGAATCGGTCTTAAAAATATTCCGTGGCAATAGAATAGACAGCTGCTGCGAGCGACCTTATTTATCATAGAAAAAATCGTAAGGGTGCAGGAGAGCTGGTAAA
Organism: Ixodes scapularis; assembly: GCF_016920785.2. Taxonomy (NCBI): domain Eukaryota; kingdom Metazoa; phylum Arthropoda; class Arachnida; order Ixodida; family Ixodidae; genus Ixodes; species Ixodes scapularis. Next base: position 26,939,093 of record NW_024609881.1, read on the forward strand.
AATTAACAATGTTGAATTAACCTGAGACTGGGGTAGAGAAGAAACATCAAAACGTAGAAGGGACAGAAAATAGACAGGAGTCACAGGACGACGTCTCAAAACATCAAAACGTAGAAGGAACAGAAAATAGACAGGACGACGTCTCAAAACATCAAAACGTAGAAGGGACAGAAAATAGACAGGACGACGTCTCAAAACACCAAAACGTAGAAGGGACAGAAAATAGACAGGAGTCACAGGACGACGTCTCAAAACATCAAAACGTAGAAGGGACAGAAAATAGACAGGACGACGTCTCAAAACATCAAAACGTAGAAGGGACAGAAAATAGACAGGACGACGTCTCAAAACACCAAAACGTAGAAGGGACAGAAAATAGACAGGACGACGTTTCTTTTGAGACGTCGTCCTGTCGATTTTCTGTCCCTTCAACATTTTGATGTTTCTTCTCTACACCAGTCTCAGGTTAATTAAACACGGCTTCTTTATCAGTTTGATCGGTCCTTTAATTCGAACATGCTGATTCAAGTTTGAATTGTTAAGCAATGAAGCGAGTAATATAGCTCGTTGCGCGTAGGCGCCGATTCGTACGCGGTCCATTTTTAGAGCGAGCCCTTCGGTTCAAAACACCCATGTACTTGGGTCGTATTTGTGTCTCAATGAACACGGGCTGACGAGAGGTCCACGTTTGAATTCATTACTTTGTTGTTGCCTTTCTTCTTGCATTGTCGACAGTGCTTTCCGAAGAATATGAAGACGAAGATGGCAGCCTTCTTTACCGTAAGGCCTAACATCCAGCGGTGCACAGTTTTCGCGGTTCTAGGCAATTCCACTTAAAAGATGCCCTGCACCTTTCATCCCCTAACGTCATCACCGTTCAGTCACTAAGAAAATGAGAACGTCAGGGCGTTCCTTTTTTATGCCCTTGACTAGAACACGCAATCGTTGCATTTTGTAGTACCATAGTCTCGTATATACTGACAAAGTCTGGCAGATCGCCACGAAAAGCGGACGCCGAAATGGAAAATGTGGAGCGGCAGAGAACGGATGAGAGGAGAGCCACGTGAGTGGCGTCCCGCTGCGGCTAGACGCCGAAATACACTTTTCCCGAGTGAACAAGTGTGTATCGAGTCCTCGCCGCTGCAAAAGCATTGCGCTGACGTTCAGGCTCCCCTAGAGTTCCTGTATAGGCTCCCTACGGGAGCCAGAGTTGCGCATTTGTTTTCCCCGCGCCGCCACGCCGCTATTCGCCGAGATCCATCACGTGAGGAGCAAAGCATCCGGTGGCGTGCAAGAAAGCCACCTTTACGGTCGCTCCGCCGACGTTTCTCTTGCCCCGGCGTATGTTTCCCTGCTTTCCGCCTCCTTTTCCTCCTCTCCTGTTTTCCATGCGCGGCGGCGCGCGCGGCGCCGCTATTCGCCAAATTTAGTCACGTGAGGAGCAAAGCATCCAGCTCGTGCGGGAAAGCCGGCGCTACGGCCACGCGCCGAGGCTGAATGCGCAACTCTGTTACCGTAGGTAGCTATACAGGAACTTTAGGCTCCCCTAAAGCCCCTCTATCCTGGGAAAAGTGACGCCATTCATTGTTGTGGAAATTGCTCGAGACACGTGCCGCGCGCCACTTCTGGGAAGAACATGGCGAATGAAATCTCGCTCAGTGCTGCACTGTGCCGCCATGATCTTCCCAAGGGCTGCACGCTGCACATGCCTCGTGCACCGGAGCACCTTGCGCTACTATTCAAACATGAAGGGACTTTAGGTTCCCCGAGAAATGGCTCTTTGATGCTCTGTGCCGTGCTCTGTGCCACCAGATCCTCGCGCTCCAAATCTGCGACCGGACACTCTATGGCTCGGTCGTCGAACTGCCAGGTTTTGTGAGCATAGTGGAGGCGATGGTTGTGCTTCGCACGGGAGTGCACGCTCGAGGCCCCCGATACGCCGAATCGTTTGGAAGGTTAGCAGCTCGCTCTGGTGGCGCGACAACTGAAACACCTCAATCTTACCGTTCTGATCTGTTAGTTGCTATACTGGATCGAGACCTTCTGATCTCAGTAGGCAGCTGACCGGCGGAATGAGAATGCTGATGCACTCGCCGCCAAAGTTGGTTTTAATTTCATTGGTTCCGATTTTGCCGCGCTCGTGGCTGTGTTGGTACGTTATGTAGCTTTCACTTAATACTGTGCATGATGCAAATGCGTCTCTTGTATAGTGCACACCTAACCATAGCCTCGTTTATACTGAAAATGCCTGCCCAATGGTTTCTTTGTCGTCGTCGCGCCTACTTAGATATTTGCTACTAGGGGCGCCAAAACCCCATACGGAAAAGCAGACGACGCTTGTCCGCTGTCTGCTACTACAGTTCACTGTAGCTACGTTATCACGTTAAGCTATATGATAACGCAAGTTTTCCATGTTAGGTTACGCGGTAACGTGACCTTGCGTGTTCAAATAGGTCACGTGATCACGTAATGTTTTTGTGACACGAGTAACTTCTTTCGGCCGTCGTTCGACTCGCAGAGCTCTAGAGCTCTTAACCATAGCCGGCATAGCTCAATAGCACGAGGCTGTCTGCGGCTCCCGGCACGCACACCGTGACGCCACACGGTGTGCGTGTGGCGTCATCTAGTAGTAGGTGGATATTTGGCACGGGTGAAGGAACATGTCAACTGCAGTGACTGCTTCCTACTGGTCATTAAACATGCTTCTACGGCTCACAGTGATTCCCTCATCAGGCACCAGGACAGGGCAGGACTATACTCTCCATCGGAGAAGCTAGTAGTGCGCTGAAGAACTCCGTAGAGGTTTTACTGAAAAAACGAAATATGCTGAAAAAGCCTTTGCTTGCAGGTGTTGAGACTGCGTTCGGTACACTTATGCACCATGGGGCTCTGAAATGGGCAAAGGCAGATAAAGATGTCAACCATTACAAAGATTTCCTGAAAATTCTGTGTACTAAGTATTTCAGGCCAATTTTCACAAACTACTCTGCATCCGTGACTGACAGTCATGACCTCAAGAAGATCTTTAACAAGCCACTATCTAGGAAATCGTTAAAGCTCTAGAACTGCATCCGTGAAAAACAATGCAGACAAGAAGAAACCGGTCAAAAACATTAAAAAAAAAACTATGAGCTTAAAAAAAAGAAAAAAGAAAATTGAAAATGTATTTTAAGGTCCCCGGTCAGAGCGTTGCCGACGGGTGCGCCGGATTTCGATCAGCGAAAGCTCGGTCGCGGTCCTGAGAAAAATCCCTTGACCGCCGCATGTGGTCCGCAGGCCGTAGTTTTCCGGCTCGGCTCCAGAAGCGATAAAAACGCTAAGTGGTTGCTGTTGCAACGTCGTGAACGTTCTCCAGCCTGTCTGTCTCCTTTTTAATTTGGATTGACTATTACTGTAGTCGCTATGACAAGCACCAGAGGTCTGGTAACATTTCAGCATAGAAACAAAACCAAGAAGTGAAAGCTAAAAGAAAGGTTAAGCCTTCTTTTATATATGAAAGCTATACCGACGGTGCTTTGCGCTAGCTATGTAGCACGGGTTACGAATGTATTCAATTCACAAATGGCGTCACAGTGGACTGTAGCAGCGGGCAGCGGAGAAGCGTCGTCTGCATTTTTGTATGGGGTTTTGGCGCCTCCAGTAGCAAATATGTGAAACAGGCGCAACGACGACGAAGCATGGGGAAGCCAACCATTGGGCAGGCATTATCAGTATAAAGGAGGCTATGACCTAACAATATAATGGCACTGGCCAACTGTAAAGGGGTGAGGCAACAATATTCAGTTTCAATGTTTTTTTGTTTTTTACTTTAGATGCGTTTACTGGCAGTAATGGGACACAGGTACACGCGCACGCAGCGCCATTGACCAAGAAGCTGTTTTGGTGCGGTGTCATTTTAAGGATAAAATCGACCGTTTTCTTTCAATTTCTCCTTTGCCAAACTTGATGACGTAGCTAAGAGGTCTCAGTACTGGCAGTCCAATGTTACTAGATTGCCTAACCTGTGGCTACATACGGCTCTGAGTTGTAGGACTCCCGCGGAGAGGGCAACCCCCCCCCCCCCCCCCCCCTGTTCCCCCTCCTGACTCACTTCAGTCCACCTCCCGTCGTTTGAAGCGCCATCTATTGAGTTTTGTTCCATATCTGTGTGTTCCATAGATTACGGTGGAGCGACATCTAGACGATGTGCCTCGAAACTTTCGTATTCCATGGAATACACTGCAGTTAACAAAGGAGCCGTCCGGCGCGTCAAACGATGGGAGGCGACCCCTGGTGAGGAAGAAAGGGCTACTGCTCGTGCAAGCAGCGTCTATGAGCAGTTTCGTAACTGAGCTAATCTAATAACGCTGGTATAGTCCCCCAGTCACTTTATTTGAATGTGGCTTATAGATTGTATACGAGCATTGTGTAAGCATTCGATCTGACCTCGCGATAATCTAAAGATCGACAAGCAATAGAGCAGTGACTTGTGTCCAAACGCTGCAGCGGCGACAATAACCGAAACCCTAACAATGTCTGGAACTCGGCGCTTGTCCTGTACCTTGTTAACCCCAGCCCGGGGCTATGATAAACATTGCCGACATACCCCAAATCCCGTTTTCCTTTTTTTTTTTTTTCGATGACCATTGCTCGAAAAGGAAAACGATTAGTTCTAAAGGCTGGTTCACACCTGCTGTTGTAGATTATGCCATCTGGTAGCAGGTAACGAGAGGAAAAGGAGGTAGAGGGGCGCAGAACCACGAGATCATGAACGGCACGAGAGGGAACGATAAACCGACACCATCGAAACGGACTTGCCCGGGATCTTTTCCTAAACACTGTGGTGCCGAAACCCGAGAAACGAGATGGACCGCAACCGAAGAACCCGCGGCATCGTCCGCTCAGCCGTAACCCGAACACTAACCCAAATAGACAATCTTCTGCAAGACGAGAACACGACAGAGCTTGACCTCCGACTACAACTGGACTACCTGCTTCAGAAAGAAAGCGACCTAATCCGCCTTGACCGTGACATCCAGACGTCCACCTCAGATGACGATCTTGAGGGCGAGCTTGAGGGAGCGGAGGAGTACCGTCTTCGCATCAGTCATAGCCTCACGCGCGTCCGACACGCCCTCGACTCTCAAGTTTCTGTGCCACAACCCACGAATATCACGCCCAACGTCCCTCTCGACAGAGCCCGGTCCGGCGGTCTTCCTTCAACTCTGACCTCAAGGAGCCACAGGACGGTCGCCCTACCGAAACTGCAGGTACCGACTTTTGCCGGGAGCCGTCGCGACTGGCAGGGGTTCTGGGATCATTTCAATTGCACGATACACACCAATTCCGAACTCCCGCCAATCGTGAAGTTTAAATACCTTCTCACGTATCTCACAGATGATGCGAAGCGAGCCGTGGAAGGAATTCGACCCTCAGAACAAAATTATGACCTCGCGGTACAGACCCTACAAGACCGATTTGGACGACGGGACATTTCAATTGATGATCACATTGATCGGCTTCTGAGCTTGCCTGCGGTAAACAGTTCAACCAACGCAGTACAGCTTCGTAAACTCTACGATGCGATACGCTTCAGAACAACATCTCTTCAAGGGCTGGATGTCCCGCCTAGCAACTACGCTGTCGTCCTACACCGAGTTCTCATGCGGTGCCTTCCTGCTGACCTGGCTATACTATACCGGCAGAAGTTAAGGGAAGCAGCACTGACACTATCAGCCGACACACCTGACATGCGCCCGGAAGAGCAGGTCCGCGTCATCATGCTATTTCTACAGACTCAAGTGGAGGTTCGAGAAGATTTCCAAATGGAACACCCAAGTCACTCCCCCCGGTATTGGTCATCGCCGATACCACGCCAAGAATCCGTACAGGCGAGCCACCCTTCAGCACTCGCGCTCTCGACTGAGGCTATTGGTTACAAAGCGGCCACGTGCCCTTTGTGTGATACCACCCAGCACGAGGTGCAAAACTGTCACGCTAGACTTTCAACACAGGAAAAAGGAACCAAGCTTGCGCGAGCACGCTGCTGCTTCAAATGCGGCAAGCGAAATCACATCGCTCGTGTTTGCCGTTCGTGCAGGAACTTGACATGCGCCACTTGTAGAGATCACTACCTGACTACACTCTGCGATCTATTACGTCCCACATCACCCGCATCGAAAAACCCAGACCCAGGAGGACTTCCTGAAGGCAGCGCAACAGTCGTGAGCGCCCCAACCACCAATTTCCGCTCTTCTGCTGTATTGCTTCAAACTGCTAGAACGTGGGCTCTAGAGACACCGAGACACCTCCTACTGAAGCTGTTACTGGACAGTGGGAGTCAGCGCACGTTTATCCGGCAGGACATTTCCGAAAAACTGGGCTGTGAAGTCGTTGGCCAGGGGGAGCTTACTATATACACATTTGGAAACACAGCCACCAAACGGTCCTGTCGACGAGTGGTTGTCACCCTCTATAGCCATCACAGCAATCAGAAGATATCACTTGAAGCACTGGAGGTCCCAGACATGTGTACAGTATCACACCAGCAGCTAGATGACAATCTACTGAGGCAACTTCGATCCAGCGGACTTCAAGCCACCGATATTATCCCTGCTGGAGCTCAAAGCAGAGTGGACAACGACATCGGCGTTCTCATAGGCTCAGACTTCTACTGGCAAGTCGTCACGGGACGGATCCAGCGCATGAATGACGACCTCACCGCCGTAGAAACCATATTTGGCTGGATGGTCCAAGGGACCTACTCTCAAGCCATCAACGACCAGCTCCAGGTGCACATCCAGACCATCGGTATCCTGGTGGCCAAGAAGGCGGAGCTTCAGTCGGCGCTGTCTCAGAGCCAACAAACCGCCAAGCAGAAGGCCATGGAGACGGAAGAGCTGCAAGGAAGACTGAAGGCGGCTAGAGAGAGAAACACAGACTTGGAGCGAAAGCTGAACTCTGTCAGTAGCCAGAGCCAGGTTCAGGAGAAGAGTTCCCGAGAGTACCTCAGGGAAATCGAGAGGCTCAAGACAGAACAGTACAAATCAAGCAAATCAATCAAGGAACTGAAGCAAGAACTTTCTGAGTTGAGCAACCAGCTTGGCAAGAAGACGAAGGACAATGAAGCCCTTAAACAGGAACTTGGCGACGTCAAGAGGGAGCTGTTCTTGGCGCAGCTTAATGCTCCGCAGCTCGAAGATGCTCAGGGCTTTGAGAATGTGTACAGCCAGTTGGAGGAGCTTCACCAAGAGAAGTTGGGCATGCAGAAGAAAGTCAACAAGTTCAAAGATGCGATGGAGCAGATTGCGGCAGAAAAGCGGCCGATGTCCTCTCACTACCAGTCGTACGTGGACCGGCTATCAGCAGCTGGAAACAAGCAAGGCAATGCTGGAGAAACGAATACCCATGGGTTCTCCACTTCACATATAAGAGTCAGACAACGACGTCTACGCGTATTCAGCCGGGAGACATTGTTATCGTAAATAACGACACGCCACCGCTCGTATGGGAACTTGGAAGAATAACCGCAACATTTCCTGGAAGAAACGGCATACCAAGAGTGCGCTGTTCGCCTTGCAAGCGGACAAGACATTCGGCGCCTCATGCAAGGTCTTCTCCTTCTTGAAGGCAACATGTCAAACTAAGAATTGGCACAGAACGAACATCGAAGCCTTTGTTTGCTACAAGCATTGCGTTACCATGACTTGGGGATTCGGTAGAGTGTTGATTCAGCTTGTTTTCTGTATTTTCGTGTCCTCATTGACCTTTCATGAGTTCGTGTTTTCTGCGCTGCTCTGTACCGTCTTAAACTTCCTCATTTCGCGGTATGGGAATGCATGGTCTCATCTCCAGGCCGGCGCGGGAAGTTGTTGTAGATTATGCCATCTGGTAGCAGGTAACGAGAGGAAAAGGAGGTGGAGGGGCGCAGAACCACGAGGTCATGAACGGCACGAGAGGGTACGATAAACCGACATTATCGAAACGGACGTGCCCGGGATCTTTTCCTAAACACCTGCGTTGGTTCCGTTCGCATGCAACCGAAACGACCGTAACGACAAAGTGTTCACCGTGCGTAGCATGGCAAGCGATGCAAGTTGTTGCAGCGGTTTGGTCGTTGCGGATGTTTCGGTTGCATATGCGAACGCAACCCTTGCAAATGTGTGAACCGGTCCTAAATGGTTGTTTCGCAAAGTACAAAATTTGTTGCATCGCCCCTTTGAGAGCTACAAAGTTGTCTTGAGCCTATGCAAATGGCAAGCGTTCTTGCGAACTCCTCCATGGGATCATGTTCGTTTGGCCAGATTCGGCGTTGAAACAACTGAACAGATTCGGAAGGAAGATTACTTTTGTCGACAACCGTCCCCGCTGACTGTAGTTTCCATAAAAATATACAAATAAAGAGAGGATTACATGGATGCATGGTAAAAAATAAGTCGACAAGCTGATTAACATTGTGGTGAATCACTGAGAACAAATGAACTCACAAGTACGTTTCAAGGATAAAGACAGCATACTGGGCTCTGGTTCTAAGCTAAAGGGACAGGTCCTGCCGGACTGCTGTCCGGCAGGACCTGTCCGAAGCCGTTCGTTTGGCTCGCTCTAAGCTCTTTCTCTACTCCCAGCCCCAAAATGTGCCCTTTAAAATCCGTTTTAATAAATTGCATATGGCCGGCAAGTGTTTCATTTACGATGCCGCGACTGCTTCAGTTATGGAGGCTCGCGCCTGACTCCCTCCGAAATCAAGTCACCGCAGTCTGGCAACATCTTCAAAGTCAAACAAAATAAAAACCATTTCCGGATACTCGGTTGCATTTACGAACACACGCAGCCTCGTACAGAAGAGCGACGTCTTAAGCGCTTACTACGAAGATAGTGACTCGGATATAGTCGTTGTTACTGAAACCTGGCTGTCACCTGATGCTCGGGATGACGAGTTGTTCCCCCGTCACTTAGATTTTTCGGTCTTCAGATGCGACAAAACGCAACAACGCGGTGGTGGCGTCTTCATCGCAATTAAAAAGTACATTTCATCTTTTGTTGTACATGTCTCATGACCTTGAACTCGTTTGTGTTTGTATTTGCTCGGCGTATAGCAAACTTGTACTTATAGCATGTTACAGACTACCCAGCAGTGACGGTAATTTCACTACTAAGCTGCACTTTTCCTACTAGAGATAATGAACCGTTTGCCTCATGCCGACCTTTTCATGTTTGGTGATTTCAATTTTCCGGATATATGCTGGTCAAGTATCTCGTTTAAGGGCCCGAGTGAATCGCGGAAATTCCTCGAAGTATGTTTAACTTTCAACCTAACACAAATGGTCGATTCCCCGACTCGGCTAGACAATATCCTGGATCTTGTTTTGTCATCGTCACCCGATCTGGTTTGCTCCATAGACTATAGCAATGGTTTCAGCGACCATAAGTTATTGCAAGTCACCCTAACACAGCCCAAAACTGTGAAAACCAAAGTCTCAAAAATGATTCATGAATTCAATAGGGCTGACTACGCGGAAATAAATCGAGAACTAATTGCTAATTACGTACAATTTCTTGCCGAACACTCCACAAGAACGGTTGAATGCAACTGGCTGTTGTTTAGGAACAAATTGTATGATTTTATTGAGCGTTTTGTGCCATTGATTCGTATTCACAGTGACGCCTGTAATCCTTGGTTCAACAATCTTATTAGGTCTCTGGGGAACAAGAAAAGCGTACTTTCAGAAAAGCTAAACAGAATCCGTCTCCACTAGCATTGGATCCCCACTATGATTGCCTTAAAGAGTATACCCGCCAGATTAAAGTGGCAAAAAACAAATATTTCAACAGAGACCTACCCACCCTCATGCAAACCAACCCCAAAAAATTCTGGATCCTTATTTCTCCAAGTGACCACTCCCGCTCTATTTGTTTGATTGATGCCGACGGCTGCCCTGTCCCTGAAGCTTCCTGCCCTTCAGTAATGAACGAGTACTTCGCTTTCGTTTTTACTTGCGAGAATCCTTCGAACGTCCCTACTGTCCCACCAGCTCCTTATAACACCATGGCCCCTATTATCATCTCCCCTCACGGCATAGCCGGACTTATAGATCGTCTCAAAGTTTCATCATCCCCCGGACCTGAGAACATTTTTTCAAAAATCCTCATAAACACAAAAGACATACCAAGCGAGTACATCACGCTCTTAAGTACCCAGTCATTGGCAGAGGGACGTCTTCCTCCGGACTGGAAGGTAGGAGAAGTCATACCAGTCTTCAAGGACGGTGATCGATTATTACCCTTTAACTACAGACCTATATCGTTAACTTGTATCCCATCCAAACTTCTAGAGCTTCTAGAGCATATAATTTTTTTCTCATATGATGTCTTATCTTGATCAAAACCACTTCTTTTTCAACCACCAACATGGCTTTCGTAGGGGTTTTCCTTGCGAGACCCAATTGCCACTGTTTACCCATGAAATTCATGCCAACTCCGAACCTCATCATCAGACCGACGCAATTTTTGTAGACTTTTCGCAAGCAATTGATCGTGTTCCGCATCTTCGCTTACTAACAAAGCTCTCTGCACTCAAAATAAACGTTAGCGTCATTTCATGGATTCACAACTTTCTTTCTTTACGAGTACAGTTTTCAGTTGTGATCAGTCACGAATCTGGTTTATGCAACGTTACGTCAGGAGTACCCCAGGGGTCGGTCCTCGACCCTCTTTTTTTTCTAATATTTATTAATGATCTCCCTCATTCCCTTTTCTCGAAAGTGCGTCCTTTCACAGACGATTGTGCATTATACCGACCAATTGCTTCTTCCGACGACCATGTGCTCCTTCATAATGACTTCTCTACCATAATGAATTGGGGTTCCGACTGGCAGATGAGCCTAAATTATTCAAAGCGCAAACTCATACATTTCACTCGGAAGCGCTCTGTTTCGTCATACATATATTCTCTTGGCACCCAACCCATTGAAGACGTCCCATCAAACAAGTATCTTGGTGTACTCCTTACTTCCGATTTATCCCGGGCCGCTCACATCGAATCCATTCACTCGCCGCATCAAAAGCTTTCGGGTACATCCGGCGCTGCCTACACTCTGCTCCTCCGAATCTTCGTGTATTAGCTTACCAGACATTCGTCCGACCAAAACTTGAGCACGCCGCCGCTATCTGGAGCCCCAAATCTACCTTACCACCCAACTTGAAGCCACCCAAAATTGTGCCGCTCGCTACATAGTCTCTGTATACGATCATACTGCTAGCGTTACGGCTCTAAAGTCTCAATTAAACCTAACTTCATTAGCTACCCGCCGTAAATGCTCGCGTCTCTGGCTATCCCACAAAATATTGCATCATCATCCGGATATTAGATCGATGCTTTTACAACCTCCTCCCCGATCTTCTCGTAGACTAACGAACTCTAACCGTGTGCAGCGCATCTCTGGATCCACTAACGCATTTAATAACTCATTTTTTCCCCTATCGATTTCAGAACGAAATGTACTACCTGAGTGCATCGCCTTAATATTATGCCCGGTCGCATCCCGTTCCTCCTTGGTTTTGCATTTTCAAGGGGAATAATGACTGCCTGTTGGCTCTCTATTTTTGGTTCCCTGTTGAATTATTATTGAGTGCGTATTTGTTGATGAAATAGTTGTTATTTCATTCTTTGTTGCTGTTTCATTGTTTCTTTCGTTGACTGATATGTGATTGATCCCCCTCCCCCCTTATGTAATGTCACCGAAAGAGGAAATTTAAGGGTAAATGAATGAATGAATGAAAGAATGAATTAAAGTCTGCTCGCTGTATAATTTTCGAGGACACCAACTTCTTGTGAACGTCGCCGACTGGAAACCCTCCCGTAATGGCGCATAAAATGTGAATGAAGCGATACTGTCTCCACCTGTTTTCTTTGAAGGAAATGAGTACTCGAGAGTTGTTTTAATGGCTTCGATTCCAGGATGGGCAGAACTTCTACTACTAAGGCTGGCCGTAGGAAATAAACTTGTTGTTATTCGGACATTTGCTTATGATGTATTGGGGTAATGGGATAAGTGACAGATTCCTCAAGTGAAGTCCGAAGGACCGGTCACATACTTGCAACTTCTCAGAACCGTGTGCCTTGAAACTCATACTATCTCTTACGACGATTGAACACACTGGTGCCACCTGTCGAGTAGCAGTAGAACACCTGGCGGTCCCGTATTTTTTTTTCACGCACCATTTCTATTTATGTTTTTGCTGCAAAAACTTTTGTCATTGTTATATACGACCATTTCTTATGGGAACGTACACTTGCCCTCACAAATACCGAAAAACATTTTCTCTAGTGAAATGCAGTTCAAGGATCACCGCATTGATGGAGCCAGCCTGTTAGTGTGTTCACTCGTTGTGAAATATTTTTAAAGATTATAACTTATAAGGCACTCGGTTTTAAGGAGTCGCAAGTGCGCGAACGGGTCTTCACATCTGTATCCTGTAAAATTTGCGAAATTAAATTAAAGGGTGCAAGGTAAGGGAACTTCAGCAAGTTCAGCTGAAGTCGAATTCCAGTCACTTCATGAATCTGTGTAGACAGATCGTTATTCGTTGGAACAGATGCGCTTTTTAGTCTCGGTGGCGTCGCCAGCCGCTGAAAGCAAATCGGGCATCGACAACGCTGCACTCGGGTGATTTCTATGCGTCTAACTCGGGCGCCGCATATTGAATACCTTAGGCACTCACGAGCTATCTGTGACGCGTTTTTCCCACGGGGAGCTTAACCCTTTGTGCTCAGATACATTAATTCAATTAGCTATTTTACGGGAATTATCAAAGCACTCGAGTTACCGCAGATATAGGACCCACCACAACGTATAATTTCTCTAAATTAAAAAAAAAAACGGTCGAGCGAATTTTTGGATTGGGAAAACGATTCCCCAACAAATCAAAAGCGTCTGTTTTCTATTTGTTGTAAAAGCAAAGCACGATGCTTCCTAGAAACACACGTTGTGACTCTTTATGTTGTCGGACGTCAGCACAGCCTCGGTCGCGGACTATTTACGCACAGCGGAGGAATAGTGGCAGCCGGTGACTAGCGCATCCTTAACTTTATTTTATCTGACTACAAATCACGATTGGCGATAATAATCTTTGGGGAAGGGTAACGGAAAAACAAAGAAAAAACACAAATGTCCACACAGAGCGAGGTGACTGGTGCGCGACCGAAAAAATGCCGCGTGGCCCTGGTGTCGAACCATGGGATCGTTATTCTTGTCCAGCTCGCTTGCACCTTTGCATTAATTTCATTACCATCATTAGAGATCACCTCAGCTCTGGAACCGCCCATGGTCACTTCTACGCGCAGTATCCTCCCCGTACCCCCAAAAGATCGCCACCTTTTGTTTGAAGCGCTACAATTCTGTTGAGGGTAACTATATACTAGAAGCTCTGCCTTCTTCGCGAGCTCGCTGGATCTCCCACTACTATGGTTGCGCGTGCCTGCGCATTGACACTTGTGTCAGCAAGGGCAGAATGCTCACGCTGAAGGCGGAGCTTCTAGGGGGGACAGACTATGCGGAGCGCAAGTTTGTCTGCTCCTTTTGCAGGGGCTGCGTGGTGACGTCAAAACGCCAAGCTCTGATTGGCTCTGATTGAAGGATAGTGGGTAGACCTCGAAGCAAGCTGCCTCGAGGTCTACTCACTATCCTTCAATCACAGCCAATCAGAGCTCAGCGTTCTGACGTCACCAGAACCCCTGCAAAAGAAGCAGACGAACTTGCGCTCCGCATAGTCTGCTCCGCCTCGAGCGCACCTTTCTGCCATTGATAACAAGACGCCGCACGCGTCAGCCAGAGCTTCACGGAAGACAACGAGCGCCTACTGGAGGCAGATGGTCTAATGGGGGATCTGAGACTGTCGCCTGCCATACGATTGATCGACAAAGCATTCGTCTGTTTTGCACCACGGCTTCTAGATGGCTCTTCAAACGACATTGGTGGAGAAGAGGGTTCGCCTCACCCCGGGAGTTTTTCAGCTGAGTTGATGTCATTGCTAGCTTAGAAACGCTTCTCAGGTTCTCAATTCCTACTCGGTGACTGGTTCTTAGGCACGCTTATCGGACAATGCCGCAATCTTATTGGCTGTGGACCGATAATGAGATGTTCAAGACTTTTCATGCCCTGCATTTTTTTTAATCGTTACCATGCGGGCAGAAACTGAGGGAGATGAGGAGACGAAAGCGTGCGGTGACGTTAGAACACCGAGCTCTGGTTGGAATGATTGGTGGGTAGCCCCAAAGCTCGTTGCCTTTGTCTCTACTGCACTGTTCGAACGCGGTCGAACGCTGACGCCGGAGTTCCGCGTTCTGAAGGGCTCGATATAGCACGACGTAACGTGGGCGCGCGCGTCTACGCCCGCCATGGTTATATGATATCACGTTGTCAAAGAGCCGGCGTCCCCGCGTCGATTGGCTCTCTGAACGTTTTGCGGGTAAGTACACGCGCAGACATTTCTTAGAGAGCAAGTATCGTCTGCTACTTCTGCGGCGGTTGCGGTGACGTGAGAACGCCGAGCTCTGATTGGCTCTGATTGGAAGGATAGTGGGTAGACCTAGAAGCAAGCTGCATTGACGTCTACCTACTATCCTTCAATCAGAGCTAATCAAAACTTTGCGTTCTGACGTAGCCGAAACCGCCGCAAAATTAGTAGACGGTACTTGCACTCCGCATAACTTTGCGTTTACCCACTAGTCATTCCAGCCAGAACATGGCGTTCTGACGTAACCGAGCGCTCACTTCTTCTCCTCTTTCTCAATTTCTGCCCGTATATAATGACGTTGGCACCCACTAATATTGGTGTCGTGCAGAGGGTTTGTCGTTTGGATTGTGTGCCGCGTTAGGTTCCCCACGATGTCGTCATTAATTCGGTCGGTTCTCTGGCAGACGACGAGGAGGACGTTCCCAGCGCACTCGAAATGCGGAGATACGGTGAGTTCCATTGGCAGTTGCAACCCCCTTCCGAGACAGCGGCGGCTGTCTTGGCGCGCCTACCGTGCACCCTGCAATCTCTATGGGGCTTTCAGCAAACCGTTACAGTGTTCCGCGTACCGCATTACCGATGCCTTTGAAGCATCCTTCAAAGGCCCTGGTAGTGCGGTACGGGGAACACGATACGAATACTTAAAGGGGTAAAGCATCGAGGACGAAAACGGAGACAGTTTTTTTTTTTTTTTTCGTGTTCTTTCAAGTACGGTGATGGTCTGCTAAAATTCCCTAGTATAGAATGACTACAGTTAATTTTTTGCTCTAAAACGAGCCGCAAAAGATTGTGCCTGCACATATAGAAAGCTCAAACTTTCGCCGAATGTGCACTGATGTAATGCGGTTTAGCCAGTGTTGGACAGGATACTCAAGAAAAGTGTTTAGTGTAAGTAACTAAATGCCGGCTTCAAAAAGTATGAAAAGTGCTACTCAAGTGACTTTCGCTGTAAAATATCTTGAGCAGAGTAGGAATTTTTCGTAATGTAATTTAATTACTTTGAAGATTCTTCTGCATTTCATAATTTATATCGATTTCAGTAAAAACAAAGTGCTATATCTGCTAGCAACAAAAGTAAATAAAACAATATCGTACTGTTCTCTACAACCAAAATATAAAGACTAGTGTCACACTGGTAAATGTTGCAAAAAGCAAAAAGAGCAGGCTCTACGTATTCGCAACTTTCATGGCCTATAGTGGGCACCCTAGTTACTATCAAAATGGCTGTCATCTGGATAGTCGTCGTACAACAGCAGTACGAGGTGGGGCCAGCGACGAGTGAGTAATTTTAATTATGTGAAATACGAGCTATATAAGAGCCTCGCCATGGTGCTTCTACGTCCGAAAGGTGTAGGCAAGCGCCTTCATTCTGAAGGTGAACATCCAGGAGCTGGGAAGTCCGATTCTCACATCGCAGTATCTCCGCATCGCTGAATGCTGCTCATAGTCACATTGCAGAAAATGACTACGTGTGGTGGTTTTATAATGCGCAGCTCGGACGCATCCTTTTACTAAGCGCCGAAGTTGCTATATCCGGAGTTCGCGTTAAACTTATACGCAAGTCGGTTACCCCAATGCTGCATTCCGATATGACGGAACTTCGAAAAGAAGGCACGATGGTACGCGAAGTTAAGCCCTTTACTTTTTCTCGTAATTGACAATTACTTTATTTTGTTTCCCATACTAAGAAGCGCATTCAGAAGGGCTTACAACTCTAGGAGAATTCTTTGCTTGGAAATTAGGAGAACATCGTGCTCCTAGCTTGTGTCCACCCCTGTTGTTAGAATCCCTGTCCTCATAAAAGGGTGGAGCTACTCCCGTTCACCTCACAGACAGTGTTATTGAGATTGTCAAACTGGCAAAAAAAAATAAAAGCAACATTCTATGATCAAACATTAAAAAAAAAGTGCCTCCTTCTGGTGTCAGCTCTTTATTTCCTTCTATTCATTATTTTGTTGGCGTCATGGGCCTGCAACTTTGGTCGTGGCTTGTTTTGTTTACTGTCCGGTGTTGGATCGTTTCATCTTCAAGTTGGAAATTGCTTAACTTCGCTCTGCTAAGTGCTAATTTCCTTCCCCGAAAAATATTTCTGCTGCGTTTTTTTCGTTTTTTAAACATGTGTTTGAGAAATGTAATTAAGATAAAGCAGCAAATACTTTCGATCAAATGTGTTTGCAACATACCAGATTACTACCAAAACCTTTTAAAATACACTAACTTGAGTAGAATATTTGAAAGAGGCACAAGTCTGATTTTAGCTGATGAAAATTTAAGCCACAGCTCCATTTGTGTAGAACATTTGACCAATAAACTGGTCCAAATCGACGCCGGATGAGTTTGCAGAGGACCGGGCCGGTGACGCGTGTAACGCGTGCCGTGATCTCCAAATGGACGCAGCAAGCAGACGACAGAGGGCGTCGTCTGCTCGCTGCGCTGATCAGGAGACGGCCGCCACGCTCTACAATCATCGCCAACTCGGCCGTCTGCGAACACGCCCGGCGTTGATGCGGGCAATTTATTTCATAATTCTTTACACAAAGTGAGCTATGGTTTAAAATTTTAGAGCCGAAAATGCAACGCCTCAATACACATCCCGACGGAAGTTTAAACTTTCCATGTGCAAGCGCAGATTTTTTTTTTTTCCCGGCTCGGTTTGCAGCGTGAGATTTACTGCAGCCATCTCATATAACTTTAGGATTCTTGGTCTATGGGCCGGGGAAAAGCGGCAGTGTTGCCACCTCACATGTAGAGGAAGGAGTCTTTATTCAACATAGCCCGGAGCACCTTACACACGTTTCCTGCACACACATCGGGGTAAAAAATGTGGAGCTACTGAGCTGGGGACGCAAACGCGATGTCTCATATTCCGGAGAAAACAGCTACCGCGTCTTCCCATAACACGTGTCACAAACCAATATACTGAGCAGCGATTTAAAAAAAAATGTCTATGGGCATTATTTAAAAAAAACAAAAAAACATTCACAATAAAACAAAAACCATTCTGCAATCTTGCGATACATTATTTTCGCCAGTGCCTCGAAAAGGGTGCGTTTGAGACCACATAAAGTAACGTTTCCCATTTTGGGACTTAGTAGAATATTTGACGCGCAATCAGGGCAACGTTCAATGGTGCGCGCTGCTTGCCTTAAATTTATGTTTCGTCGGAAGTGTTTGAGGAGCTCGCCATCAACATCACCTGAAGGAGAGGCAGAGATCTCCTTTTACGAGGGCATCCAAATGCTTGTGCACATCATATTAATCTCCTAGATGTG
Organism: Ixodes scapularis; assembly: GCF_016920785.2. Taxonomy (NCBI): domain Eukaryota; kingdom Metazoa; phylum Arthropoda; class Arachnida; order Ixodida; family Ixodidae; genus Ixodes; species Ixodes scapularis. The sequence goes on from NW_024609881.1 coordinate 26,956,858, forward strand.
TGGGGTGTTCATATTCAAAAGTAGCTGCATCTAACGTTTATGTATGTGAAAAAAAAGTCGTCACATTTTTAATGCAGTTAATTTGTGGATGAATAAACAGAGTCCGTATATTGCGTCCAACACAGCCCTTCTCGAAAAGGTGAAATTATGATCTTTCAACTCTATTTCTTTTACAGCGGAAATCGAGATTAGGCATCGTTCTAACAGTGAGCATCCACACTTTACTGACTCGGTTCAACTATTGCTTCATTTATATATGCAAATTTTACATACAGCTAGGCTGTCCCCCCCCCCCCCCCCCCCCCAAAAAAAAAAAAAAATTAGAGTATTTTCCATTAAAAAATACATATACGCATAACCGAAAGCTGATTCTGTGCCCAAATGTCGCGATAGCGCTCCGAATCAGATGCCAAAGTTTCAGGACCAACCGTTATCTAAGTCAAAAAGTTACATGTGATTTTCTGCAAATTTCAATGGAGAAGGGTGCCCGTTTTCGCGTGTTTTCAGTAAATGTCGCCATTCAGCTGCATGTATCACAAGAAGTCCATCGGCCGCCATTTTATGATTGAACATTTCAGAAGATCGCTTATAACTTTTACTGCGATAGCAGTAAGTGGCACACTTCGCGAGTCTCGCGCCGTCGACCGCGCTCAACGTCGACGCAGGCCGTTTTCGGCACTCCGCCAAAAGATTTCACATTGACGTCACGCCGCGCATCACGTGACCTGTTACCTGGCGTCCCCTGACACCATGACGTGACACTGTCGTGTCAACTCACGTCGCACAGTGACGCCACGTGACTTAATGACGTCACGTGACATGATGAGTCACGTGATGTTAAGACGTCACGTGACGTCTGACAACACGTTGTCACGTGATACCATGACGGCACGTAGAAACATAAACACGAGACTGCTGATAAAGTAAACAATAAAAACAAAGCGTTTTCGCTCATTATGCCAGAAAGGTTATCGGCCAATAAAACCAATGAGGCTAGGTGGGTGCTAAGCCGGCGAAAGCACGAGCGTAAACTTAGGTTGAGCTACACGCTTGAAACTTGAGTGCGCGATTTTTGAAGTGTTCTTCAGTGACCAGTTGGTGATGTTTGTTTATGCCCAATAACATGGCATAATACACGTTTGGGCAGTCGCGCGAACGATGGGGAACGATTCATGCGTACGCACCAGTTTCGTCGTTAGCTGAATTTAACTTGGGCGCGCGATTTTAGAAGTTTTTTTCAACCACCACGCGGCAGTCCTAGTTTGTGTCCAATAAAATTGTTTACTAGGTTCACGAAATGCTCTCTACTTAATACTCTCTCATTGGTACCAAAATGCTATGGAATTTTCGTTCGGTGAGTTACTCGGTTTAATACCGAGGGCGCACCTACGCGGAGTAAAGCAAGATAACTTTGCTTTACTAACTTAATTTTACCTATAGCTTTACCGTTCATTCAGTCCATCTGTTCCGAAATGACAACTTAGCGTCTCCGAGATCACTCCTCAACTGTCGCAGTGTTTCACCTTACGGGTAGCGTACGTGTTTACTAATTTTTTTAATAACAAAACGGTTAGTTTTGAAACTTTGGCATGTGCTTCAAACCGCTGGGGCTATATTTAGGCGGAGAATGGGCGTTTGGTAATGCGTCGTTTATTTTCGAGGTAAAAAAAAAAAATGTAAGAAATCCTTTAATTTTTTTTTTTTTTTTTGGGGGGGGACATTTTGCATAAATGGTCGTACACAGTATGTGGTCCAGAAACGGAAACTCCTGTCTGCCTAGGCACTAACTATAATCGCTTATGGTGACCGCACGCCCCTTGTCGTTATCAGTCGTTTCCCATTATAATGCAGACCGAATTAAAACATTTGAAATGAATTTAAACCCCTGAAAACAAAACACCCTAATCACCCGCAGTGCACAGTAGTTTGTCAGTGATTCCTTCCCACACAGCAAGGGACCCCGACCAACGGGGGGCTGACTTTCCAATGTGTACGATTCGCGCACGCGAAAGGACTCTCGATTGGCGGCTTCACGTCCAATGGCGCCCTCTGGTTTCCGCGCCGAATCGCAGAAAAACAGGCGTGTCGCGATCTCTAATATCGTTTTAGAGCTGCGCTCTTAGGCGCCCGTTTCCGGCTTGAGCGGCGTCGCCGTCGGCGTAATTAGCCGCGCCGTGCATTATGGGAAATGTCCCATAATGCACTGCGCGAGCCCCCTCCCGGGGTCACGTGACCTCGGGGGGGGGGGGGGGGGGGGTCACATGACCCCCTAGATCACGTGGTTCCCCCACGTCACGTGACCCCCGGTCACGTGACCCCCCTAGGTCACGTGACCCCCGTGAGGGGAGGAGAAAGGAGGGGTATACCCTCCCCTCAGTACCCTTCCCTCCTCCTCCTCAAGAGCTGCGCTCCAATTCGGCGTTACAGAGTTGTAAACGGCTTTCATTTTTGATGGGGGAAATTGGACGCGTATCAATCTCATCTGGGATCCCATAAAATGCTTGTAGGTTGCGCGTAGACCACAATTGGACGATCTCAAAAACCACTTTACTGCCAATGAACCTAAGTGCTGACGGTTGGGCCAAGGTCGTTGATGGAGCACCGTCCAACCATGCTGCCGCTCCGCCTCTTGACGGGAAAGCGGCCAGGCCTCAAAAACATTCAATTGCCTCCTAGGGGCCGCACGTCGATTGTAACTATGATATGTTATATGTGAACTTCAGCCTTAGCGATTTGTGAACTCCGCTTTGAAGAACAATTCATTAGGCGGCATTTCACGCACCCACGTTATCAACATCCAACTCGCAAAAGGTTGTTCCTGCCTAACCAAGGATGCTGTCCTCTCCATCCTGCCGGACGCCCCTGCATAACTTTAGTATTGGGTATTATTTAACATTTAATATTCACTCCAATCTTCAAGCTTTAGTAGATTAACGGGAGTAATTAGTTACGCTTTGGGGTAAAGTAGCAACTTTCTGCACCGCGAGGGCGATTTTTTTCATAGCTCCAGAACCGCAGCGCTTTCCCACCACACCAGCAGGACGGAACCCGGACCTTTGCGCGAGCGCCACTAAGCGGCGTCATGAACGAGTGGCTTACATTCGATTTTCTGCTCGGTACACCTACCCCTATAGCCACCATACTTGGTATCTTTCGATATGCTACAGGGGCGCAATGTTAACAAAAAAAAATTAAAATAGGGACTTAACGCGTATGGCTTATTTTCTCCAGCGCGTAATATTCTGACGAGCCTGACACATTTTTGTCACCCGACGGCTTTTTTTTTTCCTGAAACATAATGTTAAAGTATCAAACCGCCTATTTTCATTTCCCTTCAAATTCTGGTGAACAGTGCACGGTAGGCAAGACGATGTCGCCAGCGGTGCGTCTCCCGCCATTCCTGTGGTCACCACCGACGCAGACAGGGAGAGAGGCAGGGTCCCCCGGGCCATCGTCTTCTGGGGCCAGACATCGCGCACCCTGACGCAGGCTTCGGCCACCTTCCGCGAGACACTAGGAGGCTCGCACGACAAGGCATCGCGTCTCAATGGCTACGCAGGACAACCGGTACGACTCTACCGCAAACACGTTCGATTCTGGTTCCCTCTTCGAACGCCCGGCCTAAATCATCTTTTTGCCAGGGTGTACGAAAAGTTCTCAGACCGGCCGGAGTGGGTGAGCCTTGTGGCGCTGACTGATAATTAGCGGTGACGAGAGACCACGGTAGCTGACGTTAAAGGGGTGGGAACGGCGCGAGACCCGAGTAACGTAAAAGCATTGCTGGTGTCTGCTGGGTCGCGCCTCCAGCGGCGAACAAGGGAACATCGGCTGGATCACTGTTTCTGTGTCCTGTTGAAGAGGCAGGTCGTAGTCAGGTGGCCGTGCCTTGCCGAACTCAATACCGATTGTTCTCTAGACCTGTTCTCACAGTGATTGGGTTCGTCGTGTGGGAATTGGCGTTTTTTCAAAATATGCATAAGAGTTGTAAGTCATTTTTTTCTTGTTCATAATTATAGTTGCCTTGGGCTTGCATGTGAGATCTACAGGATGATTCAAGGAGACGCCAGGCTCTTTAAATCGACCACAAAATTCGGTTTCTTAAAATATCGCGCTACGATTTTGTGCAGCGTTGCCCACAGATGGTCCTTTTTTTTTTGTAAACTTTGCAAAGAGCGAACTTACCTGAGGAAAAAGTAAAGAAAGAAAAAGGCTTAGCTCCAATGGAAACGCAGCGAAGCCACCGGTCTTTAAACAACACGGTGCCGTTTCGCACGGGAGACAAGAGATGGCGCAGGCGGTCGTGACGCCAACTGCCGCCAACGAACGAGCATACGACGCCGAAAGCCGACGTCTTTTGCGGACAGGGAACTGCAGTTGATTCTTGATACCGCGCCTGTTTTTGTTTCTACGACTGTCGCCGCCTGCGGAACGTGCGCCGCTTTTGAGTCGGAAAGATCGCCTGCTAAAAACTCCGGCTCTCGGTGCCGTATGCTCGTTCGTCGGCGGCGTTCGTTGCTCCATCTCTTGTCTCCCGTGCGAAACGGCGCCGTGTTGTTTGAAGACCGGTGGCGTCGCTGCGTTTACATAGGAGCTAAGCCTTTTTCTTTCTTTACTTTTTCCTCAGGTAAGTTCGCTCTTTGCAAATTTTACACACAAAAAAAAAAAGCACCATCTGTGGGCAACGCTGCACAAAGTCGTAGTGCGATAGGTTAAGAAACCGAATTTTGTGGTCGATTTAAAGAGCCTGGCGTCTCCTTGAATCACCCTGTATATATCTGCTTTTTTAAAACTTTTAAGGGTGTAAAGCAGCTTAGCTGAACAACGCCCCCAGGGGTGTTGGTAGAATACCCTCGAAGCAACAGCTCAAGGGACGTTACTTTTGCAGAAGCAGTATGCAGGTCGGTGTACAATTATATGGGTGTTTCTTTAGCCTAAAATAGGGTGATGGTCACTTTAGCATCCTCATAGGAATATACTAGGAGCAACAAGTTTACAAGTAACATGCACAACATTAAAGGGAAACTGAAGCGGTTCTGTATTTGACGAAAAACACCCAAAATCGTCTTCATTGGGCCTCCAGGATCATGAATATCGAAATTATTATTTTTTTTTTTTTAATTCGGTGCGCGGAGGCTGCAGAAATTAATTCTTAAAGTACCACTGAAGCACCTCCTTCCCGGGACGTGACGTAATACTAGGAGTTTACGGAATCCCTGTTCTCGCGATCTTTAGCGGCTGTCAAAGCTATTCAGGCGCAATCTTGCGATTTTCAAAAAGTTGAGAAGTAAGCGCTGCCCACACGAGCGACACGCGCTTGGCGACCCAGAGATCTTAGTATGACGCCACGACTGGTCGGAGGTGTTTCGTGTTTTCTCGCGTTTAGTTGTACCTTTGGGGAAAACGAACATGATATTCAGAATCACGGGATAAAAATACGTCGAAATTCACCCCTATCTCATTTTTCTAAAGTATTTCAGCTTCTTTTTAAGAACTCATATGCACAAAAAAGGCAAATCAGTGAATCACGCATGAGAGAGGAGTCACCGACCCTGCTGCTTCACAGCCAGACAATTCAAAGGCAGTCATGCGCAGGTTTAAGTTACGATCTGAATTATTTAAATGTAATTTAAGTCAGACCAGTTGTACTATGATTATTTAAATCAAACCATTTCCGCAAAAATATTATCGTACATAAATTGTATTTACCGTTTGCCTATCATTCCATAGTTTCGTAATTAAGTCAGAATCACCGAACAAGAAAGAATAATATAAGGCTGAACACGAAAAAAACTTTCAGCCTTTCCCCTCTGGTGAAGAAGAGCAGCGGAGCTGTACTATGTGTCGCCATCTATGAGCGACGGCAGCAACCAGACGACCGGAAAAACGGTTCTTTGGTTGCTGCCGCTGTTCGCAGATGGCGGTAGCTGTCCAGAGGGTTGTGTCGACATTTATTTGTCCACGGACACCAAACTGAGGAAGATAGCCCTCAAAAACTCCGCTATAGAAAAAAAAATGTTTAGTGAGTTGGCGCGTTGAGCTCGATTTCTTCCTTTCATATTGTTCGTCGGCTACGTACCACCGCACTGTAAGAAAATCAAAACGCAAAAGTAAGAAAAACTAGCGATGTAATGTCCTATTGCAAGCAGGTCGGAACGCAAACAAAAAAACAAATAAAATTTTTTTACCCACTAAAAAAATCATGATGACGATAATAATCCCTGGAGAAGGGAAACAAAGGACAAACACGAATCTCCAAACACAGCTAGGTTACTGGTGCGCGACCGAAAAAATTCGTTGGGTCCTGGTATCAAACCAGGGACCTCTCCATTTCCAGTCGATCGCTGCACTAACTGAGCTAACCATGAATTAGACATCGGTACAGCAAGCGGGTTTTATCAGCTGCCACCAATCAAACACCAACAAAAGGGTGAATGGCCTGCATTTCTAAGGTTATGGGTGCAAGCGAAAGTGCCTTTGCATAATATTGCATTACCATCAAAGAAATCAGGTTGTTTTTGTTGTAGTATGGCGGGGAGCATCTCAATACACATACTGGAAGTACACCGCCCTTCATCAATTAAAAGTTGGTAATTAAACTGTACTTTACATGTTCTTTAATTTTTGTCCGCTTTGTTATTAGTAATCGGACTACTTGATCACTCAATCTGTCATTTTTAGAAATACGTATAGGGAAGAATTATCACTATTTTCTAACTTGAGTGATGTAAAGCAAAATAATCTGATTTATATAGGATAAATCAGATTTATATAAAACGATTGTGATCTAAATCAAATAAATTTTATTTATATGATTAAAAAAATCATATCTATATATATATATATATATATATATATATATCGGGGATGGGCAGTATTTCAAATACGTATTTCAAATACTTTGTGTATTTTGCATTTGTATTTAATTACAAATTGGGTAATGTATTTGACGTGTGTATTTAAATACTAAAACGTGAGTATTTCAAATCGAATTGTAATTAAATACAGTTTTGTGGGCGAAAATACATCCCTCAAATTTATTGTCACTGTCCAGAGCAGGAAGAAAACTACGTTCTGCACCGAATGCAGTGTCTCTCAATCAAGCACAAGCGTTTAGTGAGTTTGTGATTACGGCGCTAGTCCAGGGCAAGAATAGTGACAAAATCGACGTTCACAGGCAGACTGGCTAAATAAGTGCCTGTGACAACTTGTGATGCTTTCCAGTCTGATTTCCATCCATATTTTTGCCTGGAACCTTCTAAATGCGCGTGTCGTCCAGATTTTCGTAACTGATGCGAGTTGCAACAATAAAAAAATCTCTAGCTAGTGCTGCGGGTCTTGGTCGTGTCGGTTCTTTGTTGGTCTATACCAAAATGTAATTGACAAAAAAAAAAAGCTGCTTGAAGCTTTGTACTTTTCTCACCTATTACGTCCAAGCTGATTACATTTTTTTTTTATTATATTTCTATTACGTTACGAGAGCCTCGCACACTAACTCCCGAGTGTGCGATGCAAAATTAAAATGAGATACCCAGAAACCCGTTGCAGGTGCCGTGGAGTCGCTGACGCAGATTTTGAGGAATGTATTTGGAAAAGTATTTGGAGGAGACCAAATACATTTGGTTGTATTTGTATCTTCTACTTAAATTTTTTTTGGGAATGTAATTAGATTTGTAATTAAATACATTTTTGACGAAGTATTTTGTATTTGTATTTCGATAGATATTAGCATATGTTTTGCCTTTCCCTGGTATATATATATATATATATATATATATATATATATATATATATATATATATATATAACTGAGAAGAAAAAAAACCTTAGTGAAAAACAGCAACAACGGACGATTTAAACTTCGACGTTTCGGCCGGAGTCCGGCCGGAGTCAGGAATCCGGCCTTCGTCTTCCTGACGAAGGCCGCACTCCGGCCGAAACGTCGAAGAATAAATCGTCGGTTGTTGCTGTTTTCACTAAGGGTTTTTTCTTCTCAGTTATATACGCACGCCTTCGGCCTCCCACCATCATGCCCGTTGTATATATATATATATATATATATATATATATATATATATATATATATATATATATATATATATATATATATATATATATATATATATATATATATATATATATATATATATATATATATATATATATATATATATATATATATATATGTAAGAGTCAAACGTTCCGGGAGCACGCCGACTGGACTCTGGCAACAAAAGCGTGGCGTCACTTTTGAGAAGGTTCAACTGGCGCGCTATGTGAACTTTGGTCCCAGCTTTATGTGTGCACGAAAGTGTGGACAAAGGCTCCAACATTGGGCATGAAAATGTGGACTCATGAACTGCGGAAGAACGTCCCTGAGTGAATTAGTTTCAACGGCGCAGTTCAACGATCGGAGACCCTCCTCTTCAAGTGGTTCCGTGCTCGGTGCGACGAAAGCGCCTCCCAAAGGAGACGCCCAGAGGGGCGAACCACCCGTCATGGAAATCGTCGGTCCAGCCGAAGGCCTCGCCAGAGTTCCCGCCGTCACCAAAGACACTGGGCCAGGCAAGTTGATACCGGCCTGCCCAAATGCCGTGTCAGCCTCCCAAACCTGCCGTCGCACTTCTCTCTCAGCCTTTTCCTCGGTTTCTTGAGCACCGTGCTTCGCAAGTCAGAGTCAGTCAGTAGGTTACCTCAGTTACGGAACTGCTCATGTAGACGCTGCTTGAACGAACTGTACCCCCCCCCCCCTCCTCTCTTTACCCACGGTTCGCCTCCCACAGAGTTCTGGCCTCCCGCCGATCGACGCGCGACCGTTTCTGGGGGACGGCTGCTATGGCAACCACAGAATACGCGCGTTTCGAATCAGCTCGTCTAGATGGCGCTTCACTCTATGAAACGCGCAGTTTTGAAATAAAAAAGTGAAAGCCGTTTACAACTCCCTGTAACTCCGAATTAGAGCGCAGCTCTTGAGGAGGAGGAGGGAAGGGTACTGGGGGGGTCACGTGACCTTGGGGAGTCACGTGACTATGCCGATGTCATCAGTGACGTCACTGATGACGTCATCAGTGACGATGACGATGCGGACTCCGATGACGTCATCAGCGATGATGACGATGACGATGCGGATGCCGGTGACGTCATCGATGACGTCATCGGGGAGGTCACATGACCTCGGCGGGGGTCACGTGACCCTGGGGGTGGCCACGTGACCTGGGGGGTGTCACGTGACTTCGGGGGGGGGGGGTCACGTGACCTCGGGGGGTCACGTGACTTCAGGGGGTCACGTGACTTTGGGTGTCACGTGACCTTGGGGTGACCTTGGGGGCCACGTGACCTTGGGGTGACCTTGGTTACGCCGACGCCGACGCCGACGGTGACGCTGACGGCGACGCCGACGCCGCTCAAGCCGGGAACGGGCCCCTAAGAGCTGCGCTCTAAAAAATCTAGATGGCGCTTGAAAAGGCGGACTTCAGTCATTGGGGGGGGGGGGCCTTTCCACCTCCATGGGATTTAAACGGCTGAGATAATTTCGTAACGTTGATCTCTACAGTATACCCCTTTCCACTTTTTGTCCGACCGTATAGCCGACGCTACAAACCGATGAAGCTAGCCAATCAAGCGGCGCCCTAAGTGCAACGTCATGGCGCTCGTCACTTTTGTGCATTCGATATGACCGATAAACTATATTCGGTGACAGGTCAAGAACGAACTGGAAGCTCCTCCCACCTCTTTCCACTTTAGCAGAGCGAACGCTGGAGAGAAGGCGACTTCTCCCCATTGTTCGCTCCGCTGAAGTGGAAAGGGGTGGGAGGAGCTTTCACTTCGTTTTAGAGCGCAGCTCTTAGGGGCCCGTTCCCGGCTTGAGCGGCGTCGGCGTCGCCGTCGCCGTCGCTGTCGGCGTAACCAAGGTCATCCCAAGGTCACTTGACCCCCAAGGTCATCCCAAGGTCACGTGACCCCAAGGTCACCCCAAGGTCACGTGACCCCTCCCCAAGGGTCATCGGGGGTCACGTGACCCCTTCCCCAGGGTACCGTGACCCCCAAGGTCACGTGACACCCAAAGTCACGCGGCTTCCCAAGTCACGTGACCCCCGGGGTCACGTGACCCCCGATGACGTCATCAGTGACGTCACTGATAACGTCACCGGCATCCGCATCGTCATCGTCGTCATCACTGATGCCGTCACCGGCATCCGCGTCGTCATTGTCATCATCACTGATGACGTCATCCGTGACGTCACTGATGACGTCACCGGCATCCGCATCGTCATCGTCATCATCACTAATGACGTCACCGGCATCGTCATCGTCATCATCGCTGATGACGTCATCAGTGACGTCACTGATGACGTCACCGGCATCCGCATCGTCATCATCGCTGATGACGTCATCAGTGACGTCACTGATGACGTCACCGGCATCCGCATCGTCATCGTCATCATCACTAATGACGTCACCGGCATCCGCATCGTCATTGTCATCATCACTGATGACGTCATCGGTATCCGCATCGTCATCGTTACTGATGACGTCATCGGCATCGTCATCGTCACGTGACCCCCCTAGGTCACGTGACCCCCACCCAAGGTCATTTGACCCCCCCCAGTACCCTTCCCTCCTCCTCCTCAAGAGCTGCGCTCTAATTCGGCGTTACAGGGAGTTGTAAACGGCTTTCACTTTTTTGACCTGTCACCGAATATAATCGCGCACGGTTCAATTAAATTAAATTCACAGTGATTGCGCCACGATCCTGCTCTTTTTTTTTTGGCTCATGACTGGTGTAAAGATACATTACAAGCAAGAAAAAAAGTTTTTAGGGGCACAGTTGGGACCCGTATTTTCTTTTAATAGTTTTTCCCCGAAAATACTTTTTTTTGTGTGTGTGTTTCTGGAGCAATACTTACTCTGTTAGCCGCAATTTAGGTGCAAACGGTGGAGGTCGCAGCCCGCTAAGTCCCGCCCCGTGCTTACAAGGTGCATACAATACATCTCTCACTGGCTGGACAGATGATTGACGTGTGAAAGGTTGGTTGCAAATTTGTATCTCTGTGCTGAAATATTATTTAAATCAACGTATTGTTTTATATTTGAGAAGCCAATAATTGAGATACAGTCGTTATTGTTCTGAAATGTATTCTGAGATTGCTTCTCCCGCTTTGGTTTGAATCGCTGAACGACCGAAGCCCGTCGAGCTCGTCGGATTCTTGCTTCTTACATTTCTTTCGTGTTCCGTTAATCTATCGTTCACGATATTTTTTTGGTTTGGCCCAACGTTACTAAAACACTCAGTTGGGAAACTCGCCGTCGAAACCCGGGCCGGTGGCGTCCACCGAGACCGAGCTAAATGCGACAACAGCGCCACTCTTTCGTTTGTCTGTACTATGGTAACCTCGAGCTTTTTGAAAGCCTGTTTTTTGCGTAAAAACAAACGGAAAAGACTCTTTTTGTATGAAATTTATTGGAGTTTAGTACCAAATGATGGGCGCGTGATGTTTTTATCATGTTTAGTTCGCAGGGTTTTGCGGAACAATTAATATTGTTTTTATAAAACCATGCCTCAGCGGGCCTTTCAGGTAGCGCGTCCCGACCTAGGTGCATTTTAACTTCAGGAGTTCAACGCGGCGCGTCCGCCGGGGAGACGGGGGTTCACCCCTGTCAAAGCCAAAAATAGAAGTCACGTGCAGTTTCTCGAGTGGCCGCTGCGGGAGAAATGGTGGCGTTGTGTTCGTCATTAGCTCGGTGCTCGGAGACAGATTGGGGCCATGTTTTTAGGGCTGTCTCTATGGGAGTTTCCCAACTGAGTGTTTCAGTAACGTTGGTTTGGCCTACCTACCTAACGGACACCACACTCTATCGGTATTTCGTACAGCACACCGAAACCTTTCCCTGTGCCCACTTTTACACTGGCTGGGTGTTCTCAAAAACGGGGTCAACCGGTCCAGTTTAAAATCCCTCTCAAACGCTACGTCGGCGCCGCACTTTGCGTTCGCGCCTTTAGGTTGTGTGAGACGCCACGGTGGTACGAGATGACCGCACGACGACCCCTCCCTGGCTCAGGACTTTCCTTAGTTTCCGCAACTAGCTTGTTAATAACATTACGCGCCTTTATCTGCAGTTCAGCTGCTTTTTATGGGTAAAATGGAGTGGCACCTGTTCTTTTGTTTCGTGTAGGGCTGGGCAATTGATCGATTAACCAATCGATTAATGCTTTAATCACCATTAACTTTTTTAACCGGTATAATCGGTCAATTCTGACGAACCAAAATGAGGTAGAAATGACACGCTTTCACCACGCAGACGTGAACGAGGCACTTTTACAAGGGGCACACTTTAGGCAAAAGTTTAGCCTAAAGTGAACTGACTGTAGGGGCAAAATTTGCAACTTTTGACAAATGCAGAGGTTTGCACGTGTCCCGAGAACTCCAACGCCGTTCGCGTGTCCGTTTTGCGCAGCAGAGACTAATATGGAAAATGAAAGGATGTCGCTCTTGCCGGACAATATCAATGAGTCTGTATGCATCACGCAGCTGAATTAATAATGTGCGAGTGTCCCTGTCTGTCAACTGTTCTCGACAACACCTCGAGGTTGTTTCATAACCGAAATTGTAGAGTGCGCCGTTTGTCACAAATTCAGAATCAACATCAAATAATATTAATTTTGCTTTTACAAAAAGGAAAAAGATATTACGCATAAAAATGAACGAGACCTATAAATCGATTAATTGATCGATTAAAGGAAGGCGGTTACTCGGGTTAAAACTTCTAATCGACGCCCAGCCCTACACTCTAAAAAAAGCCCGTGAGTCTGCTTTCCCGCAAAACGCTTGGGGAGCCAATCACCGCAACTTACGGAGGCAGCTCAGCGAATGACGATGCCGAAACATATGTTTAGACCAAAAAACGCAGTCTGAGTTGTGACATTAAGCAATGCAAGCGTGACGTTTTGCATTGCTTAATGTCACACCTCAGACTGCGTTTTTTGGTCTAAACACATGTTTCGGCATTGTCATTCGCTGAGCCGCCTCCGTAAGTTGCGGTGATTGGCTCTCCGAGTATTGTGCGTAAAAGTAGACGCACAAACATTCTTTTAGAGTGTAGTTCTGTGCATTATTATGTGTTGCGTTTTTTTTTTCTTGTTCCTGTATATGCTTAAATGTACGTCTCCCTTATGCAATGCTGTTAATGAGCCTGCAAGGTATTGTGACTAAATAAATAAATAAAAAAAATAATGATGCCCCCCAAAAAAATGTACGGAAATCTCGGGTGTTCCACAGCTACCCAAGAGATGGCACGAGTGTGCTCTGTCGTCGTAAGATATCAAGGAGTCCCCAGCGCACTCGGTCGTAGACAGTCGCCAGTGTGTGAACCAACCTTAACTCTCATTCCGGTAATGTAGCGAATGGAGGATAGGCAGTCGGTGTACTACGAGTGAGGTGAGCGTCTCTCTCTACTCGTGCGCACCCTCCCGTGCGTCGTTCCCGAGCCGTCGGTGCGTGGTCTTGCGCAGGGTCCCGCTCCCTGCTGTGCCAGCTCCGGGGCGGCGCCGTCTTCGGCAGCGTCCCCTTCAAGGAGTGCTCGCACGTCATCCTGGGAGACCAGGTCCTCGACCTCGCCCACAGAGTCATCCGGCCGCCGAGGGCAGGTGTGTCAGATTACAGGCGGCAAACACTTCCTTTGCGAGCTTTCGTGGAGCTTCTTAGATGGACACTAAATCCCAAAAGCGTCGGTAATTCTTACATGAGACAAGTACAAAGTACCCCTCAAAAAGTGTTTTTTTGTTTTGTTGCGAAAATAAATTACGCATTCACGAACGTTTCGTTTCTGCCCAATGCGGCCTTTGCGATCTGAACCACAAGCCCAAGTTTAAGAAATAATTATTATGTTACTCAAATGTCACGAGCGGTTTTCGGAAATTTCTAACTGTAAAATAATGGCCGACAAAGCCCAAGAATACTCCTCCCGAACGCCACAGACCAGTTAGTACGGGTCCCATTCTCCCATTGGAACTTTCAGAAAATGCGCTTGTAACTTTTGAATGAGGTAACAATTACTCCGATACTTTGGCATCTTCCGGAGTGCTAGCGCTACATTTGGGCGCATGCTCATGAACATTTGGCAATGCATACTTAATTTTGTGGTTCAAAACACACTGTATGTCTTTTCTTTTACATTTGGCGGGAAAGGGGGGAGGGGGGGGGCACACTGTGTATGTTACAAAATAAGTGCGAGATGGTAAATGACTTTAGGGGAAGATCTTAAGGTCGAGAAGATTTACAGGGTGTTCTCGAGAAAAGAGAACCGTGTTTTTCGGCCCGGGTAACTCAACTATGCATTGCAGAATGCTCAAACTCCGTGAGATTGTGACGCTAGCTGTTGTGATAATATATGAAAGTTTGAGAGCAGGACCTTAGCTGACCCAAAAGATAATTGAGAAAATCTAAATTTATTAATGAGTCGACGTCAACCTATAGGCTACTATACTCAAAACTAAAAATTACACTGTGGGCACCTGTAGCAATAATTGCAGTAAAAAAAAATGTCAGCAAAAAAGAAAACAATAATCTCTGTGTTGCTTTCAAGTTGTCTTCACTGAAAAAGACGCTACAGGCGCCCACGGTGTCATTTCTTGTTTTAACGAGATTAAGCTTAGGTGGACGTCGGATTTTATAGAGTAATTCCGTTTCTCTCAAATATCCTTTGACCCAGGTACCGTGTCATGTTCCCAAACTTTCTCTTTCTATCCCAACCACTAGCGTCATATTCTCAAGGAGTCTGAGCTTCCTGCGATGCGTAGTTAATTTACTCGGGCCGAAAAAACACCAGTTCATTTTTCTCGGAAACTTCCTGTACACAACATAATACATTCACTCGTAACTAAGATGGAGCGCAATTCGCACCCTCTAGGAGGCTGATCAGTGGCTCTGGAAAAAATCCGCCTGGTATAGACTGTAGCAAGAAGGATATTCTCATTTGCTAACAAATCGTATATTTACATTATTTACAAAAGAGTCAAAATCTGAAGATCGTGGAACGTGGACTGCGTAGCCCTTCGCCTTGTCATCTCGAGCCCCCGCGTGCAAGTGATGGTGTTTTTCTCGAGCTGGTGTTCTTCGTCTTCTTTACTCGCTGTAGCGTGCCGCTACAAGACCTTTGCAAAAATCGTCTTCTGCGTGATGCCATCTTTGTCTGCTAAGCTGTGGAATGCCTTCTGAGCAGACGCTGTTGATCTGCTGCGCGGTATATCGGACGCTGCGCATGCCTCCGCAGCTCAGTGACACAGGCATTTTTCGCTGCGGCGATAAGCGATGCATAGGTCTATACCAGACTGGATCTTGGGATCCCTCCAAGACTGGTGGAGCGCTCTACCAACTGAGCTAACGACTCTGCGTGGCACGTTCACGCTCCTCGCTCTCCGATTGGTTCTTGAGAGTTCTTTACGGCTGACGTCATTGGCTGCTGGAACGATAATGGGATTCCCGGGGCCCGCCTCCGCCCTGCTTTCCTTAGACTGGCACAGAGCCGTATATGTAGAGAGTTTGGTCAATGGGAGGCGCGGGCAGAGCCAGGGCGTGCGGCAGACTCGGAAAGAGGGCTTGGCATGCTCTCTTGCCCAACCAGAAGCCGAAAAGAATCCCCTAGCGGTGGTAGCGAGAAACAGTTCTGAGCCGATCGATCATCGAAGGTCTGTGTTCGTATAAGTTTTAATAAGTGCGTAAGAGTGAAGCGTAGTAACTCTTTGTGGTTGAAAATAGGGTGCGCGTGTTGTTTCATCATGATCATGCAGAAAGATGTAAGAAACGAATGCGCCGCTCAACTCTGTTTTGCGCGGACAGAGTGTGACCGCTCTGACGGCAGATTCCCGGCGCTCGGCGTTTGGCGTAAGGATTATGTCGATCTTTCCGCTAGTCGCACTCTTCCACCATCATTTTAGATGAGTGTGATTGAAACATCACGTGTACCATATTTTCAGCCATCGAGAGTTACTCCAATGCAGTTATCAGGTTTGTTTCTCGCGACCACCGCCAGGGTATTATTTCCGGCTTCTGGTTCGTCACATTCGAATTTCTGAAGACGCCCTGGAACACGCCCAGCCCGCTTTCGGCCAATGGCGCCGCTTCATTTGTCTCCTATACTTCCCAACGAATGGCCAAACTCTCTACATACACGGCTCTGGACTGGCATGGTGACTCCAGTCGCCGCTATAGACCTTTTTTGCAAGGGCGCCGCCATCTTGAATCGTCGTTACTTCCAGTATGGGTGAAAACATTGTTCTGTCGTCGCCACGCCAATAGAAGGCATTTAGGACATAAACGTGACCGTCACACATTCTCGTTTTGCCTCCCCTCTTTTTTTTTTTTTTTTTTTTTTTATTTTTTGCCGATTAAAAAGTTCTGATTTTTTTTTTTTTTTTCGCTTATATTGCATATGCCCTCTTGAAGGTCGGGGACGAAAGTAAGCGGAAAAGGTCTATAGAGCAAACCGACGTTAGTCGTTGTAAACAGGCTTACAGCACACACCGCAGGGGTGAGGAACGGACGTTTAAAGGGATACTGAAGCGAAACTTGAAATACACCTATTATGGTCAGAAATAGGTTCAATATGATCGATGATATTCATAAATCATAATCGCGCGTTTGTATTTCTAACGGATGGTTATATTTTTCACCCTAATGGGCCCGATTGGGCGCGCGCTCAAAAATCGGCCATCGGAGAGCGCGATGCGTCTTGGGATATTGGGCGCATTCGTGACGTCACTTGTGCCAGTCGGGAAAGGCTACGGCGTGAATGTTGTGGTTACGAGCGTTGCCACTTGGTGGCGCGTCGACGATTTACGACCTGTGACAGCGTGGCCGTTTGAGATGTGCAAGGGCTGCACGCACGCTGCACCACGGCAAGTCGGCAACCACGGCAGCACTGACAAAACCAGCTCTGAGGCCGGATTCTCAAAGCGAATTCACGACAAAAAAAGTGCGTACGACAAATTTGAGAGAAAACCCGTACTCTCGAAACGAAATTGTCGTAACCTTTGCGCAGGTTACGACAGAATCCTACGACAGCTCCGAAGCTGTCTTACGCACTTTTTACGATCAAATCAACAAAGCCGACAGCGCTCAGTTACTTGGTATCGGCCACCAACGGACATTTATTTTTCTTCGTGCTCTTCTCGTGCGTCCCGACTTCAACCAGCAAGAAAAAAGGAAGGAGTACTTAAAACAGACCACGACGATCAAGAACGCAGGATCTACAAACACACGAGAAGAGCTACAACGGCCACGATTCTGCCGACCGAGCGAGCTCGGCAGAATATAGTAGGCCTAGCAGCAACATCGACTCGGCGCACCGTTGCTCCGGCGGTCCTTGGCCAAGACCGTCTGTCCATGACCGGCTGGCCTGCTGAATGGAATATGCCCGCGCGACCCTTGTGGACCCTTACCGGATGGGTAGTTTGATCCCTGAACTAAATTTCAGAGGTCAATATTTTCCCCTTGTCATCTCGATCTCCTTGTTTTCCGAGACAGCGGTGACGAACGCTGTCGTCGAAAAGGGACTCTCATTGATTCTATCTCCTTGTTTTGTGTGATATAGAGCTCAAATAAACGCCATACGGGTTACCTTCGCAACTCGGTATGTAGACTCCGTTATTAGTATGCCATTTTTATTCTGACTCGACGCTACGTCACTGTCGAGCTATAGCAGTTCGTGGGAGCTACGCGATGTCGGTCTAACCTTTCTTTGCCCAGTGTCATGTCAGTATCGAGTTGCAATCGTGAAAGATCGGTCCAGAAGCGCTTACCGAAACGCGGTCTAACAGAGCGTACCCAGCACTTCGATCAAACGCGCGTGTCCGCTCCGAGTGTGAACAGGTATTTGGCATTTGCGTGGCTCTTGCTGACATCCTCGTAGTTCAAACATATCCTTTTTAACGTCGGCTTGCAGCTCGCGACTCGCAGCAACTAATACCGGCCGTGCCAGAAGCATGCTCGGGCCGTGTCGTGCATAGAGCCGCAACGAGAACGAGCTCACTGTGGCCAACTACGCTTTGGCTTTCTCCGCCAAGGCTTTGCAAACGCGTTCAGGCCTAGGCGAATTCTGCCGGCACGTCGTATTGCCGCAGAACGGCGCTGCTATTTTGGCACAAGTGATGTCACGAGAAGTTCCCCCCATCCACCAGATGAGAATTTGAATTCGTTTAATTATGTTTAAAATTAGTTCTCCTGTGTTTTACAGCGCAATATTTATATTTCCGAGGTGGTGCCTGTCCCTAGCCCATATTTATGCAACAAGATCGGCGCTAAAATTTCGTTTCACTACCCCTTTAATGGTTATATGTGATAATGATTTCGGGGGTGTGGGGAACAAGTACGCGGGAATAATTCTACAGCGGTCTCCGGTTGTTTGCCTGGACTGAGCAATTCGCGCTTCGTCTTGGGTAATAAGTAAATTTATTGTTCTAAAAAACGAACTCGTATAAAATAAAAAAAGAAAACTAAATTTAGCACGGTATTTGCGTCGCGAGGCTCAGTTGAAGTATGCCGAAGTATCCTTCTATGTCAAAGTTCATTTTCGGAATAGAAGCATGCTTCGGTATAGCTCCATACTCAGATTGGGTCTCGCGTCGTCAATGATTGGCTAACATATTTTATTTGGCGTATGTTTCTATTAGGTTCTATAGATAAAATCGGCTAAAAAGGCAGCGGACAACCTAAAGGACGACGAACACCACAGAAAGTTACTAATAACTAAAATATGAAATGATAAAAAAAAAAAATTGACAGCTAACTTTATCTTAAACATTCTATAATGCTTGGAATGTAATATCTAAGGAGCGATAGTTGTAATTTGTTTAGAAGACATTAAACAGTCATTTCGGGTGCATTGGTCGTCACGTGTTGTCAGTTTTCCCGCTACATATATTGGGGCAACTAAATGGGTGCACAGGTCACGTGACGTCCTACCGCGTGGCATGAAATTCCCCGTCAAATTTAGCGGAGAAACTGAATTGGTCCATTAGTCCCGTGACGCCAGGTCATGTGATATAAATTTCCCAAACAAATCTAGCGAGAAAATTGCTACGTTTGCATTGGTGTAGAGGTCGCGTGTGCAGCCGAAAACGCGACATCAATATTTCCGCCAAATTCAGCCTACAAACTGAATTAGTGTATAACTCACTGACCTAAATTTTTTTGCTAAATATAGCGGGATTGCTGAATCCCGTTATATTTCCCGATATTTCTGCTAAATATAGCGCGAAAAATAAATTGATGCATAGGTCTTGTAACGTCAGGTCACGCGGTTCTGACATCAGCGGCGTGATATCAGAACCGCGTGTTGGTTGATAGGTGGTATTGTTGAATTCGGCTTCGAACGCTTCACGAATTCTGTCGCGGCGGCGGCGACAGTTCCCGGCGACGGATCCCCGGCCATGGGCGCGGCAGCCGTGGCCGAGAAAATGCGGCTCCTGCGGTCCCAGGGCGGCCCGAAGGGCGTGCGTCTCCTGGTGGGTCTTCGGTCCCTGGACGTCGAGAACGTCTACTTGGGCCTCTGGAAGGGCAACGGGTCGGCCCTGGTGGCCCACGCCAACTTGGTCTACGAGTGGCTACGCGACGCGGATCTGGACGGACTTGCATTGCTCAACCTGGCGGTGGGACGGGAAAACGTCGACGTCTACGCGGGGTTCCTCAAGGTTCGTTGGGATATCTGCGCACTCCGCCGCATGCTCCTTCTGACGCTTGTTTGTAGACCAACACGCTGTTCACAAACGAGCCCGAGGTTGAGACCTCACCACGTTTGGGACTGCGAGTGTCCAGAAACCCGATTCGCGTGAGATGAAGCCCTTGCGCATGCGCAGTGCCGACGGCAGCGCCACCACTGTGGCGTGACGTTAGAAGTTGAGATGATCCCTTTTCAAAAAATAAAAAAAAAAATCTTGCGTTAGGTTTTTTACTTTAGGTTTGGGTTCTGATTTTTGTCATGTTGAAAGCGAGAGGGTTCTGGGCTTCTGATTGGACATGCTACCAAAACTCGCGCGCAATCAACCAGTGATACGTTTTTGACCGGTTTGCAAGTTTATAATCGGGCAATATTTCGGTTAGGATGGCTCACTAACAGCGAGAAAAGTATCGCGGCCTCTGATGTGCTTGTCCTTGGTACTTCTTCAACCACCGGCTAATGTACGCTTGTCCACCGCAGTAAGACAACTTCTTCAAATTTTGAAGCGAAACTCGAGTCGTCAATGACTTGCAACGTGGACTAGTAGACGTTTAAAATTTCAGCCTGCCTCCGATCTCACATCGCGACGGCTCTCGTTTTATGGTAGAAAATCAACGTTTCTTTTTCGGTCCGTCAGCAGACGACGTATAGTGTTTTCTTGTTTTATTTCCATCTGCGAATGGAGCGTCGTAGCAGACAGCGCGGTAAAAACCAACACGTATTCCGGATTCGTACGATGGAACACTGGCGCAGAAAATACGGAGATAAATTTTTGTTTGGTTTGGACGGATATACGAAAAACATGGGCGTATTCAGAATGCGGGGGAAGGAGGGAGAGGATACGTAGCGCGGCGGAGGCTGGCGGAGGTACTTCGTGTCCACGGCTGTAATGCGGCAGCTACAAGTGCCTCCTCTGTCAAGAAAATAGTGCGTCGTCTGCACTGCGACGTGGCGGCATCGGCAACCTCGATAGGTTTCGGGCACGAAGCTCGGTGCTGTTCGAGCGGAACGACATCTACATTTCTAGACACTAGAAGGCCTTTACACTACAAGGCTTCACCAGAAGGCATTATACTGTAAGGACCTACACTAGACGACCTACTTGTGTATCTGTTTTTTTTTTTACCCGCAGCCTCGGGGTTTTTCTCATGCTTAATAATCACCAGCTCGTTTGCGCCTTTAACATTCAGTTCATTACCGAAACTCTTACCTCAACGGAGAACAGTTTTCATTGCCCGCAGCGTCGCGCGTCGCAAGATGTTCGACGCTGTACCCTTCGTTCGTTTCCCTGGAATGCCGAGCAGACAAACTTGATTATGGAGGAGCCCAGGCTACGAACACTGGTTCTCACAGTGGAGGATAACACAAAGGGTGTGCGCAGCAAGAAAAAATTAAAGTGGCTACTTCCAGTAAAACTATGAACATTTGGAACGCACAACACAGGAGAGCTGAGCTGAGTAGACTTCAACAGCGAAAGAACTTGGCAGGTAGTTTCTAGCCGCTAGGGGTTGTGAGATTCGAACTAGTTTCATAATCATCAGCAACATGGCGGCGGCTTAGGGGCGTTTTATGGGAAAAGTATTGCAACGTTTGCAAGTACGGCGTATGGGCGCCACCTTGTATCTAGATGCAGTGGTAGGCAAGCGCTGCTAATGCGTGCCTACAGTTGCCATACTAATGCCCCAGCATGAATGAATGGGTGGATTCTAATGGCTGTACTCTCTATAACATTCGGTGGCTTGCGCGGCGTAGCCTAAAAGCCAAAACACACCATTCCTCCCCCTGCCCTTCTAAGCCAATTGTCTTCCACTCTGCATTTTTGCAATTTTCCCAAGACATTGTGAGATATCGCCAGGATAATTTTCGGAGGATCAAGCATGAAAAAACACCCCCCCCCCCGCGAGGGAGTAGCAAATTTTCTTTCGGCCATACCTTGTCACCGTTACCCTAACACCGGACTGTAAGACAGAGTTTAGACTTTGGACTCGAGCCAAGCTGGAAGGCGTCTCAATTCTCCTCTGTCTCGCCTGTCCCCCAGCTCTGCTAGTTAGTCGTATTTCTTACAATTGTTCCTAGATAATTTCTACCAACCTTCTAACCTCCTCTTTGTGGTTGTAATCAAAACCTCTTTTGTTCTCCCATTCGCACCAGCGAAACCAAGGGCCTACACCAAATCCGTCACTTCTTCAGGTAGAGCAGGGCATTTCAAAACCAAATGCTTTAGCGTTTTGCACTCTCTAAAGCATACGTCACGTCATATGTTTATGTCTTGATATTTAGCCCTACATACCGTACTGAAGCAAAAAAAAAAACTATTAGAAACTAGATTACGGGACAGACATTCAAACTGGATTTTTTTTCTTTTTTTTGCTGGAAGCCTGAAATCCAGTTTGCAAACAATTTTATGCTGTTTTTTTTTTTTGTTTTTTTTTTTTTTCAACAGGGTATCTTTTTTCTGAACACTCTCCTCCTCGCCCCAACCAGCAAAGAACTTCCCCGTGAATAATCAAGCACCTCTTTTTTTTTATGTGCTGTTTTTGTTACTTATGCATTGCTAAACCTGATTTTGCTTGAGTCTTCACTCCCATATTTTTGTTTCTGCCTCCTTTACCCATCTTTTCACTGAACTAGTCTGATAAGTGCAATCGATATAGTTTCTAGGTATCTAAATATTATCTTTCGATTTTTCCCCCCTTTTCTGTTTAAACTATTTATGTATAAATAATTGAATACTTTCCGTGCACAACGGGTATCATTCATATCAGTTAGCAGCCTTTCTTCAATTCAAATTTACCAATTGCCTCTTTGCTCTCAAAGGACAACCAGACCGTTTCCCCCTGCAGACCCTCATTTGGTGTGCTGCCTTGCGCTCCAGGTGCTAACCTGCCCACGCTTCTTTGTCGAATTTTTAATCCTGATTAAATCTCTGATCTCATGCACAGTGCCCTATTGCTAAAATTAAGTCCTGGCACCGTTACTCTTTTTCACATACTTATGATCACTGCGTATCTTGTACAACTCCGTAATTCTTCAGTTTAATCATACCTGAACTTAAATTTTCATTTCTAATTATATATTCTTTTTTTTTTTTCTAGGTATTTCCTTCTTTCATTGATCCATACTCCCAGATATGTCTACTTTTCTAGATACTTTAGTCAACTGTCTTGTATTTTCAGGGGTTCTTCTTTCCGTCGTTGAACACCATTACTCCAGACTACTGAAACTCAGTCCCAAACTATCCCCTTCCTCTTCAGATATCACAGTTAGTTCCTGTAATTGATCACGGTTGTCTGCCATGAGTACTATGATGCCCGCAAAAACGTCCTGGTTACTTGTACCACCTTTCTCCTCTGTAGATACCATCATAACCTACCTTAATCTGCTCTAATTTGTTTTCCATTCCGCTGAGATACTATATCACAAAGTGCAGAGGTCGCAATGGACAATGCGGTTTCTGATTACTGTGGACAGACTAGCTTTTGAAGTGTGTCTGCTTCATAGCAATCTAAGGAACGCAACTGATGGTTCTGAGGTCACTCCGAGGAAATAGCTGCGGTATTGAGCATTGCTCAGATGCTCCTGTTTTCCAAAAATGGTTTGCACAGCACGGGCAGTGATCGCGGTGCCAGTGTGCACTCTGTTCGGTGCATAGCTGAGAGGCCGGAATCAGTGTGTTTACAAAATAAATCGTCGCGATATATGAGCGTTCACTTACGACTCCGGTACGTAAATTTGGTAAAAATATCCCCTAAAGTCGCAGGCGCGGACACACAACAGTATAAAAAGCACACGAATGGACCATAAACAACTTTGAACTAGGCGTGTACGGATGGACTCAACCGTAACATGAGCTATGCTTGAATGTTCAGATGGGGTGATATTTAAAGGAAAGAACTGGCATAAAGAGTGTTAACGGTACTTAGGACAGCGCTCGTCCAGACTGCATATTGCTTAATTGAATTGTTCCCATACTTGATTGGTGACCCTGTTTCACGAGTGAACGCGATTATATTACCTAGGGTGTTCTCGGAAATATGTATCCCTACGAGTGTTACTCATTATTGACAGCAGTAGGCAGTATTCTTTGCCATGCATGCACTCTTAAAAGTCTAAGTTTTCTTTCTTGCAGAGCACGAAAGTAGCACATCCAGGTGAACAAATGAAAGAATCACAGCGAACGATGATGCCCGGAACACAATTAGATCTGAAAACTGCGATGCCCGCGAGGACAACGCGCACATTGACTAATCGTATTATGAGTTTTGTCGTTTCCTGAGGTTCTTCCATTGCTCACTGTGATTGATCGTCTCCGCGTTCTAGAGAAATGTTAATTCACGGCCACTTTTAGAGTGTGTGGTGGTTTAGTCCGGAGGCGATTGCTGTTATTGTTATTTTTTTTATTTTTTTTTTTATCGCTAAAAGAAGTATTTGGTGCAGAAACTTCGTGCTCTGCTCCGCGAAGACTACCTCATCGTGTTCGGCTTCTTCCACGCGGAAAGCCACGAGCACGACGTGGCCTACACCGAGAACGTGCTCAGGACCATCGCCAGGCAAGTCTTTCATTCTAGTTGCTCCGCGTGCAGAGCTTCAGTCACTGGCAGCTGAGAAAACGTAGGGCCCGGCTTATTTTGATCGCGCTTCATGCTTCGTGATCGTTCCCCTCAGCGTTCTTGTCGAAAGATTTGGCAACATTATTGGCTATGGAGTGTCGATGCGGAGCGCGCAATCCTCTGCTTCTTTGGGGGGTTGTGGTGGCGTCAGGAAGACATCGAGCTCTGATTGGCTCTGATTGAATATAGTGGGTAGACCTCAAAGCAGGCTGCCTTGAGGTATACCCACTATTCTTCAATCAGAGCCAATCAGAGCTCGGCATTGTGACGTAACCACAAACCTCTGCAAAAGAAGTAAACGAACACGCGCTCCGCATTGTAGGTGTCTGAGACTCGCCACGCCTCGCGTATGTTATGCACTCAATGACTACTGGTGACTTCCGCGAAATCGACGGCACCTAGCGGCTAGAACACAAAGCTTCCGAGGCAGGTTCGCCCGCCAGCTTTCTCGAGGTAATCAGATGCTTACAGCCGCTGGTGGTCTGAAGACGGAAGCCGCGAAAATTTAGGTTTAGAAACACGCGATTCAAACCGTCAATAGAAGAGTTAACTAACGAACGCTTAGAATGTCCACCGACTCCGTCCTTCGATTTTCTTGGGGTTCCGCCATTTTTAGACACTTTAAAAAAAACGTCAAGCAACATTGGATTGGCGGCCGCCAATGTTGCTTAGTGACCTGACGCAGCACTCGTTTTTTCTGTACGAGCCGAGCCGTGTTCACGCTGAACGCTGACGCACACCTCATGTCAAATACACGCCCGGAGTACTACGTTATCAAGAAATGGCAGACACGGGTGACTGGTGCATAGGCCGCTAGATGGCGCGCAACTCCTAAAAAGGGACTATTGCCGATCGGTACGATTCGAGAATGCAACCTTCAGACCTGTAGAAGCGGTGTAAGGAAGATTGGACGATATTGTTTTGCCGGTCCTTGACCAATTCGAGCGTTTCTGGGGGACGGAAAGCTCCTTCCTGCAATTTCAGATAACGCTTCGGACAGCTACCAACAAGGACTTCAAAAACACTATAGACGCTTTCAGACAACTCTGCATGGGCGCCGCCATAACCGACCTTCAGTTTTTTGTTCGCTCTTATTCCGTTCGCTCCATTTCATCAATACCACAGCAGGACAGGTTATTGCCATTTTAAGTGTTACTGCGTCGTTCTCCCTAGCATAGGCCCTTGTGGAGACTCGTCAACGCCCGCTTCAGTGGCTCGGCATCTCGGTAAGACAAAAGAAGGTCGGCTATGGCGGCTCAATCTGGCGCGCGCTGAAAGCGTCTATAAGATGGACGAAGCGTCGGTACTCTGTAGCGTGGCTTATACAAGGGTACTAACATGAGCGTGCGAAACCCGATCGTCACATTGCAGTCTTAATTTTGCGGTCAAAGGACGTTCCAGACCGCGTTACCCCTCGAGCTTCTCTCCGTAGGTCACGCTGATTGACTCGATCTGCTTTGACGGAGAGCGCTCCTTTCGAACGGTGATGGTCATGTGAAAGAAAAGGAGGAGGCTACTCTAGTCACTGTGAGAACAAGAATCGCAGAGTGTGGCTTGTCATCTTTCCGTTTCTTGCTCCCTGATTGGTTCTTCGGTGTTCTCGTCTGCTAATGCTGCGATTTGATTGGTGGCGGAGCGATGATAAGACGCTCGAGACTTGAAGCTCCCTTCGGGCCGTGAATCGTTTTTCCGACGTTCTAAAACTATATGTGTGTCTAGAATCCTCTTCCTGTATACCATATAGCCTACGCTCATTCATTTGAGCGTTCGGGTTTGTTTACTAGCGTATAAAAATAATTTTGCTTTTTCAGGGAGTTGTAGCGGATTAGATTGTCTTCCTGTGCCAGCAATAACCTTTTTATGGTCCCGGTTACCGGGAACTGATACAAAACGTTGGGAACCTTGCGGTGATTGCCCGTGTCTCCTGTATCCCCGAGACTCGCGTCACGGGATACGGGTGCTGGTCAGTCCTGATGGTGCTGACAGCCTTTTGCCACCACCTGCCGCGGGTTCTTTGGACTGCTACAGGAGCTCCCACTCCCTGTCACGCGGCGGGAATCTGTCGCGTGCGGCGGTGAGATAGAACAGTGGTCAAGTGGACTCTCTTAGTAGATCTACTTTGTGCCGGTTCCACTGTTGTCGGGGTCGATGAGATCAATCTAGTAGTCGCTACCGTTTGAGTTTCTATAAGGGAAGAAGATGAACTGATGTTGTCTCGGGTGTGGCGGTCACGTGAGCGGGCTTCAGTCTGTCAAGTGATACTGTATCTTGTTTTCCGTTGATGTCCAGTCTGTAATATTTTGAAGCTCGTGAAATTATCTTAAAAGGTACGGTTTACGCAGGATGTAGTTGTCGTCGCACAGCATCATTCCGCATAAACCGGCGGGTGATCGTATTCAGGTGTGGACTCACGAAATGTTCGGGTAGATGCGGCTTGTAAAATAGAACGGGCTGGAGAGCTAGCATGAACTTTTAAGCCTTGCAGCGTAGCTAAGGGAGTCATGCAGCTCAGTATCCGGTGAGGTAACGAACAGTCATTTGGCAGACCTAGTGACCATCCGTATACGAGCTCTGCTACGTTTCAGCTGGTGTGCTGCAATCTGGGCACAAATACTTAGATAGGCGGCCTCGTTGTCCTATTTCACTTTTTTTTTTTTTTGGCGCGAGTAATCCGCCAACAAATAGGGAACTGCCGCCATCACTCCGTCCATCCACCCATTCATAACGTGACGGTAAGTGCGAACATTTCGTCGAACGCCGTTTCATCGATGACCGTTTATCAAAGCTGTCTCGTAGAACGCCATTTCAGCGAACGTTGTTTCATCGAAGCCATTTCATCGAATCCCGCCTAGTTTAGTAGTAGGAATTTTTGACCTAGGAAATAGTTTTGTTAATAGCTCGAAAGGATAAAAAGCCTTTTTTTTTTTCCTACAGAAAGGGCACCTAATATTAAGAATCTTTATTTTCACCTACATCTTTCATTTCTATTTTTGAATAGATCATGACTTGCGCTGGCTAAAGCGGCCAATAATAAACGGGAACACCGCCTTGACTTTTTATGAAACCTGTGATTATCGGGTGCAAAAACGAAGGTACGTTCCTCCAAAGGTGTTTCTTCGTCCTTGAAGAGTCGTATTCTGTTTCAATCTAAAAGCTGTTCTTAAAGCAACAAACACGTCTTTATGTCGCAAAAAAAAAAATTTACGTGTTTTCTTTGTGTGCATTTTCGTAAGCGGCAGAACCATGAACCTGCCGGCTTTCCAACCTTCGTTCTTAGAAAAGGAAGCTATCTTGCTAGAGTCGAATGATAACGCAAGTCAATAAACAAAACACAAAAATAAAATATAGACGCAAAGGTGAACCTTTTGTGCGTGGACAACTAGAGAACTAAGTATGGGATGGAGAACAGTCAGTTATCTTACCTCAGGACAGTAAGCCGCAGTCCTACTCCCCTTTTGTTATGTTCTAATTTTCAGTAACTAAGCGCTTGGTGAAAAAGTAACCAGGGTGGAAATTTTATATCTTGCGTTATGACGGCAGCGTGAAAGCAACTCAGAGCGAATCTAAAGAGCACTATATATCTTCAAAATTTGGTGAAGTGATATTCGATGAAACGGCGTCAAGCGATTCGATGAAATGGCGTTCGGTGAATCGGTGCTCGATTTAATGTGCTCTTACACGACGAAATGGTGTACGATAAAATGTTCGGCACCCAACGTGACGGTGGGACATTAACGGGCCCAAAAGAGCGTTGTTCGTACACTTCGCCGTCGCAGGCTGTCCAGTTTCACGGTGGCAGAGGCGCACGACGTGAGGCCCAGGCCCTGTCGCTCGTTCGTGGTGAATCCGCTCAGCAGCTACCGGAACGCCGTCTCGGACAAATCCATCGTGAGTCCATGCATCTATTGCAGCATTGTTCGTGCGGGTTTCCGCTGTTCTTCCTAAACCGCGCGGCACCACCAGTAGAATCGGGTAAATTTTTGAACACAGGATATTTTTCTTTAGCTAGAGGGGCGCTTTTTAATATATATATATATATATATATATATATATATATATATATATATATATATATATATATATATATATATATATATATATATATATATATATATATATGACGTCATGGTTTATAACATCAAAAACAGATATGACGCCATAGGTATGGTTCCCGGACGTATTGTCGAACACCGTTTCACCGAAAACCGTTACATTGAAAAAGCGGACGTGGCGATTGCCGTTTAATAGAACACCGTTACATCAAACAGCTGACGGCCATTTCATGCATTTTTTTTTAATCTCCGTGTTTATGGTTTGGCGCATTACTAAAACGCGTATAGGTTCCTCCCCACTCGCAGGTATTTTGCCAAGTCATAACAACTTTTACGTTTTGTAGACCGTTCCTTTTGTGTGTCTTGAAAGTATAGACGCGGACTGTCTTCCGTTGAGATCGCGTAGCTTTGACATAGGCCAGCAACGGGTCTAAATTGTCACCTTCGAAGCAAAAAACTACCTCTAAAAATAAATGTTTGGCCGGGTGAGTTTGTAACCCTTCATGGGGGAAAGCCTGACACTGCAGAAAAAAAAAGTATCAAAAACTTTTTCTTGTAAGCTTTGGCATCTAAACCATTTTTCAACGTGGAAACTAGAAGAAACGTTGTCAACTTTCCGCACAGGGAAGGACGCAGAGCATAAAAGCGATATAGACCAAACGCTCGGGAACCGAAAAGGATGTAGGCGAAAAATTAGAGACCAGTAAAATATCACACTTTGCAACCACAAGTGTATAAAAGAATATCACACGTGATTATTATTGCGTAGTTCAAGTTGCGGCATTGTGCCTGTGAAGTGTTTGTCGTAATCTGCGAAAGCACAATAAAACGTACGACCGTAGTTGCGGGATTCAAGTAATCAAAATAAAGATCGGTAATTCCAGTTGTGCAAGCTATATTATCTTTAGTAAAACATACCATGGAACAGCGTTCGATGAAACGGCGTTCAATAAAAGGGCGTTCGATGAAACGACGTTCGATGAAACGGTTTCGATAAAATGGTGTTCGTGGCGACGACATCCAATGAAATGGCATTCGGTGAAACCGCATCGATGACTCGAGGTTCCACGAGGTGGCGTTCGATGAAATGTCCGGTACCAGACGCGTACACCCTCTTTCCGCTAAATGTAAAGGAAACATTCACTCGCTCCATGAGGTAGTTTTTCGGAAGAACAACCGGGACGCTTACCAGCTACATTAGTTGGGACGTCTTCGCACAAAAATATACAGAAAACAAAAAGGGGGGGGGGGGGGGGGGGGGCTAGTTGCACGCTAAACTTTGCAAAGGAGGTTATCGCGTCACGTGACGGAGTTCCATGACAACGTGACTTCGGTGATTTTATTCTGCTTACACGGGCCCTTTTTTTTTTTGTGCTTACTGAGTTTTAGCTACAAAACTGCTTGAATTAGAACTTGAATAATATATGCCTTAGATCTTTAATACCTTAAGATTAGAAATAAAATTGGATTCTCTAACATTGTAGATTTTTCATATTCTGGTCAATTTCATGAAAACGTTCTGGGTTGGATCCAGAAGAAGATGGAAAAGTGTTTCAGCGAAGACTCGATAATCGCTAAATATGCGTGGTTGAGAAGAACAACCTTTTTCCGAGAACAAATTGCCAGTCACGGCGGACTTTCAGGGATAGCACAAACATATTTGTCAGCTAACTAATTAACTAAAATATGCCAAGTAACATTTCAACTAGTGAAGATATACATAAGCTTCAACTACAGGCTTTCTGAACGTCATCGCAATAACTGAATAAATTCTCAGTTTAGAAAGATATAAGGCACGTACAGCATTTTACTCAGTTCCGAAAAAAAAAAAAACCGCCCAGTTTGGACGCCTTTTTAAGTTTCGGTTTCCCATCGGAGCGCATCTTTGCGCCATCGGTCCTGCCCCCACGTGGCCGAAGCGAAAAGCTACCGCCTCGCCCAATGTGGCCTCGCCTGTGTCGCCTCCCCCGTAGCATGGAGGAGGTAATATGGCACACGTGCGTTGCACGCCTCGGCCACCGGGGGCCAGTACCGCTGGCGCAAAGATGCGCTCCGATAGAAACCGCGAAACCAAAAATGTATGCAAATTAAGCGTTTTTTTTATTTCGTTTTTGGCGCAGTAAATTTTTTTTTTGCCTTATATATTTTTAAAATCAGTTGATGTAGTGATTCCAATGATGCTCAGTAGGTTACTAATTATAACCACATGTTTATCTACACTAATTCAGAAGTTTACTAGTACATTTTAGTTCAATATTTTGGTAATTAGTGAGTTTTTTTCTCGATCGCTTACGTACGCCGTGGCTCGTAGTGCGTTCCCGGAAACAACCTTTTTTTTTTTTTTAATTGCTTCTCAACTACCCTAATTTCAGGGATTTTTAAAAGACGTCGCTGAAACACCCGGTATATAGACCTTTTTCGCAAAAGCGCCGCCATCTAGAATTGTCGTCACCTCCAGTATGGGCGAAAGCATTGTTTTGCCGTCGCCACGCCAATAGATTGCATTTAATAGATAAGCGTAACCGTCACCCATTCTCGTTTTGTCTCCCCTCTATTTTTTTACAAGTCGCAGGCTGAAAAGTTTTAATATTTTTTCGTCGCCCATACCGAATATGCCTACTTGACGGTCGGGGACGAGAGTAAGCGGAAAAGGTCTATATAACCCAAATTTCATTTCATTTATTTGTTTCATTCATTTATTTCTCCTTAAGGGCCCTGTGGGGCATTACATAAAGGGGGGGGGGGGGAAGCTTGTGGGGTAATACAAAACATATAAACACAAAAATAGAACTATATGTTAAATATGTTAAATAGCGCCTGAACTCTCTGGGATACCTGTGCTGGATTTCGCAACCGGTATGTAAAACCTTGAATACCACTCCATTGTCAAATTTACGGTGCGGCTATTGGTTTCCTTAAATGCACTTACCAATTACTTTTTGTTTGGTGTTGATTATCTCGAAGATTTAGCGGATACAATCTTTCTGATCTCATCGAATCGGAAGAAATAGGTTTAATATGTTTAAAAGAGGCATTAAAAGGTTAAAAACAAAACAAATACAGCGCAACAGAATAAAGTACAAATATAAAAATAAACAAATATACAAAATTATATAAACATATAGAAAATATTATTTTAATTAAATGAAGGAAACTAGGAACGTTTTCTTCTGCAGAGCGTGGTTTCGATCCACGGACCTCTAAGTGTCGGGACCAGCACGCTTCCACAGCGCCACTCTGCTGCTTCTTTTTGCTTTTTATTGCAATAGAAACAACTGATGTCAATTCAATCTATAAATATCACTACTTGACTTTTCTGGACCGCAACACTGCTACCCCTAGGCCTCTTATGCACCTTTTCTTACAAGGGCGCAGCCATCTTGAACGTCGTCACTTCTGATATGCGTTAAAACGTCGTTTTGGTCTCTCCACGCCGCTGGAAGGTGTTCACTAAGAATGCTTGAATGCCACACGTTCTTCTTTTGCCTAACCCATATTTTAGAGCGCAGCTCCTAGGGGCCCGTTTAAGGCTTGAGCGGCGTCGCCGTCGCCGTCGGCGTCGGCGTCACTGTCAGCGTAACCGCGAGGTTACGCCGAC
Organism: Ixodes scapularis; assembly: GCF_016920785.2. Taxonomy (NCBI): domain Eukaryota; kingdom Metazoa; phylum Arthropoda; class Arachnida; order Ixodida; family Ixodidae; genus Ixodes; species Ixodes scapularis. The sequence goes on from NW_024609881.1 coordinate 26,988,828, forward strand.
AGTGCTCTAATCCGGCATTACAGTGCTCTAATCCGACAGTGCTCTAATCCGGCAGTCCTCAAGAAAAGACGGTGAGAGTGCAGGCGAGCTGGTGGTAGCTAATCATGTCGTATTACACCTGAGACTGCGGTGGAAGAAATCGGAAGAACTTTCAGTAGAAGGAACAGACACAGAGAACGTCTCAAACTCAGCTCTTGAGCTGAGTTTGATATAACATGATTTTGGATATCCAGGGCAGTGACGTCAATCACTTACGATTCACCAATAGTTTAGTGATACTACATAGAGTCAAGTGGTGACAAGAGTAGCTGGCGAACTTAAGTTATGAAACTTTAGAAATCTGTGCTTTTAAGATCAGTTAGTTGTTATTTTGTCTAAACATACAGGATCGCAAGCTTTCTTCTGACTACCGTGTCTCTCAGAACTTCTTCGTGTAACGTGTGAACAGTGCACAAAACTTGCGTTCTTCATGAGGTGACTACGAGGCGCCTACCTTTGTTGGTGTTAGACTGGTGGCAGCTGATAAAACCCGTTTGCTCTACTGATGTTCTATACCTCCGGTTAGCTCAGTTGGTAGAGCGCTCCACTTGTAATGGAGAGGTCCCAGGTTCGATACCTGGACCAGGCGGATTTTTTCGGTCGCTCACCAGTCACCTAGCTGTGTTTGGAGATTTGTGCTTATCCTTTGTCCCTCTTCTTCCCCTTCTCCAGGGATCATTTTCGTCGTTACTCTACTTCGTTTAACCGTAACTTGCAAAGAGAGAACACTGACTCCTTACGACCAATCAGAGCAACGGATGTGAGCCAAGGAGAGGCGGGTGAGGGCTAACCCTAGCACTTAGAAAAGAGGGCAAGGAGGAACTCGCTCCTTACCCTCTTTCGTGCGTCCCAGACGTCGCTTTTGTCACCTTCGAATATTAGCCCGTAACTCAAAATCCGTAGAAAAACAGCTGTTTCGTCTTTACCGTCCGTAACTTTAACAGCACTGCCCGCAACTGCACTGGTCTTTACGTCAGGAAGCCTAGTAAAAAAAAAGTCCGGCACCCAGCGGAGCATCACCAATTTCCCCCATTATGCAAAGAGTTTAAATATATGTAGGCGCGTTTTAAGTGACATATATGTTATCTTATCAAGATGTACACGTTTCAAACGCCAAAACCATCGATTCTGCCTTCGACAACCAAATCTCATAAAAACTACTTCTCACGGCGTATAAACAATGCGAAAGACTTCCCTTTTTTGTTTGTGTGTGAAAGCGAGTATAGTGAAATATAGTATTGTCACGTGTCTCCCTCCAACGCGCTGATTGGCTGACTGGGATCGTAGCCTTTGCCGTTTGCCAAGTTAAAATAACACTGAATCTAGCAGAGGAAGGAGGAAAAGGGGGGGGGGGGCAGACAGGTGCACATTGAAAGAGCCATAAAAGAGAGCCATTCAGAGTGAAGAGATGCTAAAAAATTGGGACGTTAACCTCAAAATAAAACATGTCTTCTCAGTTGTTGGCCCACGGCGAATTTCACAAATGAAAAGATTGCTCAGTTGCACATCGAACAAGGGCCTTCTTTTAAGAATGAAGACTCACAATAAAGAAACATTTATTGTGAGTATTCATTCTTAAAAGAAGGCCCTTGTTCGATGTGCGTACTATGAGGCAGGGCTGTGTAATACCACGGTACTATTGCTCCCTATAATGTCTTAAAAAGACGACCTCTGTATCGGGATATACATTTGAGAAATGTATTTCCATCTCAATCAATCTCAGACAATGATAAGAAAAAAGAAAGACGTGACGCCGATACACTCTGTCCAACGTTACTAGAACAACTCAGTTGGGAAACTGCCACAGAGCCTGCTTTAAAAAAGGGGCTTCCATCTGTACTTGAGAACCGAAATAATGGCGATCGCAACGTCGTCATTTCTGCCGCAGCGGGCACTATATACGGCAACTGCGCGTCTTCACATTTTGGTTCAGGTTAAGTCACACGACGACCAGTGGCGCAATCTTTGCAGTTCCATTTCGCTGTAGCAATATAACGGAACTTTCATGCCTTGACTAGTCGCTAAAGAATGTCGCTGCTATAGTATTTAGTTTGGTCTCGGTGGACGCGAGCGGTCCGGGCTTCTAAAGGTTGAGTTTCCCAACTGAGTGTTTTAGTATCGTTGACTCCGTCTAAGGGGGTATGGGACGACGCGTGGGAATGAGTGAACCGCATCTCGCGCGTGTCCTTCTTAATGATATCGGTGTCTATTAGATCAAAATCGTTAAGCAATTCTGTGAGAACTGTCGAACTTCTATCAGTGCGTTGCCGAGAGGACGTCCTGTCTCCTGCACTGACAACGCAGTTGAAATAACCTAACAGAATAACCGCCCACTCACAATCTATAAAACGGCGTTAGCGAAAAAAAAAAAGGGAAGGAAAGCAGGGTTTTTAGCGTACTGAAGGCATATACGCAGAGAAGCCGCGAGTGAACTGTTACGAGAAAACAAATCACACATAATAAAGCTATCTTCCATGTCGGTGATCAAGCTTACCCCCGACAAAAAAAAAAAAACTACCTCTTAAAAAAAAAAACCTCTCGAATTTTTACAGTGTGCGTAAAAAGGGCTTCGTACGAAACTGATGCGGATTAATAAGCATTTATTTTGGTGCTTTGTAGAGCTTCAGACCTTCCTTACGAGGTTAGGAGGGAGTAAAGACAAGACGCTTAAAGTCAGACAGGTAGTGCAAGCGAAACAGAAAGAAAATGAGGAGGCCTTAGGTGTCATAAATGCTAAACTATCCAAAAATGAACGGGAGTTGCTGGCGTCGCATGAAATAAAAAGCTATGTTCAGAGCATGCAGGCTGTGACTAACGCCAACGCCACCGCAATCGACCAACTGCAACGGGCTCAAGATGATCCTGAGAATCGCTTCCGGCGTAATCATCTAGTTCTCTTTGGTCTTTCTGATTCTTGAAGTGAAACCTGGCGCAAGTCCTAGGCAAAAATGGTTACGCTGACTGCTGAAACCCTTGGAATTCAGTTGAATGCGGGGAGTATTGGGGAGGAGATCAAGCAGTCACGCCTCTAGTGGTACGGTTCAGCTGTGGTGACATAAAACCGTATTTTCTTGTTTGTTTTGGATCTGAGGAATCGAAAATGACAATTCAAAGGCCGCTCCTCCTGCGACTAAAGCACTGGTCAGGGCAAAGCGCTTTTGCCCAGACCGTGCTAAGCGAGGTTAATTTTTTTTTTATGCGGTTACCGGGCTCTGGTGACAACGAGTTCGATAAAGCGCCCTTTATAGTTCGATCCCCTGCCCAATAGATTGTGCTCACAGGTTAGGTAGGTTTCCTATGGTAGCTAACAGAGCGATCGTGGTGCGCTTCGAACATTTTAAGCAAAATGAAGCAGCTATTTTACAAGCTTTCAAGCTAAAGGAAACCAGAATCTCGAGTAGTGAAGATTTTTTTTTTAAACGCGTTGTTAATGTTTGAAAACAGCCAGTTAAGTTTGCAAAATCCGAAATCCCAAGATTGAGCCTTCGTTTTCATAAGATTCTGACCAACGGTGCTTGCTTTGTTTTGGATGACATTACGAATTCAGACACTCAACTTCCGTACCCACAAGAGCCCTCTGGCTCACCCGTTCAGCTTATGGATGATTCGTCTTTTGTTCATTGCATTCACCACCTAAGCGCTAGCGAAATTGTGCATTGTAATTCAAGCCTGGGCGTTTCGTTCCAGCTCAACAATTTCCGGAGTATTCTTTCAAAACATATGATTTGTCGAGTATTTTTTATTCAAGCGAACCGGATCACATTTTACGTACTGAGACGTGGTTATCTTCGGACATTGCTGACTCGGAACGCTACAAAACTCTGGAAACCATAAAAAGTATCACAAAGACAGGCGCCACTCTAAGAGTGGCGGTGTTATGATAGCCGTTAAAAACGCCATTTCATCGGAGATTATAGATGTCGACAGCTGCCCTGAGGTGCTTCGGGTTCGTGTGCGACACAAATATGTTTCAATGATAGTTTGTGTATGTTATCATCCGCCCTGCATTTCAAATAGTTTTGCTGATTTGTTCGGTGAACGTTTAGAATGTTTTGGGACGTCATCCTAGTAGCCTTATTATAATTGGTGGAGACCAAATATCCAGGCATGAACTGGTCCGACTGCCCCATCGGTCCCACATGGTGTGATGTCACTGAATGTCGAAAGTTTATAAATGTGGTAGAGTCGTCTGCTTTCTCCCAGATTGTGAGCGAACCAACCCGCGCAAACGCTATTCTCGATATTTTCTTTGTAAGTGAGCCGTCTTGTAGATGTCCTGTCATGTATTAGAAGCTCTTAAGGCCCGTTCACACTCTTGCGACCGAGTAAGACCGAGAGAGACGAGACTGGTTTTTAAGCCTCTTGTGATCTCTTAGGACCAGCTCCGCTGCAGCGCACCCGGTCCTAAGAAGTCGCAAAAGGCTGAAAAACCTGTCTTTCGTCTCTCGGTCTTACTTGGTCGCAAGGGTGTAGACGGCGCTTTAGTGATCATAAAGCTGTTTTTGTTGAGACGTGCACTATCGCTGGGAAGGACGAAGTTTCACAATACACATTCTTTAACATAAGAAGGCAGACTTACCAAACACGTTCTCATCTTTTCAGTTGCTTGCTAACTATTTTCTTGCAAATTTTGATACCAATTTTATTGAAACAAATTTTGTTACTCTAAAAATAATAACCAAAGTCTGGTAGCTAATTATGTGCCAAAATTCAAGTAAACAAAAAGGCATACACCTATCTTAAGAAATGTTTAAAATAGGAAAAATTCGACTTTTCCAAAGTTCGGAAATTAAAAACAGCGCGGAAAGACGAGGACCAGACAAAAATCCTTTCTTCGTCAATGACTGACGTTTTAGGCATTTCCTTTCTGTCGTCAATGACTGACGATTAAGACATTTTTAGTCATTGCCTTTCGCCACTTGTTCTGACTCATGAAGTGCCTGAGGCAGGATGCATCCGGTTTTTGGATTTGAATTTAACTATATGTCAATGTCATCTTTGTTGGAGCTATGAACCCCGTGCTGGAAAGCCATTGTTGCCATTCGAGTCCGCTCACTCAAAAACTGTCAAGCGGGCGATTGCAAGGACTTGCTATACACATGCGCTGCGTAGGTCTTGTTATCATAAAATTAAACATAGCTTTGACAGGCAAACTGAACGCCTCGCAGATGCTGGATTTCCCTCTCACGTGTTAACAACGGTCGCCGAGTCTTTGCTGAAGGATATCAAGAGCAGCCCTATGAGAAGTGAAGAAGAGGCCAACAGCAGAAATGGAAGGGAAAGAAGAAAGTTTGTGACTATTCCCTACGCACACGGCCTGTCCCACAACCTAAAACGCATTGCTGGCAGGTGTGACGTCGATGTTTTATTCTCTGCCCCGGACAAGCTGTCCAGGTTGTGTAGAGCTGTTAACCCTTCTTCGAGGGCGGCCACGGCTTGCAGTACGAGGCATCGAGATCGCTTCGTCGCGTGTTCGGAGGGGGTTGTTTATTCTCTCCCTCTGACGTGTGGCAGGCGCTACGTTGGCCAGACGGGCCGCTGTCTCAACGACAGGTTGAGAGAGCACGCTTACAGTGTCTCCACAACCGTGTCTGGTCACCTGGGCATTCATTGCCGCGACTGTGGTTGCCTTCCCGACTTCCAACGGTGTGAGGTTGTTAAGCGTCATAGGGACCAGCTTACTCGGGAAATTCTAGAGGCTTTTGAGATAGCGAGGTTGGGTGCAGCATGTGTAAGCAGTCCTTCTGTGGCCCTATCAGGCAAAGAGATGAATTTTCTGGTTCCGTGACTTGCTCGATTTTTAGCACATACTCTGTACGGCTGTGTCATGGCGCATTTCATTATTATTTTTTCAATGTTTTTTCAATGTTTTTTATCATTATTTTCTTTTTATTGGTGATACATCACATGGGCTGAATTTTTTCTGTTCTTTTGTTCGTGACACCGCAAATATATATTGCGAGTTTGCGTTCAATAAACTCAGTTGTAAGTCAGCGCTACGTCCGTGTCACTTCTTTGTCTGGTCCTCGTCTTTCCGCGCTGTTTTTAATTTCCGAAGTATGTACCAACTCGCCCAAGCCTCAACTTTAGCATTTTCCAAAGTACAAAGCGATTGCTTTCACCGCAATTGTGGAATCGCAATTTTTAATGTAGTTTCGTTTATAATAACTAGGTAAAACAAATGTGAGGCCCTTTGTTTTTGCGTGGTCTCCTGAATATGCTTAGAGATAATTTCAAGAAATTATTGCGGACTGTGGAACCACCAAAAAAATTCGAACTTTCCAAGTTAAAGGATAAGTGCGGAAATGGCTTATCAAATAAGGACACTGCGTCCATTCGGAGTGAATATTTAACTCTATACTTCGTCTCACCTTACGATGGACTAAAGGCAGAAGCTACGAACCGCCAGATCCAATCACGAGCCACTTAGACATTGCGTGGTATTTCGCTTCGCTGTACGTATCGGTGCCCGCGTCTCGGATCACTGATGGGAATGGGCGGACAGTGGTTCGGATCGAGCCATGAGTGGCTCAACATTTTTACATTGCAAAGAAAGCCACGACGTGCTGGCTCGTTGCAGTGTCGAAGCTATAAAAATGACGCAGCGTTTTTGGATTCGGAGTATTATTCGTCCAAACCTAATCAATGCTAAGCGTGTCATATTTTAGCGTAAAACGTGATTGGACCTGGCAACCCGTGGCTTTGGCCTTTAGTCCATCGTAGGATGAGACGAACTCTAACGTTTCTACCCCGCAGCACAAGGTAAACAACGAAAGAGGTAGTGTTGACCCGCAGAGGAATTGCAAAGTGTATTGAACGTCGTCGACTGCCACAGCAGCATCATTTACGAAATCCCGTTATAGTGCGGCAAAGTGTATGTGGGACGGTCAGAGAGGTGTGTGAACGTGAGGCTCAGGGAACATGCGCTATCGCTTAAATCTTCACCAGGAGCCATCTAGCTGTGCAGGTGCGGGACTGTGGATGTACCCCAATGTTTTCTGACACGAAAGTACTCAAGCAGTTTCATGACCAAAGGTCTAGAGAAGTATATGAGGCACAAGTGATTATGCCAAAGGGGCAAGCCTGCATAAGTTCGGCATCGATAGCCCTGTCGCTGAAAGAGTTCGATTTTTTTAATTGGTGTCCCTGATTTACCTTTCTTTTTCTTTCGTGTGAATAATGTCTTAGAGTTACCGTATTCTTTTTTTACATGTAAATTTTTAATGTCTCCTGTATTTAGTCTAATAGCTATACTCACGAGAATAACTGAACATTAATATGTATCAGTTTTAAAATGAGCAACAATCGTGTAGCTAGATAGATATCCCTTTAACTGATATTTAAAGATACCCGTAACACATTTCTTCTCATTCACAACCATTCCATTAAACGTTAGTTGTAAGTTATCGTTAGAAAGCTCTTGTCCTGTCTACGTCTTTTTCTTGTTCTTGTCTTTTGCGCTGTAGTGTGTATTATGTACTCCTGCCATTTTCATAGAGTTTGCCAAGACCTCACCAGCGTTTACTACTGAAACTTTCCCAACTTAGTATTGAAGACAATCTATTTAATTCGATAGCCTGAATCTGTCCGTATTAGCAATGTTCATTTCTTAACCTCTGCCAGTTCAATCAAGAGTCCAAAAGGGAAGGTTCTAGGTCCCTTACTTTTTCTAATACACACAAACAATCTGGCATGCTCTGGTACGTACCCCATGCGCCTTTTTGCTGATGATTGTGTGATTTACCGCCCTGTTATTAATTCCGAAGATGTGTCTAAGTTGCAATCTGATCTTGACATTGTTTCCACTTAGTGCGAAACATGGCAGATTAATATTAACTCTTCCAAGAACAAAGTCATCTCATTTAATCTCAAAGTCTGCCTTCATTATGCAAAATATTTATTAAACTGGTTCTACGTAGAAAATATCATCTTACAAATACCTTGGAATGACTATAGCAGAAGGCTTAACGTGGAATTTGCATATTGAGACCGTGCTAAAGAAGGCAGCGAGAACTTTTTTGTGTTGTTCGAGGAAACTAATATAAAGCATCCCCTCTTACTAAACTCACAGCACAAAAAACAGTTGTTCCTTGTTAGTTACAATACTGACGCATAAATTAAAATGTTAAAATAGCTGACTGTGCAAGTTGGTTGTTCATGTCATTTAACGTTTTATTTTTTATTTATTATGTATTGGAATTTATTCAACGTTGGTTAATAAAGCTATTTAAAGTTTAGAGTAAAGTTACTTAAATCTCTCTCATATCCTTAAGAAAGCAGCGAATGCAGCTCACGTAGCTGTGGTCAGTTCAGCCCCAGAAAAGCTCTAGAGCATGTGCAAAAACGTAAACTCGCCTTCAAGTAATGCAGTAAGTTGCTCCAAGAAACGCGGAACGATCTATGAACGATCTTTGCTTTTTGTGTAGCGGGTGACATTTATATTTTCCCACTTTTCTGAGTGGGAGAGTACATAGACTGGACGGTGTCTAAATGACTTTCTTTGAGGGCATGGCAACAACATCGCCAACGCTAACTTGGGAAATTTAGGAATACACTGTGGGAACTGCGGGTGTTCGGCGCTTTTAAACAAGTTTAATGTAAGGCAAGAGTCCCAAACAACTCAGCAGGGAAATTATATAAGCATCAAGCACTGAAGGACGAAGGATCCAGGTTCGTCTGCAACCCATCTATTACTCTTTCAAAAAGGGGACTCGAATATTGGACCAAAGGGTGTCTCAGGAAGCAACATTAAAAATTCTTCGCTAATATTTTGTTTTTGCTTTCATTTTTTATGTTATTTACTTTTCATTTTTCATGGTACATTTCTATAAACTTATTTCGATTTGTAAGATAATTTTCTACAAAATAAAAAAACCTGTTTTTTGCGTGCTCTAGTTTTTCTTTTTAAAAACAAAATACGCAAATCGAAAGTCAGTTTCCCTCAACTCTCACGCCGTCTTCCAATTGACGTCTTTGAGGGACCACCTGGTTTCCCATTGGATCCTCTCTTCAGAGACCCCTGCCGCTCCCTCCACTACAGTCGACTTTTCGCGGACTTGCATCGCCGAAAGTCGCGGCGAGCGATCAACACAAATGACGGTTCACCTCGGCGTTGACGACGAGTGTAGTAGTGGGGAGGAGGGGGGGGGGGGGGGTTCGACAGAGTTCAGAGGTTTCGTACTACATCTTTGTTTTCTATAGCAATATTAGCGCAGAGAATATGGAGCTTTTTTTTTTATAGAAAATGTAAGCAGTTCGCCAGACATATAGATGTTTTGCAGACAATTGCGTGTTCTCACCAGGTTATCGTGAGGTTTCTTCAAACATTTTGTATGTTTTCCCTAAACAATCCGGAAATTTCACAAGTTAACGGGGCAGTGAAACGACTTTTCGTCTGGCCGAAATTTTTTCCACTTTAAGAGTGAAGAACAGAAGATATTATTATAAAACAATCAAATGCAAAGGTGCAAGCGAGCTGGACAAGAATTACGAAAATAATCCCTGGAGGTTTGGAGATTTGTGTTTGTCCTTTGTCCTTCTTGTTTCCCTTCTCCAGCGATTATTTTCGTAAACAAATATTACTTTGCTTGCACCCGCTGGTTCGTATGTCAAAAGTAAAAACACAAACTAAAGTTTGCGAAACCTCTCGACACACTCACCGCCTCCCGAGCCGTGTGCGCAGTGGCATGACCACGGGAAACCTGGAGTTCCATGTTGATTCTTTTTTTTTTTTTTAAATATTGTTGTTGAATTTTCAAGTTCCGGTTCGTATAAGCAAATCTCTTTACTTGGTCGGCACCGCTGATAGTCACAGTGGTCAGTAGAAGTCAAGAGAAATCATAAAAACGCACGTGCAACCCCCCTTCTCAACCATCAAACAAACCCATCATAGCTCACGAAAATCGAAAACGCGAAAGACAAGGACAAGCGGAAGACTACAAAGCACAACCGTCTTCCATTTGTCCCTGTCTTTCGCGCTATTTATTATCGTAATGATTATAACCAAGTAGTCCAACAAATTATTTTGCTAAACCCATTTTAGCTTTGACTTACCACGGAAAATGGGATGGTTTGTTAACTTCGAGTAAATGGCGCCAAGAACACTCAATCAAACTTCGGCGATAATAAGAAGATTCTAACTCGATCCTCATAAACCAATCAACACAAATAACAATGTAATCAAGTTGCAGCTAATGTAGCAATTGTATTAAACTAATAAAACTCACCATAAGTATTCGTACTACGCTAATTAATAAAAAAATGCAAAACACTGACATTTCAACACAAAAACGGCGTGTTTATTGACAGACCAAATATGAAATTTTTAGAGTGACTTCCATGTACGTCCTAATGTTGGCGATGACTTAATCACGTGGTTGGCCTGCAAAGAAAAAATAGTGGTAGGCTGCAAAGCAGAAAATACGACGAAACGATAATTGATATTGACTAAAGACGCATGTTTTCAACTTTGTGGGCACTTAAAGGGATGCTGAACCAAACATTTTAGTGTCTATAATAAGCGGCACACTACCTTTTGATGAGTCAGCAGCCGCCGGTGTGCACGAGCACACGCAACGAAATTGACGTCATCATATCCCCAATTTAAGCTTATTAAGCGTGAATGGGGAATATGATGACGTCAATTTCGTTCCGTGTGCTCGCGCACACCGGCGGCTGATGACTCATAAAATGATAGTGTGCCGCTTATTATAGACACTAAAATGTTCGGTTCACCATTCCTTTAAAGAGCGACATAATTTACTGCCAGCCATTATTTATTTCGTTCTGACACAAATGCCAATTTCAAAAAAAAAAAAATACTGCTTTATACGAGCCTTTAAACATGTTTTTTTTTGCATTTGAAATCTATTTGCTCTTTTTGTTTCTTCATAATAATAATATTAAACGTATTGAAAGATACTTTCATAAACCATAGAAGAAAAGGGGTAGCAGCAGCAGCATTTTTTGAAGAATATTTTTTTTGTTAAAAATATAGATGCACACAACATGTCGAAACAGCACTCATTAGAGTGCTGTTTCGACATTCACTCAATTCTCTACAAACGTTCGTTGAACTAAAAACTATTTTTGCATTATGTACTCACCTACGCTACGAAAGGAGGCTGCGAAAGTGTTGGAGCTTTTCTTCTGTTAAAAATAAGATTTTGTCAAAGACAGTATAACACTCATAAACGTGTTAGTATATGATATTTTTTAAGTCGCAATTTATTATGGCTTTGTAATGAACGCAATAGGGTTTGTCCTTGGTCTGTCAATTTATTTATATAAAAAGATGGAACAAATCTCAACTTCTCCTAAAGCCTACATTCGATATAAACAAAAGACACGGAATATACATGACACAGATGTAGAAATTGTACATGCCTTCCACGTGACATCAGTTCACTCCTCTTTCTGGTGGCCAGAGCGCCTTGTTAACGCAGCGGAAGCTACCTTGTCGCGGGCTGTTTTCTCCAATGTGTTTGATCATGTGACGTCAATGAAAGCTATTTATAACGAAGGAAACTTCTCTTTAATTTCACCAGTAATTGCTTATTTAAACTTTACCGGAATCCTTAGTAGATTAGTAGCAAATAGAAGGTTTAAAGAGTATGACGTCGCGTTCACAGTGACCCTATAGAATCTTCATGCATGAAACTAGATAGCGTCTGTTGTGCCCGTGCTTCAGTCAGACATATAAATCACGTTTTTCGGCGAGGAACCACATTTTACTTGTTGAACAGACGTTTAACGTAAATAACTTAGCCACGGTGTTATTAAGCTTTTTCCGTCATGCCGCGCCTGTGAAAAAAATATAAATTATGATGGGACAGCTTTGTGGGCTTTAATGCAAGAGTAAGGAGGTATTTTCTCAAATCCTGCATCAACTAAATAACTGTCGCCTACACACCATGAAATAATGAAAGTAGCGCAACCCCAAGTACGAGTAGTAGAGCATTTTCTCAGAAAGGTTTACTTCTTGAGCATAGTTCATCAGTGTAAATTTTAAAGAAAAGTGACGTTTCTGCGTTATTTCAGGACGGCATATATTGGGAGCCTGGCTTCGATATATAATGCTTGTGTTGGAACGTTTAAGTCGTTCGTAATACGCCACATTCCTGGCACGAGGAGATCGAAGACGACAAAATGAAAAGGAGAAGATTGAGAGCTTGTGCGTCAAATCAACATGGGAAAGACACGTCAGATCGCATCGCTTGCAGCTTGTAGATAGTGTAAATAAAAGTTTGCTTGAACGTTACCATTGACGACTACCAGAAGTCCCTACAGCTTGCCTCTACTTTAGTTTCCTACTTTGATGTGAATTTCACGGGTGCCGTTCGTTACATCGGATTGTAGAAAAAGGTGCCGAATCTTAAGAAAAAAAAGTCTAGCTTATTTGAGAAACGTTCTTATACAATCGAAATTAAGATTATATTCCAGGCTAAATAATTTTCTGGTAATAAAAAAGACGCGCTCAAATGCGTGAGCACAAACTTTTCGAAGACTTAAAGAATTCGTTTCAAGTTTGATAGCCCAAGTTCGTTGCGTTTTGGTGTAAATTAGGCGACTCGATCCCGTGAGCGAATTAGATTTGTACTGATAATTATTAGCTAAGAAAAATATCCCGCCGTATTCACAGATATAGCAGCATCGCTATTACGTCAATAAACCGGACTCCCAGACATTTTAGCATCAGCGGGGATTCACAGCTTTGTGTATTCTCTGAAGCTCGCATTTTAATAGAAACTAGGAAATGACAGACGGCGAATTTGTTTACGGTTTTCACGTACCGGCAGATCTCAGGAGCTTCCTCAGATCCGCGTACTGCTCTTCAGTTGACACCAGGTTATCTGCAAGCAGACGACAATTATAAAGCGCTCGTGAATCCTCTTGTAAAAGTATTTTACCACTGTCTGAAAATACCTGAGCAGCACTGCCCTGGTGATCTAACATTACCTAAGTATTTGAAAATCTTGTAAAAGTCTGACAGTGTCTATGTCGCAGACAATATATTGTAAGAGTATTGCTCTACGGTCACCGATAGTTTAAAGGGGCTGTGCAACGACATTGGGTAGGAACAATTCTTACTTTACACTAGCTTCCTGGCACTGGTGGGACCCAAGAATACTTGAACGCAACACCACTGACCAAGAAGCGTCTTCGTCGCGGCGGAATTCAAAGGATGAAAGCGAGCTTTTCTTTCAGTCTCTCCTTCCAAAGACGCCTTTTGCTCCTTCGCGAAATTTGAGGACGGAGCTGTGGGGACAATGGCAACAGTACTATCCCCGGGAATGCGCCATCGAGCTTTTGCGTTGACGATATTCAAATGCTGCTCACACAGTGGACGCAAAGACTGCGTTTGCATTTGATCTGGGCTCGTGACAATCAATGCCTCGACATGCATTCGGGTAGTGGCCCGTGTCCAATCGCTGCAACGACGACAATAGCCGAGCCATAACAATGACTGGAACTCAGCACGTTTCCTGTGCTTTGGCAACCACTGCGCGTGGCTATGATCAACATTGGCGGCATATAAAGGGCTCCAGATCACGTGGCCGCTTGTTCTGGCTGCAAGTTGAGGGGGTGAACGGTGCTCGTTTTTCTTTAATTTTTTTTCTGAAACTTTTATAGCGTGGAGTAAAAAAAAAACGAACGCGTGTTTCATAGGCACTTCAGGGACCCGTTTTAAGTGGGGACACTACCCCCAAACAAAAACAAAAATTTCTGAACAAAAACGTTTATTTTGAAAAATGTCATATTTATATCCGCCAACATCTAGAGAGTATTCCCAGAACGTTTCATTAGTTTACACTGCATAGTCAATTTTTTGTAAATTATTTTTTATCCGCCGATGGTGAAGAAAATGTAGAGGTTGGAGCACTTTGAATGCATTTTTCTCCATTCCACTTTTTGGCATAAATTTCACTTTAGAAAATTTTGTTATTACGTAATTTGGATTTACTTTTATGAGTTTTTCTGAGGTGAAATTTTAAGGGGAAGATGACTATAAGCTTGTATTTCTTATTTTTGTCATTTTTCATGCTCAAGAGCTAAAATTTTGGACAAAGGGTGGAAATTTAAAAAAAAACAGTATGTGTGTATATGTGACTTTTTTGTCATTAAAGATGGTACAATAAAGAAATATAGCTCCAAAGTTATCTGCTCTGAACTGTTCCAAAGCAATATAACACAAGAAATTGAAAAATTCACAAGGAATTTCAGAACGATAGCTTTCCTACGCAGATACGCCCACTTTCATCTTTGAACTTTTGAAATTTTTTTTTTTTGTACTTCACCCAGGTTAACAAAATTTGGCAGAAATGTTCTCAACATCAACAAAAACAAGCCCTGTAAACGGATTTTAAATCGGACAAGTGGTTTAAGGATTCACTTTTTTGGGTAGTGTCACCCCTTAAGCGGCATTTGCGCAAAGTAAGAAAATTGTTGCATCGCCCTTTTAAGTGCGAGGCAAATGGCCTATGATCATCATGCGTCTCGATTGGTTCTTCGCCAGCGCTTTTATCACCTGACGCCGCACTGTGATTGGACTGAGGGAGATAATGATATGCAAGGGACTCTGTTTGGCCCTGCGTTTCTAAAGCTCTCAGAGCCTTTAAGGTTCTTTTAATCGGGAATGCTACACATTGAGCAGCACCCTTATCGCGGACTCACGAGACCATTCTAGATTAAGTTTAATGGGTTAAGAAACCATGAAGAGAGCGTTAAATTATTTTCAATTTTTCTAATAGTTGCTTAGCAATATACGTCGAGTTTTAATAAAAGGATTTCGCAAGCAAAAAGCAACAGCTGCCGTAGTACACTTACTTTTTTGCGTGAAATTATGTACCGTCACTTATTTAGTTTCCGAAGCGTTGTTTAGTGAAAGCTAAAATTATCTCACCTTTCAGTACTTTTCTAGCTTCCTTTTCACCTGGTGGGATAGCAAAATAAAATACATGTATTGAAAGGCAGCGTCGGACGAAGAATAACGCATGGCGACCCTGTTTTCGCACGCATGGACGGCTCAATGTGAACCGTGTATCATTGATTCTAGATTCCAGACCATGGGTGACAAAGGCAATGGATTATATTTGGTTTAGCTATTTAAGCGGAATCGCTCTGTCCATTAACAGCTTAATTTTGTTACGCAGTTATGTTCTCAGCTTCAGTTTATAATTAAAACTTATAGTTAAAGGGTTCAAATACATCCGAATGTCGAATTACGGATTATGGTATTTGCGTGTGTTCTAGCATCTATCAAATGTATCGGTTAAAACATCATAAAACAAAAACAATGAAAGCAATCTCTACAAAAGAATATTGTATCAAAGCCTTTTTGGATAACATGGGCACATTTTGATATTAATTAAATTTCAGTAATTAAACTACCTTAACAAACATTTTAGTATTTAGCAACTGCAATTGACTACAGCTCCCAAGCGAAATTGCAGTTGTCATTTAATTAGGCTTCAGCCTCAGTGACTGCTAAATATCAATTACAACCATGTTGAATATACCTGAGACTGGGGTAGAAAAAAAACATAAAAGTCGAAGAAACAGAAAGGGACAAGACGACGTCTCAAAACTCAGCTATCAGGTTTATTTAGTCCTCCTTATATAGCCACAACCAGCCCACCACCAACACAAAGGGGCAACTCTAACCGGTTCAAACGCCAAACCCTCCAGACAGTCCCTTTGTGTTGGTAGTGACTGTCTGGAGGGTTTGGCGTATGAACTGGTTAGAGTTGCCCCTTTGTGTTGGTGGTGGGCTGATTGTGGCTATATAAGGAGGAGGACTAAATAAACCTGATAGCTGAGTTTTGAGACGTCGTCCTGTCCCTTTCTGTTTCTTCGACTCTTATGTTCTTTTCTACCCCAGTCTCAAGTATATGCAGCATGGTTAACATCCACCAGCTCGCCTGCACCCTTACTATTTTATCAATTACAAATGCAACCACTTTCCTAATGATTTTGTCACGCTAGAACCTCGTTGCATAAAATCATTTTCGGTCAAACATTGAGACCCTACACGATTGCCTTATGGGCCAACCCGTGTTGCTTTAAGAGGGGAGAGATCGCACCAAGGTTCCGGCTGTGGAAACAGCTTTGCAACTCTTGAAGCCACAAGTGAATATCTTATTGCCAATCATGCCAGAACTTTCTAGAATACTGAAGAGTTTGAGACTCCCTTATATTCTTTCAGTGCTTAGAACACTTAGTATATCACTTTATATTGAGCTGCCGATGTCGAGAATACGTACCCTGATAATATTGGAAATGTTGAAAAATAATAATAATACAGTTAAATTATTTTAAACTCAAACTTAGCTACATTATATCATTAGTAAAGTAAGTAAAACAAAGACGCAAAATATATAGACTAGCACGCAATAAAGATACGCCACAAAACGAACAAACATATTTTAGCACAAAGAAAATTCTAGCACGACAACATCACTCATGAGGTTGGGAGCTCTCAAACAAAACATAACCGAGGAGGAATTACATCACGCTTTAAAGTAGTGCATAATTGCAATGAAACATTTTATGCTTGTAATTCCAATTGTAAAAAACACCTCTGCAGCAAAGATAGTAATAGAAGAAGTCTAATAACGTACTGCTCCAAGCTTATTAACTCAAGTATGATTACACAACCTATTGAATAATGGGGCCTCTCGTGAAAATTTTATCACGGTTTTGCCAGTGAACATTAATTTTAATTCGTATTTCTCAACTTACCCCTATGTTTGACGAAACCTGTCGGAAAAGGAAGGATCAATATCATTCACTCACAAAAGACGCGTTGTATATAAACAAAGACAAAAGAAGTTACAGCAGAGTACACTTCATATGCGTTTTATGAGATCAATATTGTCACGTTTTGTCATGATGTACTAAATGCACCGCAGAACGGAAAGTATACTCTTCAGAAATTGCTGTGTCGACATTTTTTTAAATACTCTATTGCGTTTTACAAAAATGTGTATAGCTGGTAGGCAAAACGCAGTTGAAAACGTTCGATCGTGTTTCACACATCAAACTTCTTAACAGAACTGACACACGTTATGGGTAAGGGTAATATAGTATCTTAGATTGAGAACTACTGAAGAAATGGGTTTCATTTGGTATGTTATAAAGGACGTGCCTCACGACCTGTTATTGGATTATCTGGTGTCCGCGATGTTCTGTTTTTGCACCACTTTTAAGCTTTGTTCTATGTAGACGACATTGTTGATGGCATCGATGCAAATGTAAAAATTTTTCCGAAGATTGTATAGTGTATCCAAAGATAACGAGCTAAGCTGACTAAATTGTTCTAAACGAATATCTAATAAAGGTAGCCGATTAGTGTGATAACTGGAATATATGGCTCGAAATTCAGGCAAAACCGTTTTTATATGCTTAGCAAGGAAAACAAAATAGTTGGTTTCTGTACAGTGTTTACAGTGTAAACCTGCGTAGGGTAACTGAATATACGTCTCTTGGTAGTATTTTATCATCTGACCTGAGCTGGAACGCACAAGTTAAATATGTAGCATACGAAGCCCTTGCAAAATTAATATTTCTGAGGAGAACGTTAAGGTATTCCACTCGTGAAATAAAATTTTTAGCATACACCAATCTTGCGCGTCCAGTGCTAAAATACGAAAATATATCCTGATTTCGACATACACCGAAGAATGTAAGTATTATAAAAATGGTCCGGAGAAAGACAGTTTGATTTGTTTACCACAAATACAGCGGTTTGCATTCCCCAGCATAACTAGTAAAACATGCTGTTTCATTGGACATTACACTGATCGCTCACAACTAGGTCGACTAAAATGTATGTTTTCTTTTTTGAACTGCGCATTTAAAATTTATAAAAACACGTATGTTAGGTTATCAGAAACAAGAGACACTATACATAAGCATAGCAATACACTTGTTGAGTATTCTTCTAACACTAGGTTGATTTAATCTCAAAATCAAGCAAACCAAATGATCGGTCTTCAGAAAATTTCCGGAAAGAAATATTTTGGGAAAATCTGTTAATAGAACAGAACTGAAAATTAGAACAATGGAAAATGTTTTCTTGAATTTTTGGATTAGAAAGGGCATAAGGTAGGTCTACCGAAATTTGCTGTTTTCACGAGTGACACATTTTGAAGCCTTCCAATTCGTTCAGATTGTTGTTGCTGCTGTTCTTTTACAACCATTATAACTTATTTTACAGCTTTGAGACTTCGGACTCAAGAGATAAAATTCTCTAGCAGTGTGTTTCTTATTTTATTTTGTGGAGTAAAAATTCTTGAATTTTGCACCTTTGATAATATTGGGCCGAGTTTGAATCGAGCTAGCTTTCGATACTCATTTATTTAGGGCACAATAAACATACAAAATGAAAGCTTGTAGCTAAGCCTATTGCAAAAGCAGATTGTTGTTAATTTAAGTATATTTTATACAGAAGAAACAACACTGTAAACTTGAAAAGAAAAGCTAAATATAAAAACTTCTAATGTTATTTTAAAAAAACAAACATTCTTTTCTATTCTTTAAATTAAACGTTTTCTTTGTGTTCCCAAATAAGCAATAATTTTGTTTTAGATATATGATTTCATCAAATTAAGCGGTGCGTTTGAAAATAATACATGTCTGCCTCTCCATTTTAAGATAAAAATTTATATGGGCCGTTAACACTTTTACGTAATTATTATATATATGCTTCAAACGTGACCATCGTGTTTTTGATATATAAGTTCGTGTACAAATGTTATCTAAATAAACTTAACTAAACTTCTTTATTTAAAAAGCAGAAAAATTAAGTTTTACAAACCTTTGTGTCAGGCGAAGGGGGAAATACATTATTTTAAGATCCCCAGTGGACCGAGTGCGAAATTTTGCTTTTGTCATACGGCCGCATTTTCACGTATACTGGCGAGGCTCGATCAGAACTTCTTTAATTTATTTTTATGTGAGGCAGTAACAAAAAGTACAAATAAACGGGGGAAATGCATAACATTACATAGCATCTTTAGTATTATAAGCTCACAGTGACACTTATGGTGATAAATGGAAAGTGATTTTAGGTGAGGTTAACATTACTCTTCTGGGGGCTCGCAATTTTTCTATACCCAACCCTGAAAGACCCATCTCTATTTTGAGCCTTCATCCAGAGGTGGCAAGAGTAACTGTTTTTTCACAAGACTAAAATAATTCGATTCCTTTTTCTTGGTGTCACGGTATTTGGGGAGTCATGCTTCTTTATGTTTGAGGGGTACAATTCGAGGTACTTTCAGGGCCACTGCACCAGCAATATTATCAGCACTTCCAACGGCTTCCAGCACTTTCGCCGTGCCCCGTTGCTGAAAAAAAAAAATCAATGTTGGCCACATTTTGTCCCCTCGCCATTTCGTATTTTTGAAACATACTTTTGAAATGACTAATTGCCCCGTCAAAGATGTGGACAAGTTTTGTAAATATCGGAATCTTCCAACCACTCTTCAACTGCGCGCAGAGGGAACAGTGCCTGTGCTGTATCGTGCACAATGTCGTCACTGACAACTCCGAGACCGTACATTTTGCGCTTCGCTGTATAGCGACGACGCAGGGGAAGATAGAAACCCTTTCGTTCTTGCAATGAAAGCATTGTATTCTCGCGAAAGGACGACGCCTCCAGTTTTCCACAAAATCAAAATGCAACACAATGGTACGAGCCGAGCCTTGAGATACGACTTTTCGGAGCTTATAGCAACACGCTGAGCCTGTCGAGTGAATTAATGGGGAAGTGCTTTGTTACGCACTTTCGGAGCTTATTGCAAAATGCGTTACTTCCCATTTCTTTGTTTAGTAGTTCGCCAGATTCCCGCAAAAGCTACTTCAATTTCTTCGTTTTCCTTGATTGACAACGATGTCATGGATAAACCGTCTCCTTTTGGAAAAACCTTGCTGGTCAGCAAAACGCACTCCTCAGTTGTGTTGGCACATCAGCAAAGTTTCTTAATGTCTTCGAGACTGAATTCTTGACCGCCCACTTTTGATATTGCTGCCAGGCAAATAGTTGGGGCTTCCTCTCTTGTTTTTAGTGAACATTGTCTAACAAACTGAGATGCAATACCAGATATGTGAACCTGCCAGCGAAGCAAAACGAGAGGGAAATGCTGCCGCTCTCACAGGCACCAGCTTGAAAGCTTTAGCTTTGGTGCGCCTCCTGGTAATCACAGGTTGTCTATAGCTTCTTCCTTTCTGTCATATGCATGGTTCATGATATGTTAGTTGTTTCTAATGTTCATAGTGGCTTTTTTTCTGTAGTAAATAAACAACCCCGGCAGCTATCGAAGAAGGGGATGCGACACTCACGTGTAGTTAAAAAGGGTGGTGGCATGTCTACGTCCCACTTGGCTCGTGGTTTGCCCTTTCGTTTCCATTATCCGTCGAAGAAAAGGCTAGTGCAGCTTATGAGAACTTTGAAGGTACATTAACAGGATACCTTGCTGGGCTGATTGGTTGAACGACATATTAAAAAACAGCACAAAAAAGACGGAACACAAAGTAGAAAACGCCCACAGGATATACGCTGAAGGTACTTATAAGATATTTCAACAAGAAAAGGGAAACATAAAAAAGGATAAATTAGGGAAGACGCGCACATTGCAGAAAAACGAAAGGAAGCGCTGAAGCGGCGCGATGCTATCAGAACTGATAGTTTCATACCATATCATACTTCGGTGTTTAGAACATACGTTTGGTTTCGCAAACATAGACGGCGCCGATAGGAAAAACAGAGATTGGAAAGTTTTAACAAACCTAGCGGAGCTATCGTGTAAAGGAAGTTTTTTTGAAGAAAGAAAAGATTCACGCACGCTCATTGACGTGCTTGGTGGGCCGTCGCTTTCAAATGTTTTTCTCCACGGGTGCTCTATTTTCTCACGGAAAACATTTGAAACGTCCAATATATGTCTGTTAATCTCATATGGCAACGCTTAAACATTATTTATGAATGGTGTCGATTTCCGTAGTTTACTAAGTAAGCAAACTGAACGTGCGGAAGAACCCCCTACCACATTCTGCAATAAATATTATAAACATTTAAGATTTACCGAACTGTATGTGGACTAGGAACAAATGAAAACTATGATCATTTCACAAAAATAACTTATATTTAAGTAAAAAAATGACAGATAAATGCGTCGTGCGATAATGGTGCTAGTGTGTCTTACTTTTTAAACGCACTGCTGGATATGCCGAAACCATGTATGTCAATAAAATTTTATTGCACATTTAAGAACACATTAAAAAAAGCTTTTTTATATGAAAAGCTAGAAAAATAAAAAAATGTGTGTTTGAATGAGGTTGGATTTTTTATTTTTAGGTTTCGTTCTCAAGTTTACAGCGTTGTGTCTTGTATATAAACTGTACTTAAATTAACAGTGTTCTAATGTTTATATGGACTTAGATAAAAGCTTGCATTTTATGTTTCTTATGCCTTAAATAATTGTACATCCAAAGGTATCTCGATTTAAACTTGACCCATGATTGTCAAAGGTGCAAGCTTAAAAAAAACTTTGATTTCATAAAATAAAATAAAAAAACACTTATAGAGAACTTTAACCCTTTTATGCGAGGTCCGAGAACAATAAGAAATAATATATAATTGTTTTAGAGAACGACACATACATGTTGCAAAGCTCTAAAATGTCACTCGTGAAAACTGCAAAAATCGCAAGACCAACCTACTGCCATTTCGAAGTCAAGAACTCAAGAGTGAAAATGTTGGCGCAGTTCTAATTTGCAGTATTGTTCTGGTCACTCATTTAGCACCAACATATATATTTATTTATTTTTAATTTTTTTGAGGACCCATTATTTTTGCACCATTTGAGCTGAAATTACACCGAAAACTTTATGCATTCTTTTTTTTCATCCACCAGAAACTGAAACCGCCTAGATATGCCCTTTTTTAGTTATACAAGGGTTTAATTTTGTTTTCAATTGTATTTCTTCTTTTCTGTCTCTATTATTATTTTCCTCATTTTGTAAATTCTTTATTTGTCCCAAACCCTGCAAAAATCTCAAGGTGATCGGCAGTAGGTTAAAACACAAAATAAATAAAAAAACTATAATATGATTAAAAATTAAAACAGCGCAAGGACATGAACAAGAACAAGAAGGTAGACGAACAAGGCGCTGACTTACAACTAAAGTTTATCTGTGCTAACATCAAGTATAAATACTGTAACTTCATATAATATGACTTTTGTTTTTTTCAAAAAAAGACACGACGATTTTGTAAAACTCTGAGAAAAGAAAGAAAAGTGGACAACTCAAAGACGTCTCAAATTCCTCTGACCTCCGGTTTAATAAGTAAGACTCTTCACCAGCAAGCCTGCACCATTACATTTAGTCTAGGAGACATGATGACATCGCTGAGGACAATTATATCGGAAATGGCAAAAAGGCAAGCTGAGCTACCCTCGTTTCTTTTATGTGTTGTATTCTGCGCTAGCCTGTTTTGAAAAACGTGGACGTAAAACATTGTTTTATAATGAATGGGAAGCTTAAAAACAAAACCTTTCGAATCACGGACCTTAATACTTAGTCTCATAACCTTATGTATGGTGCATAAACGACGACTGAATAAACCTTCTTCCAAATTACTCATTATATTAAATATTTAGAAATAAGAACTCCAACTGAAATCAGCGAAAACTAGAACGCGCAATAAACTGCTCGCTTTTGATCCGTTAGTTGCAACATGCTACACACCGATCGCCACAAGCTAACAGGAATTCCGAGAATAGCGGGATCTCAGTCTTGGAATAATCGCCTAATTTCCTACAGACAATTTTTCTAATATCGGCATCTTTAAGAGAGTTTTTGGTTCAACTCACAATTTTTTACTCGAATGCGAAATATCTGGTTGCCGATTCAATATGTCGGGACGCAAAGTAGTCCAGATTAATTCATCCGGTGTCACTTAAGATGCGTTTGTAATATTTTAAGCTGGATGATTTGGAATTTTTAATTATGTTAACTGATAATTACGTGGTGATATGTTTCTAATCCCACGAAGAGTTGCTAAGCATAGGCGAAGCAGAACATAACTAAGTAAGTTCGTAAGACGAAGATTCCACTCTTGAGGTAGGCGAGGTAAAAATCGAAAGGTGACTTTATTTGTACACCTTTTTGAAAATTTCTTAGGCGTAGTGAAATTTTATTTGTATATGGTTAATTTTAAGCTTGGGTTTATGAGTGATCGTGTCCATGCAATTGCGTATAATGCTATAGAGCACTTATACTTGCCTATATACTTGCGTATTGCT
This sequence comes from Ixodes scapularis, assembly GCF_016920785.2. Classification (NCBI taxonomy): domain Eukaryota; kingdom Metazoa; phylum Arthropoda; class Arachnida; order Ixodida; family Ixodidae; genus Ixodes; species Ixodes scapularis. The sequence continues at coordinate 27,012,170 of NW_024609881.1, forward strand.
TCAAACTCCGTCAGCTTGAGTGCTGTTGTGATTACAAAAATGAAATTATGTATTTTCAACAGCATAAAAATATTTAAAACTATTACTACTACTATTTATGTAAGACAGATGTAGTTATTTGGCATATATTAGAAATAATTTTCTTTTAGAATATTGTGCAGCAACAACGTTTTAAACAAATATCTAAAATAAGTATCCCGAAATGCAATAAAGATGGCCCCTGCAATTTCTTTTAAACTCTACTGCATTTTGTTACTGCATAAACAAAAGAATACATAAAAAATAGTTTCAAAGCAACAAAGTCTATTATAATTGCAAAAAGTTGTCACGTGGGGCAGACTATTTTAAATTTCAACTTTTATATTTGAATTTTCGCAGTCTTCTAATTATCACGTGTAATTAAAGCCGTTTTAGAACACGGGGCACAGCTACCTAAAGTCCCTAACTCGGCAACTGGGACCAGAAAATTCAATCACGCAGTAAAAGACACAGAATATTTGTAATAAATTGTAGCACTAAAATTTGCGTAACTGTTCGCTCACAATTTTCCTACAATCGTTCTTGTAAAACATTTTCTCACCGATATTTTCCCCGACTTTTTCTTGTAGGTCAGAGCCTGTACCATTCAATAAAAGAAAAGGCAGAATAAGTATCACTGCAGAAAGTACGAAGGTGTTCAGCCTCGATGAATAGCAATGTGCCAATTAAGTTTTAATAGTTTCTCTATATATCGATTTACCTGCAACTTGTGCTAGTTTGTTGAGTTGCCTCAGCTGCAGGTCAGACTTGTCGGTAAAAACTGTAAATGAAGGAATATATAAATAACATATTCTAGTCATCAAATTATTGTGCAGTTATTTATGAAGGCGGGGGGGGGGGGTAACCTCGGGGGAACATTTTTCAGTCTTTGTGCCTGATTGCCTATAGGTACGTTAGTCTTGTCATAAAATAATATATTACTTTGTTTTGTTCCCTAAGTACTATAATCAACATCCAAAGTTACGTGATTGATTCTATTACATTCATCCATTTAAGTTAGTTATAGTATAAAGTAAACCATTAAGCTTAATTTATAGTTTTGTTTATAAACGTGTCTCACGATCTTTAAAATATTCCCGATATGTACTCTACAGACATGTCAAATAAAAAAAATTAACCTAACCAAACGTGAAAAGAAAAATTCGGGTAATATTACTGAGAAATTAATTGCTAAATACTTGGCCTATTCGCAGGATTTAGACCATCTGACAAATAGTGACGGAGGTAACAGGTGTTTGGTCAAGGCTTTCAGTATTAGTTCTTGAAGGGTTCACAGCCACATATATAAAACATTAAGGCAATCTTGTTCAATAAAATATTCTAGATTGCGCAATAATCCGTCTCTACACGACACTACGTCGTACTCCGCACCCACGCATGGGCCTAAAACTTTCTACAAAAGCTAATACTGCTTTGTATGATACTTCGACAAGTACAAGTCTCCAGTATTCTGACCAGTGAAAAGCCCATGGTCAACTATCACACACTGCTCTTTTATGAGGCTTTTAACAAAGACATAAAAAGGCCCACGAAACAATGTCTGATGTAATGTAAAAATATCGTCCAACGCGTTGTGCTTCTCACCCAGTCCTGCTTCCGCCCAACCTGTAAAAAAGAAACATTCGAACAACTTAAGAACATTGCCGCGTACATTGCCGTTTATTCTCAGATCAATGTCAGTCCTCTGGTGTTTTCATGGCATACGTCTTTGGTATTTTGCGTAATGCCTTAGTCTACAATGCAAAACCTAAAAGCTCTGAAACGTCCATTTTGTGAAATGCATAACACCACGGCCACTCCCCTGGCCCAGAGCATTTACGCCAGTCATTTCTTATATTTACCGTGCCTTGACTACTGAAGCCGTAAAAGAACAAATCAATTCGCGATGAAAGATCTAGAATTCTAGACAGCAGAATATCGGCAGGCTGTTGTGCTTGCGCTCTGTGGTCAGATCACTTTAACTCTCGCAAAACTGTCAATCAATTGCTGTAATTTGTATTACAATAACAGTGTCGGCATTATTAAACCACGAAACTTTCGAAAGACGTATTTAATCTATTTCCTTTCCTTCTTTTCTTTTTTATAAAAGCGCGTGGACTGACGAGCCTTCCAAGCTAAAGGCGGTCACGGTACCTTTTGATTTCATTTAAAACCTACATTTCGTCTATAGGGAGATGACAAGACTCGAACAAGATGTAAACGCTAAAGTAGTTAAACAGAGAAGGTTATGTAAATGTTTGATATTACGTAGCCGTTCATCGTATACAGTACAAAATGAAAACTATATTCGTGTATCTGAGAAGGCTTGAGACGAAAGCGCGAACGAAACGAAGAAACAGAAAAGAAAGCGCGAACAAAGTGCGGGCACTGCTTACACTCAACACTGACGAAGCCTCTCATCCGGGACTTTCACTCTTTCTAACTACCCAGCGTGGGGGAAGCGCCGGTAGCCTATTCCCATTTTCTCTCTCGCTCTCAAAATGGCGCTACCCATTACAACCGAGCCGTTCGAAGTACCTGTGGGGTGACGAGCGCGTGGCTGGCCCAAGGGGCACGTAGCGTCTGAAGCATTGTCAGCCTAGGGGTGAACGGGGTGGAGAAATCTAGGGTGCCTTCATGAAGGCTCTCAAGGGAAAGCAACTTTTGTCCGAATTTTGACCGACGCGCTAATCTTCTAGGGGAAGAATGGCTGTGTCCGAGTACACAAACGAGGGTCCGAGCAAGAGGAGAGTTCCTCCTTTCTGTCTTCTTGGACTGTTTGGTACAATGCGCGATTTGTGAGTTGAGGAGGAAAGCTAAGAAGGAAAATGTTGAATTCCAAAGAGCGGCGCTGCTCCGATGGAACTTGCTACGCCATGACTACGTAGCACGTTCTCCGACGTTGCTAGATTACCTACCAAATAGGCTCTGCATGCATCCACCAGGTGCACATTGAAACATCGTTTAATTAACTTTAAAATTAGTTTTCTTGCGCCTTTCAACGGAAGACTGGTATTTTTGAGGTTATGCTGCAACATGCAACACATTAAAGCTAAAAAATGAGCGCTGGAGTTTCGTTTCCGCACCCTTTTATGGCCTGCCTTTCAGCAAAAACTTGACAGCGACCTTCATCCCCCAAAGTCCTATAATTAAATAAATGCAGTATTTAAGGCACAACCGTTTAAACGTGTTTATAACATATTGAACCGTCGTTTCACTGAGTGGGAAAGAACCTATATTTCAAATTGGAGAATCAAAATCAAAACGAATTAAGTCATGATTTAAATCAAGATTTAAATTATAATGTAAATCACTCCAGTTTTACTATGATGATTTCACTTAGACCTTTCCCACCGAAATAATTCCCATATACACGTTTGCAAGAACGGCTCCTGTGCGCTGCCATTTTGAGCGATGCTGGCGCCCCGTACCGTTTCCGCCATGCTGGGGTGCGCTTGGGGCACGTCAGTGGGGTGCGCGATGACAAGATGGTGCCGTTTGCTGCATCGCCGATGGCTAACGTTAGCGGCACACTTACTGTCTCGGAACGCAGGAGGAGGTATCCACATAGAATCGTAGCATCACATATTGTAGGACGGGGCATTTTTAAGGGTTGGAGCTGACTCTATAACGATCGCAGCCTCTGTTCCTGCATGTTGTGGAAGCCAGAGCTGCCGCGAGCGCAGCCATCGTTGATGCAAAGGCCATGCGACTTATGGCGCATTCTGAAGAGCGCCTTGAGACTTTAGATATTTTTGAAATTTTTCGATTTGTTAACGGTTTAGGCGTTTCACTTAATTATCCGTACTCTTTCGCGGTCGACGACGACACGTATACGTTTTATAGTTATTTTTTCAATTTCCTTCTGCGCTTAGTGGCGTGTGCTTCGGCGAGAGACGCTTGGCAACATTGTACGACAACCAGCGAACGTCCTGGCTGGAGAGTAGGCCCGCCTCACCTTGGCGCGCGGTTCGAGGTTAAGCCGGGATCCCACTTGCAAAGGTGTATACTTTTGTTTACTGTTTGTTTACTGTTTGCCAAGTGGGCTAGCGCACACCAGCTCGGACCACGTGGAGCGAAAGCTCGCGCTGCCGAACCCGGAGATCATGGGTTCAATCCCCACCCCTGCCCGTTTCGATCTGGATGAGCATCGTACCGGCGTGCGGTCGTGTATCACTACTGCGTGATGCACGTTAAAGAATCCAGGCTAGCAGTCGTACTGCACTGGCTAAATTTCTCATTTAAAGCGAGTGACTCGTCGCATCTTTGAAATGTCTGACCAACTACACGCTGTCTAAACATCCTTACAACCCCAATTATTAGTATTATATTGAGATACAAACATTTTCCAAATGTGTCTCGATACAGAGATACAGATACTGGAAAGTATCTCTAAGATACTATCGCTATACTGCCCAGCCCTGACGTGAAGCGACGTCAGGTCACGTGTTTTTTTGCTAAATTTAGCGGGGAAACTAAATTAATCTTTAAGTCCCGAGGTGTAAATTTCTCACCCTAAATTTAGGGGAAAATTCACGGACGAACGAACGAACAAAATAAACGGCGAGTCTACTCACCGAGCAGGGCGGCAATACCGAAAATGACAGCGAACTTCATGGTTCAAAAGCGAGCTCCTGAAAAGGTAAAAAGCAGGTCCTAATGCCGGCGTAGATGTGATAGTGTACAAATCAATTCCATGGACGAGCTCAGCAAAGGCAATCACCTTAAGCCGATTGTAGCAGACGTTGTTGGGTGGGTTGGCGGCGAAAGTGTGAGACTTTCGGGCATTGAACGCCGATTTTATACTCTCACCAGGACAAGGGGTCTCTGACCTTGGTTTCCGAGAACGCTGTTGTTGTGGTAATGCTTTCAGAATAAATATATGAACTAAAGATTTGGTTTGGCCTAACAAGTGGCATGTGCAAGTTCCGCTCCGCACATATGTTTTTTTATTAATTTCTTATACTATCGCGTTTTTTTTTCTAACACGGTAATAGGTTTTTGTTTATTTTTACCATGTTATTTACTTATCAACATCTATTTATACCAGCTGTACAGCGTAGGGCCTTATAGCAGATTGCGTGGGGCATTCAACCGCGGAACTCAAGTTTTTCCGACTGGTGTCCAATTAAGCCTTAAATGAGCCGTAACAATTTAGAAGTATTTTTTTATCAATTTCTGGCGTGCACAGATGGTAGGTTGCTGCTTGAAGTCTAACGAGCCTTGTTGGTTTTCGTACCACCTGTTTTTTGTCAACAGCAACCCTATTGCACTGCTGTTGTTCAAATGCCATGTCGAGGGGCTGATATTTTTAGGCCACTGAATTATGCGTGGTGCGAGTCCTGCCGTTGTGCTCTGCCGCCTGCACGATTGTGTTCTCTAACTCCGTTCCTCGGTTTCCGATTTCGGGGTTCAAAGATTGTGTTTTAAAATTAAACTTATTGCTGTTGGTGTTTTTAATTAAGTCAAAAAACGAACATTTAGAGCCCCACGTTTATTTTCACTAATCGAAAGGTTGATTAGTAACCTTTAGTGAATTATTTAGCAGATTAGTGCGTTTTTTTTTATCCCTCACATACGCCGTAGCTGGTAGTTTGTTCCCAAAACGAGTTGTTTATTTATTTATTTATTTTATTTTACGTGCCCAAAAACAACCATGCAGGTCTCCTCTTTGGTGCACAAGTATATAAAAATGAACAGAACAAAAAAAGAAAAACACAATTGCCGGTTTTAAACATAAAGCAACAAACACACAATTTTCAAAGTTCGGCAACAAGCACTTTCACTTGGTTCCTGAACACGTTAACGTCAATGTATATATCAAGCTCGGCATTTTCAATATTGGTAAACAGAGAATGTATCCGTGACAGAGGAGATGGTTTAGAGACGGTGTGAGTGCTGAAAGTACTGCGGGTCCTGGTGGAACGAGGAGGGACATGAATGTTTACGTCACGTACACGCGAAGGACTGTCAAATACGCTATTTACAATTTTGTACAGGAAAACTAAGTCGCGCTCTGCTTTTCTATTGGTCAATGGTATCAAAAAAATCTTATTGCGCAGCGTTCATTTAGTTTTTCTCAACCACCCTAATTTGAGACATTATTTAAGGTCATCGCTGAAACACCCCGTATATATAACCCGAAGATGTTGATTGGAGCCTGAACTGTCTCGGATATCTCTCCTGGGTTTTACAACCGTTATTTCAAATCTTGAACATCACTCCAGTGTCAAACTTAGACTACGGCTATTGGTTTCGCACTTACTGCTGCACTTACTAATTACTTTTTGTTTGGTGGCATCTTGAAGATTTAACGGAAACAATATGTCTGATCCCATCGAATCGGGACTATGGTCTTCTTATAAATATTGAGAGAAAAAAAAATTATTATAACCCGATAAACAAAACAAATTAAAAAAAGAAGCAAATACAAAAATATTAAATTAAACACAGCAAATAACATATAAAAAGGTTTATCAAGTAAACCTTATCAAAGCAAAAATTATCTAGCAGAGCGTGGTTTCGATCCACGGACCTCTGGGTTATGGGCCCAGCACGCTTCCACTGCGCCACTCTGCTGCTTCCTTTCTCAACTTTATTGGAAGATAAATAACGCATATCATTTTAATTTATAGTTTGGCAAGAGGATTTTTGCCATGCACCACTCTTGCTACGCTTATGCTTCTTACAGTCTAACCACTCAGAAAATGTATTTTCTGAACGGCATAGACAAACTTTTCTCGTAACGCAAGTTATTTTTGCTAGAACATTGTTATTATTTTAATAATTCAAAATTAAGATCGAAAGCAAGCAAAACGATTGCATCTCAACATAGCCACCATTTTGAATATCCGGGGCAGTGACGTCATTACTTAATAGTAATAATAATAGCTTTATTTACCATCTGATAATTCAACTATAGTTTAGCTCTACTATGTAGAGTAGGGTGACCACCCGTCCCGCGACTCGCGAACTGTTCCGCATTGAGGGCTTGTGCCCCGCGTCCCGCGAGAAATTCCCAAATCTTCAAAATGTCCCGCATTTCACGTTGTTGTAACATTCACTTGGCAAATTATGGCGCTTCCGAACAACGGGGTACGGGGAAGCGCGCATGTCGCTCGTAAGCGTGTGAATCTCGATTGTTTGACATTTTCTATCCAAGCAGTGCGGAAAGCGGCCGTCGTTCTTGCAGGGGAACGAGGCGCATGCCATCCATTGTGCCTCTCCCCTTGATGGCAAAATATAGCAAGCGAAAATTTCTCGCAAAAAGTTGAAAAATAAACTATTGGAATTATTTGCAAATCATACTGTGTGATGCAAAAGAAAATGTTGTAATAAGATTTTTCTTGTGTGAAGACAGTTACACAAGGCAAAAAGTCTGTTGCAGACTTTTTGCCTTGTGTAACTGTCTTTACCAAAAAAAACATAAGGTTCTAATTTTTTTTTTCGACCAACGAAAAAAGAAACATAAGGGTCTAATTTTGTATCATCATGAAACAATAAGCCGAAAAAGATTTACTGTTTCTTAGTTCCTTTTGATCCATTGGGTTTTGTTGCAGTCGAATTTTAGGTTTTTAACTTAGACACCTTTAATAAGATATTTACCATTACAATTGCCGCAGCACAGTTTTCAAGTGTACAATATGCTTTCGGACAGCACAGGATTTCGGAGTGGGCGTGCTGATGAATTTTCTTTAATACTTTCTTCTTTAGTCGTGAAAGTGACGTCATCTTCATCTTACCCCCCCCCCCCTCTCCCTCCCCCGGTCAGGGTATCCCGCATTTCGACGGCAAAGATGTGGTCAACCTAATGTAGAGTCAAGTGGTGGCATGAGTTGTTGGAGCACTTGTATCATGAAACTTTAGAAAACTGTGCATTTGAAATAAGATAATTGTTATTTTGTCAAAACATACATGATCGCAAGTTTTTTGTCTTGTCACGTAGAACTACTTAGCGTAACGTGGGAACAATGCGCAAAACTTGCGTTCTTCCTGAAATGACCGCGAGGCGACTACTCTATTTCGTTTAACCGAAACTTGGCAATGAGAGAACACGCACTCCCTGGAGTCAATCAGACCGACGGAAAGGAATCACGTGACAGCCATTACCAAGGGGATGGGGGTGAGGGCTAACCCTGGCACTTAGAGAAGGCGGGAAAGAGGAACTCGCCCCTAACCCGTACCCTCTTTGGAAAAAATTAATAATTTGGTTGTGAGTATGTTTATACAACCTGAACTTAGTCTGCCTCACCGGGCGACTTGTCCCTCAGTTGTGAGATAAGCAATTTAGTCAGTGCGTTACGACCGCTTGCCTGTGGTCTTTAAAGGGGTCATGAAACGCTTTTCCAACTTTTTCCTGTTTAGCTTTCCTCCTCAACTTATAAATCGCGCATTCCACCAAACAGTTCAAGAAGACGAAAAGAAGGGAGGCTCCTCTCGCTCGCACTCCCGTTTGTGTAATCCGGACACATCCATTCTCCCCCTAGAACATTAGCCCGTCGCTCAAAATTCAGACAAAAGTTGCTTTCCCCACCCCGTTCATTCCGAAGCTGACAGTGCTGTTGAAGCTACGTGCTCGTTGGGCCAGCCACATTTGCCACGTGAGCGTGGCAAATGTGGCTGCAGAGAATGAGGTCGAGTGATGAAAGGGAGGCGGCTGATTAGTCCGGCAAGCGCGTAGCTTCCACCAGAATGTCAGCTTAGGGGTGAAGGGAATAAGTGAGGTCCGGTTGCGTGTGACGTCAGTTTGGACCCGTTGATGCGCTTTTGGGACCGCGGATGTATCACAGTGAAAAGGTAGAGAGGTTGCGAGGGGGAGGAGGTACGAAATAGTCCGCTCTGTTTTCAAATTTTCGCACTGAAAGTCAGGCTTTTGACTTTCTACCTTTTTTCTTTTGGTCCACTGAACGATGTGCTATTAGTAAAATCCCCATCTAAAATGATTTATCCCAACCCAAAAATCGTTTCATGGGCCCTTTAAGGTGCACCACGCAGCAGCTATACACCATCGCACGTCGGTACGATATGCTGATCCAGATCGAAACGGGCTAGGTGGGATTGAACCCAGGATACCTGGGTTCTGCAGCGCGAGCTTTCGCTGCACGTGCTCCGAGCTGGTGTGTATACCATTCTTCGTGTCTCCCAGACGTCGCTTTTCGCCCCTCATCGATCGGCCCATAACTACAAATTAGTAGAAAAACGACTTTTTCCTCTTTACCGTCCGTAACTTTGACAGCACTGCGCGGAACTATAATGAGGCAGAGTCACGTGGCTCCCTCCGATGTACTGATTGGCTCACCGGGACCGTAGCCTTCGTCGTTTCCTAAGTTACGGTGACACTAAAAAGAGCAGGGGCGGCCAGTGAAACACATTGAAAGAGCCATAAGAAGGAACCACTTTAAGTGAAGAGAAACTGAACAAAAGGCGGCTGTCACTTCAAGAGAAAAATATGTCTTCTCAGTTGGTGGCCACGGCGAATTCCACTTATAAAAGATTGCACAGTATGTTTCTTTATTGTGAATTACCAATCGTAAAACAAAAACCCTGGTTCGATGTGCGTGTACTATTAGGCAGGGCAGGGTAGTACCCCGGTACAAACGTATCCCCATAGTGTCTTAGAGAAACTTTCGAGTATCTGTACCTCCGTATCGAGATGCATTTGAGAAATGTATTTGTATCTCAGTGGTGAAATAATTTTACGATGTATCGTGATACTTTGCGAGGCTTAGGTATCTCGACATATTTGTTGTCCCAAAATGACTGGTGCGAGGGGTCCCAGAATTTATTATTTCAAACCGCCACACAACATCCTCTAAAAGGAAGAGGGAGGGATATCGCCTAGTGTATAGCTAAAAAAACTACCAAAACTGCAAAAAAAAAAAAAAGTAATTCGAAAAATGACTAGATTAGGCAGTCGTTTTTCCCTCGTCTTTAATTTCCTTACTACATAATTCGTCAAAAAGACATAGACAAAACGAAGGAAAAAATGGAAAAGACATTCGTATTTTAGGGCTTATTATTGAGTGATGAGTAACCAACAAGAACGACTTGCCATCTTAATCTCATTTCCTGTAGACTCAATGGGTCCGGCTTTTTGTCCAAACTTTTTCTCTATCAACCCCCCCCCCCCCCTCCCCTTCCCCTCTTGGGTTACCGAGAAGCACTTATTTCGACAGATTGTGGCACCCCCCCCCCCCCCCCCCCCCCCCATTTCAAGCTACCGGTGAAACTGATGATCATAATGTTCCAAACAGAAAATGAGGCCGCGAAAGAGGGCCCATTTCGTTCTGGCCACGTCCACGTCTTCGAACCAAATGTGAGGGCAGAAGTCTTTGGCTACATTAACCTTTAGGAAAGACGCCTCAATGCTGCAATAAATACCGCCTTCCATTGAGGCACCATTCATTCGTTCCGGCGGCGGTAAAGGAGTAAACTTTTATTGATTGCAAGAGACTTTTAGTCTAGGTGGGGCCCTTAGTTCAAAGCTCCAGTGCTCTCTGCCGCAGCCTTCCCCCTTTGTACCAGCCATTTGCTGGTCGTCAAGGGAGGGGCTGAGCAGCGCAGCTTCTCAGGTCTCATAGGAAGAGGAAAGGGAAAGCGAGGGGTTAGAGAGACACGCCCAAGTGACGGATCATTTCCTCTTTCGCTAGTCTGGTGCTGCGACCAAATAGTCGGTACCTTGATCATAAGCTCTTTTGAAAGCTACCCATGCTGAAATGTTTTTTGATCGAATAAACGTGGTGTTTTACTTGAGAATTCCAGTGTTCTACTGTGTGCCGTATTTGAAACTTGCGATACATAAGACGTTGTTTGAACTTACTTTCATAATCATACTCGTACGTGTTTACGAAGCATGGTCACGTTCGAGAAAAACAATATCTCCTTTAGTACGTCTCCGTATCTGTAATCCGGGATCCATTTGTTTCCTGTTTTTGCAAAACTATCTTAGGGATACCTCGTTATATACACCACATGTATCTCACTCTGTATTCTGGCCTAAAAATACATGTATCTCAGTATTTGTATTCCGGGTTACACTTTTTTTTCCATATTTTTTAGGCGGCCGCGTTTGTGCCCCCAAAGAGCGGCATGAGGATATAGTGACCTCCATAGAAGCCGGAGGCGCAGCTAAACGTAAGTTGTCCTCAATACGCTTGGTAATTACTAATCTAACATGATCATCTCTAATATCATATAACTGAACCGACAATCGGTATGGCAGTTTTGTGAAAGTCACCTAGATTTTGACATTAAAGACACACGCACGACAAGATTCAAACCCTAATACTGGACCCACAGACAAAGTACACACATTTTCTAGTAATTAATAATTATGAATAACGTCAGTATCTTGCAAGAAAGTAAAAAGAAAAAAACAATTTATCGTGAATTTGCGAGATATTTGAAACAGTGGTTTCATCAAATGCTTGTGATGATATCTGCTTTACATATAATATTAAATCTGGATGACAAACAAAAACAGCTAATTTTGATATTTACAGAGGTATCGAGATTTTTAAAAGCAAAATTGAATTGGTCACACTGAAAACCTTGTGCAACTCTGTCAACAACAACAAAAAAAACTTTCAGTTGGGCGCGTTTTTTTTCAGGTATATTGTACAGTGTAATACTTTAATTGAATTTACTCAACAAAAATAGATCATTATGAGTGTAGTAGTTTAAGAAGCAGCAAAATGGCAAGCAGTCAACCATTTCAGGTCCGGTAGGCGAGAAAAACGTCCGTTTTCGCCACAACGGTCAACATTTTTAATAAACATTCCGCGAAGTTTTCGGGTTGCACCTTCTTTCATTTCAGGAATACCTCTAAAGGTATTTCTTTTTTCTCTCTCTCTCTCTATAAGCATTTGATCATCAAACCGTGCCCACGTTTAGACAAAAACACCATTGAAAGATCGGGCGTAACAGTCATTCATTGTTTGAAACGTTTAAACAGGTGCGATTTCAACATACTCAACAATAGACCTTTTTCACAATAAGCCTTTGCGCATGCGTACACTCCTCTCCTTTCTTGTTTCCCGCTGTCGCCATTTTCCGAGGGCACGACCACCATATTCGGCACCTATCTTTGCACGCATTTCGTCTTTCTTTCTTTTTTGTAAAATTTTTTTGCGTATTGTTGTATGGAACATAAAAAACAATGAAGACCGATACAACGGCACGATACCAATGTATTCTGACGGGCTGAGGCATGGTGGGCCGCCCTTCATTTTCATTTGAAAGACAGCTCTCCAGACGACGCTCGTTACTGTCATATAAATGTCAGGAAACAAAATCAAAGCTGTTTACTCTCCCTCTAACGCCGAATTGGAGCGCAGCTCTTGAGGACGAGGAGGGAAGGCTACTGAGGGGAGGGTATACCCCTCCTCCCTCCGTGAGCCCCCCAGGTCACGTGACCTGGGGTCCACGTGACCTTATGGTTACGCCGATGGCGACGCCGACGCCGCTCAAGCCGGAAATGGGCGCCTAAGAGCTGCGCTCTAAAATTGAAAGACTTTTACCACACCCTGCAACGCCGAATCCTTGAGGAGGAGGAGGAGAAAGTACTGAGGGGAGGATATACCCCTCCTCCCTCCTCTTCATCCTCCCTGCTACTCCTCTTCCCTCCTCTTCCTCCCCCTCGTCCTTCACCTACTCCCCCTCGTCCTTCAAACTGCTCCCCTTCTCTCCTCCTCCTTCCTCCCGCTCCTCCTCCCTCCTCTCCTCCTCCTCATCCTCCACTCTTCCCTTCTCTCTTCCCCCTCCTCCTCCCCTTTCCTTCCCAACCTCCCCTCCCCCTTGTCCTCCTCCCCCCGCGGTGCATTATGGGTAATGTCCCATAATGCACCGCGCGGGACCCTCGTGACATGTATTCCGCGCGTTGCATTATGAGACCTTTTCCATAATGCATTATGAGACCTATGAGACGGCGACGCGCCGCTCAAGCCGGAGACGGGTGCCTAAGAGCTGAACTCTAAAAGTGGCTAGGGGGCGCAAGCCGCCGCCTCATACCTGCGTCCATTGTGTAACGGGGAATGGAACGGTGTCAGCTATTATAGCAACCAAACAATAGCATTGCAAAAGTAAATAATACGGGAAAGAAGGTAAATTACCTTCTTAATACGTTCATCACTCTTTACCAAAAAACAATTAGCAGAGCGTGGTTTCGATCCACGGACCTCTGGGTTATGGGCCCAGCACGCTTCCACTGCGCCACTCTGCTACGACAATAATTTTGAAATGTGGATTCTATTTGTATCATATCGTAGTTTCTGTTCGGAACGCTCGCTTGCTTCGTTCGCTTTCTTTAAAAGGGCCAGAGCTCCGTTACTTATCATCCAAAACAACTTTTTTTTTTCCGCGAATTACATTATTTTAGTTTGTCCTCGCCGTTTGCGCAAAATGGAGGGACACTTGGAATCGGGTGACGCCCGTGATGCTCTGATTTACTCAAGTAAAGTCACATCTATCCATTTTTTTTTCTTAAATTTATACTTCTATTTTAGCTGCTGGGATGATGCCAACGTATAGAAATATGTCTGCCACACTTGCCTACTTTTTCTATGCAGAAATGAATATCATGAATAATCCGAAGTTATTATTAATCCTCGCGTTTAACGAAGAGAGAAAATACTTTCATCTTTACTATACATGAATAGCGATGACACGAAGATTACTACAAAGAATTGATTGCACTGTGCTGGACTTGGTGGTTTCCAGATATCTCAACATTGCCGATTGTCTTGACTTGGTGATAACTTCAATACTCCTAAGCCAATAGTATGGGTTTAATACGCTATATTTGAACGGCGATGGAAAATGTATGAATGCAGCACATAGGATTTAGAGTAATTTGTGTGCTGCAAAGATGTAACCAAGTGCGCAGCGTCTCGGCTCTGGCCGCAGTTCATTACAGGAACTCAGTTTTTTTTTTTCTTCTTGTCATTTAGAAATTTTTTGTAGCAGTTTGATTGATTTGTTCTCTGCACGTTCAGTGCTAAAATGGGTGCGCAGGAGAAGGTAAAAAAGGGAACGGGTAGGCGGTGTATGCGATACGGACGCAAGTTTTAGACGTGACAACGTCTATGTACCGAATCTTGTGAAATGAAAGCATACATCGAATGTATCACAATTATTTTGATGCAACGGAATATTTTATTTTAATGAAATAAAACAAGTAGGATATGAAACATATGTATTTGTTAGTCACAGAATTAAGTGAACGAGATAATAATTGAAAGGGTAACTCAGGTCAAAAGTCCAACCAAACTGAATTCCACTCCAAAGCCTATTTAAAACATTCTGGCACCTGCTTCTCAGCGGGCATTCAGCGGGTTGGCTGTTTGCCGAACACCCTTGAGCCACCATGTCATTTTCGTACTCAAGCATGTTATTTGCTCGTACTGACACTTCTTTCGCTGTTTTGTTGTTTGTTTTTGTTTTGTTTTTCTTTCTGCGTTTTTTTTTTTTTTTTTTGCTTTTTTGCTGTTATGTTATGTTTTATCGGCCGTCGTTTGTAAGCGCATGAACATTGTTCACTATGTGCTCGAAGCCCGTCGCAGTGCCGCAGATGGAATTCGCTGGCGGCCATAGTTAAGCCAGTTCCTGCTGAGCGCGAGCTAATGATCAGCTTCCACCAAGATTACACACCACCAAGATTACAGTTATTCTTAAAAGGTAATTGAGGTCTCGTTCTGAGCCTGCGCTGCGCCTGCGTTCATCGTGGCGAACTCGCTTTTTGGCCAGCTACTTTATGAATATGTATTATTACTTCATATTGATGTTTAAGGCCTACGAACCAAGGCAGTAAAACAGCCGTAGCATTTTACCTAACTGATCGGAACTGCTCTTAAGGCTAGGCCAGTCATACGTTTTGCGGGACTGCGGTACGAACTTTGCGTTGCCCTATCACGCTCAAGCCGGTAGTTTCGGTTTCGCCGTGGAGTTCCGAAACAAAACATTCATATAAGGTACCTCCAAATCTACACAAGGCATCGGAAAAAACTTGACACCTCACAATTTAGGAACAACAGTCGCAATCTTAAAATCGCGACAATGTGCCGGAGTTACCTCTTAAACATTATTTAAAGTTATTCTACTAAAAACTGCACAGGGAACCGAACGAAACAAATGTCAAGCAACAAATTGTTGTGTGTATGTTTATACAGCCGGAAGTTAGTCTGCCTCGGTGGGCGTAAGGTGTCTCAGCCGTAGATGATCAATTTAACCAGTGTGGTACAACCGCTTGCCTGGGGTCTTTAACGTGCACCACGCAGTAGTGATATACACGACCGCTCGCCGGTGAGATGCTCCTCCAGATCGAAACGGGCAGGGGTGGGGATTAAACCCAGGATCTCTTGGTTCTGCAGCGCGAGCTTTCGCTCCACGTGCTCCGAGCTGGTGTGCGCTAGACCACTCGGCCACCGATCCCCTAAACGTCGACACAACAGAAGCGTAGCCAATCAGAAGTCACGCAGGCAATCGAAACAAGTGCAGATCGTAACGCGAATCTGGTTTGCACACGCGCACACCTGGGTTGAGCTAACGCTGTCCTGTTGGTAAACAGGGTGTTAGTGTATAGATATTTCGAATGATCGTGATTCACAACCCCGTGAGCGAAAGTGGTGGCACGATCGAGGAAGGCGAAAGGGCAACGCGTTTGCTCGTTTGTCCTCACCCACGCTCTCTCCGTCGTCTCCATCGTCTGCCAGCACCGGATTTGTACCTAGACTTCCCAGCATACCAGCATACCTTTCGGCGCCGCGGGCTGTGCCGCACGTTTTGCGACAGCTTTATTATCAAATTCTAAACTCCTTGGCTAAGACTTCCTGTCACGTTCCAACTATGGTGCCTGGAACCCGATACCCGACCGGTGTTTTCGCCACGTACAAAAAAGCGGTCCCTCGAACTCCACCTGATGACGTCATAGAAGTGCCACGCTCTCGCCGGCCGCGATCCTGGCGGTGTCAGCAACGGTGGTGGATGTGGTAGGCGCCCGCTCCGCTAGAGGTCGCTGCTCTTCAGCTTGACATATAGTTCCTGTATATAGCTACCTACGTTCCTCGATATGCTGCCCCTTCGGGGGAACATATCGAGGAATTCTAGCTTGACATTCCACGGAGGCTTCGGAAGCCAGGGGTTTCGAAGGGTGCGGCAATAGCTTTTTGCCGAAACTTCTACGACCAACCACCAGGGTCGCACAATTCGACAGCGTGGCGCTCCCGCCTTTGCGACGTCATTTGGTGCCAGTTCGGGTAAACTTTCGATGCACGGGCAGAATAGGGTACGCGAAACACACCGTGTATGTTCCGACTCTCAACTTGCCGGCCTCCTGCAGACCTCTTCCCTGGCCAAGCTGAAGCGCCTGGGCGGCGGCCGGGGCTCCGGCTGCGTGTCCCTGACGCTCTCCGTGACGCGGTTCCTGCTCTACGACCATCCCAGGAGGCTGGGACAGGTCTGCCACAACTACTTCCCGGAACCCTTCGCAACGGTGCGCATCAGCGTCCACGCTGTGCTCGGACCGTTTCAGTAGCCCTTTCATGACGTCATCGCCTGTGGATCTCCAACCCGCCCCAAGCGGCAAACATACGCGCCGATCGCCCGACGAGGGTCGCCGTAAAGCGGCAGACGCTTGGCGAAGCCGCGTGCTATGAAGAGCGCAAGTTCATCTGCTTCTTTTGCAGGCGTTGTGGCGACGTCAGAAAGAAGCCGAGCTTAGATCGGCTCTGACTGAAGGATAGTGGGTAGACCTCAAAGCGAGCTGCCTCGAAGTATACCCACTATCCTTGAATTATAGCGACCACAACCCCTGCGAAAAAAGCAGACGAACTTGCGCCCCGTATAGCGTCGCGTTCGTTGTGAGACGTTGCAAGACCCGCTGGCGGCGGTGCTGGCGCTAGAAAAGGTAACCCTGCGGGAATCCACTAGTGATGACGTCTGATGGAGCCTTGTCATCACACGTTTTCTAAATTACCCTTTATTGCCGTGCCCCTTTTTTTATTTTATTTTTTTATATGATGCGTTAAAGACGGATTTTAGGGCCCTTGCTGGCCGTATACGCGAAAACCTGGAGAAACAGCATATAAACACGCGCCATATACATATTTCCAGCGCTTATCACCCAGGCAAGAAATGGACGTGTCATAAAAAAAAAGGCATGTGCTTAATCTGATATTCTGCGGAAGAGAGCTACTGCATGCGCATGCTCAGAAAACGTTCCACAGCTGCAATGGACAAATATGGCTGCGCGCGAAACGATGAAACCGCGTACATCAAGGAGGTTACAAGTACTAGGAGGTGGCACGTTGCAATATTGGTGAAGCTATAGTCATTAAAAGTTTAAACGATGTTGTGGCCAACGTGACCATAAATCTCTCTGGCATTTGGGGCGCGTGACATTTCACGTGCGAGATAGATGGTTGATTGTAGAAGGATTCCTTGCAGGCATGCGCGCGCTCCGTCCGGTAGGTCTTGTCAGATCAAAGGCTAGACGAAGGCAAGCTACGGTCACGTGATTTGTCACGTTGGCCTGATAAGTGAGGAGGGTAAGGAAAAAATGAGAAATAGGCGAGGCGTCAAGGGAGCATGGCTTGTGGAGGCTACGCGGCTGACGTCATGCCCTCTCCTACCCTTCTATCCTCCTTGGCGTAGAGACAAGCCCGGATGGATGAATGGATGGTTGGATGATCATTTTCTATCTACCCTTCGTATCGAGCGGTAACTTGCGCCACCTAGCCCGTATTTTGTGCAATATTTTCCCCGATCGCGCGCAGCACTGCCGGGAGTGGACGGAAGTTCGCTACGAGAAGGACGCCGTGGCCAACACCGCGCTGGTTCACAAGAGGGCCATGGCCGTCGCCGAGATCATGGACGCCTTCGACAACGAGACCACCCTCGCCGATAAGGCGAGTCCAGCTTTGACCGTGGAAAAGAGATGGTCGGTGTACAGAGGGCGACACAGTTAGCACGTACAAGCCATGAGTGTTGTGTTTTCGTTTTTCTTACTGGTTGGTTGTCATAAAATCTACTGTACTTCGTTCCACCGCAACCTGGCAAAAAACAAAATCTAAAGCCCCCCTTCCCCGAGCCAATCACAACGAAGGGATACGGAAGGAGGGGGGGGCTAAAGGCGGGAGCAGAATGCGGCAAATCCTGAGTGCTGACATCGGTGATCACGAGAGAAAGAATGAAAAAGTGAGCGACAATAAAGTAGAGGGAGAAAGCGGACGTGCTCGTTTTGCCGCGATGCGTTGGGGTTGTACGAGTGCTCCTCAAACTTTTTATTTTTTTATTTTTTTGCATTGCGCATTGCCAAAGTTTGATTTTTTTTTTTTTGAAAGTAAGCCAGAAACAAACCAGGCACAGTCCTTACAGACAAAGTTTTTCTGCTTCTTTGTGTACATCCAGGCGTCGCCAGCAATTTGAACCCATCGGCACCACCGAATCGGACCACCGACCGCTGTCCGCGTCTGTATAAGACCTACTCCTCCGGAATGTTATAGTAACTGTATGGACGGAGGCAAAGCACGTGAGAGCCCTCACCAGAGGTTCAGGTGCCAGAGCGCAACCGAAGCAGTCGGAGAAGAGGGGAAGGAGAAACTCCCCTCTTACTCGGACCCTATTTCATGTGGTCCAAACGTCGCTTTGCTCCCCCTCGGAGATTAGTATGTTACTAAAAATTCCCACAAAAGCGGCTTTCCTCTCTCTTCCGCCCGTGGCTTTGGCAGCACTGCTTGCAAGTGGTGAGATAAAGAACAGTCACGTTTTTCCCTCCGACGCGTTGATTGGCTCATAGGGACAGCGCAGCCTATCGCCGTGTGCAAAAGTTAGGGTGCACATTTGGAGCAGTCGATCGAGCACGCAAGCCGCGTTCGCATTAGAAGTGTCGCGCGGTGTTAACATAGTGATGCCCACATTTGCTGAGGGAGGACGTGGTGGACTAATCATTCTGACTTGGTCTATATAGGGTGTTCTCACATGACGTCAGTCCGTTTGTTTGGTGTTGTTTGTTTTCTTTTTTCACGACAGATTTACTGATTTCTAGAATTACATCGCAATCTGTTGAGGAGATGTCAGCGTGGTAACACTTACAAGCTTCTGTGCTGCATGCATTTGAGGGGTCATGTAAATCCTTGAAATTCTCGCCTTCGACACACGCCAGGCAGCTCGCAACAACAAAATGGTGGACAAATTTGCGTCAGTGAAAACACCCTATTCTGCTTGCAATTAGCTCCTCGAGTCCCCGAAAACCGTGAAAGGGAAGTATAATATTTCAAGAAAAAAAAAAAAAAACTTTCAACCTTTTTAGTTTGGTAAAGAAGGAAGGCCAGCGGAGCTGTACAATGGAAAGTAATGGCCGGCCGCAAGTCGGCAAGTCAGAGTGGAAAGGCTGCCGCCATCTATAAGCGACGTCGCTCATCGATGGCGGTAGGTGTCCAGAGTTCGGTGTCCTCATTTCTTTGCGGGGGACACGATCCTGGGGAAACTAGCCCTGAACAGCTCTGCTGTAAAAAGGCTCGCAGCCTCCGGGCACCAAACATGTCACCTCTCAATGGCGTTTTAATAACGTAATCAAAATATTAAAAAATCAACTATGTGCCGTTGTCTCATTTGTTTTAATATGAATAATGCAAATAAAGAAGCAAGAACCGGTGACGGAGTTTTATCATCTTGCCTGTTTGTATGCATATCCACGACGCCTCTATTTTATTTTTAATGCAAACAAATGTGTGTGTGTGTTTTTTTTTTTTTTTTTTTACAATAGTTAACGAGCCGCAGATTTCAACGGCACCATTTCTTTTGTTTTTTTCCCTGGTTCCTTGCCGTGTTTTGGGAAGGAACGGCCGAAACAGCCGAAGCACTGCAGTGGGAAAAGGGGACGGGGGCCTTCAGCCACCTTCCCCCCTTCCAGATATTTTGGACTGTTAAAGAAAACAATACGGGGAAAGGGGGAGTGGTCGAGCTTATTTTAATTTGAAATTATTTATGCAGATGTATAGCTATTGTCGCTCTTCGCTGCATAGAAGATCGCGTAGATGGTCATTGTTAGAAACTCGTTGTCAGAAGGCACTGCTCGTCACATGCTTAGTAGTTCGGCAGTTCAAAGCTATGTCTTTTCGACCTAAATGTCTGTGCCAATGGTAATAATAATAATAATAATAATGAAAAACATATTAATAAGGTGGGGATAAAAAGCTAGAGAAAAATACTCTCAAGAATTCGTCGGAAGTGTTGAATTCTTGCATATTCAGAGGTTGAGAACTTCTAAACAAGTCCCTCCTACCAAAATGTGTACAGGCTAGAAGAAACACATCCCAGGAACGTGAAGCGAAAAAAAAAATGTTTTCTTTTAATGACGTGCTGAACTTGAACAATATTAGAAATCTCCTCCCATGAGTTAATTTATTCCTTAACGTGAAAAAACAATAAATACATAATTTTGTATTCTGCAGATGGCAATGATATGTACTGTCTGTGGTGTTAATTTAAATGCGATACCTCAAACAACTTAGACGAAA
Source organism: Ixodes scapularis (assembly GCF_016920785.2). Taxonomy (NCBI): domain Eukaryota; kingdom Metazoa; phylum Arthropoda; class Arachnida; order Ixodida; family Ixodidae; genus Ixodes; species Ixodes scapularis. Next base: position 27,032,701 of record NW_024609881.1, read on the forward strand.
ATAAATACCAAGTTTTGGGCATAATTGCATGCAGATACATGTTTGGACATTTCTTCGAAACTCACCTTGAATAAAAATAATCACATCTTTCATTTCATTTCATTTATTGAACCTTAAGGGCCCGTGAGGGCATTACATAAGGGGGGGATCATTCATATTATACATTGGAAAAACAGACAAAAAATAATACATTCAGGAAAAGGTTGGTAAACACTTAACAACATAAAAAGTGCGATTGAAGACTTGATTTAAAGGCGTTTGGTTCTACGATGGTGACAATGGAGGATGGGAGGCTGTTCCAGTCTTTGATAGCTTGTGGGAGAAAAGATCGGTTGAAAGCGTCTGTTGAGCCAGAGATCCTTTTGATGGTACAGTCATTGTTGAGGCGAGATGATGTTCGATCGGGAGGTGATAGTAATGCTGTTTTAAGTTCAAGACAGTCATAATAAATTTTGTGAAGGAGGCAGAGCTGAGAGATGTTCCTACGAAGCTGCAAAGAAGAAAGGTTGAGTTGACTTTTTAGGGAAGAGACATTGATGGAGTTATCGTACGTGGAGAGGATGAAACGAGTGGCCCTGTTTTGAATTGCTTCCAGATGATTGATAAGGTAGCCTTGATGGGGGTTCCAGATGGAGGCAGCATATTCTAATTTAGGTCGGATAAGTGTGTCGTAGGCGAGTTTGCGGACAGTTGGTGGAGCAGGTCGAAGGTTACGTCGGAGTACTCCCAGGGTCCTGGAGGTGTCTGCGGAGATGGCTTCAATGTGATTATTCCATGAAAGGTCTGATGTTAATTTTACACCAAGATATTTGTACGAAGGAACGGTCTCAATTAAATCGGAGCCCAAGTAATATTGGTTGGACAAAACAGTTTTTTTTTCTAGTGAAACAAATTAGTTTACATTTAGATTTGTTTAATGGCATCAGCCACTGTTCGCACCATTTATTAATTTTTACTAAATCATCTTGAAGTTGAATGTTGTCATGCAAACTTGTTACTTTGTTATATACGACACAGTCATCTGCAAACAGGCGAATATTAGATAAAATGGTGGCCGGAAGGTCATTTATGAATATTAAAAAAAGTAGGGGACCCAGTACGGACCCTTGAGGAACACCAGATGAAACGTTTGTTAGGGCAGACTCATGGTAATTAGTAACGGTGTATTGCACGCGGTAAGAAAGAAAGTCACGTATCCATGAGAAGATTAGCGGGTCAAGACGTAGTGAAGCCAGTTTGGATAGTAGTCGTTGATGGGGAACATGATCAAAAGCTTTCGAAAAATCCAGAAAGATGGCGTCAGTCTGAGCCCGACACTCGAGATTAGTATGTAGGTCATGGATGAAGTCGCAAAGCTGCGTCTCACAGGAGAATCCCTTTCTAAATCCATGCTGCTTTTTGAAAAAAAAATTATTAGTTGTTAGGTGACTCATAATTTGCGAATGTAGTATATGCTCAAGAAGTTTAGATGCGATTGAAGTTAAAGATATAGGACGATAGTTTGAAACCAAACAGCGACTTCCCAGTTTGAAAACTGGGACGATCCTGCCAACCTTCCAGTCAGAAGGGAGGGAGCTTTCAGATAGTGACTGGTCAAATATTAATTTTAAGAACTCACTTGAGATACTGGTAGTATTTTTTAGAATTTTGGAATTGATGTTGTCGGAACCGGCGGACGATGAGAGTTTTAATTTGGCAATGAGGTCTTGAATACCGGCTGCGCTTACACTGATTGGAGGCATGGTTTCGTAAGGTTGCTCGGGGAGGCTGGGAACAGTGTTCAAACACTCGTTAGTAAAAATGGAAGAAAAATATTCGTTAAACACTGTAGCAATGTATCTCTCTGGAATGGGATCGCCGTTGTCGGTACGTAGTTGGATGGCAGAGTTGTTCTTCGGTGAAACCAGATTCCCAAACTTTCTCGGGTTGCTCCTCAAAATGGACAGTAAGTCATTAAAAAAGAATTTATTCTTGGCTTGTTTTATGCTCCTGGTGTAGTTTTTTGATGCAGAATTGTAGACATCCCAAGACTGGCTGGTATCTAACCGTTTGGCCTTTGCAAAAAGTCTTTTTTTCTTGTTTCGCAAAGAAAGCAAGGTTTTTGTAAACCATGGATTACCTAAATCGGTGCGTACACGAACTGTAGGAACAAACATTTTTACTAGATGATTCATTTTAGTTTTATATAATGTCCAGTTTTCTTCTACAGATCTAAGATGAAAATGAACGACGTAATTGTCAAAGAAGATTGCCAACTCGCGGTTTATCGAGATATAATCAGCTTTGTTATAATCGTGAATAGTTTTGGAAATGGGATGCTTGGTGAGAGTGGGGAGTGACAAATCAACATGCAGCAGCCTGTGATCACTGAGCCCGTCACAGTACTGGATACACTTGACAAGATCCGGTGACGTAGTTAGTATTAAATCGAGAATATTTCCCAAACGAGTTGGTTTATCAACAAGCTGTGTAAGGTTCAGAGTAAGACACATGTCTAGAAAGTGTGCGGATGTGGCCGAACCTACGGATGAAAGGTTTGACCAATCGATTTGTGGAAAATTAAAATCACCATATAACAACATATCAGCCTTTGGAAATCGATCTCGTATATCAAGTAAGACAGAGCATAGATCAGTATGAAATGATGAAGCACAATTTGGTGGCCTATAACATACGCCCACAATGACCTTATTTGATGGCGTCCAAACACATATGCAAGTAAATTCCAAGTCCTGGTTCGCTAAACAGATATCAAAAGAAGATATAAAACTCTTTATTGCGATAAGCACACCGCCGCCCCTCTGGCCATGCCGGTCGTGGCGGAAGACTTTGTAATCTAAGTTTCGCGGAAAAAGCTCCTTATCTTCGATTTCAGGGTTTAACCAAGTTTCTGTCAAAATGACTAAATCTGATGAGCTGTCCTCCAATACACTGTGAAACTCGTCGCGTTTTGGCATGAAGCTGCGAATATTAGTGAAAAGAACAAAAAGGCTTTTGTTTTTAACGCGCAAGGCGGCATAAGGGGATGGCGGTAACGCTTTGTTTTTAATACGATACTTACCTAGGCTATACATAGATCATTTTTAAAAAGTTTAAAATCTCTACCATAAATAGCTTCGGCTACAGCGTGCTTCAAATCTGGCACAAACGATAATCGTCAAAAACCCGTCGTCCTTCTTCGCCCCCTCGGGAATTTATTTCTGTAAAACTAAGCATGCCAGAACATTAAAATAAACGGCATTGTCTTTCGTAAGAAACGCAGCACCGCCTGTAAAAGTTCGGGGAAAAAGTTACGAATGTACCTCACTACTTGATTTTAAAAAAAAACGTCCGCCGGTCTTTCGAAATTCGACGAACGTCGAACTTTTACCCTAAAAGGTCGAAGTTCGTCGAACTTCTGACTTTTCAGGATTCGAAAGTTTGAAACTTTTCGAATTCTCTTGATAAATAAATCGAAAGTTCGAAAATTATCGCATTCCTAAGCATAGAAAATTCGAAAGTTCGAAAAGCTTCGAACTTCTTAGTGCGAGAAATCGAAAGTTCAAAAATCATCGAATTTTTTGGTCAGTCAAGTTCGGAAGTTCGACAAGCATCGAATTTTGCAGCGTGATAAGTTCGAAAGCTCGAAAAGGATTGATTTTTTAGCGTAATAAGTTCGACGGTTCGAAAAGCGTCGACCTTCTTAGCTTAACAAGTGCGAAAATTCGACTTCTGTCGATTTTCACGATATAGAAAATTCGAAATCTTTTGAACCGCTTGATTCGATCATCGAAACTTTGGTTCAAAAAAAGTTCGTGGCATCCCTACCTAGAATTGTCATAAATGCTTTCCTTGGCATATTTGGCATTAGAGTTCCTGCCTCGGCGCTACAGCCTCGGCGCGTGGCCGTAGCACCGGCTTTCCCGCACAAACCGCATGCTTTGCTCCTCACGTGACTAAATTTGGCGAATAGCGGCGCCGCGCGCGCCGCCGCGCATGGAAAACAGGAGAGGAGGAAAAGGAGGCGGAAAGCAGGGGAACATACGCCTGGGCAAGAGAAACGTCGGCAGAGCGACCGTAAAGCTGGCTTTCTTGCGCGCCACCGGATGCTTTGCTCCTCACGTGATGGATCTCGGCGAATAGCGACGTGGCGGCGCGGGGAAAACAAATGCGCAACTCTGGCTCCCATAGGGGGCCTATACAGGAACTCGTAGTGAGCCTACACAGGAACTCAATTTGGCATTGCCTGCTAGCGCCACACAAGAGCGTGCGGCCAAACGCAGAAACACTCTTTTTTTTTTTTTAGGTCCCGGGTATCGAACCTGGGACCTCTCCATTATAAGTGGAGCGCTCTACCAACTGAGCTAACCAGGGGTTAGACGTCAGTAGAGCGAACGGGTCTTATCAGCCGCCACCAGTCGAACACCAACAAGGGTGAAGCTTGCAATTTAAAATTATAATTATAATGCAATTAAATGCGAAGGTGCAAGCGAGCTGGACAAGAATGACGAAAGTAATCCCTGGAGAAAGGGGAACAAGAGGGACAAAGGACAAACATAAAACTCCAAACACAGCTAGGTGACTGGTATCTCGTGGAGAGGAGAAACTCAACGTCAACCCTTTGCCGTTTCTCCCTGCGCCCGCATTTCCGCAACGGTCCTTGAACGCGAAACGGATGGTCGCGGCCGTCGGTTTCGTTTAGTCAAAACTGCGTGGTTCTTCCGCGGCACGATTCAATGGTCCGACGACGACGCACTCCGCTGGCACGCCGACAACTCCGCCGACGCAGCCGGCATGGTGCATTGTTACCAGCGCCCTTTCGTATCGCCGCAGCCGTTTCTCCGAGAGTACGAAAACGACGGTGACGAAAACACGAAAACAAGCGTGGTTCGGGGAGCGGCCGCTCATGACCCAAGCGCTCGCACACTGTCTCTGCCCTTTCTGCTCTGCGCTACCATATTGGTCACCGCTCCGCGCGCTCTTCCTCTCCTTTTTCCTGCGGCCGCGCGCCCTACGGCTCCGTCGTCGATGTGCCAGGCTTTCTCCGTATAGAGCAGGCTATGGTTAAATATAACCGTCGAATGACACAAAATACGAGCAAAGGTGAGTGCTGACAATGTTGGTCGCGAGGGACGGTGCCCTCTGAGAATGGGGACAGCGGGGAGCAGGGGAAAGGATGATAATTGCTCAGAAACTTAATTTGTACGCAACCCGTAACTTTTACCTCGTTCATTTTTCCGGTAACGAAGTAAGAGTTAGTTACATTTTGAAGGAAGAAACGTCTACAACCCAAGTTATCCTATATGATTATCATCCCAGCATGTAAATTTTATGGCAAAACAAAAAACGCCCACAAGAAAATAATAAAAGATGTCCATGAGTGTATTACAAATCTAGGCCTTATTCACGACACAAAATATTGGAAGGCGGCTAGCGCTCCAGAAAAGCGACGCATCCAAAGTAACGAGAAAGTAAATCGTTAATTCTCAGCTGAAGTTACTTTTAATCTTAGTAGCGCGTAACGTAGTTCCCTACTTTTTGATAGAGCAAAAGGCAACGGTATTCCAATTTCTAGCATTTCGAAGCTTACTGGAAAAAGGTAAATTCAAGATGGCCGCCGTGGAACCCCTACGGGATGTTCAGCGTTGCCTCGTTCGGCACGATCGCAGGTGTCCGCCATTGTCCGCCGCTCGACCAACGCCTGCGTCGCCCTCTACGACGTGGAGTTGGATGACAGGGACGGCGTCTGCGCGTCCCGGGGTCCCTACCCGAGGCTGAGGGCGGTGGCCGCCGCCCTCAGGGCTTCGAGGATCTTCGCTGGCAGCAGAGAGAGCACGCCGCCGTCGAAGCGTCCGGCCAACACTTCCTAGATGGCGTATAGCGCTCGACTTTCTATGTCCCCTGCCGGAACGTTGCGCATATTGGACGCGAGTGTTGCATCGGCGTTCGGCAGGAACCCGGCTTTCATCGGTGAAGATACGAGTCCGAGCCGACCGCTGGCACATTCTTTTCCTCCGGTAGGGAACGCAGAAATGTCCTTGTTATCTAGGAGAATTGATCCAACGGCGACCGACGTCGCATGATGCCCATTCAGCGTGTGAACTTTATTTTAAACTATTGTTTCAATTTTTATTAGCCAGCAAGATATTTTAGCGAACAATATGAGCAATTAGTCCTAACGGGTCGTTCTTCGCAAGTGGCCAGTTGTTTAGTTAAACAATCACTAAAACTGCGTGTGCTTAATCTGCGCATTAAGATGTTGATAACCCAGACCTCGCAAGGGTGAAGCTGTCGAATCTATTCGCATTAAATACGATTAATAAAACTGAGTAAACGAATATGGCTTGATGGACTGCCGCGTGCGTGGCCGAGTGAAAACGCAACAGACTCGCACGCCCGGAGTTCGATTCCTGAAGGCCGCGCAACTTTTATTATTGGGTTGTAATAATAATTTCTACACGTACGAGAAGCTTCTTGTTTAGAATGTTCGAATGCCGAACATTCTAGTTTGAATGTTCCCGAAACCCATGCGTCGTTCAATAGCCGCTCCGCATGGCTCAAAGTCAGTTCTTCGAAGCGTGCTTTCATTTATCCATGGTTCTCTATGGAGGCACGTGGTGATTCCATCTGCCCAGGGAGACAAAGCAGGGGTCCAGCTCGGAGCACGTGGAGCGAAAGCTCTCGCTGTAGAACCCAGAGTACTGGGTTCCATCGCCACCCCTGCCCGCTTCGATCTGGATGAGCATCGTACCGGCGTGCGGTCGTGTATTACTGCGTGATGCACGTTAAAGACTCCAGGCTAGCGGTTGTACTGCACTGACTAAATTCCTCATCTACAGCTGGGAGAGTCGTCGCCCGTTGAGGCAGACCAAGCTCTAGGCTGTATAAACAGATATACACACAACACAATTTTTTTAGAGACAAAGCATCCACACTAACGGCACAGAGCACGGGCAAGGGTATAGAGCACGAGCTCTTAGGCGTTGATTCCAGTGTGAGAGGGCTGCACTGGCACCACCCATGGCTTCCGCCTCGCGTGCGTAGCATTCGTCTTGCTCCAAGTAAGTGGAAAACAGCGTAGTTCTGCTTTTCACCACAGGAGCTGTGTTGATCGAATAACGATGCCTGTTAATATTCTTATTTTGTTTCAGGCACAAGTTCGCCTCATTAAACGTGTATTTCTTCCTGTTCATTCATTGTTATTTTGGTCACCACCCGTGACTCACTGGAACTGGTGTTGTTGTTTTTTGTTTTGTTTTTTTGCAAGTAAAGACGGACGGTAGAATAACGCCTTTGAAAAAGCCTTGGAAACGTTGAGAGCAATTTAAAAACTAACTATAACTTTATTAGACAAAGACATTTCGGTAACTATCTTTCCGAAACATCTGTGCTTAATGAGACTTGTGGCTGTTCAAATTTGATTAAACGTGAATAACTTCTTGATCAAATATATATATATATATATAAGTCTGTTCACAAAGTTTTGGCAAAGATCGTTCTGTCTAGCTAGTCGTAGGCAGCAAGGAGGAGATTATATATGAATAATGACTGGAGCCAGGAAGTTGGATCAAAGAAAAAGGATCACGTTTTTGTCTGCTGTTACTTAAATGCCCTATGAATGCGCGGTGACGCAGCCAGTGGTGCCGCACGATGCCAGAGCCCTAGCGAGCACCGTTACATCTCCCTTCCTTTCAAGAGAGGATGAAATAAACAAAATTAATGTTCGTAATGTTCATCGTACCACAGCCGTTGGAGTGGCTTTTGCACACGTGTTGATCGTCGGACAGGAATGTCCATAAATGTAGAATGCTGCCATGTGTCACGGGTCTGTTTCTAATGGCGCTCCCAGGCGAAGGCATCTAAACGTCTGTGCTACCATGTCCAGGTGCAAGGTCAGGGAAAACTGAAGTCTGCGCTGTGTTATGGGCTTCAGAGATTATCTTGAGGCGAGTGGAACGAAGGATTATCTGGTTTCGTCGCAACTCGTTTCCAGTGCGCTACGCTTCGTTCGACTCTATTCGACCCTAGCCTTACAGTGCCTCCCCCCCCCCCCGCCCCCCCCCCCCCCCCCAATTGTCTCAGATCCGCACGATTTGACCTCCAACGCGAGGATCTCGGGCAGATCCTGCTTTGGTGTGCTGAGTATACGCTTGTGTACCGGTAGTGGAGGTTCCATAGAAAGGTTTGAAATGACAGACCGTACTATTCGACCCATCAGCAGCGCGCTCGGACTTCCACCATCTTCCAGAGGTGTGGTTCTGTGATTTAACAGTCTTAGCCAACAACCTTCGTTCGCGTCAACAGTTATGTTCAAAATTCGTTTAATTATCGGACACCTTTCTCCGTGAGCCCATCTGAGCATGGAAAATGTGGGCTTCATGCGATGTGCACAAAGTTGTACTTGAGAGCGAATTCTTAAAATTAGCGTTCTGGAAACTGTGGCCCCCTTATCTGAGCACGCTTCAAGCGGTATTCCATGTCTGGAAAATATACTGCTCTCCACCGCAGCCGGTGACGTTGCTCCACAAAGCTTTTCTATACTCCCGGAAAGTTTGAGAAAGCGTCATAAGCTAGGGGGTAAGAGCGACCAGCGTATTTGAAAAAGCCAACCCTAGTTTGATTCCATGGGATGTCGAGAGCCGGTCGCATAAGAAGTAGCTCACATGACGGCTTATACGCGTATTGCTAACGAATGCGGCATCTCTGAACAAGGGACGATGTCTTCATTGATACCAGACCAAAACATGCGCTCACTTGCTCTTGACTTGCGCTTATTGATTCCGAGGTGTCCGTCATGAAGTCTCTCGAAAATATATTTCCTCAAAGTGAAGGAATGAAGACTTTTTATGACTTTAAAAAAAATTGCACTAAATACAGTTAACTCTTCCTCAAAGACCCGGTACAGACCTTATATTGGATGCCGATGATCGATACTGATGACGACCTGTGCGAGAGTATCATCGCTATCCGTCCTCCTTCATTCCCAGGGTTTTTGACTGACCACGCTGTATCGAACCCCTATACTATAGCATGCATTTCAACGTCTGTGTCCAAATGGTCTTTCTTTTTACTTTACGAAAGCGCTCTGGAAAGGATATATACCGGGAACTTTTAGGTGTTTTCCAAAAATAAACTTTAGTTCAAAGTTGTACATTGTTAGTCTCAAAAGAAACCCTTGCAATCGAGGTGGCATATCGCCTACTGGTTTCTTCGCTATGGCGATGAGAGGTCTGTGGTCAGTTTCAACAGAAACGCTCGTTCTATACACAAAAGTTATAAAATATCTCCAGCCCGCAAGTGACTTCCAGGGTTTCCTTTGAAATCTGCGAATACCTTGATTCAGTGCTTGAAAGGGCTCGCGATGCGTAAGCAACTGGTCGCCACCCAGTCTTATGCAGTATACTAATGCAGCCCCTAATTGCATTGTGACGCATCGGTGGAAATTCTCACTGATCTCGCAGGATCGATCGCGCAGGTGTGGGGGCGGAGCGTCTTCAGGCCCTCCCACTCAGTTTCATGCGCATCAGTCCACTTAAATACCTTCTCTTTTGGAGGCTACGTAGTGGCTCATATTTTGACGACAAATTAAATATGTAATTGAAAATATAGTTAATAAACCCTAGCAAGCGCTGTGCATCTTTCTTGTAATCTGGCGTCGCAAAGTCGTGGGAACCCTGTACCAGGCATGAACTTGGCTTAATTTCATTCGCATTAATGACATCTCCCAAGAACGTGACTTCCTGACATCCTAATTTGCATTTTTTATTTTATTGAGTGTGATACCTTCTCGTGCAGTTCTTTTTTGTACACAGCTCGGAGACGTTCATTATGTTCGGCCTCTGGTGCTCCAGACAAATATATCGTCAAAATACACCCTGACTGTAGGCAGACCTTCGAGTATTTCAAGCACAGCTTTTTGAAATACTCCCGGAGCCAACGCAATTTAACCGGGGCGAACTGCTCGCTGGCTTGATGCCCCCAAAAATAAAAAGACAAGTTTTTTTTTTTCTTTTAGTTTTAGGAAGTTTTGTTTGATATTGCAGGACGCTGACAATTTTAGTTTTTCTTTGTTGGAGATCACACCACCGCTGTAGCTCTTCAGAATTGCAGCGCTCCTTTCCAAAGCGGTGTTCCAATGTTTAAGCAAAAGAAAGTAGTTCTACACCACAATCCCCAACCGCCGCAGTTCACACCTGCGGTCCATATAGCAACCCTCCAAATATCATCACACTAGAAATAGTTCCCATTATACATGCTATCCAAACCTTCTCCCAACTACCTCTTACATCAGCTTATACAATCTATACGGACTCCCAGGCAGCCATACGCGCTCTGCAGCAACGCAAAATCCCACCAGATCTCAGATCGGTCCTCGATGAAGCTCTACGCGCACTAAACCCATCCTCTGTCACCGTTCGGTGGGTCCCTGGTCACAGCGGGATCACAGGTAATGAGTTGGTTCATCAATTCGCTCGCAAAATGCAAATCCGAGCGCCTGTGATCCCGTGGCCTAGCCCCCCGACCAGTGACGATGCCTTCATCTACAAACGCTCAATCAATTTCTATTCCAAGCAGCTCCGTAACTCTCAACAACGACTACCTCGACCCCACCCGAACCTCAATGTGGCACAAACTCACGTCCTCCCAAAAATCCAAACGAACACCGTTCTTACTCCCGCTAGGCTTTTTCTTCTTGGACGTTGTTCTGATCCTTCATGCCCTAACTGCCCCTCCCCATACGCCAACATGGAACATTGTCTCCTACAGTGCCCTATTGCACTATCCACACCGTTCCTCCCTAACCCCCCTCCGCTTACCTGGAGTGCTTGGCTGGCGTCAGACGAACCGGATGACCAAATGGCCTTCGTGTTACAAGCCATGGATGTTTTGAACACTTAATTTGTGCTCAATATTAAAGTGCATTCTCTCTCTCTCTCTTCACAAGATTTAAAGCTAAAGGAAGCGAGAATCTCGGTTAGTGAAGATTTTTTCAAGCGCGTTGTTAATATACGTAAACAGCTAGTTGAATTTGCAAAATCTAAAAACGCAAAATTAACCCTTTGCTACGATAAGATTCTGATCAATGGTGTTCGCATTGTTGTGAATGACATTACGAAGTTAGTCACTCAACTTAAACAACTACAAGAGCCATCCATAGGCTATCCCGTCAAGCCTATGAATGATTCGCCTTTTGTACATTACATTCTCCGCCCAAGCGCTAGCGAAATTATGCTTTGTAATTATAGTCCTGGCGTTTCGTTCCAGTTCAACAATTTCCGGAGCTTTCTTTATAAACAGGACGATGTGTCGAGTATTTTTTGGCTCAAGCTAACCCGGTCATATTTTATGTACTGAGACGTGGTTATCTTCGGACATTGCTGACTCGGAACTCTACAAACTCTGGAAACTATAAAAACGTATCACAAAGAGGGTGGCGGTGCTATGATAGCCGTTAAAAACGCGAGAAATAATAGACGTTGACAGTGGGCTTGCGATGCTTCGGGCTCGTGTGCAGCGCAAATATGTTTTATTGATTGTTTGTGTACGTTATCATCTGTCCTGTTTTTCAAATAGTTTTGCTGATGTGTTCGGTGAACGTGTAGACTGTGTTTGGGCCGTCATCCTAATAGGCTTATTTTAATTGGTGGACACTTCAATTATTCAGGCATTCACTGGTCCGACTGCCTCATCGATTCCACATGTCGCGATTTGATAGAATCGTTTAATTTCTCCCAGACTGTGACCGATCCAACACGCGCCAACACTATTCTCGATATTTTCGTTGTAAGTGAGCCGTCTTGTATAGTTGCATGTCATGTATTAGAACCTCTTAGTGATCATAAAACTGTTTTGTTGAGAGGTGTAATATCGCTGGGAAAGGTGAAGTTTCACAAAACACATTCTTTAACAATATTAAGGCAGACTTACCAAACATGTTCTCATCTTTTCAGTTGTTTGCTAACAACTTTCTTGCTAATTTTTATACCGGTTCCTATGAAACAAAATGGGTTACTCTAAAAAATAAAAATCCAGGGTAAGCAGCTGAAGATGTGCCAAAATTCAAGTAAAAAGCAGCCACAAACCTTGGCTTACGAGCTATCTTAAAAAATGTTTAAATACTAAAGTCGACTTTCCAGTGTGCAAAGCGCATGTTTTCACCGCAGTCGTGGTATCGCTGTTTTTTAATGTGATTTCGTTTATAATAACAAGGTAAAACAAATGTGAGGCCCTTTCTTTTAGCTTGATTTCTTGAATATGCTTAGAGATAATCCCCGGAACTTCTGGCGGACTGTTGAACCGCCAAAAAAAATTCGAACTTGCCCAAGTTAAAAGATGAGAGCGGAAATTACTGTTCATATAATAACACTGCGTCCATTCTGAATGAATATATCTTAACTCTAACATTTCGACCCCGCAGCACCTGATAAACAATGAAAGAGATGGTGTACACCCCTTCAGGAATTGCAAAATCTATTCAAAGGCTCAACCTTAAAAAGCCTCTGACACGCCAAAAAAAAAAATTTTTTTTTTCATGCTAGGCGTTGAAATGGCATGTCAGGACATTACAAAAAAATTGTTTCATTATAGAGGTGCGTAATTTTTTTTATAAAAATATAAATAGGAGGCCCAATTCAAAGTTCCCGCCAGTGCACTGTGACGTAACAGTGTACCACAAGGTGTCGGGGCGGTCAGAAGGGAGGCATCGACCTACGTCACTAAAAGTGGGTCCGCAGGAAGTCACGTGAGTTTCACCCCTCGTGCTTTCCGCGACCGTGCCTAAGAATTTTTTTTGTTCTGCTCTTTGTACGAGCGATTGTAGAAAACGAATCAGTTCCACTAGCTCTTTATCGCTGCACCGTTGGTTAGTTTGCGTGCTGTAAAAGTTAAGGACGAAGAGTCAGTAGATCGGCGTGATGGAGGTCAATGATGAAAGCGTTGCGAGTACAAGCCAGTGTACAAGTGCATGCCGTCAGTCCGATAATACAGAGCTATACTGGGCACAAAAGAAACTTGAAAAAAAAATTTCAGAACGTTCGTAGAAATTACGATTGCTTGCGTATGGCACGCCCAATTGCATTGCTGAAGGTTCGGACACCGAGGTTGTCGAATCATCGTATACTCCCCAGGCTGAAGATGCCTACCGTCTCTCGGAAATGCATGCAGTGTGATCTTTTCTTCAGTTGCTGAAATACCGGGACAGTCCCTCACACAGCACCTTCTAGGCATTGTAGTTTATCACTTCAATTCACTGACTCCTCTTCTACCTGTACAGCAACATTAGGCGATGAAAAGCAAATAAAATAAACCTTGTTTGCTTGGATCGCTCGTGGAGGTGGGGAGAATAACAAAAATATTTAAAAAATATTACACGCGCTCGCGGTAAGCACGAGGAGGGATACAACTCACGTGACTTCCGGCGATGCCTCCCTTTTGACCGCCCCGACACCTTGCGGTACACTGTTACGTCACAGTGTACTGGCGGGAACTTTGAATTGGGCCTCGTATTTCTATTTTTATAAAGCAAACTACGCACCTCTATAGTGAAACAATTTTTTTGTAATGTCCTGACATGCCATTTGAACGCCTAGCATGAAAAAAAAAATTTTTTTTTGGCGTGTCAGGGTTTTTTTAACTCCGCCCCTGCCATTGATGGCGTATCACAAACTCCTTTACCTGTAACTAAAAAAATTATTTCAGTGATTTTTGCTCGCTTATACCAGGCATTCTTTTTAAACTCTGATACTCCTTCTGGCTGGTAAAAAGGCAGCGTCACACGTATCCTAAAATCTGGTAACCGAGATCCTCCATCGAACTTCAGGCCCATATCGCTTACTAGCATACCTTGTATAATTATGGAGCACCTCATTTACTCTCACGTAATTAACTTTCTTGTAAAAAATAACCTTCTGCGTCCAAGTCAACGTGGTTACCGAAAACACCTTTCGTGCGAATCCAATATTTTTGTTTGTACGTGATCACCATGAAACTCTCAACGCGTCACTTTGTACTCATGCTAATTTCATGGGTTTTGCCAAGGCTTTCGACACGGCACCTCACCAGCGTTTACTACTCATACTTTCCCGACTTAATATTGAAGACAATATACTTAATTCGATAGCATGAATCTGTCTGTATCAACAATGTTTTTTCCTTGCATCTGCCAGTTCAATCAGGAGTCACACAGGGAAGTGTTCTAGGTCTCTTACTTTTACTAATATACATCAACGATTTGGCATCCTCTTTTACATCCCCCATGCGCCTGTTTGCCGACGATGCGTGATTTACCACCTTGTTATTAATTCCGAAGATTTGTCTAAGCTGCAATCTGATCTTGACATTGTTTCCGCTTGGTGCACAACATGGCAGATTAATATTAACTCTTCCGAGAACAAAGTCATCTCATTTAATATCCAAAGTCGGTATTCATAACGGTACATATTTATTAAACTCCTCCTACGTAGAAAATGTATCCTCTTACAAATACCTTGGAAAAACATATCACAGCAGACTTAACGAGGAATTTGCATACCAAGACCGTGCTAAAGCAGGCAGCAGGAGCTCTTTGTTTTCAACGAAGAAATTAATATAAAGCAGCCTCTCTTACTAAACTCACAGCATATAGAACACTTGTTCGCGGAAAGTTACAATACTGAAGCATAAATTAAAATATTAGTAAAGCTGACTGGGCAAGTTGGTGGTTCGTGTTATTTAACTTTTTTTTTATATTAATAATCTTTTAACGTTCGTGAATAAAGCGATTAAAAGTAAAGTTATTTAATGTTCTCTCATAGCCTTAAGAGGGCAGCGAATATAGTTCACGTAGTTGTGGTCTTTTCAGCCCCAAACAAGCACTACAGCATCTGCGAAACGATAAACTTGCCTTCCCGTAAAGTAGTAAGCTGCTCCAAGAAACGCAGAACGAACTTTGTCTCCTGTGTAGCGGATGTCATTTATTCCTTCCCACTTTCCTGTGGGGAAGAGTACACAGTGCAGACTGGACGGCGTCTAAATGACCGCCTTCGAGAGCATGGCAACAACAGCGTCAGCGCCAAATTGGGAAATTTAGGAATACACTGTAGGGACTGCGGGTGTTCGGCGCTTTTAAACAAGTGTACTCTGTAAGGCAAGAGTCCCAACTAACTCAGCAGGGAAATTATATAAGCATCAAGCATTGAAAGACGGAATGACAGGTGTCTGTACAGCACAACTATTACTCTTTCAAAAAGGGTGACTTGAATATTTGGACAAAAGGTTTCTCAGACAGCAATACTAAAATTTGTTTACTATTTTGTGTTTGTTTTCATTTTTATAATGTTTTTTACTTTTCATTTTTCAACGTTTATTTTTGTTTATATTCTTACATCGATTTGTAAGGGAATTTTCTACAGAAGAACAAACAATGCTTTTTGCGAGCTCTAGTTTTTATTAAAAAACAACAACAAATTACGCAAGTCGAAAGTCAAAGTTTTTCTCAACTTAGTAAAACATATAAAATAGCGCAACAGACAGACAAGGACAAGAAGTATACAGGACAGGCGCTAACTTTTCAACTCTCAACTCTCACGCCGTCTTTCAAGTGACATTTCTGGGGGACCACCTTGTTTCCCGTTGGATCCTCTCTTCAGAGACCTTAGACCAGGGGTGGCCAGGCTGACCCGGCCTAAGGGCCGCAAACAAACCCGCAAAACTTCCAAGAGCCGCGGGGGGCAAACTTTTGTTTAGAGCAATAAACGAAACTCGAACTTATTTAAATCTATCCGAGCCAAAAGCAGTCCAACTGTACGTAAGGTAGCAGTAGCACAAGACTACCAAACCGCAACCTGTCTTTCGATTTCAAAAGCGTCCCATTTCTCTTTCTGGGGAAGTCTGGGGGGAGTGTGTGTGTGTGTGTGTGGGGGGGGGGGAGGGGGGGGGGGGAAGAACCGCGAGCCGCTCTTTTACACGCGAAGAGCCGCATTCGGCTCGCGAGCCGCAGCTTGGCCAACCCTGCCTTAGACGCTCCCTCCTACTGTCGACTTTCCACGGACCAGCATCGCCGAAAGTCGTGGCGAGCGATCAACACCAATGACAGTTCACTTCGTCGTTGACAACGAGAGTAGTAGTGAGGGGGGGGGGGGGGGGGGGGGGGGGTTCGACAGAGTTCAACTCAGATAACATTGTAATCAAGTTGCAGCTAAAGTAGTAGTTGTATTGAAATAGTAAGACTCACAGAGTATTCGTACTAAACTAATTAATGAAAAAATCAAAAACACTCATTTTTACACAAAACAAACGGCGTGTTTATTGATAGGCAAAGTAATGAATCTTCAGAGTGGCTTCCACTTAGGTCCTAATGTTGGCAATGACTTAACTACGTGGTTGGCCTTCTATTTGTTCTGCAAAGCCAAAAATGCGACGAAACGACAATTGATATTGACTGAAGGCGCATGTCTTCGACTTCGTGGGCACTTAAAACGCGACAGGTTTTACCGTCAGCAATTATTTTTCTTCTGCCACATATGCCGATCTCCAAAAAAAAAAAAAAAAAAAAAAACTGCGTTATACCAGCCTTCGAACATGGTATTTTTGCAATTGAAATGCCTTCGGTCTTTTTGTTTCTTCGTAATATTAATATTAAAAATATTGCAAGATACTTTCGTAAAAGAAGAAAAGTTGTAACAGCAGCAGCATTTTTTTAAGAATAGATTTTTTTATTTATAATATAGATGCACAGACAAATTATCAGTGGCTCCTAGAGTGCCGTTTCGACATTAACTCAATTCTCTATAACCTTTCGTTGAACTAAAAAAATATTTTGGCATCATGTACTCACCTACGCTACGAAAGGAGGTTGCGAAAGTGTTGGAGCTTTTCTTCTGTTAAAAATAAGATTATGACAAAAGCAGTATTAGCCGCGAGAGCGAGCACAAGCGTCGCTGCGGTCGCCGCGCCCTGATTGGCTGAGGTGTACCGTGACGTCAGGGAGGGGACTCCGCTCCGCGATCTCGCATCGGCTCGCTTCCTCGCACCGGTTTTCTGGTTTGGTGTTGAGTGCCGCAAGCTCTTCGAGGAGCTAGACTTCGTTTAACCGGTGTACAACACGTTGAGTTAGGCCGATATTGACGTGCTTCCGTGCTTTTTATAAGCCTGCTCGTCCCTTTTACCTTTAAAATTGGGTTACAAATCCCGAAAGCTATCGGCGGAGGCAATTCCGCCCGTCCGTCCACACGACACAAGGCGATTTTGCGAGGGATCGGTGAAGTGGTGGCGCAAGTGTTTCAGACGCTGGAATTCTGTTCCTTGCATGTTCATGATTTAGAACGATATTACATCCCTCAAGGCATTTGAAGTGGCATTTATATCATGGGCCTTTGGTAGGTCGGCAAATTAGCTCGCGACCCCGACTTTGCGCCGCCGCTCTGCGTGCGCTGGTTCGCAGATGTTTTAAAGACCCTGTGTCTGATTATCTTTGAAGTGCTCGTGGAACAGAGTTGTTTTACATAAATGTAGCTTCTTCGTGAAATTATGATATAGTTCATACACGTAAGCATTAATATTTCATTTTTAGAAGATGCACAATTGCTGGAAATTAGTTTGTATGGTAGCAGCAAAGACGGCCGAATTGCCCCCAGTTGCCTGTATGATATGTATTGAACTGCCCAAAATATGCACAGCAATAGCATCGTAATTTGGAATGGTTATACTTTTCCCTGACATTCTTTTTTCCAGCCTTGGGCATTTGGAAAATGCACCGTTTAGTCTGAATTGTCATTTCCAATTAAAAGAGACACTGCTGCAGGTCTTCAAAAGCTTCCTCAGCCTCCAAACTCCCTACAGCTGGACCCTCTGACAACAGAGGAAAACAGGAGTAAAAGCAAGCATTCGATTGTCTGTCCAGTGGTAGATGTAGTTCTAATAGCAGAAAATGTGGAACCTGTGAAGGGCGACAGTCTGCGTGAGAAAAGCTTCTGGTATTTTAGCTTTAGGACTATTTGATTTATGTAAAATCTCAAATTTAGGGCTTCTGATAACGATCTAGACACCTTCGCTTAGTTTGTTAAGCATTACTTGAGGGTTGATATCAACAAGTCCACAGATAACACCCATGTAGTCCATTGAAATACTATCCGAATCCAGCAAAGGTCAAATGCGAGCAATGTATATAATAAATGTTCCTTGTTGTTTTTTTTTTTTGTTTCTTTACTTTGCCCCTGCACTTGGGCTGTCTTACTTGTGATTCTCTCCCCATGACCCAGACTGTATTTAGCATGTTGCTCGAGCAGCATGCAGCTTTTCTGCTTCGGTGATCTTGTTTAAAAACAGATACAAAAACAAATAGTATACATAACCTGCCACTTCATTCAGACCATCAGCAGCATTTATTGTGCGAGATGTAAATCTACAGTGATGCTCCTGCAATTGAGGCCAAATTTCTTTATTTTCATATACCACTCCGATTCATGCGTTGCCTGCCCTGTCAACCATGCTTAAAATGTTGGTTGAAGTTTCGCCTGTAGCTACAGGCCATACCTCAATAAAGGCACATATAAAAATTTACACTTCCTACAAAAAATACGCCAAAAAAAGTTAAATAGAAACCAGCGCGCCGACAGCTGGCGTCGTCACAGCCTCCACAGGTCAAGCAGCGCGAGTCGGGGAAAACTCCTCTCCCCGCCGTGACGTCACCCTGGTTTGCCGTGAGGGGGCGCCACGCGAACTTCTCGGGGCTAATAACATCCATGAACGTGTAAGTATCTAATATTCGGGCTCTGTAATGACCGATATAAGGTTTGTTCTTGGTATGTCAAGTTATTTACATAAAAAGATGGAACGAATCTCAGATTCTCCTGAAGCCTGCATTCGATAAAAATAACAGACACGAAATATACACGACACAGATGTAGAAATTATACATGCCTTCCGCGTCACGTCAGTCGCCCCTCTTTCTGTTGGCCAGAGCGCCTCGTTAACGCAGCGGAAGCTACTTTGTCACGCGTTGTTTTCTCCAATGTGTTTGATCATGTGACGTCAATGAAAGCTATGTATAACGAAGGAAACTTCTCTAATTTCACCAGTAATTGCTTATTTACACTTTACCGGAATCCTTATAGACTAGTAGCAAATAGAAGGTTTAAAGAGCATGACGTCGCGTTCACAGTGACTCTATAGAATCTTCATGCATGGAACTAGATAGCGTTGTTGTGCCCGCGATTCGGTCAGACATTTAAATTACTTTTTTTTTTTCGGCGAAAAACAACATCTCATTTGTTGAACAGACGTTTAACAAGAATAACTTAGCCACGGTGTGTTTTTTTCGCCATGCAGCGTCTGCGAAAAAAAAAATATAAATTATGATGGGGCGGTTTCGTGGGCTTTAATGCAAGAGTAAAGAAGTATTTATGAAATCCTGCATTAACTAAATAACTGTCGACTACACACCATGAAATAATGAAAGCAACGCAATCCCAAATGCGAGTAGTAGAGCATTTTCTCGACGAAGTTTACTCCTTGAGCATAGTTCGTCAGTGTCAATATTAATGAGAGCGTTAACGTTTCTGCGTTACTTCAGGACGGCATATATTGTGAGCTTGGCTTCTGTATATAAACCTTGTCTTTAGTTTCCAACTGTGATGTCAATTTCAAGGGTACAGTTAGTTACATCAAATTATAGCGAAAGGTACCGAAATGATAATAAAAAAACAAAATCTAGATTATTGGAGAAACGTTATTACAATCGAAATGAAGATTATATTTCAAGCTAAATAATTTCCTGAAAACAAAAAAAGACGCGTTCATATGCGTGAGCACAAACTCTTCGAAGGCTTAATAAATTCAATTCAAGTTTGATACTCCAAGTTCGTTGCGTTTTGGTGTAAACTAGATCACTCGATCCTGTCTGCAATCTGAGTTTCGGATTTCCAGAAACAAATTTCCGCTTTCATAATCCGAACAGTAAAAAGTTATACTGGATTTTTCGGTAGGGAATGTTAAGCAGTATCGCCATTGCGATAATAAACCGGATTCCCAGACATTTTAGCATCAGCAGGGATTCGCAGCTTGGTGTATTCTCTGAAGCTCGAATTTTAGTAGGAACTAGGAAACGACAGACGGCGAATTTGTTTCCAGTGTTCACGTACCGGCGGATCTCAGGAGGTTCGTCAGATCCGCGTACTGCTCTTCAGTTGACACGAGGTTATCTGCAAGCAGACAACAATTGTAAAGCGCTCGTGAAGCATCTTGTAGACGTATTTTTACCACTGTCTGAAAATAACTGAGCAGCACTGCCCTGGTGCTCTAACATTACCTAAGTATTCGAAAATCTTGTAAAAGTCCCACAGTGCCTATGTCGCAGACAATATATTGTAAGAGCATTGCCCTATGGTCCCTGATAGTTTACGAAGTGCGGGGCGAATGGCCTATTATAATCATGCGTCTTGATTGGTTCTTCAGCACTTTTATCAGCTGATGCCACAATGTGATTGGACAGAGAGATATAATAAGATGCCAGTGACTCTGTACGCCCTGCGCCTCTAAAGCTGTCAGAGCCTTTGAGGTTCTTTTAATCGGGAATGCTATACATTGAACAGCATTCCTATCGCGGACTCACAAGACCATTCTATATTAAGTTTAATGGGTTAAGAAACAATAAAGGGAGTATTGCATGCTTTTCAATTTTTCTAATAGTTGCTTAGCAATATATGTCTAGATTCAATAAAAGGATTTTGCGAGCAAAAAGCAACAACTGCCGTAGTACACTTTCTTTTTTGCGTGAAAATATGCACCGTCACTTATTTAGTTTTCGAAGCGTTGTTTAGTGAAAGCTAAAATTATCTCACCTTTCAGTACTTTTCTAGTTTCCTTTTCACCTGGTGGGATAGCAAAATAAAATACATGTATTGAAAGGCAGCGTCGTACGAAGAATAATGCATGGCGACCCTGTTTTCGCACGCATGCACGGCTCATTGTGAACCATGTATCATTGATTCTAGATTCCAGACTATGGGTGACTATTAAAAAGGCGATTGATTTTCTTTGGTGAGTCTATTCAAGCGGAATCACACTGACCGTAAAAAGCTTAATTTTGTTAAGCAGTGATATTTTGAGTTTCAGTTTATAATTAAGACTTATTTTAGTTTATAATTCAGTTTATAATTTCAATAATAGTTTCAATAATTCGGTTTATAATTTCAAATAATAGTTTCAGTTTATAATTAAAACTTAAATTAAAACTCACGGGCTCCGGCCCGAGAGCTTTAGCTCAAGTAGCGCCTCCTGGTAATTACTGGGGGTCTATAGCTTCTTCATTTCTATCACGTACATGGTTCACAATATGGTAGTCGTTTCTTATGTTCATAGTGACCTTTTTGTAACAAATAAACAACCAAGGCAGCTATCTAAGAAGGGGATGCGACACCATATATAATTAAAAAGGGTGGCGGCATGTCTACGTCCCACTCGGCTCGTAGATTGCCCTTTCGTTCCCCTTTCCGTCGAAAAAAATGCCAGTGCAGCTTATGAGAACCTTGAAGGTTCTTTAACAGGAAAGCTCACTTCTTCTTCTGCTTCTTCTTCTTCTTCTTCTTCTTCTTCTTCTTCTTGTGAGGTCCAGAGAAGGAAAGGGAAAGCCGGGAGAGATGTCCCTTTCCTTCTCTGGACCTCACAACAACAAGAAGAAGAAGAAGTGAGCTTTCCTGTTAAAGAACCTTCAAGGTTCTCATAAGCTGCACTGGCATTTTTTTCGACGGAAAGGGGAACAAAAGGGCAATCTACGAGCCGAGTGGGACGTAGACATGCCGCCACCCTTTTTAACTATATAAAAAGGGTGGCGGCATGTCTACGCCCCACTCGGCTGATCGATTGAACGACATATTGAAAAACAGCGCAAAAAAGACGGAACACAAAGTAGAAGACGCACACAGGACATACGCTGAAGGTACTTATATGATATCTCAACAAGGAAAGGGAAACATAAAAAAAAACGATAAATTAGGGAAGACGAGCACATTGCAGAAAAGCGAAAGCAAGCGCTGAAGCGGTGCGATGCAAAACTGATAGTTTCACACCATATCATTCTTCGAGGTTCGGAACATACATTTGGTTTCGCAAACTAGAAGTGCGGATAGTAAAAACGGAGATTGGGATACTTTGACAAACCTAGAGTAGCTACCGTGTAAAGATTAAAACAGCGAAAGGACACGGACAAGAACAAGAAGGTAGACAAACAGCGCCTTGTTTGTCTACCTTCTTGTACTTGTCCGTGTCCTTGCGCTGTTTTAATCTTTAATCATGAAATACCAACTAGCCCAAACTTCTACTTTAGTCAACTATCGTGTAAATCAAGTTTTTTTGAAGAAAGAAAAAATTCACGCACGCTCATTGACGTGCTTGGCGGGCCGTCGCTTTCAAATGTTTTTCTCCGCGGGTGCTCTATTTTCTCACGGAAAACATTCGAAGCGTCCTATAGGTAGTTTTCACAGACGTCACCGGAGCGATGCCTTCTGGGCCAGCAGCCATTTTGTTGTGAATGTTTTGACGTCCCTGCGCGACCGTACTGGCGACGGTCACGGCTGCTCCCGATCACGTAAACTCGATCCTTTCCGTCCTGTTCTTTATTTTGATTTTTCTCATTCTTATGTGGAATGGTACACTGCGCAGTCGTCGGCTGTGGCAGCCGATCGCACACTAAGTCAGAAAAGCTCTTCAAAAACAAACGGGACCTGCGATTTTTTAAAATACCGAAGGTTAGGCATAACGAGTGCGATAAGATCCGCCAACTTTCCGAAGAGCAGCGCTCGGAATGGATTTCACGGTTAAGAAGAGCTGACTTGGACGTCCAGAACGCCGACAAATACAAAATTTGCTCGAAGCATTTCGTCACAGGTGAGTAAATTTATGCAGCAACAGAGTGCTGTTTGTTTGCTCCTGTGAAGAGCCATCTGCGTGCCACGACGCTTTATCGCGAGCACTGAATCAACCGTCGCTCGCAAAAAATAATAATAATAATTAACATGCATGTATGCACGTCCTTTCGGCTGTACTAAAAAGCTCAAACGGCCGCAGCAGCCAGAGAAGAAAGAAAAAAAGTAGGCTGCGGTCGCGTGATGCGCAAAACAGTAGCCTTGCGTACACTGATTTGTTTGCTTTTCGTGATTCGCAACTGGGACATAAACGTTTATGTGCCTTTGCCCCAGGGTCACCTGCAGCCTTATTTGACACCAGCAATCCCGACTGGGCGCCTTCGCTGTCCTTGGGGTACGAAAGGCAGGGCGGCGATGCCGACAGCGCTCGCTACGAACGTCGGAAGGCGCGGAACAGAGCAGGAAAAGATCGCTCAACACACAGTAAGTTGAAAAGAATTTACAACAATTACACTCATAAAACATACAGCTGGTGTCTCTTCAGGCACTCCAGACCAAGCAGTGGATGACTTGGATGCTTCGCCAGCTCGGGCAAGCAACTTTTATGAAGAGATGACTACTGCTGGTACGTCTTAGTTCAGCAAGTTAAATAGAATTTAAAATAATTAGCCCTCAAACATCCAGATGCTTTAATTACAGGCACTCCAGACCAAGTAGTGGACGAGGTGAATGCTTCCCCGGCTCGGGCAAGCACTTTGATGGGAGGAACAACTACTGTTGGTATGTTTTGCTCAGTTTAGCAAAGTGATGAGCCTAACTTCCGAATAATTTGTTTCAGAGCTTGGCTGTCAAACAGAGATGACAGCAGCCGACATCCAGAGCTTGGAGCAGGAGGTAACGCGGCTTAACGAGGAAGTCTACGCTCTAAGAAAAAAGGTGGAAGACAGCAGGTTTACTGCGGAAAGTTTCAAAGGAGATGACGAAAAGGTCAGCTTTTACACAGGCTTACCGGGATTCGTCATGCTAATGGGTGTTTTTAACATGCTTGAGGCCCATGTCCAGTACTCGTCACAAAACTCGCTTGGGAAGTTCGAGGAGATGATGGTATTTCTGATGCGACTGCGGCTCTACCTGTCAGTACAGGACCTAGCCTACAGGTTTCGGATCTCTGCCTCGACGGTGTCAAGGGTGTTCGAGAAGTGGTTGAATGTGTTTTACGACAGACTGTCCCCACTCATCAGATGGCCTACAGCCGACCAGCTCGCGAAGACGATGCCCACCGTATTCCGAGAGAACTTCGGCACAAAGGTGACTGTGATTCTGGATTGTTTTGAGGTTTTTATTGACCGGCCGAGTTCACTCATTACAAGGGCTGCAACCTGGTCCCAATATACAAGCATCATAATACTGTGAAGTTTCTGATCGGCATTTGTCCACAAGGCAGCGTAACTTTTCTTTCCAAGGCATACGGTGGAAGGGCAAGCGATAAGACTATTACAGAAGATTGTGGCTTTTTGGCACTACTAGAGTACGGAGATATGGTTTTAGCTGACCGGGGATTTTTGATTGCAGAAAGTGTCGGTATGTGTTGTGCCACCCTCCATGTACCATCCTCGGCGAGAGGGAAACGCCAGCTTGGCCATTCGGATGTAGTGTACACTAGAGAGCTAGCAAATGTTAGAATTCACGTTGAGAGAGTGATCGGGCTCGTCCGGAACAAGTTTAGCATTTTGAAAGGTCCTCTCCCTGTGGAATTTCTGAAAACGTCCGAGTCCGATTTGGCCCCAGTAGATAAAGTAGGTGCGGTGTGTTCAGCACTTGTCAACCTGTGCAACTCGGTTGTGCCGCTAGACTAATGCTGAACAGTGTTCACTGTGAAAACCTTTCCTTGGTGCAATTGTAATGTTTGTTACTTGTACAGTGCGCTGCAATATGAAAGACCCACTGGGAGTGCGTGGCCGAGGTGGTGGCTGGTGGGGGCGCTGCGAGCACTCCGGGCAATTCCATTCTGCTTCGAGGGCAGGATGCTCACTTGGGGCTCAGCTAAAGTGCAACGCGCCTATCAGTTTGTGCTGAGCTCCGAGTGAGCGTCCTGCCCTCGAAGCAGAATGGAATTGCCCGGAGCGCTTGCAGCACCCCCGCCTCGGCCACGCGCTCTCAGTGGGTCTTTTGTATTAGAGCACACTGTACTTTATTATATACTTACCATGCAATGCTGCCAAAAACTGCTGGTGCGACATGCTCGCGCCAGCAACTTTGTCAGCCTATGAAACATGCTCGCGGCAGTACCATTCACACTAGTGATGGGCCAAACTTTTGCCGAATCTTGGGATTCGGCAGCGCTTAACTTTTGCCAAACTTTTTTTTAGATTCGGCAAAGGTACATTGTTACCTGACTTAACGTTCATATTTAGTTTCTTCTGGCAAAAAAGATAATTTTTTTCTTAACATAAGTGCAACATGTAATGCATATTGACACAGTTATTACTAAATAAGGATATATTCTACAAGATAATTTTATTGGTGTCGTTTTTTGTGTTTACTGGTAATTTTAGTGACTGCTTGCAGAAGTGGCGTGACGAGGTTGGGCAGTAGCCGGTGCAGTCACAAATCGTGCTACGAGTTTTAGTTTTGAGGCCTCGTCAGCGCATGCCTGCAAGTGTTTACATTGTTAACATAAAGGCAATTACTGCGTTCTTACTTTCTTTGGGAGTCCGTTTTGTGCACGAAAACGAATCCAACGGTTGCCGAGCCTTCACCAGAAGAGATAACACTATTATTGTAAATATGCAAGTTTTTAAATTTGAGTCACTTGATGTCAGCTTTGCATGAAAGTGTGCGTTCCATATTTGCAACCATGTCATTTCTAGCCTTTTGTTCCTTACTTGTCACTGGCTACAGCTAATAAAATCATTAAACCACTACTACTGCTCTTTTCTTTGTCATACTGTGAGAAGTATCATACTGTTATATTAGAAGTCTCTTGATGCATAGCGACTGAATGCTGAAAACAATACAAGCTTGTTTTCAATATCACTTTATAAACAAACGTCGAGCAAAAGTCAGTCAGTAACACATTTCTTGCCCTGTAGTAGGAACACCGAGTCACTTGGCTCTTCTTTGAGTTTTGCATGTGGAGCAGAACCATTGCTTTTTTCTTGGTGCAGTTTTCAGTCCCACACACCTGAAGTGGAACCAACCCACAACACAGTTCTCGTTATCGCATGCAATCATTTTGCCCTCTTCCGGACCGCTGCACACACAGTATGTTGGTTCGGCATTTGATTCGTGCGGCACTGCTGTCGACAACGAAGGCCCGAGAGCTGCATGGTCCTGTTGTAGCGTAGGTTGACGGGTAAACCAATGTGCGACCAACTCTGGTAGCAGCACCTGTGAGAAGAACTTTGCGGCATGGTCAACTACAGCGCACAGGAACCCATTGTTGCGGACAATTCGCTGGATGTCGCTTCCTTTAGCGTTCCACAGCAAAAAGTCGGCATAGTCCACGTTGCAGACAAACATCTGCAGTTGTACTTGATAATAGTATGCATGGGTGTCCTTCAAGGTGAGCTCGTCGTCCGTGAGTGTTACACAACTCTCTGGGTCCTTTGCAGCAGACTTGAGGGGTATATCGCGCAGCTTGTATGGGCACTTGACTTCCACAACGCCTTTCCCGCAGCAAGCGCACTCAACAAGAAGGTCGGGTGTGGCCGCAAGGAACGGGCGTCCCTTCGCAATCATAAGGCCAGGCCTCCTAAAAGTGACACACTCGTGCCCCGCTGTGGCGAGTGCTTCGTAAGCTGCAATGGCCTTCGGCTCATTTTCAATTCCGTACCTGGTTGCTGCTGTCGAAAAGCGGTTCCTTTGAGGATAGCATATCCGCTCGAGGAGGGATTGCGAGGGATCTGCCAAACTTGTGTGGCAAATGGACCTCAAGTTGGAGGCCGTGACACGGCCGCTTCGGTATTTGTACCAAAGGACACTGTCACTTTGCCGACGCGTCTTCTGCTCGATGGCCACAATGGTTGAGTCGTCCATCTCGAGCAGCTCGGCCAGACTTGCCGTCTTTGCTTGCAACTCCTCCCAGGTCAGGTCACAGGCATTAGGATCAAACAGCTGTAGCAAATAAGATGCAGTGCATCTGCTGATCTTTGGTACATACATGTCACTATATCTAGGATCAGTAGCGGCTACTGCTGGACGAAGGCCAGAGTTAGTGACATTGTCGAAAAGGACTTTCCACTCGTCTTCATTTGGAGCTGGGGCCCTGACACGTACTTGTTTCGGAGGAAGTGGGGTAACCTCGTGGCTCAGTCGCCTCTTTTTCATTACAGACGAGGAAAAATCCATGTCTGCAACGGGCACGGAAACGAGACTCTTCACATGTGCTGGTAGCCGCACACTCTTGCTGTCCGTGCATGATGCCTCATCCCTCATTTGAAGGCCTACCTCGAAATAAAATAAAATTGACGCGACGTGAGAGCATGCTTCGCCGTGTCCTGCCATGCAGGTGCAGTGGGCGATCACCACTTCGCCGTCTTTCTTCATTAGCAACCAGACCTTGAGGGGTGGTGCCGAGAGGCTCTGGGAGCGGTTCACCTGCAACAAGCACAAACAGCGGGGGGTTTTCAAACTGGACAATGTTTTATTTTTATAGCGGCGAACTACGTTTTAAAGGATGAGACACATGCAAACACAACCATAACGTAGCACACATTACGAAATAATATTAAGCACTAATTTTTCGAGCACGCAGTGATGTGCTACAGTATTTTAATTTTCACTAATTAAAGACATCACATGTTATTTCTGTAAATTAGCGTGTCTTACCTCGGAAACAACGACGACTGCGTCGGCGCCGATGGTCTTCAGAGAGGGCTCCTTCACCCAGCCGCTGGTTAGGTAGTTGTGAACCTCCAACGACTTGTAGGCTTTCATCTCTTTTCTGGTCAAGTAGCTTGTCTTCCTTACGAGGTAGTCGATGATGTCGCCGGCATCAAGCTGAGGCCACAGCTTCCAGTCCTTTTTCAGGTCTGTAGCCTTCAACGTGAACGGATCAAGTCCACCACACATCGCGATTTTCGCTTCGTAGCGACGGCGTTCTTCTCCTTGGAGTTCATTGTGATAACAGGTGGAACCGGAGCTCGAAGCCCTCGAGTTGGCCATAGAGCACCCAACACGAAGCAGTCGTCGTCAGCACCCACAAGACAGCGTCAAAACTGGTCACAATCGCAAAAGAGGAACCACGTGCAATCGTGTTCGCAACCGGCGGCTCCGTGCAGTGGGCTGCGGTGGCTCCGTGCGCTACTAAGCGTCGCACGCGCCGTCTGCTAGCAATAACAAAAAACTGGCGCGGTGTGGGCGCGGCTGTTCTGGTGACGTTAGATGAAAACTACCTATATATATACACCAACTCATGTTTACAAACAAACCGGCGCCCCTAGCGGACGCCACCGGCGCCGCGCATGCGGGATGGGGGTTTGGGCAAGAAGCTCGCCGTCGCCCATAAACAAACCATTCGAATGCGGTGTTGTCGGCATCGGTGTGAGTCCCCCTGCCCTTTTTCGCGTTCGAATTGTTGATTCTACGTCTTCCTGGCGATGTCTGACTACTTGAGCGGCGTCAGCGAAATGACCCATGCTCGTTACACCACAAAACTTAACGTGAATACTGTGACATGCGGTGATTCATTCCGCGTGGACGCCGCAGAATGTACGCTAAAGCCTGATTCGCATGATAAGATTTCGCTCGAAATTTTCAGTCGCGACGCCGCTCGGGCTGCAAAACCGTGAACCGTAGCTGAGATGGTCGACGTAGATACTGAAAATCGCAAGCAGAATCGGACCAAATGAATTAGGGATAACAAGTCGACGATCGCCACTGGTAACAATGATCAACATCTCCTTATATCTAATGTTTACATCAAGCCTGTTTACCAACCTTCAAATTTAAGTCTTTAAAACCTGCACTTACTTCTTATCGCAAGTACCGGGCCAATATGTGGTCCACGGGCCGGTGTCGTCTAAAAGAGCAGACGACAAGCAGAAACATTTGAAAGAGCAGACGACAGTTCGAACAATCAGGCGGCCACTTAAACTTGAAGACGCACTGAACGTTGTCCGCAGGTGGTCCGCATAACTTGACGGTTTTCTGGCGTTCATATTGGAACAAAACAAATAAATCTGATGGAAGTATCCGTGAATTCAACCCAAAGTGCTTCCCGCCAAGCAATCGTTGTCCGACGGCGTCTGCTTTTCCCTTTTCACGGCACATATCCAGATTCTCGGACGAACCGGGCACGTTAAACTGACCTTCAAACCTTTCTCGACACTTCTGGTACGGCCCCAGTCGCGACGTTTTGACGAGAAGACAGGTTTTTGTCTGGTTCCTTTCAAAACAACGCAGGAATACACCTCTGGCATGGGAACTTCTGCCCACAGCCCCAGACCGGAAGTGCGACCAACGCGCCACCATAGCGCCGTGACGTCACAGAGTTGAGTTCGTGTCAACGTTACTAGATTACCTCAGTTGTGGAACTCAAGCGGAAGGGGGTACCCCCCTCTCTCACTTCAATCCGCCAAGTGTCGCTCGAAGCGCCATCTAGATTTTCGTTTCATAACTGTGCGTTCCAAAGAGCAGAGATGAAGCGCCATCTAGACGCCGTGCTTCGAAACGTACGTAGCGATCCCGACCCGATTTCACCGGGCCCGATTCCCATAGAATATAGAATACGCTGCAGTTACCAAAGTAGCCGTCCGGCGGCGCCTCGAGCGACGCTTGGCGAGTCGTGGTGAGTGAAGGGGTACTGTTCGTGCATGCAGCGTCTATGAGCAGTTCCGTAACTGAGCTAATCTAATAACGTTGGTTCGTGTATATATCTAGTTAATCTGATATGACAACGCTTAAACATTATTTATGATAGTTTTAATTTCTGTAGTTTACTAAGTAAGCAAACTGAATGTGCGGAGAAACTTTCGCCCTACCACATTATGCTATAAATAATATGACCATTTAAGTTGTAGCGAACTTTATGTGGACTAGAAACCAATGAAAACTATGATCATGTTACAAAAATAACAAATATTTGAGTAAAAAAGGAAATGAAAGAGAAATGCGTCGTAAAATGGGTGGTGCTAACACGTCTTACTTTTTAAACGCACTGCTGGATATGCCGAAATCAAATATGTCAAAAATGTATTGCATATTTAATAATGTTTATAAAGCTTTATATAAAAAGTTTTAAAAAACAAAACAAAAATATGTTTGAATGAGGTTGGATTTTTTTTTATCTTTAGATTTTGTTCTTAAGTTTACGGCGTTGTATCTTGTATATACACTATACTTAAATGAACAATGTTCTGATCTTTCATAGGCTTAGATACAAGCTTGCATGATATGTGTTTCTTATGCCTTAAATAATTGTACATTCATTGCCAGCTCGATTCAAACTTGGCTCATGATTTTCAAAGGTGCCTAGATTAAAAACTTTGATTTCATAAAATAAAATACAAAAAACACTTCTGGAGAATTTCTGGAGAGATGCGAAGTTTGAGAGCAATAATAAAATATATAATTGTTCTAGAGAACGACACATAAACGTTGCGAAACTCCAAAATGTGTGACTCGTGAAAACTGCGAAAATCGCAAGACGAACCTACTGCCATTTCGAAGCCAAAAACTCAAGAGCAAACACGTTTACGCAGTTCTGATTTGCAGTATTTTTCTGATCACTCATTTTGCACCAAGATATATATATTTTTTTTTTTCTTTTGCTGAGGACTTATCACTTCTTTTTTGCACCATTTGAGATGAACCATTCTGTCACAAATTTATGTATTCTTTTTTTTAATCCATCAGAAACTGGAACAGTCTAGCTAGGACCTTTTTTAGCTAATCCAGGGTTTAATTTTGTTTTCAATTGTATATTTTGTTTCCTCTCTCTAATAATATTTGTCTCATATTGTGTATTCTTTATTTGTTTCAAAACCTGCAAAAATGTCAAGGTGATCACCAGTACTTTAAAGTACAAAATGAATAAGAAATATAATAGAATTTTTTTAATGAGACATGAAGATATTTGTTAAACCCCGAGAAAAAATGAAAAGGGGACAACTCAACGACGTCTCGAATTCCTTTGACTCCGGGTTTTGTAAATAAGACTCTTCACCAGGGCAAGCCTGCACCATTACATTTAATCTAGGAGAGATGATGAGATCGCTGAGGACAATTATATCGGAAATGGCAAAAAGGTAGGCTTCGCTACCCTCTTTTTTTTTTTTTTTTGCTTTAGCCTGTTTTAAAAACGTGGATGTATAACATTGCTTTATAATGGGAAGCTTAAAAACAAAACCTCTCGAATCACGGAACTAAATACTTCGTCTCATGACGTTGTATGGTGCATAAAAGACGACTGGATAAACCTGCTTCAAAAATACCTGATTATATTAAATCGTTTAGGAATAAGGACTCCAAATGAAATCAGCGAAAACTAGAACACGCGCGACGAAGTGCTTGTTTTTGATCCGTTACTACACACCAATTACACACCAACATACCACACACCAATTGCCAAAAGCAAACGGGAATTCTGAGATTTCTTACAGACAATTTTTCTAATCGCGGCATCTTCAAGGGACCCTAAAGTTTCTGGTTCAACTCACAATTTTTCACTTGAATGCGAAATATATGGTTGCCGATTCAATATATCGGGACGCAAAGTAGTCCAGATTAATTGATCGGGTGTCACTTAAGATGCGTTTGTAATATTTTCAGCTGGATGATTTGGAATTTTTAATTATGTTAACTGATAATTACGTGGTGATATGTTTCTCATTGCACGAAGTGTTCCTAAGTATATAGTCCTGTTCTCCGCTTATCAATGTTCGCTTACAGACATTGTTCGCGAAAGCAATAAGTGACGAAATGACGACAAAAATAAGATAAACAGAAGGAAGCCTAGAGGTTTTGCAGTAGGGGGGTCAAATATACAACAAGCAAAACAAAAATGTCTTTTTTTTTGCCTGTCCACTTCACTTTTTTTTTTTTTTTTTTTTTTTTTTTTCTTGACAGTCAAGTCTGCATTGTTGTCGTAGGTCGTTTCCCGGTCTGCGACGCGCCTCAGTGTGGCATCCAATCCTAACTTCCGTTTGACGATTTTTCTCTCAAAAAATCGTCAAACAAAAGGGGTGGTCCCTTTTGTTTGACGATGTTTTGAGAGAAACTCTCTCCCCTCGCCTTTGGGAAGGCGAGGGGAAACATTTCATTGCACGAACTTCGGGGTGAAATATGAGTCACAATCGGCGAAAAAAAGCGATGTTTATGAAAGATGTGGTTGTGTTGTCCCTGTTTTAATTGTTTTATTCTTTCTTCATCCATGATTAAAAAAAAGTCACCGTAGCTTATCGGAGCTGTTAAGAGGGCGCGGTACCTCTATTTATTCGTCCGTTTCAGCCACCAGATGGCGCGCGGCTCGAAACGTGGTTGAACGCGCAACTTCTAGATGGCGCCAGTACCGAGGTGTGAAAAGGCCCGCGTTATCCGCTGCGTGAAATAGATCCCGAAATGTGCCGTGTTCTCCCGGCGGAGGAAGTTTTTCCCTCCCTCGCGCGCGCTTGGTATGTACCAGTGTTGCGGAATGGGCACCCCCATTCCATTCCAATTCCATTCCGGGGAATTAAAGTTTTCGATAATTCCATTCCTTTCAATTCCTAGGAATGGGGACACTGGACCCATTCCCACTCCTGGAATGGCTGTATCGTTCCATTCCATTCCTCTAATTCCCAAACGTTAAAAGTGTCACTTGACAGCTGCATTACATTGCAGGGTTGGGTAGAAATATTCAAAAATGTATTTGCAAATACAAATACTGGGTTAGATGAAAATAGGTGCCAAGATACTGATACTCACGTCTCAAATATTTCTGTAAAAATGTATCGCGATACGTATCGGAAATACATTTTAAAAAAAGCCAAAAAGTCTTTGGAAATACAAATACAAGAATATATTTTAGGGAGGGCAGAAATGAAAATCTGATAATGCAATACATTTTTCAAATTTCTTTGAGACGTCAACTGAGATGAGGCTTTAAAGGGATGCTGAACCGAAATTTGGATTTCACAAAATAAGGTAGCAGGAGTGTTCAACGGGGCGCCACAAACCCGAAAACATCACTCATAAAGCGATATCTCGAACAGATGGCCGTATTTTTGTAAAATAAATATGCGATTGAGTGAGAATCGTGACGTCACGTTTCCTGCAGAATAGTTGAGGAGGAGGGGAAACGACCTTGCTTCTTTCCCTCTTCGCGTCCTCGCGGAGTCAAAGCGAGAAAAGGAGGAAACGAGAATCGAGACGTCACGGTCCTTTCTGGCCTTGCTCAAGCGCGCTCTTCTTTCACCCAAATACGACCATCCGTTGGAGATATCGCTTTAAGAGTGACGCTTTCGGGTTTGTAGCGTCCCACCTAGCGCTTCTGCGTTGTTTTCTGAGATCAACATTTGGGTTCAGCATCCCTTTAAGTTTGAATTGGAAGTTTCTTTTTTTTTTTTCATGTTCAAGGTGTTGCCTTGAACATGAAAATTTATGTACGCTGCTGTATGAAAGGACAATACATACTTTCGTTGTAGGTGACCTCGTTGAAGACCATGCAGGCAGTTGCATTTGAAATTTTCGAGAAAACTGAAGCACATGTCTTCTGTTACGGTTGAAAAATCGATACGGTGGCATCTTTGTTGTGACGGCCCTTCCTGCCAACTCTCCGCCTCCAACGCGTGAATGGCAGTTTTCAAGTTTCGCCTAGCATCATTCAAACAGAGACCTCGTGGATTGTGACCCGAGATGGCCGGCACAGGTGCGACCTCTCCGAAAAACAGTGCGCTCGAGACGAGTCACAGGTGTACGAAGTCTGGGTCCGGAAGTCTGGGTCCGCGCTGCGAGGCCACATCTGGCCTCCTCCCTGGGTATCGGATCACCAGAGCAGCGGGTCACGTTCACGTCGGCTGATGACGTACCCTTGGGCCGCGCAATATTACAGGCGCAGACGCATTCGGATATGTGTTGAACTTCACTGGTGAAAGGCACCACCGCCCCCCCCCCCCCCTCCCCCCTCTGTTCTTTGCCTTGACGCATGTTTTTTGTATTGCATTTTTTTGCGTATAAGTCTGTTAGGGCCTTACGCGGGTTCGCAGTTTCCCGCTCATTTTATTTCCGAGCAACCTACTCTCTGACTGGCTCAGTATAGCTGAACCTAAAAAAAAAAAAAATACAAAGAACCTGGCCCATTCCATTCCCATTCCATTCCGGGCCAAAGGTATATAATTACATTCCCATTCCATTCCTCTGAACGTTGCCGCCATTCCATTCCCATTCCATTCCGGGATCGCGAAAATGCGGAATCATTCCGAAATCATTCCAACTCCGGAGTGGCAACTCCGCAACACTGGTATGTACGCGCGGTGGCCGAGTCCGGCCTCTGCGCTGCGTGATGCAGTGGGTGGCGCTCGTTTCTGTTCGGAGGTAGGAATAAAAATGCCGGTCCCCTTTTTTACGACGCTCGTTTCTATAGCTTGTTTTTCTTTTTTTTTTTATCTCAAGTGACCTACAGTACCGCCTGTTCGAAATCGTCCTTTGCGGTGAGCGATTGAGAGTCAGGTTAGCATTTTATTTGGGTCAGCACTACACGTTCAATGGAGACCTCGGGCGGCGATGTAAATATGCATTGCTCCCCAAAGTGTGTCCAATGTGCGCAATGACAATTGGAAAGGGTATTGAAGGCGCGCGACCGTCGGTTGGTAAAATACGTGCGTTAGATTCACTTATTCAGTCTAATCATTTTTGCCAACGTCTGTTATCTGTTTCGACAAATGACATGGTCGAGTCTATTGATAACCTTAGCTAGATTGGACGTACGGAGTGTCCGGGCTTTAAATAAATTTGCTTCGTTTATGTGAATGAATAACTGTTTTCTCTTTTCCGTGCTCGGTGCTATGCAAAAATCGCTGAGATGTTATGGTAGCTCAGTGTGGCGGCGTTTTGCACGCTGACTCGCTATTGCATTCGCTGTGCACAATATGTGTTCAGATGGAATGTGCCAAATCGTATTTCCGATCGATATGATAGATTTACTTTGCTACAGTGTTAATTACATTTTCCTGATTTAAACTGGTTCGTCCCTGATCTGAGCCTAAGTTCAAATTCGAAGGGCAGACAGACTTAGCGTCGTAACAGCCGTAATGCGCAGAAAGAAATTAGTACCATGAAAGAAAAACTAAAGGATACGAGGTGGCTCAGTGTTATAGAAGTAATGAGTGTGCAAAGGATGCCATCGTACGTGTTTTTTTTTTGTTTTTTTTGTTTTTTTTTTTAACTCTCCGCATCGTTGGGAAACGCTCAAGGTACCAGCAAAGACAGCGAGCTGGCGTGAAATTTCCATCGAGCGGAAAACGAGTGTCATTTTTATGGGATACGGTCCATTCGTCACATGAACACTCGTCACAGGACGATTGGTCACCGGACGATTCGTCACACAGGAACATTCGTCATAGGATGACTCGTCACGCGGCCAACCGGTCCCACAATAGTTCGTCCCCCAAAAAATGTATTGCTCAATTCGGTTCGGGCGGACAAAGTGGCTCACCTCTTATCTTAGCATGTCTTTCGCTTCTCAAGGTATGTCCCAAACGGTGAATGCGGAGGCCATATAAGAGCGACTTTTTTTGAACTCGGACTACATTCAAAAGGATGGAGGTGATCGCAACAGAGAGAGGTGGAGCCATGCAGCTGCACGAGGGGCACTCGTACACATGCAGCAGAAAGAATTCCGATACTTATTCATTTTGTCGAATAGGGGTATGCAAGGCACAAGTAACAACTGATTTGGCTGAGGCGGATTATTGCTAGTTCAAGCCAGCAACTGAGATCAACCTGCTGAAGCCTCGTAATATAAGGAAAGTAAAAGCGGAGTATTGTAAGATTAGTTTTCCTGAATCCCGGACAAAAGCTCACCGGACAAAAGCTCACCGGACAGAAGCTCACCGGACAAAAGCTCACCGGACAAAAGCTCACCCATCTTTTCACAGACCCGGACAAAAGCTCACCCATATTTTCACAGACCCGGACAAAAGCTCACCACGAGAAAATTTCATGTTGGTCTTAACACGAGTGAGGACAACTTAGGTGCATGCGTGCGACACAAAAAGGCAACGATAAATTAAATCTGACAGGCGCACGGTTTGTTGATTTTAGTAGAAACAAGTTTATTTATCGATTGGTTGGAAGCGAATGCAGTCCCCCACTAGCTCCAGCAGTCTTGGTAGATCTCGATGTACATGCAAGCCCTCGCGTATATTTCTAAGACGATTCTGCAGGTGCAGAGTTATTTTTCGCACCCGCTTTACGGTGGGCTCACCTCTCCGGGCTTTTGTCAATGCCGTGGCAACGAGCGCCTGATTTTGCTGTAGGCATTCGTGGCCGACGAGCTTCTGGAACCCGGTACTCTATCTTTCGCAGGTGTTTCTCATCCGGTCTTTATCTTGAAGAGTGGTGTCGTACATATTCCACCGTACCGGGGGAAACTCCGGTCGCCGTCGGCGCAGAGTCAGGCGAAGGGAAGAATTCGCTCTAGGTGCTGCCGCAGATGGAACAGAAGCATAACGGAAGCGGCCGTTGACATGCGTGCAATCAAAATAGTCCAGCAGGTAGCGATATCACCGGTAGACTTTTCCCTGGTGGTTAGTTCTTGTGGAACAAGCTGTGGTGGAAGGAACCCGAGCCTATCTAAAATCCCGCACAATTTTTTTAAATTGGTCATCTGTCTTGTACTTTTCCAAAAGGCCGAACTCCCGTTCTTTCGGAGTATTTTTAAAAAATTCGCAACTCAATGGTGGATGAGGTACAAGTTCTCCTAAAAATGGTCCAATGTCCATTTCGTCCGCACTTTATTTCAGCCCGTGTTTTGCCCGGGTAGGAAAAAAAAAGAAATCGAGGTGAGCTTTTGCCCGGGTCTGTCAAAAAACGGGTGAGCTTTTGTCCGGGTCTGTCAAAAAACGGGTGAGCTTTTGTCCGGTGAGCTTTTGTCCGGTGAGCTTCTGTCCGGTGAGCTTTTGTCCGGTGAGCTTTTGTCCGGTTACCAGTTTTCCTAACCATTGGTTTATGTGACAGTGGGAAGTCGTGAAACTCCTCATCAGCGAATGTGGGTAGTTGTTGAAATTTGTGGTTTACTATCGTCCCCTGCCCGATCAATGTGACCAGTTGCCCGCATGACGAGCCATCCTGTGACGAATGTTCCTATGCGACGAATCGTCCTGTGACCAATCGTCCTGTGACGAGTGCGCATGTGACGAATTGTCCTCATCCCATTTTTATTTCATCATGCGCTTTCATTTTGATATGGCTCAAAATGGGCGCGAAATAGTAACTGGTAAGGCAACAAAATTTACATGTTAGGTCTGGAGCACCGCCATACTCAGCCGTGTTGGAGGCATCTCTCGCGAGTCAATACGGCAAAGGTATTGCGCGTCGAACTGTACGTGAGAGTTATCCATTTCAGCGAAACCTTGATTTCGCAAAACTATTGTGGCTCGAGTCGTGGCTTCCAGTACTTGGAAGCCACGAGCGAGAAATAAATGACAGTTGATTTTGAAGGACAATCGCGACGTGGAAACCCATAAAAGAGAGTTCCAATAAGACGAGAGCTTCCCCTTCTCTTCAAGTGCGTGGGT
Organism: Ixodes scapularis; assembly: GCF_016920785.2. Taxonomy (NCBI): domain Eukaryota; kingdom Metazoa; phylum Arthropoda; class Arachnida; order Ixodida; family Ixodidae; genus Ixodes; species Ixodes scapularis. Next base: position 27,070,235 of record NW_024609881.1, read on the forward strand.
TACGCTCTCAATCCTGCACCTGTGGTAACACTGCAGGCTCCTAAAATCGCTTTGAAAACGTTCCTGATCGCAACAACTTTTTTTTTTTTTTTGTCGAGGCGCTATTTTATTTTATTTTTTTTTATTTTTGTCTACCATGATACCCTATCAGCGCAAAAACTACCATAAACTAAAAAAAAAAAAATAGTGGGCATACAACGACAACGCACCCACTGGGACCGATTACGAGACGGAATGTCCAACGAGCCTGAATGTCCAACGAGACGAAAGATCCAATAATGGATATTCAGGCACGTTGGACATTCAGGCTCGTTGGACATTCCGTCTCGGTTGGATCTTTCGTCTCGATGGACATTCAGGCTCGTTGGACATTCCGTCTCGGTTGGATCTTTCGTCTCGATGGACATTCAGGCTCGTTGTATATTCCGTCTCGGTTGGATCTTTCGTCTCGATGGACATTCAGGCTCGTTGGACATTCCGTCTCGGTTGGATCTTTCGTCTCGATGGACATTCAGGCTCGTTGGACATTCCGTCTCGGTTGGATCTTCCGTCTCGATGGACATTCAGGCTCGTTGGACATTCCGTCTCGGTTGGATCTTTCGTCTCGATGGACATTCAGGCTCGTTGTATATTCCGTCTCGGTTGGATCTTTCGTCTCGATGGACATTCAGGCTCGTTGGACATTCCGTCTCGGTTGGATCTTTCGTCTCGATGGACATTCAGGCTCGTTGTATATTCCGTCTCGGTTGGATCTTTCGTCTCGATGGACATTCAGGCTCGTTGGACATTCCGTCTCGGTTGGATCTTTCGTCTCGATGGACATTCAGGCTCGTTGTATATTCCGTCTCGGTTGGATCTTTCGTCTCGATGGACATTCAGGCTCGTTGGACATTCCGTCTCGGTTGGATCTTTCGTCTCGATGGACATTCAGGCTCGTTGGACATTCCGTCTCGGTTGGATCTTCCGTCTCGATGGACATTCAGGCTCGTTGGACATTCCGTCTCGGTTGGATCTTTCGTCTCGATGGACATTCAGGCTCGTTGTATATTCCGTCTTGGTTGGATCTTTCGTCTCGATGGACATTCAGGCTCGTTGGACATTCCGTCTCGGTTGGATCTTTCGTCTCGATGGACATTCAGGCTCGTTGTATATTCCGTCTCGGTTGGATCTTTCGTCTCGATGGACATTCAGGCTCGTTGTATATTCCGTCTCGGTTGGATCTTTCGTCTCGATGGACATTCAGGCTCGTTGTATATTCCGTCTCGGTTGGATCTTTCGTCTCGATGGACATTCAGGCTCGTTGTATATTCCGTCTCGGTTGGATCTTTCGTCTCGATGGACATTCAGGCTCGTTGGACATTCCGTCTCGGTTGGATCTTTCGTCTCGATGGACATTCAGGCTCGTTGGACATTCCGTCTCGGTTGGATCTTCCGTCTCGATGGACATTCAGGCTCGTTGGACATTCCGTCTCGGTTGGATCTTTCGTCTCGATGGACATTCAGGCTCGTTGTATATTCCGTCTCGGTTGGATCTTTCGTCTCGATGGACATTCAGGCTCGTTGGACATTCCGTCTCGGTTGGATCTTTCGTCTCGATGGACATTCAGGCTCGTTGTATATTCCGTCTCGGTTGGATCTTTCGTCTCGATGGACATTCAGGCTCGTTGTATATTCCGTCTCGGTTGGATCTTTCGTCTCGATGGACATTCAGGCTCGTTGTATATTCCGTCTCGGTTGGATCTTTCGTCTGGATGGACATTCAGGCTCGTTGGACATTCCGTCTCGGTTGGATCTTTCGTCTCGATGGACATTCAGGCTCGTTGGACATTCCGTCTCGGTTGGATCTTCCGTCTCGATGGACATTCAGGCTCGTTGGACATTCCGTCTCGGTTGGATCTTTCGTCTCGATGGACATTCAGGCTCGTTGTATATTCCGTCTCGGTTGGATCTTTCGTCTCGATGGACATTCAGGCTCGTTGGACATTCCGTCTCGGTTGGATCTTTCGTCTCGATGGACATTCAGGCTCGTTGTATATTCCGTCTCGGTTGGATCTTTCGTCTCGATGGACATTCAGGCTCGTTGGACATTCCGTCTCGGTTGGATCTTTCGTCTCGATGGACATTCAGGCTCGTTGTATATTCCGTCTCGGTTGGATCTTTCGTCTCGATGGACATTCAGGCTCGTTGGACATTCCGTCTCGGTTGGATCTTTCGTCTCGATGGACATTCAGGCTCGTTGGACATTCCGTCTCGGTTGGATCTTTCGTCTCGATGGACATTCAGGCTCGTTGGACATTCCGTCTCGGTTGGATCTTTCGTCTCGATGGACATTCAGGCTCGTTGGACATTCCGTCTCGGTTGGATCTTTCGTCTCGATGGACATTCAGGCTCGTTGGACATTCCGTCTCGGTTGGATCTTTCGTCTCGATGGACATTCAGGCTCGTTGGACATTCCGTCTCGGTTGGATCTTTCGTCTCGATGGACATTCAGGCTCGTTGGACATTCCGTCTCGGTTGGATCTTTCGTCTCGATGGACATTCAGGCTCGTTGGACATTCCGTCTCGGTTGGATCTTTCGTCTCGATGGACATTCAGGCTCGTTGGACATTCCGTCTCGGTTGGATCTTTCGTCTCGATGGACATTCAGGCTCGTTGGACATTCCGTCTCGGTTGGATCTTTCGTCTCGATGGACATTCAGGCTCGTTGGACATTCCGTCTCGGTTGGATCTTTCGTCTCGATGGACATTCAGGCTCGTTGGACATTCCGTCTCGGTTGGATCTTTCGTCTCGATGGACATTCAGGCTCGTTGTATATTCCGTCTCGGTTGGATCTTTCGTCTCGATGGACATTCAGGCTCGTTGGACATTCCGTCTCGGTTGGATCTTTCGTCTCGATGGACATTCAGGCTCGTTGGACATTCCGTCTCGGTTGGATCTTTCGTCTCGTTGGACATTAAGGCACGTTGGACATTCCGTCTCGCCTGTCACGTGCTAGAATAATTTTCGTTCTTAAATGTACAATCTTGTGTGTACATTTAGTCCTCGTTCCTGCACGCATTGCTGCAGTTTCATCATACTAAAATGTCGTGCCACAAAAGCCGACGTTGACGGACCGACAAAGAAACAGAGCAGACACAAATATTACAATTTCATCTTTAGGAAGGCTTGATGGTTAGTTAGCTGAGTGCCGATGCGCAGCTAGGCTCGAATCGGTTAAAGGTATTGATTGTACGACGCCACACGCTCCTTTAATATTAAGAGTTCAAATGTTTGGAATGTTCCGATGACATAGGTCAGCCAATTGGAAATATATAATAGGGATGCAATGTCCGGGTGTTCTAGTGCATCGCAATTGGGGGACGTCTACGAAAGCCGCGCTTCAGATCCTAGGAATTTCTAGTTCAGTCCTCATTCCTGCCCATTTCGATTTATATAGATGAGCTACATATGGAGACCCACCCATTGTAAACACGTGACCGCCCGCCAGCACCACTGACTATACGCAGAGTCAATATTTAATTTTTTAAAAGGAGCTTTGGGAGCTGTGGGTGCGAGGCATCAAGAGTTTGCACAAGCGTATTTTCCCACTAATAAAAAATACAGATATCTTTTTTAAATATAAAATCTACATCTAACGCGCCTGTAAATGCATAGGGGTGGTGGTTGGTGTGACCTGACAATTCCTGAGTAAATGCAAAACAATTGTGGGAATTTGACAAATGTTTATTTTTCTTCGTTTATCTCTGGAACAGACAACTACTCACTGTACACTGCAGTCGTCAGTAGTTTACGTACGCTGCATTCCCTGCCAATAGGTTTGTATGTCAGTGAGTAGAGCGATAATACTAGTATCACGCAGTACCCAACTTTTTTTTTTTTTGCATGTGACTTGCATAGTGGTTTTCAGAAGCCCATGTAATTTAAGTGGCTTCTCGAAGCACTCCAAAGCTCGCCATTCTTTCGAGGTAGTTCATGACGTCTTGGTAGGTGGGAGCTTGACTGCTGATAAAGGACGCGAACGCATCTATCTCGGCGTGCAGCAGAAGATTCACACTCGGATGTACTAATAGCCTACATCATGTGTGAATATAACAATAGATCGTTCCACGTGGCTTTCTATTCTTGTAGGGGAAGCGTATTGCACCACGAATCCGGTCACTTCGTCGAAATTCCATTGGTCTCTGGACAACTGGAAGAAGGACAATTCGTCGAATAGGGCAACTCGCCCTAGTCGATTCGCAGAATGAAAAATAGGGCGAAAGTGCTCGTTTGTCGAACTGTTGAAAAGAGTTGATTAGGGTTGGGTGTGTAGATTGCCGGTGACAGTGGAGGTCAACAATGAGACCTTCTTTCCAAAAAAAGAGAGGATGACAAATGCAGCTCTCAGAATTGGCATGGGTCCGATAGTGAATCGTACTCGGGTTACTTAAGAGGGCGCGGTACCTCTATTTATTCGTCCGTTTCAGCCACCAGATGGCGCGTGGCTCGAAACGTGGTTGAACGCGCAACTTCTAGATGGCGCCAGTATCGAGGTGTGAAAAGGCCCGCGTTATCCGCTGCGTGAAATAGATCCCGAAATGTGCCGTGTTCTCCCGGCGGAGGAAGTTTCTGCATCCCTCGCGCGCGCTTGGTATGTACGCGCGGTGACCGAGTCCGGCCTCTGCGCTGTGTGATGCAGTGGGTGGCGCTCGTTTCTGTTCGGAGGTAGGAATAAAAATGCCGGTCCCCTTTTTTACGACGCTCGTTTCTATAGCTTGTTTTTCTTTTTTTTTTATCTCAAGTGACCTACAGTACCGCCTGTTCGAAATCGTCCTTTGCGGTGAGCGATTGAGAGTCAGGTTAGCATTTTATTTGGGTCAGCACTACACGTTTAATGGAGACCTCGGGCGGCGATGTAAATATGCATTGCTTCCCAAAGTGTGTCCAAGGTGCGCAATGACAATTGGAAAGGGTATTGAAGGCGCGCGACCGTCGGTTGGTAAAATACGTGCGTTAGATTGACTTATTCAGTCTAATCATTTTTGCCAACGTCTTTTATCTGTTTCGACAAATGACATGGTCGAGTCTATTGATAACCTTAGCTAGATTGGACGTACGGAGTGTCCGGGCTTTAAATAAATTTGCTTCGTTTATGTGAATGAATAACTGTTTTCTCTTTTCCGTGCTCGGTGCTATGCAAAAATCGCTGAGATGTTATGGTAGCTCAGTGTGGCGGCGTTTTGCACGCTGACTCGCTATTGCATTCGCTGTGCACAATATGTGTTCAGATGGAATGTGCCAAATCGTATTTCCGATCGATATGATAGATTTACTTTGCTACCGTGTTAATTATATTTTCCTGATTTAAACTGGTTCGTCCCTGATCTGAGCCTAAGTTTAAATTCGAAGGGCAGACAGACTTAGCGTCGTAACAGCCGTAATGCGCAGAAAGAAATTAGTACCATGAAAGAAAAACAAAAGGATACGAGGTGGCTCAGTGTTATAGAAGTAATGAGTGTGCAAAGGATGGGATACGGTCCATTCGTCACATGCACACTCGTCACAGGACGATTGGTCACAGGACGATTCGTCACACAGGAACATTCGTCATAGGATGACTCGTCACGCGGCCAACCGGTCTCACAATAGTTCGTCCCCCCAAAAATGTATTGTTCAATTTGGTTCGGGCGGACAAAGGCGAAGAATTTGTAAGGAACGTTTTAGCTTCTGATTCGGTCCCGAACATTGAATGTTGGTTGGGCCTCAGAAAGTCGGTCACCTCTTATCTTAGCATGTCTTTCGCTTCTCGAGGTCAAAGAATTTGTAACAGACGTTCTAGCTATCTGGGTCCGTCCTGAACGGTGAATGCGGAGGCCATAGAAGAGCGACTATTTTTGAACTACATTCAAAAGGATGGAGGTGATCGCAACAGAGAGAGCCATGATGCTGCACGAGGGGTACTCGTACACATTCGGCAGAAGGAATTCCGATACTTGTTGGTTTTGTCGAATAGGTGTATGCAAGGCAAAACTAAAAACTAATTTGGCTGCCAGTCGGATTATTGCTCGTTCAAGCCTGCAACTGAGATCAACCTGCTGAAGACCCGTAATATAATGAAAGGAAAAGCGGATGAGTATTGTAATATTAGTTTATATAACCATTGGTTTACGTGACAGTGGAAAATTGTGAAACTCCTCATCAGGGTATGTAGGCAGATGTTGAAATTTACAATTTACTATCGTCCCCTGCTCGATCCATGAGACCAGTTGCCCGCATGACGAGTCATCCTGTGACAAATGTTCCTATGTGACGAATCATCCTGTGACCAATCGTCCTGTGACGAATGCGCATGTGACGAGTCGTCCTCATCCCGCAAAGGATGCCATCGTACGTTTTTTTTTCTTTTTTTGTTTTTTTAACTCTCCGCATTGCTGGGAAACGCTCAAGGTACCAGCAAAGACAGCGAGCTGGCGTGAAATTTCCATCGAGCGGAAAACGAGTGTGACTTTTATTTCATCATGCGCTTTCATTTTGATATGGCTCAAAATGGGCGCGAAATAGTAACAGGTAAGGCAACAAAATTTAGATGTTAGGTCTGGAGCACCGCCATACTCAGCCGTGTTGGGGGCATCTCTCGCGAGTCAATACGGCAAAGGTATTGCGCGTCGAACTGTACGTGAGAGTTATCCATTTCAGCGAAACCTTGATTTCGCAAAACTATTGTGGCTCGAGTCGTGGCTTCCAGTACTTGAAAGCCACGAGCGAAGAAATAAATGACAGTTGATTTTGAAGGACAATCGCGACGTGGAAACCCATAAAAGAGAGTTCCAATAAGACGAGAGCTTCCCCTTCTCTTCAAGTGCGTGGGTTACGCTCTCAATCCTGCACCTGTGGTAACACCGCAGGCTCCTAAAATGGCTTTGAAAACGTTCCTGATCGCAACAACTTTTTTTTTTTTTTTTTGTCGAGGCGCTAGTTCATTTTTTTTTTACTTTTTGTCTACCTTGATACCCCATCAGCGCAAAAACTACCATAAACTAAAAAAAAAAAAAATAGTGGGCATACAACGACAACGCACCCACTGGGACCCGAGTCAAGGCAAGAACAACTAACTACTAAAAGGGGAAAAAAATCATGTTCGCATACACAGACAGAACGCCTCCATCGAAAGAAATGAATCATGCGCTTGTTCTGCCAGTCTCGTTGTGCGTCTGTCAAAAGCCACAAAGGAGGAAGACAATCAGCGCCTACACCACTCCCCTCCACTCCCCCCCCCCCCCCCCCCCCCCCCACCACCCCTAAAAAGAAGAAAAAAAAGGTTTCTTGGGCGCGCGCGCGGTCGCCCAAGCGATGACCTTGGAAGGGTATGCGATTGTAGCACGTTTGTCCCCCGGTTGTGCCCCTGTCTCAAATGCCACGGTCCGTTTCTCCCAAGTGCCCGTCTTATCTTCCCGAGTATCAACTCCGCAGTGATTCTGAATCATTCCGATGCTTTCCAACGTTGCAAAACTGTTAGACGAATATTTGCACAGAAGTATACTCTGTTCGCAGAACTATCTACGGCGCTAAAATTCAAAAGCGCCGAGTTGGATTGGGGAACTCGTGTAGGTTTAGCTCATCGTTGGAACATTCTTATTCGCTCGATGAACTCCACAAAACGTGTAAATATTAGAATGAACTTTCCAGAGAACGAGAGTTGTTGTCGGGGTTCCAGGCGACCGGACAGGTCGCAATTATTGGCTGATTAAAAATTTTATTTCATAATCACAATCGTATCATCAAGGGCACGCCATTTCCTCATCACTTCTTCTACGAAAAGAGTTGCTGTATTCGTAGCACACACAGACGGAAACGGTTGAGACTGCCCAAATAATATCTTCTTTTGGCAGGTACTGCGCAGTGATTACACACAATGCCTCTAACATAAACATGCTGCTCCACATGTCTATTCACAAGATGCAATACATCGTTCTCCCAACTTTGTTGAAATGGGCATGAAAGCGCGTAACCGTCACTTTTTTGAAGTTCTACTTAGAGGTGAAGTGTTTACCGTAAAAAGTCGTTAATTATTTATTTTTTTTCCGTTTACTACAAAGCTCGATTCCCTTAAATTTTTGTTTTTATATCGTCTCTACAGCGCTTTTACGTCGGTACTTTCGTGTTAGTGGACATCACATAATGTGCGAAAAAAACAACAAAAAAACGGTAGGATCGATGCTGCATAGCCTTTTTTTTTTTTTTCGTGGACATCAAGAAAAAAAAAAAAAGATAGTAGTTGTCTTCACTTCGCACTGCATGTTTTGGCACGGAAGTTCCTATTTGGTTATGATGTCTTTACTTTCTTAAAAATTAAATACAGTAATTTAAATTACCGAATTACAAAAACGTCGAAATTGTATAATTGTTTTTCGTTGGGACGCCATGACGACAGCGACACTCGTGTTCCCTCGTGGTTTTCGCCAGCATTTCTACGATGAATTGCCAGGATCGCGAGATGCAACAGCGTGACACTCCGTCTTCTGTGACGTCATTTGTTGCACTTCGGGACAACTTTTGATGTATGGCCAGCATAAGACGCTAACCACACCAGTCGGAGACGCGCTGCAGGTGCCATAGTACTGCTCGTAAAAGTAGCTGTCACGTGCTTTGCTCCGCGACTGAGGGTTGCCAAATTACGGTGAAACGGAGTATAGACAAAACAGACTGGACGACATTTACCGGGCATCTTTAGAGCTGCGAAGCTCAAAATCACGCGTACTCATAAGATTTTTTTTTTCTCGCGTGTTTGCGATTTTTATGATGTCCTGCAAGCAAGAAAAAAATATATATGGTGAAGTCACTCCGAGGGGGTAGCGATAACTGCGAGCCACGAACATGAAGGACTCGCTAACATCCGTCAGGAGTGTGAACGGTAAATCGTCACGCAAACATATTCTCACAAGCTGCAAATATTTATTTGGCTTAGCAAGTAGAATACTAGTATACTAACGACATGTGATTATTGTACACAAGATACCATTTCTCGGTTCTTCAAAACCATTTCCCAAGTCTGAACGGTCGCGCTACGGGCCGCGGCTAGCCGTGCCCTCGATAGACTACGGAGCTGCGTTGTGTCGTCTGCTACTGTACCGCCAACAGGAGAGCGATAGCTCTGTGTGTTCCACAGATGCGTGTTGCGGTATAACTCTGTACGTCTGTCCTAGAGGAAGACAAAGAGATAGGCTCTGTGACCCCCTCCTAAGCTAACAAAAACAAACAGAAGTATACTCGTTTGGACTGAAAGGTTTACAAAATAGTGACCAGACATTGGAAAAGCATATGTCGCAGAACTTGGTTTATGAAATGGCATCATTGTTTCGAGCAAGAAATCACCTGCTCACCACTGGGACGATGAAATCGTCACTATTTATTGCGTCAGGTATATTTGCGCTCATGAAGAAAAATCTGAACACATCCTTCTCCCAAAGTCCTATGTCGAATAATAAACACTTTTTTAAACATCTATGCACAAATAACTCATTTTTTTCTACACTTGTATATGCACGTTAATTGACGTCAAACCGCATTTTTGATTAGATCTTGATGTCTACACCAACTACATTCATATTTTTTAGGGCTTTATTGAACGATAACTTCAACTATAGTTAATGGAACACGATGGCTCGATCTCGACAAAAACCTCAACGTGCGAAGCTTCCACAGACGGTCGCTAGCGAGTATTCTCAATGTGAGACTTCAGAAGCTTTCGCTTGCCATAGGGAGCTTGCTTTCGACTACAGCACTGCACGGGCCCGGAAAGCGCTGCTGTGTGGAGAGGTTGACTTACAAGATGACGTGTTACGTGGTCACGTAAGATGGCGTCATTTCGTGCAGCGTGATCGCGTAAGATGACGTCATTTCGTGTAACGAGATCATGTAAGATGACGTGTTTGTGTCACGTCATCACGTAAGATGACGTCAGTTCGTATGAACTGACGTCATCTTACGACAACGCCAACAACATTAGTGCCGTCCGGAACCATTGACCTTAGAAACGCGCTTCTTCGCTTGAAGAGCTGATATGCGTTGATTGTTATTTGTTTCTTTTGCCTACTACAGACCATTCAAGAACTCGCCTTCTGGGTGCCACCAACTTCGTCTACTGGGCTGTGAAGCGCGTTCGAGCGTGCGCAATACCTCTCTAGGCCGAAAGATTGTACACTGAGTATGCGTTCACAGCTCAATGACTTTGGCATTTTTCGTCAGGATAGATGCTCCCACGAGAAGAGCGTAATGGATATGTGAATAGAATTGGAAATTTGAAATGTTCTTGTCCAATCGCATTTTTCTTTGGTTATCAACGCTTTTTAGCGTCATCACTAGACGTTCAACCCATAATACACTGGTGATTAAAAAATAAGCACCGAAAAACATGCACCGATTTTCGCTCAAAAATAAACACCGGAAAAAAACATACCGTAATCATTACCCATGTCACCTTTTTGGGTGATATGTGAATTTCCAGAAGAACAGCGAGTTATCACCCTCCCCTAGGAATACTTTGACTACAGAGCAGGCGACCCGTTTTTCCCCCGCGTTAGATTGTGGTGACCACGAACCGTACGGAGGTCACAGGACGTCCGTGAAAAATAAAAAGGAGGCAAACAACGATCTACTCTGTGCACGCTTCATCCCCAATTTCCACGACCCCAAGGCCGAAGGACGTTTGTGTGAAGGATAACGATAAAATAAAACTTTGCGTCAAAAAAAAAAAAAGCCCGTTTTTAAAAGAAAAAAAAAAGTAGAAACAAGCACAACGCGTTGACGGACCGCGAGGTGTTCCACAACCTCGCGGTCCGTCAACGCGTTGTGCTTGTTTCTACTTTTTTTTTTCCCGCTTGCCACAGGACGGTTGTCTTCGACCCATAGCTCCAAGGTGAATTTGCCACTTGCGAAAACACGGAGACCTACCCAGCGAGAACCAGGAAAGCAAGACACGCACACTGACGCCTCGGCGTGCAGAATGAAACAGGATACGGGCGCGGAACACGGCCGCGGAAGAACACCTCGCACAGTGCCGATCCGGCCGATCTCAGAACGGACGATTTCGCATTTCGTGGACAGCGAGCGCCACCGCACGGGAGAGAGAGGTACCTTAAAAACGACGAAAACAAGCACCGACACCTTGGTTCTTTATATTTGCTGTAGTTACGGAACAAATCGACTTACATGAATAATTTGAATATTATTCGATTCCGTAATAAATTTAGAAGACATTAAACGCAATTCTTCTTATGTTTGAATTTAGATAATTTTGTAAATTCGCTCCGAACGCAAGAGTGCCGAATTAGCCGATTTTGACCATTTTCATGATTTTTTTAAAGAATATAATTAAATTTATGACGAAACATCTGTTGCGTTTAGTGTCTCGATAATGACTCAATGTCTTTAAAGCCGAAATTTTCAAGGAGATCCGCGCAGCCGTTATTATGTGAGAATTTTTTTAATTTGGTGAAAAACCTCATGTATTCTCTATGGGGCTCTGAGGTGCGCCCCCTCTTAAAATGATAAAAGTCGGTTTCTTCGGGAATTTTTTCACTCGCAACTCTAGCATTATGGAATTTGGGAAGACCGAGCAAGGGGCTGACTTCCTGATACCGTGGTCATGTGTGCACTTGTAATGTGCGCATAAGAATAAATCACGGTCGCACTGTCGCAGCGGCTCTGTGACACAGTTAGAACCAGTTGAAATCCGATCGCAGCCTTCGTATGCTACCTGGGCGCGTATCGGTGCGATTGCTGCATGCCACGTGACCAGAAAAGGCAGAAACGACGGAAGCCAATCCTAAGTATTGTATTAATTTTTAATATTGCCTACTTGTTGCTTAATACATGGTTCACTGCGACAGCAATCGCTTTGGTGGCCGAAGCATGCGAAACTAATCGTCGCGATAAGCGTCAATGTGCCGAATCCTCCAGACAATCACCGGACAAAGGCTTACCACTTCACGACATCACCTGCACAAAAGCTTAATGCAAGGAACGTTGTATTCTATCACTGATTTTGATATGAGGATCTAATTCGTGTTTCTGGGGACCGAGAAGTCCAATCAGAAATGTCTAAAACTTTCACGTTCCTTGTGTCAAAAAGAAGAAAACAAAAACAACAATTTAGTGTAATTACACATACAACACCGACTTCACATAACAATAATGATAATACTAAAAACTCAATCAGGCGTTTTTCTCTCATGCGAGAAACATCATCTTTGCGGGACTAGGGACACGAATAAGAAAAATGCAGCAACTCGTACAATGCGGAAAAACTGTTGCTGAGGATAAGCACGATTAACGATTCTCGGAACTCCCTAGGATCCCACATTTGTTTCCGCTCTAGAGGAACGTCCCTTCTAAAATCAAACGCGTGACAGATTGTCAATGGTCAACGAGTTCGGTCCTCTATCTTGTAGCATGTGTGACCTTTTAAACGTCATTTTTTTTTAATTATAGAAATCATCTTTATATTTAGGTATATAAAATAACAGTAAATACATTGTTTTTGAAATTTTATGAACTCTACAAAATACACGAGCGTAATTTTAATTTCATTTTGGGGACTTCACAGAGGCAGCTTAAGGGGGACAAGCTCAGCGGCACACCATAACAGCCGTTCATCAAAACTCCCGGTACTGGAAAGCCTGGTGACGAAGCGACCACATATCGAAATGATCGCGTACCGATATCTTTGCACCGAAATGTCCGGTCCCCATTTCATCGAACGCACTTTTCACCGCCGCAACTATCAGTAATCCTACAATTCAAACAAAGAAATGTCTTCTAAATTCTTTGCAAGGTTCATTCTATATCCGTTGGATATTCAGACTCGTTGGACATTCAGGCTCGTTGTACATTCCGTCTCGGTTGGACCTTTCGTCTCGTTGGACATTCAGGCACGTTGGACATTCCGTCTCGATAGGACCTTTCGTCTCGTTGGACATTCAGGCTCGTTGGACATTCCGTCTCGATTGGATCTTTCGTCTCGTTGGACATTCAGGCACGTTGGACATTCCGTCTTGATTGGAACTTTCGTCTCGTTGTACATTCCGTCTCGCCTGTCACGTGACCGATTGGACATTCAGGCACGTTGGACATTCAGTCTCGTTGGACATTCAGGCCATAAGCGACTGGGACCCGAGTCAAGGCAAGAAGAACTAACTACTAAAAGGGGAAAAAAATCATGTTCGCATACACAGACAGAACGCCTCCATCGAAAGAAATGAATCATGCGCTTGTTCTGCCAGTCTCGTTGTGCGTCTGTCAAAAGCCACAAAGAAGGAAGACAATCAGCGCCTACACCACTCCCCTCCCCTCCCCTCCCCCCGCCCCCCCCCCCCCCCCCACCACCCCTAAAAAGAAGAAAAAAAAGGTTTTTTTTGGGCGCGCGCGCGGTCGTCCAAGCGATGACCTTGGAAGGGTATGCGATTGTAGCACGTTTGTCCCCCGGTTGTGCCCCTGTCTCAAATGCCACGGTCCGTTTCTCCCAAGTGCCCGTCTTATCTTCCCGAGTATCAACTCCGCAGTGATTCTGAATCATTCCGATGCTTTCCAACGTTGCAAAACTGTTAGACGAATATTTGCACAGAAGTATTCGCGACTCCAGCAAAACGGACGTCGCCAAGCGGGAAAACCGGGAACCAGCCGGTCCAGGGTCGCTCCGCGCCCCTCCGCGTCTCTGGTGGCTTTCGCGGACACGTGTTGCCGGCGCGGTGGCGAACAATGTAATTTGACGAAGGTCCAAAAATTTCTTAAGTTTGCCTGAGTGTTCATTAGTGTGGTGAAGCCTCAGATAGATTGCTTCCTTCCATCACGTGTTTGAAAGCCCGTTTACTCCACAGCACACGGTCGCGTGCTTTCGATTTCTTGGATGGGGAGGAATCACGGAAAAACGTTCCGATTTCTTGTCTGTTTTGAATCACATTCAAAGCGACGACTACTTGGTAACTGATAAGTAATTTCTTTATACGGATGTAGAACAGTGGACGTTGGACGACAGACGAGGTGTTTCACTGGGGGGAACTCCAATGTTGCACTCAAGTGAATGGGAAGGTTCGATAGCTGCTTTTCTTGAGTTTGGTTGTGCTCGATTAGCTTCAATTTTGAGCCACCGAGGCCGGCCGGTGCGTTGGCTATTCATTTTGGCTTCTTTTCGCCGAAAAAGCCTCTGGACCACTCTGAAGGAGTTGGGCTAATTTCGCAATTATTCAGGAAAACCTGCTCGCTGCATATGATTAATGAGCCAAATTATCTGCTTTCAAAAGGTGGGGGACGCGTCTCGCAAAGTTAGAAGCTGCCACGGCATTAGGATCTATCGCGCCTCCAATATTCATGTTACACCCCCGTCGAAGCCAGCAGTAATACACGTCTACATTGCTCAGGTTGACCGGCCACAAAAAATACTCACTTTATCCGTTCAGGATTCGAAGTCAAGTTCAATGCAGAGAGGTTCTGAGTGAATCTCCGATGAAGACTCTCCTCAGTTTGTCCGCATTCGTCTCCGTGCTACCGGCTAGAACCATTTGGCTAAGTTTAAGCATCGTATCTCTCTGTCTGTAAAATATACTTTTATTCAGCAGGTCACCTGATATCTAGTCAACCAGGTTCATATTTCAACCCGAAGAATATACTAATATCGCTTTACTGGGCCCCCCATAGTACGTAATATAATACATACCCCCTCGTCAAAATGACTTCTCGATTGCTACTAAAACCTGAATTGAAATACGAGTATCAGCTGCTTAGTGAAGCGCCAGCGGGTTAACACGCTCCTTGGTTCAAGAAGCGCTTGCTTAATTTTCGTAATTATCCTGCAGCCTGTGTTATCGACCTAGCAGACGACTGGAGCTGTTTCTTAAACCCGGATTCGCACAAGAGCTCGATTTCTCGGACAGATAAGTCGCATGGTCGAGGCATGCGAGTTAGCTAAAAATTACTCTGGGTGGAACAGTTCTGTAGCCATAGCCGCTTTCCTTAGATGATCAAACCTAATTAGAGTCTATTACCGTTTCTCCGGAGCCCATAGTTTCGGTTTTGAACGAAGTCTCCGAAACGAAAGTTTGACATGAAAAGAACAAAAAAACACCGGCAAAACAAAACTATGCTCGGCAAGTTTGTGTGCACCGGCTACACTTAACCGTCTCAGTTCAAATGCCTATAAAATTGGGCATTGAACATAAGAAAATTTGTTAAATTGAATGCGCCACCCGTTCAGGCGGCCCGGCCGAGCCGACGCGACCTGGACTCAGCCGCCATGTTTGTTTGGTGGTGGCGCCCCCTATAGGTCGCTGGAGTCGCGAATACACTGTTCGCAGAACTATCTACGGCGCTAAAATTCAAAAGCGCCGTGTTGGATTCGGGAACTCGTGTAAGTTTAGCTCATTGTTGGAACATTATTATTCGCTCGATGAACTCCACAAAACGTGTAAATATTAGAATGAACTTTCCAGAGAACGATAGTTGTTGTCGGGGTTCCAGGCGACCGGACAGGTCGCAATTATTGGCTGATTAAAAATTTTATTTCATAATCACAATCGTATCATCAAGGGCACGCCATTTCCTCATCACTTCTTCTACGAAAAAAGTTGCTGTATTCGTAGCACAGAGAGACGGAAACGGTTGAGACTGTGCCCAAATAATATCTTCTTTTGGCAGGTACTGCGCAGCGATTACACACAATGCCTCTAACGAATCCCGGAGAAAAGCTCACCGGAGAAAAGCTCACCGGGGAAAAGCTCACCGGAGATAAGCTCACCGGAGAAAAGCTCACCGCAAAACCGGCGGATGCGGAGAAAACCTCACCGGCCATTGAGCGTATGCGGAGAAAAGTTCACCGTTATTTTTTCTTCTTTTTATATGGAGGCTGTTGGATCCATGCGGTGACATATATCAATTTATTTTCATTAAAATTTGTCAGCTTCGTAAAAAAGAAAATGTCCTTTTTTGTAATATTTGTTAAGCTTATTGAGTATATTGCTCCCAAATTAATAATTGCGGGCGAGTGTTTTCTGTGGCTTTCTGTGGCAACGAAAGCCTAACTAAAAACTTTATGAACTTGAAGAACAGGAAAAGTTAAAAAAAACTCAATGATGACTGCCTAAAGGCTAAAAATCAAAGCTGTAAATGCCGAAACCCCAAAAGTGCATGCGCAACAACGCGGTGTCTGAAATTCTCTTTGAAGCTTTTGAGGATAAAACAGTCAATAGGATATCGAGGCTTCTCTCTTCCACGGACATGCACGTTTTTTTAGCCGTTCGTGCTGGTGTTTCCACACGTTCCCTTTGTGTGATAGTGCCCTTCTACGGTGAGCCACCCATGACCTTCAGAGCCGCACACTGGCACCGTTGTTACTCGTGAGCTATATACGAAGTAGTCTTCTGTAAGGTAGCGAATAGGGCGAGTTGGTAAACGTTATACATGATGAAAACCGCTCAAACGACGACGACGGAGTGAAGGCAACAAACACGACACGCAGAAGCTGTTCTCGCAACTAAAGTTTTGTTAGTGAAATTAACAGAAAGAAAACAGCGTAGCGGACTCAGATCACATTAACAAACACCTACTTATTTATTAGGCTCTACACAATATTTAGAGCTGAAACGGTTCACCACACCGCTATTCATATTAGCTCGCAAAAAACAAACCTCTTTATCTGACAGAGCCCTTGACGCCGCACCCTCTGCTGTCAATAAATTCTTGCCTTTTCTTACCGGTGTACGATGTTCTAATTTTATACTTGCGGCTTCGTTAATTTACAGAATGGGTGATTACTAATTTATGAGGAATTAGTAAATATGCCCAATAAACTTCAAGAATATTACAAATACAAGGACATATTTTAATAAAGGGACGAATGCGAATGGTGTTAAATTGCCACGTTTGACGCAGAATCAAGCTAAGCTCAAAAAATATCGGTGAGCTTTCCTCCGCATCCGCTGAAAGGCCGGTGAGCTTTTCTCCGCATCTGCCAGTTTTGCGGTGAGCTTTTCTCCGGTGAGCTTATCTCCGGTGAGCTTTTCTCCGGTGAGCTTTTCTCCGCCGCCCGCCTCTCACATAAACATGCTGCTCCACATGTCTATTCACAAGATGCAATACATCGTTCTCCCAACTTTGTTGAAATGAGCATGAAAGCGCGTAACCGTCACTTTTTTGAAGTTCTACTTAGAGGTGAAGTGTTTACCGTAAAAAGTCGTTAATTACTTATTTTTTTCCGTTCCACTACAAAGCTCGATTCCCTTAAATTTTTGTTTTTATATCGTCTCTACAGCGCTTTTACGTCGGTACTTTCGTGTTAGAGGACACCACATAATGTGCGGAAAAAAAACAAAAAAAAACGGTAGGATCCATGCTGCATAGCCTTTTTTTTTGTGGACATCAAGAAAAAAAAAAAAAGATAGTAGTTGTCTTCACTTCGCACTGCATGTTTTAGCACGGAAGTTCCTATTTATTTATGATGTCTTTATTTTCTTAAAAATTGTATACAGTAATTTAAATTACCGAATTACAAAAAACGTCGAAATTGTATAATTGCTTTTCGTTGGGACGCCATGACGACAGCGACACTCGTGTTCCCTCGTGGTTTTCGCCAGCATTTCTACGATGAATTGCCAGGATCGCGAGATGCAACAGCGTGACACTCCGTCTTCTGTGACGTCATTTGTTGCACTTCGGGACTACTTTTGATGTATGGCAAGCATAAGACGCTAAACACACTAGTCGGAGACGCGCTGCAGGTGCCATAGTACAGCTCCTAAAAGTAGCTGTCACGTGCTTTGCTCCGCGACTGTGATTCCCTCACAGCAGCTCTGACTGAGGGTTTCCAAATTACGGTGAAACGGAGTATAGACAAAACAGACCGGAAACGAGCTGCCAGCATACGATAGTCAAACTCCAACAAAAAGGATTAGTTCCTTCCCAAGCTGGACGACATTTACCGGGCATCTTTAGAGCTGCGAAGCTCAAAATCACGCGTACTCATAAGATTTTTTTTTCTCGCATGTTTGTGATTTTTACGATGTCCTGCAAGCAAGAAAAAAATATATATGGTGAAGTCACTCCGAGGGGGTACCGATAACTGCGAGCCACGAACATGAAGGATTCGCTAACATCCGTCAGGAGTGTGAACGGTAAATCGTCACGCAAACATATTCTCACAAGCTGCAAATATTTATTTGGCTTAGCAAGAAGAATATACTAACGACATGTGATTATCGTATACAAGATACCATTTCTCGGTTCTTCAAAACCATTTCCCTAGTCTGAACGGTCGCGCCACGGGCCGCGGCTAGCCGTGCCCTCGATAGACTACGGAGCTGCGTTGTGTCGTTTGCTACTGTACCGCCAACAGGAGAGCGATAGCTCTGTGTGCTCCACAGATGCGTGTTGCGGTATAACTCTGTACGTCTGTCCTAGAGGAAGACAAAAAGATAGGCTCTGCGACCCCCTCCTAAGCTAACAAAAACAAACAGAAGTATACACGTTTGGACTGAAAGGTTTACAAAATGGTGACCAGACATTGGAAAAGCATGTCACAGAACTTGGTTTATGAAATGGCATAATTGTTTCGAGCAAGAAATCACCTGCTCACCACTGGGACGATGAAATCGTCACTATTGATTGCGTCAGGTATATTTGCGCTCATGAAGAAAAATCTGAACACATCCTTCTCCCAAAGTCCTATGTCGAATAATAAACACTTTTTTAAACATCTATGCAAAAATAACTCATTTTTTTCTACACTTGTATATACACGTTAATTAAACGACGTCAAACCGCATTTTTGATTAGATCTTGATGTCTACACCAACTACATTCATATTTTTTAGGGCTTTATTGAACGATAACTTCAACTATAGTTAATGGAACACGATGGCTCGATCTCAACAAAAACCTCAACGTGCGAAGCTTCCACAGACGGTCGCTTGCGAGTATTCTCAATGTGAGACTTCAGAAGCTTTCGCTTGCCATAGGGAGCTTGCTGTCGACTACAGCACTGCACGGGCCCGGAAAGCGCGGAGCGCACTGCTGTGGGGAGAGGTTGACTTACAAGATGACGTGTTACATGGTCACGTAAGATGGCGTCATTTCGTGCAGCGTGATCACGTAAGATGACGTCATTTCGTGTAACGAGATCATGTAAGATGACGTGTTTGTGTCACGTGATCACGTAAGATGACGTCAGTTCGTATGAACTGACGTCATCTTACGACAACGCCAACATTAGTGCCGTCCGGAACCATTCACCTTAGAAACGCGCCTCTTCGCTTGAAGAGCTGATATGCGTTGATTGTTATTTGTTTCTTTTGCCTACTACAGACCATTCAAAAACTCGCCTTCTGGGTGCCACCAACTTCGTCTACTGGGCTGTGAAGCGCGTTCGAGCGTGCGCAATACCTCTCTAGGCGTACACTGAGTATGCGTTCACAGCTCAATGACTTCGGCATTTTTCGTCAGGATAGATGCTCCCACGAGAAGAGCGTAATGGATATGTGAATAGAATTAGAAATTTGAAATGTTCTTGTCCAATCGCATTTTTCTTTGGTTATCAACGCTTCTTAGCGTCATCACAAGACGTTCAACCCATAATACACTGGTGATTAAAAAATAAGCACCGAAAAACATGCACCGATTTTCGCTCAAAAATAAATACCGGAAAAAACATACCGTAATCATTACCCATGTCACCTTTTTGGGTGATATGTGAATTTCCAGAAGAACAGCGAGTTATCACCCTCCCCTAGGAATACCCTGACTACTGAGCAGGCGACCCGTTTTTCCCCGCGTTAGATTGCGGTGACCACGAACCGTACGGAGGTCACAGGACGTCCGTGAAAAATAAAAAGGAGGAAAACAACGATCTACTCTGTGCACGCTTCATCCCCGATTTCCACGACCCCAAGGCCGAAGGACGTTTGTGTGAAGGATAACAATAAAATAAAACTTTGCGTTAAAAAAAAAAAAGCCCGTTTTTAAAAGAAAAAAAAAAGTAGAAACAAGCACAACGCGTTGACGGACCGCGAGGTTGTGGAACACCTCGCGGTCCGCTTGCCACAGGATGGTTGTCTTCGACCCATAGCTCCAAGGTGAATTTGCCACTTGCGAAAACACGGAGACCTACCCAGCGAGAACCAGGAAAGCAAGACACGCACACTGACGTCTCGGCGTGCAGAATGAAACAGGATACGGGCGCGGAATACGGCCGCGGAAGAACGGGAGGCACTCACTTGATCGAATGACGTTTTAGCGAACGCCCACGTTTCACCGAATGACACTTTAGCGAATAGTCGGACGCCGCGAAGCGGCGTTTTCGGGTGGGCCAAATGAGTTCATATTTTTGTAATGAGTTGCCGCAGACTGTCGCCGCGAAGCGGCGTAAAGCGCAGCGCGACGGATGGGTTAACGCGCGCCCCCGTTATTCGCTAAAACGACCATTCGCTCAAATGTCACCGTTCGCTAAAATGTCATTCGCTCTTGTGATATGGACCCCGGAAGAACACCTCGCACAGTGCCGATCCGGCCGATCTCCGAACGGACGATTTCGCATTTCGTGGACAGCGAGCGCCACCGCACGGGAGAGAGAGGTACCTTAAAAACGACGAAAACAAGCACCGACACCTTGGTTCTTTATATTTGCTGTAGTTACGGAACAAATCGACTTACATGAATAATTTGAATATTATTCGATTCCGTAATAAATTTAGAAGACATTAAGCGCAATACGTCTTATGTTTGAATTTAGATAATTTTGTAAATTCGCTCAGAACGCAAGAGTGCCGAATTAGCCGATTTTGACCATTTTCATGATTTTTTAAAAAATATAATTAAATTTATGATGAAACATTTGTTGCGCTTAGTGTCTCGATAATGACTCAATGTCTTTAAAGCCGAAATTTTCAAGAAGATCCGCGCAGCCGTTATTATCTAAGAATTTTTTTAATTTGGTGAAAAACCTCATGTATTCTCTATGGGGCTCTGAGGTGCGCCCCCTCTTAAGAATGGAACCTTCGGCGACCTTCTTCCGAGTTTCAACACTGCGGAAACGAGTCAAGACGAGTCCGGGACCGTCGCCCGCTTGTCGGGGCCTGCGCGAAACGAGTCCCGACGAGTCCGGGACCGTCGCCTGCGTGACGGGGCCTGCGGCAACAAGTCTCAACGCGCCCGTGACGTTAACGGGACGTGTGTGTGTGTGTGTGGTGGTTGGTGCGCTCGGGAAAGGGAGAGAGGCATGGCCTAACTGCGGAGAACTTTGGCTACGTCGCACTGGACGGCGGACTTTGCTGCATCGCACTAGCTGCCCTGGCGGGGAGTGAGGGAGAAACGGACCCTATATAAAGCGGAGCGCGAAGCTGCTCCGTTGTTCTCTCGGATTTGACGACTGTATCGCTACCATGTAATTAAACCGTTCGTTACGTTACCAAGTCTCCCACCTCCACTGAACCCCTGGGTTCTTCACTTCGGGGATTGGACGTCGGCACGAGACAGGAAGCCTCCGGACGTGCGGCCTAAACCCCGCCTCGAACAACTGGTTGGCAGCGGTTGGGATCGGACCATGCGACATTGTGCTACATCTGTGGGTGAGCGTTTGGACTTTGCTTTGAGATTCGCCAGGCTTCAGATTATGGGTAATTAATTTTGAACTGCTGGGAATCCTTAGTGTTTGACTCGTGCGCTAGGTTTTTGTACAACCTCGCGACAAGTTTTAGAACAAAGCCAAAGCTAAAAAGCAGCGATCATGGATCTAATGAAGTTACTGAGAACAGATTTACTCTGTTTATGTGAAGAATTGGGTGTGGAGGTGGAGCAAAAGATGAAGAAATCTGAGATCAGTAAAGCAATTTCAGAGAGCGCGGAAGCAGAGGATATTAAAATTGCGTGGGAATTACTTCAGAACGCTAAAAGTGAGGCTGCAGCAAGAGAGAAACGAGCGCAGGCTGCAGCGAGAGAGGAACGAGCGCAGGCTGCAGCGGCAGAGGAACGAGCGCTAAAAAGGCTAGAGCTCGAAATTGAACAACAGCGATTAAACTCGCAGAACAGTCGAGTTGGGGCTCCTGTACGAGCAAGTGAGGACGAGTCGTATCAAATGAAGAAGCTCCTGCAGCCGTTTAAAGTTGGGGAAGACGTGGGCCTATTCTTAGTTAACTTTGAGAGGACATGTGAGAAGTTGAGCTTCGCCCCAGAAACGTGGCCGCAACGGCTTTTGACTTTGTTGCCCTGTGAGGCTGCAGAGGTTGTCGCGCGCCTTAGTACTAGAGACGCGGACGACTACGACAAGGTGAAGTCGAGCCTTTTGAAGCGGTATCGCCTTTCTGCCGAGGCGTTCCGTCAAAGGTTTAGAAACGCATCCAAAAAGAGCAGCGAGGGCTACTCGGAATTCGCGTACGCGCTTAAAACCAACTTGATAGAATGGTTGAAGAGCGAGGAAGTGTACGAAAGCCGCGACAAGGTAGTCGAGTGTGTGTGCCTCGAACAGTTCTTTCGTAGCATTCCGCAGTCAGTCAAGCTCTGGGTGCAGGATAGGGTGGGAGTCGACTCTGTCGAAAGGGCCGCTGAGCTAGCCGAAGAGTACGCGACGCGTAGAAAGCTGAGCGGAGGGGAAAGCGAACCAGGCCGGAGCGATCGCGCTGTGCGTAAGCCCTTCCAACACCAACAGGGAAACAGCTCGCGAGATAAAAAGTCCGAGAAGCCCGAAACAGAAAAAAAGGTCCCAGAAAAGAGCGGAGATCCCTCGAACGGAGATCCCTCGAACGGAGACGAGGCACGGAAAAGCCAAAAAGGGCAGTTCGAGGCAAGGAAGCCGTTCCTGTGCTACAACTGTCAGGAGCCGGGACACACAGCGGCCAGGTGTAACAAACCGCGGGTTGTGTTCTCGTACGTGAGCGGTAGTGACAGGGACCTGGAGCTTCTTCGTCCCTATCTTCACGAGCTCCAGGTAAACGGAGAGCCGTGCAGGGTGCTTCGTGACAGTGCAGCGACGATGGACGTTGTTCATCCGTCGTATGTAACGACATCCAACTTTACTGGAAAGGTAGTTTGGATCAAGCAGCTGCTCGAGAAGCACAGTGTCTGTCTGCCTATGGCGAGAGTAAGGATAACTGACCCGTTCGGAGAGCTAGTGACAGAGGCGGCTGTCTCGCAAACAGTCCCGTTGGAGTATTCCTATTTGTTTTCTAACCGGTCAGATTTCCTGCTGCGCGAAAGGGGTCAACAACTGGGAGGAGGACTCGTTCAGTCGTGTACGAGGTCCAAATCGCGTCAGCTCGCCCTTTTGTTGACGAGTGAGCCAGAGCGAAAGGCAGCTGACGGGGAGCAAGCACTCCCAGAGTTGGAGACAGAGAAACGGAATGAGGGGGTCCGGGTTGTAGAACAGCCCGACCTCGTAGCACTCGAAAGCGTACGCCGTCCCAACGTGCCGGCGAAAAAGGCGGAGGAAGACGGGATCATTAAAGGATCTCTCGTAGCTCCGGCGTCACGTAACTTTCGTCCTCTGTCACGAGTAAACAGAGTATCTCTGACAGTCGAGCAGAAGAGCGACCCTAGTGTGTCAGGGTTTCGCGGTACTGCTCAGGAGATTGCTAGGACCAATGTGACGGGGCATGAAAACGGCGGATTGTTTTATCGGCGCTATAAGGACCGCATTTTCACGTCTAGAAATCACGTGAAAATCGATCACTATGACTTCAGCGTAAGAAAGAGGAAAGGCAAATTTAACAGAAATGCCGATGGGTTGAGCAGATTTTTCTGATATCACCAAAACGAGTAGGGATGATCTCAGAGGTTTTCGTCATCCACGGGAATGAGGATCTAAGTGGGGGCACTTTGTTAAAACCCCAAAGTGACCTCACAAATTGCGAAGAATTTTTGTTTTTTGTATTTTGTTCATAGTGACCTCGTTGGAAAAATGAGTTTTGCTTTGGCGACAGCGGGTCTCGATACCCGAAATTGTCCTAAGGTTTTAAATTGCATTGTTTTGGCAAATTTTGGTAATCCGTAATCCAGTCTGGCGGGTCTCTGGCGGATTCCGAGCGTTTGACTGCGGTGTGGCGTGGTGTTGTGGGGGACGTTTCCGCTGATGCCTCCGTTGTGAGAGGTTTGGGAGTTTGCGAGTTTGCTTAGTGCTTGCAGCATCTTCTCAAGGCCTACTCCAAGCCCACCTCTTCAGGCCAGCGATAGTATCACCGGCCATTCGAGGTTTCCCTGGCCCCGGAGGGGCTGTTAAGAATGGAACCTTCGGCGACCTTCTTCCGAGTTTCAACACTGCGGAAACGAGTCAAGACGAGTCCGGGACCGTCGCCCGCTTGTCGGGGCCTGCGCGAAACGAGTCCCGACGAGTCCGGGACCGTCGCCTGCGTGACGGGGCCTGCGGCAACAAGTCTCAACGCGCCCGTGACGTTAACGGGACGTGTGTGTGTGCGTGGTGGTTGGTGCGCTCGGGAAAGGGGGGTCCATATCACAAGAGCGAATGACATTTTAGCGAACGGCGACATTTGAGCGAATGGTCGTTTTAGCGAATAACGGGGGCGCGCGTTAACCCATCCGTCGCGCTGCGTTTTACGCCGCTTCGCGGCGACAGTCTGCGGCAACTCATTACAAAAATATGAACTCACTTGGCCCGCTATTCACTAAAGTGTCATTCGATGAAACGTGGGCGTTCGCTAAAACGTCATTCGATCAAGTGAGTGCCTCCCCGGGAAAGGGAGAGAGGCATGGCCTAACTGCGGAGAACTTTGGCTACGTCGCACTGGACGGCGGACTTTGCTGCATCGCACTTGACGGCGGGTTGCTGATATGCGTTGATTGTTATTTGCTTCTTTTGCCTACTACAGACCATTCAAAAACTCGCCTTCTGGGTGCCACCAACTTCGTCTACTGGGCTGTGAAGCGCGTTCGAGCGTGCGCA
The DNA here is from genome assembly GCF_016920785.2 of Ixodes scapularis. Classification (NCBI taxonomy): domain Eukaryota; kingdom Metazoa; phylum Arthropoda; class Arachnida; order Ixodida; family Ixodidae; genus Ixodes; species Ixodes scapularis. Next base: position 27,095,143 of record NW_024609881.1, read on the forward strand.
ATACCTCTCTAGGCGTACACTGAGTATGCGTTCACAGCTCAATGACTTCGGCATTTTTCGTCAGGATAGATGCTCCCACGAGAAGAGCGTAATGGATATGTGAATAGAATTAGAAATTTGAAATGTTCTTGTCCAATCGCATTTTTCTTTGGTTATCAACGCTTCTTAGCGTCATCACAAGACGTTCAACCCATAATACACTGGTGATTAAAAAATAAGCACCGAAAAACATGCACCGATTTTCGCTCAAAAATAAACACCGGAAAAAAACATACCGTAATCATTACCCATGTCACCTTTTTGGGTGATATGTGAATTTCCAGAAGAACAGCGAGTTATCACCCTCCCCTAGGAATACCCTGACTACTGAGCAGGCGACCCGTTTTTCCCCGCGTTAGATTGCGGTGACCACGAACCGTACGGAGGTCACAGGACGTCCGTGAAAAATAAAAAGGAGGCAAACAACGATCTACTCTGTGCACGCTTCATCCCCGATTTCCACGACCCCAAGGCCGAAGGACGTTTGTGTGAAGGATAACAATAAAATAAAACTTTGCGTTAAAAAAAAAAAGCCCGTTTTTAAAAGAAAAAAAAAGTAGAAACAAGCACAACGCGTTGACGGACCGCGAGGTTGTGGAACACCTCGCGGTCCGCTTGCCACAGGATGGTTGTCTTCGACCCATAGCTCCAAGGTGAATTTGCCACTTGCGAAAACACGGAGACCTACCCAGCGAGAACCAGGAAAGCAAGACACGCACACTGACGTCTCGGCGTGCAGAATGAAACAGGATACGGGCGCGGAATACGGCCGCGGAAGAACGGGAGGCACTCACTTGATCGAATGACGTTTTAGCGAACGCCCACGTTTCACCGAATGACACTTTAGCGAATAGTCGGACGCCGCGAAGCGGCGTTTTCGGGTGGGCCAAATGAGTTCATATTTTTGTAATGAGTTGCCGCAGACTGTCGCCGCGAAGCGGCGTAAAGCGCAGCGCGACGGATGGGTTAACGCGCGCCCCCGTTATTCGCTAAAACGACCATTCGCTCAAATGTCACCGTTCGCTAAAATGTCATTCGCTCTTGTGATATGGACCCCGGAAGAACACCTCGCACAGTGCCGATCCGGCCGATCTCCGAACGGACGATTTCGCATTTCGTGGACAGCGAGCGCCACCGCACGGGAGAGAGAGGTACCTTAAAAACGACGAAAACAAGCACCGACACCTTGGTTCTTTATATTTGCTGTAGTTACGGAACAAATCGACTTACATGAATAATTTGAATATTATTCGATTCCGTAATAAATTTAGAAGACATTAAGCGCAATACGTCTTATGTTTGAATTTAGATAATTTTGTAAATTCGCTCAGAACGCAAGAGTGCCGAATTAGCCGATTTTGACCATTTTCATGATTTTTTAAAAAATATAATTAAATTTATGATGAAACATTTGTTGCGCTTAGTGTCTCGATAATGACTCAATGTCTTTAAAGCCGAAATTTTCAAGAAGATCCGCGCAGCCGTTATTATCTAAGAATTTTTTTAATTTGGTGAAAAACCTCATGTATTCTCTATGGGGCTCTGAGGTGCGCCCCCTCTTAAGAATGGAACCTTCGGCGACCTTCTTCCGAGTTTCAACACTGCGGAAACGAGTCAAGACGAGTCCGGGACCGTCGCCCGCTTGTCGGGGCCTGCGCGAAACGAGTCCCGACGAGTCCGGGACCGTCGCCTGCGTGACGGGGCCTGCGGCAACAAGTCTCAACGCGCCCGTGACGTTAACGGGACGTGTGTGTGTGTGTGTGGTGGTTGGTGCGCTCGGGAAAGGGAGAGAGGCATGGCCTAACTGCGGAGAACTTTGGCTACGTCGCACTGGACGGCGGACTTTGCTGCATCGCACTAGCTGCCCTGGCGGGGAGTGAGGGAGAAACGGACCCTATATAAAGCGGAGCGCGAAGCTGCTCCGTTGTTCTCTCGGATTTGACGACTGTATCGCTACCATGTAATTAAACCGTTCGTTACGTTACCAAGTCTCCCACCTCCACTGAACCCCTGGGTTCTTCACTTCGGGGATTGGACGTCGGCACGAGACAGGAAGCCTCCGGACGTGCGGCCTAAACCCCGCCTCGAACAACTGGTTGGCAGCGGTTGGGATCGGACCATGCGACATTGTGCTACATCTGTGGGTGAGCGTTTGGACTTTGCTTTGAGATTCGCCAGGCTTCAGATTATGGGTAATTAATTTTGAACTGCTGGGAATCCTTAGTGTTTGACTCGTGCGCTAGGTTTTTGTACAACCTCGCGACAAGTTTTAGAACAAAGCCAAAGCTAAAAAGCAGCGATCATGGATCTAATGAGGTTACTGAGAACAGATTTACTCTGTTTATGTGAAGAATTGGGTGTGGAGGTGGAGCAAAAGATGAAGAAATCTGAGATCAGTAAAGCAATTTCAGAGAGCGCGGAAGCAGAGGATATTAAAATTGCGTGGGAATTACTTCAGAACGCTAAAAGTGAGGCTGCAGCAAGAGAGAAACGAGCGCAGGCTGCAGCGAGAGAGGAACGAGCGCAGGCTGCAGCGGCAGAGGAACGAGCGCTAAAAAGGCTAGAGCTCGAAATTGAACAACAGCGATTAAACTCGCAGAACAGTAGAGTTGGGGCTCCTGTACGAGCAAGTGAGGACGAGTCGTATCAAATGAAGAAGCTCCTGCAGCCGTTTAAAGTTGGGGAAGACGTGGGCCTATTCTTAGTTAACTTTGAGAGGACATGTGAGAAGTTGAGCTTCGCCCCAGAAACGTGGCCGCAACGGCTTTTGACTTTGTTGCCCTGTGAGGCTGCAGAGGTTGTCGCGCGCCTTAGTACTAGAGACGCGGACGACTACGACAAGGTGAAGTCGAGCCTTTTGAAGCGGTATCGCCTTTCTGCCGAGGCGTTCCGTCAAAGGTTTAGAAACGCATCCAAAAAGAGCAGCGAGGGCTACTCGGAATTCGCGTACGCGCTTAAAACCAACTTGATAGAATGGTTGAAGAGCGAGGAAGTGTACGAAAGCCGCGACAAGGTAGTCGAGTGTGTGTGCCTCGAACAGTTCTTTCGTAGCATTCCGCAGTCAGTCAAGCTCTGGGTGCAGGATAGGGTGGGAGTCGACTCTGTCGAAAGGGCCGCTGAGCTAGCCGAAGAGTACGCGACGCGTAGAAAGCTGAGCGGAGGGGAAAGCGAACCAGGCCGGAGCGATCGCGCTGTGCGTAAGCCCTTCCAACACCAACAGGGAAACAGCTCGCGAGATAAAAAGTCCGAGAAGCCCGAAACAGAAAAAAAGGTCCCAGAAAAGAGCGGAGATCCCTCGAACGGAGATCCCTCGAACGGAGACGAGGCACGGAAAAGCCAAAAAGGGCAGTTCGAGGCAAGGAAGCCGTTCCTGTGCTACAACTGTCAGGAGCCGGGACACACAGCGGCCAGGTGTAACAAACCGCGGGTTGTGTTCTCGTACGTGAGCGGTAGTGACAGGGACCTGGAGCTTCTTCGTCCCTATCTTCACGAGCTCCAGGTAAACGGAGAGCCGTGCAGGGTGCTTCGTGACAGTGCAGCGACGATGGACGTTGTTCATCCGTCGTATGTAACGACATCCAACTTTACTGGAAAGGTAGTTTGGATCAAGCAGCTGCTCGAGAAGCACAGTGTCTGTCTGCCTATGGCGAGAGTAAGGATAACTGACCCGTTCGGAGAGCTAGTGACAGAGGCGGCTGTCTCGCAAACAGTCCCGTTGGAGTATTTCTATTTGTTTTCTAACCGGTCAGATTTCCTGCTGCGCGAAAGGGGTCAACAACTGGGAGGAGGACTCGTTCAGTCGTGTACGAGGTCCAAATCGCGTCAGCTCGCCCTTTTGTTGACGAGTGAGCCAGAGCGAAAGGCAGCTGACGGGGAGCAAGCACTCCCAGAGTTGGAGACAGAGAAACGGAATGAGGGGGTCCGGGTTGTAGAACAGCCCGACCTCGTAGCACTCGAAAGCGTACGCCGTCCCAACGTGCCGGCGAAAAAGGCGGAGGAAGACGGGATCATTAAAGGATCTCTCGTAGCTCCGGCGTCACGTAACTTTCGTCCTCTGTCACGAGTAAACAGAGTATCTCTGACAGTCGAGCAGAAGAGCGACCCTAGTGTGTCAGGGTTTCGCGGTACTGCTCAGGAGATTGCTAGGACCAATGTGACGGGGCATGAAAACGGCGGATTGTTTTATCGGCGCTATAAGGACCGCATTTTCACGTCTAGAAATCACGTGAAAATCGATCACTATGACTTCAGCGTAAGAAAGAGGAAAGGCAAATTTAACAGAAATGCCGATGGGTTGAGCAGATTTTTCTGATATCACCAAAACGAGTGGGAGGCACTCACTTGATCGAATGACGTTTTAGCGAACGCCCACGTTTCATCGAACGACACTTTAGCGAATAGTCGGACGCCGCGAAGCGGCGTTTTCGCGTGGGCCAAATGAGTTCATATTTTTGTAATGAGTTGCCGCAGACTGTCGCCGCGAAGCGGCGTAAAGCGCAGCGCGACGGATGGGTTAACGCGCGCCCCCGTTATTCGCTAAAACGACCATTCGCTCAAATGTCGCCGTTCGCTAAAATGTCATTCGCTCTTGTGATATGGACCCAAAACGAGTAGGGATGATCTCAGAGGTTTTCGTCATCCACGGGAATGAGGATCTAAGTGGGGGCACTTTGTTAAAACCCCAAAGTGACCTCACAAATTGCGAAGAATTTTTGTTTTTTGTATTTTGTTCATAGTGACCTCGTTGGAAAAATGAGTTTTGCTTTGGCGACAGCGGGTCTCGATACCCGAAATTGTCCTAAGGTTTTAAATTGCATTGTTTTGGCAAATTTTGGTAATCCGTAATCCAGTCTGGCGGGTCTCTGGCGGATTCCGAGCGTTTGACTGCGGTGTGGCGTGGTGTTGTGGGGGACGTTTCCGCTGATGCCTCCGTTGTGAGAGGTTTGGGAGTTTGCGAGTTTGCTTAGTGCTTGCAGCATCTTCTCAAGGCCTACTCCAAGCCCACCTCTTCAGGCCAGCGATAGTATCACCGGCCATTCGAGGTTTCCCTGGCCCCGGAGGGGCTGTTAAGAATGGAACCTTCGGCGACCTTCTTCCGAGTTTCAACACTGCGGAAACGAGTCAAGACGAGTCCGGGACCGTCGCCCGCTTGTCGGGGCCTGCGCGAAACGAGTCCCGACGAGTCCGGGACCGTCGCCTGCGTGACGGGGCCTGCGGCAACAAGTCTCAACGCGCCCGTGACGTTAACGGGACGTGTGTGTGTGCGTGGTGGTTGGTGCGCTCGGGAAAGGGGGGTCCATATCACAAGAGCGAATGACATTTTAGCGAACGGCGACATTTGAGCGAATGGTCATTTTAGCGAATAACGGGGGCGCGCGTTAACCCATCCGTCGCGCTGCGTTTTACGCCGCTTCGCGGCGACAGTCTGCGGCAACTCATTACAAAAATATGAACTCACTTGGCCCGCTATTCACTAAAGTGTCATTCGATGAAACGTGGGCGTTCGCTAAAACGTCATTCGATCAAGTGAGTGCCTCCCCGGGAAAGGGAGAGAGGCATGGCCTAACTGCGGAGAACTTTGGCTACGTCGCACTGGACGGCGGACTTTGCTGCATCGCACTTGACGGCGGGTTGCTGCATCGCACTGGCTGCCCTGGCGGGGAGTGAGGGAGAAACGGACCCTATATAAGGCGGAGCGCGAAGCTGCTCCGTTGTTCTCTCGGATTTGACGACTGTATCGCTACCATGTAACTAAACCGTTCGTTACGTTACCAAGTCTCCCACCTCCACTGAACCCCTGGGTTCTTCACTTCGGGGATTGGACGCTGTCACGAGACAGGAAGCCTCCGGACGTGCGGCCTAAACCCCGCCTCGAACAGAGCTAGCAACAGGATTTGGTTGCTCGAAAGAATGTTAACGTTTGCTCGTGCCACGCCCTCGCCACTTCACGCGAAAACCTCGAAAAATGGCGGAATGTCAGAAATGTATTGGAGATGATGAGTACAAGATACTCAGAAATGTATCTAAAATAGAGTGTTAAATACTCTCGATCAAAAATATTTGCAAGATACCAAGGTACTTCAAAAAGTATTTAAGATACAGTATTTTGAGTAAAGTATTTGGGGGAGGAAGTGGCCGAGTGGGCTAACGCGTCTCAGCTCGGAGCGTGGAGCGAAAGCTTGCGCTGGGAACCTCCTGGGTTCGAGTCCCCGCCACCCCCGCCCGTTTCGATCTGGATGAGTTTCGTACCGGCACGCGTTCGTGTGATCACTACTGCGTGATGCACGTTAAAAACCCCAGGTTAGCGGTTGTACCGCACTGGCCAAATTTCTCATCTACAGCTAAGAGACCGATTACCCGTTGAGGCGCATCTCCATCAAGGCTGTATAAACATAAAGAGCAAGCCAATTTTTTTTTTTATAAGTATTTGAGATAGGCACAAGTCTGGACTTTGGCGCCCCAACGCGAGAGAGATTGAATTCCGTTTGGCCGGCGTTATAGTCACGTGACAACACTGGACCTCGCAGTTCATTGACTGCTCGAGTTCGCGCGCGCGCCTCCATTAGATGTCCTCAAGGAGATTAAAAGGGTAGGGGGGCATGACGTTAGCCGTGTAGCGTCCCCAAGCCATGCTCCTTTGACGCCTTGCCTCTTTCTCATTTTCCTCCTTGCCCTCCTCACTTATCGGGCCAACGTGACCACAGAACGTGACCGTCCCGTGGTTGATGGTTGCGAGTAGCACGGAGCGTGGAGCTGGTGCGTTTCATCTAGCACTTATCGCAGCTAGAAACTGTGGCCCGCGCCCAGCCTACAGATTCTACGCCCGCTGCACTTCGTTATGCACCCTCAGCTATAAAGTAAATGCACTCTGTTTTTTACAGACCGTTACTATCTTTAAAGCGATAGTATTCAACGTGGAACGTCAGCGCTGTAACGATTGCCTGTCGGCGTGTTTTGGGTAATGCACCTTGCTTCTGCGTGCGTCAGCGGGGTGTATTCTTTTTATCTCCTGGCCACTAATTACTACACTAGCCAAAGCAAGAATAAATTATATACACACATGATTGCGTAATTATGTTGACCCGACAGGTTAGACCAATACTTAGGCACTTTTACAGCGATGATTTTTGCGACCGCCTGCAAATTTGATATCACACTACCATACGTTTGGATTTTTCTTTTCGTTGCGGCCGCTATAGAGGTCGTCTCGTGACAAACTGAACCAGCTCAATTTGACTTGAGGTTGGGAGATTTTTTATTGACGATGGGAAGTGCACGGAGCACAACACGCTCTACTTCGATGGGGTCCAGCCACCGCTGCTACCAACGGCCGAAATCCATCGTTTCCGCAATTCGGTGACCGTCGAAAATCGGAGAGAATCGTTGATCGATTCCTGTTATCGCAAAACTATGTGTCTGTAATACGCCAAGGGCTTATCGGTGAAAGGTAACCCCCGCTGAAAAAAAAGCCAGTCCGATTGCGGCAGTCGACCACGCTGCAAGCGCCCCTCCCGTAGCCGGAGGAAATCAGCGTCCCGGCGACGCCAGGCTTTCGTTTTCTCCGTTGCGGTTGCGGCGATTGCCCAGATCGTCCCGTGTACGAGCAGCGGTGTGTCGTCTGCTCGTGATCCGACTCAACCGCTTGCTTGCTTCACGTCTAGCCTTCGATCTGATAAAACCTACCGGAGGGATCGCGCGCAAGCCTGCAAGAAAGCCTTCTACAATCAACCATCCATCTCGCACGTGACATGTCACGCGCACCAACTGCCAGAGAGATCTATGGTCACGTTGGCCACAAACTCGTTTAAATTTTTTATGACTAGGCTTCACCAATATTGCAACATGCCCCCTCCTAAAGGGGTGTCCAAACAGGACACTACAAAACCCGCGACTCCGACAAATCGTGAAAATTGAAGCGGACGCTTCTATTTTTACGGTCTGTCGGAGTCGTGAAAATGTTTGCAGGAGTCGTGAAAATTTTTACGATCACGACTGCTCTCCTCCTCAGATTGACGTCACACGCCACCTGCGTCTGGCTCACCTCGCCAACGCCCTCGCGTACCGCCGTCGCCTCGGCTCGAAGGCCAAGGAGGTCCGGCTTTGGGTGGATTTGGGACATTCCTGCGTCGAAGGGTGCGTTTCGCCCGCCTCGGATCTGCTTTCTTTGTCGAGATTCACTTTCGTCGTGATGGCGTCCGATGCGGTTCCGTACTGTGAGCGGAGGCCTTGAGCAATTGACCGACAGCCAACAGACTGTGTGAGTGGCTCTCCGGACCCACGTGATAAGCAGAGCAAGGCCGCCGTGGAGGAAGCGAGGGGGAGATTTGACGGAGGGAAGTTTCCCCCCGGGAAGAATTGACGGAGGGAAATTTCCCTCCGACGGCCGGAAGCGGATCGCGGCAGAGCGCGGCACGATTTGCCGGAGTCGCGGGTTTTGTAGTGTCCTGTTTGGACACCCCTTAAAATGTATAGACCTTTTCATTTCAGTAGTTGCCTGACCGGCGGGTAGAGGGCGCTGGCGCATTCGGCGCCATTAGGTTGCTTCAATTTGGTCGGTTTCGGTTTCAACGTACACGCGATTGTGATGCTGTTTCATGCCACTTTCGATTTATTTTTGCGATACGATTTTTTTTTAATAGCCCACAGCGAATGAAACAATTGTATTGAGCCACTTGGCCAAACACGAAATGGTTTCGAGCCTAAATTGCGATCTTTTTTTTACTAACACTATGCGTCTGATTCCGTCCATCATTAATTTCGGCCAGGTTCGGCGGTGAAACAACTGCGCTGATGCACAGGGAAAAGTATCATTGTCCACGGCCGTACCCGCGAACACTAATTTCAAGAAAAAAAAAAAAAAACAAAGAGCAGGACAAGCTCCGCCTGCAGCGTGCGTCCGCTGCCTGCCACCGTGCTTTGGCTGTGCGTGCACCGAGCGGTACGGAAGTAGATAGCTCGCGCTCAAGTCATATATTGAAGTGATCATCTTATATTGCAACAGACTATATTGCATGAGTGCTTAGTGAAAAATCAGGTCGACAGCATGATTAACAATCTGCTGAATCACCAAGAACAGATGAACTGACGAGTTTACTGTTCGATGTTTGGTTTCCGTACACCAACCTTTTCTAACTTCGAGACTGGAAACGTCTTTTATAATGACTAGAAAAGTTTAATATAATCACGTAGATAATATAAAAAAGTGATAATGTCTCGGCCTGTTTTATTTGAAGAAATTAAGCGCTCGAAAGATATTTTGATAGACCAGCCTAGGCTGACTAGAAAATTTCTTTAACTAAAGTGCTCATTTACAGCATTTCAAAATATTGGCCTTATGAAATAAACGTTTTGTTATATGGACATTTACTTACGACGTTCTCAAGGTATCAGAATGGTAAGATAAGTGAATGCCAGACTTCAAATAAAGTCTGATATTCATCTTCCGCAAAATTTGCCGAATGAAATTGAAGAGTGCAAAAGAAATTATCTCCGATAAGTGTGGCTGATGTCGAACGCCAGGCGCCACTCTGTGTAGAAAGCTGTTCACTGATTTGAAACGATGCGCTTTGCACATTTTGACGTCGACATCTCCTGAAAGATAACTCCTTATTCGCCGTCGACAACCGGCTGCACTCGGGTGATTTTCATGCAGTAGGATTCTCTTCAGCGTCACATTTTATTAATCATAGGCACTATCAAGCTGTCTGTGGCAGTTCCTTACGCGGGGAGTTCAAATATTTGTGTTCAAATAAATTAATTGAAACTGCATGATTATATTAAAAATGACTTAAGCAACTGAATAACTATGGACATGGGACCAAGCACGATACACAATTCCGTGGAATTCATAAATAAACCGACAAAGCGAATCACACATGCGATTAAGAACGTAAAACAAATATAGGTGTGATATTGCGAACAAACATGTTGCCTAATGTTAAGGTACCATTATTTCTAGCATAGAAAATAATTCAAACTAAATGTTTGTTCCCGCGCCTTGTCCACTAGTTCCCCAGTGTAATCAAAAGAAACTGCTTTCGATATGTTGGAACTACCATGTTTTCAGGAAAAACACGTGGCTAATTACGCTGAGTGTTTTTGTTTTCTTCCTTGACACCAATGCGCACTCATATATATAAAAACATTGGGCTTCCTATTGTAAATGTTCCGCCCTTATTAGCAACGAAACCTCAGTTCTCACAAGTTATTGGTATTTGAACCCTCGAGGCTCTGTTCAAGTCATATATGTATTCAATGTGCGCAAGTGCTAACGCTGATTCCTGTTCCTATAAAACCTTTCACACGTATCCCGCACGCCGACGGTAAAAAATATTCAAAACGTGTTACAAAATCAACTACAAAAGTTGCGCGCATATTGATGTAATGCAATTGCATGGTAAGTATAAGTATCGGACGACACTTTACGGAGTAAGACAAGAGACGCGGTGCAACGTGACGAAAAACACGAATTCAACGCATCCGCCCGGGCGCGGACGGGAGAGCGGAGCAACAAGTTGAAGCAACCTAATGGCGGCCGCATCACGTGATTCCAAGATGGCCGCGCCCATGCGGCGGAGGGTGAAAAGGTCTATACACCTTTCCAAAAACCGCTCCTAGGCCGCCGCCATGTTGCTGATGCTGATGCGGTTGGTGCGACTCTCGCGCCCTCTATCAGCTAGAATTTTTCTGCCACTCTCTGGGACTGTGAAGACCCGCTCAGCGCGGTTCTCTACCTACGTTTTTGCGGTTTTGCATTCGACGTTTTCTCGCCCCTCTTGAAAGTTTCCACTTAATTTTTTTTATGCGTGCTACGTACCCTTTCTGTGTTATCTTCCATTATGAGAAATGAGGCTGGTAAGTGCCTGCCATTCAAGCTTTTCTGCTCGACATTCACGGGAAACGAGAGACGTCAAGGACGTCGAACGACCCTCGACGCGATTTTACGAACATTGTTCTCCCCCCTCCCAGAGATAATCCGCGTAAAATCCTCAGCCATCTCCAAAAACAGTTGTCCGGGTTAGGGTGAGAAACGGGTCAGTCACGTTTGTTTCTTTGCCTTGGTGCGGTAGTGAAAAAAGGAAGCTCTCCCCAAGACGTGCCCCAAAACGAAGTCATCCCGGATTCCGTCCGATCGTCAAGATGTGACCGTCGACTGTGACTGTGTTATTTGAGTTCTTTCTCAAATAAATTCGTTTCGGATAACGCTGCATCGTGTGGTACCATAGCCTATGGTGGTACGTACGAATGTTAACACTTCCTCCTGTCCATCGCTAAACACGTTATTTGTGAGCGTGAAAAATGCATCCCTTTCGGCCCTCTTTTGTTGCAATTTATTTTTGACAGCAAAGCCCTTTGTCGTTTCACATGCGGCGAATCCCGCGGTGCCGTCAAAACTTATCACAAAAAAAAAAATAACTAGAACTATTCATTCCAGTCGCATTCGTTCTGTCGCGCGTGTACCCAACAAAAATAGTTTAGATTTTTTTTTTACTTTTTTTGTTTTTTTTTAAATGTGGCACAATGCTTTCTCAATGTCCTCGGGAACATACATGTACCATGAAACACAAAATATAGCGGGAAAAGACGAGAATTTAACCGCCAGCAGCGTTTGAAACTGCAGCTACGCAGGCTGCGCCTATTGAAATCACAGTCCACTCGGTTAGGGTTAGGAGGGACGCCGGTGAGAGTCTAGCCTCAAACTCAGTGACTGGGCTCACAAACGGTTTGTTGCCCCTGGGGTCGAGGGTTTTTTGGAAAGGTGTATAATCTCCTTGGATTTCCTGCACTTTCGTCGTCTGCTTTTCGTCAGGTTCTTTCATTTCGGCTCCCATCTTTCGTATATATCAACGTCGAAACCGCACTCGCTGCCTGCATAGCAGGAGTTGATGATGACTTGGTGATCAGCGTGATTGTGATCATCCTAGCCTGCTCGGTGGTCTGCCACGTCGCCGCGCTCTGAAGGGAAAGAGGCGCAGGTTCTGGGTCCGGCCGAGTTGGCGCTACCGAAACACCGAGGGACATGTCAGTGCTTTGCTGCCCCGGCTGCGCGCCAGAGATGAAGACTACTTTCGAAAGTGCCACCAAACGAACACGACATCCGTCACAACGAAGGCGACATGCAACAAGCGCCAAGGAGAAACACCTGAGGCCAGATTCACGAAGAGCTTCTTAGTTTGCGACAACTTAGCTAAGAAGTTCGTAAGTTGGGAACATCGTAAGAAGAGGAGAAATTGGTATTCGTGAACGCGTTCTTTAGTGAGAGGAGGAAAGCGACGTTCTCGTAAGGAAAAACTAGAACTAACCGGTGCTGTTGTTATGGTGACGGCGTCTTCGGCAGCACGAGCAACCAGTCGGAGAGCTCGGCATGGTTCGGAGCCGTTCGGAGCATGTGCGGCCTTTCTGCCACCGCTTGTCTGGAGTTCGTGTCCGTGCAGTTATACAGTCGAACCCGGTTATATCACACCCGGGTATTTCGAATTATTGCTTATATCGAACTGTCCAAACATCCCCTTGAAAATCACATGTAAAAGTATAGGAGCGTTGTCTTTTTGTATCGAACTCCCATGGACTCCCATGGTGGGGACACTCGATATAGCGAACGATGCACGGCGGCCCTTCGCTTCACCCGCGGTCAGATTGCTCCCGCGGAGCAACATAGCTCGTGTTGCCGTGCTGGCAGACCGCCAAGCCAGCATACGCGCATAAGGGACCTTGTACGCGCGCACGAGGATACTCAACAAAAAAAGCAGTTAAAAAAAAAAAAAGTAAAGGATGGCAAAAGCAAATGGAAGGGCACCCGCGCGAACGCGCACCCGCGCGAACGCGCGCGTAGAGAGGGCAGAGAGTGCTCCCTTAGCCCCAAAATAAAATAAGCAAAAAAAAAAAAGTCTTCGTCAAGTCGAGTGTGTTGACAACGGTTGAGCAATCGCACTTTGAACCCTTATCTTTGTTTACCTTTTTCTTTTGCAATTCTTGCTTTGCGCGCGTTTTTTTTTCTTTTTCTTGCTGCCTGCATTTAGTGAGGTTTCTTTTGTGTCGCTTGCTTAACTTTATTCTATGAATCGAGCGTGTTTTGTTTGTTTTTATGCGGCTCGCTTTTTCCGTTCTTTTATTTTATTTTTAATTCGTGCTTTGTCGTCGGTGCTGTGCGGAGGTCGCGCGCGCGATCGCAAACACCGTCGCGTAAACGCGGCGGTGTTTGTGATCTTCACCAGCTGAGCTCTACTGTATTTAGCGGCTCTTAGTGGCTCTATTTGGTAAGGTGCCGTTTATCGCGGCCGTCGGTACTAGCAGAGACGCGCGGAAATTTCAAGTGGAGCTTAAGTTAACATATTTTTGTATATCAAATTATCGATATATCGAACTATTTTGCGATCCCCTTTGAATTCGATATATCCGGGTTCGACTTATGTCGACGCTAACACGATTTAAACACGCCCAAATGCCGAGGCCCGGATGCCTAACCACCTCCGTTGACTGCTACGAACTCGATCGCTACGAAGTCAACACAACTGTCATCGTTGGTAGAAGACGGCCCGTGTCAGTCGTTTGCAAAGCGACGTAGATGGAAACGAATTGCCGCGGCGTTTTTCGCGGCCTTGTAGATGCAGGAGCGAGTCGACGTTAAGAAAGATAGGTTTGAACTACGAGAGCCACGTAATACCTGTTCACACTCGGAGCGGAGGCGCGCGCGTTTGATCGAAGTGCTGGATTCGCGCTGTTGGACCGCGAATTGGTGAGCGCTTCGGGACCGATCCTTTACGATTGCAACTCGATGCTGGCGTGACACCCGGCAAAGAAAGGTTAGACCGGCATTGCGACCCACGAAATGTTACAGCGATCGACAGTGAGGTGCGGTCGTGTCAGAATACAAATGTAACAGGATACCTTACTGGGCTGGTTACAGAATACAAATGGCATACTAATAACAAAGTCTACATACCGTGTTGTGAAGATAATCCATACGGCGTTTATTTGAGCTTTTTATCACACAAAACGAAGCGTTCGTCACCGGTCCATCGGAAAACAAGGAGATGACAAAAGGAAGAGATTGACCTCTTAATCTAAAATTGAGGGCAGCGATTAAACTATAATACGGGAAGGGTTCACAAGGGTCGTGGGGGCATATTCCAGTCAGCACGCAAGCCGGTCGGGGGCAGACGGTCTTGGCCAAGGACCGTCGGAGCACCGCTGCGCCGCGTCGGAGTGCCTGCTAGGCCTATCTGCCGAGCTCACTTGGTGAATCGTGGCCGTTGGAGCTTTTCCCGGGTGTTTGTGGATCCAGCGTTCTTGTTCGTCGTGATCTGTTTCAAGTACTTTTTACTTTTTTTCTTGCTGCTTGAAGTCGGGACGCGTGAGAAGCGCACGTAGAAAAAGAAACGTCCGCTGGTCGTCGCGGCTAAGTAACTGAGCGACGCTGTCGGCCATGCTGCGTAAGACAGCTTCGGAGCTATCGTAGGATTCCGTCGTAACCTGCGCAAAACTTACAAAAATTTCGTTTCGTGAATACGAATTTGTTCTTAAGTTTTGTCTTGCGCACTATTTTGGCGTAAGATCGTTTCGTTGAATCTGGCCTCTGTTCTTCCAAATTCGACTCCGATAATTTCTCAGCGGTGTTTCTTAGCGTCCTTATCTAGGTAGTCTGGCTGCGTCTTGTCATATAAAGAGGGAAAGAGTCGCACAGTTTCAAAGAACCGCTCCGTTAGGGAAGACATCGTGGGAAATAGGGATCGCAGACGAAACGAAACAACGCTACGCTCCTTTTGCGCGTTGCCATCCCATCGCAACGTCACTATCTACGCCACCTCCCATTGGCTCCTTCTCCGGCGAGAAACGGCGAGCCCTCAACCGCGCACGGGCCGGTTGCCACGACGGCGCCGATCGGCGAGCTTAGTTTTTGCTCCCACGGTTAATGGGGTGGTTTGTTAACTTCGGGTAAAGGGTGCAAAGTAAACTTAATAGAACTTCCGCGATAACAAAAGGAATCAGATTCGGACCTTATAAACCAACCAACATAAATAGCAGTGTAGTCAAGCTGCAGCTAAAGCAGTAATTAAATTGAACTAACATAAACGCACGATCAGTATCCATACTAAGGTAATTAACAAAAAATGGAAAACGAACATTTCCAAAAAAAAACATGGGTGTTTATTGAAAGACAGATGCACACTAAGTAAAAAGAAATGGAAAACTGCAGGTCAGGAAATAAAACTGCACAAAATAATCAATCTTCAAAGTGGCTTGGATTCACGCCCTAATATTGACGATGGCTTAGTCACGTTGTTGGTTTTCAATTTGTTCTGCAAAGCAAAAAATATGACGAAACGATCATTCATATTGACTGAAGGCGCATGTCTTCGACTTTATAGACAGTTAAAACGCCACATTTTTTACCGTTGCCTTTTTTCTTCTTTTTTTTTTCTTTTTGTTACTTGATGCCTATGTTATACTTTATAAAAGTGAACGCTTTATACGAACCTTCGAAGATGTTATTTTACTGCGCGCACCAAACACGTATCTTTTTTTCGAGATTTACATCTGTCCTTCGCCCCTCTTGTTCCCCTTCTCTAGGGAATATTTCATTTATTAGGTCCAGCCGGCCTGCACTCTTGCATTAATTGCATTAATGTTATTTGTGCATTTGAAATGTCTTTGTAGGTTTTGCTTCTCCATATTAATAATAATAATAATAATAAACGCAGCATCATATTGCTGAAGAATACTTTTTTATTATTAACATACATGCACAGACAAATTATCAGTATCTCTTTAAGGCCCGTTCACACTCTTGCGACTGCTTGCGACCTCTTAAACCTGGGTTCCTTAAAACTTCTTAAACCAGAGAACACACTGGCGCCATCTATTGGGAAGCAGTGTAAACTCGGCGGTCCGGCATATTTTGTTTTTTATTTCTCGCGCAATATCCTTTCTTTTTTGGCTCGAAAAACTTTTGTCAATGTTATAAACGAGCCTTCTATGGATATTACGCACATTTGACCTCGGAAATCCCGCAAAACCTTCGCTTTTGTGAAATGCAGTTCTAGGGTCACCGCATAGATGGCGCCACAATGTCAGTGTGTTCCCTCATTCTAGAAACATTTAAGAAGTTGTAAGAGATCTCGTCTCACTCAGTCGTACTCGGTCGCAAGAGTGTGAACGGGCCTTTAGAGTGTTGTTTTGATACGAGCTAAATTCTCTTTAGATGTTCGTTGAACTAAAGGGTATTTTGGCGGCACGTACTTACCTACACTACGAAGGAGGATGCGAAAGTGTTTGAGCTTTTCTTCTGTTAAAAATAAAAGAATGTCAGAAGTAGTATTAAAATCGTGAACGTGTAACTATTTGATATTTTTATAAAGTCGCAATTTATTAGGGCTTTGTAATTATCGTGATAGGGTTTATTCTCGGTGTGCCAATTTGTTTATATAAAAAGATGGAACGAGTCTCAAATTCTCCTGAAGCCAGCACTCGATACACACAACAGACGCGGAATATGCAATGACAGATATATGAAAATTATACATGGCTTGCACGTGAAGTCAGTCGCCCCTTTTCCTGGTGGCGAGAGCGTCTCGTGAAGGCAGCGGAAGCTACCCTTTCACGCACCCTTTCCCCTCATTATGTCTGACCGAGTGACTTCAATGAAAGCTATGCATAACGAAGTAAACGTCTGTTTAATTTCACCGGTAATTGACTAATTTAAACTTTACCGAACTTCTTAGTAGATTAGGAGCAAATAGAAGGTTTAGCTAGTATGACGTCGCGTTCAGAGTAACTCTAGAATCTTCACGCATGAAACTAGACAGCGCCTGTTGTGCCCGTGCTTCAGTCAGACATATAAATTACGTTTTTTCGCCGAGAAACCACACCTTACATGTTTAATAGACGTTTAACATGAATAACTTACCCACGGTGTCTCTAACCATTTTCTGCCATACCGCGTCTGAAAAAAAAAATAATAAATTATGATAGAACAGTTTTGTTGATTTTAGTGCAAGAGTAAAGCGGTATTTTATTCAAATCCGGCACTGACTAAAGATAACTATGTGACTCGAATGACTATGTAGGCTACAAACCATGGAAGAATGAGTGTAACACAATCTCGAATACGAGTAGTAGAGTATTTTCTCAGCAGACCATATTGCCGCGCGCGCAGCTGGCCAAGTGGGCAGCGCGCGCGTGGCCTAAAGGTTATCGCGCGTGCTTTCCACGCTGAAAGCCAGGGTTCGATTCCTGGCCGCGGAGGCGCATTTTTGTTGACTCTGTAAAGTAATGTTCTGGTAAATTCGAGAACCATGTTGCTTGTTCGAGGTCAGAATGTTCTACGCGCCGAACCTTCAACGCCGAACGATCCAGAAACCCACGAGGGTACATAAGGGATTCCGCAAGGCGAACGGAGTCAGTTTTCGCACCAGCGTTCGACTCTGCTGCTACGCCGACTTCGACGCCCGCGACGCTCTATTATTATCTTTTGTACTCGTTTATTTTTGGCACAAGTTCGCCACATTTAACGTTTATTTCTTTCTGTTTATTTCCTGTTTTTTTTTTTGGTCACCACCCGTGACAATATTTCGTCCGTATCAATTATAAGGGAAGTGATAACGTTTCTGACTTTTCTTAAAACGGCACATATCGTGAGCCTGACGTTTATGTTCTGTGTCTTAACTTTAATTTTCAATTCGGTGATGTCATTCCAAAGGTACCGTTCGTTACGTATGGCTGTAACGAAAGTACAGAAAGCTAGCGGAATGTCTAACATATATCGCAGCGCTTCAAATCCTTCCTATTAAAAACAAAAACGTTGTTACAACTGTAATGAAGATAATATTTTAAGCTCTACAATTTCCTGATAAGAAAAAAGACGCACTCGTGCGCGTGGGCACAAACTCTCCGAAGGCTTAATGATTTCGTTGTGAGTTTAATAGCCTAAATTAGTTGTGTTTCGCTGTAAATTCAACGTATCGATCATGTACTGGAATTAGATTTATACAGATCATTATTAACTTAGAAATATATCGCGGCGTGTTAACAAGGCATAACAGTATCGTCATCGCAGCAAGAAACCGGACTCCCGGACATTTCAGCGTCAGCAGGGAATCTCAGCCTAATGTATAATTTCAAAAGCTCGAAATTTAAGAGAAACTAAAAAAAGAGAGACGGGGAATTCCCCCCCCCCCCCCCCCCCCCCCCAGTTTTTACGCACCGGAGGATTTCAGGACCTTCCTCAGATCCGCGTACTGCTCTTCAGTTGACACGAGGTTATCTGCAAGCAGACGACAATTATTAAGTTGTAAAAGTAAAACTATTTTTACCGTTGCATGACAGATGTCTGAGCAGCACTGCCCTGATGATGTAGCATTACCTAAGTGTTTGAAAACCTTGTAAAAGTCTGATAGTGTCTATCTCGCAGACAGTATATTCTAAGAGCGTAGCTCTATGGCCACCGGCAGTTTAAGAAGGGCTGGGCGTGGCCTATGATAAGCACGCACCTTGATTCGTTCTTCGGCGCTTTAATCAGCCGATGCCGCAATGCTTTTTGCCACGGAGAAATAATGAGATGCAAGGGAAGCTTTAGGCCTTTATATTATTAAGTGTAATGAGCTACAAAACGCAAAAGCAAGTGTTAAAGGCGTTTCACGTTTGCTAATGGTATTTTTATTATTATATGTCTAGTTTCAAAAAGAGTATTTTTAAACAAAACTCAACAGCTAGCGTACCACACTCTCTTTTTTTTCTGAAAATGAGCACCGTCATTTATTTAGTTGTCGAAGCGTATTTTATTGACGACGGACATTTTCTTACATTTCAGAATATTTCCGGCTTGTTTTGTACCTCCTGGTGTGCAACTTTGTATGAAGAATAACGCATGGTGTCCCCCTTTTTGTGCGCACGGACTACTTTGTATAAATCCCATTCCATAGACCATAAGCTCTAGACTATGGTTGATTATGGCAAAGGCCATTGAATGTCTTGGATAGCCACAGCACCCCAAGGGGTGCATAGAAGAGGCCTCACGTAAAGAGAGCGTGTATTCCATTGCCAAGTTGCCGAGAAAACATGGAAGTCCTGTGGCCATGACGTGACAATTGAACAGCTTGCTGCGAATCATGCCAGCATCATCTAGAATACTGAATAGTTTGAGCCTCCTTTATATTCCTTCAGTGCTTACAACATTTTATATGTATAACTTGATTTTGAACTGCCGGTATCGAGAGTATGCTGATGATATTGGTGATGTTGCAAAATACAATTAACCAATATTAGACTCGGAGCTTAGCTATCAGATTATATCAGTAGTAAATTAGATTAAACAAATAAAATATACAGAATGGAAAACACCGTGTAATTAATTTTTAACGATACAACGGGAAATTAACGAACATATTTTAGCCAGAAAAAAAAACTACTATCAGATGAACATTGCCGAAGTACGGGGCTCTCTTGGAAAATGATTGCAAAGCTTTTACATTACCTGGTAAAAGTAATAAATAATTGTAATAAACCATTGTGTGGTTGTAATTCTTATTGTAAAAAAAACACTTCCGAAGCAAAAATGGTGATAGAAGAACTGCATTAAATTACTGTTTAAAAGAAATTCACCGAAGTATGATACCTATTCAATCATTGTTCCTCTCGTGAAAATGGTTATCACGGTTTGGCCAATGAAAGGTAATTTGAGTTTAAATTTCTCGACTTACCCAACTGATGGACGCCGTCTGTCGGAACACGAAGGATCAATATCATTCATACGCAAAAGATGTAGGTGATATAAACAAAGTTAAAAGAAGTTACACTTGGTGAGTTGAGCGCGATGATGGAAAATGACACAGTAACGAAAGAAATACATTTTAAGGAACGACACAGACGACACTCTTTTCTTTATTTGCAACAAATCGTTTGCTGACTCGAAGCTAGTCGGTTGCAGCCCGACGGAAGTCCTTCAGATGGAATCGGGCTTCGGAGAGAAGGCGGAGTGCTGCTGCCTGCCGCCCCTTTTTGATACTGTTTAATAGAGCACTTCATGTGCGTTTTATGGGCTTACTGTTATTGTCAGGTTAGTCTTTGATGTTCTAAAATATAAATACTCCTCGGAACGGAAAGTATACTGTGCAGATAAGGCTTTTTCTTTCACCATTCACATTCACTATTCACCAACAAGCCTGCTCCATTGTATTTATTTCAGGAAACATGATGACATCGCTGAAAACAATCACCTTGAAAATGGCAAAAAGGAAGGAGTACCGACCCTCGCTACAATGTTAAAAAAGAAACCTTTCGTGTGACGGACCTGAATGCTCAGTCTGATGTCGTTGTGTATGGTTTATAAACGACGACTGAAAAAACCTGCTTTAAAAATAACTCATTTTAATACATCGTTTAGGAATAAGGACTCCAACAGAAATCAGCGAAAACTAGAACACGCGCGACGAACTGCTCGGTTTTGATCCGTTGGTTGCAATATGCTCAGCACCATTTGTTACAAGCAAAGAGGAATTTTCAGAATAGCCGGATCTCAGTCTTGAATTAATCGAAGCACGTTACGTGTTTGCCCCCTTCTTCGCCCGTCGTCTCTTTTTTTTTTTTTTTTCAAATATGTCGGATTAATCGCTTGATTTCCTACAGACCGCTTGTTTGTTTGTTTTTGTTTTTTTTTGTTTTTTTTTAATTACAACGTTTTCAAAAGATTGTAAAGTTTCTGATTCCACTCACAATAATTCTCTCGACTGCGAAATATCTGGTTGCCGATTTGATATGTAGACAGAGAAAATAGTCGAGATCAATTCATCCGGTGACAC
The DNA here is from genome assembly GCF_016920785.2 of Ixodes scapularis. NCBI lineage: Eukaryota > Metazoa > Arthropoda > Arachnida > Ixodida > Ixodidae > Ixodes > Ixodes scapularis. The sequence goes on from NW_024609881.1 coordinate 27,115,977, forward strand.
CTAAGATGCGTCTGATATTTTCAGGTGGATGATTTGGAATTTGTAAATATGTTAACTGATAATTACATGGTGATATATTTCTAATCATACGAAGAGTTACTGAGTATAGGAGAAGCAGAACATAAAAATTTCAAAGAAAATTCGTGAGACGAAGATTCTTGCGGTAGGCGCGGTATAAAATAAAACGTGACTTTATTTCTTCAACTTTTTGGAAAATTTTTTAGACATAGTGCCATGTGATTTACATGTAGTTGAATTTTAAGCTCGGGTTTATGAGTTATCATGTCCATGCAATTGAGTATAAAGTTACAGAGCGCTTTTACTTGCCTATATACTTGAGTATTGCTTCGAAGTGCGTCAGCTTGCTGGCTGTTGTGATTACGAAGATCAAATGGTGAATTTTCAACAGCGTAAGAATCATTTAAAACTATTAGTACTAACATTTATGTTCAAGACATATAGTTTTTTTGCATATATGCGAAATCCTTTTTTTTTTTTTAAGTACAGAGCTGCTACAACGCTCTGAAAACAAATATTTAAAATAAATATCTATAAATATATTAAAGATAGTCTCTGCAATTTCTGGCAAACTATCATGGATTTTGTGACTGGGTAAACAAAAAAATACACATAAAAGATTAGTTTCAAAGTTACAAAACCTATTATAATTGACAAAAGCTCTCAATCAAAACACACTATTCTAAATTTCAGCTTTCATATTTGAATTTAGGTTGACTTCTAATCATCACGCGCAATTAAAGCAGTTTTAGAAAACCGGGCCCAGTTACCACAATTCTCCAGCTCCGCTACTGGAACCAGATAATTCAATCAGGCGGTAAAAGAGGAGAACAATGTTTTCGCTATGATGTACTATCGGGGAAAAATGAAATGCGAACAGAGCAGCGCGTGGCTCGCGGTACAGGCTGCGCCGCCTGGAAGTGAGGGTGCGTGGCCTGCTTCGATGTGTTCACGCCCCTCGATTGGCGCTTCCCCAGCTTCGGCAGTGCGCCTCTCAGTGCGCTGAAAGCTGTCACCGCTAGCTTTGCCTGCTCGGCGAGTGCGGCGAGCTTCTTTGCACCGCACGCGCTGAGCCAGCAAAGATAGCGGTGATAGCTTTCAGCGCACTAAGAGGCGCACTGCTGAAGCTTGGGGAGAGCAGAGGGAGGGGCGTGAACACGTCGGAGTAGGCCACGCACCCTCGCTCCTAGGCTCACTTCCAGGCGGCGCAGCCTGTACCGCGAGCCACGCGCTCCTCTGTTCGCATTTCATTTTTCCCCGATAGTACAATTTGCCCTATCAAACATATTGACACGCAAAATTTTTAAATAAATTGTAGCAATAAAGTTGTGCGGAAGTGTTCACGCACAACGTTCCTACAACCGTTCTTGTAAAACGTTTTTCTCACCGACGCTTTCACCGATTTCCTTCAGTAGGTCAGAGCCTGTATCGTTCAACAAAAACAGCAGAATAAGTACCATTGTAGAAATCGCGAATGTGTTCAGCCTCGATGAACAGCAATCTCCGATCCAGTTCTAATAGTTTCTACATATTGATATACCTGCAACTTGAGCTAGTTTGCTGAGTTCCCTCAGCTGCAGGTCAGACTTGTCAGCAAAGTCTGAAAATGAGCGAATATATAAATTTCACATTCCAGTCATCAAATTCTAATGCAGTTATTTATAAAGAAGGGGGGAATAGACTCGGGGGGAAATGTTTAAGCATTTTATGCCTGATTGCCTGGGTACGTTAGTCAGGCCAAAAAATATTATATTTGTTCTGGCCCCTAAGTACTATAGTCAACATCCCAAGTTGCCTGATTGAATCTATTACATTCAACGATTTAGATTATTTATAGTATATAGAACCCTTCAGGCTTAATATGTATATCTATTCGTAAAAAAACGTGTCTTTCGAACCTTAGAATATTTCCCATATTGATTCTACAGGCATGTTAAACAGAAATAATAATCCATCCAAACGTGAAAAAAGATCGGGCGATATCACTGATAACTTAAATGGTAAATGCAAAGCCTATTCGCAGGAACGTTGAGACCATCTGAAAAATAGTTACGGAGGTAAGAGCTGTTCGGTCAAGGTTTTCAGTATTAGTTCTCGAAGGCTTAGCAGCCATCTATATAAAAGCATTCAGGCATCCTTGTTCAATACAACATTCTAGATTGCGCAATAAGGCATCTCTACACGACACTATGTCGTAATCCTCATCAACGCATTGTTCGCAGGGGCCTAGACCATTCTACTGAACCTAGTACTACAGGTTTAGGGATACAAATCGGGGTAACTAAAACAGAAGTCTCTAAATCTGCCTGATTGATTTGTATGGTACTTCGACAAGTACAAGTCACCGGAATTCTGACCAGTGAAAAGCCCGCGGTTGACTATCACAGACTTTTTAGTGTTGTGTTGTTTACCCGCAGTCTCTGGGTTTTTTCAACCATGCGCAATGTACACCAGCTCGTTTGCGCCCTTGCATTTCATCACAGACTGCTGTTTTATGAGGCTTTTAACACAAAGATAAAAAGGCCCACGAAAACATCTCTGATGTAACGTAAATATACCGTTCAACACTTTTTGCTTCTCGGCATCACCTGCTTCCACCCAACCTGTAACAAAGAAACATTCGAACAACATAAAAAATATTGCCGTGTACATTGCCGTTTATTCTCAGTACAGTGTTTGTCCTCTGGTGTTTTCAAGGCATGCGTCTTGTGCATTGTGCGTAATGCTTCGCTCTACAATGCAAAACCTACAAGCTGTGAAAGGATCATTTTGAGAAATGCATGACACTACGGCCACTGCCCTTGCCCAATGCATTTACGCCAGCCATTTCTAATATTAACCGTGCCTTGACTACTGAACACGCAAGAGAACAAACCGACTGGCGATGAAAGATATAAACTGCAGAATATTGGCAAGCTTTTGTGGCTGCATTTTGTGGCGAGATCACTTTAAAGGAATGCTGAACCGAAATCTGCATTCCCTAAAACACGCGGCAAAAGCGTGCAACGGGATGCTACAAACACCAAAACATCACTCATACAGCGATATCTCGAACGGATGACCGTATTTTTCAAAAAAAGAGGCGCATTTGGCAGGAATGTTGACGTCATGTTTCTCCGAGAAGGAGAGGGAACGGCCTCGCGTCTTTTCCGCCTCGCGGCCTTGAGGGGGCGAAGCGAAACGAGGAGGAAACTAGGTAGCTTGACGTCACGCGCCTCGTCAGCCTGGTTCAATCTCTACTTTTTTTTCCAAAATACGGCCGTCCATTTGAGATGTCGCCTTACTAGTAGTGTCGTAGGGATTGTAGCGTCCCGCCTACATCTCCAGCATTGTTTTTCTGAAATCCAAATTTGAGTTCACCATCCAACTCCCGCAAAACTATCAGCCAAAAGTTTTAATTTGTAATACAATTCAGGCACGTAGCCAGGGGGGGGGGGGGGGGGGGGTCCAAAGGCCCCGCCCTCCCCCCCTTCAAACCTTCCATTTTGCTGGGGCCTCCTCTCCCCTTCCCCCTCAAACAGCATTTTGTCATGGACGCCCCCCCCCCCCCCCCCAAAAAAAAAAAAAAAATTCTGGCTACATGTTTGATACAATTACATTATTATTTAATTTGTAATGGAATAACTGTATAGAAACAAAAACGACGCTAAAGTAGTAAAACAGGGAAGGTTATGATAATGTTCTATATTACGTAGCCGTTCATTCCTATATCGTACATAATGGCAATTATATTCGTGAATTCGAGAAGGCTTGGGATAAACGCCGACCTTAAATAATTAATACTATTTTTTTACGGACTGCAGCTCGCGTCCTCTAGTCGACTTCTGGCCGCTGGAAGAACCTCTCCAAGACTAGCGGAACCCTCTACCAACTGACGTTAGCCGTAAGGCGAGCGGACGAAAGTTAGCAGTAGCCACCAGTTCCGATCATGACTACCTTGCGGACTTCCACTAAAATCATTATATCTAGTTATGTTCTGTTATAAAATAAACTACCCAGCTCTCGAAATACCCAAATTTTAACAATTCGAGTACCTTAAAAAGACCCTAAAAAAAGTTTTCTTTATTTTTTTTTTTTTTACAGTTTGAAAAAACACATCAGTGTCAACAAAAAAATTACGCGATAAAAAAAGTTTAGAGCAATATTGACGGCGAGAGATTGATTTGAACTCTTGCACGCGAAGTCCATGACGTCACTGGTCATTCCGGAATGACCATTAAGATCGTGAGGGCGAAGCCGCTCCACTTCTCCTCCACGCGTCCGAAATGCGGAGAGAGAAAACAAGTGGAAAGGAGGGGACTGCCGACTAAATCGCGTCTCGCGCCGCCAATATTGCTGTAATCTTTGTTTTTCGCGTAAAATTTATTTTTAGCCAAACTGTTTTAACCAAACCGTTTAAAAAAAGCTTTTTTTTTCATTTCAGGGGCTTTTCAGTAGAAACTTGACAGCGACCTTTATCCCCCCTCAAAGCCCTATAATTAAATAAATTCAGCATATAAGGCGCAATCATTTAAATGTGTTTATAACATATTGCCGCGAGCGCAGCTGACCAAGAAGGCAACGCGCTCGTGGTCTAACGGTTATCGCGCGTGCTTTCCACGCTGAAAGCCAGGGTTCGATTCCTGGCCGAGGAGGCGCATTTTTGTTGACTCTGTAAAGTAATGTTCTGGTGAACTCGAGAACCGCCTTGGGCTGATTCGAGGTTAGAATGTTCTACGTGTCGAACCTTCTACGCCGAATGCTCGAGAAGCCCACGCGTGTACAAAAGCGGCTCCGCGTGGCAAGCCGGAGTAAGTCTCGCCCCAGCGGTCGACTCTGGTGTTACGCCGACTTCGACGCCCGCGACGCTCTGTTTTTTGTTTGTTTTCTTTTTTTTTTTTTTTTGTACCCTTTTATTTTTGGTACAAGTTCGCCACCATTAAACGTTTATTTCTTCCTGTTTATTTATTGTTTTTTGGTCACCACCCGTGACAATATTGAACCGCCGTTTCGGTAAGTGAGGAAGAACCTATATATTTCGAGGTGGAGAACTAAAATCAAAACGAAATAAATCATGATTTAGATCATGATTTAAATAATGATGTAAATCACTCCAGCTTTACTATGACAATTTTTCAGACCCTCTCACCGAAATAATTCCCATGTACTTTTTTTATGTTTTCTATCAATCGATGATTTGTGTGTGCACTTGTTTTGTATTTAAATAAAAAAAATATCATCAGACAAAAACAAAACAAAAAAATTATATCAGATTGAACACAAGCAACTTTTCTGGACAAATCAGGACATTTTTTTTTTTAATCTACTTTCCTGTTTGTTTGTCAGTTGCATATTGTCCTACTGCAAGCAAATCGAAATGCGAAACAAACCAAAACAACGAAATTAACGCCCTAAGGCAAGCAAATAAAAACGCGTGGGAAACAAATTAAATACAGCTTTCCACTAATTCAAATATAAGCTGATTTTGTTCATGTTTTGTAGGTTTGCATTTACAAAAAGTTGTTAGACTGTCCCTAACAAGTTTAAATGTACAGTAATAATTTCTTGCGTATTGTTTTCAGTAATATAACGGATCGAGAAATCAGTCGGCTTTGTTTAAACGTGAATTTGGCGATAAAGAATCACTTTTCCAAGCGACAGCTATTTAAATGAAATTAATTTTATTAAGGTCAAATCGATCTGATTCAAAGCAAATCAAGTAGATTCTCTCGAACTTATCTTCAGAATGATCAGGATTCTATATTCTATCAATTTAGCGGTGAAACTAATTTAGTGCATACGTCACTTGACATCACTTTCACCGCCAAAAGTAGCGGGGAAACTAATTTGTGTATAGGTCACGTGACGTGTTATCACGTGACTTCAAACTACCCGCGAAATTTTGAGGGGCAACCACATTTTTGTATACGTCAAGCGGGGCTTTGCAGAGATACTCCAAAAACTATTCGGGCATGCAAATACTGAGATACATGTGTTCTAAAGCCCAAAATATAGATACTGAAATACATTTGACTTTTATACAACGAGATATCCCTAAGATTCTTCCGCAGAAACAGCGCAAAAGTGTTCCGTAATGCAAATACTGATACGTATAGAAATACATTAGGTTCCCGAACGGTACTACGAGGAGTGGGCGTGGCGAATGTGAATGGTAATTTTGGTTTGCACTCTTCTTTTTGTGTCATTCTATGCACTTACCCTTACCTAGAACTTTTTATTTATAAAAAATGCCGCTGAAAAAAACTTTCAGCCTTTCCACTTTGGTGAAGCAAGACCAGCGAAGCTGTACTATGGTGGGAATGAAGTAAAAGCCGGCTGCAAGTCAGCAAGCCAGAGTGGAAAGGTTTAAAAGGTTACGGCCATCTATGAGCGATGGCGGCCACCACATAACTGACAAACCGGTTCTCTGGTTGCCGCCGTTGCTCATAGATGGCGGTAGCTGCCCATAGTTCTGTATCATGAGGTCATTTGGCGATGGACATGATCCTGGGGAAACTAGTCCTTAACAGCTCCGCTGTAAAAACATGGTAGCTTTGGTGAACCACATAGTTACTGAACGGTAAAGTTTGCGTGCCATGCTTGACGAAAGGCTTCTTCACGAAACGAACCCCGTTTTACCGAGAGGACGCACCTCAAACTGTCGTCTTATACGCTTTTGAGTCACCCCTTAATATGGGGACATTGGACAACAGAGCCGTACGTTTTCTCCACTTAAAGACCGACTTACGAAACCATTTTCCGCAGGGTAGGAAAGTTCTCCCCAGCGACCTTCGCTCCCTCCCCTCTCGCACTCCTTCCTCCTCCTCCCCTGAAAAGGGCGGGTACGGAAGCTAGTCTCCGTGGAAAGGAGAAGGGGTTTCCTCCTTTCTGGGTGGAAAGGAGGAAACCTCTTCTCCCGCGGAAAATGGTTTTGTAGGTCGGCCTTTAACTGCTTTGCAGTGTACGGTCTGCTAAATAGGAAAGAGTGGAGGGCTTTTGTGGGAGGAGCTCATTCTGTCATTCTTGCAAGTAACCTTCCTTAGACCACAGCTTTTTTTTTTTTTTAACGTTGGTGACTGTGATGGATCATGGGGTGGTTTCATGTTATATATTTTGAAGCACCTTACACCAAAGCGGATGTTTTTATCATTTAAATTCATCGTAATAACGGCAACAAGTGTGATGAAATACCTAAGTCTGACAAAGTATTGCGTAACAAGCGACACACTGTAAATGTATTTCACTACTGGGCTACACATTTTTCAAATGCATCCCGATACAGAGATAGAGATACTCGAAAGTATCTAAGATACTATCGCGATACATTTGTATGGTGATATTGCCCAGCCCTGACGTCAAGTAACGTCAGGTCACGTGACATTTATTTTTCTGTTAAATTTAGCGGGGAAACTAAAGTAATTTTTAGGTCCCGAGGTGTAAATTTCTCACCCTAAAATTAGGGGAAAATGCACGGACGAACGGACGAACAAAATAAACGGCGAGGCTACTCACCGAGCAGGCCGGCAATACCGAAAATGACAGCGAGCTTCATGGTTCTCAAGCGAGCTCCTGAAAAGATAAAAAGCAGGTCCTAATGCCGGCGCATATGTGATAATGCACAAATCAATTCCAAGGACGAGCTCAGCAAAGGCAATCACCTTAAGCTGATTATAATGGACGTTGTTGGGTGGGTTGGCGGCGAAAGTGTGAGGCTTTCGGGCATTGAACGCCGATTTTATACTCTCAACAGGACAAGGGGTCTTTGACCTTGGTTTCCTACAACGCTGTGGTTTGGCCTAACAAGTGACATGCGCAAGTTCTGTTTTGCACATATGTTTCTCTTTTTTTATTCTATCGTTGTTGTTTTTTCTAACACGGTAGTAGGGTGGCATGCTTATTTTTATCATACTATTTACTTATCAACATCTATTTATACCAGCTGTACAGCGTAGGGCCTTATAGCAGATTGCGATTGCGAGTGTCATTGAACCGCGGAACTCGGGTTTTTCTGACTGGGGTCCAATTAAGCCTTAAATGAGAAATAACAATTTATAAATATTGTTTGATCAATATATGGCGTGCACAGATGGTGGGTTGTTGCTTGAAGTTTAACGAGCCTCGTTGGTTTTCGTACCCTCTGTTTATTGTCAACGGCAACCCTCGGGCACTGCTTTTGTTCAGCCGCTATATGCCGAGGCGATGCTGGGGCCACTGAATTGTGCGTGGCGCGTGTCCTGCCGTTGTGCTCAGCCGCCTGCACTATTGTGTTGACTAATTTCGTTCCTGGGTTTCCGATTAAGGGGTTGAAAGTTTGTTTTAAAATTAAACGCATTGCAGTCGGTGTTCTTTAATTAGGGAGAAAAGCGAACACTTTAGAACCCCACGTTTATCTTCACTAATCGAAAGGTTGATTATTTAATTTTGGTTAATTATGTAGCAGATTAGTGTGTGTGTGCGTGTGGGGGGGGGGGGGGGGGGGGGTGTTACCCTGACGTACGCCGTGGCTGGTATTTTGTTCCCAGAAATAGTTTATTTATTTTTTCTCAACCACCTTAAAATCAAAGTTGTTGTTTTTTTTTTGCCATTGTTGGAATACTTGGTGTATATACACCCCAAAGATGTTGATTAGAGCCTATCTGTCTGGGATACCTCTCCTGGGTTTTACAACCGTTACATCAAATCTTGAAGATCACTCCATTGTCAAACTTAGTGTACGTGTATTGGTTTTTGTTGTTTTAATGCACTTACTAATTACTGTTTGTCATTAGTAAATTTGGTGGCATCTCGAAGATTTAACGAAAAAAATATTTCTGAAAAAACAGTTAGGGCGCAGGCGAGCTGGTTTAGGTTTACCATTTTTTAGACCACCTGAGACTGGGTGGAAGAAACACGACGATGTCTCAAAATTGAGACGTCGTCGTGTTTCTTCCACCCAGTCTCAGGTGGTTTAAAAAATGGCAAACAATATTTCTGATCTTATCAAATTGGAACAATCTTCTAAAAGATATTTTAAGAAAAAAAAATCCATAAACAAAACAAAAAAGACAAAATGATGAAACAAATAAAAAAGTAAATGCAAAACTAATAAATGAAAAATAATAAATATCAAATACAAATGTTTATCGAATAAAGGAAAGTGTGAACAAAACGAATTGTCTAGCAGAGCGTGGTTTTGATCCACGGACCTCTGGGTTATGGGCCCAGCACGCTCCCACTGCGCCACTCTGCTTCCTCTTTCGTAATTTATTCCAAAATAAGTAATGTGCCGTGTATTGTGTGCGTGCCGTGTATAGTGTGCGTGTTCGCCACGCGCAGCGAACACGACCTTTGGTCCAGGCAACGGCGCGCGGGCTGGTGCAACCGGAGACGCCGGCGAGGGAGAGCGAGCCCGGTAAAGAACGTGACGCCTGCGCGAAAGAACAGACTGGGCGCGGTCGCAGACCGAAGAAGACGTTGTCAACCGAATGTCATCTATCAGTTAAATAAATATATATCCTGCATTACCCTAAAATTACTGGTACACCACATAATGCATGTCAATTTAATTTATAATTTCGCAAAACAGGATTTTTGCAATGCACCACTCTTGCTGCGCCTGTGCTTCTTACTGTCTTACCGCCCAGCAAATATATTTTCTGAGCGGCATAGACAAACTTTTTTCGTAACGCAAGTTAGTTTTACTAAAACATTGTTATTATTTTTTACTACAAAATTAAGATCGGAAGCAAAAACGATTGCATCTCAATACACCGACCATTTTAAAGGGATACGGAATCGAAACTTGAAATATAGAGAAAACATCAAGAAATGAGTTCAATATGATCAGCTAAGCCTGTAATGAATAATCGCACGGTCGTATTTTGAGCAGATGGCTATACTTTATGCTCTAAATGCCGCGCTTTTGGCGAGCGCTTCAAAATCAGCCATGGAGGAGCGCGATGCATCTCGGGAGATCCGGCAGACGTCTTGACGTCATCATGCCTCGGACGACCAAGCGTACCGTAGTGAGGAGTTTTGCCACTTGGAGGCGTCAACGCGTTACAATCTCGCTTTGTCGAAGTACCCAAGGGCTGTAGATATCGCGGGGCCAGCACGCGCACCAAACCTGAGAACAACCGAAGCACGCGTTTGCACGTCGCGCGAGAGCTGAAACCAAGGTGGCTCACTTCGTTTTGGCTCTTTCCACCAAGACGCCTCGGTATTGCGTTCAGGCCTAGGCAATCTATACCAGTGAGCGGACATACCGCTGCGGCGCTGCTTTCAGAGGCATGTTGTCGTCACGACATTCCATTGAAGCTTCATAACCAACTACCAGGTGGTTTTTGATTATCGTTTAATTCACTTTAAAATATGTTTTCTTGCGTTTTCCAGCGCAATATTTATGTTTCTGTGGTTGTGCTGCTACCTGCGTCGTGTTGAAACAAAGAAATGAGCTCCAGAATTTGGTTTCCGTACCCCTTTAAACATCCAGGGCAGTGACCTAAATTACTTATGGTTATTATTTAACTATAGTTTAGCTCCACTATGTAGAATCAAGTGGTAACTGAATATAGCGGGGGTGGCCAGACAGACATATTGAAGGAGCCATAAAAGGAACCACTTTAAAGGGGCCCTGAAATCGTATTGAAGCGTCTACATTTTTTGCGGTTTCCACGTCTCTTGGAATTCGGGCAAGCCAGCGGGAACGGAGAGAGTAGCTAAATATCAGTGCGTCATATTTTAACCGGACGAGGCGGAAACCTCTACATAACTACATAATTTTTGCCCCGAAAAACAAAATAATTTTAAACACACCTCAGCTTTCGTTTGCAAGTATAAACCTAACCAGAGTGTACCATACTAAATTTTTAGGACTAACACTTGACCATCAGTTAACATGGCACCAACACGTAAAAGACACAACTAATAAGATATATCGAAATATACCAATTCTATATAAACTACAGCACATATTTGCCTTACGAACACTCGAAATGCTTTATCATAGCTTCAATCATACTCACATTTGGCACGGGTTATCCATTTATGGATTGTCATATAAAATAACACTAAAACCCATAGAAATTGCCCAGAACACGGCACTACGAGCAATGCTATTTGTTAATAGGCGCGAAAGTGCTCAATTCGCCTACCGCTTCTCAACATTTTAACAGTTAATCAATGCCTTGATTATCGTGTAGCATTATTAACATTTAAACATTCATCACCAATCAGATAACATGCTCTTCAAATAGTTTTACTCATCAAGATGTCATATATCCTCTGCGTTCACATTCCCAAGCGTCACTGTCTTTGCCATACATACGAACTAATTATGGTGCGCTCACCTTCATTTACATTGCTACTAAAACGTGGAACTCTCTACCACCCTGCCTAACTACATGTCATCATTCTATATCTTTAAACAAGCCATACGTGCACACATACTATCTGCGTGATTCATCAACAATTTCTATGCCCCCCCCCCCCCCCCCCCCCCCCGATTCATTCTTCTCTCCTAGGCACACCTTTCACACAATCACACACACACACAAACACACACTGATATTGCCCTTTTTTCTCGACTTTCTAGCTTTTCATCTCTCTCTTTTCACTTGGTTTAATATTTTGATTATGTACACACCACAATTGTGTTCCTTTTTTTTTTGTTTTTTTTATATATAATGGTGTTGACTTGATCGCTGACTAACCTTTTATTACCAAGGGGTCCCTTCAACAGTTTTCTTTTAAAAACTTTGGGACCCCCGTCTGAATAAGTGTAATTATCTAACATCTTGCGTACAAATAAAAACAGATTTTGACTTGACATCACTTGACCTACGGGGGCGACCCGCGGTGCCGAAAGCGCGCGATATGTGACGTCTTTGGTACTGGACTTGCCACTGGTCAGAGCCGCTGAAAGCTGCTTTTTAGTCGAAATACAAAATATAAGTGGCGCGAACAGTTTCAGTTATTTATAAAAGTAGTTTTTGTTCAGTATTTTAGATCAAAAAGAAAAAAACGTAGTTTATAAAGTATGGACACAAGAACTGACCCGTCGACATACCCGCCACCAGGCGGTGGAAAAAGCGGCGCATAGTAGAAGGGTGTACTGGGATCAGGCACCGACGAACGGCGACTGTAGAAAGGTCCCGGATGTACGCGGCGGCGCTGCGGTTGTATACGGCCTCGAGAATCTGACCGGTTCCGAGCGTTCCGAGGGCCTTCGGCGAGAAGGTTTTTCTCGCGGTTTGGCCGTATGGCGGTGTGGCAGCGCGAAGTGGCTCTCATTCGGAACTGATCTCCACCCCGTGTTTGATGTCATTTGTGGCCAGTGAAGTGTCATGCCGAATTAGTGTTGAATCGCGCAGCACATGCAATGCGAGCCGCCCTGGCTGTCCGCTTCATACAGTCTATCCAGAACATGCTTTAGTGGCGCCCTCTCAAGCCGTCGACATGGAGTGCGGCAGCCGTGAGCGCTCGCTCAGCTCACTACCCCTCATCTAGTTCACGCGTCCACTCAAGCAACCAAGGACGTCATGAAGGAAATTATTTTTTGCTTGTTTATTTAATTTTAATTTGTCTATAACTTTTACAATAAAGCGAAATTCGATAAAAGAAACGTTTTATTAAGTTACTACGTTCAGTACCCGTCTTATAAACCTTTTAAAAAGGTTTACAAGACGGGCACTTCCGTTTAGATTCATACCTTGACAAACAAAAGCTTCCCAATTCTTTTCATGGCCGCCGAAGTCTTTGTTCCTGCCTGTCTCGCCTACCTAGACTAATCGTCTCGCCGAAGTGATCAGTGTTCCGTGTTGACCCAGGTGCTTGAGTGAGACTTCCTGAAGTGAAGTAGTGTGTGTTTAGCAGCTGTCAGTGATAGGAAGCGACACGGGGTTTTGGCTTTCATAGCGCGGTTTGTTACTTTCGCTTTCCTCTATGCTTTTCTTTTTTTTTTTTTTTTTTTTTTTTTTGCTCGCGCGTGCAAATGCCGTTTTTAACAGGGTCCTGGGGCCTATGAATGCAAGTACTTTCGAAATAAACAACAGTTGCGAGTGCGCCTTGTGTCCTTCCACTTCTTTGTCCTTGTCTTTTTGGCGCTTTTAATTATTTAAAAAGCCTTTTGTTTGTTTGTTTGTTTGTTTGTTTTTTGTTTTGTTTTTTTTTGGGGGGGGGAGATGTCAGCTTCTTTAAAGCGGCACAGTTTCTCTGTGAACTGGTTCCAGATAAGTGATCGCGACAGCGAGTCTTCCAGCAGCCATGTCGCCCCGAAAGGAATGCTATTTGGCTGGAGGCAATCGGGCGTTTGCGTAGCAACAAACGTCCAGGTATGTTCTCGTCATTTCACTCCGGACGTTTTCGGACGTCCAAATTCTGCGCTAGCCGACGGCCTTTTTTTTTTTTTTTTTTTTTTTTTTTTTTTTTTCGGCTTTTGAATTATCTTACGTAAAGTTGTTTAAATTGAATGTGTACTGTTATCGTAAATCTCGGCTTGTGATTGCACCTTTGTAGATCATCTTATTCGTTTTGCTGGAGAGACACAAACGACGGGCATTACAAAATCGCTTGCATATTCCGCACTCCCCAGTCACCTTGTGAAAAGCGCGGAACTCGGAGTCCACACCGTGCTGGCTTCCCAGTCTTTTACCTGCTTTAGAGCAGTTTGTACCTGCTAGTAGGTATGCCTACTGAAACTGCAACTTGAAGCGAGGGGCAGTGCCAGAGAGAAAAGAGGCAAAGTTGGGAAAGCGTGCTCGCCCTCCGGAATTTCTGAACGCTCTAGTGATTGTACCATAATAAATGCACCAACGCCTCTTCCCAATATAAAAAAGCACTATATTCATTACGTAAAAAATGGTCTCGGTTCACGCATCTGTGGCCAGGTACGAAATCTTGCCCAAATTTATTCACACCGCAGGATCAGTGCAAGTAACTCGCACGAGATTTACAGAAAATATCGGTGGCGACTTGCTTCCCTGAAATTCGGTATAACCGGTCGTTTTCAGGACCGAATCATCACTCGAGCGGTGTGCGTCGTTGTGGAAACACGTCGCTGTGCAACCGCAGTCCAACAACACGAAGCATAAAAACGGCAGATTTAGGACAACAATCCGGAGTCCATTATTAAAACGACGTAATTTTGTTGAAAACGCCCGCAGCTTTATACTCACGGTATACGCCTCGCAAGTGGGCTCATTTTCGTCTTCTGCGCATAAGAAAGGAAGTAGCGGTGACGTCAGAACGCCGAACTCTGATTGGCTGATCGCGACCCCCTATCTCAGCGTCGTCTGCTCCTTTGCAACGTCGTCTGCTAGCAACGTCGTCTGCGTCTGTCTTACCTTTCCTGCGACTTTCGGAGCGAACTTGACCTCGCCTTTAAGAGAGGGCAGACGAAACAACTCGAGCGGTACGTTGTGTTTGTCTAACAACTAGCAGACGCGCATCAAGGAGGGAAGTCAAAGGACTCCCTGGCGAGATGTCCCGGGGCGCTGAGGTTTTTTTGCTTAGAACCGAGGCAAGTTCCCTCCCAAATACTTTTTCCCTCCATTCGTGTGCGGCGAGACCCCTCACCCTTTAACGGCGTCGGCGGGTTGGCGCAGTTAACGTCGTCTGCTTTACGTCTGCTAGTCAAAGCGGTCAAAGCGATGGCTGCTTTACCTTTGCTGCGTCTGTCGGAGATTCACCGCTTTTTTATCGGCGAGAGTCACCGTTGCCTCGGGAAACAAGGAGATAACAAGAGGAAGAAATTGACATTTTAATCTAAAACTGAGGTCAGCAATCAAAATATTATACGGGAAGGGTTCACAAGGGTCGCGCGGGCATATTCCACTCAGCACGCCAGCCGGTCGTGGGCAGACGGTCGCCGAGTCGCGGAGAGCCTGCTAGGCCTAACTGCCCAGCTCGTTTGGTCGCGTTCGGTGGGATCGTGGCCGTGGGAGCTTTTCCCGGGTGTTTGTGGATCCAGCGTTCTTGTTCGTCGTGGTCTTTTTCAAGTACTTTTTACTTTTTTCTTGCTGCTTGAAGTCGGGACGCGTCAGAACCGCACGTAAAAAAATAAACTTCCGTGGGTCGTCGCGACCGCGACGTTGTCGGCCATGCTGATTTGATCGTAAGAAGTGCGTAAGACAGCTTCGGAGCTGTCGTAGGATTTTGTCGTAACCTGCGCAAAACTTACGAAAATTTCGTTTCGTGAATACGAATTTGTTCTTAAGTTTTGTCTTACGCACATTTTTGGCGTAAGATCGTTTCGTGAATCTGGCCTCTGCACTTCCGAAAGTCGCAGGAAAGGTAAGGCAGACGCAGACGACGTTGCGAGCAGACGACGTTGCAAAGGAGCAGACGACGCTCAGATAGGGGGGCGCGATCAGCCAATCAGGGCTCGGCGTTCTGACGTCACCGCTACCCCCTGCGCGAGAAGCAGACGAACTTGCCCTCCGCATACGTAGGGAATCTTCCACATATTGAAACGGAACAAAGGAAGATTTAAGCGCAAAACACATGTACGACGAAACCGTCCGATCGGGCAATACGACGGTCGGGGGCGAGGGTTTTCAACGCTCTCCGGTGCTACGAAAAATCCTCGCTCCCGAAGGTCATTCCGGCAGTTCGCACGTTGGATCGGACGGTTTTGTCGTACATGTGTTTCGCGCCTTACTTTTAAAGACGTTCGCTGTGTCCTTCCAGACCAGCTGGACCGCATAAGCTGACGACGACGGGACTGAACCCGTTGAACCTCAACCCCACAACAACCGATCTGAGCTCCGTGTTAGTGTGAGTTTCTACTTCCAAGCACCGCACCACACCACAAACGTTTCAGTTCTTTGTCACATCGCCGAGTTGCACCAAACAGAACGAGATCGCCGAAGTGAACGCTGCGCTGTCGTGAACGTTGGCTTGTGGTTGCGCATTCATGGGCTCTGTGATTCCCTTCGCTATCAAAGCACACACGACGATTACGGATGATACTTTCCTTCTTTCGGAGACATCACGGGGGCTGGCAACAGAAAGAATCACAGAACGGAGCTTCTCGAGTGCCGTCAAACCGAAACAATACCGGCGCCATGTTGAACGTGCGTTGTTGTCAGATTTTCTCCGACCAAACAAAAACAAAGAAAAAAAAACGGCTTTAGGTTCCAGCGTGCATCGGCGGCAGCTTTCCCCCCTATTCCTGCCCTCCCTTCCCCCCAACGAGGTTGCTTCCCCCGCACAACTTGGATTGACTTGGCTGCGCACAACTCCGCAGCCAAGTCAATCCAAGAGCAAATCCAAGGGTGAGGTGCGGGGCGTACTACTACTACTACGCGCTGGTCGAAAGAGCGGGAGTTTCAAATCTGGAGAGATGCTGACTCCGACTAAATTACGTCCTGTGGCGTAAATATTTCTAATATACATATGTATATTTCACGGAAGATTTGTTCTCTGACATGGCTTGTCCCAATTACGCTGAACGCTCTAGTGATTGTACCATAATAAATGCACTAACGCCTCTTCCCAATATAAAAAAGCACTATGTTCATTACGTAAAAAATGGTCTCAGTTCATCTGTGGGCAGGTACGAAATCTTGCCCAAATTTATTCCCACCGCATGATGAGCGCAAGTAACTCGCACGAGATTTACAGAAAATATCGGTGGCGACTTGCTTCCCTGAAATTCGGTATAACCGGTCGTTTGCAGGACCGAATCATCACTCGAGCGGTGTGCGTCGTTGTGGAAACACGTCGCTGTGCAACCGCAGTCCAACAACACGAAGCATAAAAACGGCAGATTTAAGACAACAATTCGGAGTCCATTGTTCAATTAAAACGACGTAATTTTGTTGAAAACGCCCGCAGCTTTTTACTCACGGTATGCGTCGGGAAACTTCCACATCTTGAAACAGAACGAGGCAGATTTACTTTTAAAAACGCTCGCTGCGTCCTCCCGGACCAGTTTGACTGGATCACCTGACGACGACGGGACTGAGCTGGTTGAGCTGGAACACACACCACGAAGGTTCCAGCTCTTTGTCGCATCGCCGTGTTGCACCAAACAGAACGAGATCGCCGAAACCAACGCAGCGCTGTCGTGAACATTGGCTTGTGGTTGCGCACTCGTGGATTCTGTGACTCCCTTCGCTTTCAAAGCACGCACGACGATTACGAATGATACTTTCCATCTTCCGGGAACATCACAGGGGCACTTCTCCGGTCACGTCTCCGCTACATGTGCTCGCAAACCGCGTCAAACCAAAACAATACCGCCGCCGTGAGTTGTTTCCAGATCTTGCCGGAAGTTCAGACGCTGCGTCGTTCAACTCCGCAACGCAAGGAGAGTGAGGGGCGGGGCGTACTCCTCTACCGCGGGGGTCGAAAGAGCGGGAGTTTCAAATGTGGAGAGGTTCTGACTCCGACTAAATTACGTCCTGTGGCGTAATTATTGATTTTTTTTTTCGCTGAACATTTGTTTTGTGACATGCTTGTCCCAATTAAGCTGTTCGAAAAAATACTCTTTTTTCTTTGCAGTTACCCTTTAAACCGAAACCGAAATTTCGATTTCAGAAAAAAACAACGCAGGAGCTGTAGGCGGGACGCTACGATCCCTACAACACTATTTGTAAAGCGTCGAAAAAGAGGTCGAGATTGAACCGGGCCGACGAGGCGCGTGACGTCAAGATACCTAGTTTCCTCCTCTCTTTGCTTCGCTCCTTCAAGAACGCGAGGCGGAGTAGACGCTAGGCCGTTCCCTCTCCGTCTCGGAGAAACATGACGTGAACATTTCTGTCAAATGTGCCTCCTTTTCTTGAAAAATACGGTCATCCGTTCGATTCGAGATATCGCTGTATGAGTGATGTTTTGGTGTTTGTAGCATCCCGCTGCACGGTTTTGCCGCCGTGTTTTGTGGAATCGAGATT
Organism: Ixodes scapularis; assembly: GCF_016920785.2. Lineage (NCBI taxonomy): Eukaryota > Metazoa > Arthropoda > Arachnida > Ixodida > Ixodidae > Ixodes > Ixodes scapularis. Next base: position 27,133,847 of record NW_024609881.1, read on the forward strand.
TCGGTTCAGCATCCCATTAAGAGACGCTAAAAAATGGGGGGTGTCACTTCGAGACAAAAATATGTCTCCTCAGTTAATGGCCACGGCGAATTCCACTTATAAAACGATTGCTCAATATGTTTCTTTATTGTCAGTCTCCATTCGTAAAAGAAGTCCCTTGTTCGATGTGCGTACAATGAGACAGGCTGAACACTACCGCGGTACAAATGTATCGCGATAGTATCTTAGAGAGACTTTCGAGTATCTGTACCTTTGTATCGAGATGCATTTGTCAAACGTGTTTGTATCTCAGTAGTGAAATAATTTTACGATGTATCTATCGACTGTATCGCAATACTTTGCTAGACTTAGGTGTCTAAATACATTTGTGTCCCAAATTTACTTGTGCGAAGGGTCTCAGAATTTATTATATGAAAGCGCTACAAAGCATCGTCTAAAAGGAGAAGAGAGATGTAAATATCGCCTTGCATATTGCTCATAAAATTTACCAAGTCATTTTTCTCTGGTCTCTCATTTTCTCATGCCAAGAAGAAAACAAGGACAAAACGAATGAAAAACTGGAAAAGACACTGCACCTTGTCCGTATTTTTTTGCTTATTATTCAGTGATGAGTAACCCACAAGCCCGATTTGCAGTCTTAATCTTATTTTCTGTGGATTCTGTTGTCCGGCTTTCATGTTCAATTTTTTTTTCTCTATCAGGCCCTCTGTCCCCCCTCCCCTCTTCAGTTACTCAGAAGCACTTATGTCGACAGTTTGTGGCACACCCTCGCCCCCCATTTCAAGTTACCGGCAAAACTGGAACCCAAAATGTTCCAAACAGAAAATGAGGCCGCGAAACAGGGCCCATTTTGTGCAGGCCACGTCCACGTCTTCGAACCAAATGTGAGGGCAGAAGTCTTTGGCTACGTTGACCTTTAGGAAAGACGTCTCAATGCTCCAATAAATACCACCTTCCATTGAGGCGCCATTCATTCGTTCCGGCGGCGGCAGAGATTATTGATTCTTTCGCTAGTTTGGTGCTGCGACCAAATCGTCGGCACTTTAATGAAAAGCTCTTTTAAAAGCTTCCCATGCTGAAATGTGTTTTTGATCAAGTAAGCCTGTGTATTGCTTGAGAATTCTATTAGAGTTCCTATTGCTTGTCGTATTTGAAACTTGCGATAGATAAGGAGTTGTTTGAAATGCCCTTCATCATTATACTCGTACATATTTGTGGAGCATGGCCTCGTTCGAGGAAAAAAAAATATTTTAGTACGTATCCGTATCTGTATTCCAGGATTATTATTTTTTTTTTTTTTGTAAAAAAAAAATTAAAAATGAGAAACCCCATTACATAAAAGACATGTATCTCACTCTGTATTTTGGCCTGAAAATACCTGTACCTCACTATTTGTATTCTGGGATACACTAATTTTTGGCCTCTCTGCCTAGCGGCAGCATTTGTACCCCCAAAGAGCGGCATGAGGCTAGTGAGCTTCAGTATAGTGTGGTCGGATGTTTTAATTGATCGCACTAAGCGACTCCATAAAGGCCGGAGACGCAGCTAGACGTAAATTGTCCTCAGTACGGTTAGTAACTAATCTGACATGATTATATCTAGTAGAATATATAACTGAACGAACAACCACATGACACACGCACGAAAAAGATTCAAACCCTAATACTGGTTCTAAAGTCAAAATACACATATTTTCTAGCAATTATAAATTATGAATAACGTCAGTATCTTGCAAGAAATAAAAAAAAATATATTTATAGTGAATGTGCGAGATATTTGAAACAATCGTTTCATCAAATGCTTGTCACAATATCTGCTTTACATGAAATATTGAATTTAGATAACAAACAAAAACAGCTCATTTTGATATTTACGGAGGTATCACGATTATTAAAAGTAAAATCGAATTTTGTCACACTAGAGACCTTGTCAAACTCTGTCCGAAAAAAAAAAAGAAAAAAAATCTTTCAATTGGACGGTTTTTTTTAGGTATATTGTACAGTGTAATAATTTAACTTAATTCACTCAGCAAAAAGAGACCATTATGAGAGGTTTGTTAGGTGTAGTAGTTTAAGAAGCGGCAAAATGGCAAGCGGCCAAGCATTCCATGTCCGACAAGCGAAAAAAAACGTATGTTTTCGCCTCAACGGTTAATAACATTAAAAAAAAAAAAAAAATCGGCGAAACTTTTGGGTTGCGTTTTCTTTCATTTCAGGAATACCCCTGAAGTTTTTATTTACTTTTTTTTTTTTCACTATAAGCATTTAATCATCAAACCGTGCCCAGGTTTAGACGGAAACACCATTGAAAGATCGGGCGTATAACAGTCATTCGTTGTTTGAAACGTCTAAACAGGTGCGATTTCAACATACCGATAACTGGACCTTTTTTTTTTTCAATAGGCCTTTGCGCATGCGTACACTCTCTCCCCTTCCTTGCTTCCCGCTGTCGCCAGTTTCCGAGGGCACGCCCACCATCTTCCTTTTCTCTTTTTCTTTGTACGATTTTTTTCGTATTGTAGTATGGAGCAAGAGGGGAGTCCGAGAAAGAGGGGAGTCCTTCCTTTCCGTCTTCTTGGACCGTTTCGTACAATGCGCGACTTGTGAGTTGAGGAGGAAAGTTAAGAGGGAAGATGTTGAAATGCCAAAGAGCGGCGCTGCTCCGAAGGAATCTGCTACGTCACGACTGCGTAGCAGATTCCACAACGTTGCTAGACTACCTCCCAAATAGGCTCTGCATTCATTCACCAGGTGCACAATGAAAGATCGTTTATTTAGCTTTAAAATTAGTTTTCTTGTTCCTTTTAACGGAAGACTGGTGTTTTTGAGGTTAGGGTGCAGCATGCAACACATTCAAGCTAGAAAATGAGCGCTGGAATTTCGTTTCCCTACCCCTTTAAAGGGACACTACAACCAAATTTCGGCGCTTATTTTATGGTCTATATGTGTTCAAAGGAGCAGCATCACATCAAACACACCGATATCTTGTTAAAAAAGTCACGAAAAGGAATTTTAAAACGAATTGAACGATTAGCAAAGAGCACCTGGAGGATGTCGCTAACGCCTCGTTTGTAGTGCCTAGGGAGCCTTCATGTGCGCTTTTCTAGAGTGATGCCACCCTTTGTAATACCATTCGCCGACAAACCAGCAGCCATTTTGGTCCTCGGCGAGGATCCGTGGGGCTTATAACCCTCCCGGACACAAGCACCTTATCTCACAAGTTCGGAGCAGCGTTGTGGAACCCACGGACGGAGGATTAGCATTTTCCCCCTCGGATGGGATTACCGATGCACACAAAGGCCACTTTCCGGCGCACGGGGAAACAATGAGAGGAACAAAATGGCGGTGGAAGAGGGTGTGGGAAAGGGAAGCAGGCAGTTGGCATCACCCTATGCGAAGCGCACATGAAGGCACTGCCCATCTAGGAACCTTGACAGCTAGTGACGGTGAGTGTCTCGCCTCCGGCCACAACGAGAGAAGAGGGGAAGGAGGAACCAAATACTTTACTAGGGGGAATACAAAACACTCCGCTCATTTTCATTAGACGGAGCGATGGCCGCGCCAATTCCTCCCCTGGTGGCGCGGGATAATTTGGGCGTTTCCCTCCCCCTATTTTCCCTCCCCTCCTCTCCCATTTTCTCATCCCGCCAGAACACCTGACCAATATGCGTCACCGACGATGCCCAACGCGGGCGGGCGATCACGCGGGCGCCGGGCTAAATGGCTAGGCCGGGCGCAACGACTATCAGCGGCCGCCATTGCGCAACTTGTCACCGCATGTTGATGCCGGCGTCCTTCTCTGCGGATGGCACGCTGCAGTGTCCTGTTGTAGAGCATCAAGTATGACGCGTTCGCCGCTGTAAACAGTCAGTGAAGATGGCAGGAGGGACAGTGCGCTACGTTCTCCTCTGCAAGAATCGAACCTTGCAGGGCAAAAACCTGCCATTATTTCGGTTCCCTCCAGATCAAATCACGTAAGTAAACAACTTCGGCGTCGCGTTTCTCATGCTAACCTAATTTATTCAAAATGTGTGTGTAAAACAAATATATGATCCGTGTTCGTTGAATGCTGAGCTGTACATATCTGTTCAAAGCGTTATTGTCTGTGTAAACAGAGATCTATGTTTGTTGAATGCAAAGCAGTACACATTTGTTCAATGTGCAATAAATATTGTTTCAACAAAAAAATTGTCGAATGACATTTATGAGTGGAATCCTAGTTCGCACCTTCAATTATTATTGTAGAAATACTAAAATATTCCAAACCAACTTTGTTCAAGGCCAGCACAGTCTATTAGGGAATAATGTTTTCTATCCACGAAGTAATAAAAAAATATTCCCAACTTTCTGAATATTTTTTTCTGTTGCCTTGGGCTGCTGCAAAGCACCATTTATTCGCAATTTGAAAATAGCGAGAAATAGATCACTCGATTAAGTCGTCTCATATCTAATACACACAACCCCACTCCTGATATCAGAATTTTGCGCCAGCCAGACATTACCGAAACCAGCACTTTTAACAATTCCCGACATACCGAGCTCGCGAAAATAGGGTCGTTTACTCAAGGGTACTTCTCGGGCGCTTTAGCGATATTCATAGTAGCAAATACTTTGCGGTGCAGTATAGGACAATACATTGCTGTGCCTGCTAAACGTGCTTCTCGTATCGACATAATTCCTTAATATTAGTTGCTCCGTACTGCTTTAAAGTGCGATTACGACAAACCACACTTATTAAAGCTGCTTTCAAAACCGCCCGTACCAATTTCGATACTCGCCGATCGAGCTACATGCGTGCGGTTTATATAACAAAACCTAGACATAGAGCTCATCCTACGTATACGCGCCTTTGAAATAAGTCACCAATAAAGTGTCCGCACGTTTTTAAATTCAACAGACGACCTACGCCGCCGCGACCGAACAGCGCGCGCACACTGAAAGAAGTTCCGCCGGTAGTAAAATATCCCGCTTCGAGAGACGGCGCTACTCACCATCCGATCCTAAAGGGGAAACCCGCAATGCCATGACACATCCACCCATTCAAAGTGCGCAAAACCTGTCGTCCCCGAGGCTACTGTATTCGCGGGGAGTGTCCTGTATTCCAACTCGTAAAGTATTTGGAGGAACTCCCGTCTTCCCAAGAATCCCTTTTGTGTGTTGCAGAAGCAGCTATTGTCCCCCTACAATATTATAAAAGATTAACCCGTCACTTCAAATTCGTACAAAAGCAGCCCCTTCGGTGGTTGGGACGACTAAACCATCCCCTCGACGTCAGCCTCGCCGTAGCTTTGCTCGTCCCGAGACGACCTACGTCACGATTGCGTCGGCTGTCACGTGCTCTAAGCTGGGCCTTCTCCGAGCGCTTGCCAGAGTGGGCCGTTTATAACAGAAAATACAGCCACCAGGCTCAAAATACAAACGTGCGATTGTCATTTACGGAGACTGTGGTTCATATAATCAACCTATTTTTGAACACGACGGATATATTTCAAATTTTGTTGAAGTATCCCTTTAATAAGCGCGTAAGAGTGAGGTGTAGTAATTCTTTGTGGTTGAAAATAGGGTGCACGTGATGTTTCGATCATGATCATGCAGAAAGATGTAAGAAACGAATGCGCCGCTCAACTCTGTTTTGCTCGGACAGTGTGACCGCTCGGACGGCTAATTCCCGGCCCTCGGCGCTTGGCGTAACGATTATGTCGATCGTCCCGTTAGTCGCACTCTTCCACTATCATTTTGGATGAGCGTCAATGAAACATAACGTGTACCATATTTTCAGTCACCGAGAGTTACTCCGATGCACTTATCAGGTTTGTTTCTCGCGACCACCGCCAGGGTATTATTTCCGACTTCCGGCATAGTCACATTTTACTTTCTGAAGACGCCCTGGAACACGCCCAGCCAGCTTTCGGCCAATGGCGCCTCCTTATTTGTCTTTTATACTACCTAACAAATGGCCAAACTCTACAAATACGGCTCTGGCCAGACCTATTGCTATTTTACCCGAGCATCAAGGAGAATGCAGGAATTGGTGTTCCACGAGCCGCACGTGCTGGCCTCAGCAGTAGCAACTTTGCTAAAGCAAATACCTAAAACAAACGGCATCCTGCACGCGCGTTCGTCAACGCTTTATTTTGGTTATTTACTTTGAATCTTTTATACGGGGAAGGCGTGCGCGTGTGGCGCGTGGAACACCAATCCCTGCTTTCTCCTTGATGCTTGAGTAATATAGCGAATGGTCGAATGTGTGGAAGCGTGCTTTTGTTAATCCATGGTTCTCTATAAGGCACGTGGTGATTCCATCTGTCCACAGTGCGGGTAGCAGGGGGGGGAAGGTGCCGCCGCTTCCAATGCACCCTCCTCAGAATTTACGGCGCTCCGTGGGGGCCGCCATGTTAAAACTTGATACCAGTGTTGCTGCATCTCTAGGTCATCTTTAAGTTAGAGCTGACGGAGAATATCTGGCCACGGCGCAATGCCGATGTACGCTGGAAGCTAGAGCCGGTTTGCTTTCGTTGTTTTTGTTTGGTGGGAGAAAATCTGGCAACAACGGACGTTCAACATGGCGCCGGGATTGCTTCGGCAGCTTCGGTTTGACCCCGCTTGACGCGGTTTACGAGCACATGTAGCGAAGACTTGACCGGAGAAGTGCTCCTGTGATGGTCCCGGAAGACGGAAAGTATCTTTCGTAATCGTCGGGTGAGCTTTGAAAGCGAAGGGAGTCACAGGGTCCACGAGTGCGCAACCACAAGCCAAGGTTCACGACAGCGCTCCGTTGACTTCGGCGATCTCGTTCTGTTTGGTGCATAGAGATAGGTTTGGTGCAACACGGCGATGCGACAAAGACTCGAAACGTTCGTGGTGTGTGGTGCGGTGCTTGGAGGTGGAAGCCCAGACTAACACGAAGCGCAAATTGGTTATTGTGGGGTTGAAATTCAACGGGTTCAGTCTCGTCGTCGTCAGCTGATCCGGTCCAGCTGGTCCGGGTGGACGCAGCGAGCGCTTTTATAAGTAAATCTTCCTTCGTTCCGTTTCAAAATGTGCAAGATTCTCGACGCATACCGTGAGTAAAAAGCTGCGGGCATTTTCAACAAAATTACGTCGTTTTAATTGAACAATGGACTCCGGATTGTTGTTTTAGACCTGCCGTTTTTATGCTTCGTGTTGCTAGCGTTTGCACAGCGACGCAAACCGCCCGAGTAGATGATTCGGTCCTGCAAACGACCGGTCATACAAAATTTCAGGGAAACTTAAGTCACTACCGATATTTTCTTGTAAATCTCGTGTGAGTTTGTTGCGCTTGTCATGCGATGTGAATAAATTACGGCAACGTTTCCTGCGGATGCATGAACCGAGACCATTTTTTACGTTGTGAACATAGCGTTTTTTCTTTATTTTGGAAAGAGGTGTTGGGGAATTTATCATGGTACAATCACTTGAGAGTTCAGAAATTGGAGAGAGCGAGCATGCTTTCCTAACTTTGTCTCTTTTCTCTCTGGCAGTGCCCCTAGTTTCAAGTTGCAGTTTCAGACTAGTAGACATACCTACTGGCAGGTACAAACTGCTCTAAAGCAGGTAAAAGACTGATAAGTCAGGGCGGTGCGGACTCCGTGTTTCGCGCTTTTCGCAAGGTGACTGGGTAAGTGCTTTTGCGAGGTATGCGGAATACGCAAACGATTTTGTTATGCCCGTCGGTTGCGTCTCTCCAGCAAAACGAATAAGATGATCTACAAAGGCGCAATCACAAGCCAATATTTACGATAACAGTGCATTTGATTCGGTGGTCCGTGTAGTTGCATTTTACGCTGCTTTCTGCAACGCCGTGTCATGGCGAAGAGCTGGAGCATTCACGGATTGTGCTGGGCTACCGGTTGACCCAGGGGCGGATCCAAAACTCCGTTTTTTTTTTTTTTTGGGGGGGGGGGGGGGAGGGAAAATCTAAAGCAAGATAAACAGGATTCGGGTTGCGCCTTTTGTTTTAACCGCCGCAGAACCACACTGCGCCGACGGCCCCTAGATGTGCGCCGCTGCGCCGACTTTTGGTTCTAAGCCGTGCTTTGAAACCGCCGCCGCGGGCTTGTCTCGGTTGAAGCGACGGAGTGGTTCTCCAAGTTCAGAGTACAAGTGTGCCTGCTAGAGTGCGACCTACCCTATTTCGAACCCTCGTCCTTGAGTACCGAGCCTCCTACCGGTAGTTGGTTTTATTTCGGGGGATCCACCCATGTCAAATCGGCCTTCGAGAAGGGGGCAGGGGGGGGGGGGGGGGGAGGTAGGGTGTTGACTATCGGAGGAAGGGGCGGCCGTCCCCGTCGCCCCCCCTTAGGTCCGCCCCTGGGTTGACAGAAGCCCGCGTCGCCAGCATCGGCACTGAGTGCACTTGGGCAGTTGAAGTGGCTCTAGGCTGTTGATGCTCAAGCCTTTCATCCGCGGCTGGCCGCCAGCTGATCCGGCTGCTCGACGGTGAGAAAGCGACAAAAGTTACCTCTGAAGTAAATGTAAATCCTTGTTCATCCAGTTATCCGGTGTCAAAGTGTGGAGGGCGTCCAACGTGTATTGAGGGCGGGAACTACGAGCGGTTTGCCTTGCTTTCGTAACCGAAACCAGAACAGCGAGATAACTGCCTTGCGTACTCCAAAATGATGGAAGCAATAAGTCGTCAAAAACCCTTTTTTAGGGTTTCAGACCAAGTAAACAAGACAAATATAATTAAACTTCGTTGTCTGTATGCAGGAGGACTTATGTAACAAACTATACATTCTCGCTCCAAAACGAAAACGAGAGTAAAACTCAGTCCGCCATATATGGCAGCAACTTCTCCACCTCAAAACCTATGCTGGCAACGTAAGCGGTTTTAATATGGCAGCCTCCGCTTTGCGCCGCGTTCCCTTTCCCTCCTTCCCCCCCCTAGGGGGGGGAAGGTGCCGCCGCTTTCAATGCACCCCCCTCAGAATTTACGGCGCTCCGTGGGGGCCGCCATGTTAAAACTTGAGACCAGTGTTGCTGCATCTGTAGGTCGTCTTTAAGTTAGAGCTGACGAAGAAAATCTGGCCACGGCGCAACGCCGATGTGCGTGCGGACCCGCGTTTTCCGCGCGAAGTACATGGACATGGAAGTGAAGTGCGTCATGTGCGCGCAGGGAGCAGACGAGACGGCGGAACACGTCATACTGGAATGCACGGGTATAAAGCCGGATGTGACGTACGAACCAGACATGGCGGTGGCGCTGGGTTTCCGGGGCGTTGACGAACAGTACGACGCCGACAGCTCGCAGCCAGTGGAGGTGACAAAGAGGAGACTGGAGTGTTGGTGGAGGAGAGCAAAAGAACACAACTACGTTTTTGGCTAGTGTAGCTACTAGCCAGGCTAGATCCAGCGCTGCTGAGATCCCCCGATACAAAGGGGTTAGCCCCAAATCCAATCCAATCCAATCCAAAACTAGAAGCTAGAGCCGGTTTGCTTTCGTTGTTTTTGTTTGGTCGGAGACAATCTAGCAACAACGCACGTTCAAGTTTCAACATGGCGCCGGTATTGCTTCGGCGCTTCGGTTTGACCACGTTTGACGCGGTTTGCCAGCACATGTAGCGAAGACGTGACCGGAGAAGTGCCCCTGTGATGGTCCCGGAAGACGGAAAGTATCATTCGTAATCGTCGTGCGTGCTTAGAAAGCGAAGGGAGTCACAGGGTCCACGAGTGCGCAACCACAAGCCAAGGTTCACGACAGCGCTCCGTTGACTTCGGCGATCTTGTTCTGTTTGGTGCATAGAGATAGGTTTGGTGCAACACGGCGATGCGACAAAGAGTTGAAACGTTCGTGGTGTGTCGTGCGGTGCTTGGAGGTAGAATCCCATACTAACACGAAGCGCAAATTGGTTATTGTGGCGTTAAAATTCAACGGGTTCAGTTCCGTCGTCGTCGTCAGCTGATCCGGTCCAACTGGTCCGGGAGGACGCAATGAGCGCGTTTAATAGTAAATCTTCCTCCGTTCCGTTTCAAAATGTGGAAGATTCTCGACGCATACCGTGAGTAAAAAGCTGCGGGCGTTTTCAACAAAATTACGTCGTTTTAATTGAACAATGGACTACGGATTCTTTACCTAAACCTGCCGTTGTTATGCTTCGTGTTGTTGGCGTTTGCACAGCGACGCACACCGCCCGAGTAGATGATTCGGTCCTGCAAACGACCGGTCATACAGAATTTCAGAGAAACATAAGTCACCACTGATATTTTCTTGTAAATCTCGTGTGAATTTGTTGCGCTCGTCATGCGGTGTGAATAAATTAGGGCAACGTTTCCTACCTGCCTACGGATGCATGAACTGAGACCATTTTTTACGTAGTGAACGTAGCGTTTTTTCTTTATTTTGGAAAAAGGTGTTGGTGAATTTATTATGGTACAATCACTTGAGAGTTCAGAAATTGGAGAGAGCGAGCATGCTTTCTCAACTTCGTCACTTTTCTCTCTGACATTGCCCCTAGTTTCAAGTTGCAGTTTCACTAGACATACGTACTAGCAGGTACAAACTGCTCTAAAGCAAATAAAAGACTGGTAAGTCAGGGCGGTGCGGACTCTGTGTTTCGCGCTTTTCGCAAGGTTACTGGGTAAGTGCTTTTGCGAGGTATGCGGAATGGGTAGCGGACATTTCATCGAACGCCGTTTCATCGAACGCCGTTTCATTGAATGAATGGACATTTCATCGAACGCCATTTCATCGAACGCCGTTTCATCGAATCGCTAAGGGCCGTTTCATCGAATTTCTCTGTATCGAGTTTTGGGGCATAACAGTGCTTTATAGATGTTTTACCTTACATTTGTTAAGACTAAAGTAGTCACTTGTGAAACTGTGTTTAAGGTGGAGTCAAACTACTAGAAATAAAAACCATTGGTATAAAAAGAAATAAAAACAAATGGGTATGCGACTTACTGAAAAGTTTTACTCGTGTACACAACAGAAAACATGACACTGGAGGTAAAGGACCGACACTTAAAACACTTTTAGGTTTTTGTGTCATTTTTTTACCGGCAGTCTGGGGGTTTCAGTAATGTGCAATTCACACCAGCTCGTTTGCACATTTACGTTTAGTTGAAGGTTTATTCACGGAAAGTATTTAACTGCCAGGGCAGCACGCTTATAACATAACAATACTCTGCCAGGAGAGCACACAAAATAAAATATAATGATACTCTGATTATCAGTTTTATTCTTAAATTGAACGTTTCTGCTTTTTTTTTTTTAAGTTTTCAAACTATACAGAGACAAAAGCTGCACAAAGTTTCAGCCAACATTGTTCCGGGCTACACCTGGACTGGAATCACCTCCCCTTCACTGTTAACTTTATCACCAGCCCTTTTGCCAATGAATGATATTCAGGGCGCTTTCTTAGGAAGGCCAACCCGCAGCAGACAATAGTAAGGCCCTGGCTGTTCTCTGTTACCGAAGAAGACAAGAACCCTTTCGGATCCTCACATAACCCAAGGTTACACGTACACGCTGTCAGACAATAAAACACTACCCGCTTCCCAGAAAGCACATCGTGCTTTCTGTTGTTGTTGTTGTTTTTTTTTTTTTGTCTCATTTTAGTTGTTTTATGTGACATGGAGTGGGGTCATTGTTTTATGGAGGCTTTCTTCTCGAAGCAGGATATGTTCACGATGGAACTTATCTCGTCACTGCACCCTGTGATTTAAAAAAGGGAGAATTAGATGACGTTGTGTATAAAAATTAAAATAAATTACAAAAATATTACAGGCTGTAACAACGTTCGATGAAAGGGCGTTCGATGAAACGGCGTTCGATGAAACGGCGTTCGATGAAACGGCGTTCGATGAAACGGTGTTCGATGAAACGGCTTCGATGAAACGGCGTTCGATGAAACGGCGTTCGACGAAATGTCCGGACCCAATGCGGAATACGCAAACGATTTTGTTATGCCCGTAGGTTGCGTCTCCAGCAAAACGAATAAGATGATCTACAAAGGCGCAATCACAAGCCAATATTTACGATAACAGTGCATTTGATTCGGTGGTACGTGTAGTTGTATTCTACCCTGCTTTCTGCAACAGCGTGTTATGACGAAGAGCTGGAACGTTCACTCGGTTTGTGCTGGGCTACCGGTTGACCCAGGGGCGGATCCAGAACTCCGTTTTTTTTTTCTTGTTTTTTTTTTTTGGGGGGGGGGGGGGCGAGGGGGGAGGGAAAATCTAAACTCTAAAGCAAGATAAACAGGACTCCGGTTGCGCCTTTTCTTTTAACCGCCGCAGAACTACACTGCGCCGACGGCCCTAGATGTGCGCCGCTGCGCCGACTTCTGGTTCTAACTTCTGCCGTGCTTTGAAACCGCCGCCGCGGACTTCAGTCTAGTGGTTCTCCAAGTGTGTGCGCCTGCTAGGGTGTGGCCTACCCTATTTCGAACCCTCGTCCTTGAATACCGAGCTTCCTACCACCTGGCAGGACGGGAGTTGGTTTTATTTCGGGGAATCCACCCATGTCAAATGGGGGGGGAGGGGGGGGGGGGGGGGTCGACTGTTTGAAGGGTAGGCGGCCGCCCCCGTCACCTCCCGCCTCCCCCTTGGGTCTGCCCCTGGATTGACAGAAACCCGCGTCGCCCGCATCGTGAGTGCACTTGGGCTGTTGTAGTGGCTCTAGGCTGTTGATGCTGAAGCCTTTCATCCGCGGCTTGCCGTCAGCTGATCCGGCTGCTCGACGGTGAGGAAGCGGCGAAAGTGACCTCTGAAGCAAATCTAAATCCTTGTTCATCTTGTGGGATGCTGCGTCGTGGTGACGAGCGAATCGGCGGCTTTATTGCCTCGGCGGCGTCGGTCGACGGACGTTCCTCTGTCCCGCGTGACTGTGTAGCGGGCGGCCGTGCTTCCCTGAAGCAGACGACGACGAGGTTTTATAGCGCCAAAATGCTGGTGATGGTGCGTCGCCACAATCTAGTTATCCGGTGTCAAAGTGTGGAAGGTGTCCAAGTGTACTAGGGGCGGGAACTACGAGCGTTTTGCCTTGCTTTCGTAACCGAAACCAGAACAGCGAGATAACTGCCTTGCGTACTCCAAAATGATGGAAGCAATAAGTTGCCAAAACCTGTTTTTAGGGTTTCAGGCCGAGTAAACAAGACAAATATAATTAAACTTCGTTGTTTGTATGCAGGAGGACTTATATAACACAACAATACATTCTTTCCAAAACGAAAAAGAAAGTAAAACTTCGTCCGCCGTATATGGCAGCAACTTCTCCACTGCGAAACCTATGCTGGCAACGTAAGCGGTTTTAATATGGCAGCCTCCGCTTTGCGCCGCGTTCCCTTTCCCTCCTTCCCCCCGCCCCTGGACGGCAGATTCCCGGCCCTCGGCGCTTGGCGTACGGATTATGTACATCGATCCGCTAGTCGCACTCTTCCACCATCATTTTGGATGAGTGTGATTGGAACATCACGTGTACCATATTTTCAGTCAGCGAGAGTTACTCTGATGCAGTTATCAGGTTTGTTTCTCGCGACCACCGCCAGGGTATTATTTCCGGCTTTGAATTTGAATTTGAATTTCTGAAGACGCCCTGGAACACGCCCAGCCCGCTTTCGGCCAATGGCGCCTCCTAATTTGTCTCCAATACTAGAGCACTATATAGCTCCTACGGAGCAGAGTAGCGCAATCCTTTGAACCCCGTGTTTTGCCGACAACATGGCCGACAGAGCGGCTCGGCGCGAGTCACGTGGTACTCAGGGTTCCAGGAGGCGGCCCGCCCTATGGGAGAATACATGGAGATCGACATAACACAGCTGATTAAAAAACTAACGGCGAGTTCACATTTTTCAAAACTAGCCTGTCGTGAAGTTAGTAAAGCGCTAAACACTTTATCAAAGTTTTAATAATATCGGATGCGTGTGCAAATTTTGAGAAGGCAATTTCCAAGGCAATGGCGTTTGAAGCAGACGGTTTTTGCTCGCAGCGGAGATGGGCTTTTCGGGTTGGCCGGAGCGGGTCACGTGAATGGTGTGACGTCGCCGTGTCGTCTGCTGCATGATGCCGCTCAGGCAATTTTAAAAAAAAAGTTACGTCCTTGTATGGCACAAAACTTATCGCATATTATTCTAAAATGTTTCATTATTATGTCAAAAATGATTTCCATTCCGCACATCCCCACAAAATTGAAGAAACGACGATTTTCTCACGTTCTCCATGCATTTCTGACCGCAGTTGGAACCTCCGGGCGTTCGCCGCTAGTCGCCGAGAGACGGCGTTCTAGATTGCGCTACTCTGCTCCGAAGGAGCTATATAGTGCTCTATCCAATACTTCCCCAACGAATGGCCAAACTCTCTACATATACGGCTCTGATTCACACTAACGGCACAGAGCACGAGCTCATAGCAGTTGATTCTAGGGGTGTCGCGAACTTTTGTCGAACCGGATTTTTAGGTCGAACTTTCGGGGTTCGACTGGGTCGAACCGGTTCGACGAACCTTCGAAACTTTTCACCAGATTCGACCGGTTCGACTTTGCGGACAGTGTGGCCAGACCTTGATAGACGCATGTCTAGGTTTGGAGAATTTATTTTTATGCAAATGGTTATTTTATTTTATGAACAGTTGGAATTAAAAGTAACCACTTCTAATCACTAAAGACGTTAATAACTTAATTTTTTTTTACTGTATTAACTGAAATAACCAACCAGCGGTGCCCTTAATTCATCCATTAGCCATTACCATCCAATCCGAAGCCAACTGGCCAGCCTGTCGCGCATGCGCACACGAGTCGAACCTCAATACAAGGTTCGTCGAAATTTCTACGAAAAGTTCGAAAAAGTCGAACCAGGTCGAACTCGAACCTCGGCCGGTTCGCGACACCCCTAGTTGATTCCAGTGTGAGAGCGCAGCATTGGCACCTCCCATGGCTTTGGCTTCGCGTGCGTATCATTCGTCTTGCTCCAAGTAAGTGTAACACAAAGCATAGTTTTGCTTGTCACCGCATGAGCTGAGTCGATCGAATCTCGAGGCGAACAGGCCGACATCGACGCTCGCCTACGACGACTGCTAGTATTTTCATTTTGTTTTGGGCACAAGTTCGCCCCATTAAACGTTTTGTTCTTCCTGTTTATTCATTGTTATTTTGGTCACCACCCGTGACGATATCACTGGGGCTCGTGTTCTGTTTTTCTTTTTGCAAATAAAGACGGACGGTCGCCTTTGAAAAAGCCTTGGAAACGTTGAGAGAAGTTTAAACACCAACAAAACCTTTATTAGACACACGTTTCGGTAACTATCTTTCCGAAACGTCTGTGCTTTATGCAGTTTTTCTGGCTGTTCAAATATAAATAAGCATCTATAAATTTCTTGGTAAAATATATCTAATAAGTCTATTCAAGAACGTTTGCCAAAGATCGTCCTTTCTAGCTAGCCTTTTTAGCGTAGGCAGCAAGGAGGAGATTATATGAATAATGAAAGGAGCCAGGGAGTTGTATCGAAGAAAAATTATCACAATGGTGCCGCAGGATGCCAGAGCACTAGCCAGCACCGTTACATCTCCCTTCCTTTACAAGGGAGGATGAAATAAACAAAATTAATGTTGTTCGTAATGTTCGTCGTACCACAACCGTTGGAGCGGCTTTTGCACACGTGTTGATCGTCGGACAGGAATGTCCATAATTGTAGACGGGTTACGGCTGCCTTGTGTCACGGGTCTGTTCCTAATGACGCTCCCCGGCGAAGGTATTTTAACATCTGTGCTTTCATGTCCAGGTGCAAGGTCAGGAAAAACTGAAGTCTGCGTTGTGTTATGGGTCTTCAGAGTGATTATCTTGCGGCACAAAGTCCTCCTGAGTCGGACGAAGGATTATCCGGTTTTGTTTCCACCTTCGGTACTGACCAGGTAAGAAACAAGGCGCTAGGCTTCGTTCGACTTGAGTCTTACCGGATCCGCACGACTTGACCTTCAGCGAGAGGATCTTGGGCAGATCCTGCTTTGGTGTGCTGTGTACTCTCGTGTACTCTCGTCCCCAGGCGCCTAATAGGCATATCCAGTATGTGCGACGAAAAAATAATAAAACATTTCAACCTGTAACCCAGTGGTTCTCAAATGGGGGTCCGCGGACCCTCTGGGGTCCGCGAAGGCATTCTGGGGGGTCCGTGAAGTCCTGCCTCACCGGTCAAGCTTGGCAATAAAAATCTTTTCTCCAGGTCGAGAAGAAATGATACAGTTTTGGGTGAGTTTTCTCGCATATATGTCAATTAGAGAGGCCTACTTCACTATAGCTGCAGCCACCTAATAGGCATGGGCGACGAAAAAATATCAAAACGTTTCAACCTGCAAATAGTAAACAAATAGAGGGGAGGCAAAACGAGAATGTGTGATGGTTACGTTTATGTCCTAAATGCCTTCTATTGGCGTGGCGACGGCAGAACAATGTTTTCGCCCATACTGGAAGTGACGACAATTCAAGATGGCGGCGCCCTTGCAAAAAAGGTCTATACGCTTGTGTACTGGTAGTCATAGAGATCATGCAGGGGGGTAAAGGTGGGTGAGGAGGAGTGGCAAATCCCGTGCGCCGACATCCTGGGTCCCGAGTGAACGATCGCGAAAGAGAGCGACAGAACACGAGAGAAAGAAGGCAACGTTGCCATGGTAAACGCGAAGAGTGTAAACTCTCAGCAATATAAACAGTGATAATTTAACGTTGTAAACTAAATTCTGAGCTATTCTAACGCTTATAAAAATCAATAAAGTCATTACGCTGCATTAACTTCCCTTCTGTCGAAATCTCGGAAATCTGGTGGTTGCGCAGTTTCGTATTCCTCAACCGCGCCCAGCCGCGCCCCACCAGCGAAGCCGGGTATATGGTTTAGTTTAGCGTTAACGCGAGGCCGTACATCTGCACGCTATGCAAAAAGAAACCTTCGAAAGGAACGCGAGTATTTTTCCACCGGTAAGTTCGTGGATTGTTGAAGTTCACGAAACTGCTCTGATGATGTAACCCTGTTTGGGACCCAGAGGGTCTGCCTGCATGGTCCGCCGCTTGCGGCAGCCATAATGTATGGGAAAATGGCGGACCTTTTCCTCTAGATTTAGTATATGATCTCTATGAGATCATGCATACTAACTCTAGAGGAAAAGGTCCGCCATTTTCCCATGCATTCTGGCTGCCGCAAGCGGCGGAGCTTGCAGGCAGACCTTCGGGGTCGTACACATGGTTACCAACCTGCCTACGATTTCACGAATATAATTATATCATCAGAGCAGTGTCATGAACTTCAACAATCCACGAACTTACCGGTGGAAAGATATTCGCGTTCCTTTCGAAGCTTTCTTTTTGCATAGCGCGCACATGTACGACCTCTCGTCAAAACTAAACTAAACCAGATAACCGACTTCGCGGGTGGCCGCGCCCCAGGAATACGAAACCGAGCAACCACCAGATTTCCGAGATTTCAACAGAAGGAAAGTTAATGCAGCTTAATGAGTATAGTGCTTTTTTATAAGCGTTAGAATAGCTCAGAATTTAGTTTACAACGTTAAACGATCACTGTCTATATTGATGAGAGTTTTCAGTCTTCGCGATTACCGTTGCGATTGTCGTCCTTCAGCTGGCAACGTTGGTTTCTTTCTCTCGTGTTCCGTCGCTCTCTTTCGCAATCTTACACTCGGGACCGAGGATGTCGGCGCATGGGATTTGCCACTCCTCTCACCCACCTTTAACCCCCTGCTGGTAGTGGAGGTTCCGTCGAAAAGTCGGAAGCGAGAGATCATACTATTCGACCCATCAGCAGCGCGCTCGGACTAGCTCGGACTTCCGCCATCATCCAGAGGTGTGGTTTTGTGATTTAATGGTCCTAGCCAAGAATCTTCGTCCGAGTCAACAGTTCTGTTCAAAATTCGCTTAATTATCTCGACACCTTTCACGGCGAGCCCATTCGAGCGTTGAAAATATCGGCTTGATGTGATGTGCACAAAGTCGTATTTGAGACCAAATTGCTGAAATTCGCGCTCTGGTAACTGTGGCCCCCTTATCACGCTTCAAGCGGTATTCTATGTTTTGAAAATGTACTGCTAAGCTCTCCACCACAGCCGGTGACGTTGTTCCACAAAGCTTTTCTATACTCCCGGAAAGTTTGAGAAAGCGTCATAACGTGGTAAGAGCAACTAGTTACCAGCTATTCGAAAAAGTCAACCCCAAATTGATTCCACGGGATGTCGGGAACCGGTCGCCTAAGAAGTGGCTTACTTGACGGCTTAAGTGATGTGATCGGCCTAAGGCATTTTGGAGCAGCTTTCGGAGCAGCCAAAACAGTGTTTTGGCCCAGTAAACGTGGCTTTTGGAGCAGCCAAAACAGTGTTTCGGAACAGCAAAAGTGGCTTTTGGAGCAGATATTCTTAGAAAAATAAAAATATTTGTTTTAAGAACTGTTCAACCAAAGGGCACTTTGTGTTGTGTTGTGTTCTGATGTGACGAGTTGTGGCGGAACTTGCTGCTTGTGTTTTTACAGCTGAGACATCCCACGAGTGTACAGTGCTGTAGGCATTGCCGAGCAATTCCGAAAAACCGCTTGCCACCGTTTTACTGGTTCCCGACATGCCCCATTTTAGTCAAAAGTAAGCAAACGTAAAACAATGGATTTCAAGCGTCCCAGCTGATGCCTCTGTCACGCAATCATGCTCCCATGCACGTGAGGGCAACTTCGGCAGGCTTGCAGTTGCGCGTGCTTCGTCGCGCGAGCGGAGAAAACGGCTGTTCGATCGAAACCGAAACCATGCCACTCCTCTCCGTCGGCATTTGATTCCTAAAGTTGTATGCAAAATGTAACTGTTGAGCATACGACAAAAAACAGTCCAGCGGCGCGTGCTTGCCAGGCCGGCAAACAAGGTACAAGCTAAACACACATAAAAAAAATTAATAAAAAAACTGAGGGCATTGATGCAAGACATTGCGAGCCAGGGTCAAAAAGATCTTGGAGCGCTTTGTGCAACGACTGAACTCGAGACAAACAAGCGCGCTGTGCGGGTTCAGCGTGCAGACATTGCCTTATTTGCTTTAGATCATGTCTCTTCAACTTTCTTTCGCGGCAGATTTTTCGGCTACCGGGGTCCCCCTCGAAAGAAAGTCCACCGACAGAAAACTAGGTAATCAATATTACTTCGACACAGCAGTTCTTTTGTTGTTGTTTTTTTCAGGTTAAAGAGGGATTTCTTTTTAGATAAAGTATGCAGTGGGGGGCAAACCAGACCTGACCCCCGCCCCCACTTCCCCTCCCCCCCCTCCCCTCCCCCCCCCCCCGGGGGGGCCGGGTGGCGGTGCCCTTTGTATCCCTTGGGTGCCGCCGGCCAGTGTTTGCCCTGCCCAGTGACGGCTGTTTCAGGGGGGGGGGGGGTCAAAACACATGCCTTGCCCCCCCCCCCCCCCCCCACACACACACACCTAAAAACTGGGAGGAAAACCCTTGCCCCCCCCCCCCCCCGGTTGGTACGCCCATGAACGTATGATTTAAACAAGAACAGGAATGTTGATGAATATGCGGCGGTACTTAGTTTCATTTTAGAAAGCGCCATATCTGCATCGACGTGGGAACGGCAATACCCGACGTCGCGCGACCATGACTGGAAGGCGGGGACCAAATATAGTTTTCCAACGGCTGTTGCTTTCTGGAGCGATCTTTAGCTCACAAAGTAACTCCCGCTACGTGAAAACGTGGTTTCGTTTCACAGCATAACGGCATGGCTGGTACCCGGTACGCTAGCTTCGTAGCGTCCGTACACACCCGCATCTATCGTTGAATATATTTAAAAAAAGACGCGAGATGAGATTCATGAGTCGACGAGAACGCGAAACGCGAGACGGCGGCAGAACCATGCAAGACCGGATGGACTAGGGAGCCTTCATGTGCGCTTTGCTAGGGTGATGCCACCCCTTGTAATACCACTCGCCGACAAACCAGCAGCCATTTTGTTCCTCGGCGTTAATCCGTGGGGCTTATAACCCTCCCGGAAACAAGCACCTTATCT
This sequence comes from Ixodes scapularis, assembly GCF_016920785.2. Classification (NCBI taxonomy): domain Eukaryota; kingdom Metazoa; phylum Arthropoda; class Arachnida; order Ixodida; family Ixodidae; genus Ixodes; species Ixodes scapularis. The sequence goes on from NW_024609881.1 coordinate 27,153,836, forward strand.
CAGAAGTTTGGAGCAGCGTTGTGGAACCCACGGAGGGAGGATTAGCATTTTCTCCCTCGGATGGGATTACCGATGGACGCAAAGGCCACTTTCCGGCGCACGGGGAAACAATGAGAGAAACAAAATGGCGGTGGAAGAGGGTGTGGGAAAGGGAAACAGGCAGTTGGCATCACTCTATGCGAAGCGCACATGAAGGCACTCTAGGATGGACAATAAATGCTGGGTACTTTGTGTCAGGCGACCGCTTGCGCCACCATAACACACGCATACTAAATTACGATACTCAGTTTAGTTTCGGTTTTGAAAGGCGACCGAAATTGGATTTTGGCGCAGGCTTGGTGCAGATTATCCATATTTTGGCAAGATGTAGTAGCAGGGTTAGTCCGTTGGCGTAGTTTGGCGCAATTGGCGCAGCAATCACATCACTGCGGCTTATACGGGTATTGCTGACTAATGCGGCATATCTGAACAAGAGACGATGTCTTCATTGACACCAGACCAAAACATCTCCGAGGCGTTTTGAATAGATATAAATATATATATATATATATATATATATTCAAGTCAGGTTCGTCCGGGGTGGTGAGAGGAAGGATCGGGAGACTGAGACAAATGCATGAGGAAAAACAAATATATATCTATTCAAGTCAGGAAGTAAAAATAAAAAAAAGGCAACGCTAGAAAGGCAAAAGAAAAGAAACCATTCGACCGTCCAAGCACGTTCGGCAGGCAGTATAGTCACCCCTGGGGTCGTAGCCCGGGCCGCAGGTGCCCTTGATGGTTCGCCCCCTTGATCGTTGGTGAACTAGAGCGTGCTGCGATGTCGGGAGGGGGCTGGTTATCTCGGGTCCGGGTGCCTTGATCCCGGGACGGAGCCGGTTACGTTGAAGTTCAGCTTTCCTGCAGCCTGGACAGAGCCAGGCGCGTTGATTCTCAGCGCTTTGGGGCCGGGACGAAGCCGGTTACGTCGACCACACTGACGCCGGGACGGAGCCGGGTAGCGCACCGTTCGAGCAGCCAACCGTCGCGGCTCTTCGTTCAGCTTCGAATCCCTTCGCACCCGCGATACCGCTCTTCTTTTTCTTCCCTTCCCTTTTCCTTCCTTTTCTTTTCCCAAATCACGACAACAGATAACTCTTCCTCAAAGATCCGGTACATACCTTGTACTGGATGCTGATGTTCAACACTGTGTATGAGCTGTGCGAAAATATCATCGCTATCCCTCTTGGCTACTACACTCTAAAAAAGGGGTGTATAATCACACCCTTTGTCCCATACAATACACCCCAAAACTTTAGTTCGACGTACAGCGCGCTGACGTCTATCTGACGGTACTAACTCTCACGAGAGGCTTGATAGCCGTCTGGTACAACTTATTGAGAGAGTTAATGTACGTGTTACTAAGTACAAAAAAAAAAAAAAAAAAAAAATTTGGCGTTATTGCAAAATTTTCGCGTTTTCTTTCTGTGGTCTTTGATACGGACTTTAGCTATTTATTAAGTTATATCGCACTGTTATCAAGCCCCTCGTAAAATGTGGGGCCGTCTGTTCGACTCTATAGTGCGCAGTACGTCGGACTAAAGTTTTGGGGTGCATTATATGGGACACAAGGGTCTAAGGTGATACCCCCTTTTTTTTTAGAGCGCAGCTCTTAGGTGCCCATTTCCGGCTTGAGCGGCGTCGCCGTCGCCGTCGGCGTAACCGCGCGGTGCATTATGGGTAAATTTTTCCGAAGGGACCCGAGGTCCTCCCGAAGGAACCCGAGGTTGTCCCGAAGGAACCCGAGGTCCTTCGGGAGAATCTCGGGTCCCTTCGGGAGGACCTCGGGAGGACCTCGGGTTTCTTCGGGAGGACCTCGGGTTCCTTCGGGAGTTGCATGCAACAGGTTGCATGCAGCCTGTTGCAGGCAGCTGACATGCAACCTGTTGGATGCAACTGGCGTTCAATGAGTTGTATGCAACCTGTTGCATGCAATCCAGGTTGCATACAACCAGGTGACGACATCGGCATCCGCATCGTCATCGTCATCATTACTGATGACGAGCTGAAATTGAGGATACACGGTGGGCAGCGAAAGTGTACAAGTATCTATATATGAAAAGTCTAAACACTAGGTGGACAAACCGAACCCGCAAGCTTTCAATACATTCAACGAGATGGAGCCGATCAGAGCATATCAGTAGAAAAGGGAGTAAAGGAAACAGAGAGAAAATGGTGGGAAGAGAGAATGCAGGGGAAATCAGCTTTAGTAATATACAGGGCACAAAAACAAGAAATAAAGAAGGAACAGTTGTATGATAATTCAGTGGGGAGCTCTTTGTTGTTTGAGGCTAGAACGGGGGTGCTGCGAACGAAAACGTATAGGGCTAAATTTCAGGAAGTAGACACTCCGTGTGACGTATGCAACCGCGAAAGGGAAACTATAGAACATGTAATTTTAAGGTGCACGGGGCTTGGTCCCACCCTGTTGGGGGGATGACTACGGATTTGGAGGGGGCACTGGGTTTTCCGGACATGGATGGACGAATGGATAGGGAAAGAATAGACTACTTCCATAAAGCCCTGCATGCAACACGGCGCGCGTTGCACTCTGGGAACTAGTTGGCAAGGGAGGAGGGTGGCATGGTTTCGGTTTCGATCGACACGTCGACAAGAGATGGTTTTCTGGCCCCGAGAGCGTCATTGGTGGTCTCTAAACTAACCTAAATAGCCAGGCCTCGAAGCTTTACCACAAGCCTGTGGCGTATAGCTTGTCTTAACACATGCTTGTTGTATTTTTGTACTTGAGCCTTCCTGTTAGCGTTCCAATCGAGGTATGTGGACGTGCCAATGCTGGGAATCTCGACGCCGCGAAGCTCGGGGATCTTGCTTGTGTACGAATCAACAAGCTGTAGCAACCAATAAGTACGCATACATCGAGCTCGCGCCTTTACATTAGTGTTGTTTATCAGGAAGTTTGTTTGTTTAATGCGTCCATAGACGAAATATTACTTTTTGCAATTACTGTTTTCTTAATACGCCTGAGTACATGAGGTAAAACTCGGAGGCGTCATGGAAAAGCTCAATTATAACACACTTCTTATCTCTTATATCTGTACTGACCCGCAGCACTGCACGAAGCGAAGTCCCCACCCACTTACATTTTACTAGTATTCAACATCGCGTATGCGCATAACGTTATCCTGCAATCGTATAGGCACATTCGCACATACAGACCGTTTTGAGAAAGCAAAAGTCGAGCACTTGTGTGAAGAATGTCGCACCGTTCCCTGGAAGTGCGCCGGACGGGCATGAACCCCTGTGCGCACCGCATAGGGGTTCACGCCCGTCCGGCGCACGGTGCGACATTCTTCACACAAGTGCTCGAACGAATTCAAAGCGCGTTTGACGGTTGCTAATGGCCATAATATTTGTTATGTGTTTGTTTTCTTCCTGCCTGAGTATGCCGAGATAATTTCAGATACACCGTTCAGGCGGAGATCTTGGGCGTCAGTAAAAGCTCGTCCAAAAAGGCTTAGCGAGGAGTAGGGGACGCTTGTTAGGGCCTCCGTCGTAGCTAGCCGATCTCAGCGTTTGCGAGAAGTTAATCTTCTATACATAAAATTCGAGTAGGAGATATATGATGACACGAGGAAGACATCATAGTAACTTTTGTGCAGTAGTGAGGTCGAATTTATTGCGTTTCCTTAAAAGTTCATGCGTAAACGCTGGGCTTAACTTTGATACCCTGTGAGGATGCGGCTTGCTTTTCGCCCAATGAAGTAACAACAAACGGACGTTTGGCAAACAAAATACGTATAAGGCTCCAGATGAACAAATTTCCGTTCTAGTTCAGTGGTACTAGACGGGATTATTGAAATTGAGCTCAAACGTGCACTCGTAGGGTGAGGTGACTAAGCCACGTCGTACTACGTTCGCATATGCACGCACAATATCCGGTGTTTCGGGAACCAAGGAAAGTGCCCCGGTCTTCGTTTTGTATCGCTCGAGAATGAGTGTATTGTACGTTCGTGAAAAGTCAGATAATCGAAAACGCAAGCAGCGCGTTCGGTCGCGGCGTGATAGCATGAGGTGAAGCTGCTCAGTCGAAACCGAAACTGAGTGGCCAACTAGTTCCCAGAGTGCACTGCGTGGTATTTCGCCGCGATGGGGCGCGTCGGTTAGCGAGTTCGTTTCACGGCACTCGTGCCCACGCGTGCCCACTCGCAGCGTGGAACGGATTCGTTTCGGCCGGCGCTCCACGAGTGGTTGCACTCTCCGAGTTCGTTTCAGCGCTGACACCCCACGCGTGCATGCACTCGCTGCACCGAGAAAATCGGGAGTGCGCCAAAATGCAATCCCGTCATGCCTCGCTCCGGCGGGGCCGGCGAGGAGCGGGAGCAGACGACGAGGGTTCGTTTGCTACGATGTGTCGCGGAACCGAACGGAAAAAAAAAGTAGATTTTCTGATAGAAATCGCGTCCCGCGGGCAACGAAATCAAACGCGAGCTTGAATTGTGAGCGTCTGCTATTTCACGAAGAAAGCAATTGACAACCCGTGATTTATTTGCAGGTTTTAAATCGCTCTGTTGCCGTACAAACGCTGAAATATACCAGTGTGTAAAGAAATGCTCAGAACAAACGCAACAGCGGCCCCCGAGATGTCTATCACCATCCGTGTGCGGGTGAAAAATTTAACATTTTTCGATAATACTCCCCCAGCAGAAACCTCTGACTGCCCAATAAGCAGCAGAGAAAGCTACAAAACTTGAAAGTATAAAACAGAGAGGACGAGGACGGGAACAGGACATCTTTCATTTAGCAACAACATAGAATGGCACAACGATAAAACCGCCCCCCAAGGGTCTTGAGACCCTTGGGGGGCGGTTTTATCGTTGTGCCATTCTATGTTGTTGCTAAATGAAAGATATGTCCTGTTCCCGTCCTCGTCCTCTCTGTTTTATACTTTCAAGTTTTGTATCTATTAACCAACACGCTCGTTTTCAACTGTAAGAGAAAGCTAAAGATGGTGACTTTACCCGAGGATTGGGCAACATCATCATGTTTAACATTTACCTACGCAGCTAACTTGCCCCGTCGTATTTTGTTCGAGAGGGCTCTCGTTCTGGACGCCTTCACCAAGGCTAGTATCTAATCCACAATGACGATCCAAATCGAAAGTCCCAGTTTTGCTGATCGATATTCCAACAGGCTAGCTTTAAGCCGTACCCTTTCAGTGGTTCACGCATAATACCATGCTCAAACGGATCAAGCTTCTGCTCGGACAGCATCATCAGTTTTCTTCAGTGTAAACGGTTATAAGGATTGAAAGATCGCAACCAGCTGCTTTGTGGACAGCTGGTTGCGGAAATTTACGCCGTCTGTAACTATCTCTACGGAAGTCGAGCTGCTTGAAGACATCACAACTATAAACTACAGGTTGCAGTTGCCAACGTTTGTAGATAAACGTTGGTAGCGACTGCATTCTCGCATTCCCACGCATCGCTCGGAACAGAAAGGCGCTAGTTTCGGTTTGAAGTCGGTACCTTTTCTTCCACATAGATGGCGGCAGCATCAGTCTTTTGCACTCGGTGCATTTGGCGTGTTCGTTTGAGTTTTCCGTGCAACACTCTGTGAGTGCGATGCATTCTGGGAGAGAACTCGAACGGTGCCAGAGGAGATTGGAAGATTGGTGAAAGAGATCTAGGGAAGGATAAAAAATACATATAAAAATAGGCAATAAATTCAATTTAAAAGAGAGGGGGGTCTGTTATAACAAAATTCATACAAATTAAAAAAAAAAATAGTAGAAGGGATGACGAAATGTTAGGCTAGGTAGCGCAAGCTGCCGCCCGTTACAAAGGATATAGCCATATAGCCGTTACCATCCATCCATTCATTCATACACCCATTTTCTAAGATGGCCGTTTTTCTTTCGCGGACGTTCTGCGAGGCGAGTTCGGCGACTTACGTTACTTACGAACAGAACTACCAAATTGGTATGTTAATTTTGGTGGCTACTTATCGCGGAATATCGTGGGTCTCTTGTACTTGTACAAGAAGTAGTATTTAAGGTTCAGATTGTTCTTCGTACAGAGCGTAAGCTCGGCGGGTCGTCTAGTCTCTTCAAATTTGCTTGGTTGCCTTTTGTCCACGTTTATTTCCCTCCCAAACCCATCGCACACTGGTTCATTTTCCTGTTTCTAGTACCTACAATTGAGCTAACAAAAATGAGGTTTTGTATGAATTCAAAAACGTAGATAGAGACCATGCAGCTCTGCCTGCACTGTTCTTTTTATGTTGCGCAATTGAGACATCGCAGTGTCGAGCGTGTTCACACTCTTGCAACCGAGTACGACCGAAAGAGACCAGACCGGTTTTTAAGCCTCTTGCGATCTCTTAGGACCAGCCCCGCTGCAGCGCATCCGGTCCTAAGAGATCGTAAGAGGCTTAAAAACCGGTCTGGTCTCTCTCGGTCGTACTCGATCGCAAGAGTATGAACCAGCCTTTACGTCCGACGGAACCCGAAATAAAAATTAAAGTTACGTCCTGTCTAACCTACGCAACCTTCTTGAATGTTACGCTTTATGGCCGATGCATCACGTAAACACAATAATAACGTCAATTACTACATTACGTCCGATGCAGCATTCCCTAATTGGTTAAAATCCGACTGCATCTCCGGCAGGCTTGTTGAAAACTGGCACAATCTTCCCGTACCACTCGAGTCGCCACGCGCGCTAGCTTTGGCAGTGCTTTCTTCCAGACTGTCTAAATAAGCTGTTTCGAGGTGGCCGCCCGGGTGTGAGAGTGACAATAGACCCTCGGCCATATCAACTTTGCTCTCAACAGCAAAAAAAAAAGTTCAGTAAATTGTTTTAAAGGAGGGGATGCCCAGCTTCAGCAGCTTCGATGTGCGAGGAACACACTCCAGCCCCCTCAACAAAGCTGGAGGTGCAGATAGAGTTGAGATTTTAACTGGCTAATGAATGCTGCATCGGACGTTATGCAGTAGTAAGTCATGATATTTTTGTATTTATGTCGTGCATCGGCAGTAAAGCGAAACTTGGGTTGCGGAGGCTACATAGGACGTAACAACTTTTATTTCGGGTTCCGTTTCTCATAGTTTTAATTTTCATATTAGGTTACGTCGGACTAAACTTTTTCATATTGGTTTACCTTGGATGTAACTCGAAATCTTGGGGTAAGGTTACGCTAGACACTGTGTTGAAAGATACTTTTATTTTTCTGAAAAGTATTCAACTTACGGCAGTGGTGAATAGCACTTGTGTTGATGAGATGTTTTGCTTCCGCGTGTCCGAAAAGCACCCTCGCCGGGGCAGCTGTCAACTATCTATATAGGACAATAATGTTGCAGGTACAAAACTGAATAATACACTGTGTTGAATATTTATTTATTGGTCTTTTTCGGCAGTGCCGCTTGTGCCTGGACAATGGAAGATGATGCAAAGGCCAAAAGAAAGCTGTGTAGTTGATTATACTCTGCATCTGCACTTTGAATAATGTGGTGTCTCGGTAGCTACACATGCTTTGTTAAAGGGAAGTTTATTTTGCCACCTGCTAGGCATCATTGAGGTGCTTTGGCTGTGTGCCTTTATTTTATGCTAATAGAATGTACTGCACTTACAACTGCTTGTTGTAGGTACAGCCTACAACAACCAGTTGTAAAGGAGCGCCGTTTAGTGAATCCATTCGATAGGCGTAAGTAAATCTGGAAGGTGCTAAATGCTAGAGCATGATTCACTGAGGCATGTTGACCTATGCTTTGAGCACCCACTCTCCTCCCTTGGGCTGTAAACCAGGCGAAATGTAAAATTATTCTTGCGAAAACAGCAGGGATGTGGCATGCATAAGAACTTGTCGATCATGCTCTGAATATGCTGGCCGCCCAAGCGAGTGACTCACTGGCTGACTGGCTCTGCTTTGCCATCAGCCAAGGCAGAACAAGCAAATGCTAGAGCAAGCAGTCAAGTTCAGTGAATTGTGTTTTTCTAAAAACAAATTTGCTAAAAGGAGATTCGGTGCCATTTTTTCTAAACGGAGTTTCTTCTTGAAAGAATTCAATAAAAAAGGGGGTTTCAAAACTTGTGCTTGGGAAAATAGATGCCTCTGCTCGGGCCGTACACATCAACGTTCTGTCGGTTCACAAGCTCCATGGAAGATCAGCACTAAAAAATAAAATGAATGACGTTTACAATTCTCTGTAACACGAAATTAGAGCGCAGCACTTGAGTAGGAGGAGGGGAGGTTATGCCTCTCCTATCCCTCCATACCCTCTCCTCCTCCTCCCATTTAGCAGGCAATTTTCGCTAAATTTCCCGCTAAATATAGCGAGAATTTCCCCGCTAATATTAGCGGTTTAGGTTTCCCCTCTAAATCTTGTGGGGAAATCGATGTCACACAACCTCAACACCAATTCAGTTTCCCCGCTATATATTTAGCGGGGAAACTGAATTGGTGTTGAGGAAACTTAACCCTGCTAAATGGCACATGACTTCATGTCACATCACTCACAAATTCAGTTTCTCTGCTAGATTTAGCAGAAAAATTGACATCGCGTGACCTCAACACAAATTCAATTTCTCACTAAATTCAGCGGGGCGATCATGCAGACAGTGACGCAATGAAGCGTGGAAATGAGCACCTAAGAGCTGCACTCTAAACCAATTTTTCTCTGTTGCCGGTGCACAAGCAGGTAAGGGCGGATAGCATTCCTAGTGCCAATTCCTTTGCGGTCAACGAAAAACGCTTTTTGAACAACGCTCTTTCCCCGCGGCAAGTTGTCCCACCTCGATCCTTCGGCGCAACCTTCGACGATGGCAAGCGTGACCTTGAAAAGTCGACCAACGTGCAGGGAAGGTTGCTGGTCCCTCAGACGACACCGAACCTCATTCGAAACACGTATACTTGTTCAATCCCTTTGTAGATTAAAAACTAGCGCACGCAAGAAAGAGAGGGTTCCTGCTCCTCGTATCATGGGTGGCCTTGACTAATTCCCACAATTAATTGGCCAAAGTTAGAAAATTGTTGCACTGCCTATTAAAGAGAAGACACTGCAGTTATTAAAAAAAAAATTTTTTTTTTGAATAACTGCAAAGTATGCTACATGTTACAAAGAATGCCACGGGAATGTGTTCTGTGTAAACCAACTTTACCCTAAGATTCCCCGAACCGGAGCGATAACCATTTGTGTTCGACGCACCGCGTGCGAGTCCCAACCATCGTCTTCGGTCCCCGTTTCCGCAGGAGCACGCCGAGCAGCCGCAAGCCCGCAACTCCGAGGGGCTCTGCCGCAAGGTCGTCCGCGGCGCGTTCCGTCCACGCAGAGCGTGAGCCCTCAGAATCTTCAAAGACTGCAGACGTTCCCGAGGCATCGACTTCAGGCGTCGGTCGCCGTCCCTCGACCCCGAGGAATTTCGACGCGAGGTCGTCGGAGGAACGACCTCGGCAGGCGGGACGGAAACGTCTCCGCCGTCTTCCGGGGACGACGAAGGGCCCGCAGTGTCTGCATCCAGCGTCCAGCGCCGTTCCGCAGGTGGGTCGTCGCGGGTTATGCAGCCCGAAAGGGGGGCACTGTGGTTTGTCTCGAAACACAAAAGTACAGCCGCGCTGTGGCCTTTTTTTCATTGAAAACGCAACCAGGCATTGCGGCAGAATTGAGTCACACGATGCCCAACTCCTACGGAGAGGCCGACGCAGTCGGCACACCTTCCTGTTCTAGTACGCCCTAACGACGTGCGGGCTTTTCTGTTGTTATTCGTCACCACTTGGAGACCGCTTTCGGTGCATGGGCGAGACAGGACGCCAAATGGCGGGCCGAACCCCCGCCAGAAAGACGTCCGCCGACCCCGGCACGCCAAGCTCCTGCACAGCCATCGCCGGCGGCATGCCGAGCTCCAGCGCCACCGGCACCGGAGCCTTTGGCATCAAAGGGACCCAGCACCGGCCACCGGTACCGGAGTCTTTGGCATCAAAGGCGAAAGTCTACCTCTCCCAGGGGGGCAAGTGTCCCTTTCCTCGCAGTCTTTGCGTGGGTGCCGCCATCTTGAAAAATATAGGCACTAAAGCCGCTCGACTAGATGTGCCGAGAGTAGCATCAAGTTTTCGCGATGTTCGGGAGGAAAAGGTCCCACGCATCCCGGCCGCTTCGGTACGGCGGGGCGGCATAGACGCGGACGTCGGAGGTACCGGAGGAAGGTGCCGACAAGCACGTGTAGCCGGCAGCTTCTTAATGCACGCGGAGAAGCGGTAGAACGTCGCCCGTGAGGTCGGAGCCGCCTTCTCTTCAAACCTGCCACGCAAAAAAAAAAAGTCAGCGTTGCTCATGCCACGAAAACAAAGTCGACCAGAGCTCCAACGACCTCCAGTCGCTGCGGAGAAAAGCGCACGTCTGCTTTCTCTCCCCTCTTTTCTGCCGCCGTCTTTACCGTCCCTTTTCTCGGCACTGGCGAAGTCGACGCTCATGATTTGTCGTGCTCTGCTCCCGTCTTTACCCACCCGGTTGCATGGGCACCGCCATCTTGAAACCGTGCGAAGCGGGTGCGAAACCGCCGAAAGAGGTGCGCTCACGAGTAGCGACGCTCCCCCGGCCGTCTCACGGGCATCATTAATGGCACCCGGCAACAGCGGGTGCAATGGTTGCAATGGAGAGATGCAACTTCCTGTGATTTTTGCACGGTGTGTGGGGCACCGTGCAATCAAACGCGTCGTTGCGTAGGTGTAAATGAACACCATTTGCGAGTATTTAGTGCGTGGATTGTAAACAGGTTAAAAGATATATATTTCAGGCGTCTGGGATGACTTGCACCAAATCATAAAAGAATTTCCAATTCACAACTTGGCCCTTAAAGGAATTACTGAAGTTTGCTAATTAGTCATAATCGACCGAATAATTGGGCAGGTCGAGAAAAATGTGGCAACTATGTTAAGACGCTAACGACGTACAGTTGGTTTTACTTCCCTGGATGACTCCGCTTGCTTTTTTTAAAGTTTGATGCAAGTTATCTGGAACACCCTGTAGACATTGTCTCGATGTTCCCTAAAAAGCATTCAATGTACGGGTTTTTAAGAATCCCCTCTCCGCAAAAAGGTAATTTTTAATCTCTCGGAACTGCTTTCAGCTACGGCCCGGCACGGACCATAAATACTGCTCGAACAAACGAGAAATCGCATAATTTTAAGAGATTGTAGCAGACGGGTAACTTTTAGTTGTCGATTGCGTGCACAAACTTCGCATTTTACTCCCACTAGGGCATCCAAAACGGTTCCCCGATCGGCGCATTTACCGCGTCCAAAGAAAACTGGTCCCTCGATTTCCACCCGATGGCATCGCAGAAGGGCGGTGTTCCAGCGGCGGTGTGTTCATTGCCACTTCAAGACCACTTTCGGTGCGCGGGCAGAGCTTACTCCGCTTTTGGCGGGGCTCTCTTGCAGACACGTAGCGCACGATAACATTCGTGCCGTCGAGGCGCAAGACACGTGCAGGGTTCCTCTTGACAGTGGCAGTGCGAAGCAGCATGCAATGCATTCTGTGTTAAAGGGACGGTAAACCGAAATTTGGATTTAAAAAAAAAACAATGCAGGAGATGTAGGCGGGACGCTACAATCCCTACAACACTACTCGTAAGGCGGTATCTCAAATGGACGGCCGTATTTTGGGAAAAAGAGGTCAAGATTGAACCAGGCCGACGAGGCGCGTGATGTCAAGATACCTTGTTTCCTCCTCTCTTCGCTTCGCTCCCTCAAGGCAGCGAGGCGGAGAAGACGCGAGGTCGTTCCCTCTCCTTCTCGGAGAAACATGACGTCAACATTTCTGCCAAATGCGCCTCCTTTTTTGAAAAATACGGTCATCCGTTCGAGATATCGCTGTATGAGAGATGTTTTTGTGTTTGTAGCATCCCGTTGCACGCTTTTGCCGCGTGTTTCGGGGAATCCAGACAACAATGCAAAAAGAGCTTTTTTTGTGTATTTATTTGGTATTGATTTGCCTAACTGCAGGAATTGCTAGAGTTCTTTCTTTTGAAGGTGCGAAATGCTTTTCAACAGAGCCCCACCAATCGGAAGATTTCGCCCATCCGTCTGCCCGTCAATGCATTTCCCGCCAGGTTTAGCGGTAAAATTAATAAATATATAGCTTCTTTCCGAGACGACCGTTAAGTGTCTTCTAAGCAAATTTAGACGACCGGTCCTGAAATACCGCATTTCATGCAGCGTAAGACTTTAGAAGAAAAAAAAGTCGCCATCAGTTTTCTTTTTAAAAATGGCGGTTGACATTTTAGCCCGGTGGAGGCCAATCGGCAGGAACTAATCAGCGCGGTTGCCACTCCTCTTCTGCCCAGGGCAATCGGAGGTCGAAGCATCGCACTCCACCCTGGCTCAAGGACATCCGTCACCTCCAGAGGACCACGCGGCTCCTCATTCCGCGGCTGTCGTTTGCGTGAGTGGTGAGGGAGATACTGCAGGGTTTGGCCCCCAGTCGCTCCGACCGCTACTACATGCAGGGGCTCGCCTTGCAGGCGCTACAGGTGGACCTGCCTCGTCTTTCGGTCGTCGTCATGGCGCACATACCGGTCGCCGTCGGCAACGACCCGCGTCGTCTGTCCGTCGATGTTGGCCCACATACCGTAAAGTCTCGAGAGATAGCCCACCTAAAATAGAAAATTGGGTGAAAATGAGGGGTGGGCTAACTTTTGGTGTGCTGTCGAGGCAAGTTGAAAAAATGCTATTTTTTTATTGTGTGTCCCTGTCAAAGTTGTTATTGCAGCAAGGGGCAATGAAGCAAAGATGACTCTACTTTCCAGTCAGCAGTGTTCGCTTATATCTCGCCATAGCTAACTAGACGCATTTACGTCACGGTCATCATTGATCGGAAACTACGATTACTAGGAGTGGGCTATCTTTCGGTGTTTCAAATAAAATAGCTCATCGGGTCAGAAATGGGGATGGGTTACCTTTCTGGGGTGGGGCGGGGCGTCTCCGGATTTTACGATAGTCCTTTTTTTCGTCAATACATGCCTATTAAGTCGTAGGTCAGGTAGGCCTGTGACTGAATCGAGCTATGTGGCCTATTTAGTCGGTACCACTGCTAGCCTTGGGTCTTTGGCATACGCCGCTTGGCGAAACACGACCGCATGCCGGTAGGATGCTCGTCCAGATCGAAACGGGCAGGAGTGGGGAGGATCACAAGACCCAGGAACCTTGGGTCTTGCTGTGCGAGTTTGCGCTCTTCGCTCTCCGAGCCGCAGTGCACTAACAGACCCGACCGCCGGTCCTCTTTCTTACATGAAAGAGCAGTGTCTCCCCTTTAAAGAGGCGGTGCAAGGATTTTCTAACTTTGGCCAATTAATTGTGGGAATTAGTCAAAGCCACCCATAATATGAGGAGTGGGAACCCTTTTTTTCTTGCGTGCTCTAGTTTTTAATCTACAAAGGGATTGAACAAGTGGAAGTGTTTCGAGTGAACTTTGGTGTCGTATTTGGGACCAGCAGCCTTCCTTGCACGTTGGTTGACTTTTCAAGGTCACGCTTGCCATCGTCGAGGGATCGAGGTGGGACGGCTTGCCGCGGGCAAAGACGTTGAAGGTAGCGAAGGTGAGGAAACGGTTTCCCTTATTTCCGATAGATGGATAGATGGTGCCGCGAAAACCCGCATACCCCGAAAAAGGTCACGCCATAGTTCCGATAACAACCACACAAAACTGCAAATTAAAATAAAATTTGGTTTTGTTTTTTTGCAATTGGAGTAGAATATCGATGATATGAATCTGGAGGGATCGCAGAAATATTTGTATCATTCAAAATTCATACTAACAGAAAACAAGTCACATGACTACGTGAAAGCAAAGGGGGTGCTACTTCCAATTCATTGGTCACACTCCCATCTGAAGAAGTCGACAATGTTCTTCCGAGTCTTCTTTTTTTCGATGTCACCCAAACGGCACTTTTGGAACACGGAAGAACGAGCATACCTGTCGTCGCCGACCTTGATCTCGGGCTCACTCTGCGGCGCAGCACATCGAGGGCATGCAGTGTTTCAGCAGTCGTCGGTGGCTGCTTGTCATTAGTTTACGTCGCCGTCATCGTCTCCGCTACTTGACCGTCCTTGCGGTGCCGTCACTTCGTCAACGATTGCCTCGGCAGTCCTTAATCCGCAAGTAGCGAGGCTGTCATCTGCGGTAATGAAATCAAAGGCCGATTTCTCAGCACAAAGCAGGTCTCAGTCGTCAATTCTCAAGTTTTCCTCTGGTTTTGGAGGAGCAGCCACTGTAGGATTTGTGAATTCACACTTGCGAAAGCCGTTAGATAAGTGTCGATTCCACGATCAACGTCAATTTCGAACGTCATTTCTCACGTTCACTCAAGTCAGTCAGAGTTGCTGAAACCCATTTATCGCGTGGCAATAAGTATAAAGCAGCAACCCTGGAGTAAGCAAACGCGAGTTACTCCAGCGAGCCAAATTCTCATCACGCGACAACACAGAGCAGTGCTGGATGTGGGTATGTTTTCGAATTTTGGAGCGCTCCTACGGTTATCAAGATTTCATGGTGCGTATATAGAAAGAACGGCGAGAGAAATGACTCAAAAAAACTGCTACAGTCGTAGGAGCCAAGTGTTGCCGTCCCGCTGGATGTGTAAACGTTGATGATCGTTCAAAAGGTCCACCGTGGCCGAGAAAGCATTCGGACTATCCCGAAACGTAATAGATTAGTCTTAACAAACTTCGGCCGGGAATTTAGAAAAATTCGTATCGTACCGAAATTCGGACGAACCGTCGTCGTATCATCGAGATTCTACCGTATGCAGCAAATTTGCAGCATTTTGAACGAAGGTGGCACATTTTCTCCTCTTGTGTGAATAGAAACGATATAAAAAATGCGGGCCGCAAATTTTTCGACATTAAAATTGCGGGACTGTCCCAGTTCTAACATGTCGTCTTGATTCGTCGGCGTTTGACGGGCGTCACCTTTTTTCCAGGAGGCGTCGGAGCTCTTCGTGACAAACTTCCTGTCGGCGAGTTACCTGTTCTCCCTCCACGCGAAGAGAAAGACCCTGATGAGGAAGGACGTGATTTTCCTCCAGGACCTCCAAGATATTTGGCACCAGCCTCGCCACGGACTTCTGAACTTTTCGGCGGATTTTATTTATTTATTTATTTACCCTCAAGGACCTGAGGCATTATAATGGATTAAATTTCATAAGATAGTACAACATTGTGCAGTTATTAATAAAGACAAATAAGAGGCGCCTAATCATACAATGATAGCTAAGGCGTTCTTGAAAAGATTGTGGTCTTCGATGGCTGCCGTAGGTGCGGGAAGGCGATTCCACTCATCTGATGTGCGTGGGAAAAAGGACTCGAAAAAAGCGTTAGTTTTGCAGAGTGGAATTCCAGCCTTAAAAGCATGATCCAACCTGGATGAGATATACGGGGGAGGCAAAATAAAATCGTGGCGCAGATATGGGTGATGAAAGAGCTTGTGAAATAGACATAGTCGAAGTAATTTACGGCGAGATGCTAGAGTTGGTAGGTTGAAGCTAGGTTTCATTGAGCTTATGCTGGCAGTTCTGTTATAGTTAGATAGGATAAAACAAACTTAATTATTTTGAACCATTTCAAGTGAACCTATTAAGTTTTCTTGGTAAGGATCCCACACAGATGAAACATATTCAAGTTTTGAACGGATTAGTGTTTTAGATAACAAAAGTTTTAATGACGAAGGGGCTTTTGAAAGGTTACGTTGGATGTACCCAAGCATTCTGTAAGCGTTGTTAGTAACATACGAGATGTGAGGGTTCCTGGTGAGATCGGCTGTAATGTGAATACCAAGGTATTTGAAAGCAGTGACGGCATCAAGGGGACGGTGATTTAGAAAGTAGGTTGGAAAACTATTTGCTATTCTAGATACGCGCATATATTTGCATTTATTAACGTTAGGTCCATGTACCATGCTTTGCACCATTCAGAGATGGCATTAAGGTCCGACTGAAGATTAGTTATATCGTCGTCACAAGTTATATCACGAAAAACCACACAGTCATCGGCAAACAAGAGAATGTTAGAAGAAACGCAAGAAGGTAGATCGTTTATGTAGATAAGGAAAAGGGCAGGGCCAAGAGCAGAACCCTGTGGCACACCAGAGTAAACACCGGTTGGCTGAGAGTTAGAGTTGTTAGCTGAAACAAACTGTGAACGGTTAAGAAGAAAACATTCAATCCATGTGAAGTTTGTGATCAAGGTTAAGTTGGTGTAGTTTATATAGTAAAAGTTTGTGGCATACCTTGTCAAATGCTTTAGAGAAGTCTAAAAAAATGCAATCGGCAAATGAGGAATGGTCTAGAATGAGGTTTAGTTTATGCATAAATGATACCAATTGAGTTTCACAGGAGCAAGTTTTACGGAAGCCATGCTGTGAAGGTGTGAAAAAGCAGTTTGATTCAAGGAATGTAACGAGATGTGAAAACAATGTGCTCAAAAAGTTTACAAGGAATGCTGGTTAGTGAGATGGGTCGGTAATTGAGAGCAAAAGACTTGCTACCTGATTTATGGAGTGGAATCACCTTCCCGACCTTCCATTCCCGAGGAAGATAACATTAGTCGAGCGACTGCTGAAAAAAACTTAGAAAGTATAATAGAAGAATAAACATTTGTACTTTTCAAAAACTTGGGATTAATTGAATCGCATCCAGGAGACGAAGAAGGTTTAAGTGATCTAATGAGGCTCTCAACACCAGTAGGTTCAATGAGTATGGGAGACATGACGAGAAAGTCAAAGCCATGAGTATCGGGTATGGGGACACCTGACGTTACAGAAAAGTTGCGTGAAAACACTTCATTCAGCACCAATGCACACTGGCTAGGAGGAATTACGTTTCCAGTGCTGTCGACTAAAGTGACCACATTCTCATCTTTTGGTTGTATAACGCGCCAAAATTTTCTAATGTCGTTGATTAACATTGATGGCAAAGTACTTTGAGGAAATTCTTCCCTAGCATTTTTTAGCGCAGCTACATATTCGTCGGAGGCATGTTTGTAAGCAGCCCAGCGGGCTCCATTTCCAGAGAGTTTAGCTGATCTATATAAGCGCTTTTTTTTGTTTGATAAACGTTTGAGGTTACGGCTCTACCACGGAGCATCACTATTAGATGTGATGGTGAAAGTGGGAATGTATTTATTAGTTAAATCATTCACTTTAGCCACAAAAATGTCTCAATTAGTTTGTACAGTGCGATTATCAAAACTATTAAAAAAATTATCAAGAAAAATAGACGGTTCATAATTATTTGCTTCAAAATTTGCTTTTGCATAGTTACGAATCGTTTTAATTTTTTTAAGGTTTTTTGGCCGTGACAAGCAGATCTGGAAAGTAAGCAAACAGTGATCGCTTAAGCCAGGCAAGTGACTAATCTCGGAGGCAAGATCAGGCTGGGATGTCAAAACAAGATCAAGGGTGTTCACGACAGATTGTGTTGTCCTTGTAGGTTGCTTAATAAGCTGTGTAAAGGAAGATATAGAGCACAAGTTCAAGAATTCAGTGGCTAAAGAGGAGACGGGATGTATACTGGGCGGTTCACTGTTCCATGATATGTTCGGAATGTTAAAATCACCAAGCAGAAATAAAAAAGACGTGGGGTATCGAGATGAAACTATATTAATTACATCATGAAGTTCATCTACAAAATTGGAAGAAAGCGGGGGGGGGGTCGATAACAAACGCCAAGAATGATTTTCATATTACTGATTTCAACGACAGCCCAAACAATCTCAAGGTTGCAGGGAATAAAAACACACTGGGATGGAAAGTTTTTCGAAATGGCCAGCAGAACACCGCCACCTTGTTGCGTTGTGCGGTCGCAGCGATAAATCGAGAAATGCCGAGCAGATAGGAAAATTTCATGATCACGAAAGTGCGGATGCAGCCAGGTCTCGGTTAGTGCGATGAAATCAGCATTGCGTGTATTGATGGCAGAGGTTAAAGAATCGCGTTTGCTCATAACACTCCGAATATTGCAAAAAAGAAGTGATGCATGAGGTAAAGAACGTCCACTGCCTTGCGTCCCGCTAGGTCATTGTGTGTGTTGAACAACTGGGATG
This sequence comes from Ixodes scapularis, assembly GCF_016920785.2. Classification (NCBI taxonomy): domain Eukaryota; kingdom Metazoa; phylum Arthropoda; class Arachnida; order Ixodida; family Ixodidae; genus Ixodes; species Ixodes scapularis. Next base: position 27,171,926 of record NW_024609881.1, read on the forward strand.
CAGGTTGTCTTGTGTTGATTTGAGCGTAAGTGCAACCACGTTATCAATTTCGGCAGCGTAGACGCATTGCTTTTTGTTTAAGACAAGCTTGTTATATCTTAGCTGAAAGGGAGGTGCCCAGAGTTGATTTTTAGCAAAGTCGACAAGTTTCTTTCGAGCGGAGCGTGTGGCGGGCGGGAAATCTTCGCTTACGGCAACGTTTTTTTCTTTCAGTTTTGTACGCGTGGAAAGTATCCTGTCTCTTATCTTGTATCCAGAGAATTTAACTATGATAAGGCGACACTTATTCGGCAAAGAGGGCCCTAAGCGATGAGCTCGCTCGATTGCATTCTCGGAAAAGGTGTCAATTACTCCTGCTAGAGCGTCTTTCACTTTTGTCTCCGATTGTTCCCACGATTCACGTGAGTCAGGAATGCCATGAAAAATAAGATTATCGTGTCGTGACCGGTCTTCCAGTTCGCCAAGACAAACTTGCAATGAGTCATGCTGAGCTGTTAGGGTTTTTACTGAGTCTTGAACGCTAGCGATACCTTGACCAAAGTGGTCGAGCGAATTTGTTTTCTCTTCTAATTCGTCCAATCTTTTCTGGATACATCCAATCTTAGTTTCAATGCTTTTCTGTCCAGCCTTAAAGGGGCACTGACACCCCAAAGGTCGTATTTATTTTTATTGTCTAAAACGATGCAAGTTGCAGCCATAGACACGCAAAAAAAAACCGCATCGCGAAAAAAAATTTTCCCGCGCGCACGCGCGCCTTTTTATTTTTGGCGTTTGATTTTCCCGCCTCTCGCCTCCTCGCTTCTTTTGATCGGTGACGTCAAAAATCAGGAAATTTAGAAGCTTTGTAGGCTGCATCTTTATAACATTTAATGACGGCAATCCTAAAACATGTTTTTTAAGGCAATTACGAACGCACTACGGCCCTTCTTTTTGAAATACCAAAAATCGGGAGTTCGTTGTGGTGCCGGCTCCTGGATTTGTATCCTCCAACGGAAAACAGGCGACACCGCTCAAAACCGGTCCGCCGCAACGCCGGCGCTAGCCGGCGCTCGCTCCTATCCTCCTCGCTTTGGGTCGCCATGGCAACAGCAGGGAGTGGTGACAGGGAAGTGGACTCTCAGGTCTCCGCAATTTTTGACGTCAAGGCACCGGCGCCGATCGCGCGGGAACTTCGAATTCGGCATTTGGAAATTGTTTTTTTACTTCACAAATACTGAATTCCCTAATTTCAAATTTTGAGGGTAATGTCCCGGCATCGTTTTCAACCGTTTCGGATAATAAAAAAAAATATGATTTTGATGTGTCAGTGCCCCTTTAATAGCTTTTACGTCAGCCGCCAAGTCAGTCTGACTCCTTGCAGACTGAATCGACCGCGCTTGAAGATCCTTTAAAAGATTGAATAATACAGCCATCTGTTCAGAGGGCTCATCGGGCAAACACTCTACATTTAAAAGAGCCTCGGAACGAGTAAGAGGTCCCGGGTTCATCTCAACATCACCAGAACGTAGTAGCAAAAGTATGGTCGAACAGCAATCGTAAGCAATTTCACAAAGCACTTGTGGGCACAGAAGCAATGACAAGTAACGATTGTCGTTTTTTTAGTGTGAAGTGAAAAGCGGTTACACACCTGCAAAGCGCAGAAGCGCGGCACGTAAGCCGTGTTGTAACTGCTTCCACGCCCACTGAAGAGAAGGTTCCGCTTCCAGCCGTTTATATCGTTGCTGGCGTCGCTGTTGAGAACTGATGTCATCGTTGATGACGTTGCTGCTGGGAAAATCCAGCCTCTCGAAGACGAGAGTACCAGAAAAAAGACGTCAGGGCGCTGGCAGTTGATATGCACTCCCGCGATGATGACAGCGGTATCGGGAACCCTGCTGAAGTCTGCGTCGGAGGCTGGTACCACAGCAGTACAAGAGCCAAAAATGCCTGCAAAGCGCAGAAGTGCGGCACGTAAGCCATGTTGTTGTAACTGCTTCCGCACCCACAAATACGACACCGGATTGGTGTCGTGTTTGTTCGTTTTCGTATTGCGCCTAAAGTTCGGGCACTTTTCCCTTTTTTTTTTTCTCATGTATTTCAGCATATCACTTTTAATGTTTGTTTTTATTTTCTATAAAGTTGTTTGTCATTTTAGAGATTAGGGCTAAGGTGTTTGAATCGGCATCCCGATTTCGAACGAAGGTCACAGTATCAAGAATGGGAGGGCTTTTAGGCCTTGTCATTTGATGAACTGCTTCCATGAGACTTGGAAGCAGTTCCTATTGCAGTAGGTTGCGTGCAAGCACTGTGACTGAGCAATTTGACCAGATGAGACATGTTTGCGTAGTTTTGGGGTTTTTTTTTCCAGTGTATCTGAAGAACACTCGGCATGTTCCTGCTTTAGTTAAAGGGTCATGATGCAAAATCTTGAAAATTTTTAAGTTACTCGTGATATGAAATCATTGCAAGCGGCTTAGTGCTCAACCTTCAAGGGTTTCGAGTAGCTTGCAAGTGTCTGTTTTTTTTTTGCTTTTCTTTTTGCTCTCTGTTGAATAGGATAATGATAGGAAGTTTGATGTCTGATAGCAGTGAACTGAATGCCCAAGTATACTAGGATTCTGTGTTTTCGAATAAACCCAGAAAAGCGCCCACGAGTAAAATCTTTGTCCATCTGGATTTATTCGCTAAACTCTATATTTCAATCTCCCAATGCAAAAAATATAAGATAGTAATATACAACTATAAGTTCGGCAAGTGTTGAAGGTCAATAGTCCTAAGAAAATGCCATCCCAGTTTTCTTTCAAATCTCGGGTCATTCACCATCGATGTCTTACCATTTAACTCAACAGTATTCATTCATGACAAATCATTGTACTTCCGAGTCGGGATAAAAAACACTTTTCAGGTTTCTAGTCTGGACCGTATTATTTGTACTTGGAGTTGGATTTGTACTATTATTTGTAACTGAAAGCTATGGGCCTCGCTTTGCTTGTCCAGGCAATGAAAGCGAGGCAGGTAGTGGAATTTCCCCTGAATGGATGGATGGATGTAAATTGCTATATCCTTTGTAATGGGTGGTAGCTTGCGCTACCTAGCCTAATAGCCACGTCCCACTAGAGCAACACACTACGAGAGGCAGCCTGTCTGTCCGCCGTCCCACCTGGCGGACGCGACGCAGAACACGGGGACAAGGAAGCTTGTTTCCTAGTGGGACTGGAGTTGTCAACAAAACACTTCAAAATACACAGACAAACAGAGTCTGGCGACGCGGTTTTCGTACTTTGCTCTTTGGGCGTGAAACACTGTGAAAGTGGAGACGATTGCTTTATTTCTTGATAAAAGCTTCTAGTCTTCATTTGCCATTGGCAACTTTCCGCAAACAGTCGTGACAGTCGACATTAAAGATTTTCCAAACTTAGAATTCCCAAATCGTTCCTTTTTTTGGGGTCGTTCGAGGAATTCTAGGTGAGCACCATGAAATTTTATGCCGATTTTGAGGGCGTTTATAACTTCGTATCCAAGGCGTCTTTTGGGAAACAATACGCCATCCCGATTACGCAAAATGTGATGAGAAGTTTCCCGTCTGCCGGAATGGTTTGTCGAAACGTCATGTCCTACTTCGTGGCGAGCGGTCTTACATTGGCCAGTCCTCGAGCCTCGGTGTATCCATCCTGATGCAGTGGCGTAGACCTCGGTGTTTCGACGCACCACCTTGCACACCAGGTTTTCGCGAGCAAAACCAGTCGCAGCGAATTCACTTTTGCAACAAGGCCGCCAGCAAGCAAGCCACGCCCCCCGCGAGCAATCAAGGAACGGGAACTCCAAGAATGATCAGTGGCCGCCAAGGCCTTCTCTGAAGGTCAAACGGTGGAGCGAGCTACGGGAGAAAGGGTAGAAGGGAGGGAAGAGAGGCAGCCGAGGTTACAAGTGGCTGAAGAGTTGTCTTCGAGAGATGTTCCTCGGTGGGACTGCTTGCGGCGCTTCAAGTTCAAGGAAAAACGGGAACCTGTCTGTCGTCGACTGTTTGTCGCGAGTGTTGGCTGTTGCTGTGGGACAGCATCCGCAACACGTAACTTTGTGGTGTTTCCAGACAAAAATCTGTATTTGTCGCTCTAGGGAGACGAGGTTATAAGTCTAAAAAGACTAACACAATTCCTGCCTCCATTCTAAGCCAATTTTCTCCCCCTAACTATCACCAGGATTACTTTTGGGGGATCGGGCAAAAAAAATGAAAAGCATCACCCCCTCCCCCTTTTTTCCGTGAGGGAGTCTTCAATTTCCCTCTGGTCAAACATTGTCGCCGTTAAAGGGGTAGTGCAACCATTTTGATGTTCAAAGAGTTGCCAGTTCGTATTTTTTATATTGTTTATCCAGGCACAAGTAACCAAAAACGTGTCGCCTTGCTTCAATAAACTGCTATTGCGCTGCGTAGTTGCAAAGAAAAAAAAACTAACTATATTTGCTGATCTGAAGCCGCGTGTGGCTGTTACAGGAACTACGGTGACAGCGCCAGTGGGGGATACGCGGAAGTCAACAAAAACCTCTCCCCCTCCGCCGCTGCATTCGCCGTCAGCCACGTGGCGAACCGTCCTTTGTGTCCATCGCTTGCCGCGACCTTTGACGATGCTAATAGTCGACAATCGCGGAGGAAGCGGCTGGGGTCTCTAAAGAGAGGGCCCAAGGGGAAACCAGGTGGTCCCCCAAATTATGTCACACGCAGTGGCATAGGCAGAGGGGGGGTTTGGGAATCGAAACCCCCCCCCCCCCGGGAGCCCGCTGGCTCTCCTGCGCGGGGTATGGAGCCAAAGGGGGAGCGTGCACAATTTCCAACTTATATGTTTTCGGGAAGATTGTTTATGGGGGGTAGAAAATGCTCAAATAAATAAAACAGGCAATATTCTTTCATTCATATATATTTAATGAGATGCGGAACTTGATCTCAGATATATAGAGAACCGATATTTCGAAACACTTGTGGGGTGAAGAATGGCAATTTCAAGACCAAGTATAACAAACTATCCTTACTAAAATACACAGTCCAATCAAAGCAAAGCGAACATAATAAAACAAACACATGGTGATAATATAAAACAATGTCAGTGATGTAAGTAATATTAAATGAATAATAAAAACAACTGCACTGTAAGGAAAGGTGTGGCACTGCAGTCACGCACAACTCGAGTACTGATCAGAATTACGTGCTTTCGACTATACTTATTAATAAAGAGTTTATTTTCGTCGTATGTTGATGGTGGCGATCAAGAAAAAAATGCTGTATTGCACAGCTTGACAAATGAACGAAAAAAAAAAAACATCTACAAATCTTGATTACCACAATTTAAGAAAGCGTGTTTCGAACATAATATAATAGACCCCTTTCGAAATACTGCCTTGTGTTGGCAGCTGCGGAACTCCTGCACAATGGCGGACTAAAATTTCAACGTCACGGCACACTGGAAAAAACACACCCACAGAAAAAGATGATGAGCGCAATGACGTTGCACTTTTGACGCATTTTGATTGGGTCGTCGGCTCGTAGTGTTGGCTGCGCTCCGGCTTTAGCTATCTTATGGAATGACTTGAACGTTTCTCGATGCGGTTGTTCCACCATTGTGCAGTGGTTCCGGCCTTCTAATGCTCATCATGCGACTTTCCAAAGGGGTCTATATCTCATTGTCTGTACAGTATAGACCACTTACAACGTAACCGCTTATAGTGCAGGTCCGGGTATAATGCAGCTTTTTTAAACCACCAGTTCGCCTCCCATAGAACTCCATGTAATTACATACCGCTTAAGAGAATATCTCAGTAGAATTTCATCTCCGATAGGAACTTTTCCGGAATCCAGATGGCACCGGGGGCGAAGCCTTTCCACTCACCTGCTTACGCGATATATATTAAATTTTCACAATGATCTTGCTTTGGTTTCTCAATAGGTGTAGAGCTTAGCTAATTTTAAAAACAATTAAAAACTGTTTGGGTGCTTTGTTGCGCTACCTGGCGGATGGCAGACAAACTGCTGATTTCTAATGTTCAAAAAATTTCCGAGGGCGGCGTTGGCGTCTGTATCATCATCATCATCATCAATCTCCCTCTCTTTTTACCCTCACATTTAAAAAATATATTGGAAGATTTTCTATCGATAACTGAATGGTTTAAGTACTGGGTCATGCTAATATTACTACACACTCTAAAAAAAAGCCCGTGCATCTACTTCCCCGCAACACACTCGGAGAGCCAATCACGGCAACTTGCGGAGGCAGCTCAGCGAATGACGATCCGAAACATATGTTTAGACCAAAAAACGCAGTCTGAGTTGTGACATTAAGCAATGCAAGCGTGACGTTTTGCATTGCTTAATGTCACAACTCAGACTGCTTAATAAATATTAACCGCTGGGCAAATAAATCGATATGAATGATTAAACATTATAAATATTACCGCGCTCCCCTCTAATGGGCGGCAGCTTGCGCCACCTAGCCTAAACTACTAGACTAGCAAAAGCGGTCGTTGTGACAGCCAGCCGAGCGAAGTTCTCTGTTCTCAGGCCAATCCAATCCTTTAGTCAAAAACTAAACTTCCGCGGTTGCTTCATTGCGTCGGGGCGTCGGTTTCGTTAGCATCGTCGTCTCGTACCAAGCATCGGTGAACTTGGCCCTGCGTGAAGTCAACGAACATTCAGCCTTAACGAGTTGTGGATATCTCGGGCTTTGAGAGACTGCCTGTGAAACTTCCGAAGCACGTAAGTAGCCCTTGTTTCGTTTTCTCCGCTGGCTTTCGGTAGCCCCTATCACTGTGGCAAGGTTTTCCAGGTTGAAAAAACGGGACAAACTTTTTCACTTTAGTGGGGTGAACTCTGGAAGGGCAAGATAGTTCACTCGCCTCCTCTTTAACGTTCGCTCTTCTAAGGTGGAAAGAGTGGAGGACTTCGTGGAAGCAGCTTGTCCTGTTTTGCCGACATTCAACTTGGGTTTTCTGCAGGGAAGATAATCCTTTTAGCATCCTCCTCTTCAAAACTGCAGGGGGTCCGTGTTTGTTTGTGCATTTGTGTCTCGAATGTCGAGTGTCATGCTTCCTCCTTGAACTGGTAGTCTCGCCTAATATGAAGCACAAAGGTTCCGGTGCAGTGCGGGGGGCAGTGTGAATGAGCCTTAAAACTCTTTAATGCATCAGACCATATTGCATGAGTGGTTAGTGAAGAAGCAGGTCCACAACATAATTAATAATGTGCTGAATCACGAAAAATAGAGAAAGTGACAAGTTTACGTCTCCATGTTTGGGTTCACCAACATTTTGTGAACTTTGCAGACTGGGAAAGTCCCCTATTATGACGTACACAATATTTAAAAAAAACGTGTTATTATCTGGACCTGTTTCATTTAAATAAATTTGGTTCCATAGAAATATTTGAATAGACCAACCTAGGCCAACTAGAAAATTAATTTAACTAAGTATTTATTAACAGGATTTCAAAATATTCGCCTTATGGAACAGGCAAATATTTTGAAATCCTGTTAATGAGTAACATATGGACATTTGCTTACGACGTCCTCAAGTTGATAAGTGACAGGCCCCTTAAATGAAACCTGACATTCATTTTCCGTAAGCCTGATGAAATTAAAGGGTGCAAACTGAAGTGGAGCGCCAGGCATAACACCATGAACCTGTGTAGAAAGCTCTTTACTGGTTTGGAGCGATGCGTTTTGTAGATTTCGGCGTTGCCAGCTACTAAAAGTAAATCCCTATTCGCTGTCGTCAATGCTGCACTCGGGCCATTTTCATGCAGACAAATTCTTTTCGGCGTTACATAATGTGGACCCCAGGCGTTCTCAAGCAGTCTGTGACAGTTACTTATGCGGGGAGTCTCAACCTTTGTGTTGGAATGAAGTAATTGAATTCAACTGGTTATCTGAAGAAATTCATTTATGCAATTAAAAAACTGTAGACATGGGACTAATTATGCACGGTATACAGTTTCTTGGAATTCACAAATGAAGTGTATGTTAAAATCGCAAAAACAATCAAGAACATCAAGCAAACATAGGTGTGATATTGTAAATGAATATGTTGATGTCCCATTATTTCTAGCATAAAAAAAAAAAAAAATTCAAATTAAGCGGGGTTTTTTTTCGTTTTTTTTTGTCCACGAGTTTATCCATATAGTTCAAAGCCACTGTTTCACTGTCTTTGACTTGTTATGAATTCAAAACACAATGCTTTCAGGAAACACATGTGGTTATTTACACTGAGTATTTTGTCACCTCCCTTGAAATCCTAAATGCACAATCATTATATACTTACTTTGTGCTTACTATTGCGAATGTTCAGCCACTATTAGTAGCAAACCTTAGTTCTCGTAAGTTATTGACCTTTAAACTCCTTGTGCTGTCTTGGGGTCATATATGTGCTCAATGTGCGTGAGCACTAACACTGATTCATGTGCCCATACAGCCTCTTCAGACATAGCCAGCACACCAACAGTAAAAATAGTCAAAATCTGTTACAAAAAGGTTGTGTATACTATGATGCAATCCAATTACGTGGTAAATATAAGTATCGGTTGACACTTTACGGAGTAAGGTAAGAAACGCGGTGAAACGCAACAAAAACACAAATTCAACGGATCCGCCAATGCGCTCAGAAGAGCGGAGCGTCGAGTTGAAGCAACCTAATGGCAGCCGCATCACGTGATTCCAAGATGGAAGCGCCTTTGCGGCGGAGAGTGAAAAGGTCTATAAACTCCTGCTGTACAAACCACTGTTGACTAATTTATTTCATATTTTTTTATATTTTACATATTTCCTTAACTACTTTTCACACAGTTTTTTTTTTTTTTTTTTTTCAATTAAAAAGAATAAAGCGATTTTCTGCATCGAATTCTACTTGGTGCCGGGTGCTTCTTGGTATTCACAATTGTTTTTGCAATCAGCACACTTGGGAAAGTTTCAAGAAACATCCAGTTATCTATCCGAGACATTTGTGTAATTTATACAGGTTCAATGAAGGGAGGTTTCATTCCATGATTTACTAGCCTTTTAAAGGGATACGGAATCGAAACTTGAAATATAGAGAAAACATCAAGAAATTAGTTCAATATGATCAGCTAAGCCTGTAATGAATAATCGCACGGTCGTATTTTGAGCAGATGGCTATATTTTATGCTCTAAATGCCGCGATTTTGGCGAGCGCTTCAAAATCAGCCATGGAGGAGCGCGATGCATCTCGGGAGATCCGGCAGACGTCTTGACGTCATCATGCCTCGGGCGACCAAGCGTACCGTAGTGACGAGTTTTGCCACTTGGAGGCGTCAACGCGTTACAATCTCTCTTTGTCGAAGTACCCAAGGGCTGTAGAGATCGCGGGGCCAGCACGCGCACCAAACCTGAGAACAACCGAAGCACCCGTTTGCACGTCGCGCGAGAGCTGAAACCAAGGTGGCTCACTTCGTTTTGGCTCTTTCCACCAAGACGCCTCGGTATTGCGTTCAGGCCTAGGCAATCTATACCAGTGAGCGGACATACCGCTGCGGTGCTGCTTTCAGAGGCATGTTGTCGTCATGACATTCCATTGAAGCTTCATAACCAACTACCAGGTGGTTTTTGATTATCGTTTAATTCACTTTAAAATATGTTTTCTTGCGTTTTCTAGCGCAATATTTATGTTTCTGTGGTTGTGCTGCTACCTGCGTCGTGTTGAAACAAAGAAATGAGCTCCAGAATTTGGTTTCCGTACCCCTTTAATATGTCGTATGGTCAAGCCTAGTATCCTCAGGATCTGGCATGTCTGTCTTAAAAACTGTTAATACAATAATTTTTTTATTAAAGAATAAAAACACACACACACACGCTGTTGCACAAGCGAGCAGCTTAAAAGACACTTGCCACTCAAGGGCTAATGCGACAAGATTTCTTCTCAAACCTCCACTCCTTGCCTGTGGTTTCTGTTTCACAGTAAATAAATTCGCTGCTTTATTTCAAGTTGATGCAAGATTTCCAAGAATGTATGTTATTATAATTATTTCCCTTGCAACTCACATTGTGGATCTCACTGTTTCAGATATTGACTTATACCAACATGAAACCGAAGTCGCTCGTCACATATTGTATAAAAAACGAAGTCCTAATACGAGTGTTCCAGGGTGTTCTGTGTGACTAGTATTCCAGCGTGACAAGAATTCCTTGTACTAGATAGCCTGTGACGAATTGGCCTACCAGATGAGTTCACCTATGACCAGTTGACCCGTGACGACTGGGCTTGTGACGAGTTCTAGACCCGGAGAGGATATAGAAAAGGAGGGAGCGAGGAGAAGTGGAAAGCACGACGGGTACGTCAGACTTCTACCTCAAACAAAGTATAGTCAGTGAGCGGCTGAATCCAAGGGTGTTTAACTTCCCACAAAGGTGTGTTTTGGAGGTTTATTAGCACTTGCTTTATTAAAGAATAATATCCACCAACTGAATCAGGTTTTTTTTTTTCTTTAAGCATACTTGGTATTAATATTGGTTCAACTAAGCCCCAACAGTCATGGAAAAACTGGCCGTCAAGCATTATTAGTAACGTGTGTTGGTTCATCTATCCCTCAGAAAATGATTGTTGGATCTCTGAACCCCATTGGCCAAGTCCCCTAGAGTCAATGATTTTTCGTATTGTGTTTAAGTTGTAAGCTCCCCCATGTTGCTCACAGGGATCCCTATTTGGCTGTCTTCCCCTTTGTGGTGTGTTGTAGAGACGGCAGCTTTATCCGCCTCTGGCAGAAGAAAACATATGGTTTGACTATAGCAAGTCTTAGTACGACCCATATATATATTGTCACGTTTTTGTGCTGGAGGCTGGCCCACACATTTTCACTTGAGTGTGATTGAGTGCACTGTGCTCACATAATCGCTTATGACAACACTTGCACACTGGCCCCTTCCATTGGGGAGACCTAAAACGCTTCCAACGTGTGCGCAAGGTTTGACAGTATTTGTAGGATCAAATTTTATGAGAAATGGCCACTTACATTGTCAGAATTCCAGAAATAGTTGATAGATTGTGCCATTGTGAAGCCCCTTTATGCATTTGTGTTAGTTTCTTTAAAAGCGTCGAATGTGCAAGGCATGTGCCCCGTCTGGCCCCTGGAAGAGAATGGCTGCACAGCGCTCGCTCTTGGCACATGTCTTGCAAAGTCGCACAATGACTGTTGGTAGTGCTTGTAAGAAATGCCCAGCATGCGTTCGATGAAAGAGCATTAAAGGGCCCCCGAAACAAAACAAAAAAAAAGGATTTTACGCGAAAAAAGAAATTTCTTTTAAAGCAATATTCAAAGCGCAAGATGTGATTTTGTCGGTAGTCACCTCCTTTCCACTTCGTTTTCTCTCGGCATTTCAGACGCATGGAGGAGAGGTGGATCGGCTTCACCTTCACATGGAGGTGGAAAGAGCGAATTACCATCTCGTTGAGCGACTGACCATTCCTTGACGTCGTGGACTTTGCCACGCAGCATTTCCAATAAATCTCTCGCCGTAAATATTGCTCTAAAAAAAATTTTTTTTTTCCCGTAAATTTTATTTTTTAGCACGCATGCCCCCATTTAGACTGTTTAAAAAGACTTTTAAAAAAACTTTTTTTTTCCTTTTCAGGGGTTCTTTAAAGTTTCTGAGGTCCTCTATTTATGATCATTAGTCAGTTTTTAACCTAAATGTTCTAGAAAACCCAAGATCGAAGAGATTTGCAGCCGATTTTTCTATTAAATTGGAATCAAAGATTGCAACACAGTTGTTTTGCGGTAAGTCTGCAGATAAACCAGAGGGCACCGTTGAGTATGCGACAACCAATCATGAGCGATCGCTGTGCGCTAACAGATTTCTGGATGTGTGCAATTTGCACGCGGGAAGCGGTCACCCGTGGTTGGCTGTCACATGTGCAAAGGTTTCTGGTTCCTGCGCTGTATCGCAGAACAGCAGGTGTGTTGCAATCTTTGATGCTGTTTTTAACAGAGAAATCAGATGCATATAAATTCATGTCTTGGATTTTCTTAGATGGCTTAGAGCCTGCAGTAGATTTAGTTATGACCATAAAGAGACAATCTCAGAAACCACTTTAGTGCCCGTTTAAAGAGCAACTCCGCTTCATTTTTGTTTTTGAAAAAACAATGCAGTCCTTTTCAGTATCACCTAGGAAGACCACACGTAAAATATTACGACATAGTTCTGTCTAATAGTTTCTAAAACGGTCCGGAAAACTGTAACTCGCCAAGTTGCCAAAATCAGCTGACTCGAGCTGGCGTATTGATGCGCAACCAGCACTGCATTCAAGGCTGTGGTGTAAGCATAACCATCATTGGGTTAAACATCATCACCATTGTGCCCTTTTGCTTGTTTTTACTTCTCCGTGCAAGCATAACAGGTGCCATCAGCAATGTTTCCTCCAAGCACTTAGCAGTGTCCACGTGACTGGCGATTGGCGTAACGCACCTGCGCAGTGTGCTTCCCGGGAGTCTTGTGGCCCCTCCCGCTGTGGTCCCGTAGTTATCACCGTCTCCCGCGTTGCAATTGCCGTTGTCGTCTTGCCGTTTGTGATAATTGTCTCTCGGAGTTTCGTCTACACTACAGACACTACATGCACAGATCTTATGCCGCAGTTGTGCAGACGTCGTCGAATGTCGTAGACACAAAAATGTGGTGAAAAGTGCGGTGCAGACGACGCTTGCACCTGGCACACGCCCGCCCCAGTCTCGCCCGTCGTTGCGTAGAGGATCACGTGACATCTCGTACCACATGGTAGCCATGTTTTTGGCAGCCCGAGGCCAATGTTGCCGGACAGAGCTAATGTTTCGGTTTCAATTTCTGTATGTGTTTAAAACTAGATTTAAAAATATATACTGTACCATTTTTCACGAAGCTGATGACATGGTGTCTTTTACTAGGGCTTTTTAAAGCGAAATCGCTCATTATCCCGACATTTTCGAAACTGGGCGGAGTTGCCCTTTAGGACAGCCTTGGTACGCAAATCCCTCTGGTAGCGAAACCTGATCAGGTGGCCTTCCTCTTGGCAGTGCTGCGTCGGCTCGGTTGTAAGGAAGCGACAATGAGGCGCCAGAAGGGTTGTCCCTATGGCCCCACCAACGACTACCTGCTGAGCAGCCCAATCGGACAGCTGCTGGTCAAGAGTTGCCCTCACGGCCTGCATGAGCTGAATCAAGTGGAGGGCATCAACGACAGCACATTTGCACCAGATGAAAGGTAATCATTGTCCGCATCCCATTGTTTCTTTCACTTTCCTTTTACTCTGCCTTAGGCAATGACAGCGACTGTGTTTCATTCACCGAATTCTACTGTCCTGTAGGCCTCACTGCTGTTGACAGGCATTAAAGTAAACTATCTATTCATCTTCTGGGGTCAACGCCTTACGTGTTGTACAATAGGGTGGTGCCGCATTCTTTACAGATGGCTATGGACAGATTAAACAAGTATCGTTATGAGCATAATATGCCAGCGAGGGCCACTAAATGATTGACTCTTCAGGGTCACAACATTTCATCTATGGATGGACCGATGGTGTTGGCTGGAATCTCTGAATAGGTTTCCAGTGCGCCAAAATTCCCAGGCTCCGCGCCGTGGTGCTCAAGTTCATCCATATCAGTGCCGCCATCTGGAATCCTTGCATTGTAAACTGTACGATAGCTGTTTTTGACAGGTCTTTCAGGTAAGTGTGTGGCACTGTGAATGGCCACCTTAAATGATTTACGTCATTATTTACTTATCAGTCCAAATTACATGGCGATTCACGTTAAAGACTCCAGGTTAGCTGTCATACCGTGCTTGTCAAATATCTCATCTTGAGATGAGTCACCCTTCACTATCCAGACAGCCTTGGTTGCAAAGCCCGACCATGCGGCCCTTCTCCATGCAGTGCTGCGTCGGCTCAGTTGTAAGGAAGTGACGATGAGTCACCACAAGGGTTGTCCCTACGGCCCGACAAGAGTGATCGGTTCCCGCGTTCTCATCGCAGTGGTGAACTTTTGCTTTGAGTTCAGCCAGCTATCTCTGATATATCGAGCTGCTGGCATATTTCTTTTTTACAGCAGAGCTGTTAAGGGCTAGCTTCCCCGGGATCGTATCCGGTACCAAAATCTTGTCGACACAAACCTCCACAAACCTCTGGACAGCTACCGCCATCTATAAGCGACGGCGGCAAGCACGCAACCAGTCTGATTGCCGCCGTCGCTCGTAGATGGCGGCAACCTTTCCAGCTATCATAGAAGAATGGATAGTTGGGCGCGTTGATGGGAATTCATAGTAGGAAACGGCGCGAAAAACGGAGGAGGACGAAGAAGAAACAAACATGATGAGCGCAGCGCTCGTCACGCGTGTTTCTTTGTCCTCATCTGTTTTGCGCACCGTTTCCTACGCTCTGATCAGTTTCGGTTTAGACTCACATGCCATTTTGGGGAAAGAAAGAAGACTGGGTGCAGAAAGAGCGGCGATGTATGCAGCAGCGCGAATGGATCCGCGACCAACGTGAAGCTGCTGTCGCCTCGACTTCCAGTGCGTCCATCGCTTCAGACTCCCTTGCGAAAGGAGAGCACATCGCTCGCCTGGAAAGCCGCCGCCGAGAACAGAACCTCACTGAAATTTGCTTCACTTCCCACCACAGTGCTGAGGTGAAGCTCCTCAGCCAGGAGTTTGAAGACAACGGCTACACGTACCGTCCCGTCCTGAGCTGTCTCTCGTGGCTGGACGGGTACTTCAGGGACGTGGACAGGATCCCTCAGGTGCCCCTGCCCCCTATCTGCGAGGCTACCTGCTTTCCAAAAGGTGGGCGGTTTGGCAAGAATGACGCTATCGGGTGTTTCATCAAACCGTGGCCAAACTTTCGACACCAAATGAGTTTTATCGGAAAATTTGTATGAGAAAATCGTCACGAGGTCCCATCACAAAGTGCCGTCGTGAAGTCTCTTCACAAAGTCTTATTGGTCCCGCCGTGAAGGCCCGTCTCAAAGACCCGTCGCAAAGGATTGTGACATCATCACGAGATCACCGTGATGCCATGACTGAACGGTGATGTCATCACGAAGTCTCCAAGATGTCATAACGTCACGTGATTTCATGTAGACATCATTATGTCACCGTTGCATCATGAAGCAGTGTGGGTGTCATTATGAAGTCATGTTATGTCGATTTCCCAGCGAGGAAATTGTGTCACGTGACCATGTTCCAATATGGTGATGTCAGTTTCCATGCTGGGAAATGGACATTACGGGATCACATCACGCGACCTGAAATCACGTGACATCAATTTCCCCGCTAAGTTTGGCTAGAAAATTTATGTTACGTGGCCACATCAATGTCTGCGAGGTTGTTCTGCCGGGTAATAGTTTGCAGTCGGCAGACTCTCCGCTTCGCAATCTTTGACAGCATGATCAGGCTTGTACAGTTTTGTTCAAGCTATGCATTGCAGGGGAAAAGCATTGGTGCCATACTAGTAACTGTCAAGGGTCCTGTCTAAGGGGGGCCTATCACTGGGGAGAGTCTCAGTTTTGAAATTATTAGTTCAGTCACTGCATAATTAAAAGTGACTCACATTGTGACCTACGTCCTGTGTATGCGCCTTCGCTACACGGATTTCATTTTATTAAAAACAGAAGCGCATGCACATCAACTTTACAGTAAATGTACACAGCAGGACCATCCCTTTGTCACCCACCGGAATGTTGCATTTCAATTCAATTCATTTATTTACTACCACCATACATATGGGTGATGGAAACAGGGAAACGAGCTGCAAACGGTGCAGCTTGGCGAGGTCCCTGCCCCTAACGGCAGATTGGTAGGCAGGAAAAGTCAACACAACATTTTAAAGACTGAGAGAAACAGGCAGTGCCATGCAGGAGAAAATTTTAGAAGTTAAAGGTGAACATTTTGCATATTGTTTTCTTATTAAATGCATCAATACAAACATGTTGGTCTTTTAAAAGGTTTAGTACGGTTGGCAGTGTATAGTGTACCATTTGAAGCCCAGCGGTGCGTTCGTCCAGTCTTTTCGTTTGTGTCCACAAGTTCAGCTGACTCGATTGCCAACAGTATGTACCAACTAGCTTAACTAAAACCTGTAACTGAAGCCCATAGTTTGTCCTAGGACGAGGTACTTTCTGGGATCCGGCGCTACATACTCCATGCGCCATATTTTAAACACTTGTCTAGAAAACAGCGGTAATGTGTGGTTAAAACATTTCAGGGATGCCGCGTGTACTGTTGCAAGCTTATATTTGTAATCATCGGTAATTTTATTACTTTATGCTTATAAAAAAGGGGATTGGTCCGTGCATAATATGACTCATTGGCTACAACTCGAATTGCTTTCTTCTGCAATAAAAAAAAGTTATTAAGGTTTGTATTAGTCGTGGTTTCCCACACTTGGTGACAGTAGGATATATGAGAATTGAACAATGCATTATAAATTAAGAGTTTAACACTAGATGGTAACACATTGCAATGTTTATATACAGGGTGTCGCAAAGAAAGTTGACAGGGTTTTTTTCACTGCAAAAATAAACTAGGCATCGCCGAACGCTTATTCTCCGCCCAAAAGTAGCGCTAGAGGTCACAACCAGATGCCAAAGCTTCAGCCCGAACAGACACCTTATTCAAAAGTTACCAAGTGATTTTCTGAAAATTTTAGTGGGAAAATGGAGCCCATTTTTTCCCGTTTTCGGTTTCTGGTGCCATAGCACCCTATGTATTCAGAAAATCATTTATAACTTTTGAGTAAGGTATCGGATCGGACTGAAACTTTGGCATCTGGTTGTGACCTCTAGCGCTACCTTTGGGCGGAGAATGAGCATTCGGCGATGCTTAGTTTATTTTTGCGGTAAAAAAAAAACCTGTAATTTTTTTTTTTTTTTTTTTGTGACACCCTGTAGAATGTTTACGTTAATCGAGAAGTGCTCGGGCACTTGACGATGTTAAAGGGGGAAACTTTGCCGATTGTTTTAGCAAATTAATTTAAAGGCATCATCTGAATGCAGATGGCTTCCTGATTCCCCCAGATTCACTCTAGTTAATTAAAAAAGTGATAAGCTGTGCTTTCTGACACTGAAACATTGTTCTCCTTCCCTAGTTTTTCCCCAGTTTTCCCCGCCATCCAAACGTGACGTCACCGGCGTGCAGCGAGGCGGGCGATGGGCAATCGGGTCTAACAGCGAGAAAACGGGAGCGTTTGTGCTACCTGAAGTTAATGATAATCTCTACTTGCACAAAGTATGACCTTGGCCTACAAACTTAACTATGAGAAAGTAGAAAAAAAAAAAAGCAACTGGAATTTTGAGGAAACTGTTTTTACTACTCGGTATGCTCAAGCAGCGACTAGCTAGTTTCATGAAATCGCGAGCAAATCTGTTTTCATTCTATCCCGCGTCTAGATCACCTATGTAGATTACGTCCAATTCAATCATCAACTGTTTCTCACCAGACTTTCACACTACCATTGGCCATCGAGTAGTGGAATTCACTACCTCATAACATTGTTTCTATTAAGGATACTACTAAATTTGTTGAGGCTATTACCCTCTCTTTATCTAACATATACCTAGCTAGCTTACAGTGTTATAATTGTGGTTACTGTTCCATTTGTTTTTGTTCTACTGCCACTCCTTTGTATAATGCCCCACGGGCCCTCAAGGAAAAATGTTGACAAGTCAAGCAATAATTTTTTTTACAAGTTAGCAAAGCATCACGTGGAATGCTTGGACTACGGGTACAGGTGCCCCACACTCTGGTCTTATCTAAAGAAATGGGCCATTTGTTTTAGATTTTCTTTAGAAAAGTTGCTGTTGCAGACGATAGCATGTACCACCACTTTTGTAGCTTGCATATGCTCTTTGGTGCTTAAAGGAGGAGCTGTGCAACGATTTTAACTTTGAAAGAATTTGCATCTTATACTTTTGACATTGTTTATCTTGTCAGAAAGGACAGAAAACACACCTGTTTCCTTCAAAATGTTGCAATTTCACCACGTAATCGGGAAGCAAAAATTAGAATATTCCCCGACCCGCAGCCGCGAGCAACATCCATGAGAATCACGCGGCATGAAGTCAATGGGGGTCTTGTAGAAAGATAGCAAGTTGTGCGAATACCTGCTCGATAAAAGGTAACTTTTCTATAAATCTTGTCGTTCTAACATAAATATAAATACGTAAAAAGCCTGGTATCATCGAGAAAACTTTTATTACACGGAATTTTAGTGGCGCCATCTATCCTAGGCCCACAGAACCGTCAGCTCTCTCTGCTACTGCGAACAGCCACCAGAAGCCGGAGGGGGAGGGGAACAGGGCCGGACAAGTATGGCCAAACCCGGATGAGACTTTCCTCCTTTCACAATATTGTTTGCGCTGCGCCAGCGCACGGTTGCGTGTGGATGAGTTCTCTAGAGAGAGAGAGCTTCACCGGGACCCCGTGCGACCCCCATTGACGTCACAGTGCACGTGACTCGGAAGATGGTGAAGGAGTTTGAGGTGCCAAAAACCTCAATCTTTGTCCATTTTTAAAATAAAAACTAGGACATGCAGGCAAGAGCGGTTTTTTGTTCTTTACTTCAGAAAGGTCAAGACACCAACTCCCAGATTATTTAAGCAAAGCACTGATATTGTTGCACAGCTCCTTTAAGTAATAGAACAAAATTTCTATGGACCATTCCAAAAAAGTGCTTCTGGACGGTGCCATTTTCAGTGTTTGTGCGCGTGGCGCATACTTTGTTCGCCTTCCAAAGCGATGATTGTGTGCTTACTAAGCTGTGACCTAACATATCTAGGCTGTGATTCTCCTAAACATTAAATGTATAGAATGGAGTGAGCTGCATTCGTGTAGGCCAGATGACGGGTTAGTATTCATGAAGATCGTGCTGAAATTAAAATTAAAAGAACTCTGCAAACACCAAGCCAAACACAAGGTGCAATGAAAGGCGTATAAATACACAAAATCGTTGCACATTCATCTTCAAATAATGAATATTTGCTTGAGATAGTGCACAGAGTACAGAAATGCATCATAAAATTTTTAATTCAAAATAAGTTAACCAATTGTTACCCAACAAGAAAACTTTCAGCCTTTCCACTCTGGAGAAGGAAGACCAGCAAAGCTGTACTATGGTGGGAATGAAGTAATGGCCAGTTGCAAGTCGGAGTGGAAAGGCTCGAAAGGTTGCCGCCATCTATGAGCGACGGCAGCAACCAGGCAGCCGGCAAGCCGGTTGTCTGGTTGCCGCCGTCGCTTATAAATGGCGGCAGCTGTCCGGAGCGTTGTGCCGACATTTATTTGCTGGCGGACACAATCCTGTGGAAAGTAGCTCTTAACAGCTCCACTGTAAAGATTTAAACCCATACTTATTTTTTTCTTTTTACTGTCGGGATTAGAATGCAACATGCTCAAACACTCATCCACTAGTGCACATGGAAGAACGTAATTCTATATACAATTTTTTTTTAATTAAGTGTTTTTTTTTTGTCTTTGTCAGCTGTAAATTTGCATGCCTATCTCCTCAATGACATTAATATTTTCATAGTTATAAAAACCTTTCAGCCCTTTATAATATTTCTCCGTTTTCACCTCCTCTTCTGCAAAAAAAAATTTCATGCCAACCATTTGGCAAACCAGGCAATGTCTCTCTCGTATATTCACGGAGCTCAACAGGGCCTCAACACTTGCTCTCTAAACCTCTGTTGTACCAGACACAAATAGCAGTGTGTCAAAAGTCGTGTTGAAAGTCAGACTTGAACTTTGTTTAGACGTTTCACTTCTCATCTTCAAGAGATTTGTCGCGCGAGTGTCCTTGGGAAGCCCGAGCTAGGCTCGATGTCCAAACCAAATATAGTGTTTATGAAAAAAAATAACTGAATCAATTGGGAAGAAATGTGACCGTGCCAAATATCAACTATAGTGCTGTAGTTGGTGACAGGTTAAAGGGAAACCAGTGTGGTTTTGCAGTTGAAGAAAAACACCTAAATCATCTTTATTTGGCCTCCAAGATCACAAATGTAGAGAATTTTTTTTTTAAATTTTGTGCACGGAGGCTGCAGAAATTAATTTGCAAAGTACCGCCGAAGCCCCTCCTTCCCGGGACGTAACGTCATATTACGAGTTTTCAGAATCTCCAATCTCGCGCATCTTCAGTGCCTGTCAGAGCTATGCACGCTCAATCTTGCTATTTTCAAAAAAAAGGTCAAAAAGATACATCACGACCGGTGTCAATGCAGTGGAATATACCTGGCAAGCTTGCAATTGCACGCGCTGCCCACACGAGCGACACGCGCTTGGCGGCCCAAAGATCCTAGTATGACGTCAAAACTGATCGGAGGTTTTTTGTTTTTTTACGTTTAGTTACATCTCGGAGAAAAACGAACGTGATATTTGGATTCATGGGATAAGAATATGGTACCATTCACCTCTATCTCGTTTTTTTTTCAAGAAGTATTTCAGCTTCCCATTGAGAGTTCAGGGCGAGGAAAAGGAAGGCTGGGGAGGAGGAAGCAGGCGGAATGGCGGAGAGGGGGATGTTTCCTTCTCTTTAGCAATCAATCTGCTTTCTCCTCTCCAGCCTTCCTTTCTCCCACCCTGAACTCTGAGCCTGGCTTCTACTATAGAATGTGCACTATTTTTCGCGGTATTGCTGGCACTCCTCTTTGGACGGATGTTGTAGTGGTCACAGCCGGTTTGAGTCTGCGCTTGCCTCTCTTGAAGCTGTTCCAACTGTAGCAGGAAACTCGACTCGCGGCATGCGGCTATAAAGTATTCCGAGCATAAGCGAGAGTGTTTCATGCGACGCTAGTTTTCTCGACACACAGCTCGCTCGAAAGCACCTTGACGTGGCTGGCCTCCACTGCTGCCAGAGAGCGCATTTGTTTCTCCCACTACACCAAAGATAAAAAGGAAACTGTCCACAATGCTGTTTCTACAATTTAGCGCGGAGCACAGATTGCTACAGATTAAAGGAACTTTCAACCCTGAAGCTGTGAGAACATACTCTCGATCACCGGCACCCAGAAAGCTGCTTCGTGGCTGCCTGGGTTGCCTGTTTGCCTGCCTGCTGGTGACGTACACGGGTAGGGAAAAGCAGGAATTTTTCATTGTTGCCAGTACAGGGTCGCCTCCTGGAACCCTCGTGGCCGGCATAACATGAAAATTCAGTAACTTCACGGAAAAGTTTTATTTTTATGAACTATTTTGGCTATCAGTTGAGAAAAGGTTATTGATGTGGTCTACCACTTTCCAGCCAAATCGAAGACTACCAAAAAATCGGCGGAGTTAGCCTTTTAAGACATTCCAAATTCTTAACCCAGGGAAGAAATGTGGCAGTCCGTGTTGTCTGCACTATAGTCCGCAGGCTGTACATGTTCAAGAGTTTAATTTAAATTTTATGTAGTGCAGACTATCTACAGGTGCAAGACTACAAGGATTTGTATTTTTTCTAGATTGTTATGACAAACCTGTAATAGATTTTGTGAATAGCAGAGCTTCTTTCAGAGCTAATAAAACGGGCGTTTATCGAGGTGTGCTACGAAGGATAATTTTTTTTCGTGCCGACTATGTACCAGGTCCGAACTACCCGGGGAAAAACCTTTTGTTTCCAACGGTCTATAGATCATTCTACTAGGTTGATGAACGAGCAGGAAATGAGCGTCGATGTTTGGGCAGTTCCGGCTACAGAGGCCACCGGAACTGTCGAACAGCGCATGCCTTTTCCTTCTTTAACCACGACGATTCCATCCAAATGTTTGGATGGTGTCCCCCCCCCAAAAAATATACAGGGTTTTTCCAACGCAAAGATAAACTATGCATTGCTGAATGCTCAGTTTCTTATGTGTGGCGCTCGTGGTTCGAACCAGCTGCCAAAGTTTTAGAACTAAAAGCTGGTTCACGCAGACCCGTTTTCTTACGTTACATTACGAAAGCTTATGTCCAAGTCAGCGGGAAATCTGTGCTTCACATTAAGTGGGGCTACCAATTCAAAGGGATAGCTTGACACTCTACATTCTAAACACAGAGCATGAAGGACACATGGCTCGTCTTAATGTCTTAACGTAAGGTAAGGAGTTAAGCTTGGTTCAACTTTTAAAACTGGTTCACAGAGCACTATTTTCTTACATTGCTTCTAAGTCACCGAAACATATGTCTCGAACGTTGCGTGCCAGGTATGCCCCCTCAAATTGGTAGCCATGCTCGATATCAAGCGCAGGTATCTTGGTGGCTTGTTTGTAAGCTTACATAACACAACTTAGCGAATCGGGGCTTTGTGAACCAGCCTTAAACGTTGTCTTGCTCACGGGTTAGAAGTTATATTTTGAAAATTTCAGTAAGAAAAAGGGGGCCTGTTTATAAGTTTTTTGGTAAATGGCTTCATTCAACTCTATCTGTTCAAGAGGTTCATCAGTCGCTTTTTTGCTTTTGAAAATTTTTAAAAGTCGCAACTTTTTAATGAGATACCGGTTAGGTCTGCAACTTTGGCATCTGGCTGAGAGTGCCAACGCTATTTTAGGGTGAAGAATGAGCGTTTGGCAATGTAGTTTATTTTTGTGGTGAAAATAAACCCCGTAAGTGTTTTAGCGGGGGACACCTTACGATGCTGCTGCAGTCTAACAAAACAACAGTGCCCAGAGAGCTTAGTGGAATGGTGTATACACTCATCTCTATGACGGTTTGCTGGATCGCTGATTGCCCCTCCACAAATCTGGTCGATGGTCAGCCATGTTACGTCACCCGCTCTAGCGCTGCCAAGCCTCGACAGCTACCATGGTTACCATCTGTAGGTCATGCGACCATGGCCTTAACAATGCTTCAGCGGACGACGTATGATGGCATGATGGCAGACCGGTGGCCGCAATAGACTTGAAGCGGGCATGCGCAATCAAACAGATTGTTATAGATCAGTGGGTCTATACACAGGGTGACAACTATGATCCGGAAAGTATGGTGATTCAAACTATTTTCCAGTGTTCCAGAACAAACGCTTGGGCTCTTTTCTCGATGGCCACCATTGCCAAACATTTTTTTTTTTCTTTTTTTGCGTTCTGCATTAAGGTTCCTTCCAAGGACTGGTGTGGCGCACCCTGGTGGAGGCGGCGGGCCCCGGCACCACGCTGAGCTACGGACAGCTGGCCGCCCTGTGCGGCAACCCCGGGGCATCCAGGGCCGTCGGATCGGCGCTACGCCGCAACCCACTGCAGCTAGTTGTGCCTTGCCACAGGGTGGTGCGTGGCGACGGAAGCCCGGGACACTACTCCGGGGGATCCAGGGACCGCGTCAAGCATTGGCTCCTCAGCCACGAGGGATGTCCCTGCCCAGTGACTCGGCATTAGGAAGCTGGTTTTGTGCGGAGGTCATTGCCACAGCAGTTGTGTACCTAAAATTGTGGAAGGGTCCACCTGTTGTCCTAGCGCATCGAGACGACCGGTGAAGTCAACACATCGGGAATAAAATTCCGCGACCTTGAAAAGTAGGCCAGGATAAGGAGATCCCTTTGGTGGCTCGGGGTTTTAAGCTGCGGAGGATCTCGTCTTTTGGGCATTCTGCCGGTTAAGATTTGGCGTTAAAGTATCATGCTCTATAATCTTGAAGGTTGATGGAAGCGGGACATGCCCCTCTGGCAAAACCCTCCTCTTTCCACTTTCAAACATTGAAGAGGAGGCAAGCAGACTTGCCACCCCTTTGGTGTTCGCTTGCTAAAACGGAAAAAGTGGAGGGCTTTGCCAGAGGAAATTTTCCCGCTTTTCTTAACCTGGAACGGGATGTAGCAGACTTCATTTGTGATCTGTAGGACCACAGGCTATCTTCTGGAATGTTGGATAGCGAGACCAGTCCATTACATGACTGACTTGACGGTTTGTTCCATTCCCGTTTCACAAGACACCGGTTAATAAAACGAGTGTTTGCTGCCTGGCTGAAATCAACTGCAAATGTAACGGTTTTTTTTTTGGTTTTTTTAATGACAGCAAGTGGTTGTTAGGCTTCAAAGATGTTCAGTGATCCAGCATTAAAAGTTTATTGTGGTCTCTCAGCTTTACTGCGTCTTTTTTCCATTCCACAACTATCATATTTTGGCTCTGACAGTGATAAACTATACTGCTAGGAGCCATTGTATGTTCCTATATTTTTTACAGCAAAGCTGTTAAGGGCTAGGTTCCCCAGGATTGTGTCCCTGTATGTCGACACAAACCTACCTGGACAGCTACCGCCATCTATAAGCGACGGCGGCAAGACAATCGGTTTCCGCCGTCGCTCGTAGATGGCGGCAACCTTTCCAGCCATAATAGAAGAATGGATAGTTGGGCGCCGTTGGTGGGAATTCATAGTAAAAAACAGCGCGAAAAACGCAATGACTAAGAAGTGCACAGTGTATTGAGTACAGCTCCGCTGGTCTTCCTTCACGAGAGTGGAAAGGCTGAACGTTTTTTCTAAATCTATCGTAAATGGCGAAATAGTTTTGTGGATAAATCGGATTACATGCAGACTTTTGAATCCACCCCATTTGGGAAAGCCACCATCTTTGGTGGGTAGGTGACGTCACTTGCCCAACGAATGGCGCCCCCATGCACACGCTTGCTGACTTAACTCTCTCGGCATCTCACACTTTGCCCCTTCACCTTCCGTATTTCGACGATGACGTCTGTGGCATAGCTCGCTTCGTCAGAGTCTTCGCCACTGATCGCAGCTGCGACGAGCGAATGTTATCAGATGTTGGGAGCTGGACGTTTCGACTTTGATCCGTTGGCGACCAGCTATAGCGACGATGACGAGGAGATTGTCGGAGACGAACTTGCCGTCGTGCGCAACGATCTCCCATGCGCATGCTGGGTGGAAGATCAAAAGGACGAGAGCAAGAGTAGTGTTGGAGTAGCGCGAGGCTGCGACCGCACGGAGGTGAGCCGAGCTTGAGTGAGCATGGGGGTGCCTGGAGTGAGGGCCTTCAGCTACAGATCACAATTACATGGTTTATGGGCCCCATGGTGTGACTACATTGGGCAGTGTTTCTTGGTGACTAGATCAAAATGATCCAAATTTGTAAATTGATCATTGCAATTTCTATGGCATTAATAATTGCAAAACTTGGTGTATATACTAAGTAGCCCATGAGCATTTAATTGCAAGAATACTTGTTTCATGTCCTAATTATGCAAGCTTAAACTTTTTGCACTGTCCACACGGGTCCCATGGTGGCCACTGCAAAAGTTTGGCACGGCATATTTGCACTGCACAGTGTCCTCACCACGGTTGCATCACCGACAGTCCTCTGCCTTCTGGTTTATGTCGCGCGTCTGCAGTTTCGGCAGGTTGGGGAGCTTCCCAGAGGTACACCAGCCCCCGAGTGGCCGTTAGAAGTATGGCCTTGCTCGGGTGCTGCGAAAGAGAGTGCACGGGCGCCGTCGTTGGATGTCGTAGCCTTTCCACTAGCTTCCCTTCTACCAGATTCCAGCAGCAGACGGCTCCGTCCTCAGACCCAGAGTACACGTGGGCATCGTCTTGACTGAGGACACAATCCAGATAGAACTGAGCGTTCTTGTGTCCCGTAAACTCCTGCAAGGACTGTCCGGTCACTTTGTCCAGAAGCCTGACTGGGCCGCCCAGGCAGCTGGCCAAAAGACAGAGTCCATCTCGAGTCAGCTGGACCCTGGTCACAGGAATCCCAAGAGTGTCTTGAGCCATCCGGCCCAAGCGGAGGTCGTACCGTCGCAGACAGCCGTCCAGGGACGAACTCACCACTTCGTGATCAGTTGCCAGAACACTCGTTATAGCATCCCTGGCTTCCTTGAGGGCCTGCAGGGGGTCCCTGGTACGACTCCGCGTGTCCCAACAGAGGACGCTGCCGTCCACAGAACCGGAAATGACGACGGAGGAGTCCTCGTTGAAGCAGACGGCTTGTACGGAGCCGGCGTGGCCGCGCCACTTGCGGACGCTTTTGGCTGTGGTTACGTCCCAGAGGATGACGGACTTGTCCCCGCTGACGGACGCAATCGAGGCGTTGTCGCATGAGCCCCGCACGTCCATGACGTCGCCTCCGTGGCCCATGTAGCTCTGGAGTTGGACACCGCGGAATGGGTTCCATAGTTTGACAGTCCGGTCGTTGCCACCGGTTAGGCAGTAGTTGCCGTCTGCGTTGAAGCGGACGACGCGGACTGCACCCTGCTTGCAGTCGAGCTGCTTGGTGTTCTCTGTCGGAATTGCAGCCATTGCTACAAAGCTAGAGCTTACTGTGAACTTTCAAGCCAGTTTATGCATGATATGTGCGGCGCTGGTATTCCATCCCGTTTTAAAAGCAGCGGATGACCTGCCCGAACTGCGCGAAGCATGCGAGCGTGGGTAGCAAACGAACCAAAGAACGGCGAGAAATAAACGACTCTTCTACGCTTCGCTTTTTGACGCTCGAAGAACGCCCGAAAAAGGTGAACATCACCTTTTTCGCCCACGGAGAGTTACGACGTTTTGGCCAGTGAACATCGAGCACTGGCCAAAACCTTGCTCCACCTTTCACTTTTAATACAACTTTGTTTAGAACAGAACAAAATTAAAGAACGTAATATGTTAAAAATGCTTTTAATTGAAATATTTTCCAACATCTCAATGTTTCGCGTGCTCCACTATCTGTCTATCCGATTGGAAGGCCTCGTCGTTTGTGTCATCGTGTCATCTATGCGTTCGAAGAACTCGCCGCTTCAAGAGAGGTACGGCGTGGGAACCCTCGACTTGTGAGCCCAAAATATTGCGTTTAACTATTGTTCTCATTGAGGAAGTGTCGCTTCGAGAAGCCCCGCGATGAATATACGGTGCGCCAAGACGGAAGACCTGATGAACATGCAGCACTGCAACCTCCTGTGCCTGCCCGAGAACTACCAGATGAAGTACTACTTCTACCACGGACTCTCGTGGCCGCAGCTCTCGTACGTCGCCGAGGACGAGAAGGGCAAGATCGTCGGCTACGTCCTGGCCAAAATGGAGGAGGACTCCGACGACGACCCCCACGGCCACATCACGTCCCTGGCCGTGAAGCGATCCCACCGACGACTAGGGCTCGCCCAAAAGCTCATGGACCAGTCGTCGCGAGCCATGGTCGAGTGCTTCAACGCCAAGTACGTCTCCCTTCACGTCCGAAAGAGCAATCGCGCTGCCCTGCATCTGTACACCAACACCCTGGGATTCACCATCAACGAAATCGAGCCCAAGTATTACGCCGACGGCGAAGACGCCTACGCCATGAAGCGGGATCTGGTCGGCTTCGCGACCCAGAACAAGCTGAGCCCCACCGATCCAGTCAGCTTCTTCGACAGCAAGGCTGGCAAGAGGGATAAGGAGGTGGACAGTGAGAAGCACTAACTGGGTGCCGCCATTGTTTTTCCGCTTACTGTCACTCTTGGAGAAGACGCATTTGAAGTGGACACTGAGAAGCATCGACTATGCGCCACCATTGTTTGTCTGCTGACTGTCTCGCCTGGAGGAGACACAATTGGCTGCGAAGAAAGTCAGGAGGGATGCATAATTTTGTAAAGCGAAACATTACTTGGTCGTCGCCATTCTTGTCTACGAAGCGCACAAGCTCAGGCAGCGACTGGGTCCCACTGTCGTCGTCCGCCAAGTTTCGCAGAAGAAAGCCAATGAACAGCGTATTTGAACAGGATGTCGGTATTGTTGTCTCCCGACTGTTACGCGTCTGCTATAGTCACTGACGAAGTGAGAACGACAGGACGTGTCTTTAAAACACCCAGCCTCCGGCACGCGCTCCGTGCCTTCCACCATGCTTTTGCTGCGCTCACACGCTCAAGGTGCACATAACGTCGACGTATTGTCGAAGGTATTGAAGCTCGCGCTAGAGGCGGGACAACTCAAGCTGCTTCCTGCCGTTTGCACCTCGTTAACTATTCACACTGCTTGGACAGTGCGTCTCAGCATACCTCTGGTGACGAGACAATACGTTGTGTTGATTGGTGTGGCGCCGAGTTGATGTGCCTTGTCTAGGGCATGCAAGAACAGAAACGGAAGGGACTGGTCCTTAATGTTAGTAGGAGGTCCTGGACATAAAGCAAATAAACATAAACGAACCTCAAGCTTTTCTCTTTTTTAATGTTTGGTACCACCACACGACGAGAACAAACACCATGCAGCACCATAATTTCCCTAGAAGGCGAATGATTATCCTATCCTGGTCACATTCTTGCCTGTAAAATGGGGGAAAGAAAAAGGAGACACTTGCGGTGTATTCGCACGACAGATCTTTACCACCCAAGAAAATTTAATATGTTGCAGATCTGCAAGGAGGAAAGGCCGTGAGAAGGGGAGCTGATGCAGAAAATCCAAGCGAGCACTTGCACAACAGTAGTATGGGGTTGAGCCGGCGGAGTCTTTCTTTTAATGAACGTGTTTGCAACCTTCGGGGGCGCATCGAACAAAAGGCAGGAAGAAAAGAAAAGAAAGGCACCCCAAGGCTCAAATAGGGTGGCTGAAGGAAGGTATGCTCATTGCCTGCTTCAATTCAATCCACTGATCCAGGACAGAAGTGGAAGAAGCAGTTCTTGAATCTGATCAAAATCTGCCAAGTATCGCGTGCCTTTCACCACGTCACCACAGGTGCTGAGATCATCTGGTATTGATAGTGGTCAGCAGTAGTCTTTTGGATGCTGCTGCTGCTGACCGCTTTTCCATCCATTGCAATTTACCTTATTTCCTGTAACGGTCTCCCGCTACGAGAATGAACCTGGCCCTCTGTGAGAACCGTAGCAGTGGAGAATAAATGTGAAAACCGAGCAGTTCGACCAAGGGACGACCTGTTACGTGATGACGTCGTTCTCGAAAAAGTATGATGCTTTGCTAGAATCCTGCAACGTCTCAGCCAATAACATGAATGTACTGGCGCCCGCCGACTAAAACGGCTGCTGTCCAAATCGCTGCCCGAGGACATTAGCTGGAAAAGAGAGAAATTTACTTGTAAGATTGTGTGGCCAGGCTCTCACTCTGGCGCAGAAAAGCAAAGTTGAATAGAATTTTCCTCTTTCAGACGTTTTCGTCAGCGGAAGTATGTTGTAATTCTTATGGACACGGGCTCGTATAGAGCCTTTCTAGTTTTTCTTTCACTCTGGTATTGACTGAAGGAAAACAAACTGGGCTTTGTAAACATTTAAATAGTGAAAGGTCAATTTGCCTCCGAGATTCGGCAGCAAGGTTCAATATTGTGGAGGGGCAACTTACCTAGTGCGGCTTGAGACTTCACTTGACGTCTGTAAGGTGCTCCATGCTGCTGTGATAACACAACTGCACGCTCGTACGATGCCTGTCCATGTCAAAACAAGCAGAGGTGTGGCTCAGGTCAATGACTGACTGAGCAAGTGTTTGGCGTTTGCCTCAGGTTCAATCCAATCATCCCACACATGTCCTATTTGCAGGGCTGGGCAGTATTGCGATACAAATGTATTGTGATAGTATCTTGGAAATATTTTTGAGTATGTATTGGTACCTTTAAAAAAGTATTTGTAAATCAGTAGTGAGATATATTTACGATGTATCATTTGTAGTGTGGTGCAAATATTCGAATACCTAATAGTTTCGAATAATACGGTATTCAGCATTTGCTTCGAGGTGAACTGCATTATTTGTACTTTTTGAAGTGTTGATCGCAGCGAGTTAGCCCCGCTCAGTGTGCCTTCCACCGAGCACCTACACACTGCGGGGAAGCAATACGTGCGGAGCTTGCGTGCTCTGCCGGTGTTGCTTTCCTGCAGTGCCCAGGTGGTCGGCATGAAGTGCACTCAACGGGCTAACAAGCCACGATTATACAAGAATGTGTTAGGCAGCGATATCTTGACAACCTGCGTTCATCAGTCACGACTGTTTTTTTTTGTGTTTGTGTAAAATTTGAAGTAGAAGAAAGAATATTTGTATACACGGCAAACATATTTATAAATCCCCTCAATTAGGATATAGCTGCAACAAATGTGTAATTTACATGCCGCAGTGCATATTCATATATTAAAATTAACTGAGCTTAGAAGTGGACAAGTGGAAGGCTGGGAAAAAACCTTCACAGGTTCGGCTGAATTTTCGTATAAGCATGGTGCACGCTTGTGAAAGGCTTTGAAGAACTGTTTGATTCAAAAATATTCGTCCAAAACCACTATTTGCTTCAAACTCAAAATCCACTATTCGCAGATGACTAATTGTTTGATTTGTGATACTTTGTTAGGCTTGGGTATCTTTTTACATTGGTTATAAAAAATTAACTTTCAGTGTTTACGATAAACAGAAAATCTTGTTTTCGGCGCGGGGAATTTCACACTATATATAATATTAACCTGCAACATAACACCTTCCACAGATTGTATGTATAGCTCAGAAAAAAGCAAGAACAAGCAAACAAAGATGGTTTGAGGAAAGGTTGCTTGAAAATAATAGCAGGGCAAGCTCCTCCTGTGATGCTCCCATTTTAACGGAGTGAACGCCGTAAAGAACGCGAGTGGCAAGAAGGGAACTACCAGTCATGAATAATAAAGAACTGGGGGCGGGGCTTTTCTTCCTCTAATGTTGCGACAGGTTCCACGCACACTAGGGTAGTGGCAACCGAATGTAGACAGGCTCGACTCCGTCGTCCAATCTCCACAGCCTGAGCGACTTGGAAGCACTCAAGACGACAGTTTGAGACACCCCCTCCAGGCAAAATACGGTTTATTTCAAGCAGACTTTTGTCAACCAGGGCAAGCAGTCGTCTGCTCCCAGTATTTCCGTAGTTCATTTTAGGCAATAATGCTCTTTTTATTTTTGTTAGCAGTATTTGGGATGCTAGTTTTGTAAGGGGACGTGTATAAACTTGCACGATGAGAGGAACACAAGCACCACCCTCTGCGTTTGCCGCAAACTGCACTTCTCAAACCCCCACTGCTGTTTGAGAAGACATGCATCTCTGCCCATCTGTATTCTGGGATACCTTTTGGCCATTTTTGCAGAGTATCTCGGGGATATCCCGTTGCATAAAAGACTGACGTATTTCGGTATCTGTATTTTTGGCCCCAAAACACATGCAACGCAGTATTTGTAGCCTAGAATAATTTTTGGAGTGCATCAGTCGACTTGAGCTACGTTGGAGCGTGCCCCAATGCGACCAGATTGAGGTATTCCGATGTTCACGCAGCAGCCTACTACACGTTTATAAAAGCTCCAACGCTCGACATAAGTGGAGAACACTAAACAGACATGGAGCTCACCTTAGTAAATGCTGATATCAAAACAACTTCAACCTCTTCTTCTGTTCTTATTGGTTCTAGACAACAAATTCTCGAACTGGCTAGAACAGTGTGCCGTGTACCAAATGCGACTCGACTGGTCAGCACCGCTATGCGGATCATGGACAGGTGGCATTTCTGCCACAATGCAGAAAAGCAAAGAACACTTTGCACCATTACGAGGGGGAGGTGTGCAATGAGCACACCTCCCCCTCGAGCCCACCCTAGCTGAATGCTGCTGCACGTAACCCTTACCCAAAAGGAGGCTGAGCAGTAGACAGGACAATGGATATTCTGTAGACCAGTCACAGATCTTTTGCCGATCCTGCGGGCCCAGGGGATTAGCGAACATCCATGACACGGCAGACTTGACCTCAAAACTCGACGACGTTCAATCTCCTTCTAGGAAAAAAACTCGGTCGTGCGAATACTTTACAGTACTTCATCCATATGCAGTGTTTAGACATAAAACTAAAGGATCCATGATATAAAGAAGGGCACATATTGACATCAGAATTTATACTTTCCACCGGGATCATTCCTCTTTTGTCACCATCTTGAGCCGACCTAAGAGTTCCAGCTGTCGGTCATTCCGGTATTTGCAGCATATTTATGGTCAGGAACTGACATCATTGTCTCGAATACATTGAAAATAAAATACCATTGGTTCGGAAGAAAAGCAATAATTCATGCGGGCAACATGGTTTGCTGGGCCTTGCTTGCATTGCACTCTGAGCGGAAACAAGGAACTGATGCTTACATACTTTTCAATCTGCAACACCTTTTTGCAAACCCCGGAGGCAGCTCTTTCTCTTCAGCAAGAGCAAAAGCTTACAGCATCGTTAATGGACCATTTAAAAAATCAAGACATAAAACATTTTTTTCCCCTCAAAATTATTGTCATTTTGGTAAAAAAAAGCAGACAACATGCTCATTTAGTTGAAACACTTGGCTCGTTCGATTTACTAGCACTTGCCTGCACCCATGCAGCAAAGTATAGTGCGGTGCAGATAAGCGCAGGGCAATGTACTTCTGGTTGCGTTTTGAGATAGGCTGCACTTGTGAATTGGATACGGCGATCTGCACTGAGTGCAGCTGGTGCAGGCAAATCGAACAGAGTATATTGTCACAAGCCCCTCGCTTGAATTTCACAAGGTCACCAGAAAGTGTGAATAAACATGCACACTCCATGATACTTGCTCACTGTAAACATTCATACACTTTATTCAACTATGGTGGTGCGACTCTTCGTACGACGACCGTTTCTTTGCAGACGACCTGGGCAGTGTCGTAGCCGCTCACTTCTTGGGGACGGTGTGGGGCACGAAGTCCTTGAAAGACTCCCGAAGTTCCTGGGCGTACGGGTCATCATCTCTAACAACTGTAAAGAGCAAGAGAATAGGAGTGATAGAAACTACAGTCACTATAGAACCTTTTCTTTGCAAACGGCACCAGGCAATGCTCCAGTCTTTGACATGCCAGAGAACTTCTATAGCCCATAAAAAGAATGAACAAAGCCTACCTTAAAACCCTGCTTCAAACGTCAATGTAACACTTAACTAGCAATTCTCCAGGTGAACGCCAAGAAAAACCAAGAAGTGAGAGATCTGTTAAAATTTTTCTAGTATTCCTGTAAACCAACTTGTCTCCCCCAAGACGTTAAATTGTACAGCCGAAGGCCCTCAACAAATCTGCAGCCTTGCTGTCCGTGTAGCATTTATGCTTTCTAACACTGGTGACATAAGCAAGCTTGACAGGCTTGCAAAAACGGAGCGACCGGAAGTCGCTTGGGATGCAAGCGGTGACTCAGGTTTGTAAACAGTAGAAGGGTCTAGAGAGGGTGGCACCTACGTATAGGAAGCTCAAACTTTCACCGAATCTGCACTGAGCAGGTCAGTTTTACAGTGTGAAATTTCAAGATATAGTTCTCTTCCTGAAAAATAAGAGAGCAACAAACTTTCCGAAGTCATTAGTCAGGCACTTTCGCAGACGACCGAGTCGGAGAAGTTAGTTACTTGTGGCAACACCTCCCGATAGGTGCGGCGAGCAGACGACACGCTCTGTTGTCTGCTCACTGTGCCTATCGGGAGGTGGCACCACAAGTTAATGCGCCGAGAAAGCGAGGGAGAAGAGGAGACGAGAGCGTGCATAGACGTCAGAATACCGAGCTATGGTTCGAGTGTTTAGGGGGTAGACCTAGAGCTAACTGCCTTTGTCCCCACTGCACTTGTCAAACGCATTACAACGGGGAATGCCGGAGTCTGGTATTTGGCTCTTGCATTCAAACGCGTTTGACGGGTGGAGTGGAGACAGGAGCTCTAAGTTCTAGTTATAGGTCTACCCACTAAACATTCAAACCAGATCTTGACGTTCTGACCTCTTCATGCACTCTCGTCTCCACCCCCTCCCTCAGTTTCTCGGAGCATAGCGTCGCTAACTCAGTCGTCTACATTTTAACGAACCAAAGTTGATATATGTGTAGCCGTACCGTGCCGTCATCGGCTAAATTTGGTGGGCCCTGCTACATTTTGTAAGATGGCAATATGGGACACGTGGTTCCGTAACATCACACTGTCACACGAAACCGTCTCGTGTCACTCCTCGTGTCACGTCACATTACACCACAACTTAACATCGCGACATCACACTGTCACGGAGCTCAAATTCGCATACATGTCACCAGTCATGAGTAAGTTACTTTTTAAAAGTATTTAGTTACACTTACAGTTTCTTTCGTAACAATGTATTTAAAATACAGTTACTTAAAAATAAAAGTAATGCGTTACAGTTACTTCGGCAGAATAACTTATGCAATATGCAATATGCAGTATGCAATATGAAGACATGGATAACAAAACAAAATGAGCAACATTTACATCTATTTTGGAATTTCTGAAAACTCTAAACTTTTCAAGATATATTTAATAATGGCGTGTTATTATTTACTCCATGTTGTATCGAAGCAGCAATCGCTTTTCGAAATTCTTGGCGCTTAGCTTTCCCCTTTTTATGCTGAAAGCATCCCGCCCCTTTCTGAAAAAAACATTGAACAGGTGCGCTGGAAGGAAGCGCGACATTGAGGCGTAATAAATCTTCCTAATGCTGTGAAGGCCTAAATCCGTCTTTTCTTATCTACAGACTGAACACCACTGTAGCCATCAAGAGAGACAGCGTTCATTTTTACGAAAAGTAACTAACTTTGCCACTACTTTTTCGTTACTTTTAGAAAAAAAAGTAATTAAGTTGTCGTTACTGATACCCTTTGAAAAAGTAACAAGTTACAGTTACAAGATACGAAAAAAAGTAACGAGATACATTATCTCGATACTAGTAACGCGATACTACCCAAGACTGCATGTTGCCAATGCATTCTGCACTCTTGGGCAGTAGTTCAAAGGATGCCTCAAAGGACACATGCAAAGTAAAAAAAAGCTTTTTTTAAACAGGTTAGATGGAAAACGAATATTATAAAACAAATTTACAACAAAGAAAAAAAAATTTAGAGCTATATTTACAACACAAAATGAATTTGTAGTTGGCGCCTGCGGGAGCCGCCGCTGGTCACGTGGTAGGCCCGCGTGCCGGTGCGATGCGTCGCCGCCGTCATCTGACCGGCGCACAGGTCTATCACGTCTACTTGCACTTTTTGAGGAGTTTCCTTTGGGCTCTAAAAGTTACTTATTAATCTTAGTTTTTTATTATACTTCAAACAAAGATAAATAAGTTACTTTTAGACGCCATAGGAAGCTTCCGAAAGAGCGCAAGCACCGCGTGATAAATAAGGGTCAGTCACGTGATAAACAAGGGCCACTTTTCCGCGGCGCCCGCGGGTGCCAACTACAAATTCGTATAACGCCGTAAATATAGCTCTGAAAAATTTTTTTCAGACTTTTTAATGATTCATAAATAATTTATTTTGAACAGCTATCAAAAGACTTGGTAGGAATTTGTCTCCGTTTTGCATACTGCATTCTCTGGAGTACACCCAAGTCGCTATTTCTTTCCCCCAAATTTCCATAGTAGATTAATGCAACTCACGTCCACATAACCAGAGAAATTCTAGAGGCGCACACAATCGGAATAGAAGGAAGTGAGCAAGTCCACCTGCATAGCAGGGAGATTAATAATCTGGACACGTGACTTGCGTGCATATTTGGTGTTTCGTTCATAGATATGGACCTTAAAGCTCAACCTACGAAAAGGTTTTCCGTAAGGTAGGAAAATCCTTCTTGCCACCCTTCTCATTTCCCCCTCTTCCACTGCCATCTTGACAGCGGCAGACTCCTGCTGTTACTGTATCTTGGGGCTGGGTAAGTCGGGATACAGCCTAAAGGTGCAGCAACAAAACGACACCCCACCCCCGCTGTAAAGATAGCAGTGGAGGAGGTGGAAAAGGGAAGGGTGGTGAGGAGGCTTCTCCTACCTCGTGGAAAATTATTTTGTAGGTCGGACTTTAAAGGCTGATCCCCACACTTGCTTACGATCCAGTGCATTATGAGCTCTTTTCATCTCCTTTACGAGAACACACTCCCCTAAGAGAGCGTGTTTTCCGCACTGGCGCCATCCGGGCAGCCGCGGAACACTCACAATTTCTATATATTTTCTATTATTTTTGTACATTATTCTTTTACTGCCAGCTTAAGAATATTTAGACAATGTTATGACAAACATTTCTCATAGATAGTATGTAAGTTTGATTTTGCATAGACTGCAAAAGCTTTGGTCTAGTGAAATGCAGTTCCAGGGTCACCTCATAGATGGCACCAACATCTTTCATCGTAAGACGTTGCAAGAGGTCGTAATGCACTCGGTCGTAAGTGGTCGCAGGCACATGAACCAGCCTGAATGGTGTAATATGTAGACATCATCAAATTTATAACAAAAGAGGAGTAGAAGAGCACCTGCCAATGACTTGCTCTTTCGGCAGTCCAAAGAGGTTCCAAGGCATGGCTTGGACTGCCTTCGGATCAGCCGCAAGCGGTGTACAAAGAGGTGCAGCTTATATTCCGGAAAATATGGCCCTTGCCCTTTTTAACACCTTTCATTCGGCCGATTAAACCAATTAAAATACTGAACGCTAAATGAAAACTAGCTGAAATAGGGCACTTCCGAGCGCCTTCCAGCGGCGGCATTGGAGGCGTTTCGGGTTCCGTGTGTAGACGAACATGCCTACCTAAACTTATGCTCAAACGAGTAAAAGATAACCTAGTTATAAAACTGAACACGTGGCGTCAGTGTCACGTGACAGGTCGATGTTGTGCAAAGCGGTTGCGCGACGTCGCATACCACGACAACCCTACCCACAACGCAAACAACTCTTGCTGTAAAACAAAGCACGTTGCAAAGAGTCAAGAGACCACTTGCCTGTGTATTCGGTCCTGTAGTGCCATGTCCTGCAGTGAAGTTTGTAGGAGCTGTACAGTGCCGGAGGGCACACTGTAACAAAAGAAAGTGGAAACACATCTTCGGACGACCGCAGTGCATTCCAGGGGCTACATCATATGGCCTTGTGGGCCGCTGGTTGCCGACCCCTGTTCTACACCACGATTTGATGCTTCACACGTAGCTACTCGTCACATGTGCAGCATACCCACCTCCGAAACAATTTAAAGGGACTTGTTATCAAAAAATAAACCATGCGTTGCCGAACCGTCCTTTTCCACCCAAAGTGTAGCCCTAGAGGTCCCAACGAAATGCCAGGGTTTCAGAACTCAAAAGAGCTTGAATGTTTACCCCTGATAATTGCAGTGAGGAGTGAGAAACATATTTACAAGTGTTTCCTGTGTTCGTGCTATTGTGCTGGTCATGGAGACTGGGAGAGTCAACCCAATGACGAGAACGAAGAGGTAACAGAACACAAAACGAGTTGTAAGTCAGGACGTGTGTTTGTCCTTTTGTGTGTCAGTGTGCGTGATTGATCCTGCGTTGTTAACCTTAAGATTAGAACTAACAGTCATTTTATTAATAAATTACAAGTGATTTTCTGAAAATTTCAATGGGAAAATGGGAGCCAATGAAGCCATCGAGTACATGGAGATGAAAGGTGTAATTTACTGGGAACGGGGCCCATTTTCCCAATTAAATTTTCAGAAAATCACTCGTAACTTTTGAATAAGATAACGTTCAGTTAAAAAACTGGCATTTGGTTTAAATCGCTGGCATTATTAGATTTGGGCAGAAAATAAGAGTTCAGCAACGACAAAATTATTTTTGCAAAAAAAACTTTTTTTGGGAAGGGGGGGGGGGGGGGGGCATGAAAAGGAAGACTTACCAGCTAAGACCACGCCGCCCATGATCACCAGCTCTGGCCACTCTCTCCATCCCTGCCTTATAAACCGAACTGCGAAGGAAAGGGAAACGAAACGTCCGTACAAGGTAGCAGGGAGCAGAGGACATGCTGCTTTCAAGGATACGCGCAGACCGGGACTTCTACAGCTCTTTAATCGGTCAATGGTAGGCTGAGGGTGGTTCCTTTAACAATAATCTATGATAATTGGCATTGATTGTGTACCACATTGGCGATTCTTTTCGAGAAGCGAGTTTTTTAGTCTTCGGAACTGCTCGACCGAGCATTTGGAAGCATGCACGAGAGCAACGTGCACGAGAGTAAGGTCAACCGAGACCTTTCGCATACAGTTTGGTTGAAATAATGCTGCATGAGTGGGGTTAAGGGGGCTCTTGTAAACTGAAAACAGTGTTAAACTTTCGTACCAAGCGACGACATGCTCCTAGCGACGACCTTCCCCTGCAGAGCCAGCGGCCGCTCAGCCGAAAACGAATCCGACTTTGAATGTGGATATACATTTGTCTTCGGATCATACTTGTTTTTAAAGTTTATGAGTTTTGTATGTACGTTGTTGTTTCGGTCGTTTTCCGCGATTATAAATCAACAAAGTTCAAATTTATATGCGTTTTAGAATAAACAATTTTCGTCTATGTTAACACACAACTGCTCTGACGTCACTTTTTTGTAGAGGCGCCCAAAGTTGAATAAGCGATCGAACGCGCCTTCCACGTTTAGGTTGTTTCTTCGCCCGCGGCTTCTTTTCCAAGTTCGAAAGAGCACGGTTCACAAAAAGCGCACAGCCTCGAGCACCTGATGGGCGACGATCGTTCGGCGGTGTCGACGGGCGTCGGGGAGGAATGTCTTCCGCTCAAGACGCTCGAAGAACTCCTCAACTTCGACGCGAAGAAACTCGCTCCGAGTTCCGCGATCGAGCCTCTCAGAGACCGAGTTCGAACTCCGGACGGGCCACGGACGCTTTTGTGCCACGACATGATGGGAGGCTACCTCGAAGACAGGTGAAACACTTAGGAAATCGTCGCCGGATTTACTGATAAACACTATGCGGAGCTCAAGTTCGTCTGCTAGCCTCTTTTGAGGCATTTCAGTTGTGGTGACGTCAGGACGCCGGGCTCTGTTTGAAGGATAGCGGATAGACTTCGAAAGCAGCTTGCTTTGAGGTCTACCCACTATCCTACAATCAAATAGCCCCTTCCCCTGGCAAATGCCGAGCGCTCCGCGCTAGCGGTCGTCGAGCGGTCGGCCTCCGTGAGCGATCGGTCACGTAATCCATCCCAGTGGCACGCGCTGCGGAGCAAACCGAACGACGCTCCCAGCGCCATCGCTTCCAGAGCGTCTGCTCTCGCTCTTGAACAGTTGCGGTTCCCCATTGCTATCTTGCTGAAAGCATGAAGTTCTGATCAAAACTTTATGCTTTAAAAAAAAAAAAAAAAAAAGATTGTTTATTACTTGATTAACGGTGACCCCGATGTTAAGACATAATTCATTTTTCCTTGCAGTTACATAAGCCCGATGAAGACAACTAGAAGCACCTGTGTGAGCCATAGGATGCTATTAAGCAATACCAAACACGTATGCCGTAAAGCGATCGTCATCTCCGAAGGCGACTTCCATCTGCGGAGTGCTTGGCGTGTTGTCTTCTAATTATTTCAATTACATCACAGAGATCACAAAACAAACAAACGACATACCTAGCTCTTCATCCAAATAGGCGCGCACAACGCCTAAGCTTCGACGTAATGCGGTATCTTGGGCCTCTCCTCAGGACAGACAAACGACTCGGCAAACACTTTGCCGAGA
Source organism: Ixodes scapularis (assembly GCF_016920785.2). Lineage (NCBI taxonomy): Eukaryota > Metazoa > Arthropoda > Arachnida > Ixodida > Ixodidae > Ixodes > Ixodes scapularis. The sequence goes on from NW_024609881.1 coordinate 27,211,237, forward strand.
ACGGCTGCCTCGTCGTCACTCGAGCTGGAGCTAAGCTGGTATCTTCGTTGCTGTCACTGTGTTTCATTAGACCTCCTGAAATTAACTGCAACGATGTCATCGCCGCAGTATGCTCGGGCGAGTCGGTCATGACGAGGGGAACGAAAACAAGCACACCAAGAGAGCCCACTCTGCAATCGAAACAAAAAAGCCGCGAAACTCCTTCACTCCCCCGCGGGGATGTAGATAACGAAACTGAAACGTTGCGAAAGACGACTACAGATTGTACTCCTCCGAAAAAGGCTGCGCGGAGAACTACTCCGAACCGCTCGACGCGCTCCGCCACTTTTCCACGGAGCGGTTGGAGCCGCTTGGCAAGCGCCCCACTGGCTCCAGATCTACAAGTGGCACACGGAGAGATTGCTCTCATCTCGCGAGGGAAACAAGAATCCACTCGGCGAGCGCGCGCCGAGCGCTCGCTATTTGCTAGGGGAAGGGGCTATTGACAATCAAAACTGGGTGTCGTTCTGACGTCACTGCAGACCCCTGTGCAAGAAGCAGACGACTTGCTCTCTGCATTTCGCCATGTTTATGGGACATAACCACAACTATAGCGTACAAAAAAAAAAAAAAAAAAAAAAAAAAAAAAAAAAAAGGTTAGTTATTGTGCATGCGCACTGTGCACTCTTTTGTGGCCTCGATGGCATAGAAATGAAAATGTTCCAAATTTGCGATATAGTTGTTCTTGTGGAGACGCCATATTTCAATGCGTTCACATGGTGAGGATGGGCTCATATTTATTGTATGCTAAGTGCATCCTTGTCATCCGCCACTTCGACAGCGTGGAATGCGCTTTGCGAGATTGCTGTGTAAGCTCGCGGTCATGCTCAACAGCCTCAATAATCGCTGCATGTGAATGCCCCCTGTGCAGGGAGGAGGCTAGCTTGCCTTGCAACTTGCAGCAGTAAGCTCATTTGATTTACCCACGTTGACTGCAACAGTCTATGCTAGGTGCATACCTCCTTATTCAGTTTACGACCTCAGTGCAGCCTGCTAGAATGAGCTCACGGTCACGCCCCTGCTGTAGGGTAATTTGGCTAACTAGAATCCCATGGTTGCACAAATGAACAATTCAGTTAAGAAATGTCGTTCGCACTGTTGCAGAACACCTCACAATGTTTTTTTGTTATTTTTTTTTTTTTTTAATGTTGCTTAAATTTTTTATTGCTTTCACCTTTTTAGAAATCATGACGACGATTGTCACGGTATTGCAGCCTAGCACTTCTTCGAATGTTAATTTTGCCTCAAGATGAAGGCTTGCAACATGAGTGGTTGAACTCAGTGTCTCCCGTAAGTTGAGGGGGGTCCTTACAAGAAGGTAGAGGGGGGGGCGGTGTTCTGACGAGATGTACTAGATGCACATAAAATATACCCCACTGCTGACTCTACCCACGCTGTACCTGCAACCCTCAAATTGGTAATCCCCAAATGTCCGATTTCTGAAAACAAGCTATTTTATTCCAAGATATGCTTTTGATTTCACTCATGCTGGGGCTGTGGAGGGGGGTCTCAGACCATCCGTTAAAATCAGTGGGGGGTCCGAGACCCCCTGAGACCCCCCAGACTTAAGCCCTGGTTGAACTGGTCCGACGATGCAGGTTTCTCCAAGGGTCGAGCAAGAGCGACAGCTACAGGTTCCACCACTGGCACCTCATTGACACCTTCGTGTACTTTTCCCACTACCTTGTAACCATTCCTCCGGTGGCGTGGATCAACGCTGCGCACAAGCACGGGGTCAAAGTCCTCGGTGAGAATTTTAACCCTTTGACAGCTACTGCAACAATGACGTTGCAAGATCTTAGTAAATGAGACATATGTCCAGTTTCCAAGTGGCTTCTGGTTTCCCTAAAATCAGTGGTGTGCAAACGCTCAAAACTTCAAATACTTTATGTGTAGTGTTTTCTATTCGGTTCGATTGACATGACACTTTTATTGTTTGAGATATTCGAGTTATGGAATAGTAGAAAATTAAAGGGGCAACTTTGGTCAGTATCTTTTTAATTTGGGATCAAGACTGTTTTTAGCTAAAGTTTTTAGCTGAATTACAAGGTATAATTTTTTTTGTTTGATATTGTGCATAGTTTTTTTTAATATATTACGGCTCTAAGTTTGGTTTTGGGCATCTATGGCAAAACTGACACTTCCTGCTAGAGGTATGGCAACACCGATCATCAGCCGTACGGCCGCGACGGGACGTTACGAGAGTGCTGCGATACGCGGTACAACCAATGAACCGCAGCTTCACCGCAACGCGACATCACAGGGGTGCTGCACCAGTGTTCCTTGACTAAAAGCTAACCTGCTTGCTGTTTGCTAGGGAGCAGCTGGTCACATCTTTAAAATCTGTTTTAGTGGTGCATGCAACTTCACTTTGACGTAATATTTTGGTTGTGATCATATTTTGTGCCATTAAAGCGATACCAGTCATTTATTTTGGTTTTGTTTTCGACCAGAGTTGCTTTTTAAGAGTAAGGTCTTCAGGATTCCACAATCTCTCGCATCAACCTTCACTGCTTCTTGTCTGTAAAAAGCGAGGAAGCTTCACCGCATCGTACTGGCGTGCAGGCGTCGAGCTTCCCTGCTCTGCAGCGGCGTGCTAGGAGAAACTGGCGACATGGGAGAGCGTCTCTTAGAGCACTGCTTGGGACGGAATTTGTAGGCCCGGCCTGACCTGGCCCGGTAGAGGCCCGGCCCAGGCCCAGCCTGAGCCTGATAGAATATTTAATTTCTATGCCCGGCCCCTCCTGGCTTGGAAGAGACCCGGCCCGGCCCGGGCCCAGCCCGGGTTCGGCAGAATTTTGAAACAGAAGCTTGAACCCGGCTCGAGCTTGACAAAAATTTTGAAATATAAGCCTGAGACCGGCCCGAGCCAGGCTCGGGCCCAACTGAGCCCGAAAAAGTTTGCAAAGCTTTAACCTGAAAAATGTCTAAGCATAAAGCAAGCATATTTGATTCCAATTTCTCTAAAAGTTTGGCCGACTTTTTTTAACACGATAAATATTGCAACTTAGACTATGCATTTTCGAGAATATGGGCGAAATATGCACTCCATAAGTGATTTTGAGGGGAAAAAAAAAGTGGGCAATATTTTATTTATGAATTTCTTGAAGAGATATTGGACGTTTCGTTGTTCACTTCGTTTCGCAGATAACTTTCCTCTCTAGATGTCTTTTGTGAAAAAACAATCACAATCACGCTAGTGCATCTTCAGAAGGCTGTATAAGCATAAAATTATATGTGGTAGTTTGCTTATTTTTGGTGGCATAGTAAGGCCCCCTGCACAAAGTGCGGTCAGGCTCGCATTTTTTTCTTGTTTTTTAAAGGAGAGCAAAAAGACACTCCTGTTGTATCCTGCGACTGGAGTACCCTCGTTTTCTTGACCGCACTTTCCCACTATGCTGGAGAAATCCATATGTTTCCTTTTATCCACGTGAAAGCCTCCGAAGTGCAAGACGTCTTCTTTTTTTTTTGAGCGGCGCCGTAGTGTTTTTACATTTCACTCGTTTGTTTTCATTGAGCTTAAAAAGATCAATGAGCTCATTATTTGTTATTAACATTCTAGAATTTGTGGCACATGACTGGCCAGCCACAGTCCGGGCCGGCCCGGGCCAGCACGGCTTGGGCCGGCACGTCCTGAAAAATATTTAGTTCAGGCCCGACCCCGTCCCGGGCCCAAGAAAATGTGTGCTACCCGGCCCGAGCCCGGCCCGCGGGCCAGGCCGGGCTCGGGTTTTCGAGTTGGCTTGGGCCCGTGTTGTGCTCTGTCGTCTCTGTTGGCTCCATGTTCTCGGAGATTTTGCTTTCTATTGGAGGTCAGCCTTCTTTGGTTGTAATTATACTTCGACACCTGGCTTTAAAGGAAAGTACCAGAAAAGAAGACATGAAACTATTATATTAAAATACAGTGTAGACCGCATATAACGTATGTCGTGGGAGTCGCGAAAATCCGCACTATAAGCAGTACAGCGCTGTAACTAAAACATCAATTTTTCAGGCCAAAATACATGCCATGAGACAACTTACCTTTGTAAAAGAATTTATTTTATGTTAGATGAAAAATAAAGCTTAGTTTGAGGAAAGTCTTTATTTCACCAGACTAGTACACTTCTCTCTCAAGTGTGTCACACATTTTGAAAGAAATGAGCGACTTTTGCCTGGCGCAGCCTTCTAGCGGCGCCGCGGGTTGCGGACGGACGTTGTGAGCGTTCAGGATTGCTAACGCTAATGACTTTTATTTGGTGATGAAAACGCGTGAAAATTTGCATCCTTTATACGGTACGCGCCAGTAATACCTTCAATTTGAGCACAGGCATGAAATTCCCCAAATAAGAAATTCGGGCGATGTTCGAAAACACAGATGTTTAGAAAGCACCACTGTAGTCGAAGTAAACAAACACGACGACACGGGCGTTTCTGCCATCTTGTGTGCCGCCATGACATCGCCGCACGAGTATGTGGATCTTCACTTCTGGTATGTGCTGGGTTATCATAGCGGCACACAACGAAAATTCACAGTCAAGAATGGCGCTTTTACGCGGAACGATGAGCTTCCACCACGCCGTCTACGTCGACGATCACAACCGACGCCATGTTTGCGGATAGAAGAAGCAAGAAGCTGCCCCGCGACTGGCATGCAACGCGCGCGAACACTTCTCCTCGACCTGCGATTGGTCTGTCGTTGCGGTTGTTTCCAACGCACGCACGTGAACGACACGTGCAAGCGTCCCTCCGTCGCTATGGCAACTGAAGCTTCTCTCTTCCGCTTCTTCGAGCAACCTCCTTGCCCCGCGAGTGCCGCTTGCGGCTAGCGCCGTTATCTTGGTTATCTAGTGTCGCACAGGGAAGCGTGCTCACTGCGTCGGTCGGCACGGTCGGCGGGCTGTTTCAGAAGCCGCATTATAACCGGTATTTCCATTCGCGCGCCTGCATTTTAAACGGTATGTAATTACATGAAGTTCTATGGGAGGCGAACCGGTGGTTTAAAAACCCATATTATACCCGGTCCTGCACTATAAGCGGTTACGTTGTAAGTGGTCCATACTGTATATAATTTGTCATTGGTTTGCTCACCACATTACAGTATGCTCTACAGAGCTTGTCTTATCTTTCTCTTCTTAATACAAGTATATATAAAATGTTTCTCATGTAGTGATCCCACCTTTTTCATAGGTATGCTTTCTAGAAAATATTTCGAGCTGCAATTTATTGAAGCATCCACGTTCAACTCACTCTCATTAAATGTCAAATATTCATGTCTGAAAATATTGTAATTTGATTTGCAGTCAGAATTTTATACTCATCTTTGATTTGCAATAAAAAAATTTGACATTTGCATGCTTCTGCCCAATGTTGCTTGAACAACTCACTTGGGAAGCTACCATGGAATCGTGGAGAACTGACTGCAATCCGTACCTTGGGGCTGAGGCCGACACCAAACTAAAGGCTCCGTTTCCGACCCACGTGGCCACTCAGAGATCTACCCATGCCAAAAGAGACGAAGAAAAAAAATTACAGGAGGACACTTAAGACTGCTTACATGGAGGAACACAAAAGCATTATAGTAATCCTGCGTGGTCGCCTCAGTATATCGCACGAAGCACACAACGAGCACATATGAAGTCCGAAGCGCACCTTTTGCACACAGCACACCGGTGGTGTGTCACGGACGCCAAGAAGCCCCTGCCGGCTTCTTGGCGTCCGTGACGAAGCATCTGCATTGTTGTGCTTTTCTTTGTATTTTATTTCTGAGGTGCATCGGCTTTGAGCTTGAGAGGTGCGTGCTTGATGCATATTTTTCTGGCCATCTTTCGGGGACAACGCCAATGCCTTTTCGCATAATAAAGCATATAAGGATTTCGCCTTAAAAGAAATAGCAGCAACTTTTATTTTTTATGTCCTATAATGCATAAGATGCAGTATTCAAGGAGCCATAAGTTGAACTTGTTTTCATTTTGGGGGGTGAAGTAACGGTATTTTCAGCACTTTCCGCGCTAATTTTAGCAGAGAAACTGACTTGGCACAAAGGTCACACGACATCACTTTTCCCAGGAAATTTAGCGGGCAAGCTGAATTGGTTTAAAGGTCTCGTGACATCGGGTCACCTGACATCAATTTTCACTCTAAATTTAGCGAGGAAACCGACTTAGTGTTTAGGTCACGCGATGCCAATTTCCCAACCGAATTTGGCGTGGAGTCTGAATTGGCGTATAAATAGTGTTACATCAGTTTCACCGCTGTATTTAGTGGGAAATGCGTAAACAAACAAACTTTTGGTACGGGGATGGGGGTTCAGTTAAAAAGCATTTCGTGCCTCAAAACAAAAGTCTCACCTGTGTCCGCAAAGCGAACTTTTGCTAACCCCCTCGTCTCGCGACGGATTCCGTACCGCCGACTCGCCAGCAAACTAAAGGCACTACTGGAACGGGCCAACCACAAAAGGGTGGCGCTGTAATCGAATCTAGGTCATAGTGGCTCGGTTCTGGTGGATGGAGGGGTCCGCATTTCAAGCGCGAGTTCAGAGCCGAGCTGTTCTAGTGACATTGCTTCAACCGTGGTGCCTAGAACGCTTCTCCGACCAATCTGTCTAGCATCCTATGGCACCCGTCCTTCAAGTATGGTCCTGAAGTGGCAACGAACGACATCGCAGAAACTGGCGTGTCGTGCCATTGAATACTGCCGTCCCAAAGGTTGGCCCACTTTTTACAGCGTAGTAAAAACACCAGTTGGAGACACGTTTAGTTTTTAATCTAAATTGTTCGCTAACTCTTTCCCTCTTTTCTCAAAGGGACATTCGCTAACTTTTTTCCTCTTTTCTCAAAGGGACATTCATCACCGAATGGGAGTCCGGAACTAAGATTCTCGAGGAGGTCAGAAACTCCCAGGCTACACAGAAAGTGGCCACTCAGCTGGCGAGCGTGGCAGCGGCTCACGGCTTCGACGGCTGGCTCATCAACATCGAGAGTGCTCTGGTAACTAAATGCTCCTGGGCTAGGTGGTGAAAGTTACCGCCCAATACAAAGGGTAGAGCCACCATAGTCTTCTTTCCACATTAGCAGACCAGATGCTGGAGAGGAGGACAACCAGTGCTTAAAGTCTCCCGTAAGTTGAGGGGGGTCCCTACAAGAAGGTAGAGGGGGGAGGTGTTCTGACGAGATGTAATAGAAGCACATAAAATAATTCCCACTGCTGCTTCTGCCCACGCTGTACCTGCAACCCTCAAGTTGCTAATCCCCAAAAGTCACATCACTGAAAACCAGCTATTTTATTGCAAGATATGATTTTGACTTCAGTAATGCTGGGGCTGTGGAGGAGAGTCTCAGGCCATCCGTTCAAATCACTGGGGGGTCTAAGATCCCCTGAGACGCCCCAGACCTTTAAGCCCTGAGGACAACATACTCTAGCATTTGCTTCGCTAATGTGGAAAGAGGGAAGGGCTCCATCTCCTGGTCTTCTGGAGTTCCAACATACTGTATCTTGATCTGTCTATCCATTGAAACAGTGTTTCCCAAACCGTTCATCGTGTCAGATTCAGCGAAGGGGGGGGGGGGGGGGGTCACGAAGTGACTTGGGAACTTGCAAAAATACTAACTTGGTTTCCCTGTGGGGGTGTTGACAGAAACAACTTGGTTTCCCTGTGGGGGTGTTGACAGAAACAAAAGAAAGGTTGCAGCTCGACGTGGAGCCGGAACCGAGAGTTGCGGGATCTAAACTCTTCCCTCGTTTTGAGGAACTGTGCTCCAACAAATAAGCTCACTCTAGTCATTTGCAAGTCATTCCTGATGGCATGCATTCTTTTTTTCTTTCGGTGATCATGGTTTCTATCCCAGCTGATTTAATCTCACTATATTAACTGCTAAAGAAAATTTCAGTGGCAGTTTTTGTGTTAGTACTGTTCACGCACCGAAATCGAAAAGCTTGTGGCATTGCTAAAAGCCGAAGGTGGAGGTGGAGAAAGTTGAATTGCGACAATATTTAAAATTTTTGATGGGTCGCAGGGTAGCAGAATTTGGGAAGCGCTGCATTAAAAGACAGCAAATGTCATATGTTTTCACAATATTTAGGTTCACCTCGAGTGATCGGGGAGCGAAGCTTTATGCTACGTGATGTGCTATCGAGCTCCTCTTTTGCATTCTTTGTTATGTCCGAGCTGCAATTTTACCTAATTGTAAGCGGGTTGATTTTGCTACACATACTTTCAGCAGTTTTGGTGACTTGTTAATGCTGCTAATGGCATGTATTTTTAATGTATTTTATAATGAATTGATACTGACACACTTATCATGAACAAGCCATCACCGGTTTTTCCTGCTTATCTGTTAGTATTGAAAGGCTGTTGTCAAAATTACCAGTATGGTGTAAAAATTTTAACCAGGTTGGCAACTTAGAGAAACACAACTTTTTAAGCACATTTATTTTAACGATCTGGTTGTGTAGTTATAGGAGGCATTATTTTTGGTGAAAACAAAATAATGAACACAACTGTACGTGATAAACACACAGTTTAGATGGAGCCGTATTTGCAGCGTTCTTCCTCAGCTGGCATCCGACATCACTTCGCTGCACCACTTGGTTTGTAGCGGACAGTCACCTTTTTCTGGTTTCGCCTGCAGATGACTTTAACTTTCCGAACACTTGAAGGGGCCCTCTTATGATTTTTTAACTGGTTCTCGTCAAACGTAGGAACACCGAGCAAAAACATTTTTTTCGGAAAATGCGATTTATTTTGCTAGTTGTAAGCAAATTAAGATAAAAAACAAAAAATGAGCAAAACATTTTAACTCCTTTACATCTTGGGGTTAATTCATTGATTGGAGGGTTGGAGTGAAGCGGCTGGCCCATGAGCCGCGGGTTACGTGTTTAGGTTCGTGGCTGCCGCGCCTATAGTTGCCATAGCCCCTTGCATTGGCCCAGATTCAGGCTCCAAACGCGATAGTGCCAATGCCGTCCACTGCGCCATGCCCGGCTGGCCTATTGTGCTGAGAAAAGTCCGACCAAACTGAGTCGAACGTGATCTAGTGCCCCCTGCTCCTTATTTTTTTCCTCTTCTGCCGATTGGTACCGATGCGATCAGCGTAATCGAAGCAGTGATTCAGGTCGGGGGTAAGCTGCACCGTTATAGGTTAAATGAAGAACATAAAGATGGGGAGAACGAATTCGAATAAGCATTTATTTTCTCCCGAATGTAACGCAAATGTAGGCGAAAAAAGATAGCAATGCCGCGCCCGTCGAGGTCGCTCGGCACGAATCTGCCGGCTGGCTTTTGCTTGCACGAATCGACACTTGGCATTTCTCCTTCTGTCCGGGAACAGCTGCTGGCGCGTACAACTAGCACACAATGATACATAGCTCATACATGTGGTCGTCCTTAATTCCAATTAACTCTGCCTTTTACGAGTCATCCAGCCTCAAGATTTTGCCATCCGGCTTGTTAGGCCTACGAAGCTTCTTAGGGCAATGCCAGCGGCACGCATAGACTCGTCCAATCGAGCACACTGATGCGGAAACCAACAAGGAAAAACACGATGACGGCAATCTGATTGGTGAGAACAGCTACCAGGCGACACACGGCAAGAGCGGCAAACTCAAATCACAGAAATGAACGTCCCACTGATTTCGTTGTTCTGGCACCCCGAATGGTGATTTTCGAATGGGGCTGATAAGGCCGATGGGGCGCTTGTGCGAGGTTCAGAAAACTGGTTCGGTGGTCCTGCGGTCACCGCCACTGAAAGGCAAGCATCTCAATCAGTTTTTTTTTTCCTGCACATTTTAAACTTTTTTTTTTTTTCGCTAAGTAAAAACTACTTTTTGAAAGCATAACGATACTTCACGGAGTGATACACTTTATTTAGCCTGCATAAAAGAAATTTCGATGGCTCTTGCCAACATTGCCAATCACAAAGTCGACCATAAAATGTCACCAGTTTGTCCTCAGCTGCGCGTTCTGAACACACTGGGGTGCCACCAGACGCGCTGTTTTTGCTTGATCGAGTTAAAATGTCATGCGCTAAGATTTCGTGGCTACTGCTTGTTCCCTGAGTAGCCTGACCCACTCATGAATTAACATAAAAATGTGCTGCAGCTCAAATATGTGGTGCCCCTTTAAAATCACCTGCCCCATTGGTGTGGATTCCTTTTTTTCCAAAGGGATATAGTACGAAGAATGAGTCATTGCACAGATTTTTATTGATTGCCTAACAGGAACATGATTAGTAGTGGCAAGCTGTCCATAATGATAAGCATAGAATGGTGAAAATGGGGCAGCTGAAAAGTTGTTGCCTTTCTTCCATTCTATTTCATTTTGTTGCGTCTGCTTCCCATCAGCTTTCGTAACATTCAGGCGGTCTCAGACTCTGAAACAGAGGTATGTTAGAAAGCTTTTCTGTCAGATGATAAGTTCTCGTCCTCTGAACTCGATATCGAGAAGTGCTAGAAGTTTCACGAGAAAATGCCGACGCTCCAATTGCTGCTACCTCTAAAGCAGCTGGCACTCGAAAACAGTCATCTCGAGCATATCATGTACTCAGACCATCTAATTTCGAAACTGTAAATTGCCCCAGCAAACCAAGACATGGTGCGAATAGTACACCTATAGCTCCCCAAAGATATAACAGATTAATAGCACCCCCTGGATGCGCGTGCTTTTGCATTCAGTTGGAAACTTTCAAATGCGTAATTGTCTCCGTACACGCACAGCAGTGATGCTCAAAGGGTTAAGCCCTCTGTCTTCTCGTTTTACTTTCCTGGGCAATTGACCTTTCGTAGCAGACAAACCCGCACTCTTGGCTCACATTCGAAGACAAGTTGTCTGCTAAGGATGCTTGCTTCGTGAGATTTGATCTTTCTCTCGCCGTGACCAAAATCGGACCCCAGCGAAATGTTCGAGACTCAGTCAGCATCTCACATGGATTGTTCGCACAGGGAGAAGATTGCGGCCCGTTTCTGGAAGTCCTGCTGTCGGCCATTACGGCCGAGACTCACCGAGCGGTTCCCGCTTCCGAGGTCCTCTGGTACGACAGCATTCTGGCCAGTGGGAAACTGGACTGGCAGAACGAGCTGAACGAGCTTAACGGCCGCTTCTTCGACCGCTGCGACGGCATCTTCCTCAACTACGGCTGGACGGAGGAGCACCTTGAGAGGTCGGCGCGGTTTGCCGGCGACCGTCGGTGGGACGTCTACGTCGGCGTGGACGTCTGGGCCAGGAAGACCAAGTACGCGGGAGGCTACGACACTTACAAGGTGGGACGAGCCCATTCTTCCTCTTTGCATTCGTGTGTGCCTCTTCTCATTTGTGTTGTCTGTGCTGAAGTTGTTGCCTGGAATTGATTGGCTCATCATATTCCCGCATGTTGTTCCATCTCTTCGCTGTGTCCTGCTGTTTTGTTCTTTTTGTTCTGTCCTGGTACTTTGCACATGTGTACTAGCTATTCTGTCCTAGCGTTTTGCATTCAGTGCATGCCTTTCCTGGGTCTTCTCTTTCATGAGAAGACCCAGGTAACTATTATCCCGCCTTGCCTTTGCATTTCCCATATGTTGCCGTATTGTACCTTTATATATCCAGTAGGAAGGCTTTGTCGTGGCCTTGTAATTTCTTTCTGTCCAGGTTTACAATTCCTCTGTTTCTTTGGAGTTTGCATCATGCTTTTCCCAGACAGCTGTGTTATCCTTAAGTTTGGCTTCATTTTTGCTGTCCTCATCCTTCCTTCTTCTCAACGCCCTGTTCCTGCTCATACGTGGCCTTTGTCTTCATTTAGTATTTTTACCAATGTAATGAATGTGAGACTTGGGCTGCGTTCTAAATCTACTTGAGTAGATCCCAGCTACTTTCACGGGCCACATCACGAAATCACACAGACGGGGCGACGCTGGACACGAGTATGTTTTCGAATGCCAAGGTGTAAAACCGTTACTGCAAAGTCAGATTGGATAAATTCTGTAGCACAGCCTTAGGGAGCGTCCAAAGTAATTGTTGCAAAAGGAAATAAACCAGCACCATCACACTAGCAACGGTACGGTGCGTAGAATGCGTCTTTGACTGGTTTGTTGACTGCCCTACCCCGCCCGTACATCTCAGAAGTGGTCCCGAAGTTGCAACAAAATTGACGTCGGAGAAGCCGGCGTGTCATGCTGTTGGATGTCGCGTTCCTGGTGGTCGGTGCTAGAAGCCCCGACAAGAAGTAGGAGCGAACGCAGTGTCACTGTCGTCACTGCAGCTTAACTTCTGGCTGCCGAAGCTTTCGCGAACCTGCCTCATCAGCCACCGCTGCTGCGACACTGCCGGAATTGCAGCCAGTAACAGCGTGACACTCATACGATGTCATTGGGCAAAAATCGAGGAACCGCTTTTTTGGGTGTAGTGAATGCACCGGTCGGAGACGCATTCCGGGCACCATAGCGATGGAATCTTTGGCTGTAGTGCCACTTTGGCCATATTGCCGCTTTGGCCATATTGCCGCTTTTGGTCGTAGTGCCACTTTGGCCGCAGTGTTGTGGCAGTAGGGAGATGCCAGATTTGGTGCGACGTGTCCCGTCCAGGCAGTTGCGGCTGCGAGGAAGCAAGGCCTGTCGGCGGCCATCTTTGCGCCGGGGTGGGTGTTCGAGATGGAGGACAGGGCGCTCTTCACGGAGAACCAGTACAGGTCAGTTCAGAAGCCCCCTTGGAGCCATAAGGTCCGCTTTAAACCGGGCAATTTTCGTGGCAATTTAAGTGTTGCTGGCGAGTCGTTCCTTAGCTTTCCCTAGATCCTCGTGCTGCAACGTGAATCGCTGGGATCGAGTTCGGCTCGAAATGGAGGAGCAACTCGGACAACTCGGAGATGTTTTAAGTGGCAGCTGCCACTCGGGGGCGCTATATTTCACGTGGCACAACTGTGGTGGTGATGATGACGACTAAGAATTGGTTCTGGTTTGAAATGAATTGTTCTTGGGAATAAATCGTTTCATAAAGATGAGTTAATATTCTCAATGTCATTTAACTATATAAGAACATGTTTATAGTGCGTAACTCTGCATCAAAATAGTGCAAGAAAATTAGAATCTTATGGTGATGATGGCAAATCGTAGCAATTCGTTTGCTGTGTGCGAAAGGGGGGGGGGGAGGAGGAGGAGGCTTGTCGCTGGTGTTGCAAGGTCAAGTTGCTGAAATATATTGCTCTATCTGAGGCGTGCCTCAGGACAAACGGTACTTGAAATGTTGTAGGACGAGTGCTATGGGAAAAATTTCCCAGCAATTTCGGGGCTGTTGGCGAATTGTTCCATAGCTTTATCTAGATCCTCGCGCTGCGACACGAATTGCTGGGAGGGGGTCCGGCTCGAAACGGACGAGCAACTCGGACAATTCGGAGATGTTTGAAGTGGCAGCTGTCAATCAGGGAGGTCCTATTTTCATGTGACACCCCTATGATGGTGGTGATTATAACTAAACATTGGATTTAACTAGCTCTGGTCTGAAATGAATCATTTTCGTGACTAAATATACGGTGTCCCAAGGGGACCTTCCGCTGTGAAACGAGCCACAAGAATCGGCACCTACACATAGAAAGCTCAAACTTTCACTGTGAACGTGCACTGAGCAGGTACGTTTTACCGCTTGAAATTTCAAGGTACAGTTCTCTTCCTGTAACAAATGAGAGCAAAAAACTTGCCAAGGTTGAGGTGGACGCATTTACAGACTACCGAGTTAGCGATGCCATTTACCTGTGGTGCCATCTCCCGAAAAGGGCAGCAAGCAGGCAACGCACTCAGTAGTCTGCTTGCTGCACCTGTCATGGGATGGTGCCACAAGTAAGTAGCGTCAGTAACTTGGTCGTCTGCAAACCCACCCAACCTTGAATTTAGCAAGATTTTTTCACTATCTTTTTACAGGAAGAGAACTGCACCTTGAAATTTCACGCGGTAAACATACTCAGCGCACGTTCAGTGAAAGCTTGAGCTTTCTATGTACAGGCACCAATTTTTCCGGCTTGTTTTACTGCGGAACTTGGGACTCCCTATTAGCCCCGAGAAGTTTGCGTGGCGCCCCCTTACGGCAAACCAGGGTGACGTCACGGCGAGGAGAGAAGTTTTCCCCGGCTCGCCCCGCTCGCCCTGTGGAGGCTGTGGCGACGTCAGCTGTTGGCGCGCTCGTTTCTATTTAATTTTTTTTGGCTTGTTTTTCGTAGGAAGTGTAAAATTTTTTTAATGTGCCTTTCTTGAGGTCTGGCCTGTAGCTACAGGCGAAACTTCAACCAACATTTTAAGCATGGTTGACAGGGCAGGCAACGCATGAATCGCAGCTGGTATATGAAAATAAAGAAATATGGCCACAATTGCAGGAGCATCATTATAGATTTACATCTCGCACAATAAATGCTGCTGATGGTCTTAATGAATTGGCAGGTTATGTATACTATTTTTTTGTTTTGTATCCGTTTTTATACAAGATCGCCGAAGCAGAAAAGCTGCATGCTGCTCGGGCAACATGCTAAATACAGTCTGGGCCATGGGGAGAGAATCACAAGTAAGACAGCCCAAGTGCAGGGGCAAAGCAAAAAAAAACAAGGAACATTTATTATATACATTGCTCGCATTTGACCTTTGCTGGATTTGGGTAGTATTTCAATGGACTACACGGGTGATATCTGTGGACGTGTTTATATCAACCCTCAAGTAATGTATAACAAACGTAAGCGTAGGTGTCTAGCTCGTTATTAGTCCGTTAAGCCCTAAAATTGAGATTTTACTTAAATCGAATTGTCCTGAAGCTAAAATACCAGAACCTTTTCTCACGCAGACTGTCGCCCTTCACGGGTTCCACATTTTGTGCTACTAGTGCTCCAACTACCACTGGACAGACGTTCGAATGCTTGCTTTCACTCCTGTTTTCCTCTATTGTCAGAGAGTCCAGCTGGAGGGAGTTTGGAGGCTTAGGAAGCTTTTGGAGACCTGCAGCAGTTTCTCTTTTAATTGGAAATGAGAATTCAGACTAAACGATGTATTTTCCGAATACCCAAGGCTGGAATAAAAATGTCAGGAAAAAGTATAAACATTCCAAATTACGGAACTATTGCTGTTCATATTTTGGGCAGTTCAATACATATCATACGGGCAACTGCGGGCAATTCGGCCATTTTTGCTGCTACCATACAAACTAATTTCTAGTAATTGTGCATCTTCTAAGAAATATGCCTGCATACGTGTATAAACTATATAATTAATTTACGAAGAAGCTACATTTATATAAAACAACCCTGTTCCATGAGCACTTCAAAGATAATCAGACACAGGGCCTTTAAAACATCTGCGAACCAGCGCATGCAGAGTGGCAGCGCAAAGTTGGAGTCCCGAGCTAATTTGCCGACCACCCAAAGGCCCATGATATAAATGCCACTTGAAATGCTTTGAAAGCGGGATGTAATATCGTCCTAAATCATGAACATGCAAGGGACAGAATTCCAGCGTCTGAAACATTTGCACCACTGCTCCACCGATCCTTCGCAAAATTGCCTTGTGTCGTGTGGATGGGCGGGGAGGTTCATCGGCGGAATTGCCTCCGCCGATAGCTTTCGGGATTTGTAACCCAATTTTAAAAGTAAAGGGGACAAGCAGGCTTATAAAATGTACGGAAGCACGTCAATGTCGGCCTAACTCAACGTCCTGCACACCGGGTAAACGAAGTCCAGCTCCCCGAAGAGCTTGCGGCACACAACACCAAACCAGGAAACCGGTGCTGGGAAGCGAGCCGATGCGAGATCGCGGAGCGGAGTCATCGCCCTGACGTCACGGTACACCTCACCCAATCAGGGCACGACGACCGCAGCGACGCTTGTGTTCGCTCTCGGGGCTAATAGTTTCAGGAGGACCAGAGAAAATTTTCCATTCCATTAAAGTTATAAAAACACTTTGTTAATGCAGTGATGTGATTGCTACACCAATTGCGCCAAACTGCGCCAAGTGGCTAACCCTTGCTACATTCTGCTACATTTTGCCAAAATATGGGTAATCTGCGCCAAGCCTGCACCAAAACAGTAATTTCGGTCGTCTTTTAAAACTGAAACTAAACTGAGTACCGTAATTGAGCATGCGCCCATCCAGTCTTGCCTGGTTTTCCTGCCGTCTCACGTCTCGCGCTCTCATCATCTCGTGGGTTTCGTCTCGCGTCTTTTTTAAAAAGGTTTTCAACAATAGACGCGGGTGTGTGCAGACGCTTCGACGCTAGTGTGCCGGGTACCAGCCATGCTGTGAAACGAAACCATGTTTTTGTGCGGCGTGAGTTACTTTGTGAGCTGAAGCAATTGCTCCTGAAAGCAAAGGCCGTGGGAAGCTATATTTGGTCCCTGCCTTCCAGTCACCGTGGTCGCGCGATGTCGGGTGTTGCCGTCCCCACGTTGCTATAGATATGGCGTTTTCTAAAATGAAACTAAGTACCGCCGCATGTTCATCAACATTCCTGTTCTTGTTTAAATCGTACATTACTATAAAAATCCCTCTAACTTAAAGACTGCTGTGTCGAAGTATTGATAACCTAGGTTTGTCTCAGTGGGCTTTCTTTCGAGAGGGACCCCGGTACGTGAAAATTCTGCCGTGAAAGAAAGTTGGTGAATAGAAGTGAGCTAAAACAAAGAAAGCAATGTATGCACGCTGAACCCGCACAGCGCGCTTGTTTGTCTCGAGTTCAGTGGTTACACAAATCGCTCAAGAACTTTTTGACCCTGGCTCGCGATGTCCTGCATCAATGCGCACAAATTATTTTGTGTGTGTGTATGTGTTTAGCTTTACTTTGTTTGCCGGCCTTGCAAGCACGTGCCACTCGACTGTTTTTTGTCGTATGCTGGACAGTTACATTTTGCATACACATTTCGGAATTAGTTGGCGACGGAGCGGAGTGCATGGGTTCGGCTTTGATTGAACAGCCGTTGCTTCCGCTTGCAATTCATTGTCTTACGTTTGCTTACTTTTGACGAAAATCTGGCACGTCGGGAACCAGTGAAACGGTGGCAAGCTGTTCTTCGGAATTGCTTGGCAATGCCTACAGCACTGTACACTTGTGGGATGTCTCAGCAGTAAAACTACAAGCAGCGAGTTTCGCCACAACAAGTCACATCAGAACACAACACAACACAATGTGCCCTTCGTTTGTACAACACTTAAAACAAATGTTTTTATTTTTCTAAGAATATCTGCTTCAAAATCCACTTTTGCTGCTCCAAAACATTGTCTTGGCTGCTCCAAAAGCCACTTTTGCTGTGCCAAAACACTGTTTTGGTTGCTCCAAAGGTCACATTTGCTGCTCCAAAATACCATTTTGGCAGCTCCGAAAGGTGCTCCGAAATGGCTTAGGCCAATCACATCACTGCTAATATGTAACTTTGTTTCTTAATACTGCAAAGAAATTGCAATTTTAATTAGTACAATTGCAAAATGCAGTGAATCAGGCTTCAGTGCTTCAGACAGTCTGCTTTGTCTGAAACGGGCCTTGGGGAATGAAATAGTTGTTGAACTGGAAAGTGAAGGGGACAATGAAATACTTTTCTTAATGCAGAATGCATTTCAACAGAAGAAAAGTTGGGATTTGTGTCGCGTCGCTGTCACGTCGCTGTAGCCACACGTGCTGCCGTCGGCAAAATTTAATGGTCTAGCCGTCTATTTTCTTGCCGCACCTGCCAAGAGATGGCGCTGCAAACCAAACCCTTGGTTAAATCCGTCTTCTGCGCCGACATCCGCCGTCGATCGCGCCAACGGTCGGGTTAGTTTTTTATGCGTTGAAATTTCACGAGGTAAACTCCGCCATAAAACCAGGGGGGCAAAGACAGGAGCAGAACACGGCGAATCATAAGTGCTGACTTTGGTGGTCCCAATATAAAGAATGAGAAAGGGGGCAACGGCAGAGCGGGAAAAAAAAGCAGACCATGAGTTTTACATGTTTGTTTTGC
Source organism: Ixodes scapularis (assembly GCF_016920785.2). Classification (NCBI taxonomy): domain Eukaryota; kingdom Metazoa; phylum Arthropoda; class Arachnida; order Ixodida; family Ixodidae; genus Ixodes; species Ixodes scapularis. Next base: position 27,229,182 of record NW_024609881.1, read on the forward strand.
CGCAACAGCTTGAGGTTGTTCAGGTGCTTGTGAACTTCTTATTTTCGCACGGCGCATAACGCAGGGTGTTTTCATGCAAAACAAAGCTAGAAAAATGCTAGATACAGACTTTGGAAGTGACATTTCTTTGCTTCTTTGCGTATATCAAAGAGTCTGCCCCGCCATTCTCAAGAGGCAAAAATGCGTGGGAACTTTCCTTCTAGATTATTATATTAATCCTACGACTAGATCGCACCTCCGTCGAAGATTTTTGATCGCTACACGTGCCGACTCTTCCGGTTCTTCTTAGAGCGAGCCCCGGTATCAATAACAGCCCGTAGTTCACAATGTCTCTTCCGTGTTCCAGGTTGTGGAACTTTCCGAGTGACTGCGGCAGGAGGTGCAAGTTCATCACGCTTCCCATTTCGACCACCTTCTGCCAGGGCTTTGGAAAAAAGGCGTTTCAGGATGGCAAGGTGGGTCTGTGGAACGCCGAACGGTGGCATCCGGCATTGAGCATCCAAATGCATTCGAGCAGTGTATTCTTCTGCAGTTTCCTCACATTGCTCGCTGACTTTCACAGTGTATGAAGTCTGCTGATTGGGGTTGTCAAACTAGTTATTTTCCGGGAATTTGTTTTGTCTTCATTTAAAATTTGGTTAACACACTTGCGACTGCTTACAACTGAGTACGCTACACCTTCTTGTGATCTTTGACGACGAGGGGACACACTGGCGTGCTGGCACCGTCTGTGAGGTGGTCCTGGAACTGTTTTTCACTGGGCACAGTTTTATCGGTATTTGCGAGACCAAATGTACGTACCATCTATGAAAAATGGTCGTTTAAAACACTGTCAAAAGATTTTGAGCCAATAGCGAAAAAACTATGCACAAGAAAAGTGGGAAATGTATGGAAATCACGAGTGGCGCCAGTGTGTTCTCTCGTCGTAAAAGATTATAAGAGGCTTTAATGCACTCTGTCGTAAGCAGTCATAGGTGTGTGAATGAGCTTCGAAGGGAATAAAAAAATAAAAACAGTACTTTGGTCGCACTTGGCAGGATCGTCGTCCGTAAAGCATGTGTTTGGGTTGTTAAATCACGGCGCAGTCATTTACGTGTCAAAACTCGTACCGGTACTTCCAACAAGGAAGCCAATAGTCGTCACTACTGTCACGGGATTGCTTACACCGGGCAAAGGAAGTGGGTCGCCACCTGCGATACAGCCCGGCTGCGTCGGTAACACTATTGCAATGGCCACCAAAGTTGGAGACGTACCAAGTCGACGAATTCTGTTACATTTGCCGGGCAAGAGTCGCCCGTCAAATTGAGCAGACGGTGATCACGTGACCCCATTACGCCCATGACATTGCGTGACGGCCGTCCGGCAAATTTCGTGCCGACGTTTTGCCTGCAAAATTTTTCAGATCATTGTTTGTGTGATGCCATGCCCTAACACTGCACAGTCTTAGTTCTCGCCTATAGTAATATATTCTATGTGAAAAACATGTCGGTTTTGGGTGAAATGCAGTAAACATCTGTTAACCCGAATTCTTAAAAACTAGAGAAAAAATTCAACATAAGCGAAGTTTTGAGATGAGTGAAGTACCGAAATTTCATTGCACTGATCATGCATTGTAAGGATGGAACCCTTCCAACAATTGTGCCAATGGACTTTACACTTACATGGTATCCGTGAGGGGAGCAAAGTCCTCAACGATATTATCTACAAACACCCATAAGTGCAAAAGAAAAACAAATTCACGAAGAATTTTGCAAAAAAAAAAATGGAAGAAAGAAAAAGAAAGGCCAATGTTGTGTGGAAGAGAGAAGTCCTTGAGATGGTACTCCATGCACAAAACAAAACCTTTTTTTTTTCTTCGATTGACAATGGAATTTTTTGTTTTCTTTTTTGTGTTTTCTTGCTTTTTCATGGCTGTTTCTTACACCAATGTCTTTTGCCATCATGTTCATTGTTTGTTACGACCTTCCTATTTTTCTTCTTTTTACTTTATTTGGAGGCAAGATTTGAAAATATTTGAGGTCCCTCCTGAAAACCTTTAGAGATAAGCAACGCATATTGTGTCTATGGGAGTTCATTCCATGACAATAAAATCTCTCGACTTCACCGACATTTCGAGATAGTAGCCAAGTTCAAGTTAACAAAGGACTACTGCAGCTTTACAGTACTCGAAGTAAAGCATAAAGTGTGTTTTTGACACATTCCTTTGTGACTTTGCTTAAAAACTACTTCCAGATGATGCATAGATCATTCTACTGCGACGGTTGCGACGTTGAATTTCAGTGTTTTTAACAAAACATGTTTGAGGGTCGGGATGCCCGAGGAAAGCATGACAGAAGAACACCATAAACCGCCGCAAAATCTGCAACACACTTCACAGGACAGTCTGAACAAAAGAACACATAACTGAGAAGAAAGAACGAAAATTCTAAGTGCGGTCCCATGGGAATCGAACCAGTGACCCTGCGGTCACGAGCCCAACACTCTACCGCTGCGCGAAAGGGGAGACACGCGAAGGAGAAACAGCCCTCTACTTACTGTTCGCCAACAGTAAGTAGAGGGCTGTTTCTCCTTCCAGCTGGAGGTGGAAGTTTCCACTTCCAGCTGGATTATGGAACTGGAAATGAGGCAGTCCAGCTGGATTCCAGCTGGACCCAGCTGGACCCAGCTGGAATCCAGCTGGACTGCCTCATTTCCAGTTCCATAATCCAGCTGGAAGTGTACCGATTTTCATCTGAGGAACGCGAATGCCAGGCGTGTTCGGACAGCGACTAAAGAGCTTTGCACCCACCCACTATTCGTTCCAACCAAAGCTCGGTGCTCCGACGTCCCCATGTGCTTCCGTTTCCCCCTCTCCTCCAGTTTCTATTTATATAACAAACAAGAAAAAAAAAAACAGAAAAACTGCAGAGTTGGTCACGAGCCCCGAAGAATGTCGCATACACATATTTTGTGTTGTTTTTTTTTCTACTGAAAGCTTGCAAGGGGATCCATTCAGAACAGTTTAGACATCTTGATTAATAACCTTGCTGTATAGTTGTCTAGGGAAAAACGAAGGGAAGAGCTTGCACACAAATGTATAAAAAAAAAAATAATTATAGCCGAATGAAAAAATATTGTAAAAAGCAAAGCGTTTTATGGTGATGAATCAGTTTGGGGGGGGGAAAAGATACTGAATCGCTTTATTTACCAATGAAAAGGCCCATTATCTTTGCTGCTTCTTTCCTTTGGCAAGGAAAGTGATTCAGTTTCCCCAACCTAGCTACGTGCACCATAGTTGAGCATGGCGACCATTGTGAGGAAGTGGTCTCTAGTTTTACCCTGTCTGGTCTGACCTAGGCTCACTTAATAAGTTGCGTTTGGGGTAGCAGCCCTACGTTCTCCAGTTGCCTTGTGGATGCAAAATAAAAAAGAATTTAAACTAGAAAAGTAATGTTTTCTTGCAATCGAGTCAGAATGCAAAAGAAAAGCAAACAAAGCTTTTAAACAATTAAGTTTCAAGCTGTGTTTGTTCTACTATGGAAGAAATTACATCAACAAAAAGTTGCTAATTAAACTGTACTTTAAATTTTTATTAATTATTTCTACCACATTGTAATCATTGATTGGATGAATTGATCACTTAATCTGCAGTGTTTAAAGCAGCGGTGCAATGATATTTAGTTGGAACGTTTTTCGCTTTATGCATCTTTACTGGCACTTTCTCGCACGCAATGCCATTGACCAAGAAACTTCTTTCCTTTCAATCTCCCCTTCGCAAAACTTGGATGATGTAACTTGGGGGCCGCAGTATCCCCCAGTGACGGGATTCAAATGCGGCTTATAAATTGGACCCAAGCATTGCGTGAGCACTCAATTTCGGCTCGTGATAATCGATGGCTCGAGAAGCATTCGGGTAGTGGCCCATGTCTAATCGCTGCAACGACGACAATAGCTGAACCATAACAATGTCTGGAACTCGGTGCTTGTCTGGTGCCTTGCCAACCTCAGCACGTGGCTCTGGTCAACATTGGCGGCATTTAATCGGCTCCAGATGACGTGGCCGCTTGCTCTGGCTGCGTGTTGAGGGGGTGAACGCTGCTCGTTTTTCTTTATCTTTCTCTGCAACGTTTATTGCGTGGGGAGAAAAAGGAATGCATGTTTCATTGGTCATAAACGTCAGGGATTCATTCTAAACGGTATTCGTGCAAAGCAGAAAAATTGTTGCACCACCCCTTAAACAATACATCTACTGGTAAGGAAGCACTATTTTGTAGTTACGGTGAATAAAATCATATTAATTTGATTTAAATCAAATAAATTTTATGTATTTTATTTTTAAAATGAAATAACAATATTTTTACTCTCCTGTCTGTCGCAGACTTTTTTCACATTTCTGGAAGACAAAAAAGCGTTTCAGCAACAAGATGGCTGAAGTGAAGCTCCAGTCTAACGTATCGTGGCCCAATTCGCAGGTGGTGAAGAACGAGGGCTGGTTCAACCTGAGCCGACAGGAACTCCAACCGCTAGACCAGGGTGAAGGTCTCTGCGACGGCCACGGATCAGCTATGATATGTGTAGAGGACGGCTTCTCCGGTGGAGGTTGCCTCCGGCTGGAGTTCAAACCCCCGGATGATACTCCGCAGAAGGAACCATACTTCAGGTGCCTCGCTTGTGCAGTTTGAGCTTAACATGGACGTGATGTGATGCGACGTCTGAGCATGCTGGGGTGCACTCCCATACATACCCTCTGCCGGACCTGAATATTTTATTTATTTATTTATTACATGTACCCTCAGGGCCTTTGGCATTGAAGAGGGGAGTGGTTACAAAAAATGATGTTGAAGTAAAAGAAAGCAGTCACTAGAAGTACAAAAAATGGCATCTATTCATACAATATTGGCTAAGGCATTCTTGAACAGGTGGAGGTCTTCGATTGAAGCTGTTGGTACGGGAAGGCGATTCCACTCTTCTGATGTGCGTGGGAGAAATGACTGAAAAAAAGCATTAGTCCTGCACGATGGGACACCGACCTTATGGACGTGATCTAATCAAGATGAAACGTATTGGGGAGGTAAAATAAGTTTGGTGCGGAGATGGGGGTGATAAAACTACTGTGAAGGAGGCAAAGACGAAAGTTTTTACGATGAGGTGACAAAGACAACAAGTCAAGGCAGGATTTCATTGTGGTTATGCTCACAGTTCTGTTATAGTTGGACAAGATAAAGCGAACAGAGTTATTCTGGACCATTTCAAGTGAGTGAATTAGATTTTCATGACAAGAATCCCAGGCTGAAACAGCATATTCGAGTTTTGGACGAATTAGTGTTTTGTAAAGTGAAAGTTTTAGAGATGAGGGAACTTTTGCAAAATTACGTCGAAGATATCCCAACATACGGTTAGCGTTATTAATTATATATGTTATATGAACTGTCCAAGTGAGATTTGATGTGACGTGAATACCAAGATATTTATAACTAGTCACAGCGTCTAGGGGCGAATTATGAAGATGGTAAACAGGTAGATTGTGAATTTTCCTGGACACGCGCATAAATTTACATTTGTTAATGTTCAATTCCATATGCACCACGTTGTGCACCAAACAGAAATGGCGTTAAGATCGGACTGGAGCATGTTAATGTCATTCTCGCAAGTTATTTCCCTAAATACAACACAATCATCGGCAAACAAATGAATATGAGAAGAGACACAAGAGGGTAGATCATTAATGTATATAAGAAAAAAAAGAGGTCCGAGCACGGAGCTTTGTGGCACAGCGGAGTGAACGCCACTCCGCTGAGAGAGATGGTTATTAGCTACAATAAACTGCGAGCGGTTAACCAGAAAACATTCAAGCCAGATAAGAAGTTTTAGATCAAGGTTAAGTTGGTGCAATTTACAGAGTAATAGCTTATGGCATACCTTATCAAAGGCTTTTGAAAAGTCTAAAAAGATGCAATCGGATAATGAGGAATGGTAAAGAATAACATTTAGCTTATGAAGGACTGATACCAACTGTGTTTCACGTGAGAAGGTTTTTAGAAAGCCATGTTGTGACGACGTGAAAAACGAATTAGTTTCAACGAAGTTGGCGAGGTTTGAAGACAGTATATGTTCGAAAATTTTACTTGGGATGCTGGTTGGTGATATTGGTCGGTAATTAAGTAGAGAATACTTGTTACCTGATTTGTGAAGTGGAATCACCTCCCCGACCGTCCACTCAGCTGGGAGACAACCATTATCGATGGTCTGTTGAAACATTTTTGACAGCATAACTGAACAATAAACGCTCGTACATTTTAAACATTTGGGGCTGATGAGGTCACGACCAGGAGCGGAGGAAAGTCTAAGTGATCTAATTATGCTTTCGACACCTAAAGGCTCTATGATTATCGGGAACATAGCAGGGTAGTCGTAAGAATTGGTAGTTGGTAGTGGGATGTTGGAAGTTACAGAAAAATTACGCGGAAAAATTTCATTGAAGATAAACGGACATTGTTGAGGGGGAATTAGATTCCCTGAACTGTCAACTAATGAAATATTAACATCATCAGCGGCAAAAATTTTTAATGTCGGTTGCAAGCATGGATGGTAAGGTAGTATTATGGTATTTTTTCTGGCTGTTTTAATTGCCGCCACATATTCGTCAGAAGCCAGTTTGTAAGCGGCCCAACGAGCATCGTCTGAGGATGAATTGGCCGATCTGTACAATCGTTTTTTTCTGTTAGATAGACGTCTGATGCGGGGGTTATACCAGGGAGCATTACTGTTAGATATGATAGTGCGGGTGGGAATGTACTTATTTAAGTCGTTGATCTTGGCTATGAAGATATCCCAGTTGGATTGCACGCTGCGAATTTCAAAGTCCTTCAAAAATGTTTCGAGGAAGATGGATAGATCACTATTAATAGCCTCAAAATTTGCCTTTTGGTAATTATGAATAGTTTTCATTTTTCTTTTAGTCTTAATGCGCTGCAGGTTGACGTGAAATGACAAAAGGGTATGATTGCTCAAGCCAGGTAAGTAAGTAATTTCTGAGATGAGATCAGGGCAAGATGTTAGTACAAGGTCTAGTGTATTCGCGACTGATTCGGTTATTCTTGTGGGTTGCTTGACAAGTTGTGTGAATGAAAACACAGAACATAGATTTAGAAATCCATCTGCATACACTCGTTACATGGCTTAAAGTTTTTTTCTTGTGGCGTCGCCTGTTTCTTGCTAGTGGAATCTTTTGTTTAGGCAACTTCTGTTTCAGTTTTCTCCTTCGTTCTTCCAGAATGGTGAACCTGCTGTTTAACCTCGAGCTTTATGGCAAACACGCAGATACAGTTGAATCTCGTTAATTCAAACTCTCTTAATCCAGACTTGCGGATAGTTCAAACTATGGTGCCTGGAACGCGTCTCCGACTGGTGTGTTTACTGCGGCCAAAAAAGTGGTCCCTCGATTTCCGCCTGATGACGTCATAGAAGTGTCATGCTGTCGCCGGTCGCGATTCTGGCGGTGTCCCAACAGTTGTGGTAAAAATGGCTGACGCCTGTTCTGCTGCAGGTCGCTTTCCACTGTGACAGTTCACGGAAGCTAGAGCAGCCAGAAGTTGGGACGCCTGAAGGGACGTGGTGACAAAAGCGACACTCTCGTTCGCTCGTGCTTTTCGCCAGCATTTCTACGGCCAACCGCCAGGATCGCGACAAGCAACAGCATGACACTCGCGTCATTTGTTGCCACATCGGGACCACTTTTGATGTATGGGCGGGATAGGACGCTAAACACACCAGTCAAAGACGCGATCGAGGCACCGTAGTTCAAACTAACATACAGGTCCCATCCTACGCGTCTCTATGGGAGGAAACTCCCAATAGTTTAAACTTTGCTCTATTCAAACAAACGTTCGGTCCCCCTCGAGTATGAATTAACGAGATTCGACTGTATAACCAATGAGCCCTTAACCCAACGACGGTGAAAATGAGGAAGTTACATTTCCAAGTAAAGAAATTGTACTAATTAAGGGTGCCGAAAAAGAGTGCTCTTTTTGGACGACCGAGGACAAGGTGCCTTTTTGCACAGCACCGCGTCTTGAAAAGTACAGCATGAGAAAAATATTCTAGGTTGGAAGCATGCAGACATTAATCAAGGTTGTGCTCATAAATAAATCATATTTAATCAGTAATTTTATTTTATCAAGCAGGCTACTGTTTCATTGAAACTAAAATTTGCATTTGGTGCCAAAAGAAAAAACGGGCATGAAGTGTGCATTGGAGAAGAAAATGAGGCATTCAAAGGAATTGACCCCTTGCCTACCCACGTTTTTCTTCGAGGAACATACAACAAAGTTTTATTTTCAATGGGAAATTTTCATTAAATAAGACAAAAACGTTTCCTCAACTTCCAGGTGTAAATCTTGCTCTAAATCGGAACTTCTGGTCCGAGTCCCACCGACAAGCAGACGCCAAAGTTGATGGAGTGCTGAGTAGATTCACATCGTTTTTATCACTCCTGTCACTGCCCATCGAACTGCCGTCCGATTCCTCGAAATCGGGAGGGCCGAAGGATTCATAGTCACATATGCCCGGGCATTTTTTTCTTTTAAAAAGAAGGTTTCGTATCTCTTTGTCGGCTTAAGCGGACCTCCGCGCCAAAGCCACATTGTTTTAGTCTGAATGCTCACAGTCGACTGCATTTTGTTTTCTTGGCTGAATGGAGCGTTCCCTTTCTGTCAAACAGCAAAACAAACAAGCAGACTGCCCAAGGTAAACAAATGGAGCAACGGGGGCGGGGGGGGGGGGGTGTTTGTCATCTTCCAGAGAGTGCGCAAGACAAGCGTCGAAACCGAAACGCGAGTCACACTTGTGATCGGGCTTTTATGGTTCGTAAGGGATGGCACGAATGACACTCGTGATTAGCAGGCAAGGGGCTAACTGCGGGAAATAGTCTCTTTTACCTAAAGAATGAAGACCAGAATCACAGTTTTATACTTTGTGATTATGCAGCAGAATCGGGGTTTTTCGGCAGAAGACAGCATGTTTCCTGTTACGATCGTTTCGAAACAAACAATGTAAAAAATGTAATCTGCAAATTCTTTCAACGTTGAAATTGATACACTGCCCCTTTAAAATCACTCCTACCAGTTGTCCGAACACTTATCTTAAATTGCGAGAAGTGCTTTTCCATCCTCCAGAAATGTTAAAAGAATCCTCGACAGAGCAAAACGATATTGCCTTAGTTTCCTTATGCTCGGCGACTCCCATTTTCAGGTAAAAACTAGATATTGCCAGTTATGAACGCCATGCGCTAAGCAACAAAATGGTGGTGCCTACAAGACGTTTGTGGAAGGAAGTCTCGATACTCTAAGCCAGGACTCTCCAAACTTTATGGTTAAGGGGCTGGATTATTGACCCGTTACAGTCTCGAGGGCCGTAAGAAAAAAGTAATTATAACTGAGAAGAAAGCTAAATAAATAAAGATTGGTAATTATTTTTAAACACAAAAATCAACATTCGAGCAAGTAGTGAGAAAAAAAAAAGAAACTAAGGGGAATGAAAGTAAATGTACTTCAACTTGGAATTTATTTGGCCAAGAAAACTACCCGGGCACTTGGGAATTCAGCACATTTGCACAGTGCAAAAGACTAGGGATAATGATAAAACTAATGCTAATAGGCAATAGTCGCGACGGAGGACACTTAGTGCAATGTACATGGTAATGCGAAGGAATTTTAACATTGTTAAACAGACACGAAGCAGGGGACCAAGAATGCTGATGCTGGTGATGACAACGTTCGATGACTAATATGCCGAGAGAACCCGCATTATTATGCAGTTTCTCTAGTTGTTTCTTGTATCTTCGTTTGTGTATTTGGAGCGCATCGCTGTGCCATTTTTTGAGGCGCACCTCTTCTGCCGATGGCAGCGGATCTGCCGGAGGCAGGCCGCGGGCCAGGCTCCGTTGGAAGTACCGTGCGAATCCGGCCCGTGGGCCGGGGTTTGGAGACTCCCGCTCTTAGCGTAGCTTAACTCTAGATGTGATGTGAAACAATGATATACCCGAATGTGCTAGTAACACTGACTATGTTTTGTTGCAGGCTGTTTGAATGCGAGCTGCCTCTAGACGCCCTGCGTGTGAGCTACACGTTCAAGCCCGCAGCGGTTGCGGAAGACGAGGCAGACGACGAGGCAGACTTGGCCCTGGTGCTTAAACTTCGAGAAGAGAATGGCCGATGCGACTTGATACTTGGCTCGAGCTCCATAGACGGCACGGATCGGATTTCCGTCCGTCGGATCGGCGAGAACACTCGGGAGAACTCTAGTGACGGACCTCGCAACGGCTGGTGTACAAGGTAAGACAATGCAAACCGTATAGATCGGGGGTCCGATTTCGGTCAAGGTAAAGTCCAGAGCGTTCTCAGATGCCGAGTGGATGTGGCGCCACAGCTTGCGCGTGATCAACCAATGAGATTTTTTTACGTCTTTGCGAGTTCATAGTCGGACAAAACTTTGGTGAGAACGCTTCGCCGAGATACAGTATAGACCACTTACAACGTAACCACTTATAGTGCAGGACCGGGTATGACGCGGCTTTTTTAAACCATTGTTTCGCCTCACATAGAACTTCATGTAATTACATACTGCTTAAAATGAAGGCGCGCAAAGGGAAATATCGGTTATAGTGCGGTTTCTGGAACAGCCCGCCGACCACGCCAACTGACGTCGACGCAGCGAGCAGGCGAGCGCGCTTCCCTGTGCGACACTAGATAACGGCGCGAGCCGCAAGCAGCACTTGCGGGGCAAGGAGGTTGCTTGAAGAAGCGGGGTGAAGCAAAGAAAGAGGCTTCAGTTGCCATAGCGACGGAGGGACGCACGCACGTGTCGTTCACGTGCGTGCATCCCTTCGCTGCGTTGGTTGGAAACAACCGCATTGACAGACCAATCGCAGGTCGAGTTGAAGTTGGAGAAGTGTTCGCGCGCTTTGCATGCCGGTCGCGGGCCGGCTGCTTGTATCCGCAAACATGGCGTCGGTTGTGATCGTCGACGTAGACGGCGTGGTGGAAGCTCATCGTTCCGCTTAAAAGCGCTATCCTTGACTGTGAATTTTCGTTGTGTGTCACTATGATGACCCAGCACGTACTAGAAGGGAAGGTCCACCTACTCATGCGGCGATGTTGTGGTGTTGTGGCGGCACTCTCAAGACAGCAGAAATGCCCGTGTCGTCGTGCTTGTTTACTTCGACTACAGTGGTGCTTTCTAAGCATTCGTGTTTTCGAACATCGCCCGGATTTCTTATTTGGAGCATTTCATGCCTGTGCTCAAGTTGAAGGTATTACTGGCGCGCACCGTATAAAGGATGTGAATTTTCGCGCGTTTTCATCACCGGAGAAAAGTGATTAGGGTTAGCAATCCTGAACGCTCGCAACGTCCATCCACAACCCGCGACGCCGTTAAAAGGCTGCGCCAGGCAAAAGCCGCTCATTTCTTTCAAAATGTGTGACACACTTGAGAGAGAAGTGTACTAGTATGGTGAAATAAAGGCTTTTCTCAACCTAAGCTTTATTTTTTATCCAACATAAAATAAATTCTTTTACAAAGGTAAGTTGTCTGATGGCATGTATTTTGGCCTGAAAAATTGATGTTTTGGTTATAGCGCGGTACCGCTTATAGTGCAGATTTTTGCGACTCCCGCGACATACGTTATATGCGATCTACACTGTACAAGTAGCAAGAAAGGTCACGCGGCCTCTGATGTCCTTGTCCTACCTTCACCCGTCACTGTCGGCTTCTGCACGGCAGCTGGACAACTTGGGATTTGCAAAAGAAGTGCAGTTTGTCAATGGCTTCCCTTGTGAAATGGCAGACGATTACAACTCCAGCCTGCGTCCGATCTCGCCACGCCGTACCACTCGATTTGTAGCAGACGATACACTTTTTTTTTTACTGCGGAGCTGTTAAAGGGACACTGACACCCCCCAAAAAAAATTTTTAATTTTTTGCCAGGCGTTTCATTATGGTGTCGGAGGACTACCCAATTAATATTTTGCAACAGAGTAGCGTATTTTTTTAATAAAGCCAAAAGACGCAACTGCTCGAAACCGAAACCCAAACCCGACGGAGGTCGGAGAAGTGGAGAGAAGAGAGTGGAGTGGCGGAAGTCACGTGGCTGCACCCGACCGTGCGTCTTTTTTTTTTCTCCTCTCCGGTAGCAGACGACACGACATGCGGCGTGCGATGCGGCGTGAGGGAACTGCTCGCCGTGCGATCCTTTTGCAGTTATGTTTGTTCCGCTCGTTGTTCTGTACTCCAAGATGAGTTGTTTTGTACACTGAGGAGTTGGAGATGAGTAGTGAGTGCCCGTGGTGAATTTCCATGACCGGCTCCGAAACGAATACACCCAAGATGTTGCGTGAAGAGCTGGCTCACATTTCCTGCATCCGAAAAAAAGTGGCATTGTGCGACAGAGTTTCCGAAAGATCAACGGGATCGGGACCAATGGCTGGCAGCAATTTCTGTAGAACATATACGGGCACCTCGGAAAGCGGACGCTACCTGATTTATATGCTCCTTGCATTCTGTGGAAAGCGATTACATTGAGTTCGCAGGTGTCAAAATGGAAATCCCATACTATTTAATTCAGCGAAGTATCGTCCACAACATTTGTTTGTTATTTTTTTGTTTGTTTCTTCAGAGATGATTGTAAAAAAAAGAAAAAAATATGTAAACATCAAAAAATGTTTGAAAAAAAAAAAAAAAATTTCACAGGGGATCGAACCCGGCCCTCCCGCGTGGTAACCGGACGTCTTTCCCACTGAGCTACTGGGGCATCTCGTTTTTGGTGGATCTCTTTCCTTAGTAGCAATCGAGCCCGTAAACTGTAACTTGGAAAATTTTCTGTCGATTTTTCTCTAGCAAAAGCACTCCCCGGTGGAAGTCGGGAAGCACCACACTTTGGGGACATTCGCACCTAGTAAAGAAATCGTACGCGTGCATATTCAACTCGAAGTAGACACGTCGTGCTTGACGTTTGCGCGAGCGATGTCTTCAGCCACGAGAAGGGAGCGACGGCTTGGCGACGTCTTCGTGCAAATCGGCTTGGTGGCCGGGCGTGTCGTACGGGATGAATACCAATTCTTTCAAACCAAATCAGTCCCAAATTTCTCTTTTAACGGTAGACAGAATTCGCCGGTACCGCGAACGACAGTTCTGAAATAGAGGTCCCACGCCCGTCGTCTGCTGCCATCGCCGTCCCCCCAGACCCACGATACGCGAAACGACGAACGCACAGAATGCTTCCGGTTGTCTGTGGAACTTTTTTTTTCAATCAACGTATTTACAGCTTTTTAGAAGCCACAAAAAATGGGTTTCATATTTTTTTCTATATTTAATATTGAGTGTGTGCCTTCAGTGACCCACGACTTTGATTAAATTTGGTGGTCGCATCGATACCTTAGAAAATGGCCCGTGACCGCGGAAAAGAGAGTGAGCGAGACTCGAACCGGCCAGTTCTTGATCGGCGGTTTTCGGGCGGAAACAAACCGAATTTCGAGCCGCAAATTCTGTTCTGGGTAGTTGAGCTCTCATATGTCACGTACAACTAAAAACCTCGGCGAGCATAAATACCCTGTCAGTGTCCCTTTAAGGGCTAGTTTCCCCAGTTTCGTGTCCGTGGACAAATAAATCTTGACACAACCCTCTGGACAGCTACCGCCATCTATAAGTGACGGCGGCAACCAGACAACCAGCTTGCCAGTTGTCTGGTTGCTGCCATTGCTCATAGATGGTGGCATATAGTACAGCTCCGCTGCTCTTCCTTCTTCATCAAAGTGGAAAGGCTGAAAGTTTTCTCTTCCGTTAAGCAGCGGACGTTCAGCATTTTGTTTTTTATTTCAGTCTGCGAATGGCATTTTGTAGGAGGCAAACTGCATTCTTCGCTCCTATTAGCAGACGAACCGTTTACGAACACTATCTTTGTGCGCTCTGCAAAAGACAGATTCAATCTTGCTCTCATGCTGACCAAAATCATACCCCAGGATTCTTTGAAGACACTTTTTGAAAATTAATGCCATGTTATGGTAGTATATAGTAGTTCATTCCAGGAAATCCCAGCTGACTATTTGACGCTTGTGAAGAATGGGCTTTGACTACTTTTGTTGTTTCTCTTGCATCCGTCCAAGGCCAACAAGATTTACACTCATCCCGTGTTTGCGATGCACCATATGAGTAGGGTTCCGTGTTTTCGAATACTAAATCCGAAAAACTCAGAATGACACCCGCCAGTAAAAATTTGGTAAATTCGGATTTATCCGATAAACTCCAAATTGTGATATGCCAATGACCCTCCTCCCCCTTAAATAAACTAAATAAGGTGATATTTTACAATTAAGTTTGATCAGCGCACAGGGTCAATGGTTCCGGGAAAATGCCACCACGCATATCTTTCAAATCTCGGATCATTGACGAAAGGGGTCTTACACTAATTTCGTCAAGGTTCAGGACGGCATGTCATTGTACTTTCGGGTCACAAGAAAAGCCTCTGTATTGGTTTCCAGTGTGGGCCGTACTATTGGTGTTTTAAGAGGAAGGGGAGGATGTGTTTTTGTAACAGTCAAAGCTATGGACCATAGAGATTGCATAAAATTGGAAGAGGGGCAGTGGAAACTTCCCCATTACATCCTTTACCATTCCACCTCGTGCGGCCGCGGGGTAGCATGGAATAAGATGGGATGAATATGTGATTCCCAGCGACTACCTCCAGTTTATTTTTAAAGTATCGACATTCATCTAAGCCACAGATGTGTGCAACTTTTGCCGTGGGACAAATTAGTATTGCCAATGGCAATGGCACCAACATCAAATCCACCTGAAGAAATATTAATTGATATAAGCACGTTTTATTTTTCTTTATCTAGCACACGTTTACACCCGGATAATATTTATTTATTTTTCATTGGAAACGCTGCAAAATTGAGCTTCGAATTTCGGAGATTTTGGAATCGAAGAAAAATAAACTCCTATAAAATTCAAAGTTTTGGGAAAAAAAAAAAAGACTCCGAAAAATAAACTCCGAAAACACGGAATCCTACATGTGACCTATTCTTTGTTTAAGCATAACATGGCAAAGAGGAAGCACTAAGGCCCCCATGGGCAAATCAGAGCAACGGAGCGAAGCGTGCGACAGCTTTCCACAGGAAGAGCGCACTCCTATGATACGCTGTCCCATGCCCCGCTCCGGCACTCTGGTTGTCCTGTTGGGGCGTAGCTTTCACTGTTTGACAAGTTATGGTGAAACAAAACATCACACCAATTGCTACTTTCGGGTGCACCTCATTCGCTTCTTCCATGGATGACCAGAAAGCAATTCTTGACTTTGGAGGTGTTGGAAAGGCTTGCAAGAGAAACAAGGCTTCAATGCTACCAAAGCTCCAGGCTACGAACTTCGGTTTTATTACTGTACAGGTGTTAATTAGGACGACTCTTTGTTAACCTAGAGGGGCACTGAACCACTTTCTACAATAGTCTATTTATGGTCATAACTCAATCTACGAGCTCCAAGCATCCCAAGAAACCAAACATTACACTCGTGCGTGGCTGACTTCTCTATTAAAATTGGTATTAAAAGATAGACACCAGATGGCGCCATCGGACGAGGAAGGCCCTTCCTCGTGTGACAGCGCCCTCTGGCATCTGCAGTAGTTGCGAGGTGGTCAGTCTTTTGATACTGATTTTAATCGCGAAATCGACCACTTATAAATGTAATGTTGCGTTTCTTACGATGCTTGCAAACCATGGATTGAGTTATAACTTATGACCATAAATAAATCATCACAAAAAGTGGTTTAGTGCCCCTTTATTGAGGGCTTTGCTGGAGGCTATTGGTGTGTTGCCCCAAACTTTAGCGGAAGTGCCTACCAGAGACATCCGCTCGTACTTCCAGCCTCTACTCCTCCTGACATTGAAGCGCGACTTTGGGGTGCAGTTGGAATCATTGCAAGCACTAACAAAGGAAGTTCTTTGTCTAAATTACCGAAGTATCAAGGACAACGTTGGCACACGCACTACATGTGCTCACGTTTTATGGTGAAAGATTAAAAGTAAATTACCGAAGTAAGGCGTCGACGATCGAACGCGCAAACTGCCGTTTCTTTTAGGATTTCGCTTTTGAGCGGTTACTGCTGCAGACACCAGTAGGTGCAGCGCACATAACTGTGCTCGCAGCAGGCTCCTTGGCAGTTGCGTAGCTTAGTGAAAGTCATATTGAATGGGTTAAAACAGCGCAGAAAGACAAAGGACCAGCGCTGTGTCTGTGTGTTTTCTTTTAACGGTCCTTCGTCTTTCTGCGCTGTTTTAACCCATTCAATATGACCATCAACCAACTCGCCCAACTTTCCACCTTGTTGCTTAGTGAAAGGTTTTTCACGGAAATGAACTGGGGGACAGGTGGAGGTGAGAGTGTGCGAGGCTCTGGTTGGAACGATTGATAAGTAAATGGAGAGCTAGCTGCTTTCGTCTCTACTCGTTGTTCCGATGCGTTGGTACGCCAGCAATGACGTTAGGCGTTAGGCCAGGATCGCGACCGGCGACAGCACGACATGTTTACGATGTTGTCGGTGGGAAATCGAGGGATCACTTTCTTGGACGCGGTAAATGCGCCAGTCGGACACGCTTTTCAGGCGCCACGACAGAAACATACAGGCAGCTTTTTTAGGGTCCACTGGCTAATCGTTGCAACCAGATCTTGGTGTTTTGAAGTCCCTGCACGCTCGGTTCCTATCTGCATTGGAAATGCAAGTTAGTACGCGTGAAGGTGAACCGAGCTCCTAATGGTAAACGTTTGTACGACCAATATGACATTTCGGTCACGCGTCGAGACTCGGGAGTTCTCTAGGTGGTCGAAATCAATCCTCGGTCACTCGTTAACATGGCATCTGGGCGTGTGGACTCAAAATACTGTCGCATTTTTACCAGGGTGATTTTGGGATTGTTGGAAACGTCCGTGCGAGCGAAACTAAAATCAATCTTTCGAGACCCTTAAGACTTGTTGCAGGTTAATTTCGGTCCGCTTAAAACTGATACTCGTAAACATGACTTGCACGTGATGTCATCACATTTCAATGGTGCTCCTTCTTTCTTGTTCTCACCACGAAAAACAAATTCGGTGCTACGAAACGTGTGCTGCAGAAGTGTGCGCTCGGCAGCAATGGCCGCTAGTGTGACGTCAGTGCGAGCTATGCGCAACAAACGCACTTTGAATAAATGAAATTTTTATGATTGGCGGGTTTTACTGCACCCTCTTTGATCTCGCTAAATCTCTCTCTTCTGGAGGTCTGCGCGAGCAGAGCACGAGATGGCACGACCTGTCTCGTGAACGAGCGCCTTCCTCTTGTGAACTACAGTTATGGCGGTGGCGCACATGCTTGGAATGCTTAGTGAGATAGGTCTATTTGAACGGCGCACAAGTTTGTCTGCTTCTTTTGCAGGGGTTGTGGTGATGTTAGAACGCCGAGGTCTGATTGGCTCTGATTGAAGGATAGTGGGTAGACCTCGAAGCAAGCTGCCTTGAGGTCTACCTACTATCCTTCAATCAGACCTCGGTGTTCTGACGTCACCACAACCCCTGCAAAAGAAGCAGACAAACTTGCGCTCTGCATAGACCTTCTGCCAAATTACCCAAGCATCAAAGAGAATGCCGGGAACGTAGGTACACGCACTGCACGTGGTGGCATCTTCAGCTCTGTTAGAGAGTAAAAATCTAAAGCAAATGGCGCTTCGCACGTGCGTACCATGGACGCTCTCTTTGTTGGGGAAGGCGAGAACGTCCGGTGCGTGTATTTACATTCCCAACATTCTCTTTGATGCCTGGGTGATTTAGCAAAAGTTCTATGCATACTTTTTGTCCTCGCAGCCCTGTTGAGTGCTATTCTTTCTGAGCACTGGTGCACCGCAAAGAGGCAACACCCGCGGAGCTTGCGTCCGCAGCTGTTGTTCTTCTGCAGTGCACCGGTGCTCGAAAAGAAGCGCACTCAACTTGCTCGGATGCCGTGATGGCGGCATGGCATAGGTCCATGTCACAGCATCCATGCACTTCTGCGCATTGCTTGTTTTCATCGCTTCTTGACTTGATGAACAAACTTTGTAATTTTGTTTAGAGCTGTCATGTGCTCTCTAAACAGTCCTCGATAAACAACATTCTTGAGGGATAAATAAACTTGTCATACATTTCACAAATGTTTCATGTGTGGCATACCTGCTTAGGATCACTAGGCCTATGTAGAGGAAATTGTCAGCTATCTGCTTTGTGTATGTGCGGCCATTCATATGGTAAATACTAATTTTATCTTGCATCATATTGAGATTAATTTCTGATAATTCAAACAAAATTTGTGGCTTCCTGGAGTTTGAATTAATGAGTGTACTGTATTTACATTTTTCCTTGTGCTCAGGACGTACCTGGTTCAGCACACGGGTTGTGTTCAGCCGTCCTCATCGGTGGAGGAAATTGGTGTGCAGTTCTCGAACAAGCGACGTCATCAGTGCTGTCTTCTCGGTCGTCTTGTCGTAGAACGACCGAAGTCTGCGAGGCGCGAGCCAGAAGATCTTACGATGGCAGCCAAGCGCCGCCGTTTGGAAGAACCACAGGCATCGTAACCGCAGCGACGTAATTCACATCACAATTTATTTTGCGGCGATGAGCCCAGAAACTGCTCTTGTAGCTTCTGCTATGCTCGCCTTTAAAGTCAAGTGAGGTATAGTGCTTTTCTAGTCCTTGTGAGTGTCATGGTCCTATCTATGCAGTGCCAAAATATGTTGTAGAAATTTTCTACTCCAGTCGGTGGTCATCTTGACAAGATTCTCGACTAAAAACGTGACAAGAGCCATTATTTTTGTTTAAATTGAGGCTTAGCTGGTTTAGAAACATTTGACGATTAATGAAGGTCATAGGACGAACGTTTGTGAGTGTGAGTGCCTCTTAAGTATGGAATATTTCTGAGCACCATGCTGAAAGTGTTTGTTTAAGCTGTAAAGTTTGCAATAAAACCACAATTCTTTATGTATATAAAGATATGGTTTATTTACCATGGAAACCATTGATGCTTGGATGCATAGTTTTAGAGTGATGCAAAAGTTGGCATGCCAGTGTTGAATAGGTCTAGTTAAAAGGATCCATTTGAATACATGAAGATGTTTTCGGAGCTTTCATTTTAATTTACTTTGGGCCTAGAACAGTTGGAGGTTCATCTCGAGGTGGTTACTAAACGGGCGATTTCACATCAAAATTCAATTCAGAGTGTATCCCAGCCACATTTAATGATGGGTATTATTAAATCTTTGCTCTATTAAATTATCTTTCCTTAACCATATTTTCTCAAATATAAAAAAACGCCCCACGATGCAAGCAGCTGGGCAGGATATAGTGGTTCATTAATGCACACCCGTGAGCGATATGAAGGTGAACAGCCCTCTTCTTGTTTTTGACGCTCCTGCAAGTTTTGGAACAAGCTCTGTTCCAGTAAAGGGCTAGAACGCAAAGTTTCGACCCCAAGCCTCGTACCATTTGAGACGTTGAGAGTTGATATAGCTTTAGGGAGCCGTAAAACAGGCAAAAAACCAGGTAAGCTGTTCACCTTCATATTGCCGGCGGGTGTACATGCCAGTCTTGGCTTTCAAAGGTTGCAGCAAGGTAGGGTTGCTTAATCGGCGTTCATCAAGTTGACATAACCTGCGAATTAAAAAAAAAAGGACGCACAAAATAAAGAAACACGGAATGTCTCCGCGACATCTGTTGTCCCTTCCTTTTATATGTTTTTCTTTTCCTTCTGTCTTAGGCTATGTCAAATTTTCATCAGCTCACCTGCATGCTCACCCTTCTTGCAGTTCACCAAGTTCCTTTTTTTTTTTTTTTAGCAGAGAAGCTGTTAAGGGCTAGTTTCCCCAGGATCATGTCATCCGCAAAGAAATGTCGACACAAAACTCTAGTTGCCGCCGTTGCTCATAGATGGCGCAACCTTTCAAGCCTTTCCACTCTGGCTTGCCGACTTGCGGCCGGCCATTACTTCATTCTTAGCATAGTACAGCTATAAGCCACCCTAGTACAGCTTTGCTGGTCTTCTTCACCAAAGTGGTAAGGCTAAAAGTTTTTTTAACATTGAGGTGCTTTATTAGTTGATTTCTATAGAGTTCTGTAACGGCCGGCTCTAACGACTATGAAAAGCGTCTTTCCCATAAGGAACCATATAAAAAAAATATCAGACCCCCGGCAGATTAGCTATCTTGAGAATGTGAGCGAAGTGATTTGCCGACTGAGCTGTCCAGGGTCAGGGGCCCAAGCTTCATGGAGATGTTGCCCACGCCCTTCTCTTCCCTGGAAGGCCTACCAGAGATACTGTGCTTACCATTCTTTGTCAGCAAGATCTTGCTTTATACAATCTTTTTCTTTCATTATACCTTCCCATTCTGAAGGAGTGCTCTCCCGCTCAGCATGTGGCTCTGCTCTGCTGCAGGGAAGTCAGATACACAGGATTTGAACAAGGCGTACTCATTGGGCATTGCCGTTTTGCGGTACGCCGATGCACAACGAAAAGCAAACTCAAAGGAGCTATCTTGTCCAAACGGACCATGATGGGGGACATTACAAAACCTTGTCCCACACTCCCTGCATAGTAGTATGCTATTAGAAAGTAATGAAATTTTGCACAAGCCTGAACAACAAACCTTTTCAGTGACAAGTGAAATTAGGTTTTAGTACAAGTTTGGCACAGTTCCACCCTCCAGTGCTCTTCCTTCATGGACAACAATGCAAAGTCTTTCAAGTTTAGAGCGTGCACACGCAGGTCAAGCGCAACGGAAAAAAACAAGATGCCCTGCTCTCCTTATCCGGTCGGCGACCATAGCCTTGACACTGATGGCCGGATTTCATCGCTGCGACTTTTTGATCAATTACCCAAGCACCGAGAACCAGGTTGGGAACATGGGCTACATGCACATGCCTTACCAGTAGTACAATATAAAAAAAAAAAGTTATGAAGTAAGGTGTTGACAAAAGCACATGCAAAGTGCCATTTGTTTTAGGCCTTTGCGTTAGAACGATTATTGCTGCAGATGGCCAGCACATGAAACTGCTTGCAGCGTGCTCCATGTGCCTGGGTAATAATTTAGCGAAGGGTCTATTGCCTCAACTGCCAACAAGCCATCCAAGTGCGATTTCACGTCACTGGAGGATAAAATATTCGTTATATATGCATCGGATCGAGTGGTCTCCAAGTTTGGAAGCGGTTTGTTCTACAAGTGCTACTTCGGTCGAGCGTGTCCTACTCAAAGTGTTGCAGCAGTTTAGGTTCCAGTATTCTAAAGTGTCCGGAAAATTTATCGGAAATTATGCGCACTATACTGGCTACACAAGGAAGGAGTTGTGCATCTCCCCGTCAATGAGGTGTCTGAGTGAACCTGTAAATACCCCCAAATACTCGCCTCTTTCCTGCACCATTGCGGCAAAGGTGGTGGCAACACAGAACTGTATTGTGTGCCGCTTCATGGTGATGCTGCACACAGGAACATGATCAGCATTTCCTGCCTCATCGGCACAAACATAGTCCTACGTAGCAACCCTGCCACTCCGAAAGCTAGTGCTCCAGCAGGAAAGGAATTGCAAGTTCTTGCAGTCACTCACCCCAGCTTTAAAGCAGTCTTTTTGTCTGTGCTTCCTACAAAACACATGCTTCATATCTTCCCCCTCACCTCTACATTTTCATACTGTGCTGCTCTCGGGCAAAACTAGTCGGTAATGGGGCTCTAAACCACTTTCTGCGAGTCTACTAATAGTCCCAATTCAATCTGAGGTCTAAACTCCCTAAAAACCAAACACTACATTTACGCGTAGCCACTTTATATATAAAATTATCAGACCAACACAAGATGGCGCCACTGGACGAGGCCTTGCGCAACCCTGTGATAGTTCCTAGGCAATCAATATTTTGATGCCGATATTAATAGAGAAATGAGCCACGCACAAATGCATTTTTGGTTTTTTAGGATGCTTGGAGCCTATTAAAATATATAGAGTACAGCAAAAGGGGCTTTAGTTCTCCTTTTTTGTGAGTTCAGGCAAGGCTCCCCCCCACCCCTTTCCCCTTTAGCAGGGTGAACACTGGAGGTCCTCTTCAGCATTTGCTCTGCTGTAAAGTGGAAAGGGGCGAGAGGAGTCTCTCCCAAATTCTTAACCTGTTGCAGATTAGCTTTCGACTTCTTAACACAAACTGGATAAGAGTGCTGTGCCGGCGCAGCGGGGTAGGACATGGATTCCAGCCGAATGCCGACACCGCACTTGTATTTGATCAATTCGCCGCATGCAACACGCTCCTGTTACACGAGCATGCTAGGAGCCAGCGATGGAGCATGTTGTCAGAAAAAATGGCCACATCAGAGGCAAGGAAAGCCACAGTACCGTAAAAAGCTACAAACGTTCGACTATGGTGCCCGTAACAAGTTTTCGCTGCAAGGGTGCATTTACAGCACACTGTCCCTTGGCTTTTGTTCGACAATGCTGTAAATTGCTGTGCCCATTGCTGGCCGTCGTGTATGCAACAGACCTAGGTCTCTCTCCGGCTCACAGAGGCTTCGACAGCCGGGAGTTGGGACGTGTTGAAACGCAACGCTCACTCTCGCTTTTTACCAGAACTTCTACGACCAATCCCTGGGATCGCGCGACGCGTGTCGTTTGTTGCCCCTTCGGGACCCCTTTTGACAAACGGGGGGGCGGGACGCTGAAAGCGCCAGTCTCGAACACCGTAGTTTTGCCGCATCGCGTTGAACGAAATACAGGGTGGAACGTGGGGGTGTTCTTCATTTTTATTGTGGCCCAGACCGGCCAGTAGGTTGCGCTCAGGCCTTGTAGCCGCGGCTCTTCCTGCGGCCGCGGGCACGTTCGAACTTGCGTCCCTTGGACCGCACGTACGGCCTGCAAAGACAGAAAGCACCGTTCACAAACTGCGCGCTCGACTGGCGAGGGACTAGAGCCGCCAAATAGTCCGTGCACTCCACTCCCTCGACTGTCTCGAAAAGGCTCCCATTTCTTGCAACGGATGGAATTGGTGATGTTACGACTACAAAAGGAGGCAAGCCTGAGGCCGGTTCTGGCAAGCTCGGGCAATGTCTTTTCCCGTCGCGGACTGTTTTTATGTTTCTAGGGGACGAAAAAGAGTCTCCCGCGACTTCAAACAGAGCATTCGATTACTGGCAACGACAATTAGAGAAACTAAGATGGCTGGGGTGTGACTAACACAGACCGTAGGTAAGTGGCTCAGGAGTCTATACAAGATGTCTGAAGTTAGAGCATGCTCTTGCATATAAAATCCTGGACTTTTCAAAACATTCCTGAAACAGCTCTCTGGGGTTTGTACATATTTTGGTGACAAAACAATCTCCAGGCTCCCAAGGGCTGCGCAGTTCGAGAAAGATTTTGAGGTTTCAAGAACTGCACTCCTCTGTAGCACGAATGCGACGTCGATGCCTTTTTGCATTTGTCGGTGGTCACCAAACTTCACCACTCCCGCAGTGATTTCCACCAGATTTCAATCGCAACCTTTATATTCTAAAGAGAAGAGCCATTTGCTTGTTTATACAAACTGCGTCTTGCAAATGGGAGCCCTTTTGAGTCTAGGCAGATTGGGTACATACAATGCTCACGACTGATTGCTCCTAAAAATAATTCCATATTCCCTTAAAAATTTGCACTTATATTCGTTACTATTCAAGGACCCGTGCAACATTTAATCAGATATAAAAATATTCTAAGTTTTACAATTCCTTGAAACAACCTTCTAAACAGGCTCTGCCCCCTCTCTCCAAGATGCAAGAAGGGATCCCCGGATTTCTAGGCTACCACCAATTTTAGGGCATCATAACTCCCTATGAGATAACTCTAGCTCCCAGAAATTCCAAATCCTAGAAAGTCGGGAAAACGGGCAACATACTTGGTGTGGCTGTGTGGGACGCCGGGGGCGGGTCCGAAGTGGCGGCAAGCCTCCCTGGAGTTTCGTGGACCTGCAAGCACACAAAGAGGGCTTAGCGCCTAGGCCCAAATACACTCGGGAAGTGCAACATTGCCAGAATGGAAGATTTCCTCGAGGCCAGTTCGCACACTTGAGACTGCTTACGACCCGACATCTTACACGAGCGAATACGCTGGCACAATCTACAAGGTGTCCCTGGAACTTTGTTTCACTAGAGCAAGAAATTCGCGGTACAGACAAGATCAAATGTGTGGAATGTCTGTTCGAAACGACCGTTTACGGCACCGTCAAGTTTTTTGATTCAATAATGAAAAAATGACTAGCCCTTCCACAAAAGGAAATGTATGAAAATTGCATGTTCCACAGTTACCCAACAGATGGTGCCAGCATGTTCTCTCTGCTCCAGTGCACTTGTTGTGGGACACACCGGCGGCAATGCTGTGTAAACCTACTAGCAACGACGTTTGGCGGGGGAAAGGCACAGACCTCGCCTTCTAGGTGATACCGCTCTTACTAAACTCCGACGCAACACTTGCGGTGCACCTTTCCAATCCAAACGCGTCAATAAATGTCATTCACCAAGATGGTCGCAAAGCAAGAACGGCAGTCAGCAATCGACGGATGTCGCGGCAAAGGAAGACTCTTCCCCGAAACGTCCGTCAATGAAAGCCCCAGCAGACATTCATCTTCACGTGCCAAGCAGACGAGGGACGAATAACTTCAAACACTGAGCAAAGACCGCGGCGTATGGGCGCTCGCGAGCTACGACTCTGCGAGAATGCACGGCAGTTCTCTGTCTACGGCGCAATGGGATAGTTTCGCGACATTGTTCGCATGTAGGCAGACATATACGTGCTTGCTCGGCGCTGTGGAGCAACCACACCTGGTACTGCCGGGGACTGGCATGCGAGCAAGCGTCCCGCTCCGCTTCTGTCGGTCCCATGCTGGCCGCCCGAGGCCACAGGGTTGTTCCCTCTTTTGGGGGAGGGAACCGTGACAGGGGCACTGCCAGAGACCTCGTAGGTGTTCCCGCAAGCCAGCAAGAAAGCAGGCAAGTGGGCACCGATCCCACCACAGGCACTAGCGAAGGACTGCGTCTCTGTTATGCCTCCAGATTAGACGCAAGCAAGCTCTGGGAAAGGGTGGACCAGACCCCGTTTTCGTTCCTCGTTTATCCCAATGTATGTTTGCAGCATGAATCGAAACTTAAAATCAACAAGCTCATAGATGTGCGACAACAAACTTTGGGAGACGAGGAGACCAGAGCATGGAGGGACGTCGGAACGCCGAGCTCTGGTTTGAATGATTAGTGGGGAGACCCAAAGCTAGCTGCCTGCTTCTCTACACTATGTTCAAATGCAAATGCCGAACACTGACATTCAATGGAACGCGTTCGAAGAGTGAGTAGAGGCAAAGGAAGCTAGCTCAGTAATCATTCAAACCCAAGCTCGGCGTTCAGACATCCAGACACACTCTCGTCTCTTCTCCCTCAAATTTCGCCCAATGGAAGCTTCCCGTAAGCAAACTGCATCAAGCAACCAAAAAACCAACCTGTTTAGGAGCGACCGGTGGCAAGTGGAATAGCCCGATCAAAGCTGTTCCTCTTATCATTTCGGCTAAGTGTTGAGCAAACTTGCCTTTTAAGCAGCCCACATCGGTCTAATTTATAAATCTGCTCTAAGCACAACGCGAGCCAGTGCCCAGTGCCAATAGCAGACGGCGCATGTTGGCCTCTCTCCGAATCAGCCCTGCAGTCTAGCGACAAGCAACCACTACTCATTTTGTAACAGACTGACATAGGCTGCTGAAAGGGCGCATATACCGCGGCACGAGTGCGAATGTGACATTTTCAAGCAAAAACCCAAATGACTCTGCTGCAGTCCTTATCAGCCCACACCTACCTTTTACTCCTCCCCACCAATCGGAAGTCTTCCCAAACGGCTCCCATTTTCTAGTTCACGCACTTGTATTTGGGTGCAATTATATTTATTGTAATTGTTCGTGGCCACTTACGAGAAACACTGGCACCACCCCCAAGGGGTGGTGCTGCAAGAAACGATCGCCGATAACTTGGCATAATATATAGAGATAGCTTAGACGTGTCCCAGGGCTTCCCAACAAGGCTGGCTCACACGCTCAAGCTTGGTTGCCGTTAAGTGCCCTGCGATCGCTTACAACGAAACAATGCTGGCGCCACCTATTCGGAAGCCTAGGAGCGCTAGTGACTCGTGGGTATTTCCCGACTTTTGCGCACTGCTCTTACGCGATGGGCTTTAGAACCTTCTAAAAATGTTATCGACGCCAATTTCTTGCTAATAGTATGCACATTCAATCTGCCCAATACTGGGAAACCTTTGCTCAGGTGAAATGCAGCTCTAGGGCCTCCTCATATATGGCGTCAGCTTCGTCTATAGATAGCATTTGCCTATTAGTTGATGCGGCGCGTTTGGTCGTTGCAAGCAGCTGCACGAGGCTGAAACGCGGTCGATTCCCCTCAAACCGAATCGTGCGAACTGGCCCAAATTTGATGCCACTGCAACCTTGATTCCGGAATGGGAGCCCCTCGGGGGATTGCTCCCAACCGAGAGTGCACCCTGCGAGGTATCCCTACCCTGCATGAGGACGGTGCCCTTGCCCTTGGGTGCCTGGACAGCCAGCTGGTCGAAGGTGAGGATCTCCCCGCCTGCCTTCAGGATGCGGGCGCGGGCGCGCTCCGTCACACGCAGGGCACACAGCTGCAAGCAACGGGAGAGGCGGCGTTAATTGCTGCTGCGTCTCGACACGTCTCATTTGAGTGCAAATATAGATGAAAAAAAAAAAAATAATAAAAAATACAGTAGAATCCTGTTCTAGTATCTCCACAGGTAGTAGAACTCCTGTTATAGTACCAAAGTGCAACAGGCTGCAGTAGTACATTGTATGATGGCTTTCTGAGGGAGCGTCAGTGGTGCTGCGGTTGCTCGCAATTGTTTCCATTCTTGGGGCCCTTGATTGTCTTCCACCTTAATACAATAGGCCTAATGAGATCGAGAAGGTGCTGCTTTGCTTGGGGTGTTCGGGACTGAACTGCGCATCACAACCGATCCCCATCATAAGTGAACTAAGCTCGTACAAAGAGCAGGTAACGACTGGACGAAAAAGCAAATTGCGGATGAATTGGACTTTTTTGTGGTAACAGTGCTGGCCTTGGTGGAAAATGGGAAACGTATGAAAGACATAATCGTGGATGGAAACAGTAGAAACTGCAAAAAGCCTCAAAGCCCCTAGACCAAGAATGTTAAAGCGCTGCTTGAATGATTTCAACAAGCGTGCTCTGTAAACGCGCCAGAAGCTGCTATATATTTGGCCACAAATAATTCTTCGCAACATTCAAATGTCCCGTGCAACTCTACACCTTGACGACGTTTGTAAGCTGAAAGTGAAGTATGTAGGGTAGGTATAGTTATAAAATTACATTCGCCCACACCACAGTATTGTAAACAATTCAAACAAACTTCCTTTCTACATTTTCAATTTTAAATGCACCAGTTGCTCTCGGAGATTTCCACGTGACGCTTTCAAACTCGAGGCAAAAAGAAATCGGACTGCGCAGTAAGCGGGACTCAAATTGAATGGCTGAGTCACAAATTGTCAACTACGGATAAACCATCACGCCTAGTTACAGTGCCTCAAACGCGTCCGACCGTTGCGCGTACCACACCATACCGCATATGCATCAAAATGTCCCCACAGTTAAAAAAAAAAAAAAGTCACGAGTGCCACGCGCTGTCAAATGCTGCGGTGCGGGCGGTTGGCTGTAGGACGAGCCAGAATGAATGTCCCTGTCATCTCGGCGTCTCAACTAGCGACTGCTTAAGCTTGTGCTGGAGAGGAAGCTACGACAGAGCGGGCATCCGCCACATCCATCTCCGCCGCCGTGCCACCGCCAGGGCCGCGGCAGACGACACTTATGACGTCCTCATGCGGAAATCGAGCACCCACAAATGGGGACGCAGCGAACACACAGGTCGGAGATGCGTGTTCAAGCATGCTCGCTTCATGCATCTGTAAGCTTCGAACACGTGCATGACCAATGTAACGGGACTGCCATACAAGGAAGAGACATGTCTCGGATAGTGTCTGCAGCTTTACAAAACACGAACGGCGGAGTATGTGGCTTTGATACGTGCCCAGTCTCTCGGAGGGCCCCTACGGGGGGCGCAGCATGCATCAAATGCCAAGCACTTTGCCATTCACGTTACAGCGGGGACCAGTTGTACGAGAGGCCCCGACAGTGGGCGACAGATACGAAAACGTCCTAAGCTCCAGTTAGGAAACATGCTCTCGGGTTTTATGACCACAACCCTCTTCCCGTTGTTCTTGGGAGTTGTCGCTGCGCCCCGCAACCTTTTTAAGCTTGTGCCCATCTATCCGAACATTTCTGCTTCCCTCTGACCGAGTTTTCCGAGTGACACAGTGCAATAGTGGCACTGAAATGATGGAAACATTTTTATGGCAACCTACACCCAGAACCTCCTGCTCTCATCTTCTCTAGCCAACAATGAGTTAATGCCTACGGAATCGGTTAGCAGTTTCCTGTATGTCGAGGATACGACATTGCAAGCCTTTACCTGTCATAGTGCATCTACATCTAGTGTACCGAAAAGTTGCCCGGATAGAAAACATACCCATCAAGCACTTTCCCAATGTAACATGCGTGGTGATTGTAGATGTGGTTGCACCCGCCGATGCTGTTGGAACGTAAAGGATGGCTCACACACTTGCAGCTGCCTCCGAGAGAGTGCCTTACGACCTCTCGCGATAACCCACGATACGCTAGCACGCCGGTGCCACTGCAATCTAACCCCGCGAACTGCACCTTGCTACAGCGAAGGTTCTGCAGTATGTGTAAGATCAAATGTCCATACTATCGGGAGATATTACAAGAATTTCGAGTGAGTCGCAAGTCTGAACGAGCCTTAACATGCATGGCAAGTTGCAACACGCAAGGCAATGGGACACGGCTGTACTCATCGCTCCACATTGTATCCTGATCACAAACTTAACTGCGAGAAAGCAACTGTGAAGAAACAAGGCGCCAACTTGCAGCCGTCGCGTTCTGGAAGCAAACACTGGCTACAAACAAATAAACTTTGCATGTAAAAAAAAAAGTTTTCTGAGAAGACAGACAAGCCAGTCTCACTAGCCACTTGCCGGTACATCTTTCAACACACATTAAATCATCCCCAGTGCCAGTTTGCCTCCAGCAACACTACAAAAGATGGAATCGAACTCACGCGCAGCTTGGGCACGTCGTAGAGGCGAAGATCGTCGGTGACTGTGCCGACCACAACGGCGATCAGGTTCTCGCGTCCTGGCTTCTTCATAAAGCGGGTCTTTGAAAAAGACAACCAAAGAAGACTCGGTGAAACAGACAGGTATATCGTCAAACGAAACGGCACGAGAGACGAGCAAAGGATACTCACCACTCGTGCGAGTGATATGACCGGCTTGTTGATGCGGCTCATGAACAAACGCTTGAGGACAATCCTGTTGAACTTTGCGCCGCTCCTGCGAGCCAGGAAGCGGTAGACCTGCGAGAAAACTTGCATTCACGAACGGGATAGAAGACGCCGATACTTCAGCGTGGGTATCTGCCGTGCAGTAGACAGCCGGGAGGCACTCACTTGATCGAATGACGTTTTAGCGAACGCCCACGTTTCATCGAACGACACTTTAGCGAATAGTCGGACGCCGCGAAGCGGCGTTTTCGGGTGGGCCAAGTGAGTTCATATTTTTGTAATGAGTTGCCGTAGACTGTCGCCGCGAAGCGGCGTAAAGCGCAGCGCGACGGATGGGTTAACGCGCGCCCCCGTTAGTCGCTAAAACGACCATTCGCTCAAATGTCGCCGTTCGCTAAAATGTCATTCGCTCTTGTGATATGGACCCTAGACAGCCAGCAAGGCTCGTCAGCTCATTTTTTTTAACGAGTTTGACGCCTTCAGTGCCATATCTACGGCAAGCGGCAGTCACACCAGGGCTCTCCTGACACGAATTTTCACTTGGCACGTAGTCCGGGAACCGAGAACTTGTTTTAAAAGGCATACCTTGACGAGCAGGCCAAGGTAGACATTCTCGCTCTTGGGTCGCCTACGGACGACCTTACGGTCGTATTTATGGTTTATGTCGATACCCTGCGAAGAAGAAACAGATCGTTGCGTATTCCGTTAGTGGGTCGCTAAAAACAACGAAGCACTTGACTCGATTTATTGGAGGATTCACCGGATTTTAGAAAGGAAACGACAGAAAATTTTACCCACCATTGCGGCTATGCACGCGAAGAGAAAAGGATCATGGGATATCAAGACGTGGACGTGGTCGAACGCACTTTTTCTTAGGCCCCCTACTTGATTTTATAGTATCACAAATTAAACAAAAATTCTAATTAATTAAAATTATAACTTAAAAAAGGTATGGATAGTAATGTCTGTTTTATGTTAAGTTTTTTTAGAGTAACTATCTTGTTTTTGGTTTTTTGTGTCAGGCCTAGCGCGCACGAAGCGGTCGCCACAATAATCAGCTTGTGTTCTGTATGTGTCGTGCGTTCTGCGCTCATGTTTTTGTGCCAGTTGTGAAAGCGCTCTTGAGCGCGCTCGCCATAATTATTGTTTTCCGTGTGCCACCGTCCCGTCAGTCGCTCTCACCCACATTCACTCTGCATTTGTGCTAGCTAGCCCCCAGCGGATGACCGGAATCCCGCAACGCGTGGACGACGAAGTAGAAGAAAAAAATTAATTCGGTCAGCATGTCGTTCATTTAAAAGTTGAAAAAGTAGGAACGTTGATAATCCCATCCCATCGGCGCCGCGATGGATCGCGTTCTAAAGGACACCTTTCGGCTCTATCCCAACACGGACGTCTTGTACGACGTGGAACTCTTCGAGAAGTGCATCGTCTTCGAGCCGTGCGCCAAGAACAACGCATGTAGCAGCAGCGACCGGCCAGCGACACTTCGGAACCAAGTGTCGCTGGACGAAGTCATCGGCTGTCACGTCATGAAAGTGGCCGAAGAGGTCACTTCGCTCAAGCACTCGGTGTCGTACTTTTGCATCTACGCGTACCACCTGGTTCAGAAACGCAAGAACGCCGGTCCGCGGCGACAGAAACGGACCTATGTGTTCGAGGTGGACAAGGAAGTGAGCTACGAGGGCAACCTGGCCGTTTCCAGGCTCTGGCAGTCCGCCCTGCTCTGGCTTTTGCGCGGTGTCAAGCTGCAACGGACGACGGGTGAGTTTTGCTTTTGCATCTGGCTCCCCGTGTAAATTCTTCTAAACATCATCCGGAGCCTGCAAGCGCGTTTAAACCACAGCGGTGTCCTCCCGTAGAGATATGCCGCAATGATCTTTGAGCGAACGTCCCGAGCAACTTGTCGAGATATGCCCCAGTGATCTTCCAGCGAACGTCCTGTGCAAATTTCTTATTTTATTTTTTTCGCCAGCAGCCAGCGTGCTTGAGTGCTCGACCGTTGTTTACCGATGAAGACGAGAGAGGAAGGACGCGCTTGGGCGCAATAAATGCTTGGGGTCGGTCCATTCATCAAATCTCGATTTGAAGCGCTGCCAACACGTGGAGCACCACGAACGTGCGTGGAAGCTGGGAGGTTACTCTGCGAGCACAGCTGGATAACACGCACGATTCGGTAGCGTTTCTTAGTACAGCATTGGGCAGCCTGATTGCGCGTAAGTCTTTTTTAGTTTGTTTTTCAGGCATAATTTTTACACCTTTTCATGCCTACGATCGATTGAAGAATTCACTACAATTTTTATATATTTTTTTATTATTACATATTTAGTTTTTAGTGGATTCGTGCCGTTGTGTCAACGACTGTGCCCTCCTGTTTACATAGCTCTAGTTACCAGCAAAGATCTTAATCTGCTCGTGCCCGTCATGTGATCCCTTTTGCGCGAATTTTATCAGTGTTGTCGCTGGCATTTTGTTTATCTCGTGGCTTCGTGCTCGCTCGGTTTTGCCTGTGCGCATTTCCCGCGGTCGTGCCACCCATTTCCGACCAATGGCCGCACCCATACCGCTTCACACCTTGTCGATCTTGTCATCGTCGGCGCTACGAACAAGCGGAACGATCGTTCCTTGTCTGCGCTGTGGTCCGCGCGACTTTTATTACTGAAGCACAACTCTCATCAAAGTAAGCCAGTCGTACACAGACGCGTGATGCTCTCAGATCGCCCCAGATTGCAAAATGTATGGCTAATCTGGCCATTGTTGTCTGACGTTGCTGATGTCGTCTGCAACCAAAGCGCGGTGAACCAAAAAAAAAACGTCGTCTGCTACGGAAAACCCGTCGCCACTGTTGTCGGCTCGGCATACCAATCGCGGCTCGTGTACGGGCTTAGACTTCCTGGAACGGTATCGATTGCTAATGCATCGTTTGTACCGATGGTTTAATTAATTACTCAAGCGTTTGAAATTAAGAAAATACCTGCAATATTTAAACGTTTTACACAAAACCAGGCTGGTTTTCTTTCTGTTCGCTGCTTCCGTGGTGAGCAGAAAGGTATTTTTATTCTTCAAATAACCTCGATTACTTTAAAGGGACACGCTCACCACGTCGCTAGAATTAAAAGACAAAAAGAAAACGTTATTGAAGCGGCTGATTTATGCTGCTTAAATAAACGGCACGCTAAAGCGATTCGCCCTATACAACATGTAAAAGGAATGGAATTAAAGTAGCTCATCTTTCGATCGATTTTGTACTTTGAGTAATAACCGGCGCATCGCAAACATACCAATTAACATAATAATATTTTGACTAAAATAGATTACAGTTACATTCAAAATGAAGTACTTATATCTTTTTAGATATTATAAAAATTGACTGAATATTTTTGCTTCCATTAGCTTTTATTTTTTATGAACGCAATTAAATTCCATTTTATTATTGTATTCCGGGTTGTTGTAGTCATGCCTCTCTATTATAAACACTCCCCCCCCCCCCCCCCCCCCCCCACACACACACACAAAAAAAGAACTTCTTTCTGGTCCAGCTTACGCAGCTGGTCCAGAAAGAAGTTGTCTAGTAAGTGTGTGGGTCTAGTGGACAGAAGTTGCCTAGTACCAGGGGATTCATACTAACAGGACAAAAGCATATCCCCACAAGAAAAGATACTGCATTGTATTACATCAAGTTTGTGTTATGAATACGTTGAAAACCTATTCGAGTATTCGCCATTACGTTTGGTTGCAATATAAACAAAATAGAAATCGGCTGCATAAGGAACAACACCAGGCGGCATTTGCTTTGAGAAATTAATGCTTGTGATGAACAGCATGCGGTTCCTTCGTAGTTTCAACCATTAATCATATACTTTTTTTTTTTTTTAACGTAGTTGATTAATATTTTTTCCGGCAAGCTTTAAGTACGAGTACAAGCTTCTGAAATGCATGTCGGGCAATACACGTACACGAAATACACCCTTTAAAGTGTAAAACATTTGAAGTTCTTTCAACTTGAGAGCCTTTTCGATCTATGAAGAAATCGCAATTCACAATGGTACTCTACTCTTGGTGGGAATCATTGAAACTTTCACACCCTATTTCCGAAAACGATCCAATAAAATATACCAGAAAAAAAAAAGTTTGGAAACTATTAAACGAATCGCGCAGATGTACTTGTCTGGGCAATCCGCGCTCTCCTCCTTTTTGTATTTCATTTGTCTTGAAATACGTTATGTAATGTGGTTCTATGGGAGGCTGACACGCACAGAGCAGTTCGGCATCCGCGGAGAGCTGCGGATGTCCGTATCCTGAAGTTCCTGAAATGTTACTGAGGATGTACGTACTGATATGTGCGACGAGCCGCTAGATGCGGATACGCTCGGCGTACTAAATCTGGCTGCAGTTTCTTGAACTTGACGTTGATACCGGATGACGTCAACGTTTGTCGGTTAGTCGAGCAGCCGTAGTGTGCCTCGACGTTTTATCGAAGCAGGTCCACAAAAACGATTCTACGAAAAACACCCTCCCCCTCCCCCCTCCACCAAAAAAAAAAAAAAAAAAAAATCTTTCTATATATATTTAATATTGCAAAAGTAAACTATACGCATCGCCTATGTCTCCGCCTAGATGTAGCGGTAGTGGTCCGGATAAGATGCTAACGTTCTAGGACTTGTCGTCAATACATTCAAAAGTTATGAGCGTTTTTCGAAAATTTTCAGTAGTAAAATGGCGACCGACAAAGCACACCTTTACGGGGGAATGAATGGCGCCAGCTCTCTGGAATTAACCCCATTTTGCCGTTAAAAAAAAAGTTTGTAATAAGATAACGGTTCTGAAACTTTGGCGTCTGCTCTGGATCGCTTGCGCTACGTGTGGGCAGTTGAGAAGACCATTATACATCTTTTTGCGGACGCACGTTGTACTTTTACGTTAGCGTGCGACGCTGTTCGGGCGCCAAAGGTCTCGAGGCGCGCTTGGAAAGTACTAGGAAGTACCGTTTCGCTAGATCCTTTTACGGAGCGAGCCAATATATGGTTAGCAGACTACTTGTCCTCTAATACGAGCGAAGAACGGGGGTTTGTCTGCATGCAACGGGGTTTCATTCGCAGACGAAAATAAAACCAGGAAACGCCTACGCTTCGTCTGCTGCTACGAACAGTGTTGCCAGATGGTCACACCGAAAACCGCCAAACGACTGAGAGATATAGCCCAAATATAGCCAAAGCCGTAAAAAAAAAAAAAACTGTAGCCCAAAATAGCCAAGAATAAAAACAATGATTTTAAGCCTTATATCACAATTTCTCACACTCATACAATACACGTTACAAATTGTTTCAACCTTCAGATGCACCAACTTTTGTGTACATTATCTTACTTGTAAATTAAAAAAAAAAAAAAAGCTTTCGAAGGATGAAAATCTGTACAAAACTGGCCTTTCCTTCGGTTTTCAAAAGTACAAAACACACGAAGACAGCTCTATTGTGAAGCCCGGGAGATATGATCATACAGAAAAGAACAAAATACAGAAGCAGAACAGTGAGAACACTGGGTGTTTCAAACCAGAACCCCAATATATCAGGTCCTTACCAATATCCTACCCGTCTCTTTTTCTTTGTGAAGAATATTAGTGTTGCCCATTCATGTTCACGTTATTTCTGATTGGGTTGTCCCTTCTTGGGGCGGGCAACGACTGGAAGGTAGTCATGTGTTTAGCGGTGAAACTGCGGACTTCTAATTTTTACAAACTTGGGGCCTAAGGATTCTCACAATGGGCACCAAAGCAGCAATTGGAGAATTCAGTCTACGTCCGGGAAGAGCTATATGCGTCCGGGCTGGACGGGTTGAAGGGGTGCTACCGGGCCTGTGGTAATAGTGCAATCTGTTTGGTTTGCTCCACTGCGCTGTAGGGAGACCGCTTGAACTCTGCAAGCATTGCTTCACTGTGCATTGTGAAAACCGCGAAGTTTGTAGAAGTTTGAAGCTTTTCTCATTCATCTCTCTCCTCTCGACTAGCCAAAAGAGAAGCATTTTTTTTTCGAAACTGATTAAAAGTTCAAAAATTAACTAGCCGAACCTCAAAGTTCGGCGTCGAACCTGAGGTTCGACAAAAGTTCGCCGCATTCTTAGAAATAGCCCAAAATAGCCACATAGCCAAACATAAAATTTTGACGCCAACTAGAAAAAAATGTAGCCCAATTTGGCTATATATAGCCCAATCTGGCAGCACTGGCCACGAATCGAGTCTCGCGGGCGACGTGTTGGAACGGGAGCTTACAATTGTTCGCTATTTTCGAGTCCTTTTACTGCCACACGCGAGTCGGTATCTACCGGTGAATAGATAAATGATTAGGATAAGCGTATCAACTGTCCTGCACTTTGAAAAAAAAAAAAAAAAAAAAAGCGACAGGCGGTTTTGCTTTTGGAGTGCCCGAAGGGATTGCCGATGCAGACAATGCCTCAGCATAGACAATGAAAGGTAACGGATTTTTCGGGTTTACTACAGTTGATCGAATGCCATTTCATCGAAGCACGTTTTAGAGAACGGGCTCGTTTTATCGAAGCACGGTTTAGAGAAAGGAGAGTCTCAGTTTAGAGAAACGTCGTTTATCGAAAAGGGAACAATATTTAAAAACGGCTTTCCTACTTCGCGCGTGCATCACTGGTGCGCGTGTTAACCCAAGCCCCCTGCTGCGCTCCCGCCGCTTCGCGGCGGCAGTCTACGACGGCTCATTACAAAAATGTTAAATCACCTGATTTACCCTTACACGCCGCTTCGCTGCGGCCGAATTCGGTAAAAGGAAGCTCATCGCCATTTTCTCTAAACTGGGTTCTCTACAAATGGATTCGATAAACTGGGGTCGGTAAAACGGCGTTCGCTAGAACGAG
Source organism: Ixodes scapularis (assembly GCF_016920785.2). NCBI lineage: Eukaryota > Metazoa > Arthropoda > Arachnida > Ixodida > Ixodidae > Ixodes > Ixodes scapularis. The sequence continues at coordinate 27,265,525 of NW_024609881.1, forward strand.
CTTCTCTAAACCGCATGACTCCGGATTTTTCTATGTGCCACTGCACGAGCGGTCAGATTAGATAACAGCGAGGCCATACGACCGCGGAACAGAATGTAAAACCAGGGGCAAGCGATAACGAGGCGGTGATCACGAGATGAAATGCCTATCATTTTCTTGTTTTTCTCTCTGGTTGAGAGACTTTTTTTGTGGAATCCGCGTTGCCGGATGGAAGTTCTGGGGTGGGGAGGGGAAAGTAAAATAACTCCCGTTTATAATCGGCACTTTGGGGTGCTTGCAGACTTGGCTATCGTGTTTATGCGGACGTTGCATCCTGCGTTGCGATCAGAGTCCAGAGCTCGTCATTGTAGCCGGCAGTTTTCTGCTCTGATGTCTGTCCTTTTTCACTGACGGTGCTTGCGTTTTGTCGAAGGGAGAAGAGACGAGAGGGACGTCAGAATGCCGAGCTGGGGTTCCAATGATTGGTGAGCATTGTTGTGGATGGCCTCGAGCCAAGCTCGAGGTCAAAATACTGATTGTCAAAAGTAAAAAAAAACGCAACTGCTCGAAACCGAAACCGAAACTGGACTGGGAAGAGAGGTGAGAGTTTGCGAAAATCACGTAACTGTGCTACTTTTTTTTCCCCATTTAACTTAGTTGCAATTTTTTTTTTTTTTTAGAAGCCACAAACATTTAGTGTTATGTTTCTTGTGTATTTTCGATGACCTACAATTCTTCGATTGTATTTGGTAGTTATGTGACGTCTAAACCATAGAAAACAGCACGTGACCACGGAGAAGAGAGTGAGCGCCACTCAAACCGGCCAGTTCTCGATCGGCGGTTTTCGGTCGGAAAGACAACGAATTTCGAGCCGCGAAATGTTTGCTGGGTAGTAGGGCTCTTATGGGTCTAGGCTATAGTTCGGCCTAAAAACCCGGTTCGACAAAAGTTCGCAACACCCCTAGTGCTTAGTGTTCGAATTTCTTCTCCGCGACAACGAACTTTCAAAAGTAAATGAACAAATATAACTTTTTTTCCATTTAAAGGTGGTGTTTTGTTTTAAGAAAGTAGAAATAACGAGATAACTGAAATCTAAGGCATTCAGATTGTTATTGGAGACCGCTAAAATTTGGTTGCGCCCGTCCGCTGCATGTGAAACGCGCGTAACTAGTTTGGGGGCGCCTCGCCAGGGGGAGGAGTGGCGCTTCGTATGCGCGGCGAAACTTCCGCCCCGAGAAGTCCTTTTTGAGACAAAACGAAAGGTTATTATTTTGGGGCATTGATGCAAGTAGTGAAATTTGAGCAGTGGACTGCTTATAAATGGCCAAAGGCGTCTACGTTCACAAAGAGCCCTCGGTGCGATGACACGTGTCTGCAGGCCTTGGGGGCATGGAGAATAGAAGGGTAGGCGAGGGCATGTCGTCGGCCGCGTAGCCTCCACAAGCCATGCTCCCTTGACGCCTCGCCTCTTTCTCATTTTCCTCCTTACTCTCCTCACTTGCCATGCCAACGTGACCACATCACGTGACCGTAGCTAGCCTTCGTCTTGCTATGGGGTACTAGAATACACCACAGTCTAGCCTTCGATCTGATAAAACCTACCGGACGGATCGCGCGCAAGCCTGCAAGGAGTCCTCCTACAATCAACCATCCATCTCACACGAGACATGTCACGCGCACCAATCGCCAGACAGATCTGCGGTCACGCTGGGCACAAAATCGTTTAAACTTTTTATGACTAGGCTTCACCAATATTGCAACGTGCCCCCTGGTAGTACTTCTAACCTCCTTGCTTGGGGGTCCCTCACAATGGGTCCCGCGACGCAAGATGGCGTGGGTAACATCTTGTTGGATGGATGGATGGGTGATAATGGATGTCTCCTTTCTAACGGACGGTAGCTTGCGCCACCTAGCTATAGAAACCAACAGTGTGGTGTGTTGCCAGACCTCTGGTTGTGGTTGCTAGACTGGCGGTAAGTTCAAAAGAATGCGAAACTTGTCCAGTATAAATCTGCCCTGGGCCCAGTGTACCTGTTTGCGCCAAAGCCGCTCGTCTTTGAAGCATCCGAGCCGTGCATGCAACGGATGTTGGCGCTCCGTTCGAAACCCGCAGTGGGCCACGATCCAGCAGCCCGATCTCTTTATTTTTTATGGTCATCCGGCGCTAGGCCATTTTGTTTACATCTGCGCGGTTCAAAGTTCCCACGTGATCTTCACTTGTAGAAACAGCTGCAGGAAGTTCCAGCGTGATATACTTTTTTCTTTTTATCAACTGGGTACTCTCTGCAACAGCTGCCTCTTTTCCTTCGTTTTCTTTTTTTTTTTGGGGGGGGGGGGGAGGCAATATAATTTCATGCATGTGATTGCAATTAGGCTACAGCTAAGTAAGAGAAAAAAAATATAAAGAAAAAAAAAGCAGGCTGCATGTTTGTACGGTTTGCTTCTACGACCCATAATCGGTAAAGCACGTACCCAGCTTTTAGCAATTGTTTTGTGCTCGACTCAGCGGTGTTCAGCGTATTAACCTTTTTATAGTGAACCGTTGACCTCATTTTAATGAACGCTGCAGTTGTTTCCGCCCCTCCCCCGTTTTTACTGTGTATTTGTCGGGCTCGGTAGACGTTAGGCGGCGCAAGATTTATCACGTTGCGTCTGCTGATTATCCAGAATTGCTTGAGTATTGGCTTTATGAGTCACGTTCCGATTGCAGTTTTACAACCAATCACTAATAATGGTTAGTCGAATCTATACAAATTTCCGAAAAGGCAACGTTTTTTTGTTTTCTTTAAGATATTTAGCGATACGTTTTTGAACGTTTAAATTGTCGGCCTCATCATCGAGGTGCAAGAGTGACGTGCCGATCACCTCTTCTTTGATCTCAGGCAGCGCGTGGTTGGGTGGAATAAAGTTCGTAGTTAAGGGGGGGGGGGGGGGGGGGGGGGAGCTTTCTACAAGTAGCGCCATTCTTTGAAGCACCGACTGCGTGGCGGTGCAGGTTCGAGGAAGCGAACAGCGGCGCACAGCCGAAGACTGAACTAAATGCCGCCATTTTGTTCCAGCGGAATGTGCTTTGTTCCTAAGTCCATTAGGCAATTTTGGTTAATTGAAGTTTATTTCTTTCGGGTCAACCGAAAGGGGAACAGAGACTGAAGGCAAAGAATGCCCGACGAAGGTTTATATGCTCTTTGCTGCTCTTACATGAGGTACACTGTTAGCAAAAATAACACGCCCAGACGTGTAAACCGTTGTCCCATAGCGGACACGTCGAAACGTGTTCGTTTTACACGAGGCCATCGGTGTTTTTCGTCTACACATGAGGTGTTGTGTAAACTTAACACGCTACACCGTGTCTGCCTTCCGCAAAACCGTTTCGAGCGTGTTCCTTATGAAACATGGCGGCCAGCGGCCGAGAACAGGCGAGAGACGAGCCCAGCGAGCCGCGCGCCTTTCAGCCGAATTGAAAGCACACAGGGCGCGTTAGTTCTCGTTCGATGTCTTTTATACACAGTAAAGTCTCCAAGCGGCGGACGTAGCTACTTGCAAAGGTACGTACGTGTGTTCTCGGCGGTCGGCGGCGTCTATAGCTTCAACGAGCCGCTAAACAAAAAAATTAAAAAAAAAACAAAAAAAAAAGAATGCCGAATTTACATGGATAAATAACTTGAGCAAACTATTTAGAATCGGGCGGTAACTTGCGCCACCTATCGAGATTTCTAGCAGCCTGTTTTTAAAAAAAAGACGAGTCTGTTAACACTGTGAACGACCACGGCCACACAGCAACCCTACATTCAACGCAGGCAACACAGCACACAGCTACACGGCACCGACATATACACAAACACAACAACCGACACAACGCCCGACACAACGCCCGACACTTCCTACTCGATATACATTTCTCCCCGCGGCGCATATAAGCTTGACATGTGCGGGTGAGCTCCTTGGTCACTGACCATTACAGATTTATAGAAGAATACACAAAACACGGCGCAATGGACAGCCGTGTGTTAGAACTGTTTGCATTTAAAAAGTATGGAGGCAAAATCTATAATGTTAGTCCGTTGCAATAAATAATGATATGTTAACAATAAATCTTAAACCGGTCTTGAAAAAGTTAAAATTTTTGTTATTTTCTTGCTTGACCAGTGTTATGAGCAGTCCGACTAGCATGAATCAGATAGAAAAACAAATTATTGGGATTTTGTCATTACGTATACAATAATAAATGAAAATGATCCTTGCGCAAAGCATTTTTTATATATTTTTGTGAAGGACATCCGGACATCCGCCCAACACTTCACTTCCGCTAGTTGCAGCAGTTGCAGTACGGGAGCAGACGCCTTCACTTTTGGGGCGCTTTGATGCAGTTTGTTGTCGTATGTCGTGTCGGTGTCGAGAAGGGCGGTGGGGCTTGGGAGTTTGTGACCGGTGTTATTCGTGAACACTGGTGTGGGGCGCTGATGCGTCTTTTTTTTATACTGCCACCACCCCGAACTTTGAAGATACACGGGCCCGTAGCAGTGCATTATGCTGAATCGCGAGCTCCTTCTCTGTTGACATCGCTTTCCTGGTACCACTCGTGGATCCTGCAAGCGTTTAAACAGTGCGCACCGTCTCGCCTACATCCCCGGTGACGTACTCGACCTGTTGAAACTTATTGCTTCCGTCATTTTAGAGTGCGCAAGGCAGTTATCTCGTTGGTCTGGTTTCGGTTATAAAAGCAAGGCAAAACGCTCGTAGTTCCCGCCCTCAGTACACGTTGGACATCTTCCACACTTTGACACCGGATAACTGAATGAACGAGGATTTACATTCACTTCCGAGGTTACTCTCGCCGCTTCCTCACCGTTGAGCAGCAGGATGAGCTGGCGACAAGCCGCGGATGAAAGGCTTGAGCATCAACAGCCCAAGCGCACTCGGTGCCGATGCGGGCGACGCGGGTTCCTGTCAACCGGGAGGCCAGCACAAACCGTGACCGTTCCAGCTCTTCGCCATGACACGGTGTTGCAGAGAGCAGGGTAAAATACAGCTACACGGATCACCGAAGCAAACGACTGCTATCTTAAATCTTGGCTTGTGATTGCGCCTTTGTAGTAGATCATGTTATTCGTTTTGCTGGAGAGACGCAAACGACGGGCATAACAAAATCGCTTGCATATTCCGCATATCTCACAAAAGCATTTACCCTGTCACCTTGCGAAAAGCGCGAAACACGGAGTCCGCACCGTCCTAAGCTTCCCGTTTTTTACCTGCTTTAGAGCAGTTTGTACCTGCTAGTAGATATGCCTACTGAAACTGAAACAGGGCAGTGCCAGAGAGAAAGAGACAAAGTTGAGAAAGCTTGCTCGCTCTCTAATTTCTCAACTCTCAAGTGATTGTACCATAATAAATGCACCAACGCGTCTTCCAAAATAAAGAAAGAGCACTACGTTCACAACATAAAAAATGGTCTCAGTACATGCATCTGTGGGCAGGTAGGAAACCTTGCTTTTATTTATTCACGCCGCATGATTGCCGCAACAAACTCGTTGCAGGACCGAATCATACTCGAGCGGTGTGCGTCGCTATGCAAACGCAGTCCAACACGAAGCATAAAAAACGGCAGATTTAAGACAACAATCCGGAGTCCATTATTCAATTAAAACAACGTAATTTTGTTGAAAACGCCCGCTGCTCACGGTATGTGTCGCATACTCACGGCCGACACATACTCACGGTATGTGTCGGGATACTTCCACAGTTTGAAACGGAACGAGGGAAGATTTACTTTTAAAAACGCTCGCTGCGTCCTCCCGGACCAGCTGGACCGGATCAGCTGACGACGACGGGACTGTACCCGTTGAACCCCCACCACGCAACAAACAATTTGCGCTCCGTGTTAAAAGCGTGGTTCAAACAGACCCGGAATACAAAGCACCGCACCACACACGACGAATGTTTCAGCTCTTTTTCGCATCGCCGGGTTGCACCAAACAGAACGAGATCGCCGAAGTCAACGCCGCGCTGTCGTGAACCTTGGCTTGTGGTTGCGAACTCGTGGACCCTGTGACTCCCTTCGCTTTCAAAGCACACACGACGATTACGAATGCTACTTTCCGTCTTCCAGGAACATCACAGGGGCACTTCTCCGGTCACGCCTTCACTATGTGCTCGCAAACTCCGAAGCTCTATGCGAAGCTTCTCGCGTCCCGTCAAACCAAAACAGTAGCGGCGCCATGCGTACTTGCCAGATTTTCTCCGGTCAAACAAAAACAACGAAAGCCAACCGGCGCTTGCTTCCAGCGCTTCCAATGTACATCGGCGTTGCGCTTGCGCCGTGGCCAGATCGCCAGATCGCTTGCAGTTGAAGCAGTTGAAGGTTGAAGCAAAAACGAAACTGCAATGTCACGTGTTCACATCGAGGACACGCTTTTTATATCCATTTTAACTGTTTGGAACGAATAATTAGACCCATAACTTTATTTGTGGTGTCTAAGAAACTGTTATCAGGACCCCTAAACTAAATACAAACATGGGCGACATGAAGCAAGCCGCATTGCCATCGACCAGAAGATGGCGGCGAGCCCGGTAAGCGTGGGTTTCGCCAACGTCCTGCGACTTGGCGCAATTGCTCTTGGTGCATATCTGTCTCCGAGACATGCATGTTTCTTTCCGCGGCATTTGTATCGACGGTCCTTTTTAAGTGTGTCCCCAAGCATTCCGGTGCTTCGATAGCCGGCAATGCCGCGGTCGTCGCCGGGGGCGATGCGTGTTTTCGAGGTCGGCTACACGGTTATGCGTGTATGACCGAACCAAAACACGTTTTTTTACAACCTCGCATGATTTCTGAATGAATTATCCGTTACTCATCGTGTAAATTTATGGTAATTTGTGTAAATGGCGTGTTTTTCACCCCAAATATTCGCCAAATACACGGGACTTGCTAACAGTGTAGACAGTAGAATACACTTCGTACAGCCGTATACATCGGAGATTCAAAACAATGTTATGGCTTTGTATGGTAGCATCGAGAGACTCGATCACAGGTACATCATGAAAGATACTTTTTTCATACGTTCCGAGACAAAACCATCAATATATACATGTATGAAAATGGCTATAAAACAGTGTCACTGCCCCACCAAGAGCGTCTTGAGCTTTTTCTTCAATTTAGAAGATTTTTTTTTTTCAATCCACGAACGATTGCAATTGAATTTAATCCTTTGGTCTCCTGATATTCTTTAGTTTTCTTTCCGTAATTTGTGCGAGTGGAGTGCCGAAAGGTGTATCTGTGCGCTACATCACTTGTATGTGTATAATTAAGTTTCTCAGTTTGGATTAGTTGCATTAGCTTGAAATCATAAATTTGGTTAGCCTTGAGTGTACCGTACGTGTTTTCTAAGAAGTGGCTCAGTGGGACGGTCGTGTATATTTCCCGTGTAACTTTCAAATATCCGCAAGCATTTCCTGCGTAATTTAAAAATCTTATCGTAGTTTGTCAACGTTGTTGTACCCGATAATAAAATAGCATAACTTTGAGTAAAAAGAGAGTAATATATATATATATATATATATATATATATATATATATATATATATATATATATATATATATATATATATATATATATATATAATAACCCTGTAGAAATCAGGTTTCTTATTTTATACAAACATCCAACTGCCCGAGAAAACTCGGCAGTCAACTTATTTACACGTGCATTCCAGCTAAGCTAACGCCTAAACGTTTTTGTTTCGTGAACTTGCCCTCTAATTGTGTTTTCCAGCCGACGGATCGCGATGCCCCGTCTAACGTCCGCCGATCCCGTTAAATAACAGCAGTGAAGACAGAACACATGTAAGAGTTCCCCCGCTTAAAAAAAAAACAAAAAAACAATGTTAGGTGTAACAAGGAACACCTTGTATACACGCCTACGCGCTGTTTATGGATTAAGCCGATTCACCTGGAACGAAGCGCGCATGCGCTGTGCAGACAGCAGCGCCACCACGGCGTCATGACGTCAGAGCCTCCTCTACTATTTCCCTGTCAAGGCTATAGCGCAGCTTTCACACCGTTGCGGCCTGCTGCGAGAGCACCTGGCTTCGTATATTGTGTAGCAATCGAGTGCGCTCGCCCGACTTTTTTTTAGCTTTGAGAGGGTTCGAGCGCCACGGAAGCGACACTCGAAAACTGTTCACGCAGAGCAGGCGTGACGTAAAGCGATTTTTTCCACGCTCGTTGTAAGCCCGGCGTACGTTTTTTTTCCACGCTCAGATGATGACGCCTTGTGGGCGTGCGAAATGCGCGTCGCGGTGGAACCCTCTAGCCGTAGGTATTGGGCTTTCTCGCATTTAGTGTATCGTCCCAGTAATCTAGGTTATTGGGACGGTATACTAAATGCGAGAAAGCCCAACGCCCACGGTCAGTTACAAAAAGGAACTAAACGCAAAAAACAAAAAAGCGCATTTGAGCTTGGGGGCTAGACTCTTTATTAAAACAACTTTTTGTTTATACAAATAAACCGTTAAAAATTATAAGGTCCACTAACTGCTAACAGCTGTGAGTATAATGAAAGAACTATGAACGAATGTCCATATTTTGAATTTTTAACAAGTTTGAATCGGGATATATTTTATTTGTGCACTGGTAACCGAGTACGACCGAGACAGACAAGACCGGTTTTTGAGCCTTTTGCGGCGTCTTAGGATGGGATGCGATGCTGCGGAGCTGGTCCTAAGACGTCGCAAGAGGCTTCAAAACCGGTCTTGTCTCTCCCCGTCCTACTCGGTTGCAAGTGTGTGAACGGCGCTTTAGTATAGGGTGTTTTCACTGACGTAATTTCGTCCACCATTTTGTTGTTGTGAGCTGTCTGGGTGTGACAGACTCGAGCATTCCAAGGATTTACATGCCCCCTCAAATGCGTAGAGGACCGCTGACATCATCTCAATCGGTTACGATGTAATCCTTCAATGTAGTAAATTTGTTTGAAAAAACAAACTAACAACAAAATGGCCAATTGACGTCATGTGCAAACAACCTATACAATATCCTTCGAGCTCTCGGCACAGTTCGCTCAATCTTGCATTTATTTGTCTCGGGGTGGGATGAATCCGAATCTATGGATTCACCCGTGACTCTATACTCAAGTGCATGCTTCTTCGACATGGCATGAATGTGTGCCTTTGTCCGGAACTTATATGCACTGACAAAGGTGGCGACTGAGGGCTTCAAAAGGGTGCTTTCCTTTGTCAACAGGAATACCTGGCTCAGTTGTTCTAATATGGCATTCACGGCAGTGAACGTGACTGGCCGCTTCGTTTTCACATTAGGTTACATTCCGCCTTGTTACCATCGGCCCTTCTTTCTGGAGCTCGCTCGGATGTGTGTGGTGGCTGTGTGGCCCTTTGAGTGTTCCAGGCCCTGCAGTCGATTGACCCAGATCGGACAGGCGTTGTGGACGTGTTCCAGTTATAGTGCGTAGTTCACCGTTTCAAAAGAGTTTAGTGCTCTGCATTTTAGGATCCTTTCTAACTTTTGAGTGGAGTAAACACTGCGAAAAATAGAGCGCCTATGAGAATTACATGTTGATGGGACGAAGTCCAGCGTTCGGCGGAATATTGTTCAGTAAAGATGAAGCATGTGGCAGGATGCAGTCGTGGATCCCGAATCGATCATCTATTTTTTACTTGATCAGCGGCAGCATCCCGAAAGAATATTTTTGAAGCGATAACAATGGCAGCTGAAGCGTTACAAGAAATATGGGCCAAGCACCCGACACCAAAATATAGGTGTCAGATGTTGTGGTTCTTGAGGTGACGGTCAATCTAGCTGATCAGGCACATTTCCAAAAGTTTATTCATCGAAGCGGCGCGAGCTAATAATTAAAAGTAACAAGTCTCTTTTATGGGGTTGTAAATTAGAGTTCAAACATGCGACGAGATTTGACTGCATTAAGCTTAAAACACTTTGTTTTGTTAGCGCCTGGCAATAAGAAGCCCTTCCGAGCTTCTACCTCCTTCTTAAAAGTTAGCGATAATTTCTTAATTCGGACATGGAACTTCCCCGTAGCAGATGACCGTTCAACAGCAATGCGCTCTTCTTTCCGGTTGGTCGCAGGACAGACAGTGCGTTTAAAAAGTGCTGTATTTTCACTAATTAAAAAGCTAATTTGTCAGTTTTAGTTACTTCGCGAACTCATTAGTAAGTATCGCGCAGTTTCTGACGTTTGCCACCACGACTAATGCGGTCTCGAGAAAATTATCCTTCTACCTCGAATACACTAATTTTAAGAATTTTTGTCGCTCTAACGTGAAAGACCATATTTATGTCTGTATACAGGTTTTTGTTAAGCTTTACATGTTTGTTTTTTAAAATAATTTTGAAAGTTACACTTGTGCGATTTGTGCGGGTGTGTTAATTAACTTTTTAATTGGGGAAATAAACATATGGTTCCAGTTAGAAACTTGCTCAGCGTCATTGAAAACCCCTAAGTCAGTCATTTTCAGAAAGGCTTTGAGCGCGTGAGAGGCGTAGTAGGGCACTAAAGTTACCTCTCGTGGAACAGGTACAAGGCTAGCGGTTGCGGTAAGGTACCCGCGCGAGTTTTCCGTCTCTTATGAGAGCCCGGCACAGCCATCTACCTGCTCCACGAGTGGTATACCTTTAGCGCACTATTGCGCTTCTCACGCGCTCAGAGGCTTTCTAAGAATTACTGATTTAGGGGTTTTGGACGATGCTCAGCAAATTTCTAATTAAGTTGGAACCATGAGACTATTTTCCCCTGACGCGTATAACTCACCTGCACAAACTGCATAAGTGTAGCGTTCGCAACTTTTTATTAAAACAAATTTATATTGGGGTTAGTATAAATGTATGCATGGGATTGGGATAGTGTAACACTGTGAGCTAGACAGAGAGGAAGGCGGTCATGCTGCAAGTTTATGGCCCGCGTTTATTAGCCTCGAGCTCGGCTCAGCTGTGCGCACATAGACGCCGCTCTCGACACGAAAGCGCAGCTCCAGACGGCGAAGTTCGCCGGAGCGCGTGCTGACACCCAGAGGGGCTAGGTTCCAGAGTGTTTCCGACTGCTGGACCCGGGGTCACGCGGTTTGCAGTCCGCGTTTGAAAGCGTTTCCGGCCGCTTTTCCTCATCGCCGGGCGACAACCCATGCACACGCTCACTTACGACCAATAGTGCCCAGGAGGCGTCAGCTGCCATTCAACTGCAAACGCTCTCCGCGGTTGCGACCGCTCCCTTTCTCAAATCGAAGCTCTTATAGTCCATTTCCTGTTCAGCGCTGTCGTATTTTTTTACGACAGTTTTCATTGTTTAGTTTTCGCAGCGGATCGCAGTGTCTTTACCGTGCGGGAAACCGCAGTTTTGCGCGATACCGGCGTCACGGGAAACGTTTTCCCGTTAAATTTATCGGAGAAATAATTTTCTTGTCAAATTTAGCGTGGAAAATTGGGGCGTACCTGTGACCGCGTGACGTAACGGTCATACGACGTCGTGTAGTGTCGCGTGACGATGTCATCTCTTGCACCTTTGCCACATGTTTGAATGGTGGTGGAAAATGGTTCGTGTGCGGCAGATGTCGCTGCTCGAGGACAACCTTGGGAATTCTCGTTCGTAACGCTAAAGGTGATCGAGTGGACAAATTGAGAACGAACGAACGAATTTCCGAATGTCTTTCGAGAAAAATGGAAGCAAGATTCCCAATATTTCGAGCCCGGCGCTCAACCCTTGGGCCAAAGCTTGCGAAGCCGCGGATAGTTATTATGTGCCGTTCTCCTCTTTGTCGGCTTTTTTTTTTTTATTGTTTCTAGGTAATCGCTTTTTGGGGACAGCCGTGAAATCACACATGCGCAGTAACCTTCTTTGGTTACAACTTGATTGGTTACAGCATGATGTCACTAAGAAGTAGCACTGTTACGTGTTTAAAGTAACTAACTGAACAGGACGTAAAGACGCAAGTGAGCTGGTGTACGAAAGGACACCAGGAGACGAAGATGAAAACGTCTCAAACACAGCTCAAATGCAATCGCGGACAGAACCCTTTATGTAAGGGGTGAGCAAACGGAGGAAAGGCAAGAGACCCTTCCCCACTGACAGCACTCTCGTTTGGCGCCAAGGAATGAAACGACATCGGACCCTCCACAATGTGGTCGCCTTAGAGATAACACTGGGAGAAAAAGGCCAGCGGGGGCAGACCTATGACCTATGATCAAAAGACCTCATGCGGTCACTTCACAAACTCCTGAAATAACTACGTAAAAGAAAAAAAAAAAGACAAAGGCACACACAACACAAGCTATTAAAACTATCGATTTAGAAAATGCTTCTGTTCTGCTTCCAAAGACAATGACGGCTTATTTACAGCATTTCCATGTTTGGCAATCGAACAGAGCGTAAGGGTGGCTGCAAAGTGAGCTGGTGTGATCTGAACCTGTTGAAGCAACCCTAGACTAAGAAAATACGACACTTCAACCTCCACCCCCCACCGAAAAAAAAAAAAAAAAAAAGGATGAACGTTTAAAAAGAAAATGATCACTGAGAAAACACAAAAGTGGTGACACCAAAAAAAGAGAACGTCTAAAAACTTTGAGACGTTCTCCTTCTCTTTTTGTATGTCAACTTTCGTATTTTTTTTAGTGCCGGGTTGCTTCAAAATGTTGGCAATCCCTATTGATTCCTCAACAGGCGCTTATGGTAGTTTTTTTTTTTTCCTTTTTTTAAATATCGTTGTTGTTGAGTTATATAGAGGCACGCAATTATTACCCCCCTGAAAATTAACTGTAACGAATTACTTTGTGAGAGTAGCTTATCTAAGACCCGCTGATTATGACCATCTTTATTGAATGATAATGTACGGATATTTGACGCTACTCAGCCTCCGTAGAAGACGACCAGCGCTATCGCGTTTTGACCTAACCTGCAGCGGAGAATCGCTGACCCGTTTTTTTTATAACCACCTAACCATCAACTGCGTACTGAAATTTGTCCTTCGCACTGTGGTAAACACAGCTTTTTTTAGCGACCGCATTTATTTTTGTTTTCTTTTGCTTCGGGAGATCGGCGTATACTCAGCGGTACAGCATTAGCGCCTGTCTGTACCACCTGTATCCGGGTCGAGAAAGTTTTTATTCTTTCGTTTCATTTTCGACACGCGGCCGCAGGATTTCCGGCGTCATTATACGGAATGCTAAGAGCGTCACGCTATTGTTCGCGCACACGTCGGGGTAAATCCCCTCTATCGATGCATTTACCTCAGTAGGACACCACTGATCGGTGACGTGTTAGGGGGATGCAGTCGCCGCGACGTCATCCCGCTGCCGCAGCGCTCCTGCGCATGGATCAACGCGCTCGTAGCTTCTAGCAGTCTCAGCTTCGGGGTGGCGGCCCCGGCTGGTGCCCCGTGCGTGAAAGCACGTGTAGCGGCGGGCTCGTTGACGTAGTTTTGGCAAGCACGAGCATCTGGCACGTGCGCAACAGAAGCGAGTTGCCTCGCTTCTGTTGCGCACGTGCCAGATGAGAGCAGCCATTGGTGACCTTCTCGTGTCTTGGCCAGATGCCGGGTCACTGGAAGCGGGCGTCGACGAACTTCCACAAACGCCAATGCTGGGGAGAAGGACGGGGTACATTCTAAAATGGCGATAGCCTTCCCTGCTGTGATCATGATTAAGTGAAGTAAAGGTAGTAAGAGGAAAACAAATTGAAGTTCGCTTATGGCGGCGCCCATGCACAGCTGTTGCAAAGCGTCTATATATAGTCATTTGTCTTTTTTTTTTTTTTCCCGTGTTGTCGCCGTTATTTTGAGTTGCGGAACTTCCGGTATGGGGAAAAACGGCGTTTTACCCTCGACACGCAACTGCAAGGTGTTCACGATAGATCTTCAAGGCCGACGAACACACTCGAGATGCAGAAGATTCCCCTCACCATGGGGGAGGAGGAAACCATGAGGGAGAAAGCGAGGGAAAAGTGGAAAGCGCAAACTGGTCGTCGGCCGTTAAGTTGGGCGGAACTTGTGACCCGCTAGATCTTGCTAGAACGAGCCAACCTCGAGGTAACCGTAATTGGTCGCTTTATTCAAAGAGACCGTCCACTTTGTGTCGATCTCCACCAACAAAAATTACCAATAAGCTTTTTTCTTTTTTCAAACAAAAACATGTTTTTTCAATCAAGAAAAGGGTCGGGCAATTTAGAGCGCGGGTTTGCCGTTCCTGCATAGCAAACGGTTCCCGCGGTGTGCAATTGTGGCGGTGGTGGGTTACATAAAGGCTACGCATTTCTATGAATTAAAACGCCGCGAAGGACGAGGCACCAGATGAAGAAAAGACACGGCGTTGTGTCGGTGTCTTTCTTCATCTAGTCCCTCCGTCCTTCGGGCTGTCTTAATTCTCAAATACATCATACCAACTAGCCCAAGCTCCAACTTTAGCAATGTAAATTTCTACACACACACAAAAAAAGAGGGTATTACTTTTTTTTTTTTTTTTGAGATTGTTGCAGATAAAAGGCGCTTGCGATGATACGTCCGGACGTGGAGTTGCTAATCCAGCGTGGGCCATGAGTTCGTACCACAAAATGGCGGGAGGAGCATTTGGTTGCCAGAACTCTAATCGTGGTACGCTAGAGTGTCGGCATGTTCAAAAGAATGAAACCTTTTAACCTTATTCAGAGTTGAGCGCCATCTGTCGGATGTTGCGCCAACCCTCTTCCGTGGCCTCGGACATGGATATATCCATGCTTTTTGGGGTGACGTGCAGAGCGCTGCTGTGGGATATTGATGCCGCACTACTGCTGTGTCTCGTTGCGCAGTCAACGAAGAAATAAGAAGCCAACTAAACTAAATATACGGATTGCGTTTGTTCTCTTTTTCGATCCGAAATGTTTACAGCGAATCTGAGAGCATTTGTAGCGGTTTACCGGGACTATCCGAGCGGCGAAATGGCAGGGCCCGCGCCGCCTGCTTCTACGGCGGGCCTTCTCATATTCTCTCGATATACGAAGCTCCCAGTTAGTGCAGTAATGGCTGGTTAAGGCTGCTTCTCAGATTCTGCCGGTTGCGTTTACAGCGACCAAAACGACAGCAGTGGAACAAAAAAAGACACCTGGACAATTGCAGCTCACGGTTCTTTCGCGAGGCTGCTCCTTGCATTCCTTGTCACGATGTGTGCGGCAAACAGTTTTCCCGCTGACTGGATTCTGTTTCGTTTCGGTCGTTCTGAACAAAACAGAATCAACAGCAGACGATTACATTGAATCTCGGGAACATTGTCTGGGGGACATTGCCGTCGCGGGTCCATTCGGAAGGTTTTCGGTTTTCGCACCACACGTGTTCAAAGCGGCTGATCAATTGTGCGCCAAAATTTCGGCGCTAACGTTCGTTGAGAACCTCGATCAGGCAGAAAACCGAGTAACACCGACCGATTCCGAGAATGCATGGCATCGACGGGAGGATACAGAGGTCGGAGATAAGATTAGTTCATGCAGAGAAGCACGCCCATTCAATACGGCTATAGAATGGATTCCTGGAAACGTCGAAGCATACCGCCCCATCTTTCTCTTTCAAACCTCCCAAAAACAATTTTTTTTCATAAAAAAGAAAAAAAAAAGACACCAGCTTTTATTTAGGAAGAAATGTTTAGTTTTGGATGAAATTCCAAGTATTATAGGTCAGCAAGATATATCTGGGCAATGCTTCGCCCGTGACGTCAGATCTCTCATCAGAGACGCCCTTTTTCCCTCCCCTCCCCAGCCTGACCCACAAGTCCGCCCCTGTATGTGTACGTGTAAACGGCAGCATAATAGCCAGCCCCAGTGTGCGACTGGTGTCTCCATCGTAGATGAGAAGCTTGGTCAATGCGGCGTTAATGACAGCATGGGGATTTTTAGCAAACCGTTATCGTGTTCCGCGTACCGGAGCGTTTGAAGGATGGTTTTAAGCGCGCGCCCCGCGGCCACGGTATCATCCGGGCGCGTGCTTAAAGGGACACTGACAAAGTATTTCTACTCGCCCAGGGTTTCATTTGTACGTGACATATCAGAGCCCATGCATTTACCCAGAACAGATTTTGTGGCTCGAAATTCGGTTTCTTTCCGCCCGAAAACCGCCGACCGAGAACTGGCCGGTTTGTGAGTCGCGCTCACCCTCTTCCCCGCTGTCACCTGCCGTTTTTTATATGGTTTAGACACAACCCCCAAAGGATAATCTAAGTCGTGGATCATCGAAAGCACACACTCAATATTAAAACAAAAAAAGTTTATACACATTTTTTTTTACTTCAAAAAAGCCGCAAATGCGTTGATTGAAGAAAAGAAAGTTGTCCGTGCACGTGACTTCCGCCAACTCTTATTTCTTACCCCCCCCCCCCCCCCCCCCCCCGGTTCAGTTTCGGTTTCGAAAAGGTGCGTTTTTTTTTATTTATTTTTTTTACAGTTATATTAAAATATACGTGACGCTTTAGTAAAATATTGATTGGATAGTCTTCTAACACAATCATAAATCGCCTAACGAAAAAAATGGGGAGGGGGGTGGTAGTGTTTTTTAAAAAAGCGTGCTTCAAAGGCTCTGGTATAGTGAGGTACGCGGAACACGCAAATGGCTTGCTAAAAGTTCCTATTAGGCAATTTTCGTACATCGCGTTTCCCTCTCCGCTAAGCCCTCCGCAACGAAGAAGCCGCTACTGCGCCTGCGCGCCGATGGCCTTGGCTGTAGAGTTGCAGATATCGTTGCGGAGAGCGTTGCGGGACGGCGAGAACGATCTACGAAAACTCCCTATTAACATCCATCGGCCAGTAGTGACACACGACCCTACGGCGGATGCGATGCTCATCCAGATGGAAACCGGCTGGGCAGGAAAAATTGTTCTGTATGTTTATACAGGCTGAAGTGAGTCTCCCAGCTGGAGATGAGCAATTTAGCCAGTGCAGTAACAACCGCTAGCTTGAGGTCTTTAACGTGCGCCACGCACTATCGATAAACGACCGCACGACAGTGTACGGCGCTCATCCAGATCGGAACGGGCGGAGGTGGGGATCGAACCCAAGGTCCCTGGGAGTTCTCCAGCGCGAGGTTTCGCTCCACGTGCAACGAGCTGGGGCCCTGATCTGGACACTTGGCGAAAAAGTCGGCGAGAAATCTGGCGGCCGTGATTGGCCCACGCCGCACTGGACCTTGGCGCCGGCTAGTCAGAGCTGCTGGATTTCTCGCCGACTTCCTCGCTAAGTGTCCAGATTAGGACCGGCCCTGAAGTGAGCACGGAGCTGACGCTAAGATGCAATGAGACCAATCAGGCCGTGCTAAAAGTGCATGGTCACGTGGCTAGGCACCAAATGAGGTTCTCCGTTACCTTTGGCGGGAAAATCGATGCACTGCACCATATCAGGGGACCCTCTGGCTCGAAAATAAAATAAATGCGCTCCAGTTCTTGGGTCGTCGAGACCGAACACCTGCCCGTGTGTGCAACGATAAACGATATCGCATTCACAGATAATCGCCCCTGTAATTTCTATTTTTTTTTCATTTGTTTTATTTTGTGAATTTGGCGTATTGGCGGACACCGACAGCCCAAGAAACAGTCTGCAGCCCTGAGCGGGGCTATAGAGGTGAATGGGAACGACCTTGGCGTAGGCGCTAAGGACGCCGGTGTATAGCGACCGTCCGTAATGACGATACACGGCACGCTTCCAAGCGGAAACGGACGAATTGTTCGAGAGTGTTATGGCCGCGACGGCCTCCGGACAAGTACATACCAACACCACCTTGACGACGAGTGATAGAGGGAAATAGCGCTAGAGTTTTTTTACGTCATACGCGGGAGGCCTAGCGAGACAAGGCCTTTGCGTGACGTCTAGCAAGACAAGGCCTCTGCGTGACGTCATCGCTCGTGGATCCCCGACCCTCTCCAAGCGGCGAGCACGTGCTGAAGCTCGACGACGGCCACTGGTAATTACGTTCGGAGGGGAAAGGTGCGGGCCTTCTCTTCTAAACGGTCATAATGCCGTATGAAGAACCAATATGAAGGAAAATTGGGGAAAAATAGGTCGTTCTGTTGGCAGACTTGACAATTTCAAGCGGTGCAAGTATACAATCTCCCTTAAGCGCCGTTCACACTCTTGCAATCCACTACGACCGAGAGAGACCAGACCGGTTTTTAAGCCTCTTGCGACCTCTTAAAACCGGGTGCGCTGCTGCGGAGTTGGTCCTAAGAAGTCGTAAGAGGCTTAAAAACCGGTCTGGTCTCTCTCGGTCGTAGTGGGTTGCAAGAGTGTGAACGGGCCTTTACCCTATACGCTTATTGTAGCGTAAAAAAACATATAGGTGTCGATTCTGTGCGCCCCGTGTATCGAATTAAGATGTCGCTAATTAGAAGCTTGTTGAAGACAGGTGGAAAAAAATTATGCGATTTATGCCGTGCCATCTGGCGAGGAAAGTGGGCACTGTGGAACCGGGGACGAGCACTAAATTATTTAACCTGTGCGTCCCTCACTGAGGTTTAATGTGTAATACGTCTTATCTTTCTTTTATATGGTATTATGGAAATAATGCTGTACAAGAACATTATTCATGAAATGTAACATTTTGCATTGCAGCGCGTTCGATTGTTATACTTTCATTTCGAAAGCTTGGATTTTTGGAAATGGCATTTCATTATCGGTTTCAGCCATTTCGAGACGTGCAACGGCCAGCGAGACGAAAGAATATTCTCGGGACTGGTAACAAACATCCAACGAGACGGATTTACGAGACGATAGATCCGTATCGGTTGGATGTACCGTCTCGTTGTACATTCCGTCACATGTTGGATGACTTGTAAGCCGAACAGGTATTCTAACAAGAAAGAGTAATTTGCGCTTTTTTTTTTTGTCTTTCTCGTTTTGTTGTTGCAGGTTTTTCCCAGCGTTCATTTCACGGCATTAAACGTTTTATAATCGGGTGGGAACAAGCTGTACTGCCCCGATATTGCAGCATCTGACGTAAGGCTTTCAGTGTTTCGAGTAGAGTCGCCCAGTTTCTCAAACTTCTGTAACCTTACGAGAAAAAAAAGAAAAAAAAGTTGTGACTTGCGATTTGGATTACTGATCCAAACGAGTCTTTGAATGTGTCGAACCAATTTTGAGGCTCCATGGCACGAATATGCTGCGAAAAATGGTGAATTTTGCCCGGCGGCTTTTGCTTTGCACGTGGCATGAGCACTATGGCTGCTACGTCGTGCGCATAGCAAGCGTGCCGTCGGTCGACGTTCGTCAGTTATTCGTCGTATGATTCGCTCCATGGAGTTGAGCCTTTTGTGACTATCATCCAGAAACGTTCGTAACACCCCCAGTGAGAACAGTAGCGACGAAGGAAGAAAAACGGCACGGCCGGTTTAACCGAGCACGGGATGCAGAACGCGGGGTCGCCTTTCCGAATAACTTGGGGCGCCTACGCGTCAAGTTTCAGAGCAACGAAGATGGCGGCCAGCAGGAGCTCGTGAACAAGTGTCACGTGTCGCGAGCGTCCGAATGATCGCGCTCAACCACAAAGAAAAAAGCGGACAACGAGTGTCGGTACCCTGAGCGCGTCTTTGCGGACTCTCGTGTCGTTTGCTCCAAACCAAAACTCAACTCAAGCGCTTTCTTTTTTTTTTTTTGCGCGCGTCTATTATTAACGTGGTTGAACATGAATGGTGAAATAAAGGACGCAACGCATATGGCTGAAACTCCGGGACAAGGTGACACTTCCGGAGCTGATAGAATACAAACGTTTGAAGTTATGACCTACTTGAACCGAAAGATAAAGAGGCCGACCGCGAGGTGATCCTACTCCTCATATTCGTGAAACCAAGAAACGGCCATATGTTTGCCGTGACATTTACTTCGCCACCCCCCCCCCCCCCCCCCCCCCCCGCAATCTTCCATTTTGCCGCCCCCCTCCCCCCTTAAAACTAAATCCTTGCTACGTGCCTGGTTTGAGGAATACTGTTAGACCTAGAGCTGGACTTCGGCCCACGTAAAAAAAAATTCTGTGTCATATTTTAAATAACGTCACGTTCAAAAACTTTCGCATTCTGTCACATTTTCACGAGGTTATACCTTTCTGCGAAGTGTAGTTTTATTTATGCAGACCAATAACCGAAGTTCCGTTTTCTCGATCGGAGCAGTTCAATGCTATCGAGGCTTTGTTTGTTCCCAGGCTTGTGCGTCGCAGTGACGACATGACGGAAGTGCACTGTTTTGCAGCCGTCAAAAGCAGCTGTGCGTACGATCGCTTGACAGACGCCGCGGCATATTGTCAGACGGCTGCGACGCGTCGTGTCATTTGTCCGAGCCTTCTGGGTCAGGAGTCTCCAAACGTTTTGGGTTAAAAAGAATGCTGAACCGAACTCTGGATTCCACAAAGCACGCCTGCAAAAGCGTGCAACGGGACGCCACAAACACCAAAACATCACTAATACAGCGATATCTCGAACGGATGACCGTATTTTCTAATAAAAAGAGGAGCATTTGACAGATATGTCGACGTCTTGTTTCTCCGAGAAGAGTCGAGAAGGAGAGGGAACGGCCTCGCGTCTTCTCCGCCTCGCCGTCTTGAGGGGGCGAAGGGAAGAGAGGAGGAAAGGAAATTTCGTGACGTCACGCGCCTCGTCGAAATCGTTCAATCTCGGCCCTTCTTTTTTTTTTTTTTTTTCTAAAAATACTGCCGTTTATTCCATATATCGCCTTACGTGTACTGCTATAGGAAATGTACACTCTCAGAAAAAAGGGTGTATCGTTACACCCTTTGTCCCATATAATACACCCCACAACTTCAATTCGACGTGCAGCGCTCTATAGTCGAACAGACGGCCCCAAATTTTACGAGGGGCTTGATAGCCATAGCTTTCACTGTTTCCTTTCTCTCAATCACAAATCCCATGGCCCAAACCGGAACCCGAAAGAGTGGCTTTTGTCGGGACCCGAATGTACAACGAACGACCTCTTGCCCTGAATCAACCTTGAAGAAACAAGCGGCAATACCCCTGTTGACAACGGTCCCAGATTTGAAATATAATTATGGTGTAATTTTCTCAGGACCATTGACCCTGTGCTGATCAAACTGTAAAAAAAAAAAAAAAGAAAAAAAAAAAGTCATTGACACATAAACATTCGGAGTTTATCGGATAAATCCGAATTGACCAACATTTTACCGGCGGGTGTTTTTCGGATTTATCCGAAAACACGGAGCCCTAATTATATGCCACAAAAAAGTGTAATGTGAAACCTTTTTTTCTTTTTTCTTTTTTTTGAGTGTAGTGTTTTAGAGTGTAGCGTTTCTGAAATCAAAATTTCGGTTCACTGTCTCCAAGGCCGGAAAGATAGTGAAAGTGGGCGGTGCAAGGATATTCAGTGGGAATATGTCTTTCACTTTGCGCGAGCTTACTGGCACCAATGGGACCCGAGTGTATGCTCGCACGCAGCACCATGTACTGACCGAGAAACGAATTCGTTGCGGTGTCATTTCAAAGAGAAAAGGGAGCTTTTTTTTCTTTTTTTTTTTTAATGTTTTTTGCAAAACTTGGTGACGTGGCTCGTAGTTCGCAGTGTCGGCATGCCCCCTGTGACGATATTTTTATGCGGCTCGCATTGCGTGAACACTCAATTTGTGCTCGTGATAATCAATAGCTCGGCAAGCGCTCGGGTTGTGAGTGACTCGCGTCAAATCGTTGCTATGACGACATGTAATGCCGAACCAGAACATTTTTTTTGAACCAGAACAATTTCCGGAATTCCGCGGCGCGTGGCTATGACAAGCATTCACGCAATCGGCTTCAGATCCCACGAGTTAAAAAGAACAAACGCTTTTTTTTCCTGCGGTTATAGAATTGCATGGGGAGAAAAATGTGCTTTTTCTAGGTTACGAACGGCAGGGATTCATTCTAAGCGGCATTTGCGCGAAGTACTAAAATTGTTCCGTCGAGGCAACATAAATGAGAAAATACGAAATAAATAAGCCTGAATTAGCAGCATTCAAGCAAAAAACTTTCTAAAGCTAAATTAAGGAAAAAAAGATGTAAGGTAAATTAATGCGTATACCTGATTTTTAAATGTAATATGTTGGTAATTGTGACAGTACAAAATAATTGTAACCAGTCATAAATCGACGCGAGTAGGAACTTTGGCGTATTCGCACAGTTCAGATTTCTTATTAGAATGCTAAAAACGAAAAACACTCCAATTAAAAAAATAAATAAAAGTAAAGACCTTTTTGGTGGACAGTGGCTTTGCTTTTTAATATCTATCATTTATGTGCCTTTCCTGAGTCCTATCCATTATATGGTTTTGTTTCCGGGTGCTATATTTCGAATGCTATGATATTTCAGTGTTTATGTTAAAAAAAAGATTCAAATGTCTGGTATCTTTTTTTATCGCATATTTTATGCATATTTTTATCTACTTTTCTGAAGTGTATGTATCTTTTGTTGTTATTTTTATACAAAAAAAAGAAAGATACGCAGTGTTGCTCAATAACTGTAAAAGGGGCAGAGACTTGGCCAGGCATTTGCGTCTTCAGTCTCTGTCACCCTCCGATGAATCGCGGAAATAACAAATGATTGAAAGAAAGCACTATTGTATCATACTTCCACGGACATGAAGCATTGAACTGCGAATATTAATGCTGCTTTTCTGAATACGCCGCCCGGTATGAAACGACAGCGAGATTTCAATGTGTCGCAAAAGTAACAAGCATGGACTGCAAAAAAAAAAAAAAAAAAAAAAAAAAAAAAAAAAAAAAAATATATATATATATATATATATATATATATATATATATATATATATATATATATATATATATATATATATATATACAAAAATTACAGACGTTTACGCTTCTCTGCAGTGCGAAATTAAAGCGCAGCCCTCCAGACCAATTGAATTCCCCGCTAAATTTAGGGGCGGAAACTGAATTTGTATTGGTTATGTGACGTCAGTTTTGTCGCTAAATTTAGCGGGGAAACCGACTTCGTGACGTCATTTTCCCCGCTACATTTGGCGGGGAATTGAATTGGTGTATAGGCCTGTGACGCCTCATAATGCAACGCGCGCGGTTACGCCGACGGCGCCAAACGCGGAAACAGGCGCCTAGTTGACGTCACGGGAAAAAACCACACACAAAAAAAAACAGGTCCGTTAAGAGTTCCGCTGCCCATGCGGGCTTCATCGTCAATAATGCAAAGCAGCCGAGACAGAGACCCGGTCGGCGGACCCCCATTTATCCTTCGACCAAAGCATTTCTCGGATGCTCTGTATCACTGATGATCCTCCCGCACGGGAAAGCCGCCCGTTTCTCCTAGACGCGAAGCGCCGGCTTCTACGGTTCCCCAGGGGGGCGGGTTCGAATCCCGGCCAAAAGCATCCGCCCACTCATCTGACGAGTGCGCGGAGAAGACACCGTGGAACCAAGATTCAGCTTGCACCTCGAAACATCGCCCAGGGGCTCGAAATGAATCCTCAGTCCTCCGCTGGGGCGCGCCAGATATGCCCTTGGTTCTTTTTTCGTGCACCCAAGAAGAACAGCACCGACGTTTGGTTTATTTCCGCGTGAGAAGCGAAACGTTTCGAGTTGGGCACTCCGGCGATTTGTTGAGCTACGCCAACTAACTATGTTTTCGGAATCGCCGCTCTGCACCCTTCCCGGGAAGCTGTTTAGTATCGCGAAATTCGAAGTAGTTATTGTGAAATCGGCAAGTGAAACGATGCCAAAACCAGCGTTCAAATGTATACCCGCGCTTTTCAGTGCCGTGGCATCAGTGGAAGGCAGACTTGCCAGACGAGCAGGCAGTCCAAAAATGAACTATGCCGAGCATTTGGTTAGTGCTGGAGCGAGCCTCCATAGGATTTTTTTTTTTTTGACACAATGAAGCTGCTTGGAATCCGTTGGGAAGAAAGTCTACAGTTCAAAAAGGGAACCCCTGCCTGCCCCTGACGTCACTCTTTCATTGTTGCCAGTAGAGACCTTCACTTTGAAATACACGGTGAGGATCAAAATGGTAAAATCTGCGACTTCGGGAAAACATTTTATTTTGGCCCAATATTCGGGTTACTGTTTCAGCTTTGTCTCTTGGTTCTTTTGGCGAATTTCGAGGCAAATATATATATATTATTTTCTATATGTTATGTCGGTGTATTAGCTCATAGACTGCATTTTAACGGCACTTCAGTTTCTCCGTCTGTGCGTTTTCCCGCTAAATGTAGCGGGGAAATAGATGTCACATGAGCAGGTTACTCGAAGTCGTCGTACTGCGTGACGCCACGACTTGAAACCGCGACGTCAATGTCCCAGCTAAATCTAGCGGCAAAACTGGCGTCACGTTACGTCCGTCATGCGCTTCGGGTCAGGTGACCTGACGCCAAAATCTCCGCTATGGTTAGCGAGGAAATGAATTGGCGCGTTCCTGACTCTCCGAACCCTCGGTTTCGTGTCTTCTAACTGAAAACGATTGCATTACATGCATTATTTATAACTTTAAACATGAAGGTCTCTGGTAATCTTTCTTCTTTCTGTCGTGCTGAATTTTGGAGTACTTAGGCGAGTAAACAATGGCGTTTAAAGTTTTCAGATGTGCAGTGACGGAAGGCTGCGCGAACACTGCGCCATCAACGAGTCTGCTACACCCTGGCCCCATATGTCATATTTGCTAAGAATTGCGCCATACCTGCGCCGAGATGAGCGCAGGTCGATAAAGCATAACACTAGTCGACACTATTATTTAGAGAAATATGGGGGGATACTGATTCGAAATTTAATATATCCCTCTCACGTTCAGAAATAAGTTAAGCATGGTCAACTCCATATGCTAATGACCATCGTCCGCTCGTATTTTGAACGGATGGCAGTATTTGTCGCTCCAAAGGACCGATATTCCAGCGTTCGCTCGAAACTCGTGCCATCGAAGGGCGCGATGCTTGACGGGAAATGTGACGTCAACTGGCCCAGCACGCGCAAAGCTGTTATGAGCTCCGCCCCTTGGTGCCGGGAGGGATGGGAAATCCGGTTCGACAGGTCTCGCGCGCACGCAGCTTGCCACCGTACTTCCGCGGGGCGGCGCTGCTTTTAAGTACACAGCGACCTCACGGCATTCGATTTGTTCTTCTTAAATAATGCTTTTGTGTCTTTCCGAGCAAAAAGTTGGTGCCGGTTCACATTAAAAAAAAAAAAAAAAAAAAAAAAAACAACAGGCGCTAGAATTTTGTAGCGGTATCCCTTTAAGGAAAGGAAAATGGTACGGATATGTATTTCACAGCGTCTCTGCTCACGGTATAGTTTTGTTTCATCTTAAGGCTGGGCACCGTTGAAGGCTTGGGTGCATACGGCCACGAACACACATATTAAAAGCTCGAGTCACGGGGCTTTTTGGCGTGCTTTATCGGTGAAAGATGACGAATGCCACGATGTCGAGCTTGGACGCTGCAGTTTGACTCGAAAGGCAACGAAGTACAGGGATTTGTCGACAACCACGCTGTCCCCGCCATCCTCTGAATTTCTAGACGTTGTGAGCAACATCAGGAGATAAAAGCCCCGCGACAAAATTTAGCGAAAGAATGGGACGGCGGCTACTCTAATACAGAAGAAGCCCAGGGTATTTTACTCCTGCTGAGATCACTCGATTGCCGTGTCTGTCACGTGACTCTCCGTGCTGTGGCTACAGCGTACCGTGCTCGTGTCGACCTTCGCCGCCACACGCCAGCGCGCGCCCCTCCGTCGAGCTTCACCGCTTAGCACCGGAGTGCTAGGAGCAGCGGCTGACACGGGGGAAGCCTCCCTCCATGGGTTCGCTTAGCGCGATTGGCTCTCGGAAATTACGCTCACTACTTTTACAGTTTGACCTTCTTTGGTCTTGAAAAATACTGTTCTCAACCAAAAAGAGAGAAAAAGGAAAACTTGGTGTGTATATTTTAATAAATACGACCTCCTGTGCAGCAAGCAGTATATCGATATTGCGGCGAACTTTGGCTCTGCTCTGGTTTCGACGTCGTTAAAGTGCAGTGTCGCTTTTATAGCACAGTTGTAGTTTTTTTGTTTTCCCATAATATTTGTGGGGGCCTGTCTTTTTGCAGTTTAAAGGTATCCAAAACGCCGAGTTCGGTGGGTTCATGACTTAAAGGGGGGGGGGGGGGGGGGGGCGTATTTTCGATTTTTCGCTCTGCGTTCTTAAAATGTAGATCTTGCACCAAGGTCTAACGAGCAGGAAGCCTTTTTGAGCGTGCGGACATGGCGTGTCCTGCTTAGGCACGTGTAACTGCGTTATATTTATAACGCAAGCGCTGTATACAAGCAGACGACACGACAACCCACGGCGCAGCGCGCGCGTGCGCTGAACCGCCGCCTTGTGTCGCTCCCGTTGCGTCTCCTGCAAGAGCGGCGGACGCTTCTCCGCAATACTTGGAGTTAGAAATTTGAAACGTACGGAGTGCGGGGAAACTCCGCTCCAACAGCGAGCAGCGCAGATGTTGCGACAGCCGCGGTTTGCAAATCCGAGTGGACGGCTATGTTTACGGCTGTCGCATCGCGTTTATCTGCCTGCCGAGCGGTACGATAAAAGAGAGTGCCTGGTCTCTCTTTCTGCGTTCCCTTCCTGGGGTCACGTCGAGGTTATCCAAACACGCGGACACAAGAGGGAATGAACGCGTAAAACAAAGGATGCCGCGAGGAAACCCAAATAACCTGTCTTTTTTTTTTTGTTTTTTTTTTTTTTTCTGGTGAATATAGTTTTTAACAGCACGCCGTGGCGGCGACGGCTTTGGGCTGAGGCAACCCACCACGTCGAATAATCGAGGCTCGTGAACGACCTCCGGAACGCTATCGCAGTCGGATATGGCGCCCACTGATTATTCGAGCGTTCTTCGAGGCTTTGATTAGATACAGGGCTCAGCGGGACGCTGACGGATCAGTCGATTCTGTGAAATTTCTGTTTTCGCTCGATCGTGCTGCTGTGATGACGTCAAAACTCTAGTGCGCAGGATTTGATTCTTCTAGGTGGTGATGGATTGAAAAAATAGTCTTTGTGTACATGCACGACGGCCTTGTCTCTAGCTAGAATTGCCCAGGCGCACCCCTAGAATAATAAGCCGTCTATAACCATAGCAGTAGTATCTTGAAAAGTGTATATATATATGTATAATATTTTTATATCGAGTGTTCCTGCAATAACTTTCAGACGTCTCTAATAACAGGGTGTTGGTGGAAACAAAACTATTTTCTGGTACACAATGCTAGCCACGGTACACGTATGAGATTACAAAAAGCGAGATTATTGCCTAAAATTGACTGATTAACCTTTTTAATTGGTGAAAATAAACGTTTGGTTTCCATTAGAAACGATTGCTGAACGTCGTGGAAAAACCCTAAATCGGTCAATTTGTAGGACGCCGGGGTGCGTGAGAGTTACACCGCTCGGGCAGCGTGCGCAAAGGCCGGCAATCCGAAAACGCGGATGAAAAACTGTTACCAAAAACACCGGATGGGTAGCGTTCAACCGCGCTGTCCGATTTTCAGGGTTCAGCCGTACGCATTGAACACCCGAGAAAAGCTCGCCCACTTTTGTGTGGGTCTGGAGAAAAGCTCACCAGCCTTTCGACAGACCCGGAGAAAAGCTCACCTCGAATGAAATGTTTATACAAGGTGGTCATTATCAATTCATTGCTCGTTTGATTAAGTGCGAAATTCGCTTTCCTATTCTAGGATCGGATATAAGGTCTTAGAGCAGCTGAATAGGTATACATGCGAATGCAGCTACACGCGGGCATTCCAATGGGAGCTCTGGTTCAGCCCTGGTTCCGCTTTCATCTCGTCTGTTTTCTCCAGACTTTTGCCCTATTTAGTTCCGAAGTAGCCTGGTTGTAGGAAATATCAACTTAATTTGCCGATCAAAATAGCTTGGTATTGAAAGCGTACACATGCATAAATAAGTGGTCAAATAATCGAGAATTATTATTTTTATTTATTTATTTACTGCCGAACACAATATAACGAGTAATTTAACACATAGCCATCCAGGAACAACTCAACCTGACTGCACGGTTATATTTGCCCGGGCAATCCTCTATTTATTTACTGTTCAATAGGAAAACCTTGTTTTCGTCTCTGCTTGTAAAGTGCGCGCTTCTGTTGCAATAGTTGAGTGAAGCCTCAATTGACAGATTAGTTGGTGAGCTCTTCTCTGCATCCTGTCAAAAGGCCTGTGAGCTAACGGTTTTGCAGTGAGCTTCTCCTGCGGTGAGCTTTACTCCACCGCCAGCACGCATTCATCCATCTGTTGCGTTGTGGCGATTCGCAAGCTTGTTTTTCTGCGGCGTCATAATGTGCGTTGCGGCGGAGGTCGCACTTTGCGGGGCGGACGTGGACGCAACGACGGGGACGGACGCATCCTGCCCGGCGGCCTTGCCTATGTCGCAAGGTTGCCGGACTCCCCCATTATGGACGCGCTCTTGCGCTTGTCTGCGCTCACTAACAACTCGGTAGGGAGGGGGAAAAGCTTCAGCGCGTGTTTGCATACCTTCAATCACTCCTTTTTTTTTAGTTTTTTTTTTTTTTTGTTTTAGTTTTTGGACGCAGGGTAATGTGGCTCCGCTTCGCCCCGTTTTCTTTTTTATTCTCCGGGAAAGTACAGCGGCTGTTTTTGCCGTGGCACAAAAAAACTGGATTTAGTTTTTTTTTTCTTCTGTCACGAAGGGAAAAATGGGCACGACTCTGACATCAGTGGTGTTGCGAGTGTAACTGTGTGACTCTTCAAAGGGTGTTGCAACGATTCTTTTATTTTGCCCCAATTAATTGGGGTAATTGGCCGTGTCACCTATATAATCAGGAACAAAAAATATACTTTTGCCCGCGTCATTTTTTTTTTTTTTTAAGCAGGTATATTGACGTGTGTAATGCCGACAGATGGCGTAGGCCTTATCGAGGGAGCGCCGGCCGATTCGAGTTGTTTTTGCGGGATCGTGTACTGTCATAAGCCGAATCGGATGGCGCTCCCTCGATAAGGCCTACGCCATCTATCGGCAGCACCACTTCTCACAATGCGTGTATCGTCCTCGAACTGGCGACGTAGATTGCCCAAAACAGGTCTCTAGTTGTTGTCGTTGTTATTTGATTTTTTTTATTTTTTACGAGGTAACTATATGTTAATAAATATATTAATGTTTTTTCACTGTAAATTTTTCCTGCTTTGTTGCTCCTCTGTAGTAAATTGCAGCGCGATATATGCTGTAAAACCAATTTTTGCGGGCCGTCTAAAGTGCCTGAAAAGCGTTAATTTACACGTTGCTTCTTCGGGGACCCCCGACCCCTCCCTCCGCGACGGTCGGCTTTTAAACTTGTGATACGGCTACGATCGCGGCCAGCGATCGGGACAAACGGTTTCCCAGTGTACATATGGGGAGGCTAGCGGCGGGTAGGAAATGCTTTCGTTCACTTTCGATAGATGGCGCCATGAAAACTCTCGGCTCCCCTGACGGGACACCGTAGTTCCGACGACCGTCACACGCAGCTAAAGATCTGGGAGACATTTTTTTTCTTTTTCCTTCGCGATGACGCAGCAAATTCGCACATTTCCAAAGAAAGGTGGAAAAAAAAAACCTTCTAATTACAAAGTACTTTTTTTTAACGTTGAATTTGTTGCAGTGGGGGGGCCTTTTTCATTGTTTCGCGCTTTTTGGTGACACTGTCTCTTTGTCCACGAAAAGTTTCCATTTCAGCCAACTTTCTTTTGCTCGGTGTTCGGCTTTTAGAACGCCGTAGAATCGCATTTTAGCTATAAATAAAAAAAGAAAAAGGTGATAAGATTTTTTTGTTGACGTCAATTCAAACGTTTAGCCTGGAACCTTTTCTTTTTTCCTTCTCGCGTATCCTGGAACATTTTAATCGATTTTAACTTGGCGGCGTAGTGGTTCTGTCTACAACGCACGAAACGTCTCAACCGCACTGACAAACCGCTCCCGCATCGTACAGAGCGCGACACTGTTAGCGCGAACAAGCGATGGCCGGTTTTTCCAGTATTTCTATTTGAAACCAAGGGATGTCATCCAAGTTATTATTGCTAAGGAAAGAACTCATTTAGTTCTATAATGTAAGCGATAAAATGTTGTGCTCGCTAATAGTATTACAAGTAAAATGCGAAAATGCGCCGATGTCATGTTCGCGCTAACACTGTCGCGATGTTTACAAGAGACATTCGCCGCGGACATGATGAGAGAATTACCCGCCTCAAGCATCTCATATTGGCTTCGTGTACAGTGCAATCCACTTATAACGATACCACGTATAACGATATACCGCTTATAACGATCAGGTTATAGGGTTTCTAGACTAGCAATGACCAGCTTCTAGTCCAGATACGACGGTAATCGGTTATAACGATTGTATCTTCCGGTTTTCACATTATCGTTATAAGTGTATTTCGCTGTATAACGTGTCTGGAGACCGGTTTTTTGTGCGAACAGTGTGAGACCATCATACGACAGTGTCCGCCAGCTCTCTTGTACGATGGGCGAGCGACACGTCGCTTTTAGTCATCATGATGGCGGCCAGTGAATATATACTGCCTACGGTGGCGGTACTTTGGGGGACGTGATAAGAAGGCGGCCGTCGTGCCAAATTAGATTCCTTGTGGACGGTGCGTCCATCTTGAAACTACCGTCCGTCACTCGTACGAATTTTGAGCGCGAGAAATTCAGGTTCGTTGCGTCCTCGTCCGAGCTCAAAAAAACAATAACGAAACAAAATTGCTTTTGTCGCCGACTGTTACTAATTACGGAATGAATAAACTGCACGTTCATATAACAGACCACTCCCTTCCAACAAAAAAAAAAAAAAAAGAAAGTTTTATTGCAATATATGCTTTATTATGAGGCTCATTCTGAGTTAAAAGCGTTCCAAAATGTGCTTCAATTCTTTTTATTGATTTATTGACAATTCCTACTACCACGCCGGGTATCGCGCGTGCGCACTACGCAGGTTCTTGCAGCCCTCGCGTAGCGCAGGACGCTGGTCCTCGGACCGGACAGGTCAAGGTGTGGACTCCGGCCGACAGACTGCTCGCTCCCGTGAGTGGACCATTCGATGGTCACGGCAGAATCGGTTTAGTGATGGGAAAGGTTATACGGCACGCAAGTCTGTCCGCTACTTTTCCGCACCGAGTGCGCGTTTGTTTAGCCCCTACCTGAACCGTGGAATGACGACGCGCGCTTTGCTACCTCGTCAACCCGCGTTCTCTTCGTTGCTCTTTGATTGGCGTGCCTTTTCTTGCGTTCCGACGCCGCGCCAAAGACGCCTTTTGGAACATGTGCTCGCCGTATACTACGCTTTGTTCCAGCATAGCCTCCTCTATACTGACAAAGCCTGGCAGATCGCCACGAGAAGCGGCCACGGAAATGGAAAAGGTCGAGCGGCAGACAACAGATGAGAGGAGAGCCACGTGACTGGCGCCCCGCTGCGGCCAGACGCCGAAACACGCTTTTCCCGAGGGAACAAGTGTGTTTCGGGTCCCCGCCGCTGCAAAAGCTGTGCGCTGGCGTCCGGGTTCCCCGAGGAATGGCTCTTTGATTCTCTGTGCTACCAGATCCTCGCGCTCCAAATCCTCGACCGTGTACTCTATGGCTCCGTCGTCGAACTGCCGGGCTTTCTGAGTATGGAGGAGGCTATGATTTCAGCCAACGTTACTAGAACGAGCTAATTTGGGAAACCGCCATGGGGCCTGCTTCGAAAAAGTGGCTCCGATCCGTACTCGAGAACCCAACTAGATGCGATCGCAGCGCCGCCATTTCTCCCGGAGCGGCTACTCCGGTAACTACACGGCTGCCACGTACCGGTCCAGTCGAGCTCCGCAAGGGCCGGTTGCGCCATCTTGCGCCGCCATCTTGAAAATCGGGGCGGCAACGACCCGCTTGTTCTGGCAGCAGTTCTGGGTAAACAACGGTGTGGGTATGGGGGAACTTGGCTAGACTTTGCTATGGTGGGCTACAGTAACTTGGCCGGTTGAATCGAGCTGGCTAATGACAGGCCATCCGGAACGACGACGACAACGGTAGGCTGCTTTGATTGAGTTTCCATGCCATGGAGCAAAAGCGAACCTTGCAGTGATAACTTATTTGGAGCACCTGCACCCAGATGGAATCGGTCCTCTTGCCGCAGACGAAGTCGTGAGCACAAATGTCACCGAGTCTGATACAAAGCCCTTTCGGTTCACGCTCGCAATCGACTGACTTTATATAAATAAGGATCACTGTGGAACGTGTGTTGCTCAATAACATTGCAGCCACACTCGCGCTGCAGGTTGTAGTCATTGCACATTTTCTGTGACTGTTCTTGTTCGTATAAAAATTACTTGTGCACACGACGACGACGCAGTGATAGCCAGACAACCGTAGATTTTGGGAATTGTAACACGAGAAAAAGAAGCAATCTGAGCTAACTCACGCACGACGTCCAGTCCTAAGCCTTTTAGCCCATACCCTCGGCGGTTGCCTACCCTGTGTCTGCAGGCAATCCAAAAATGCACCTGGACGACGGTATGCATGACGTTATGCGAAAAAGCTCTATATAAGGCAACTTTCGTGTTTTGACTCGACGCTAAAGGGCGGCGCTGGAATCGTATCTAGTTTAAGGCCCCTGTAGACGCGAGCGGTCCGGGTATCAATGGTGAGTTTCTCCAACTGTTTCTATAACTCCGTTCCACCTTCAGTCCGAGCGCAGTGGATGCCACGAGCCATCCCAGCCGATCCAGCGCCGGGAGAGAATCGCGTGACTGCCGGGTGGGCAGAGCGACGCAGGCAGCTCAAGGTCACATGACACTCTCTCCACGCTGGATTGGCTGGGATGGCTCCTAGCGTCCGTAGCGCTCGGACTGAAGGTGAAACGGAGTATAGTATCTTTGTTTTCAGCCTAAAGGCCCGTTCAGACGCTTGCGACTCCTTAAAGGGGCCCTGCAAGGACTTTTTTTACTGGTGTTAGTTTGCACCGAACTTGAGCGCACTGAATGTAGTAACTTAATGAAACGTTTCTTTTCTCGAATTTCGCTTTATTTTAAAAGTTATAGCAAATTAAAATTGCAAAAAATAACCTCCCTCATGACGTCCTTGGTCGCTTGAGTGGCCGTGAACTAGAGGTGTAGTGAGCTCAGCGAGCGCTAACGGCTGCCGCACACCGTGCCGATGGCTCGAGAGGGCGCCACTAAAGCATGTTCTGAATATATGCTGTATATGAAGCGGGCGGCCAGGGCGGCTTGCATTGCATTTGCTGCGCGACGAAACACTAATTCGGCACGACACTTCAGTGGCCACAAACGACAGCAAACGCGGGGTAAAGATCAGTTCAGAACAGAAGCCACTTCGCGCTGCCATACCGCCAAACGGCCAAACCGCAAGCCAAACCTTCTCACCGAAGGCCTTCAGAACGCTCGGAACCGGTCGGATCCTCGATACCGTATACGAGCGCAGCGCCGCCGCGTACATCCGGGAACTTTCTACGCTCGCCACTCGTCGGTGCCTGATCTCATTATACCTTTTTAGTATGGGCCGCCTTTTCCACCGCTTGCTGGCGGGTATGTCGACGTATCATTTCTTGTTTCCATACTTTCTGAACTGCATTTGTTTCTTTTCTGGTGCAACTTTCATAAATGAGCGAAACGGTTCGCTCCACTTATATTTTGTATTAAAAAAAAAAAAAAAAAAAAGGTTTTAGCGGTTTTGAATAGTAGTAAGCTCAGGATCAAAGACGTCACATTTTCCAGTAACGTTACTACGTTAGTGAAAAAATAAAAAAAATAAATAAAAACTAACGCGTTATTGTCAACGCTGCTCGTGGTACGAGTTTCGCGGGTTCGCACAGCAATGTGTGTAAGAAACGCGGAGCGTGCGTTCTGTCGAGGGACTTTAGTTACACGCAGGAATTGATTTTTCTCGCTCTTTATAGTATCACTGCCATACAAATTCTTCGACACACGCCTCCTGACCACTTTAATTGGAACCTACGAAGCAGTGTTACTATACAAACTGTTATACGATCGGGTGGTATTCGAACCGCGTATACCTCGACGCAGAAGGGCAGCAACGTGGCCCAGCTGCCGCCGCCACCTCCAGACTTCACTTCGCCGCGCAGCCTACGGCTCCTGCGTCGACTACGGGAAGGCGAGGGAGCATTCGTGCACCAAATGCGGGACTCGTAAGCGCCGCCGCCTATATATGAGGATG
Source organism: Ixodes scapularis (assembly GCF_016920785.2). Taxonomy (NCBI): domain Eukaryota; kingdom Metazoa; phylum Arthropoda; class Arachnida; order Ixodida; family Ixodidae; genus Ixodes; species Ixodes scapularis. Next base: position 27,299,694 of record NW_024609881.1, read on the forward strand.
TATGTTCTAACGTCAGCTATCGCGGGCCACAAGTTGCAACTCGAGTGCCGTTCGAGCGACGAGGGCACGATTCCCGGCCACTGACGCGGGCAGTCGTCTGCACCCTGTGTCCCGCGTACTACGGTAGTGCGTGCCGTATACGAGTTCTAGTGGTTCGAAAGGGCGTACGCGTTCCCGTTACGTTTCCAAGGTGGGAAAGTGTTGTCACTTTATCGTTAGGTGTGCGTTTTTTAATGAAATCTTGTGTCGGATAATCCGTGAATAAAAATAAACGGAGCGAGTGAAAGTACCGACATCGAACTAATTTCTGTCTCGTCGCCACGACTACATTTGTTCCATCTCTTTATCTTACGACTATCCTAAAATTCCGAGAGATGTCCCACTCCCCGATTTGCTATATCTAGGGGTTAGCGTTTCTCCGCCGTCGCGACGGAGAAACGCTATTCTAAAACTCTCTTGCGTAGCGGCGGAGAAACGCTATTCTAAAACTCTCTTGCGTAGCGGCGGAGAAACGCTATTCTAAAACTCTCTTGCGTAGCGGCGGAGAAACGCTATTCTAAAACTCTCTTGCGTAGCGGCGGAGAAACGCTATTCTAAAACTCTCTTGCGTAGCGGCGGAGAAACGCTATTCTAAAACTATCTTGCGTAGCGTGCGCTAACGCGAGCGTTATATAGCCCTAGCGCGCGCAATATTGCGTACATTATTCTAAAACTTTAATAATAATAAGCGATAACCGTTGCTTGTCGCCCGGGACATGGGCATTGTGAGGGTGTATACGGCTTTTAAGTTGGTCCGCTTCTTGCCCTCGTGCGTTCGTTTAGCCGCCAATTATGCTGAAACGTGGTTTTCTTTCCCGCCAATCTCAACCAATGACGGCCTTCGCTCTCTCTTTCGCTCTTTGATTGGCGTGCCACTCCCTGCCGTCTGACGCGCCAAGGACGCGGTTGGAATGCTTGCTCGTGGGCAGCGCCATTTTGAATACTGTAGCGCCTTCTAGCGAGCGTCAGGATCCGCGCCCATGCTGAATCGTTAGAAGCGTTGGCGAAAGTGCTCTTCGGGCAAGGGAGACAAAGACAGTGTCAAATCATACCGACCAATCACAGTAACTTCAGTAATATACAGACTAGCTATGCAAATTGTAAAAAGAAGAATGGAAGAATGGGCAGGGACAAAGCAGATTATGGGGGAGCTTCAAGACGGTTTCAGGAAAGATAGACGACTAGATGATAATTTATTCGTAATCACTCAGTGCATAGAGATAGCAATTGTCAAAGGCCATTATGGGTAGCATTTTTAGACATCAAAGGGGCATATGACCATGTGAATCAGGAAAAACTCTGGAACCAACTGAAGGGATATGGACTAGAGGGAACCATGGTAAAGTTTCTAGAACGGGTTTATACGGAGAATAGGGTGGTTATGACATGGGAAGCCGAAACTACAAGATCAGCAGCAATAAAAAGAGATCTTCTTTATGATATACCTCAGCGAGATGGAAAAAAAGGTTAGAACAGTGTAACCTAGGTGTTGACCTTACTTACATGGAAGATGGGCATAAAGTAAATCAAGTATTGCCAGGGTTAATGTATGCAGACGACATTGTATTGCTATCAGAAAGTCGTGAGACAATACAGAAACTGATTAGGATTTGCAGCAGGGAAGGGGGCAGTTTAGGACTAAAATTTAGTAGGGACAAGTCGGGTATAATAGTTTTCAACGACGAGAAGGGGGAACCCCTGGAGATGCAAGACACTGTGGCAGAACACGTAGAAAAGTACAAATATCTGAGAGTATGGTTAAGTGAAGAAAGACGGTATCTAAAAGACCATGAAGATTTTGTAATAAAGAAGGGGAAACGAGATTCAGCGATCATGAAACACAGGGCACTCTGGAAGTATAATAGATATGAAGTCGTTGGGGGGTGTATGGTGCCAGGACTGTCGTTTGGGAATGCGGTATTGTGTGTGAGGTCAGAAATTAAGGCAGGTTTAGAGATAGAGCAAAGAAGTGTGGGTATAGGTTGGCATTGGGGGCACATGGGATAAAACATATGAGGGAGTACAGGGGGATATGGGTTGGGCATATTTCAAGAGTAGAGATGCGACCAGTAAAGTAAAACTTGAACAAAGACTAGCTGAAATTGAGGATACGTGGTGGGCAGGGAAAGGTGTACAATCATCTATAAATGAAAAGTCTAAACACTAAGTGGACAAACCGAACCCGCAAGCTGATATATAAATACATTCAACGAGATGGGGCCGATCAGAGTTTATCAGTAGAAAAGGGAGTAAAGGAAACAGAGAGGAAATTGTGGGAAGAGAGAATGCAGGGGAAATCAGCTTTAGCAATATACAGGGCACAAAAACAAGGAATAAAGAAGGAACAGCTGTATGATAATTCAGTTGGGAACTCATTGCCGTTTGAAGCTAGAACGGGGGTGCTAAGAACGAAAACATATGGGGCTAAATTCCAGGTAATTGACACTCTATGCAACCAATGCAACCACAAAAGGTAAACGATAGAACACGTAATTTTAAGGTGGACGGGGCTTCGTCCCATCCTTTTGGGGGGGATGACTACGGATTTGGAGGGGGCAATGGGATTTACAGACATTGATGGACGAATGGATAGGAAAACAATTGCGGTAACTAAGAGGAGATTGGAAGGTTGGTGGAAAAAAACTAGTGAGGGGTAAAAAAAAAAGTACAGATAAAAATAAGCAATGAAATCACTTTAAAAAGGGGAGGGGGTTGTGTTATAACAAAAGTTATACAAATTAAAAAAAGGGGGGCGGGGACGATGAAATGTTAGGCTAGGTGGCGCAAGCTGCCGCCCGTTACAAAGGGTATAGCCATTGCCATCGATCCATCCATCCATCCGGGGCGCGGGACTGAGAAATCGGAACATTTCGTCTGCGGGACTGAGAGATATTCCAATCTACCTAGTGCGTACGAATTATTCGTGATATCTTATGATCGAGCGCATGGAGAAAATGCCCTCGCCTTTTCCCATAGAAATGCATCACCGGAAGTCGATTTCCGACTGGTTGCTGTCTGCTTCAGTTTGCGACAAGACACTAGCGCCAGTTGAACCTCTAGCGTTCATAATAAATAACATGTTCATAATAACACCCCTATGGTGGTTCCTTGATCTCAGCCGGATGACGTCATGGAGCTGTTCCGCTGTTGTCCGCCTCTATCCTGGCGGTGACAGAGTAGCGGAGATGGATGCGGCAGACACCTGTCCTGCCGTCGCACATCGCTACAGCCAGACTGCTCACAGAAGCTTCAGCGGCCGGGAGTTGGCACGCTTGGCACGCTACGATGACAGCGCCGTGTACGACGGACAGATGTACTCTTCGAATTACGGTGCCTAAAACGCAAAAACGGGTGTTTTTTTTTTTTTTTTTTTTTTTTTGCACTGTAATTTGGGGAGTACATTTGCTGGAATTGTATAAGGCCGAGATTCTGAGGGAGGGGGACGGGACGAGAGAGCGTGGGGACATCAGAACACCGAGCCCTGTTTGGAATTTTAGTCGGTAGGCCTAAGGCTAGCTGCCTTTTTCTCCACCTTCCTCATCGAACGCGCCAAAACGCGTTTGGTACGAGCCAGCTCGCCCCCTGTACACTATCTGGCGGCCCTGTCGTCACTCCGCAGCAAACGCTGGCTTCTTGGTAAACAGCGCGTCGGCCTCTAAGGCGCGAAAGTTGCCAATCCGCAGGGAGCAGGGGCAGCCCGACTGGTACACCCCGAGCTCTGGCCGGGACTCGCCACTCGCTCGGTACACCGCGACGCGCACGGGGTCGCCGTCTTCCGACCACGGGGGCATTGTCCACGGCGGCCTCCCTGCCCTCAGCAGCGACCCGTCCGACAAGGACCAGTCGGCCCCGGGGAACCGGCCTTGCAACGTCGAGGTGCTCCCGGACTCGCCAAAGTCTTCGATCCCCTCCAGAGATATCGACAACCCCACTTCCGGTTCCGCCTGGGCCCGCGGTCAAGCTGGTGAGGGCTGCGGGCTGGGATTATCGGCGGACCTAAAAAGTGCGATGGGAGGAGTTACGCGCTCGCCGAACCAATCAACCTCCTCTCTTTCACCGCCCGAACCAATAACGCCTAGAAGACGAGCGTGACGTCATCGTCCGCCTTGGCGTCCGGAAGTGCTAACGTCGCGTTCATTGTGTGACGCTGCAAGACGGGATCCTAGCAGGCGGGGCTGCTAGGATCCACTAGGGATGACGTTTGGGGCCGGAGCAGTGGCTTTGGCGCGGAAAGGTGTACTGTAGTTGGAACGGTTGGATGCGCCGCAGCCTCGGTGTTTCCCCCCTTTCGATAGACCCTTTCGGGTCATTCCTTGTCAAACGTCCCAGACGTTGCGCTCAACCTACCTTCAATTTCTAAAAAAAAAAAAATTCATGGCGTTTTGACGCATTTTCCGTAGCCATGCCTTACAATATTCTTGACGAAAACAATTTTTTGATGGCGTGCGTGCGCTTTTAACTTTTAAAAATAGCGTGAAACTATAGGTACACACCATGATTTATGAAAAATCAACTTTTTTATGAAACACTCAAGAATATTTTTTCTTCAATATGCACAGATTTCGACTTGCAATCTGGTTAGGCTTGTGCAGTTTTGTTTCATTTAAATATTTTTTTTTACTTTTTTTTATTTTAACATTCTTGTTATTTTAATAAAAATATCTAATTGCTCCCGCAACTTAATCGAACTTTTTACTGGCTGCCCTGCAGGTATGTAATCCATAAAAAAAAATAATGTTTAAACCGCTTAATTAAATATCTCGCAGTAAAAAAAAAAAAAAAATCCTAAAAGAAAAATGCGACAGTATTGCCGCGAAATCTAACTGTCACGCATACTGCGGTTAAAAGCGAAACTATTCAGTGACGCAAAAATTTGCCGTTTCAAAGCGAATTTAAACACAAACGAGGCGTGAGCCTTCAACGGCGCGCATTCGTCAACACCACATCACCTCGTCGTTCGAGATTGCCCGTTCACTGGGCTTTTATGTTGTTGTTTAAATAGTGTCCCGACATTGACAATAGAGCGTGATTGCGATGTGTACGCAAGATACAGCAAGCTTACTAGTGGATGCTCTGACCCGGCAGCGCTAAGCATCTGCTGATATCAAGACAGTGGAAGACCACAGGAGGACACCGCCGCGCAAAAAAATCGAAATAGGAAAATTAATAAAGCAACAAGACTGGAAAAAAGGTTCTTCCCACCAAGATGTACCCGACAACTTGAATACCTGCTGTCTACCTGCGTGCGCAAACCGTGACACCGTCGCACGCTTTGCCAGACTCGACGGTGGCGTGCTCTGCGCAGAGAGAGGCGCAAGAAACGACGCCAGGTTGCGGCGCGAGAGCTCAACTCCAAAATGTTTTTTTTTTTCCTCTTTAGAACAAACTTATTTTATTTAAACCTTCAAGAACAAAAGGCAATAAACTTTTCTGTAAAAGTTACCATGTTTCGTATTTTTCTTTGGGCCACCTCAAGGCAGAATTGACGGCTCTTGAAACGGCAAAACGCAATTTTGCACAAATTTAGTTGTTTTTCTGCATGATGTTTAGTTGCACGGCCTGAAACCTCTTTTTTTTTTTTTGTGTGTGTGTGTGTGTCAATAAGAATTTTTACAGTCACGAGGTAGTTTGTAACAAAACTATCAAAAATGCTAAAATTCTTACATATTCCTTATTTTTTTTTAAATTGCTTCAAGTCAATATTCATGATGCTCATTACATAACAAATCAAATACTGTGTGGTTTTTAGGCAAAAATATTCCGCCTTTCCATAAATATATCTTACTTCTGACGCATTGAGAAGTCCACGTCAGCTGATGCCGCCCGTCGATTAGGCATTGCGTTTCGGAGTGTGAGGGAGGAGCCGCCCTCGGATACAAAGGGCACAACGGGCCTGCTATGGCTACGTACTGGCGGCACCTCCGATTATCAGCACGATGCTCGCCGTTTCTTCCCTTGCAGCTGAAAAGACGGACAAGGGGAAGCGGCAGTAAACTCCCTTCTTTATTTGGGTCTAATCGTGTCACCTATCGTCGCCGGTGGCGTGCTGTGCGGCGAAGAGGCGTTAAGAAGCGACGCCGGGGTGTGGTGCGAGAGTTCAACTTCAAAAATTGTTTTCTCGCTTTAAACAAAAATGACTTTGATTAAAATTTCAGAATCAAAAGACAATCGATTGTTCTTCCAAACCCACCATATTTACTTAGACCACCTCAGGGTGAAATAAACGGCTGTTTATGCGACAAAACACAGTTTTTGGCAACTTCAAGGTTTTTTTTTTTTACTGCGAGATATTTAATTGAGCGGTTTAAACATTTTTTTATGGATTATATACCTGAAGGGCAGACGGTAAAAAGTTATATTAAGTCCCCGAAGCAATTAGATATTTTTTAATAAAATAACAAATTTAAAATTTTCAACAAAAAAGTGTTTTTAAAAAAATATTTATATTAAAACTGCACAAGCCCAACCACTTTGCAAGTCGAAAGCCGTGCAGATTTAAGAAAACAATATTGTTGGGTGTTTCATAAAAAAGCAGATTTTTCATAAATTATGTGATACCTAGTTTCATGCAATTTTTAAAAGTTAAAACCGCACTCGCGCCATCAAAAATATTTTAAGGCATGGCTATAGACAATGCGGCAAAACGCCATGAATTTTTTTTTAGAAATCGAAGGTGGTCGAGCGCGCACCGTCTGGGTCGTTTAACAAGGAATGATGACCCTTTTGTAGAAGTGTATAAAGGCCCGTTCACACTCTTGCGACCGAGTACGACTGAGAGAGACGAGATCTCTTAAAACTTCTTAAAGACCGACCAACGAAACCATTTTCCGCAAGGTAGGAAAATGCCCCCCGCACGCTCCTCTTTTCACCCTCTCCCAAAAATCACGTGACGGCAGGGGCTTGTTTTGTGTCGGCTTTTTCTGTAGGGATAATCTTCAAAAACCGCGAAATGAGCGGCTAGCTGCGAGCGCTACAACGACCTTGAGACGTCCAGGTGTCTTCCCTCGTTGACGCGGGTACGCTCAATCCGCGAGATCGAGGAAGCCAGCGCGACCGAACGCTTTTTCCCATGAGCTGCAGGTCCGAGGCCGCTCGGTCGGTGGAGATCGAGGGGTCGTGGTATGCGGGGTTCGCTCCAGTAGCCGCTTTCTGGCATCGCGCGGCTGCTGGAACCATTCCCGTGTCTGCGCAAGGATTGGCTTGCGCAATAAAGGGTTCAGGTCGTCGATAATACATTTATTTTCGAAACTTATGGATCAAATGGCTTTCCCTAATCTCTTCTTTACTCTTTGAAACACCACTCCTCTCATAGGTTGTTTATCTCATTTTGGACTCTGCGTATTTATTCGTCCTTACGTCTGCTGGATGTTTGTTTTATTACTTGATAAAGACCTTTAAATATTGGCGCGGGCTTGCGCGATCAACGCTTTACCGGATTTATCCAAAATTGGAAAGATTGGCGTCAAGAGCAGTTGAAGAAGCAAACCGAAATCCTTGCTTCTCATGAAGACGGCACAATCGCAAGATAGGTCTTTGCTTCACTTGCCTCCACAACGTCCTATCGTTTGCACTATCGCAACTTCTCAATAAAATAGCTGTATACCACATTTTACTCATGGTTACTATAGATGTGGCCCCACAGGCTTTCCCGTTATCAGCGAGTCGACGTGTTAACGACCGGCGACTCTCCTGAGTGAGAATAAATATTATCACCTTCCATCAACATCCACCCCTTTCTCTCCCTCCACCCCCCCCCCCCCCCCCCCTCTTTCCCGAGTTGGGGAAGTATCAGGCCACTCCAGGAAGCAGCCTGCAGACTGCGCTTTTCAGCTACTCATCCTCAACACATTCGAAAGTGGAAATAAACATATCGCATGAGCGACGCCCAAATTATTTGCAACCTAAATAATGTGGCTCTACTGTTGGGACCCAATCAATTTCATCATCAATCATTATTTTTGACGATTTCATGGTAAAAGTGTGTTCGTCGTGATGCCACAAAAGTGGTCGATTCAAATTTTGCTGAAATACTCGCTCCTGTGACGCTCTAGTGCGTAAGGTCAAAGCACCCGAGGCAGTGCCTAATACTTTACAACTGTCGTTGACAATAAAATATTCGTGGGAAGTGCGTAAAATTGTTTACACCACAAAAGCGTACCTAAACACAACAAAATATCGCAATGGCAAAAAAAAAAAAAAATCAGCTTGCGAAATTTGTTGCTTTTATCTCTCTCTCTCTCTCTCTTCGCGCCACTACAAAAAATAGCGGCCGAGCAACGAAATTCTATCAAAACCTCGCTTCTTGGAGAAAGGACAGCAGTCTATATGGTAGTGAATTTGCCAGGGAGCTTGTAGAAATTATAGGCGACCATTGAACATAGCCTTTTACACAAATCATGCCCGGGATATTTCCATTTTCCTTCCACGCGATTAGAAGGAAAGGCGCTGGGAGAATTCATGTGCATTAACATGCTGCTTCTAAAAGAAAGTACCAGATTTATAGTGTATGTCAATTTAGATGTAAATAGTTTAATCACTGTGCACAAACATTCGCGGCCTGGAGGATGACATGGAAGCATGACGAAAAGCAGCTTGCTGAAAATAGAAGTCTCTATTGCATTGCACTGGTGTGAAGAATTATTACGTATTTTGTCTTATTTCCGTGCTAAAATAAAAACAGCGTTTAGAAACCGAACCCTGTGCGTTTTGAGGAGCGCCGAAAGGACATAAACAAATCGGGACAACCTGAACAATACGAGGCGCCTTGCGTCACTCAGCTTTTCCTGGTTGCTTGTTTTTCCGGAGCCTTTCAAAAAAGGATGAAAAATTATGAACCAATTGACCCGACTTGCCACATTAGAGCAGTTCATTTTCATTACGACAGGCTCTCTTAGAGCGTCTTGCATAGTTCAGCTTGTACTGGTCCGTTTTTATTTTCGGTTTCTTTCAAAACGTGAGCTCTAAGCCCCACTGGACCAAACTACCACATCATAATCTGCGGAAGCGGAAAAGTGGAAATGCAACAAAATGAATGATTCGCCCACGTTATTTGAGACTTATAGAAAAGCGGACCGGATAGAAGGGGGCCGAAATCTCTTTCAAGAAACACACAATCTTCTCTTCAATTCTGTCTAACAATTTGATGTGAAGGTGTACTTGGCTATGGCATTATTCGTTTAGGAATCAAGCGAAACTTTGTATCGGATCATTATACCTCTACGTTCACTCCCATTCGATGCTTATCACGTTTTCGACTATGTATATGTCATTGGATCCCCCCTCATGTAATGCATTTCCTTTGAAATGCCTTTGAGGTAAAATAAACTGAACTGAACTGAATGTACACGGGGTGGTTTTCAGCGGTAGGTCTTTAATCTGATTGCCCGCCAGAGCGCGATCCAGAACGCACTACGGCCGCGGGCCGTCGCGCTCTTCTCCTTCTTCTCCGTATCAAGATACAATCAAAGACGCGGGCGGAGCCGTCAATCGTGCATGGTGTCGGGAACCAGTAACTCTGACCCTTGAAATGTAGGCGTGACGCAAAACCCAGAGGCGTCTCGTTCGCCCGTTTACGTTCTTCCCAGGCGGCGGAGATTGTCGTTTAGAGGGGTTTATCTTCTGAACGGATCCAAGTTACTTGAGCAAGCTCGCATTCTGCTCGCAAAGCCCAGCCACTAAACAAAGGTAACGGACGGTGGTTCGAGAGACGTGCAACCCTTGCCCGCTTGGCCCTCCCAACCACTTCTCCACTTCCGTAAATTTTGAATGTTGTAGGTTGGTCCAGTGGCTTAGAGCTCACTTTTTGAAAGGAACCGAAAATAAAAACGGACCAGTACAAGCTGAACTATGCAAGACGCTCTAAGAGAGCCTGTCGTAATGAAAATGAACTGCTCTAATGTGGCAAGTCGGGCCAATCGGTTAATAATTTTTCATCCCCTTTTGAAAGGCTCCGGAAAAACAAGCAACCAGGAAAAGCTGTGTGACGCAAGGCCCCCTCGTATTGTTCAGGTTGTCCCGGTTTTTTTATGTCCTTTCGGAGCTCCTCAAAACGCACAGTGTTCGGTTTCTAAACGCTGTTTTTATTTCCGCACAGAAAGAAAACAAAAACACGTAATAATTTTTCACACCAGTGCAATGCAATAGAGACTTCTATTTCCAGCAATCTTTCCGTTATGCTTCCATGTCATCCTCCAGGCCGCGCATGTTTGTGCACACTGATTAAACTATTTACATGTAGATTGACATGCACTAGAAAGCTGGTACTTTCTTTTAGAAGCAGCATGTTAGTGCACATAAATTCCCCCAACGTCTTGCCTTCTAATCGCGTGGAAGGAAAATGGAAATATCCCGGGCATGATTCGTGCAGAAGGCTAGATTCAATGGTCGCCCATTATTTCTACAAACTCTCTGGCAGATTCACTACCATGTAGCCTGCTGTCATTGCTCCAAGAAGCGAGGTTTTGACAGAATTTCGTTGCCCGGCCGCTATTTTTTGTAGCGGCGCGAAAAAAGAGAGAGAGAGGGGGGGGGGGGAACAATAATTTTCGCAGGCAGATATATTTTTTTTTTTTTTTTTGCAATTGCGATATTTTGTTGTGTTTAGGTACGCTTTTGTGGTGTAAACAATTTTACGCACTTTACACAAATAATTCATCCTCAACGACAGTTGTAAAGTATTACGCACTGCCTCGGGTGCTTTGACCTTACGCGCTAGAGCGTCACAGAAGCGAGTATTTCCGCAAAATAAATAGGAGGACCTATTTCTCCCTTTGAATCGACCACTTTTGTGGCATCACGACGAACACACTTTCACCATGAAATCGTAGCAAATAATGATTGATGATGAAATTGATTGGGCCCAACAGTAGAGCGACGTTATTTAGGTTGCAAATAAACAGGGCGTCGTTCAGTTCATGCGATGTGTTTACTTCCACGTTCGAATGTGTTGCGGATGAGTAGCCGAAAAGCGCAGTCTGAAGGCTGCTTCCTGGAGTGGCCTGATATTTTTCCTACTCGGGAAAGGGGGCGGGGGGGGGGGGGGAAGAGAAAGGGGTGGATGTTGTGGGAAGGTGATAATATTTATTCTCATCCAGGAGCGTCGCCGGTCGTTAGAAAGTCGACTCGCTGATAACGGGAAAGCCTGTGGGGCCACATCTATAGTAACCATGAGTAAAATGTGGTATACAGCTATGTTACTGAGCAGTTGCGATAGTGCAAACGATGGGGCGTTGTGGACGCAAGTGAAGCAAAGACCTATCTTACAATTGTGCCGTCTTCATTAGAAGCAATAATTTCGGTTTGCTTCTTCAACCTCTCCTGACGCCAATCTTTCCAATTTTGGATAAATCCGGGTCAGCGTTGATTGCGCAAGCCCGCGCCAATATTTAAAGGTCTTTATCAAGTAAGAAAACAGACATCAAGCAGAGGTAAGGACGAATAAATACGCCAGAGTTCAAAATGGGATAAACAACCTATAGGAGGAGATGTGTTTCAAACAGTAAAGAAGAGATTAGGAAAAGCCACTTGATCTATAAGTTTCGAAAATATATGTATTATCGACGACCTGAACCCTTTATTGCGCAAGCCAATCCTTGCGCAGACACGGGAATGGTTCCAGCAGCCACGCGATGCCAGAAAGCGGCTACTGGAGCGAACCCCGCATACCACGACCCCTCGATCTCCACCGACCGAGCGGCCTCGGACCTGCAGCTCATGGGAAAAAGCGTTCGGTCGCGCTGGCTTCCTCAATCTCGCGGATTGAGCGTGCCCTCGTCAACGAGGGAAGACACCTGGACGTCTCAAGGTCGTTGTGGCGCTCGCAGCTAGCCGCTCATTTCGCGGTTTTTGAGGATTATCCCTACAGAAAAAGCCGACACAAAAGAAGCCCCTGCCGTCACGTGATTTTGGGAGAGAGTGAAAAGAGGAGCGTGCGGGGGGCATTTTCCTACCTTGCGGAAAATGGTTTCGTTGGTCGGTCTTTAAATGTTTTTAGAATGAGGGAACACACTGGCATTGTGGCGCCATCTATGCGGTGACCCTGGAACTGCATTTCACAAGAGCGAAGGTTTTGCGGGATTTCCGAGGTCAGATGTGCGTAATACCCATAGAAAGGCTCGTTTATAACATTGACAAAGGTTTTTCGAGCCAAGAAAAAAGGGATAATGCTCGAGAAATAAAAAGAATATGCCGGACCGCCGAGTTTACACTGCTTCCCAATAGATGGCGCTAGTGTGTTTTTTGGTTTAAGAAGTTTTAAGGAACCCAGGTGACCCAGGTTTAAGAGGTCGCAAGAGTGTGAACGGACCTTAAAGCAGCCGGCTGGCCTATGTTGGGCAATGCTTTCTGCACATGGGATTGGATCCGAATTTACGCCGGGTGCTAACGCGGCTCTCGTGTCGAATGTAATTGGAACCGAGCACGCGTTGAACGCAGCACTCGAGTGCGATGCACGCTTAAAGTGGACGCCCAAAATATGGTGACCTGCGCTGCTGGATGGCGCGACTTTTGAAAAGGGTTCGTCGGGAGATGGGCGGCTGCCGTCACCCATCGTCGCGGGCTTCCAGAGCGTCGTTCAGGACAGTTGGCGGCGGTAACCCTCCCCCTCAGCGCCACGTGACAGCACGAACAGCCAGAGCGCTGTGCCATATGCCTTCTCAAAAAGTTAGACGTCCCCCCCCCCCTCCCCCCCCCCCCCCCCCCCCCCCGCACTAGGGGACGATGGATTTGGCGCTATGCGTAAAAATACATAAAAATGTACAACAGCGCTTGGGGACATCACTTTCAGTGCTGCAGCTGCGACTTTCTCACTTCATAATAAAAATGAAGCAAAAGACTTCAACATTGTAAAATACGAGGCGTGGGACAAAAGGAGAAAAAAAAAGGGAAAACACAGACACAGGTCTGTGTTGTCCCTTTTTTTTCTTCTCCTTTTGTCCTACGTCTCGGGTTTTACAATGTTGAAAGTTCGCCAGCTCGCTTGCATCTGCTCTGAAATTTCTAAAAGACTTCTTTTTTTTTTTTTTTTGAAATTGATTAGAGCACAAACGACAAGTCCGGGCTATATGAAGAGTGTTAAAGTGCAGTTAACCACTCTTTAAAGGTTAACGTAAAACTTCAGTCCTGCACCTCTGCCGTACTCTCACAAGCACGTATATTGTCACCTGCCTGGACAGACCTGTTTGTTCGCGCCTTTTAACCTTTTAATCGATATGAACCAACTAGCCCCAACCAAAGTTTCATTGCAGACCCTATAGAAGACTATATATGACGGTCGAACTGCGGGTTCAGACACGTCGATGTATCACCTTCAGAAATATTCTTACAAAACACCTACCTACCTCCTTGCAAAGAAAAAGCAGAAGCAGTCTCTTTACTTCTCAATCGGCCCTACGTCTTTTCCCTGGCCGCTTCCAAATGATATGTAATGCGATAGCAATTGGGATCCTTTGCCTGCTAAATTTCTGTTATTTCGCCTCATCTAAAAGCGTCAAGGCCAGACGCTTATGGAAGATCCATAAATTTGTGCGGTCGCCGCAGTGGTTGCAGGGGGGAGGATCCTGCTGGGAGTAGACCTCGTAAAAGGTGGATGCGGGCTGGGGTGGGGCGAGGGTGTTACTTTGGGCGTTGCGGATGATGGTGCCTTGGTGGCGTGTGAGGTGAGGGTGAAGATGGGGAAAGACTCGACGGGCGTGTCTACATGATTCGAGTGAAGGTAAGGCCACGAGAAACGTCTGGGCAGATCTGGGATGAACCGGTGGAGCGTTTCCCGGGCGAGCAGGTGTGCTTTCTCGTTGCCCGGCCTGTCCCCCTGACCTGGGATGCAGACGATCTCAACGAGTGATAGTAGTTCGCGTTGTAATCGTTCTGCGATGGCAAGTGGAAGTGAGTTGTGTATCAGTCGTCGGCAGGCGGCCATAAAGTCGGTGAAGACGATGGGGATAGAGGTAAAAGAGCCCGCTGCAATGGCGAGCTACGTCATACCGCCAAGCATGGGTCCATGGGAGGAAGAACGGCGGTGTGTGTATTGTATTGAAATCATGACCCGCGACCGCAATGGCCGTGCCTGTATCAGTCGTACTGGCATCTGTGTAGAGGTTTGTGCGATGGGGAGTGCGGGCGGTATGACGTGCGAAAAAAGCAATACGTTGAGCGCGTCACGGCATCTGTGTAATGGAATGTGCGATCAGGGGTGCGGGCGGTGTGACGCGTGAAAAAAGGCGCGTCGTACTGAATCCAGCATCGGGTGCATGTGTCGAGGGAGTGGTGATATGAGAAGGTGTGAACGGGTGGGGCGAATGAAACAGCTGTCAGATCACTGCACTCTTCGAAGTCGTGGCTTGCACATGACGTCGTTTCCGATGACCTCCAGAAAAAAGGTGAAGAAGGAGCTCCCTTCTTATCAGGATCCTTCTTTGTGCCTCCCGGATTAGCACGATTACGAGTCGAAATGTCCAACGAGCCTGAATGTCCAACGAGACGAAAGATCCAATAATGGATATTCAGGCACGTTGGACATTCAGGCTCGTTGGACATTCCGTCTCGGTTGGATCTTCCGTCTCGTTGGACATTCAGGCTCGTTGGACATTCCGTCTCGGTTGGATCTTTCGTCTCGTTGGACATTCAGGCTTGTTGGACATTCCGTCTCGGTTGGATCTTCCGTCTCGTTGGACATTCAGGCTCGTTGGACATTCCGTCTCGGTTGGATCTTTCGTCTCGTTCGACATTCAGGCTCGTTGGACATTCCGTCTCGGTTGGATCTTTCGTTTCGTTGGACATTCAGGCACGTTGGACATTCCGTCTCGGTTGGATCTTTCGTCTCGTTGGACATTCAGGCTTGTTGGACATTCCGTCTCGGTTGGATCTTCCGTCTCGTTGGACATTCAGGCTCGTTGGACATTCCGTCTCGGTTGGATCTTCCGTCTCGTTCGACATTCAGGCACGTTGGACATTCCGTCTCGGTTGGATCTTTCGTTTCGTTGGACATTCAGGCACGTTGGACATTCCGTCTCGGTTGGATCTTTCGTCTCGTTGGACATTCAGGCTTGTTGGACATTCCGTCTCGGTTGGATCTTTCGTCTCGTTGGACATTCAGGCTCGTTGGACATTCCGTCTCGGTTGGATCTTTCGTTTCGTTGGACATTCAGGCTCGTTGGACATTCCGTCTCGGTTGGATCTTTCGTCTCGTTGGACATTCAGGCTTGTTGGACATTCCGTCTCGGTTGGATCTTCCGTCTCGTTGGACATTCAGGCTCGTTGGACATTCCGTCTCGGTTGGATCTTTCGTCTCGTTCGACATTCAGGCTCGTTGGACATTCCGTCTCGGTTGGATCTTCCGTCTCGTTCGACATTCAGGCACGTTGGACATTCCGTCTCGGTTGGATCTTTCGTTTCGTTGGACATTCAGGCACGTTGGACATTCCGTCTCGGTTGGATCTTTCGTCTCGTTGGACATTCAGGCTCGTTGGACATTCCGTCTCGGTTGGATCTTTCGTCTCGTTGGACATTCAGGCTCGTTGGACATTCCGTCTCGGTTGGATCTTTCGTCTCGTTGGACATTCAGGCTCGTTGGACATTCCGTCTCGGTTGGATCTTTCGTCTCGTTGGACATTCAGGCTCGTTGGACATTCCGTCTCGGTTGGATCTTTCGTCTCGTTCGACATTCAGGCACGTTGGACATTCCGTCTCGGTTGGATCTTTCGTTTCGTTGGACATTCAGGCACGTTGGACATTCCGTCTCGCCTGTCACGTGCTAGAATAATTTGCCCTCTTAAATGTACAGACTTGTTTGTATATTTAGTCCGCGTTCCTGCAGGCATTGCTGTAGCTACATCATACTAAAATGTCGTGCTGCAAAAGCCGACGTTGACGGACCGACAAAGAAACAGAGCAGACACAAATGTTATAATTTCATCTATAGGAAGGCTTGATGGTTAGTTAGCTGAGTGCCGATGCGCAGCTATGTACCAATCGGTTAAAGGTGTCGATTGTACGACGCCAAACGCTCCTTTGATATTAACAGTTCAAATGTTTGGAATGTTCCGATGACATAGGTCAGCCAATTTGAAATATATAATAGGGATGCAATGTACGGGTGTTCTAGTGGATCGCAATTGGGGGACGTCTATGAAAGCCGCGCTTCAGAACCCAGGAATTTCTAGTTCAGTCCTCATCCCTGCCCGTTTCGATCTATAGATGAGCTACGTACGGAGATCCGCATTGCAAACACATGACCGCCCACCATCGCCACTGACTATGCGCAGAGTCAATATATATATATATATATTTTAAAGGAGCTTTGGGAGCTGTGGGTGCGAGGCATCAAGAGTTTTCACAAGCGTAATTTCCCACTAATAAAAAAAAGTATAGATATCTTTTGTTTTTAGTAAAATCTACATCTAACGCGCCTGTAAATGCACGGGGGTGGTGGCTGGGGGCGGCGGAGAAAAGCTCACCGGAGAAACGCTCACCGGAGATAAGCTCGCTGGAGAAAAGCTCACCGAAAAACCGGCAGATGCGGAGAAAAGCTCACCGATATTTTTTTAGTTTAGCTTGATTCTGCGTAAAACGTGGCAATTTAACACAATTCGCATTCGTCACTTCCTCAAAAATATGTCCTCGTTTTTGTAATATTCTTGATGTTCATTGGGCATATTTACTAATTCCTCTGAAATTAGTAATCACCCATTCTGTAAATTAATGAAGCCGCAAGCATAAAATCATAACATCGTACACCGGTAAAAAAGGCAACAATTTATTGACAGTTGAGGGTGCGCCGTCGGTAGCTCTGTCAGATAAAGAGGTTTGTTTTTTGCGAGCTAATATGAATGGCGGTGTGGTGAATCGCTTGAGGTCCAAATATTGTGTAGTGCCTAATCGATAAGTAGGTGTTTGTGGATGTAATCAGTGTCGGCTGCGCTGTTTTCTTTCTGTTAATTTCACTAACAAAACTTTAGTTGCGAGAACAGCTTCGTCGTGTCGTGTTTGTTGTCTTCACTCCGTCGTCGTCGTTTGAGCGATTTTCATCATGTATAACGTTTACCAACTCGCCGAATTCGCTACCTACCTTAAAAATGATTAGTTATTTTATAGCTCACGAATAACAACGGAGACAGTGTGCACATCTGAAGGTCATGGGTGGCGCACCGTAGAAGGACACTATCACACAAAGGGAACGTGTGGAAACACCAGCACGAATGGTTAGAAAGCGTGCATGTCCGTGGAAGAAAGAAGCCTCGATATCCTATTGACTGTTTTATCCTGTTTTCAAATGTTAACAGAAGCTTCAAAGAGAATTTCAGGCACCGCGGTGTTGCGCGTGCACTTTTGGATTTTCGGCATTTACACCTTTGATTTTTAGGTTTTAGCCAGTCATCATTACCGTTTTTTTACTTTTTCCTGTTCCTCAAGTTCATAAAGATTTTAGTTAGGCATTCGTTGCCTAGCGAGTAAGCCACAAAAAACACTGGCCCGCAATTATTAATTTGGAAGCAATATGCCCATTAAGCTTAACAAATATTACAAAAGAGGACATTTTATTTCTTACAAAGCTGACGAATTTTAATGATAATAAATTGATATATGTTATTCACGATCCAAAGCCTCCATATAAAAAGAAGAAAAAATATCGGTGAGCTTTTCTGCACATATGCACAATGGCCGGTGAGCTTTTCTCCGCATCCGCCGGTTTTGCGGTGAGCTTTTCTCGGGTGAGCTTATCTCCGGTGAGCTTTTCTCCGGTGAGCTTTTCTCCGGGATTCGGTGGCTGGTGTGACCCGACAATTTCTGAGTAAATGCGGAACAATTGTGTGGATTTGAGAAATTTTTATTTTTGTTAGTTTATCTATGGAACAGACAACTACTCACTGTACTCTTCAGTCGTCAGTAGTTTACATACTGACGACTGCGATAATACTAGTATCACACAGCGATAATACTAGTATCACACAGTATGCAACTTTTTTTCATTTTTTTTTTCATGTGACTAGCATAGTGGTTTTCAGAAGCCCAAGTAATTTAACTGGCTTCTGGATGCACTCCAAAGCTCGCCATTCTGTCGAGATAGTTCATGACTCTTGGTGGGTGGGAGCTTGACTGCTGATAAAGGAAGTGAACGCATCCATCTTGGCGTGCAGCAGAATGTTCACACCCGGATGTACTAATAGCCTGCATCATGTGTGACTATAACAATAGATCGTTCCACGTGGCTTTCTATTCTTGTAGGGTAAGCGTATTGCACCACGAATCCGGCCACTTTGTCGGAATTCCATTGGTCTCTGGACAACTGGAAGAAGGACAATTCGTCCTGATTCGCAGAATGAAGAATGGGGCGAAAGTCCCCGTTTGTCGAACTGTCGAAAAGAGTTGACTAGGGTTGGGTGTGTAGATTGCCGGTGACAGTGGGGGTTAACTATGAGGCCTTTCCAAAACAAAGAGAGGATGACAAATGCAGCTCTCAGAATTGGCAAGGGTCCGATAGTGAATCGTACCCGGGTTATTCAAAATGATAAAAGTTGGGTTCTTCGTGAGTGTGTTCACTCGCAACTATAACATTATGGAATTTGGGAACACCGAGCGAGAGGCTGACCTCCTGATGCCGTGGTCATATGTGCACTTGTAATGTACGCATATGAATAAATAACGGTCGCACTGTCACAGCGGCTCTGTGACAGAGTTAGAACCAGTTGAAATCCGATCGCAGCCTCGGTATGCTACCTGGGCGCGTATCGGTGCGATTGCTGCATGCCACGTGACCAGGAAAGGCGGAAACGACGGAAGCCAACCCTAAAAAAGTATTGTAATAATTATGAGTAGGGCTGGGCAATTAATCGATTAACCTACCGATTAATCGATTAATGCTTTAATCGCGATTAATTTGTTTAACTAGTTAATCGGTAAAATTTTGACGAACCAAAATTAAATAAAAATGAAATGCTTTCACTATGCAGGCATGGACGAGCACACCTATATGAAGTGAAATATTTAGGTGAAATATTGACTTAAGGTAAACTGTAAGGGAGAAATTTGTAACTTCAGACAAGTGCAGAAGGTTACACATGTCCCAGCGACTTCAAGGCCGTGCGAGTGTCCATTTAGCGTAGCAGAGACTATACTCTGTTTCACCTTGCGTTGTACCGCAGGAAAGGCTATAAGCCCGAGCTCCTTGCTCTATGGCACACTTCGCCGGCACAAGCTCTCGTGCACCAAGGGCAGCTGCCAACGCTATGAGTTCACGCTTCTAGCCTTCGCTGCGGTACAACATAAGGTGAAATGGAGTATAGTGGGAGCAATCAAAGGAGGTCGCCGTTTTCGGAGAATAACAACGAACATTTTTGCCTCATGAAGCTGAAGTACTATTATTTGAGTATGAGTGTTTTTTAACTGTTCTCAACTGTATATCGAAGCTGATTCATAATTGAAATTACTGCGTCGTATAACACATATTCAGCAAAAAAAAAAAAAAAATAGATGCAATTTTTACTTTTGAACAATATCATTATGCAAGCAAATGAACGAGACCGATTAATCGATTAATTAATCGATTAAAGGCAGGCGATTAATCGGGTTAAAATGTTTAATCGACGCCCAGCCCTAATTATGAGTATTACCTACTTGTTGCTTAATACATGGTTCACTGCGACAGCAATCGCTTTGGTGGCCGAAGCATGCGGAACTAATCGTCGCGTTAAGCGTCAATGCACAATCACCGGACAAAAGCTCACCAATTGAGGAGATTAGCTGCACAAAGGCTTAATAGAAGGAACGTTGTATTCTATCACTGATTTTGATATGAGGATCCAAATTTTGTTTCTGGGGACCGAGAAGCCCAATTACAAATGTCTAAAACTTTCACGTTCGTTCTGTAAAAAAGAAGAAAACAAAAACTACAATTTAGAGTAATTACACATACTACACCGACTTCACCTAATAATAATTATAATACTAAAAATTCAATCAGGCGCTTTTCTCCCATGCGAGGGATATCATCTTTGCGGAACTAGGAACACGAATAAGAAAACTACAGCGACTCGTACAATACGGAAAAACGGTGGCTGAGGACGGCTCGTGGGTCCCACATTTGTTTCCACTCCAGAGGTACGACCTTCTAAAATCAAACGCGTGACCGGTTGTCAATGATCAACGAGTTCGGTCTTTGATCTTGTAGCATGTGTGACCTTTTAAACGTCTTTTTTTTAAATTATAGATATCATCTTTATATTTAGATATATAAAACGAACAATAAATGAATTGTTTTTGGGATTTTATGAAGTGTACAAAATATACGAGTATAATTTTAATTTCATTTTGGGGACTTCACAGAGGCAACGTCAGTGGGACAAGCTCAGCGGCATATTAAAATAGCCGTGTATCAAAAATCCCGCTACTGAAAAGCCCGGTGCCGAAGCGACCAAATACCGAAATGATCGCGTACCGATATATCCGCACCGAAATGTCCGGTTCCCCATTTCATCGAACGCATTTTTCACCGCCGTAAGTATCAGTGATCCTACAATTCAACAAAGAAATGTCTTCTAAATTATTTGCAAGGTTCATTCTATATCCGTTGGATATTCAGACTCGTTGGACATTCAGGCTCGTTGGACATTCCGTCTCGGTTGGATCTTTCGTCTCGTTGGATATTCAGGCACGTTGGATATTCCGTCTCGATGGGACCTTTCGTCTCGTTGGACATTCAGACTCGATGGACATTCCGTCTCGATTGGACCTTTCGTCTCGTTGTACATTCCGTCTCGCCTGTCACGTGACCGATTGGACATTCAGGCTCGTTGGACATTCAGTCTCGTTGGACATTCAGGCCATAAGCGGATTAGCACCAGGCGTCGCTATTCTCCCCCCAGAATTATTATAGAAGATTAGCCTGTCACTCAAAATTCTTACAAAAGCAGCTTCCCTCTCCTACTTTTACATGGGGTTCAAAAATATGCGATGTGACGTCAATAAAAAAGGCGCCTGACAACTGCAGCGAGAAGCTGCCGGGAAAGGAAAATAAATATGCAGGCACAAAAAGGGAGGGCCAAAGTGTACACCTCCAAGTTAAACAGAGAAGGCGTTGAAATGCAATATTTTCTGGTTGTCGTGTTTTTTTCTCGTTATTTTCATATTTTCCCTTCTGTCGAGTGAGTCACGCTCTGAACTTCGCCGACAAAAACCATGTAACGCGCGAATGTTTTCACATTGTGCTATGTGAAGACATTGTGCGAACGCGCAAGTGTCTTCACATAAAAAGGAAATGGCAGCAAGATTTTTTTTAGTTTTATAATTAGAGTTATCGGGGTTTATTTTTCTTCGGATTCGGGGCTGTTTTATCGTGTGAATTCCTTTTTTCTCACCGGTTCGGTGTTTTTCTGTGCGGGATAGGAACTGGGCGTTTATCGGAAAGAGTACACGGGCATAGAACTCCTCAACCGGCAGGCAACAACAACTCACCGAAGGTCACCTCGGCTGTCTGTAGGGTTCCGTGTTTTCGGATAAATCGGAAAACAAAATCCGAAAAACACCTGCCGGTAAATTTTTATGTCCATTCGGATTTATCCGAAAAACTCCGAATTTCGAGGTCACAGTGACAAAATCAACAGCAAAAAATACGAAGTTTTACAACTAAGCTTTATAAGAGCTCAAGGTTAGTGGTCTCGAGGAGTTTCCACTTCAGTGTCCTTGAAATCTAGAACGACTGACAAAAGGAGTTTGCCTTTTAGCGCGTCGAGGTTCCTTCGGGACCAACGGTTATAGTACCCGGACCTTGTTTTTTTTTTTTTTTTTTTTTTTTATTTTGTATAATAAACTGAATTTCAAAGAAATGGGAATCTAGCAAAAAATAAACTCCGGTAAACCCCGAATCCTCAGCGAAAAATAAACTCCGAAAAACACCCTCCTAATTTCAGAAGAAATAAACTCTGAAAATACGATATCCTATACTCCGTTTCACCTTCCGTCCGAGCACAGCGGACGCTAGGAGCCATCCCAGCCAATGCGGCGTTGAGGGAGTGTCATGCGACCTTGAGCTCCCTGTGTCGCCCCGCCCCACCGGCAGGTCACGCGACTTTCTCCCGGCGCTGGATCGGCTGGGATGGCTCGTGGCGTCCACTGCGCTCGGCTGACTTGCCTGGACCACTGATGGCGCTTAGCTGCTCGCCGAGCGTGGCCCAAGTGAAGCCACCGGAAGTTTGATGCTGGTCCCGGAAGTGGGGCGTGCACTGGGCTTCCTAGTGCATTCAGTCGATATTTTGCACCGTGCTTTTTTGTGTCTTCGATTGGGTTTTAATACTCCCGTTATGGATTAAATCCCGAGAATGAGGCATTTGAACTTGGGACATATTCACACTCGATCAACTAGAATCTCAAAATGTTTACATTGAATGGCTTCCCATGACACTTCTCGGTCTACATGCGCTCTTACTGCGCAACAAGCAGGCTCTCTTGAGGGAACAAGCGAAAATACAGCGCCCTCGACACTTTTCGAACCAGCACTCGGAAGGGTTACAAAGACTGCTAAGCGCTCACTTCTGGAACAAGCCGCTTACTTCCGGTGGCTTCATACCTGTTTGCTCAATGTGCCATCCAGCCCCCTAGAGTGGAGATCAGTGGCCTGGACCGTCACCGAGGAACCGACACTCAGGGAGCGGTTTTCCCAACTTTCTGGGAGTAATGTCGTCCAAATCTAAGACGCGGCACAGCAGACCTCCGTTTCACGGGCTGTTGCCTTTTGTGCCGTGCCGCCGCTCTTCTTAATTTTCTCCTCCTTCTCCTTCTTCGTCTCCTCCCTCTCATACTCCTCCTAATAATAATAATAGTAATAATACTTGAGAAACGACCTGGTACCGGTGAGAGAAGCAATCGACATGACGGGTGTTGTGCCGAACAAACAAGCAGCTTCGAAATCAGTTGGGTGGGAAATTCATTCCGCTCCGACACACACAGAAAAAAACTGGACATGTACATTTTCCTTCCATGAAACTTTTTTTTTATTCAAATTCACAAACAATTCGTATTCTTCTTTTTTTTTTTTTCATTTAATTTTGATGGCACCGGTTCGGGGTTTGATCTTCGGGGTTTATCGGCACTTACCGAAAACACGTTTGCAAGTCCGGTTTCAGGGCGCTGCCATCTTGCTTGGTTGGGGTTGCTAAGGCGTCGTAATCGGATTATGGCCGCGCCCAAGCACGTACAGCCCACGAAGCAAGATGGCAGCGCCCTGATAACCACACGTGGCGCTGACGTCACGCCGCTACGGTGGCAAGCGCCATCCACAGCCTTGGTTCCTGCGCACGCGCAGTGCCCACACCTCGTGCGGAAACCGCGTGTTTTCCCACACCTCGCAAGGGCCTGTTTGTACACAGCGCATTGGCCTATAAATGCGTGGAATGCAGCATTTTAGGAGCGATCTCTTGCATCCCCAAACGTGACTTACCCCATATTTTTTACTATTTATCCCTTCATTTTGGGTGGGCGTTCTATCGGGACTTTAGGGTATATAAACGTACCCAGGAGTGTGCTGAAGATGCGTCCACCTATCATCTAATCTCTCAAGGAAGGATAACTACTCTACAAAACTAAGCAAACATTTAGCTTTTTTTTTTTTTGTGGTTAGGGTGTTTGCTTTTGTTGAGACCGTTTCTGTGCTCCTCATTCGTGTCGTAAACGTGGCTATAAAAGAGATAATTGGTTGTCTCATCTGTAAACTTTCTGTGCCAGTATTTGCCTTGTACGAGGCAAATACTAGCACACAAACAGCAAGCCCATGGGAGGACAAGGAGAACAGTGGGACTGCCCGGTTGACGGACGTGAACTCTATACACCAACTCATGTTTACAAACAAACCGGAGCGCCCCTAGCGGACGCCACCGGCGCCGCGCATGCGCGATGGGGGTGTGGGCAAGAAGCTCGCCGTCGCCCATAAACAAACCTGAGAATGCGATGTTATCGGCGTCGGTGTAAGTCCCCCTGGTCTTTTTCGCGTTCGAATTGTTGATTCTACGTCTTCCTGGGCGATGTCTGACTACTTGAGCGGCGTCAGCGAAATTACTGAGGCTCGCTACACCGCGAAACTTCGCGTGAATAATGTGACATCTGGCGATTCATTCCGCGTGGACGCCGCAGTATGTACTCTAAAACCTGATTCGCATGATGAGATTTCGTTCGCAATTTTCAGTCGCGACGCCGCTCGGGCTGCAAAAGCGTGAACCGTAGCTGAGATAGTCGACGTCGATACTGAAAATCGCAAGCAGAATCGGACCAAGTCAATTAGGCATAGCAAGTCAGTGACCGCCACTCGTAACAATGATAAGCATCTCCTTGTATTTACTAACCATGTTGAATATACCTGAGACTGGGGTAGAAAAGACTTTTCGACTTTTACGTTCTCTTCTACCCCAGTCTCATGTATATTCAACATGGTTAACATCCACCAACTCGCCTGCACCCTTACTATTGTATCTTTGTATTTACTGTTTACATCGAGCCTGCTTACCAACCTCCAAGCTTAAGTCTTTTGAGACCTGCACTTACTTCGAATAGCAAGTACCGGGCCAACATTTAATCTACGGGCCGGCGTCGTCTAAGAGAGCAGACGACAAGCAGAAACGCTTGAGAGAGCAGACGACAGTTCGAACGATCAGGCGACCGTTTGAACTTGCAGACGCGCTGAACGTAGTCCGCAGGTGGTCCGCACAACTTGACGGTTTTCTGGCGTCCATGTTGTAATAAAACAAATAAATCTGATGACCACAAGTATCCGTGAATTCAACTCAAAGTGCTTCCCGCCCAAGCAATCGTTGTCCGTCGGCGTCTGCTTTTCCCTTTTCACGGCACATATCCAGATTCTCGGACGAACCCAGCACGTGAAAACTGGACTTCAAATCTTTCTCGACTCTTTTGGCACGGCCCCAGTCCCGGCGTTTCGACGAGAAGGCAGGTTTTTGTCTGGTTCCCTTCAAAACAACGCAGGAATACACGTCTGGCATGGGGACTTCTGCCCACAGCCCCGGACCGGAAGTGCGACCGACGCGCCACCACCGCGCCGTGACGTCACAGAGATGAGTTGGTGTATAGACCTTTGTCCGGAAGTGCTCTTTTTAGCCTCGACCGCAAGGAGCAAAAGCGAACAATAATCTCGAACCCAGACGCTCACGGGGAGGGGGGGCTGCGTCGGCCTGCGCCGCCGCTTCCCGTTGAAGGCTTCTTCGCTGGTGTGCCGACTGCAGTTTCACCGGCATCGGTCCTGTTTACCGCGGTATGTGAGTATAGTGCCCGTAATGTGAGAGCCGTGTGTCCATACGCCACTTTGCCGCTGTTGGTTTCCATCTAGCCGAGCCAGAAAACATCTCGCGACGAGTTGATCGCGCCGCGAGTGACGAAGAAGCAAACATGGCGACGGTTTGTGCGATTGCTTTGGTGGCTCCGGTGTTGAGTGTCTTCAACGTCCTCGTGAGAAGATTCCCCTGCCCTTCGAAGTTATCGCAGGCACCACGAGTGGCACGAAAGATGTGGAATCATCGTCTCAACTACAAATAAGCAGGCCTGCACGAGCAACGACGCCGAGCAGGCGCTGGGTCGTGCCTGTGTCGTGTTGTGTCGTCAGATGTTCTACAACGCCGAGATATTTTCATTTATCATTTGGAATGGCTTCAAGAGTGGGAAATTAATCTATTTCGCAGATTGTTAACGCCGAGGTGAGTGCCCTCCGTTGCAGTGCCGTTGTCACGCGAAGTGCAGAGAAAACCGGGTGACGATGGCGGCGGTGCTCTTTGATCGCTTTGATCTTGCGCCGTCGGGTTCATGGAGTCCGGAGTAAACGTACGTACGTGCGTCTGCTGGATCGGTGTTTTGGACTGCCACAAAACTCTTTCTCGCGGGCATTTACCTTGTGAAGCTTAGTAGCTCATTACATTTCGTCGTCGACTGCGCTCATTTGACTACGACGGACGAGCCTGCGTGATGTGAATTTCACTTGCCTAAGATCCTTGGTGTGCTATAACGAGGGCTAATAAAATATCACCGCGAACTTCTGAACAAACGAGTCGAGGTTTCGTCTGTTATCATAACTGATCGCCTGTCACAATATTAATCAGTAGCGTTCCTAGACTCCGCCCCCACAGGCACCCTGCTTCGTTGCCCGATAGTAAGTGTCTCCTGATACCTCGTAGAATTCCAGCTCCCACTTCAAGTAAGTACCATCCTTTAGAACTGGCAATTAATAGTTTCGAACCCAGACGCTTGCAGCGTGTGTGTGTGTGTGTGTGTGTGGGGGGGGGGGGGGGGGGGGCGTGCTAACACACTCGGAGCCCTCGTTTTCGCCGCTTCGCGGCGGCAGACAAGGCGGCACATTACAAACGAAACCTAATCCGAGCTGTCTATGGAACTAGACCCATTCGCTAGTCATTTGATGAAACGTCGTGGTCTCGTTTTCATTCGCTAAAACGGCGTTCGATCAAGTAAACGCCTCCCACTTATTTCGGCTCGGCAGAGCCGCAGAAAGGCAAGCAGATCGCGAAAATCGGTCTCAACCATGCCACGAATGTAATGTCGTATACAAGAAGCCGACAATCAAGCATTTGAAAGCTACAAGAAAGCGGCAGCGAAATATTTACTACGCAATGAACCCGGACTGAACGCGGATGTCAAGGGTCAGCAGACACCGAGAACATTTAAGACAAGAAAGGTTTTCTCTTGTTTTCTCGACCGAGATGGGTTCTCGAATGTTCACGACATCTTATCTGTTGAAGAACGGGCCGCGGAGGCTTCTGGTGAAGACATCTTTCACGATGTGCCGGTGCATTCGGACAGCCTGCCGCATCCAGCTCCCCAAAGCAACGCCGCCAACGCAGCCCCCCCCTCCTGCCTGCCAGTTCTCTCCGCGTGGTGGCGCGAGCGTAGATAAACATGGCGGCGCCCTGGAATTGGCGCGGACACTGGTCTATACCGTTCTTCTAGAACACATCCGAGAAATTGCCTTGTGAGAAAATCTTTACATTTTATGGTCGTACTCGCTAGTTTTGTCAGTCACTTTTTTTTAAAAATTAAACTCTTATATTATCCTTTATCGTTCTAGTCATTCATGCTGAACAGGGGTGATAGCACGAAGTTTTTGTTGTTTTGCATTTGCAGTTTTGTTAGATACGGCAGGTTTCTACTCAGCTTGAGTATTCGAATACATTTATCTTTGCTAAGCAGGGACTTTGAAAAATTTTGTTTCCTAATAGTGAAAACTGTAGTCAGTAAGTTTTGGGCTCTATTTTGTTCCATACTATTCCATCTTGTGAGATGGTTTGTTTTCAGTAGTCTTATAAAACTTGTGATTTGGGTTGTTAATAAGCAGAAAGTTTTCTTCTCATGAGGCTTAAGTTGTGCTTCTTTTATTGACTACGCCTTCTGTTGGAATTCATAAGAGAAACCAACTCGCTATTAGGGCAGTCCTCAATAGCTGCCGTTCAGATAAATTGCAATTATCCTGTTTGCTTTTGATGCTATGGTTCTGAAACGTCACATGAATAGGTTTTTTCGTTGCGCTAATTTTAAATACACACACACACACACACACACACATATATATATATATATATATATATATATATATATATATATATATATATATATATATATATATATATATATATATATATATAAATGTCTGCACGAATAGCCCCAAGTCTGCGAGATTTACTTATACTGCTGCAAAACTCCACTTCTGTGGCTTCCGAGCTGCTCCAGAGCAGTACTTTGACTCCTTTAAAACTGCTCTAAAGGGGCTATCATTGCCGCTCCTATAGACCTGCTACAAAAAGCTAAAGCTTGTTTGCACGCCTGGATCGTCGTCTTTTGTGTCCAGCCTTCAGATAATATAACTCAAATGTTTCCCTTTTTTATTTCTTTTTATTACAGAATGTGTTTACGTGTGGCCGGCGCCAAACCGTTTCCTGTTTCGCACTTCAGTGGAGGAAGCCCTGTCCCCGCTGATTGCACAGGAGTGCTAGCAGTACACTAGTGCCGCAAGGCGTCCAATTTCTGCATCGCACAGACCTCCGACCGGTGTCCTTGCAAGATACAGTACTTTGACTTTGTTGAGGGCTCTTTCACGCACTACACTACCGTTTTTCTGCTTTGCTTTGCTCCAAATCCTGCTTTAGTACAAGTCCAAAAAATTTTTTTCATCGCAAAAATAAAGTACCTATACGCATCGCCGAACGCCGATTCTATGCCCAAACGTAGCCCCATAGCGGTTCGAACCAGATGGCAAAGTTTAGAACTGTTCGTTTTCTCAATCGAAAGTCACGACTAATTTCCGAAATTTTCAACGGGAAAATGGCAGCCGACGGAGTTCTGGAATACTGAATGGCGCCGTTTACCGAAAACGGGCCCTATTTTCCCGCTGAATTTTTCGGAAAATCGCTTATGACTTCTGAATGCGATGGCGGATAAAGTTCCGAGAGAACGCCCGCCCCCGAGAGATCGCTCATCCCGTATTTTTCTGGCTAAGTATCTGTAACATAGAAATTCCGAAACATTGCCCACCCCCCGATTAACGTCGAACGTCACGCGATGTCCGAAGGCAATCGCACAGGCTCGTACAGGATACTCACTAAAAGTATTTAAGTTAAGTTACTGAGTACCACAAGAAATAGTAACTGAGTAGAGTAAAGTAACTGAGTAAAGTACAAAATGCACCAAAAAAGTAACTCGTTACTTTCAAGATACTCTCAAAATACAATTTTCTCTGCAGTTCATTGTGAAGCACAACCGAAGTCAGAAAAAATTCTTCCTCCCAGCTACTATGCAATCTCCTGGAAATCTCATCTACTAAAACTCGGTATTGGCGAGTTTTAGTAGACCGTGTTTTCCCCTCCACTACCCGGAACTCTACAGCCAAAGCCATCGGCTTGCAGGCGCAGTGGCGGTTTCTTCGTAGCGGAGGGTTAGCGGAAAGGGAACCACGGTCTACTAAAACTTGATAATGCTGCGTACGCCACGAGCGATGGGCCGCCGTAGGGTGCCTACATGTTTCCGCCGCTCCGAAACATGTAGCCACCCTAGGCCGCCGGATTGGAGCCGTGTAGTCGGGTGTATATCAAAACTTCCCATTCGCATTTGAACCTTGCACATTTCGACCCAGTCTTATTTGGTCCTTCTCATGTGAACCTTCTCATAAGATCCGAATCGTGTTTTTCGCAACTGGACCCATTCTCATTTCGCCCGTTCGCGCTATGACCGAGTGGCACTAGTTCGGCATGCTTCTAACGTCGTTATGCCTTCGCGGCTTTGTTGATGAGTCTTACCTTGCTTGGGCCCCCAACATACCATCAGATATATGTTGTGTAGAGTTGCGCGCTGAGAATCGTACATTGACGCCTGCTTCCCTTCCTCTAAGCAAATGAGAAAAAAAAAACGATCAACATTTAATTTGGAAACTTTGTTTGAACAGAAATAGCATACATAATAGCGGTGGTTCTCAACCATTGATGTTTCGCTGACCCCTTGTAGAAAGGCGGAGATGATGGAGGACCCCGTTTGGGGTGAGGGGAATAGAAAGGTATAGGTTATCATGATAATGATTTAATAAATGGATATAACTAATTGCTAGTGTGAAGTAGACTTATCTCATTGACATACACACGAGAGTACTCTCCCGAAAATTGGAACGTTTCTTCTCAACGTGAAGAAAGGCAACTAACATTGCCGTGCCTGACTGATGAGACAGGGCTTCGCTGACCCCTAGGATGCCTTCGCAGACCCCCTTTTTAGAACCACTGCATTATAGAAGTGGTAGCGTTGTCCCAAGTCGAGAGACCTCAAACGACGTGACATTTCGGAATATGATCTGGCTGCGATAAATAGTTGGTCTGTTTTATCGTCAGCTAGTAGCTTTTCATGCGACGCGTCAAAGCGAGATCTTTTTGAGAAAGGCTGTTTTGAAAAGGGCCAGGTGAGAAGGGCGAAACAAGAACGGGCCCGAATGAGGAGCGTTGGAATGGGAAAGACGAAACGAGAAAGGACCAAATTCGACAGGTCCAAGAGAGATCTTTCTGAGAATGGTTGTTTTGAGAAGGGCCAAGTAAGAAGGCCGAAACGAGAACAGGCTCAAATGATAATCGCCCGTGTAGTCACGTCTTACGACTCTTGTGTGCGAAGAGAGCTTAGTGAAACGAACGAGTGGTGTGTGCGACTGCGTGCGGATGCAAAGGCATTTTTGAAGCTGGACGGCTTTCTTTTATATGCTTTCACTCCATAACATAGAAAAATAAACTCCGGTTTATTGTCGACTCTTACCAGATACTTGTAGAACACACCCTCTCCCCAACGCAAGTGCCCTCCCTCTGGCTTGTAGCTTTTTACACATCTTATGCTTTCACCCGCATGCGCCCTCCAGCTTCGGAATCTCTGTGGCTCTTGGGCTTGGCCACAAACAAATTGTAAGAAAATGTGCTTTGACGTTTTGCCCAGTTAGAAGACACGACACGCGTTCGCTCGGCTTGAGGCTGCGACACCTGCTTCTTCGTGTCACCTCTTTCAGGAGAAGCACGGAAGTGCACCGTATTACCTGGCAAGAAATGTATCTGCAATGGCAGGGCGGGGAGGCACTCACTTGATCGAATGACGTTTTAGCGAACGCCCACGTTTCACCGAATGACACTTTAGCGAATAGTCGGACGCCGCGAAGCGGCGTTTTCGGGGCGGCCAAATGGGTTCACATTTTTGTAATGAGCCGCCGCTGACTGTCGCCGCGAAGCGGCGTAAAGCGCAGCGCAGCGGATAGCAACGGATGGGTTAACGCGCGCCCCCGTCATTCGCTAAAACTTCGATTCGCTCAAAAATCGCTGTTCGCTAAAATGATATGGTGATATGGACCCAAAAGGTGATATGGACCCAAAAGTAACTTTAAAACAGGGGCGGATCCAGACCTCCATTTTAGGGGGGGGGGGGGGGGGGCGGTTCCTCGGTGTAAAACGGCGGGGGGGGGGGGGGTTATTTTTTGTGGAGTTATTGTTGTTACTAAACTCTGATAGCATAATATAGATATTGAGAGCTTTTGTATCGGTTTACCTGTCGGGGATGAATTCTTTGAATTAAAACCTTTCGGGTGACCACACTAGAGGTAAGTATCTAGAAAATTGTGGTGGCACTATCCTTTCTGAATACCATAATGCAAGGCATTTTGTAGTTCATAGGAAACGGGATTACTCCATTCGCGTGGCAGCGCGCTAGAAATAGAAAGAAGTTGAACTACTGGGGATGAATGTTTGGTGCTATAGCGGCTGTGACAGTTGCAGAAAGTGTAACTTGGGTGGCTCAGATATCGTCGGCGGTGCTACTAATTTTGGGCTCCTTTTGCTTGAATATTTATATATTCTCGTTACACCCGCAGAGCATGTACGGAGAACCAACCTTTGCCAACTATACGGAGGAAGCTCATGCAGCTAATGACAATGCGAAAAACGTTTTAATCTAAAACTCGGCTGTTCTTTGAGATTAAGCTTGGCATAGTAGTTAGAACTTTATATTCAGTGCCAAAATGCAGAACGTGGTTTTAAAACATACTTTTCATTGTCGCCGGTTGTTTCAATGGAGCGAGTACGTTGCAAACAAGCGACAAAAATTACACCATCTTCCCGAGGGGAACCATGGGGTGATGCGGAGATCGTTCCATCACACTTCATCGGAAGAACGGAGTGAAGTGGAGTCAACAGCGGTGAACTGAACGCGCGCAGAATTGGTTTGCTCTCTATGTTTATACAACCTTGATGGAGATGCGCCTCAACGGGTAATCGGTCTCTTAGCTGTAGATGAGAAATTTAGCCAGTGCAGTACAACCGCTAACCTGGGGTTTTTAACGTGCATCACGCAGTAGTGATCACACGAACGCGTGCCGGTACGAAACTCATCCAGATCGAAACGGGCGGGGGCGGTGGGGATCGAACCCAGGAGGTTCCCAGCGGAAGCTTTCGCTCCACGCTCCGAGCTGAGACGCGTTAAAGGGGTACTCCACTGGTTTTTTCATTGTCTCCGATTTGCTTGAAATTTTGCTAAACTAACCAACAAACATTGCTAAAATAGTATCCCAAATATTAGGTCAAAATATTGTTTTTTAGCGAAGTTATTGAATTCACAGTTTTGGTCCTCACCGTGTTTTTCGAACTCGAAGTCTCTACTGGCAACAATGAAAAAGTGACGTCAGTGGAGGGCAGGGGTTCACTTTTTGGACTATAGAAGTCGTTTTAAACTGATTCGAAGCAGTTTCTTGGTGTCAAATGAGTGCCTTGGAAGCTCGCTCCCGTATCCGCGCGCCAGCACGGCACAAATGATTGGCATATTCTACTTTTTGGCTGCTTGCTCGACTGGCAAGCCTGCCTGCCACTGACGTCACGGCACTGAAAAGTGCGCGTATATTTGAATGTCTGTTTTTGCATCATTTTCATTTGCCGATTTCACAATACCTATTATGAATTTCGCGATTCTAAAGGGCATACCGGAAAGGCTAAAGGCCGGGGAGTCAGAAAATATAGTTAGTTGAGGTAGCTCAAAAACTCGGTGGAGTACCCCTTTAACCCACTCGGCCACTTCCTCCCCTGAACGCACGCAGCGCGTTACCACTTGAAGGAGAGGAGACTAGAGGAGGAGAGTTGCGCATGCGCGCGCGGCGTGAGTAGAAGCGAACGCACGCGGAGTGCACGCAGCTGGTAGAGAGAGAGAGCGGAGAGAGTAACGCCAAATGTAACGCGCAGCTGTTGGAGAGAGGGAAGGAGGAGAGTTGCTTATGCATAGTGTGAGTGCGGACTACGACGCCGCGGGACATAGACACATAGACCCGAGCAAGAGATGCTCCGCATCCAAAATGGCCCGGCGGTTTCGACGCTGCTCGCGGCGTCAAAGGACTGTTGACGCAGCGAGCAAACCGAACGCTGCCAGGCAAGTTCGTCGGTTGTTCGCCGTATATTTGGAATGTCCAGAGCGCAGCTCATGCGGCATTGTCAACCCAAACTCGTGTTTTCACGTGTTCTGGGTGCAACTCGAGAGAACGAAAGCGAATTGTTGAATATTTTTGAAAGCATGTTGCAGTTCGGCAACTATAACTTTTCAACTTAGACAATACCTTAAACCAGCAATTGATCGTTCCAAATTATATTCAATTGCACTTCGTCTGGATATTTTCTGTATTAAAGGAACACTTACATGATTCTGGGTAGTTAGCTCATTCGTCAGGGTCGAGAGGACAGGTGCAGAGATATGATGGGGCAGAACAGTTGCCCGGTCGGCGAATCTTCACTGGGCTAAAGGCCGATCACGACTGCAGCATGGATGTTTGGGAATCGGTGTTCACTCGAACGGGCACAGGCACTTTGAAAGAGCTCGTTTTCCCCAAGTCCCTAGGTAGGGAATTCGAAGCCGCAGTTGCAAACCAGCAAGCCCCGCTTCTGTTCCGTTCGACACATACATATTCGCTCCTGCAAAGCCGCGCGAAAGCTCTGCCGTCCATCCATAGAAGCCGCGTTTAACTCGAAAAGTAAAGCCGGCGCCAATTGGAGACAAGGGGTAGCGGGCGCCTTTCCTAAAATATGTCCCGCCACGCTAAGTTGAAACGGCATTGTATACAAATAAATGCCTACGGCGTCGGCTTGAGGACCCCGTGTAAGCAGCCTCCAGCCTTTAGAGTGCTCGTACCGTTTATCTTTCTTTTATTAGCTTCCCGCCACGAGAAGTCGTACCGCAGGCAGTATGAAGCCCATTAGAGAAAACATCTCCCCCTTCTGGTGCTCGTCGGCTTCTTTCTGTATTCCGCGCTGCGGCGCTGATCCTCAGTGAGGGATAGAGGCGAGGACGAAAGAGGGCTTATGTTTAAGCCAAGGTCGTGGGGAAGTCCGGAGCTTCTTCAGGAGAAGCTCAGACCCAGACTACACTGTACCCAGAGCATTTGCTTCCTCCCTCAGTTGAGAAGAAAAGCAATTGGTCACCTCTTTGTACAGGCTGAATCCCCCCCCCCCCCCCCCCCCCCTTCCCCCTGGAACGTCTCCTCCTGGTACGTCCCCTCCGCGCTTCCCTTGGCAATGAGCACACCGTGCCAATAATATACCTTTAGTGAGCCCGTGGGCGACATCATCTCAAAGCAAGCCATAGAAGACATGCCAAAAGACAAGCCCAGAACCACGAAGAAACCATCAAACGAAAAGTGATGAAAAGGCAGCCACTAGAGAGGAAGGATAATCCGCTGTGTATAAGATCGTACCCTTGAGGAAGGCTGCTTGGGTCTGCGTTTGGGAGCTTTCAGGGCACAAATTTTTCGCAGACAAAACCCAAAGAGAGAGAGGGAGACAGAGAGAGAGACAGAGAAAGGGGACTAGATATGTTGAAGGTATTTTCCCCCCGTGCTCGACGTGCTGGCCTTGTTTTGGAAGTGTGCCTGCAGTCGAGGACCCTGATATTTGGTGCGCACTTCGAAACTCCTGGCGCCGTCCCTTTCGGGAAGACGTACCGTGACCTTGACGGAGATAAATCCCACTTTGGAAGCGCCCAGCAGGCGCGTCCACCCACCGCTGTTTTAATCTTTTGTCCCTCGCGTCGATTGCTTACGTTTTTCTTCGAGCTGACGAAGAACCCCGGGGGGGAGGGGGGGTGCCTGGCAAGGCGTTTAGGGGGGAGCGATCGCCCCCACCGCCCCCCCCCCCCCCCCCCCCCTTGGATCCGCCACTGCTTTAAAATGAGTACAAATCACTTGAAAAAAAGTATTTAAGTTGGGGTACTAAACACTGACGTTCGAAAGTATTTGCCAGACACCAAGTTACTCGATCACAAAAGTATTTAAGACACAGTAACTTGATTAGAGTATTTAAGTTACGTACAAGTCTGGCAATCGCATCCGCCTCGATCTGCTACCCGTGCGTCTGGTAAGCGAATTCGTGGCGGGTTCCCGCGCGTTTTTGTCCGCGATCTGTACGCGCGATATTGACTCCCACCCGCTAATAACACGCGAGTTGTTCCCGCGTGTATATTATATCGTGAAATGCGAATCGGCTGCGTCCGCGATGTGCGGTATCCGATATCCCGTGACATGAGAGGTTGTAGCGGATTCCCGCGATTTTTGTCCGCGATCTGCGCGCGCGATATCGGTTCCCGTGACAGGCAAGTTTGCAGCGGGTTCCCGGCGTATTCATATTGCGTCATAAAACTTGAATCTGCTGCGTCCGTGGTGTGCGGATGCACACCACGGACGCTTGTGAGATGCGAGTTCTCGGCGGGTTTCCGCGGGTCCTTCGCACGGTAAAACGCGAATCTGCCGCGTCGGCAATCTGCGATGTCCTTTGACTCCTTTCCCGTGACCAGGGGTTTCCCAAGAATTTAAATTAGGGGTTGTGTCCAAATTTTTAGGGGGGGGGGGGGGGGGGGGGCATTGAAATTAGAGGAGTCGGTGCGAATTAAGGGAGTGCCTTCAGAAAAACAAGAGGGCGTGTGTAGGGAAATCACTGCCCATGACACAGGAGTTCGTAGCGAGTTTTAGCGTGTTTATCGCATCGTGAAACGCGATTTTGCGGTGTCCGCGATCTGGAGTATCAGTTCCCGCGTCACGTGGTGCCCCCGGTGTTATCATTAATTTTGATAACGTTTTGCTGTGGCATCCCCAAAGATAGCTCACCCCATGTTTTTCACCATTTATCTCATCATTTTGGGTGGGTGTTCTTTCGGAACTGTACCTGTTCGGAAACTTGTGTCATCTGGTTCGACCACTAGTGCTGCATTTGGGCGGAAAATGGGTAATCTTTCGGGAACTGCTAACGATGACGTTCTGTGCAGGCCTTTTGTCTTCTAGGTGATATCGGTAGATGCCGCGTGTCACATTACGTGATGTAACATGGAGTGACGCCCTACTAAACCAGCCAATGCTAAAAGGGAGAACTTCTGGTTTTCAGCGTCCCTTGCAACCCTGCCAACTGCGCCTACGCTCTTTGTTTTTTTTTTCACTTTGGTGCGTATTTTGATTTTGCCGTTCACGAGAAAGCCGCAGTATGGCGCGACTCTTGCATTTTCTCCATTTTGATATGTCATCCCTGGAGTTGCCACTGCGGCAGAAATGGTGGCACTGCGGTTGCATCTAGCTTGGTGCTGCATCATGTTCCGTGTTACCAGTATCGTGGCCTTTGCCACGATACTGGGAGAGAAGGGCGATTTTATTTTTATTACAAAGCTGCGTCTTTTTGCTGTCCGAGAACTGCGGAGGGGACAGACCTTTGACAGACTTTGTACCTTTATTCTGTCTACCTTTGGGTTGATTCCGGAAAATATCAGAACTCTGCTCAATTGAAATAGTCCGTAATTCACTGCATGCATTCGCAACCTCAGTGTTCGCATTTTCTATGTGTGCCTACATTTTCACACTGACGTAACCTGCACAAAGCTCGTAATATTGGAGAGATGATGAGCCATCTGAGACACATCATTAATAAAATTGGTGTTGAAAAGGCAGTGGAACAGAATTTTTATCAGCACTGAAACGAAAACACCAAAAATATGTTTGTTTGAAAAAAAACTTTGGAACGCATACTCACATGACTTCTGGAATTTTCGACGTTGCATTTCTCGCATTAATCCTCTGGACCCGGTTTGAATTCTTTTATTCTATATTATTTTAGCCAATGTGGGACTATTTATTTAATTGGAAGGTGCTTAGGCACCATATTTAGTATTTGCATAAAATAAAGACAAGCTGATGCCCCCCCCCCCCTTTTTCAAATGAAAAAAAAAAAAAAAAGCAGGGAAACGTCCTGATCCAAAAGTTTAATTCGAAGCAAAACAGCTCATCTTAAAGATTCACTGAGGATACGATATTGTCGTATTTCCTAAGACTGGGACGTAACACTTCTCAATCATTTTAACCTTTCTCATCCTGCGTAGCTTCAAAACGCGCATTTATTTTATAGGTCCTTTTGCTAAAATATGTTTCCTCAAGGACATTTAGTTTCATCAGCTAGGGGCTCATTCACACACATGCAACTGCTCATGACCGAGTGCATCAAGACCCACCCCTCGTGATATCTTAAGATGCGAGAACCCACCGGCGACACCTGTCAGTTCTGAGGCCACAATGTAGGTGGCGCCACGGTGGGCCAGAGTGTCTTCTCGTCGCAAGGTGTCGCAAGAGGTTGTAATGCACTCGGTCGTAAGCAATCTCAGTTGCGTGATCCAGCCTTAACGCATTCATTGTTTCTTTCTGCGAATCCTAAAACCCCAGCGTGCATTGTTTCCTTTTGGGAATCCCCTAACCCCGTTTTCCGTCGGGTGGCGCCAGTTGTTTGTGAGACGGGACCGACAGTTTGGGCGGGAAGTCTGCCCTCGGTGCATCTGATGTGTCCTCCTCCCCGTCTTCTATCTCCTGTAGGTGGCGCAGCAGTGATCCCCCAGGAGCTGCCGGCGCAGAGGCACTACCTGGTGATCGTGAACCCCAAGAGCGGACCCGGGCGCTCCCTGGAGATCTTCCTGCACCGGGTGAGGCCCATCCTGGCCGAGGCCGACATCTCGCACCTCCTACTCGTCACCGGTGAGTTGGGGGTGGTTGGCTCAGCGTTGCCGGGGGTGTGTTCGGAACAGCTTGCAGAAAAAGTCAACGTCTGTTTTCACGAATGTCGTATAACCTGGTTTTCGGGGGGGGGGCAAGGGGCCGGGGGCAAGGTAGGGGGGGAGGGCACGGCTAT
Source organism: Ixodes scapularis (assembly GCF_016920785.2). Classification (NCBI taxonomy): domain Eukaryota; kingdom Metazoa; phylum Arthropoda; class Arachnida; order Ixodida; family Ixodidae; genus Ixodes; species Ixodes scapularis. Next base: position 27,337,418 of record NW_024609881.1, read on the forward strand.
TTAACTTTAGGTAAATACACCTTAGTGATTCACATGCTAGCCTTTAGCCAGCTGTCAAATCGGCTTACCCTATGCGCATAAGAAAATGTGGAGGCCGACTAAGGGCTAGCATGTGAATCACTCCAACATGTTTACCTAAGCCTTGCCTCTCTTCCCTTCTACCGCTCCCCTCTCTCCCCCCGAAAACCAAACTATGTAAAGTCATGTAAAGTCCACGAAAGCATAACAATCAGGCTGCCGAAATTGGCCTGCTGATTTACACTCCACAAGCTTTTTCCGAATACACTGCCGGGGATAGAAAAAGTTACTCATAAAGTTGCTACATCCTTTGAAGCATGTGGTTTGCATGCTAAACTTTCCCACAGAACGTGTTTAGGGCTGGGGTTTCGTGGAAAAACTGATCCGAAAAAAACCCTGAGGCTAAAGAGTAACATGTAATTTTCCTGCTAAGTATAGCAAGAAAAACCGACTGCAACTTGTCTTATCGTATCTTACTCCTCTATATTAACATTAGTAGTTACGCATGATTTTATGGAAAAAAGCTGATTACTTGTTTTTGTTTGGCTGCTTATTTTCTGCTTTACTTTTTAAATGTTAGAAAATGGAATATGCTCGATTGCATCATCTGGCAGGAAAGACGCAGGTACTAGTGTGACACAGGGCATCTACTCTCCATATTTATAAGCACATACTAACGGATAGGCAGTAGCTAGTTCGCTGCATCCAGGCACTGCGCTTCATTGGGCACCCGCCCGAGCGAATGCCAACAGGCGGAGATGTCAGTCTCATTACGGTAGCGTTCTTTATTACTGCATTTTTTTCTTTAATTTTTTTTTGGGTCTGTCATTCAGGGATGGCACATGAGGTGAATAGACCGCATGCTTTTGTTTCATTATAATTTTTTTTTAAATCTGTCACGCAAGGATGATTTGCGAGATGAATAGACGGCAGAATGCACCTCACCGCAGCCTCTCCATTCAATTGGGTTGGTAGCTTGCATCATCTCTAACCTGTTGGGAAACCAGGCACGTAGCCAAGGGGGAACCCATGGGACCCATCCCCCCCCCCCCCCCGCCCCCCGAAATCTTCCATTTTGCTGGAACGTCCTCTCCCCCTCTCCCTCATACAGCATTTTGTCATGGGCAAGCCCCCCCCCCCCCCCCCCCCCCCCGCAAAACAAAATCCTGCCTACGTGCCTGCTGTGAACCTAAAGACCCGGGGAAAATGTACCGAATTCCAGAATAAAATTGTTGAAGTCGGTATTGTCTCAATTAGATAGCATTGGCCTCGGCCAATCCTTCCAATCCCCACCTCTTAAAATGGCCCTGCCGCTGTGCAACCGCTCGCCATAATCTCGTGGGGAAATAAATGTTTTCTCACTCGCTCTGTGTACTGAATTCTGCCATTGTTCACAAAATTGGGCTGAAAGGTCGTGTTGGAGTACCACAATTGTTATAAGGTGTGACACAAGTCTCGGTTCACGGCTGGTCCTTTTTGAAGTCAGCAGTTTGTTGCACACGTAACCCTACAGAGGGTGTTTTTTTTTTTTAGGCTGTACTGAATGTAGCTTGTTCAGGTGAGTTATACGACCAGGGGGACGTCATATAGGGGGCTATTCGTCACGATAAGTCGGATCATCGGCTAAAATTTAATAATCAGTTCCTTACTTAGTGAGAATAAACATGTGGTTTATTAATTAAAATTAAAAAAGGTTTAATTAAAATATTTAGTTAATTAACCAACCTATCTTGACAATTGTCCCCTTATATTATGTCCTCCTGGCTGTAAATTAACCTGCAGAGATCGCATTAGTGTAGTTTTCATGGCTTTTTTTTAATAAATCTGCCGATGCCCCTCGTTTGACTCTGTAGAGACAGCCCTAAAGTAATAGTGCTCAAGACACTGTTGTCCTTACGTGAAAACCAGTACGGGAACCAGATCTCAGTACCCCAAGCCCGACAAAGACTTGCACACTTTAATTTCTGTTAAAAATTATCAACAATTGTGTCTATGCATGTATGATATGGCTATTCACTGAAGCGAGAACTCAGCTATGAACAGTGTTCAGTGCAATCACGGTCACTTTGAGCACAGGTGGCAATGGCCGGGAACTGTAGGGTAAGATAAGGGAAGCTTTTAATGCCTCCCTGGACTTTGACACAGAGTGACTGGCTGCAAATTTTGAGCTCCTTATGCCGGCTGAGGTGCCCACAGTTTATCAAAGTCTTATTGGAGTGTAGGAACTGCAAAACAGATTTATGTTGAACGATCCCCAGAACTTTGATTGTATGTCCTTTGATGGGGCATGTCTCATGCTCTTCATTGGTTTAGCAGTAAATTGTTTTCTTGGATGACAGTTTTATTGGAATTATTTTAAATAAAAGTAGAGAGCATCTCTTCACAGACAAAATGCACCTCTGTAGTTCTATTAGGTGTTATTGTTGCCCATCTTATTGTGATAATTGCAATTCTGTCCTATAGCAGTTATTGTAATATGTTTGGTGCACAGAGCGGCAAAACCATGCGAAGGAGTTCATCAAGGGCCTGAATCTGAAGCAGTGGAGTGGAATCCTGGTGATCTCGGGCGATGGACTTCTCTTTGAGGTGCGTAAACTCGGTTAAGCAATTCAAGACTGTTGGATCAGTGTCAAGTTTAATGCACCCTACTTGGTACTTAAAGTTGTGTGTGTACTTGTGGGTAGCTCAGCACAAACTTGCACTAAAAGCTACAGAAGCACTCATAATGTGAGCAATGCTGATCACAAAGGTTGATTGCATCTGGTCAACCAGCGTCAATTCTACCGAATGGAGAAAAACATATGAAAATCCCTCACTCTTTCTTTCAGTTGGTTAGGGACAGCAAGTAGTTGGCGGGCAAAATTCCATGTTAGTCTAATTTTGATGGCACCGGTGTTTCTCTGTAACCCATGTGTCTACTCTGTTTCCTTCTCCAGCAGTCTCGGGTCAGTCTCAATGTTGTACTCTGAAGATGTCTCCCATAGCCTCTGACTGAATCAAAACGGCAGGGCGAGTCTTTCTAACACCCGACCTCCAGCGCGTGCTCGAGCTGCTTGAGACTTTGAAGTGTTGTCGAATGTTGGAAGCTCACTCTTGAGGTGGGGAAAGTTGCTCCCTGTTGTTCTCAGATGGATGGATGGATACATGGTGATCAGAGCCGTATATGTAGAGAGTTTGGTCAATGGGAGGCGCGGGCAGAGCCAGGGCGTGCGGCACACTCGTAAAGAGGGCTTGGCATGCCCTCTTGACCAACCAGAAGCCGAAAAGAATCCCCTAGCGGTGGTAGCGAGAAACAGTTCTGATCAAAGGTCTATGTTCGTATATGGTTTTAATAAGTGCGTAAGAGAGAAGATTAGTAACTCTTCGTGGTTGAAAATAGGGTTTACGTGTTGTTTTGATCATGGTCATGCAGAAAGATGTAAGAAACGAATGCGCCGCTCAACTCCGTTTTGTGCAGACAGAGTGTGACCGCTCGGACGGCAGATTCGCGGCCCTCAGCGTTTGGCGTATGGATTATGTCGATCGTTCCGCTAGTTGCACTCTTCCACCATCATTTTGGATGAGCGTGATTGAAACATCACGTGTCCCATATTTTCAGCCATCGAGAGTTACTCTGATGCAGTTATCAGGTTTGTTTCTCGCGAACATTGCCAGGGTATTATTTCCGGCTTCTGGTTGGTCACATTCGAATTTCTGAAGACGCCCTGGAACACGCCCAACCCGCTTTCGGCCAATGGCGCCTCCTCATTTGTCTCCTACACTTCCCAACGAATGGCCAAACTCTCTACATATACGGCTCTGATGGTAATGGCTATACCCTTTGTAATGGGCTAGGTGGCTTGCATTACCTAGCCTAACATTTCGTCATCCCTTCTTTTCTAAATTTGTATAAATTTTGTTCACCGCAACCCTACCCCCTTTAAAATGTTCCCAGGGCTTATTTTTATTTGTATTTTCACCCCTCCCTAGATCTTTTCCACCAATATTTCAATCTTCTCTTAGTATACTGCCAATTTTGTCCCTATCCATTCGTCCATCCATGTCTACAAATCCCTCTCTGCAAATCCCTGTGCCCCCTCCAAATCCATAGCCATCCTCCCCAAGAGAATGGGATGAAGGCCCATGCTTTTTAAAATTACATGCTTTATAGTTTCCCTTTTGCAGTTGCATACGTCGCATAGAGTGTCTATTTCCTGGAATTCAGCCCTATAGGTATGTTTTCGTTCTTAGCACCCCTGTTCTAGCTTCAAACAGCAATGAGCTCCCCAATGAATTATCATACAACTGTTCCTTCTTTATTTCTTGCTTTTGTGCCCTGTATATTGTTAGAGCTGATTTCCCCTGCATTCTTTCTTCCCACAATTTCCTCTGTTTCCTTTACTCCCTTTTCTACTGATATACTCTGATCTGCCCCATCTTGCGGGTTCGGTTTGCCCACTTAGTGTTTAGACTTTCATATATAGATACTTGTACACTTTCTCTGCCCACCGCATATCCTCAATTTCAGCTAGTCTTTGTTCAAATTTTACTTTACTGATCGCTTCTCTACTTTCAAAAGATGCCCAACCCATATCCCCCTGTACTCCCTCATTTGGTGTATTCCCATGTGCCCCCAATGCCAACCTACCCACAATCCGTTGCTGTATCTCTAAAGCTACCTAAATTTCTGACCTCATACACAATACCACATTCCGAAATGAGAGTCTTGGCACCACGACTCCCTTTCATACACCCCTAATGACTTCATATCTATTATAGTTCCAAAGTGCCTTGTGTTTCCTAATAGCTGAATCCCGTTTCCCCTTTTTTATTACAATATCTTCATGCTTTTTTAGATAATTTTTTCCCTCATTTAACCACACTCCCAAATATCTGTACTTTTCTCAGTGTTCTGTCACAGCGTCTCGCATCTCCAGAGGTTCCCCCTTTGCGTCGTTATGAACTAGTCTTTCAGACTTGTCCCTACTGAAGTTTAGGCCTAAGGTGTCTTCTTCCCCGCCACAAATTCTAATCAGTGCCAGCATTGTCTGTCGACTCTCTCCTACGTATACAATGTCGTCTGCATACATTAACCCTGGCAATACTTGATTTGCTTTATGTCCTTCCTCCATGTAAGTCAGGTCAAAACCTAGGTTGCACTGTTCTAACCTTTTTTCCATCTCACTGAGGTATATCATAAAGAGCAGGGGAGACAATGGGCAACCCTGTCTAAGATCTCTTTTTATTGCTGCTGATCTTGTAGTTTCAGCTTCCTATGTTATAACCACCCTATTCTCCGTATAAACCCGTTCTAGAAACTTAATCAAATTTTCATTTAGTTCATATCCTTTCAGTTGATCCCAAAGTTATCAGCGACTATAATTCCCAATCTTTAGTCGAGCGATGCCTAACGCCGTCTGCATCTCGGCGCAGGTCTACAACGGACTGATGGAGCGTCCGGACTGGGAGCAGGCTGTCAAGATTCCAATCGGCATCATTCCGGGGGGCTCGGGCAATGGCCTGGCTCGCAGCATCAGCCACACTGCAAAGTGAGTGTAGAAGGTGTCCCACAGTCTCAAGCCTCCACTCTGTAAAGGCCCTACGTAGAGACCATGTAGAGTCCACTGGACCAGGCACTAACTCTACTGGGCCAGACAGAAGGAGAACTCGTTGGTATGCTTTACCTCTTGTATACTGGATGCTTCAGCGAAGACTTTCTAAACTTCTTACCAATACGATATTGATAATAAAAAGAAAGGAAACTCTTTTCGGGAATGAACCGCCAGTCGTGAGAGATGTCAGGGACCCTAAAATATGTTCTAAATTAAGTAAATTATAAATTAGTTTAGTAATTAACTTTTTAATTAGTTAATTAATCCTATCAACTACAAAAAGGAAAACGCAAAAACTGGCCAAGCCATATATCTTACTAAGAAAACAAAAAAGAACTTAAAAAAAAAAAAACTGCAAACACAGCTTTTCTTTAGAGAGTTCTGTGTTCTCTTTTTCGTTTTTTGTCCCTGGTATTTTTCTAGCATGATAACTCACCTGCTTTCTTGCACTTTAACTTTTTTGTTCAGTAAGCCATTGATAGAGCTTGAGTTGAAACAAACATACAATATCACACCTAACAGCAAGTATAAAGGGTCTATACGTTTTGCGACACCATAAACATTCATCATCTCTGGTTGCTGACATTGTAAAAAACATAAGGTGTGGCTAACCCCAGGAATCTTTATCGTTCTACAACCAATGAGACTGCAGCATTAGCCAGTTAGAATGCCAAGGAATGAATTGCAAAGCAAGAAGCTTCAACGTAGGCTGTGGGTGGCTGTAGATGGCGCCTGCTAACGTCCAGCTTTGTTGCCCCTCCCCATTCATCCATCTATTCATCCGTCCAGAACCCTTTATGCTAAGAGAATTTGGCCGATGGGGCAGTGGAGCCTGTCACCCGCTACAGCAGCCAGACTTTGCGATGCCACAGTATGGAGGTTTTAGCTTTTGGCCACCCCATTCTGTGTGCGCTTGTCCGAATTCGTGGTTAGTTATTTTACGAACACAATTTCTTGTACTCTGACAGTTTGTTATGCCTGCAATTAATCACTGCATTCATGCACCGGTCATCCTTCATCGATTTCAAAAAACAACTCTAATAAGCTTTTTTTTTTCTTTGGTTTTAAACAAAGTCATGTTTTCTCAAACGAAAACAATTCTGGCAATCGAGCGCACAGGTTCGCAGCGCCCTTGCTTAGACATCTGTTGTGGTGCTGAATTTTGGCCGTGTTCATTATTGAGACCTAACATTCAAAGTATAGAAAATTCACTTTTGACAAAAGAGGAATGAATTTAAGATAATATAATTTTAAGAGATTGTATTAGATATAGTAAGTATAAGCAGTTGATTGTACATAGAGTGCCAAAGGTGCTTACATTAACAAGGGATGCTTTTACTATGGTGGGTCACCAAGTTATTCAAAGTGTGTCTGAAATTCAATGCCTTAATAAGGCAGAGGTAAGAAGCCATCTCCTTGTTCCTCGATTTTCAGCTGCGGTTGGTGGACTGTTGGCATGTTCTAAAGAATGCCAAGTTCTCCAAGTACTATAAAGGTCTCTGCATCCATCCATTCACTCACTGATTCGTGTGGATGTGCGTGCAGCGAGCCATATGTCAGCGACCCGATTGTGGCGGCAACACTGGGCGTGGCCAAGGGCCGCATCTCTCCCCTGGACCTCATGCTGGTGGAGACACCCAAGGGGGCACTGTACTCCTTCCTCACGGTGGGCTGGGGCATCATGGCCGACATCGACATCGAGTCAGAGCGGCTCCGTGCAATCGGGGAGATACGATTTACCCTCTGGGCATTCTGGAGGGTCTTCAGTAAGTACCGTCTCGAGTCGCATTCCGCTCGGTTTTCTGAATGTGCAAGTCATACTCGGTCGAGGTTCATTAGCGTATTCGCTGTGGTACCGCGCCTGCAAAGCATTCCCTACCGGTGTGCTCACTGTGTCCCCATCTGCGGTCCCCCGATTACCTTCCAGTGGCATCGTAGCAGTGTCGTGCCGTTACTTGCCGCGATCATGGCGGTGGCATAGCGGCAGAGGCAGATCTGGCAAGCGCCCTTCTTGCTCCACGTCGCTCTTCCAGCTCGACGGTTCGCGGAAGCTCCGGCAGCTCGGAGTTGGGACGTCATGACGATGGCGACACTTGCGTTTGCTCATACTTTTCGGCGGTACTTCTACAATTAATCGCCGGGATCGTGACATCCGGCGGCACGACACTCCTGCTTTTGGGGCGTCATTTGTTGCCACTTCAATACCGCCTTCGACGCATAGACGGGACGAGACGCTAGACACATCGGTTGGAGATGCTCTTTAAGGACCATGCATTAGCGCTGTAGCTTTTGGTCCCGTTCGACTAGAGTCGTCGAATAACCTTCGCCTCAGATTAGCTACGCTTCAACTATCCTGCTTCCTAAAATGACTATTGGCAGTTATCCGACCGCTTCGTCCGACATCCAAAGAAGCACTTTTTCTTCCTTCGGAAATACTAAAACGGCCCAAGGCCGAACAAGATGTCGCTTGAGCTTCCCGATACCATATGTGAAGCTTGGGAAGGCACATTTACTAATCGTAACTATCACCCATTGTGCTCGGTCTGCACTGGGCAGCAATACGGTAGTGCCAGGACGATAATTGAATAATGGAATGTGGAATGGAATGTTTGGCTACGTTATACTGCGACACAACTGCAAGTCACCAGCAGTTACGTGCTTTGTACGCTGCTTATTAGTGCTACTCGACTTGGTTGCCATGCTTCGTATAAAGCATGTGTGCCCTGGTGGCTCACGGTCGTTGTGGTCTCGCAACATTGTCAGATGGTACTGCGTGTGAATTGACCTTTGTTTGCTGACTCTTTAAAGAAATATCGCCGCGTCTTCCGTTTTCTCAATGTACCATTTCTTATGTGCTGTCAGTCACAAATTACAACGCGGGCAAACACTTTCCGGTGTTGTGAGCCTGCAAGAGACATCTTACAGTTGCGTTGTCTTTTATTTCAGTCGGTGCCTGGGCAGTGCTTTATTCATTCTACTAATTGAGCCTTTCGGTTGTGACGCTTTCTTTTTGGTTCATTCTTTTCTGGTGGTTCTTTAATAGAGCAGAATGAGTGTATGTTAACTCTATGGTGGCTCAACTGTAATTACAGCTTGTTTTGGGAGGTTTGGTCATAGACTTCATTCAGAAACTTCTTAAATCTGAGCACTTCAAAGTAAACACTCTTGTTCTGAAGTCTGGGGTGAGCTATGGCTCTCGTTCTGTCGGTGCACTTCAGTGATAGGCGATCCGAATAAGTTGAGCTACCGAACCATTGTCTCGTAGCTTTGTTCATAAAACCACAGTCCCATACGATGGCTCCAGATACGACAGAGCCAGTTCTGAAACAAGTCTTGTGGCCTCGTTTACGAGACCACAGCCTTGTAGCTGCAGTTATGAGACCTCAGCCCTCTAGCTCGTGTTATAAGACCACAGTGTTTTAGTTCCAGTTATTAGCCCCGAGAAGTTTGCGTGGCGCCCCCTTACGGCGAACCGGGGTGACGTCACGGCGAGGAGAGAATTTTTCCCCGGCTCGCCCCGCTCACCCTGTGGAGGCTGCGACGACGCTAGCTGTCGGCGCGCTCGGTCCTATTTAATTTTTTTTGGCGTGTTTTTCGTAGGTAGTTTAATATTTTTTTTATGTGCCTTTATTGAGGTATGGTCTGTAGCTTCAGGCGAAACTTCAACCAACATTTTAAGCATGGTTGACAGGGCAGGCAACGCATGAATCGGAGCTGGTATATGAAAATAAAGAAATATGGCCACAATTGCAGGAGCATCACTATAGATTTACATCTCGCTCAAAAAGTGCTGCTGATGGTCTGAATGGATTGGTAGGTTATGTATACTATTTTTTGTTTTGTATCTCCGTTTTTAAACAAGTTCGCCGAAGCAGAAAAGCTGCATGCCGCTCGGGTAACATGCTAAATACGGTCTGGGCCATGGGGAGAGAATCACAAGTAAGACAGCCCAAGTGCAGGGGCAAAGTAAGAAAACAAGGAACATTTATTGCATACATTGCTCGCATTTGACCTTTGCTGGATTCGGATAGTATTTCAATGGACTACACGGGTGATATCTGTGGACTTGTTTATATCAACCCTCAAGTAATGTATAACAAACGTAAGTGAAGGTGTCTAGCTCGTTATTAGTTCGTTAAGCCCTAAAATTGAGATTTTACTTAAATCGAATTTTCCTGAAGCTAAAATACCAGAACCTTTTCTCGCGCAGAATGTCGCCCTTCACGGGTTCCACATTTTGTGCTACTAATGCTGCAACTACCACTGGACAGGCGTTCGAATGCTTGCTTTTACTCCTGTTTTCATCTGTTGTCAGAGAGTACAGCTGTAGGGAGTTTGGAGGCTGAGGAAGCTTTTGGAGACCTGCAGCAGTGTCTCTTTTAATTGGAAATGACAATTCAGACTAAACGGTGTATTTTCCGAATCACCAAAGCTGGAATAAAAGTGTCAGGAAAAAGTATAAACATTCCAAATTACGGCACATTGGCTGTGCATATTTTGGGCAGTCCAATACATATCATACAGGCCACTGCGGGTAATTCGGCCGTTTTTGCTGCTACCATACAAACTAAATTCCAATAATTGTACATCTTCTATGAAATATGCCTGCGTACGTGTATAAACTATGTAATTAATTTACGAAGAAGCTACATTTATGTAAAGCAACCCTGTTCTATGAGCACTTCAAAGATGATCAGACACAGGGCCTTTAAAACATCTGCGAACCAGCGTATGCAGAGCGGCAGCGCAAAGTCGGAGTTCCGAGCTAATTTTTGCCGACCACCCAAAGGCCCTTGATATGAATGCAATTTCAAATGCCTGCAAAGCGGGATGTAATATTCTCCTAAATCATGAACATGCAAGGAAGAGAATTCCAGCGTCCGAAACACTTGCGCCAACGCTCCACCGATCCTTCGCTAAATTGCCTTGTGTCGTGTGGACGGGCGGTGAGGTTCATCGGCGGAATTGCCTTCGCCGATAGCTTTCGGGATTTGTAACCCAATTTTCAAGGTAAAAAAGACAAGCAGGCTTATAAAATGTACGGAAACACGTCAATATCAGCCTAACTCAACGTCCTTTACACCGGGTAAACGAAGTCCAGCGCTTCGAAGAGGTTGCGGCACACAACGCCAAACCAGGAAACCGGTGCTGGGAAGCGAGCCGATGCGAGGTCGCGGAGCGGAGTACTCCCCCTGACGTCACGGTACACCTCACCCAATCAGGGCGCGGCGACCGCAGCGACGCTTGTGTTCGCTCTCGGGGCTAATAGGACCGGACTCATATAGCTCTAGTTATGAGACCACATTTATGAAACCACAATCTCTGAGCTCCAGCTACGAGACCACAGTCCTGTAGTTCAGTTACAGGACCGCGCTTATGCGACCTCGGACCACATTCCAGCACCCGCGCTTTAACCCCGTACCCCCCCTTGCAGACCTACGCACCTACCAGGGCCGCATCTCCTACCTTCCTGCCACGGTACCACCCAAGAACGGCGTTCCACCCTCTGCCGCTTCCGCCGCCCCCAAGAACCCGGCTCCGCAGACGAACAACTCGAGCTCCTCAAACGACAGGAGGCCTGCTTCGGTCTCCGCGAACAACGGTGGCCTGCATCGTTCCCAGAGCGCGCCGGAAGGGTACGCGAACCTCAGCCAATCGCCGGAAGAACTCGCGGACACCGACAACGTCCTCCCCGCGGAACTTGAGGTGGTCGCGGACTCGTCGATGACCCGCGCTCCGGAGCCGACGGTTGCGGAGACGCCGCTGGCGCCGCCGGACGGGTTCCCGTCGCTGGACGATCCGGTGCCGGACGACTGGACGGTGGAAGAGGGGCGCTTCATCATCATCTACTCGAGCCTGCAGAGCCACCTGGGGACCAACCTGTTCTTTGCGCCTGAGGCCCGGCTGGACGACGGCGTGGCCTGGCTCCTGATGATCCGCGGGGATGCGACGAGGCTCCAGCTGCTCACCTACTTCAAGGCACAGGAGGAGGGCCACCACGTGGACCTGCCCTACGTTCGGCTGATCCCCGTGCGGGCATTCAGGCTCGAGGCGTTCGCCAACAGCACGGTGACCGTGGACGGCGAGCTGGTGCGCACCAAGGTGGGTGGCGGCTCTCGTTCGTTTCGGTGGCTGCCTCTGTTGGCGTGGCTTTGCGGTGGTTCCTGGGGTGTGTTTTGTGTGACTTGAACGGAAGATTTCTCTGCTAATTTTAGTGGAACCGCGCGAGGTCACTTGACGTCGTGGCATTACATTGCACCATGATGTTGTGCGACACCGACGTTTCGTAACGCTTTCTTTTTTTAGTGGGTTCAAAATTAAAATAAGCAACTTGCCTATGGGTTTTCTTAGCCCGGGACTAAGTTGGTGGCCATAAAGGTCACTATAAAAGAGGTGGAAGGGGTAATTGGTTAGCTACTTAAGATAAAAGTTTCTAATTTACTTTTTTTTTATTTTGGGGGGCATAATGTAGTTGGAGGCTCTACTTATTATGATCTAGTCAAGATGGGTAATTTTTATTGAGAAGTGTAGTGGGCTCTTTGGGGCGAGAAATTTTATTCTTGTTGCAGCTTCGAAGGGATACCAAGCCGGCTGGGTTCGACATTAATTTGAGCTGTCGGCCCTCTTGGTACACTGTTTGAAAATTTGCACAAGAATGACATTTATCACACCATAGCACCCGCTTACAGACGTTTTAAATAAAGCTTTATGGTACGGCTATGCTGTACTGCGTTTCAACGTCAATTCTATGCCTCCAAAAATAAAAATCTAATAGGCTAAATCAAACCTTTTAGTTAACTGGCTAACTAATTAACCCATTCTTCTAATTTTCTAGTAGCCACCATGACCACCAACTTGGCACCAGGGCTAGGGAGAGCCAAACACAATTTTTCTTCTTTTTAGAAAATTATTATTATTATTATTATTTTTTGCGCATGTGCCACACGGCATAATGAGAAGAGGCGTCAAAGAAATTACTGCAGTCTTGCGGAGGAGCAACTCGTAAAACTAGAACGTTGTGGACCGACTAAAGAAAACACTCTGTATGCAATATTTCAAAATTTTTTTAAACGTGGAACTCAGATTTTTGCAATAATCCAAAAGCTTCAAACTTTGTAAACTTAGACTTCAAAGGTGCTCGAAATCTTCATATTTTTTAGACTCAAACCATCGAACCCAGACTTTCAAAAACCTTTAAAGCTTTAAATTTTGCAAATTTGAACCTTGGTGGTGTTCGAACAATGCAAACTTTCCAAGCTCTTACCTCGACAAGCTCCAAAAGTTTCTAAACCTTTTGAGCCCGAACCTTGGGATAATTGCGACATGTCTGCCTACAATGTCTTGCAGACATCACAAAGGCAGTATCCAATTGTAATGATAGAAAATATCAAATTTGCTCCTTTCTCAGGTTATTGTGGCAACAGGACATAGGATGTATTGCGTGTTCCTTCACAGTGACGTTGCACAGAGGAACTATGAGCGCATTTGGTGCCTCGACGGCATGAACGTCGCCCTGCATAGCAACCCCTAAAGAAAGCCCTCTCCAAAGCCTGCGCTCCGCCGGACGTGAAACACAAAGTCCGCGTCTCTCGCGGTCGCTCACCCCAGCTTTGACCCTGCTGTTTCGCGTCCCCCCATTTCCTCCAAAGCCAGCACTCTTTCTCTTTTTTAAGGGCGAAGCTCCTTAGGGTCTAGTTTTGTCCGTCCGGTGTCCGTGCTCACATCGATCTTGCTGGTGCTCGTGCTCGTGAGCTCACGTGCTCGTGTAGAGCAAAACAAAAATATTTGCGCAGTTGACAGGATTCGAACCTGTGCAGGGAGGCCCCAATGGATTTCTAGTCCATCGCCTTAACCACTCGGCCACGACTGCGGGACGTGTAGGGGGCTCTGAGATGTGGTAGTAACTGAAGAGCTGGGGTTTCTGTCATGAATGAAGCGTTGCATGTAGCCGCTCAATGTCTATACTGGAGAGGGTGCTGGGGTCAAATGCGTATATAATCGCGTTAAACTTTGCATACATTGGCTCAACGTTTATAGACGAGAGGGCGCTGCGGTCAAATGCTCAAATGCATATATAACCACGTTCCATACCACACATTCTCTTTCTGACATGGATGAAAACGAACGAAAGGCTCGGCATGCTGCGACTCAGCATCTACGCAAACAAGCACCACCAGAGCTTCGCCTTAATCAACATCATTCACCACGTGGAGATGCGGTCAATTTTTTCCCTTCTTTCACACTCCCGTCATATGTACGAGCATGCTCACTCAACATCTTCTAGATAGCAAGACCCTAATGCTTGATTTTTAACGGTGCTCAATCTTTTACACCAGCTAGGACGTTACAGGAAGTGACTGGGAGCCAGTTGCGCAGTCCAGGTTTAAATAAACCTGCAAGGGTCGTTCAAGGTCAACCGGGACTTTCATTCCTACCGTGGAAATGGAAAAGCCGACTAGTGCGAAACTATGTAGTGCTTTCACAATATTCCCCTTGCATGTCCACGCACTGCTGCCATAGTTTTGGCATTGCCTCGAGTCTCTCGGCGTAGAAGGAACGGACTGTGGTCGGATGAGTTTGTCCGTGCGGTCTGTCACCGGCTGTCGTTGTTTGCCAGACTTTTGACACCATTCGTATGCACTTGTTGGTGATATCGCTCGTTTCCCATACCGTGCTTGCTATCGTTTCAAAATTTCAACTGGTTTGACTTTCTCATTCGCCAGAAATTGGATTATATTGCCGCTGCTTCACGGCTACTGACGCGGTGCTCGCTACAGCAGCCGGAACCACTGCGCATGTTTCGGATATAAGTCATTCTGGGTGCAGGATATTTAAGGAAGGTTACGTCAACATCCCTCGCAAATATGATCATTCTACACTTATTCGGCAGTTGCTTATGAACAAGAGTCCCGGTCAACCTTGAGCATCCCTCGTAACTAAAATGTGATGCAACAATATCATTTACTTCAAGCAAATACCACTTAAAATTATGCCTCGACATTCATAACCTATGAAGCATGCATTAGTTTTTTTTTCTTCACGCAATAAAAATTGTGGAAAAGAATCTAGAAATGCGAGCAGCATTCACCCCCCTCTCCTTGCCGTCAAAAAAAGCGACGACGTGGTCTGGAGCTGACTGTATGTCTCCAGTGTCTGTTATAGCAATGCGCTGGGGTTAGCAAAGCACTCAGCACACACTGATAGTGTCACACGTCGTCAATATTTGGCTGTTCCCGTTGTCACGGCGATTAGGCACGAGCCCTTACCCGAATGCATGTCGAAGCACCGATCGTCAAGAACCCGGATCGAGCACTCGCGCAGTGCTGATGTCACCGTACGAGCCGCATTTAATTAAGTGTCGTCTCCGTGGGGATGGTACAGCTTGACGGCGAAATCCTGGAGATTGCATTGTTAACAATGCCAACCCAATAACTTCGTAACCAAGTTTTGCAAAGGAGAGACTGAAAGAAAACATTAGCTTGTATTCCTCAAATTATGCGACGACAAAGAAGCTTCTTGGTCTGTGGCACAGCGTCTGGGCGTACTTGGGTACCGCTAGTTCTGGTGAGCTCATGTAAAGTGAGAAACACTCCTACCTAGTATCGTTGCATGGACCCTTTCGGCTTGAATTGCGCAGCGAGTGACATCACTTCATTTCTTCGATGCAGGTTCTGCAAGCCCGTGTGCTCCCATCCCTGGGTCGCATCCTGACCATTTGATGACAAGACCATTCCAGAAACCGACCGTGTGGTTTCGGTCAATGACCAAACAATTTTCTGCACCGTGTGACACATTGACCGGGCAACTAATGTCTCCTTTCTTTTAGTTTTATTACGATTGCGACGGTGATTATTGCGGTGAATACGAGATGCCGTGGCAGGTACAGATTTGCTGCACGACGTCAGTGAAAATAAGTGATTTAGGGTAATGAATGCCGGGTTGTGCTCAAAGAAAGGACGGACGCTCGAGGAACCTTACCTGGGGAAATAGTTTTTGATCAAAGAAATATTGACGTATCCTACTGTAGATGGAGAAAACAATTATGGCCAGTGGAGAGATGAGCATTGGACGAGATATTTTACTTTACGTAGTAGCAAGACATCAATGAGGAAGCTGCAACGCATTGTACCGCAACAACATGATACTGAGTCAGTTCTTGGTGGCGTACATAGTTTGTTGTAAATTTTAGGGAACCAGTTCAGTTTGATCGAGGGAACCGTAATTTTTTAAATATTCTGTTGCCCTAAATTGTGCATCTTTCTTAAAAACCTCGTTTCTATAACTTTAGTCAGTATACGTATTTGTGGAGAAAGCTCTTTATTGCTGGAGCCCATCACCTGACGGTGGTATGCTCAAGCAAACAAACCAGGAAACATTTTTTTTTTTTTTTTTTTCATTCCAAAGGCTAAGTTGATTGTGTGACGACGGACGCCTTGTGCTTCAGTCCAAGGCCTGCAGGCTTTTTTTTTTTAGCTGTAACTTATTTTTAGATACAAGACGTGTACATAACTGTGCTATCCCAGACGACACATTGTGCCTTCCCCGACTGTGACCATGGAGACGATGCGCTCCTTGCAGAGCGCGGGCACATTGATAGAGTGGAGTGAATAAAGGACTACTACATATAAACCCTGTCTTGCACATTTCAATTAGTGTATTGTGGTGCGTGTCTACTCTATGCTGTCCCCTTCAAAGCCGTTCCAAGCGGTGCAGTTTTGTGATAAACTGCACCACTTGAGATTGCTTTCAATTACGAGTGTGTCTGCATATATTTTGTCAGTTTGCGAGTGCTATTTGTTCTGTTTTGCTATGGGTAAAGCTTCAGAGCTTCATGGGGCATGTTATAGCTACTCAATAAGCTCCGTTTTAGAGTGACAATACCTCGGCCATCTTGACTATCAAACTTGCTGAAGCTGAAACGCTGTTTCATCCTTCAGAGCTGTCTGCAACACAGCAGGTAGGTATCGCCCAAGCTTCCCAAAACCACGCTCGAAGCTCGGGAGGTTGCATTTTTTAATCGTAACTAGCAGCAGTTGCGCCCACTCTGGACTGGCCAACAAGACGGCTGCAGCCACAAAATAATAGAGGAATGGGGTGCCAATACTTCAGACGCAGTTTGTTTAGTAGCAACAGGGCTAACTTGGTGTTCACACGCGTAGCACACCTTCCAGTGCAAACATTGCGGGTCCCCTTGCAGTCTGTAGCTTGGGTCTGCCATGTAGGTGGTCCACTTGCCAGGAGCGTTGCCTTTACCGTGGATATTATACACCATCAACCAACACTTTGAACCAGTTGGTCCAGAGAGTGGAAATACTCGAACCTATGCGCCGTGCCACCGAAGTTACAAAAGCTACCATGTCCTCTTAAGATTGTCGGCACGGCCAATGTCTATGACCAATGCAAAAGCTCTGTCGCATTCAATAACGTGGAAAGGGAATGCTTGGTACGATTCCTTTGCATTTTCTGGAACACTTGCTTTCTTCAGCCGAGTTTAAGATTTTTCTGTGTTTGTGTCGTCACTTAGAAAGCACCAGTCTCGGGTAAGTCCACTGTGTTTAACCTGCAGCAGCTAGATATTACCCTCGTCTTTTGTTCTCTCTTTCATTTAACGCTCTTATTAGTTCAACTCTGAACTGATAAGAGACCAGTACTCGCAGAACATGTTGGAACCAAGCGGATACACTGGGTTGCTTTCACTGAAGTGTTTACTACACACGTGCGAGGTTCTCGAATTTAGCTTTCTTATTTTTAATTTGATAGGATATTCCTTTCTCAGTTTTATTCAGCCCAAATCGTAACAAAAAATACACCCTATTCGCCGTGGTAGATGTTCTAGTGTGATAAAGTGCTGGATAGTCTATTTTCATTATCCAGCTTTTTGTACTGGTGTAGAGAACTACTAAGTGACCCAAGGAGCGACCAGGCTCTTTAAATCGACCGCAAAATTCGGTTTCCTAACCTATCGCGCTACGACTTTGTGCAGCTTTGCCCACAGATGGTGCTTTTTTTATTTTTTGTAAAATTTGCAAAGAGCAAATTTACCCGAGGAAAAAGTAAAGAAAGAAAAAGGCTTAGCTCCTATGGAAACGCAGCGAAGCCACCGGTCTTCACAAACAATATGGCGCCACTTCGCACGAGAGATGAGATGGCGCAAGCGGTCGCGATGCCAACTGCCACCAACGAACGAGCGTACGGCGCCGAGAGCCGGCGTCTTTAGCAGACAATCTTTTCGACTCATCAGCGTGTGCTTTTCTGATACCAGTTGCCAATCCATTATTTTATCATCCTTACTAATATGGACAGATAATCGATTAAAAAATTGGTTTGTCGGAATATTTTGACTGGTTTTCTTGGGGTACTGATGTTGTATGCTTAGCAGTTCCTTGTTGTTACCGCGCCTGTTTTTGTTCCTGCGGCTGTCGCCGCCTGCGGAACGCGCACCGCTTTTGAGTCGGAACGATCGTCTGCTAAAGACACCGGCTCTCAGTGCCGTATGCTCGTTCGTTGGCGGCAATTGGCATCACGACCGCTTGCGCCATCTCTTGTCTCCCGTGCGAAGCTGCGCCGTGTTTGAAGACCGGTGGCTCCGCTGCTTTTCCATAGGAGCTAAGCCTTTTTCTTTCTTTACTTTTTCCTCGGGTAAGTTTGCTCTTCGCAAATTTTACAAAAAAAAGCACCATCTGTGGGCAACACTGCACAAAATCACAAAGAAACCAAATTTTGCGGTCGATTTAAAGAGCATGGCCGCTTCTTGGGTCACCCAGTATAGCACACTACCACCTGAGCGCTTCGACACCTCAGCGCCAAAAGTGCTTGTTGGCACTACAGTGCATGCCACGTGATTTCAAACTTTGGTAAAATGTCCTACTACAAATATCACTTTGCCAAATTAAGACGACTCATGAAACAGGCTTTGCTGTGCATTGGCCAAACAGTGCGTGAAGCGAGCTGACGAGCCGAGATCGATCTAAGATCGATCTGCGCGGTCTGTCCCAATCTGTCCTACCCGTGACGTTGCAAACGATGACGACGATAGCTAGAGAAGCGACCCCTGTAGTTTTCACACTCTGCCAATAAAGCGACTGTGCGACCTGCAGATTTCCAAAGAAAACAGGATTTGACGGCAGAGTCGACATGAAAACATCAGGGGAGTTCGACAAATGTTTTGTTTCTCCTAAAATAAACTGAAGTGACGGGAGTTACAATATTGCGTCTGATTGGTTAGAGGCTCAAATGACGAAAGTTCCCTCTTAGACAATTGAGTCTCTCGCCAATCAGACGCGATATCGTCACTTCCGTTTCTTTTTAGGAGAAACAAAACATTTGTCGAAAATAGCCCCCCAGGTGCTTTGATGTCGACTCTGAATCTGAATAGTTCTCTTTATATTTTGTTGTACACAATGGCAGTACCTCTTCGATTCTCTGCTGCGAGTACTTATCTTGAACCTTGCACAAGTCCTACATACTTTGGCATTGATTGAGCTGCTTTTTGTGGCATATTCTCATTTTTTGAGCTAATGTAAAAAAAAAAAAAAAAAAAGGCGAATTTTCGGTTGGGTTTACAAATAAGACTTTTTCACCGGGTCTGAGAGAAATGGGGTTCTTGCACGAGACCACGATGCAAAGCTACTCCCGGTTCGGAAATCTCACCAAAATCCGCTAAAATTCATGTAATTTTTTTTTTTTTTTTTTTTTTTTTTTCGGACAAGGCGACGCTTGACGGTCCGCCGGCGTCGTGAGTGGCTACGACAGGTATGCCGGTCTAACAAGTTTTTGTGGACTGCACTTCATGTCAGATGAGCAACCTCTTTGCGACTGACAGGGTCAAGCTGGGGACAAGTAAAGCGAGTAAAGCAGACGATATTACTTGTGCGGCAGCCCCAGTCTTCATCTGTGTAGCCAGTGAAAAAGTTGAAGGACCGGCTACAGTACTGACAGGCTTTGCTCAATATCCAGCGGCGCGAATTTTCTTGTCAGTCACTGCAAATAATTAGCGGACAATAATTTTTTCCTTTTTTTTTTGTAGTATGATGGTGTTTTTGCGAGGCGTTCAAATCTGCAGGGCTCCATCGGCCAAGTGCCTCAATAAAACACCGAATACCTCCAACGTAGCGCGAGGGTATTGATGGCAGACACCAATGTTGGTTTCGATTTCTAAGATAACCGAAAGTGACGTAAATTGCAAAATTTGAGATAATCGTCAGACAATTTTTGACAAATGAAATTATTATTGTAAGAGGTGACAGAAAAATTAAAACAAATAAAAAACTATGCCATACATTCTTTTGCGGCGTCCTCGTTACCATGGCGATTGCGTAACCAGGTGTCAATGGCCGACTAAACGTTTATGCAGTTATGGCTCCGCCGTGCCTGTCCGCGTGTCACCGCTGGTATGCCACGGTCCTGCACGTACCGCTCGCTTACATCTAATCCAACCTTCCGTTCGAACCTGATATATATGTACTTCAGTCATCCGCGAAGACCGCTCAACTAAAATGACATCAATCCGATGGTATGGCAAAAGGCCGTCGAGACGCCACTCCTCAAGCGCAGCTCCGGAAACAGTTGGCCCTGCTCCGGCAAAGAGCTACCGCGGCCGGTCTCTCAGATTCCGTCATCTCAAGTTGCGTTCTGAAACATCTGAAACGAGTCGGACAGGGACCTCGGACCCGTTGTAGCCGGACTCTAAAATGGGGTTTGGTCATACTGAGCGTTGCCGTTGCCTTGGCCGCCGGTGGGGGATGGTTTTCAGAGCTCGGTGCTTGGCCGTGCGTCGTCGACCGCGGCGGGCTGTTCCTCGAACTGACACGTCCGATAACGTCTTGCGACTTCTGCCAGTCGCCCGCGAGCGTTGTCGAGCTCGAGGAGATGACCAAAGAGGACTTCCTGCGCCTTGGTTACTCGGACAGGCCGATCGTGCTGAGGGGCGCCGCCAGACGCTGGAAGGCCATGGCGGTCTTCAGCTTTGCCTTCTTCAGGGAACTGTACCGGAACGTGAGCGGCTCGTTCAAGAACAACAGGGACTACTGCCAGTTCTTCAAGTACAAGACAGAGTTCGAGGACCTTGAAGACTTCCTTGGGATGCCCGATTCCCGGGCGGACCTGACCGATCCCGAAGCGAAGACGTGGTACGTCGGATGGTAAGTCTGTCAGACTCGGTCACTCTTTAGTTCGTTGCAGTTTAGTAATTTTATTTATCTTTTAAAAGATGAAGGGAAGTTTAGCAGATAAATATTGATCTGGGGGTGTGAACTGAATTGAGAGGTGTTGATGGATTTGGTCTTTTTTGGTCTGTGTCATTTCACCACATTTGCACCAGAGTCAAGAATGAAAACCAGTATGATTTAAATCGTGATTAAATCGGACCAGTTTTACTATGATGACTGAAATCAAAACTTCTTCACAAAAATAACCTCCAAAATATTTTTTTTATTTACCTTTTGCCTATCGTTCGATGCTTTTCTGTGCATTTGTTTTGCTTTTAAATAAAAAAATAAAAAATAAAATAAAAAGAACGTACGTCCTATTGCAACAAAGTCTGAATGCAGAAGAAAGGAACGGGTACAAGGTCCTATTGCAACAAAATCAGAACACACAGACAAAAAAAAAGAGAAAAAAAGTGAGACGTTTACAAATTTCTGTAACGCGAAATGGGAGCACAACTCTTGAGGAGGAGGAGGGTAGGGAGGGGAGGTTATGCCCCCCTCCTTCTCCGTACAATTCAAATTGGTGTTAAGGTCACGTGGCGTAAATTTCCCCTGTAAATCTAGCAGAGAGCCTGAATTTCTTCAGGGGTGACGTGACACATAGTCACATGACGTCATTTTCCCTGGTAAATTTAGCACAAAATTGACGTTGCGTGACCTCAGTGCCAATTCAATTTCCCGCTAAATTCAGCGGGGCGGTTACGGCGGCGCCGACTCTGCGAAACCCGGAAACGGGCACCTAAAAGCTATGCTTTAAAAACTTTCTAACTAAAAAAACATTGAGCTGTTTTGTAATTATGGTAATGCGACTAATGCAACGGTGCCGCAAGCAGGACAAGAGTGACAATAATAATCCCTGGAGAGGGGGAAGAAGTGGGACAGAGCACAAACACAAATTTCCCAACGCAGCTAGGTGACTGGTACAAGACAAGTGTTTTGGGCCGTTCATCTTTGTTGGTGTTGGACTGGTGGCAGCCATTAAAACCTATTTGCTCTACTGATGTCCAACTCCTGGTTAGCTCAGTTGCAGAAGTCCCTGGTTCAATACCAGGAGCAGGCGGATTTTTTCAGTTGCGCACCAGTCACCTAGATGTGTTTGGAGATTCGTGTATAACCTTTCTCGCCCTTGTTCCCCCTTCTCCAGAGATTATTATTGTTATGCTGTTTCTTTTCTAGAATGGTGGTGATTACATCAATAAAAAGTAAATTGTACTATACTTTAACATACCTTAATTTTCTTCTTCATTGTTATCAGTGATCGACTGAATTGATAAATCAATCTACCATGTTTAAATATACATTGATGGGCAGTGACAGGTTAAGAACTGAGGGCGAGAAAAAGGAGGCTGGGGAGGAGGAAGCAGATGGAATGCTGGAGAGGAGGAAACATCCTCTCTCTCCAGCATTCCGCCTACTTCCTTTCCCTCTGGGTTCTTGTGCTGTCAGTAACTATAGCGGTAAATAACCATTATTTTCTAACTACAGTGATTTAAATCAAATTAATATGATTTAAATAAAATTATTTTGACTTAAATAAAGAAAACATTTTTTTAATTGTGATTTTAATTTATTTAGTTGCCTACCAACATGAGCTCCTTTTTGGTAGCCATTCACTGTCTGATGGCCATCTGATCACTTCCAGGGCCTTCAGTAGAACATGGCAGAGCAGAGGACCACATAATTTAGAAATTTTGACTCCTCGACAAGCATACTGATTTCTCTGTAGTTTGAATGAGGTGTATATATATATATATATATATATATACACACAAATGCTGATCTAACTTGAGTTTAATTTTGATGCGAATGTTATGGCGTCACCATCGCATACCAGTCAGTGAGCCTGACAATTCTAAGACTATGTGGATACCCGGGAAGCTCTTGGAGAAAGCAGTGCCATAGTAAGTCGATCAACAATAAAGTTTGGGCTAGTTGGTATACAGACATAATGAAAACAAAAACAGCCCAAAGACAAGGACAGAGTAAAAGGTAACCGACAAATACTTTACAGTAGACATCAACACAAATGAACTTTGGTTGATACTCAGTGCCGTGTCCTGTTGGTTACCTTTTACTTTGTCCTCGTTTTTTGCCCTCGTGGTTCGGCCTAATGGTCGGCAGGGGGTGACACAAGTGACACTCCTTATTACTAGGCAAGGGGTTAAGGCGAATTGGAGTATACTTTGCCTTTTGGACGATTGACGCTGCCAGCTGAAGCCTTAGTGTTGTTGGCAGGAGCAACTGTGACCAGAGAGTGGCCAAGGTCCTGAGAGAGTACTACACGAGGCCGGAGTTTCTGCCGCAAGACTCGGAAGCCAGTGTCATCGACTGGATCTTCATGGGCTACTCTGGCAACGGAGCCACCACCCACGTGAGTGACAAACCCACGTGAGATCGACAGAAGGGGCCTACATGACGTACATTTTTATTTTTAAGTGCACGCAGGGTGCATCTAAAACTTGGTTTTGTTGCGTCGTTGTTTCTTTTCGAGGCTTTGGAACATTGCAGACTGTGACATGCCTTTGTGTCTCCTTTTTATTTAATTTTTTTGCTTTACTTTATTATTTGTTTCATTTTCTTTGTGCCTCTTGCATTCATTTTGTATGAGTGCTTTGAGCATGTTTTGTATTTCGTGTTTAATTGTGCTAATATATATCTTTATGGTGCATAAAATTTCTTCCGATTTCTTAAAAAAAAAAAAAAAGTTTATAAAGAATGCATAATTTTCTCATGGCAGCAGGTTGTATTGATGATAATACAAAGAGTGGTGCCACTTGGCAGTAGCTTTCTAAATGACATCTGGGGACTATTGCAATAGGATTTCAGTCAAAAGAGATATATATCCTCAAAGAATTAACGCTCCTTTCTTTCATCGTCTAATGCTGCTACAACAACAATTTTGTAGCTCTCACACCGTCATTTATTTATATATGCAACAAAGTGGATACTGTCCTTCGGTTGCATAGAAGTCCATAGGTGCTGTTTGCAGCCGGTGAAGAAAGAGTTCAAGTGGAGCTATGCAGCACAAAAGAGAGTGCATTGTGTTCCTGACAAAAACGTGGGTAATGCAATGTGGCTGTGAAAGCAAAGCTACTGGTACTGGTATTTAATCCTGTGTGTGGTAATCAATGACTGGAGACCCTTAGTCTTGTAGGAAAAACGTCAGAATATAACTGTAAGAGCTGCTCACAACACACTGTGAATACCCATGCAGTATGTGAACGGTATTTAACTGTGGATATATTTTGTGAAGATGCTATCCGAGTGGTAATTGGCAGTTGCTACAATGTTTATCCATGCTTCACCTTATGTTGGCCGTCATGGCCAACACTATGAAAACTAAATCATTCAAGCTGGTCAAACTCTCTGTGACAGCACCTTTTCTGTTATCATCATCATCATCATCATCATCATTGCTGATGACCTTTTCAGTGCCTGTAAATGCTGTCTACACTCAAGAAGAAAAAAAAGAGTGCCTTTTGTTTTTTACTTGTTTTTTGACTGCTTCTTATTATGATTTCGTGTTCAGCACCCTAGCACCCAAAACAAAACAGACTACACTGGCTAGTAGAGGGCAAGACAACGTTAGCATGAACAAGCCATGGACAGTTTTTTTTCTCAAATCCGGAATGCTGTCAACAAAACTAAAAATATGGTTCGATGTCCTCGTGGCAGCTACTAACGACGTAAGCGGCAGTATCTGGTTTCAGTCGCTTTACCATTTACGAACAATGCCCTAAAAGAGCGCGGACGTCGTGATCAAGCTGATCGCGTTGTGCAGTGTACATCTCATGCAGGTAGGAAGCTTCTGGAGGCGACATGACGCCACCAGAGCTAAAGCCAGAAGTGTGGAGGGACACGCCCCAACAATGATCAAAACCAGGAGACGCTATTAGACTGACCTGGTGCCAACAGCTGTTCTAGTCACCCTTGGGGGGGCCCCGAGGGTGACCGAAACAGCTGTTGAGTCAGCTCTCCTTTTCGTCCGATAGCGTCTCTTGGTTTTGGTCATCTTTGGGACGTCACCCTCCACACTTCTGGCTTCACCTCCACGAGATGTACATCTGCTGGTTACCGCAACCATGTCTGACCACTTGCTGCCTGTCTCCCGTCGTGCCCAGCTGGACTATGTGCAGCGGCCATCTTGGCAGGCCCAGATTCGTGGCAGCAAGACCTGGACCCTCGTACCACCGCCAGAATGCGAGGAGGTCTGCGTCCGGTCCCTGACGGTGACCGTCCGTCCCGGCGACTTGGTGATGCTCAACACCAACCGCTGGTACCACGGCACCTGGGTAGAGCCCGGTGACCTCAGCATCACCATCGGCTCCGAGTATGACTAGCACTCTAGATGGCAAAGAGTGTTGCAGAAGCCTCGCTTATTGGAATTCTGGTTTTGCATTCTGGAATGGATTGCATACCGATGTGGGAGCCGTTGAATTCCCGTAAAAGGGTTGCATAAAGGGGATCCATGATAGAAGCGAAAGCTTCACTAAGGGTAAATACTGGGCACTGCACGAATACAAAGGTCCCAGAGGTAACAGGTTTCTGCTCTGGAACACCACACCAGTAGATGGTGCTAGCAGATCGGGTGATTTTAATTTTATATTCGTAACCTTTAGCAGTATTAGTAGTGAAAGGCATAACTGTAAATTTCGGTAATATTAGGCAGGGGTTAACTGCTGCTATTAAAAATGCCGGGTAGGTGGCACAAGTTGCCGTTCAGTTTAAAGGGTTCAGCCATATGCATCCATCCATTCATCCGTAGCCTAGAGACCTTGCAGCCTCTATTCAGGGTATTTATCATGATTTATGTCCTCTTACCAAATATATAGACCACTGGCAATAACAGTCACAGTGCCTAAACCAGAAGGCCTCCATACGCGGCAGGTTTCTGTCACGGAAGCTGCAAGGGACATTTCTTGTTGTGGCATCAGTAGTTTTGTCTTTCACAGATGAAAGGAGTGTTCAGTATTTCCATTCGTAAAGTTTTTCATTGATGTTATGGGAATGCTCTAGCTTTTGTTTCCTAATTCTATAGCTTTGTTTTTTTCCCCAGTTCCATAGCCTGCTTGCTTGCATGTTCTGCGGTAGCTGTTTTCGTTGAGTGGTGCCACCTCTACAGGCAACATGAAGGGTTATCTGTCATGCATGTTTTCACAGCACTAACCTTTTTTTTTTTTTTAAATTGAGGTTTTATTTCTTCACTTTTGTGTTTGCTGATTTCAAAGCTAGAATAGTCTTTTGAGCACAGTATAGCTAAAAAGTGAGATCTGCAACTGTCGTGCTCTAACCAGGGTGTGCGCCGTGCAAACTTCATTACTGGGTGTCGTTACAAAACCTTGAAACAACAGCCGATAACTCGAAGCCTAACATTGTGTCTGAGACAACATTCAGACAAATGGAACGGTCACACTATCCACCACGAGTATGAGTTAATCATTCTTGTCGAATGTCACACATGAGGTAGTCTTCCAAACCATCCTCTTGTCATTTTTCATTGCCCAGGTTTGCCCTCTGTATATAGAAAGGAGCACATATAGTCAGGAAAAGTGGGAAACTGGCAATAACAGGGGTAAAAAGGGAAAGTCATTGCTTTGGGTGCATGATGCAACCAATTCGTGGGGCAGAGCTTAGTGTTCCACAGAGAGAGTAAGCAGCGTGCACAGTGCTGTCATGTGGTGGTGAATGAGAGAAACGATAGATCTATTCCTATTTTTAATGTTGACGATACTTCTAATGTGAAATGATGTTTGTTGTTTCATGGGAGCATATGAGGCATCTCGACGACCTTAACCATGTTGAAATCAAAAGCTGATCTACAACACAAAAGTTCCTCCAAGTTCGAAATTGTCATATTGACTGAGTCGTGTCCACAAGACCTTTCTGAGCTGCGATTAACATGGGTCAGTCGTCGTAAAGCGCAGCACCTTGCTCAAAGCACTACTGTCTCATGGTGGTGTGAAATACAAAATCACAAAAGGAGTGGCATGCATTAAAAAATGATCTAAATTAAATTAATTACTGTTATGCTCGCTCCAGTATACGGGAGCCCCAGATGTTTATGCAGTGACGCAACTGTTTCCAATCAAACGGAGTGGCTTCACACTCGCGCGAAAAACTGTGGATGGCTTGTGTGGTAGGTGGGGAGCGGTCGGTAGCCCTAGCCGTTTCTGAGATGCTTTTTTTTTTTGTGTTCAATGAATACTTTGAATGGGATCCAACAAGGATGTAGATGAACAGCCTGTCGGACGACCACTGGGGGCTTAGCCAAGTTTTTTTTACAAAACGGGGAAGGAGGATTTGGTGTAAAATCTCCCGAATCTCATATTTTTTCGTTTTTTTTTATCTGAATCTTTTTGGGCCCTTGCCTGCACGGTTGGTGCCACGGGGTTGTCTAGCTCAGAAAGGCGAAACAAATGTCTTCAGACTACGTGTGACGTCAGGCTCAACTGTCAGGAGTAGTTTTTGGACTTTTGGACTTACTACCACACCGGTGGTAATACTTTTTTAATGGTGTGGTATCAGAGGGAGCAAAACATGACTTCCCCCAGTGATAAGACAGTGTATCTATGAGCACATACTTGCAGTATATTGACGTCCAAGACAGTAGTATCGCCACTAATATACTTCGTTTCAATGTAACTTGGCAGAGAGCGAAGCTACGGCCCGTTTGAGCCAATCATAGCGACGGAGGAAGCACGTGACAGCTCCTACCAAATATACAGAGACGAGGGGTTGGTCCAAGCAGTTGGAGAAGGGGGGAGGGATTAACTCCCTTTTTACCCTCTTTTGTGCGTCCCAGACGTCACTTTTGTCCCCATAGGAGATTAGCCCGTCACTCCGAATTCGTACAAAAGCGGCTTTCCTCTCGCTCTCCCACCCGTGGCTTTGGCAGCGCTGGGCCAACACTTCCTAGATAAAAAAAGTCGTGGTGCTGATACTGATGTCGCCATCAACGAAGGCTAACGTGGGCCTGAGATCAGGCACGACGCTCAAATTCCACTCGAAGCAGTGCGCCGACGCTGCACTCGTTTCCAATCTGTGTCCAACGTTAGCCTTTGCTGGTGACGCAAAAATGACAGCACTCTGGCCTTGTCTTGTAGACAATGTTGGCTGGGTGCAACTATAGTGAGACTGAGCATAGTCACATGTGTCATTTCAATTCACCGATTCGCTCACCGAGACCGTAGCCTTTGCCTTTTTGACAAACTACCGTGGTGAGGCGCAGTACAGATGGTGCACAGTTTTTTGTGTACTGCTTGGTGGTCAGAGGCCTCAGATAAGAAAGAAACCATTTCAGCGTCCCTTTTCACCCTCCCCTTTCAGATTGTCGCAGTAGTTGTAGAGCGTAGCAGCAATGCTGCATTAGCCGTTTCTGTTTTTTTTTTCTTTAACGCAGCTCACAAACCCGTTTTAACGGGCTTGGGTTAAATATCTTGTTAGCAATTGCCCGAAGGGCATAGGTGATGGTACCACGTGCCGTCGGCGCTATGTTGGTGCTAACCTGGGTGTACATAGGCATTTGGTAGGGCGCGTGTTGTGCACTGGTTAGGAATTTGCACTTGTGCTCGAAGAGTTGTGCCTGTTCTCTATGTAAGCTTTCTCAGGTGCCTTAAGAGAGGCTTCTGTCCCACTCTGTCACAAGAGCCGCCAGTGGCCTCACTCTTTATGAAGTTATAGGATAGACATAGTGTTAGTTAAAAATGGCTACGAGTGTTAGATTAGATGCTGTGTCTTCCACGGTGTGGCTGGATGTGTACCAGCTTTCTCTCCGGGCAAGTGCGCCGGGCGTGCAGTTGTGTACGGTTTTCCAAAGTATTTAGCTCTTTTACACGGACGGCCCGTTACGACTCTCGTATACTATACCAAAGGCGAAGTTTTGTGCAATGTCACTCTTTTATATTCAAAGACATCCAAAGATGTTACCCCGTACAGGGTCTGGCACATCCGTGAGGCGTCCTCAGAAAGTCCCTGAAACTACCAAAAGTGTAACCTCAAGGTACGACCTTGAAGTGTGCATATTTTTTCGGGCAGCAAAGCGTGCCACGCTGGGTTGTATATCTTTTTTCTATCCTCGACTTCCTATTTACGGAGAGACGGGTTGTGAGCAATAAAGTATTTTTTTCCAGATGAAAAAAAACGTCCACTGCGTTGCTCATATGGACAAGTTCGTGTTTTTGGTGTGTTCTTATAGTTACAAAACTTGCTGGATGTCATTAAGACGGTTTTAGATGCCACCAAAGGGGTGCCTGTGGGCATATTTGAGTCATGTGCACCTCCTGCCATTTGTGTTATAAGTGCAGGTCTGCCTTTCTTGATTTGTGAATGCCATGCATCTTCAACTGGCCCTTGAGTCTAGGCTGCTTGCACTGATGCTGCACTTTTCAGTGCAGCTACGGGGTATGGGTCGATTAATCTGCATTCTGTCGCAATCGGAACTGTCATCTGAAAATGCGGTGGTGATGCCCAAATCCTGTACTTGCATTTCCTTCATGGTAACGGGGCACAAAAAGGACTTCTGGTCAATCTTTTGCAACAGGTTGGGTCGCATTTTGGAAAGTTTTTGTGCCTCTTTTTGCTGAAGTCTCGCGAATTGGCACGATATTTACTTCCAAGTACTTTATTTATCTCTAAATATGGAGAATGAGGACAGGGATAAACGCAACCCAATCGTTGCCTGACAAACCTCTTTCTCCCTCAGCAGCAACGATGAAAGCAACGACAAACACAATATTTGTTTTTAAAGCAAGGTGCAAAACAGAAAGAACATAAAACACAACAAAAAATATTTAAAGAAAACTGAAAGCATACAGCCAGTTTAGTAACCATACATTTGAAGCATAGATGGGTAAATCCCAAACAGATAATGACCATTCATTTTTAGCATATTCATCCAGAACTTTAATGCTGTGCGCACAAATAGGAGGAAGGTTATGAGGAAGGTTACATTTTTACATCTGATTGCCTGAAGTTGTTCTGGAGTGCAGTACTATCCGTGCCCGAGACTTACAAGTTTTGTATACAATAGGCTCGCGATAATTCAAACTCGGATATTTCATACTTCCGGTTAATTCAAAAAGATTTGAAAATTTTGGTTGTCCCGCTATGTTTTTAATGTATTTATAAGTCGCCTAATGCGAACAGCGTTTTCGCTTAATTCATACTTTTTTGTTCTCGCGGCCCCGTTGAGTGCGCCTCTTCCGAGCACCGGTGCACCGCAGAGAAGCAATACCTGCGGAGCTTGCTTTTGCAAGTGTTGCTTCTCTGCAGTGCATTGGTGCTCGGAAAGATGTGCACTCAATGGGGCTCAAGCGGGCACACATTAGCGGAAAACGTTGTTCACATTATGTGCTTCAAGACTAGCAATGATGACCAAGACGACATGGAGGATAAGGACCAGCTCAATGGCATCATGCTTTCTGGCCTTGAAGCACATAATGTGAATGCCGAGCTGGCGGAATATGCTAGTCTTGACGACGATGCGTGTGTTTGTCATGATGACTCATTAGAGGACATAGTACAGGAAGTAATGCCAGCACAATGCAGCAGTGAGAGTGAAGAGGACGATGAAGAAAGGGATGACTTGCTACCAACTGTCATAGCCACAGCTTTGAGCACATCGCTCAACTCCAGAAATTTCTGTCTGCAAAGGAAGAATCCCATAAAGAGCTACTTGCGTTGGCTGGTGTTGAAAATTTTGTTTTCAGATCGTATGTGCTGTCTAAACAGTCCACAATCTACAACTTTTTGCGAGATGAATAAACTTAATGTCACAGCTCTTTCACCAATGTGTTATGCCTGTACTTGCTTATAATTAGGCCTATGTAGAGGAAACTGGCAAAAATCTGCTTTGTATGAGTAGCTGTCCACGTAACAAATCATAATGTCGTCTGGTATCATGTTTAGATGAATTTCTGATAATTCAAACTTCTGATAATACAAACTAAAACCTGTGACTTCCTGTAGTCTGAATTAATGAGAGTCTACTGTACTGCTTCCCTATGCTCCAGGGAAGCAGCATAGTAGCTCGACTCGAGGATTGTCACTGTAACAGTAAACATAAGTGGAAGGGGCTAAAGGGTGGTTTTAAGCCTCTTGTGACCGGCAGCGCTGCTGGTCGACGGTCGTAAGCAGTCGCCAGCTGTTTAAAACCGATGTTCAGCCTCTTCGGTTATTTTAGACCTTAGGGCAGCCCAAGCAGCATTTGCCAGATTACAACTTCCAAAGGATTCATGCTTTACGGCGGCCGTATGGGGGTTCACTGGCTCGGATATAGTGCCCCTCTTGTCACGTGCCGTCTTAAAGGAAAATGGATTGTCCCAGCCCTTCTGGTCATGGTACAAGCTTGCAGGCGGACGAAATGCATCCCTCGTTCTATTATGAAGCAGTATTTGTTTATGGAGGCCGCATAATTTGCTGCACAGAACCGAGCGACTTGCATCCTTGGGCTTTCCTAGCGTGTCTCCCTATGTCGCGAGTAATGGCTGATTCACATACTTGCAACTGTTTACGACCGGTGCATTACGACCCCTTGTAATATACTGCGACGGCCATCCATATAAGGTGACCCTGAATGCACTCAGGAGTGTCAACGAGCCCCAAGTTTTTCATATTAAATGAGCAACGACGAACGAGTTTGAATTTCTGGGCACGCGACGTCTTTCAGAGTTTATCCTTCTTGTAGCGAGTGCATCGACCGAGCACAAGGTTGCAGGCGACATGTTAGTCACATTCATCGCCCCCTACATGCCCGTCATTGTGGTTCGCCGAAAATCATCAAGGTTGCAGCTACATCACTGGAATGTGGGAATAGAAAACGACCCTATCGGGTCTACAGACGCAAGAGCCAAGTTTCGAAACGTGTTTCGTTTGCTTGAGCACTCCTGTGAGGGAAGTGCATTCTAAAGGCCGATTTGCACACTTGAGAATGTTTGTGGTGAGAGAATCTTAAAACAGGTTCTGTCACCGTCGGCCAATATTGAACGCGGGTGTTATTGAACCATCCTTATACCCGTTTGCTTGTACCTTCCACAAGGCTGTGCCAGAAGGGCTAGAATGACTATAAAGTGGCCGTGGAATGGCTATTTGCGGGTTCCATGCCATCTGTGAATGGTAGCAAACACTACATAGAAAACAGGAAGTTTCTAGGCTGCCAAGGGTGCACTATCAATAGTACCAATAGCAGTACTTCCCTGTTCAATTTACTACTGCACAGATGGCAACACGGTGAAAATGCACTATTCCTGAATTTTTCTGCCCTTCCTCCTTCCGCTGAAATTGTCATCAAAACTACCTTTGTGGTAAATGTGAAGCCACATCTTGGGTGATAAATGTCGTCCAACACGAAAAAGCAGACGCCATGTTCATGCAAGCTGTGCCATGAAGCATACCTGTTCCTTTACTATTTGTGTTTCGAGACGTCTCGAGGTAGTCCTTTGATTGTGCTCCTCCAAGACTGAAAGCAAAAAGGCAGACCACAAATGCAACAATTAACTGACCAGGCAGTTCAGTCTCTTGCACACCATTTTATTCTTTGCAGCCATTTAGAACATTCCAGTATGTTCAAATCCTTGTTCCATCTCCCCAACCTTTCCCAGACAACACGTCACAAATTGCCTTTTCCGAGACAATGATAAGGCGAGCAGTGTGCAGATAAATCGGCAGTCTGTCCGGGTTACAGATATCGCAACAATCCGTACAGACCAATACGGCAGCAACAAGCGCATAGGAAATCAGGATCCACCTCAAATGCAATGTTGCAAAGTCTGGTGGGTACGGAGACAGACACCAGTAAACAGATGCAATGTGCATACAGAACGGTGAATAAGTGGTCTTGGAGAAAG
Source organism: Ixodes scapularis (assembly GCF_016920785.2). NCBI lineage: Eukaryota > Metazoa > Arthropoda > Arachnida > Ixodida > Ixodidae > Ixodes > Ixodes scapularis. The sequence goes on from NW_024609881.1 coordinate 27,370,076, forward strand.
TTACACAAAGAACAGCGTCAGTCTTGGAAGACAAATGAGACGGTGCAGAAATTAGTAGAAAGTGACAGCGTGTTTCACATTGTTTGAATTGGCAGGTACAGAAAAGACTTTTGGTTTAATTGGATATGTCCCTAAGGTCAACTACCACCTAAATAATACAGTGTGCACTTGATCAAGAGTTTGGCAACAATGTGGCACCGCGTCTGTGTTCATTAGATTGTGGTTGTCCAATCAATCCATCTGGATCAGCACACTAATACTTTACTTATGGTGCTTGAAAGAGAACGCACAGGCATCATGCAAACTAGCCAGTGCCGGACACGCTGATAGTGAATCGGTCACCAGTAACCCGGCTCAACAATCTGAGCGACAGGTCAGTACAAATTGGATGCACGAAATTGAAGACAGAGTAATGATTCAGCCACATTAGTAGTCTGGAGTAATCAACTGTACTGCTGCGAGATCACACGAGTAGTCAGGAGATTTGCACAAGTGGAACAGGTGGTCCACGAGGACTTGTTCCACTTTCTTTGGTCTGCAGACCAACCTTTCATGTACCCAGAATAGATGCCCACACGGGTACCAGTAGTCCACAACACAACCAGTAGACATCGCCAGCCAGTAGTCGGTTTGTTTCCGGTAGACTTTCCTGCACCAGTCAATGTCACCAACCAGCCTGTCCATAACTAGTATGCTGTTTCAAGACCAGCAGGCTGTTTCAAAACAAGCAGGCTGTTCCAGGACCAGTACACAATTCAAGACAAGGGAACTGTTCAGGACCAGTAGACTGTTGAAGGACCAGCAGACAGTTCAGGACCTGGCATTGCGCTCGGTCTCCATGAGGCACTCCCGCACTAAGATGCGAGCGTGAACGATGCCCCGCTTGAGACGTTCGGCCGAAGACTTGCTGCCGGCATACGTTGGCCGGATGTCGCGGCCCAGTTCCTCGATGACGGCCAGCAGCTGTGTGTACTTGGACTGCTGGTGCCGGGGGCCCTCTCCTGGTACCATGCCCGCAAGGTTGGCACCGCCCGGGCTATGACTGCTCGCCTGCTGTGGCGTCCCGGGCTGGCTTTGCCCGGGCGAGTCTGTGGATCTGGAGTCTTCGTCCATGACCTGAAAGGGTTCCCGCAGGCATTTTTACCACCCACTGCTAGACTCGTACACTTCTCTCTAGCCAAAGTAAACACCTGCACAGGCACCAGTGGTCCACATCACAAGCAGCAGACATCACCAGCCAGCAGCCTGTTCATTAGCAGTAGACTTTTCTGAACCAGTGGGCTGTTCTACAGGTTTCAATGGAACGAGGCTTTGCGCAGCTGCACAAGAACTGGCAGAACGGAATAATGGCTGGGCCTTGACAGGGAGTGTCATCTTCTGGGAGGTACCGATACTACTGGTACCAACTAAAAAACTACCATAGAATACCGCGCATCCACCCATTCCACACTAAGCGCCCTTTTCCAAATTTGCAAGATCTGAGAAAATACGCACAGAGCATTTATATGTGAAATCAACGACTGGGAAAGCGCCCATCCTCCATATTTTGCGATTATCTTCAAAGTTTGAGTGGGTGCTTGTCCGGTACTTTACAATACATGAATTATTTTTCTAATGTTCATCAGTGACGGCTGGCACCTGCAAGTCACATCTATTAGTGGCAGTGGGGTGGTACAGGCTCCTACTAAAAATAATACATGTTGTCCTTTCAAGATTTGTAAGCAACATTACTGGTGTTGAACAGTGATAACATTGCTCGTTTCCCACAGTTAATCGAAGTAATCTGATATGTGATGTCTGCTATTCACTTTAGCTCGGGGGAGCTAATATATATATCTTTGATAGTGTGTGTATCTAGCTCTACTCGTATCTCTGAGGTAAAGTATGTTACTTTCGCCACACCCACTTTCATCAGGAATCCTGCAGGTAGTAATAGAGGTGCGAGATGCAGTTTGCACCAAGTTATCATACTGGTATTCAGTGACACAATGCATGTTTGCTTCTTCCTGCGATGTTACCAGTAATTTGTTGCCAGTGACACGTGACACTGCACTAATGAAAATCAAGTTACGCTGCAACTGCCAAAAGTTGAACTTCTGTAGTAAACAGAGACACAAGATGCCCAGGAATCTGGTGACTCCGCTTCAAGTGAGAAATTTAGCCATTGCCGTCCCACTACTAGCCTGGGGTCTTTAATGTACAAGCTGCAGTAGCGATTATAAGACTGCATGCCGGTACAATGCTTTTCTAATTGAAGCGGGCAGGGGTGGGGACTGAGCCCAGGATCCCCGGGTTCCACAGCATGAGCTTTCACTCCATGTGCTGCGAGCTGCAGCGCATTAACACACTTGGCCACCAGTACCCCCCTTTATTAAAGAGTTTTAGAATAGCGTACACAAAGAATAGCATCGTCGCTACTGCGCATGCGCCGAACGCTAACTTGCGCACGCTATTTTTCAGAAATTGCGTGGGTGTGCAAAGAGTCTGCGTTCCTCCAAGGAGGGTTTGCGATGCGCAAGAAGTTGGCTAAGGCCAAAACGAGCGCAGTTAGAAAAATGGTATCTCCTGGGACTGCCGCCGTTTTGGCGGTCGTCGCGAGTGAGAAAAGGCCCGTCGCACATTTGTGCTCGAGTACGACTGACGCTCCACAGCTGGTTGTGAGTGAAATGGCTGCACAGCCTGTTGTGAGCCAAATGGCTGCACTGCTGCACAGCCTGTTGTGAGCCGTCGCAAGAGACTTAAAAACCGATCTTGTCCGAGTCGGCCGCAGTCAGACGCGAGTGTGCGAACGGGTCTTAACATCGGCGGCATCCTCGCGGCTGCGACGTTCGATGCAGGGTGACATTGAACTCCTACGGGGGGTGCACATGACAAATCCTTTGAAAGACCCAGCAAGGTGGGCGTTGGTTGCCGGCAACTTGCGACTTGTGACGTGCAAACGTTTCTCAGTGAATGAGGGCTGTGCGAAGGTCAGCACACGAAACCTCTCTCGTTAGTGGACATGACTGGTTGAATGCTCGAGTCGCATTCTCACCAATGTAGAATGTTACTTAAACCAAAAAACTTGTTTTGTTTCTTGAGTTAAAGCACGTCATGCGCGAAATAAAAATTGTTGCTGCACCTTGGTGGCATTGCAAGCGCGAGACACTTGGATTTTTGCTTCGCAACGGAGAAACACCATTCTAAAACTCTCTTGTATAGCGTGCACTAATGCAAATGCTAAATTTAGTGCCAGCGTACGCTTAAATTGCGTACGTCATTCTAGAACTCCCTATTGTGCGGTAAGTAAGTGACACAGAAATGTTTAAAAAGACATCTCACCTCAATCGACTTGAGCAGCCATTGGTGGAGCATCTTATGGATGGTGGTTCGCCCCTACCAGTTGCTGCTTGCAAACCTAAAAGACGTCCAAGTCACCCAGTGTTGCAGAAATTCAGGGGGCTTTCATAAGGTACACCGCGGTGAAATCCCAGTTTGCGTTTGGCAATACCGATAGACGATTTCTACCCAGCGTCGGAAATAAACGAAAAGGGGGGAAAAAGCACGGTGTCGGTCAACATGTTCTCTAATACCTGTGAACGAAAAATGCCATGATGAGACAGTCGAATTGCAAAAACAAGAAAAAGGGCGCTTTGGAGGCAATTTTGAGAAGCTTACTGCCAAATGTTTAGGCTGCACACAAAGTCATGCTGCAGAGCCTGAAGCGAGCCTCAAACTGCTGCAAATATGGCATTGTTGTTGTTTGGGGGACAACGCAATGCATAGGCGGTACAGAACGCTAGATGCACAGCTAAAGACGCCCCAGGCACGATAGTTGCAGTGAAGAGAAAAGAGGGCGCAGGCAGAACTGTTTACTGTCACCTCTGCTTTTCATGATATATCTCAGTGAAAGGGGAAAAAAAACTTAAACAGAGCAATTTAGGTTTTGATGAGAGTTATATGGAAGGAGGGAGAAATATAATACAGGTAATACCACGTCTGATGTATGCGGACAGCATAGTACTCATGGCTGATAAGCAGGATACGTTACAGGAACTAGCTGGAATATGTGGAGAGGAAGGGGACACCTTGGGTATGAGTTTTATTAGTGCCAACTCTGGAGTAGTGGTGTTTAACGATGGAAAGAGGGAACCCCTGAGGATACAAGACATTGAATAGGCCGTGTAGGAAAATACAAATATCTGGGAGTCTGGCTCAATGAGGGAAGGAAATATCAAGAGGAGGATATAATTAGAAAAGGGAAAAGAAATTCATCTACTATGAACGTCAAGCACTATGGAACTATAAGAGATATGAAGTGGTCAGAGGTATATGGAAAGGAGTGATGGTACTGGGACTGTCTTTTGGTAATGGGGTACTGTGTATAAAATTGGAGGTTCAATCAGGATTAGAAATTCATCAAAGAAGCATAGGCGGATTGGCACTGGGAGCACATGGAAAGATACCAAATGAGGGAGTACAGGAGGACATGGGCTGGTCGTCTTTTGAGAGAAGGGAAGCAATTAGTAAGTGGAAATTTGAACAAAAGTTGACCGAAATGGATGATACGCGGTGGGCACGGAAGGTATTCAAGTATTTATACATGAAAAGCTTAAACAGAAAATGAACAAACCAAACCCGAAAGATACATTTAAATACCTACACTCTAGTGATGGGGCTGAGCAGACTACTTCAGTAGAACAGGGAGTCAAAGAGGCAGTAAAATAAATGTGGGAAATAAGAGAGCAGGAACAATCAGCTCTAACAATGTACAGGTAAAAAAAACCAGGACATAAGTAAGGAAAATGTGTTTGACAATTCACCGGGAAATTCTTTACTGTTTGAGACGAGAATGGGAGTTTTGAGGACGAGGATGTATAGGGCCAAATTTCAGGAGACACATATTATGTGCCGCCTGCCATAATGAGAGCAAGACACTAGAGCACTTGGTTTTGGTGTGCACGGGGCTTTGCTATGCCCTCCCTGAAGGGTAACGGAATTGGCCGGGGTCCTGGGTTTTACTGGCGACGATGGAAGGGCAGAAGAGAATAGGACAAGAGTCACAAAGGGACGATTAGAAGATTGGTGGAAATTGTCTAGGGAAAATTGAATGATGAACAGCTAACTAGCACAGCTGGGAACAGGCAAAACAGAGGAAAATTGGGACTCCCTCGCTAGGAGGAAGAAGCGGGGCGGAAGGTAATGTTTTTAGTTTTTTTGCCCAATCCCCCAAAGGTCATCCTGGTGATATCCCACACTGCCTGGTGATAGGGGGAGAAAATTGGCCTTAGAAGGGTGGGAGGAATCATGTTTGTCTCTATAGACTTAGGCTAGGTGGCGTAAGCTGCCACCCATTACAAAGGGTATGGCCACTGACATTTATCCATATACCCATCCATCCGTGACTGGCCTCTGTTCACTGGAACACTGGTGGGATAATGAGATTTACTAGATGTCGAAGAAAAGAGTTAAGCGTCATTCACACACTTGCAACCGACCAGGGCAGAGGGAGACAAGACCAGAGTTTAAGCCTCTTGCGACGTCTTGGGACCAGCTCTGCAGTAGTGCATCCAGTCCCAAGATGTCGCAAGAGGCTTAAAAACTGGTCTCGTCTCTCTCCACCCTCCTCGGTTGCAAGTCTTTGAACGGTGCTGGTTCTGCAAGGATTTGGCAGAAAATTTGAATGTATGCTTATAAAACTTCAGAAATGACGATTTTAGGCAGCGCTACTGTGAGTGACACAGCTTAAACTGTGTTTCACTAAAACTTAAACCAGCTCTCTTTCTCTTTTTCGATACGTTGAGAAATAAGATGATTCATATTCGATTAGAACGGTACGACCATCACCCCACTCTTGCGTTTCTTCAACGCAAATAATGAAAAGTTAATCTACATTGTCAGGAAAGATAGCATTCAAAACTCTAACAGTGTCATTATGCCGGACTATCTAAAAACTAAGACTTCGGCAAGTGAATTTAATTTTGAATCCGAACTTTTACTCTGTAGGATTTTGACGGTTCCTACAGAAGTGGGATAAATGTCTGCCGATTCCTGGGCGAATTATGATCCCTTATAACATGACTTCGACTGCTAACGACCGTTTCAAATGCTAGGCTGGCATGGTTCAGCCACATGATCACATCGGCCGGTCGGAAGTTGTGACGATCACAAATTTGGACGAAAGACGCCTCGAGAGACGTTCATATTTTCCAACGAAACGCGCCGTGAGCAACCAAAATTCGCGTACATAATCGAAGAAACACGTACAATGTGTTCGGACATTATAAAGAGGTAGAAAATTCTGGAGCTCCTCACAAGTGGACTTGCACCTTGTCTGCAGAAGGAACCCTAATAAAAGGCGATAAATTTTGGGCAAAAACTCATTAAAGATGAGGCTTACTCGGTTATGCGCTTTGTGTCATATTGTGACGATTACCGTAGACACTATCATGTGAGCACACGATGACGTCCGTCTCTGGTATTTATAACACTATAAACCAAAAAAGCGTAGATTTTTGCTCGGCAGTGCTAAACGATATTAGAAAACTGAGTTCTTCTAGCGTATTTTTAGTCAGAAAGTCACGACCAGAGGTCATCTCGCAAGCATTTCAAGTTTTTTTCAACTTTCTCCCATTGCACTGCGACTCATTATTTTCGATAACTTAGAGTGAGTTAATAACTCTAGTGCACAAAGTAGAGCACAAACAAACGCTTTATAAAAACCCGGGGGAGAGCACATTTTAAGAACGCAAGCGAAATCCTGAGTGTTATAACAAGCTTTTTAATAAACAAATAAATAAATAAATAAATAGTTTGAAAGTACTTATTTGTTTTTAACGAACAAATTGTAGGAATAAAACGAACTAAAACAATGGCTTTATGTACTGAATCACATTTTAGGTTTAGCTGATGGGCTGGTCAAAATGGCGGCGCGGGTGACGGGAACCGCAAGGGTTTTAAACAAATTGCACGCCTCAATAGACTCCGGAAATTATTATGAGGCCCATCAAATGTACAGGACGATTTATTTCAGGTAAGTCTCGAACAACCGTCACCGCACGGTAGCGACCGCGACGCTAAACCGCGCAACACCAACGCAACATTCCGGGCCTGGGCAGGGACCGTAACCCCACGTAGCACAATACATCCCACGCGCTGGAATGTATTAGCAGACGAGAAAACTCAATTACTGTCTTCTAAATCTGTCGCTCAAATGCACCGCTCCTATCCACGCAAACTAAGATGTCATAAAATAAATCGCGATATCGCTGCCACACTCTGTAATCGCGTTGCATATCGCGCACCGCAGTTCAAACACTTCATCCCATTAAATAAATTAAAAATAAAAGTAAAAATGACTCCGACCTTCCCATATCTGGAACTGGCTTGTTGGTCAAAGAAACCAACACCATAGATGTTTTCTATTTTATTTATTTCGGCGCTTTTCAGTGTTTTACAGATTCGATGGTAAAAAGCGTTTAAAATGTCGCAGCCGAACAAAAACAACGTACGTACGTGGGATACCGCGTGGGATTTTCGTACGTAGGTTTGGACGTTCCGTCATTTCGACTCTGGCTTGATTCACCCGCCGTACCGGACAAAATTAAAATGAATGCACGAACAAATCTAATCTCGCGTAGATTAAATGTGTGTGGCCTTGGACGTTGGGAACAACATACAAGCAGGGCTGAAAGGACATATCTTTTACTCACTGCGAGTATGTCCATCGATTGGGGGTTATACGTTATAGCTTATTGTGGCCGCGACCGTACTCGTGTGCTTTGGGGGCTTTTCTTTGTATAAAATCTGCGCTTCAATGATTGTTGAGAAGCATTGCAAAAGGAACCAATCGGGTATATTTTACTTGTTGCTACCGAGTTTGTCCGGTGTTGTAGCTCATTCTGACCAACTCTTTTTCCGTATGCATTTGGAGTCTTGGCTTGTGTAAGGTTTGCGCAATAGTGAATCTTGAGAAGTCTTGCAAAGCGATACTTTGGAATGAATACATGGGTCTGCATACTGAAACCTGAGATTGAGGCGAAACGGAGGACAAAACACAATGTCTCAATTACTTCCGTTACTTCTTTTTGCCTCCGTCTTCGGTTTCGGTATGTCGGTTAACAACCAGCTCGCCTACCTAATGACGTCTTCTATGTCGGTTGGTGCCATTGTACGTTCTAGTCTATTTTGACAACCACTGTACCTGCGCGAGTTTTGGGCTATTGCTTAGTAGAAAATTTGCACGTTATTGAGTAGTTGAGAAGCCTTTGCAAGACAGCCCTTACAAACATGCATGTCTCACCCGTCACTACCAAGGGGTTGCATTGTATTCTAGTTTATTCTGACCACGACTGCACCTTTGTGAGTTTTGAATTATTGCTATACAAAAGTCTTGCACAGTACTGAGTGCTGAGAAGCGTCGTAAAACAACCCTTACGAATACATCTACCCGTAAGGATTTCGCTTATTGCAAACAAGCATTGGCATGCATTCTAGTTCATTCTATTGTCGACTACTCATATCCATTTAGGGTTACTGGCCTATATAAAATGCACACTAGTGAACGTTGAGAAGCCTTTGCAGAATGACCCCTACGAATATACATGTCTCGCTTGTTGCAACCGAGGAGTTGTATTGCGTCCTAGTTTATTACCACGACTGTATCCATGTGCGTTTCAAACATTTTCAGGTATCAAAGCCAGAAGAAATATGACGAGCTCAAGGAATTGCTGTATGACGGAGCCATCAAACTGCTCACGCTGCAACAGGTAGGTACGTCTCCTTCGTTGGTCAACAAAGCTGTCCTTGCATCTGCATGGGCGTGTATCTCTTCCACAATCATTAAAGCGGCACCTGCTCTATTGCTGACGCTTGCTCCATGTACTGTCGTCCTGTCTGTGGCATTGTGCGTTACGCATACATTAGCCTCGTCAAAGCCGGCTGGGGTCGCTTATTTATATATTTGCCTATACTGCCAGTATGTTGTATAAATGCTAAGGCAAAAAATGCATATGCACAGAACCGCGAATAAAAAAAAAAAATATGGCAAGGCTGCGAAGCCATCTAAATGACAAGGATGTGCCTATATAGTGCGTCCTTAAAGTAATCGGTGATGCTCAACTGACGACACTCTTGAGTAGCTTGTTCACTTTGGTCATAGCATCGTGTTATGCCGAATTCCGCTGGTAGATTTGGAATGATCCGAAATCTCTTCATGCTCACGTGTTTAGAGCAGCGAATGCTAGCTCGTATTTGCACGTGCATGAAGATACGAAGAAAAAAGTGTGGCGTAACCGCTTCAAATTTACCAGCGGAATTTGCCATAAGAAGGATGCTTGAGATGAATTAGTTCTACGCAACGGCTCAGGGATTTAGCTTTGCTAATTCCAGAGTCACAATTAAGTTGCAGTGGCAGATGACCACAAACAGTCTTATAAAGAAACTTAACCCGACCTATTTTTTGTCTCGTTGCTAAACTACACTGTCCAGACAAGACTGTATAACATAAAAGTGACATGTGCAATGCATATAAGAATTAAATTTTGTGTAGGTGCATTGTGTTGTTAGGGCATATTATGCATGTAAAATTGTTTGCAGTGATGTGGTTACCTCTGAATTCTAGTTCTACTGGTAGAGCAAACAGTTTACATTATTTCTTAGTTATCCGTAGCTAACTTAGTTTGTGTTAATGAATGTAGAAGCAGTGTAACATTGTCTGATGGTTTTACTATGGTTACACCGATGCGTACATCAACATTTTCAATAAACTTTAGTGTGCTAACCAGGACATATGCATCTGCAGTGTATACACCGATGATGCTTTTTGCATGATGAGAGAGAAACATATAATGAATTTGTTTCTAAAATAACAAATATTTTACAAATATGTAGTTCATTATGTTTGCACTGTATGCATTGGTTAAAAGTAGATGTTAAATGAAACCAGAAAACAAGAAGGGGATTGTGCTTTATTGTTTTGTTGTTTATTTTGTTCCGCTTAATATCGGCATGGTTTGTCTTTGATCCAGAATTTTGTTAACCAAACCTTCTGTTGCTTAAATTTGGTAAATTTCCTTTTCTTTCTTTTTGCAAGAAATGGTGTAAGGAAAGTACCATTATTTTTTACCAAGGTTCAGTTTCTACCAAGAATACAATGGAAGGGGAGGTACCGCTTGGATTTTCAACTGCTAATTATTTTTGCATCTTTTTTTTTTACATGACATGCTTTGAAGAGTTTATTACCATGCAGAGTCAATGATGTCTCATTCATTACCGGTTTCACTGTATGGACGCCCGGTTGGGGAGCGGTCCCTGTTAGGATGTGTCTGAAAATGTACTGGCTATGAGAGAGGGAGAAAAAAAAAGTGTGTTTCTCACTTCGAAAATTAACTACTATACGTCGTCGAACGCTCAGTCCCCGATTAAATGTAGCACTAGCACTCTGGACCAGGTGCCAAAGTTTCAGGACTTACCGTCGTCCAATTCAAAAGTTAAGAGCGATTTTTGGAAGTTTTCAACGAGAAAATGGAGGCCCATTCTTTGTAGCAGGCGCCATTTATCTCCACATACTTCGTAGGCCGTCACTTTCTTATTGAAAATTGCGGAAAATCGCTTATAACTTTATAAATTGGACGACAGTAAGTTTGGAAAGTTTGGTGTCCGGTCATAGCTGCCAGCGCTCCATTTTGATGGAGACCTAACGTCCGGTGATGCATTTACTCTTCTTTTTAATTAACACTCAGTACTCTGTTATATCATAACTTGCTGTATGGACCCCATCGAGCCAGTTGGAGCGAAGCATGTGGTAGCTCCCCGCAGGACGATTGCGCTCCGACAGTATGTTATGTGCCTTGCACTGACGCATCGATTGGCTCAAGGGATCTATAATCTTCGGCGTTTGACACGTTATGGTAAAGCGGAGTGATTAGCTTGGCACACAGTAGCCTTCGTTGCTGCCGTGCCACTAAGCTCTTAACCATTGTCGTCAACTGCCGGTGATTGATTTTGCCGCATCTTTTTACTCCTGCCAGTGCAATAGCGGAGCCGACCTGGCCAATCTCTTGGTGGACATCCTCGTCCAGTCCGAGACCAAACCCACGGAGGAACACATTGGTGAGCCAATTGCGGTGATGCCCCACTTTATTATGATATGAACGTTGGAGATGGACATTCCCAGAGTTTGTGCCCTTTTAAAGTATTCTTCATCCTAATTGGAGGAAAGCGGAAAGAAAACGAATTTCGAGCCGCAAATTGTTTTCTGGGTACTTGGGCTCTCATATGTCAAGTACAAATAAAAACCCTGGTAAGCATAGATACCGTGTCACTGTTTAAGCTAGTAAAATTGAGGCTGTAAATTTTTTTTTTGTTGTAGGAATTTTTTTTTTTGGGGGGGGGGGGGGGGGTGTGGGGAGGGGGGGCAGGGCAGGGCAGATGGGAATGAGAAGCCCCCTGTTAAGCTGCATAGTACCCCACACATTATGCTGAAAGGCCTTTGAAGTATTTAGAATAACCAAATTTAAAAAAAAAAAAAAAAAGCTTTTATGCAAGATTTATTTGTGTCGAATTGAGGAGTGGAAACAAATTTGGATGGATGGATGGATATTAATGACTGTACCGTCTATAACTGGCAGTAGCTCGTGCCACCTAGCCTAAAAACTGTCTGCTCTGCGATGCTGCTTCTGTAGTACATCCTGATTTTTAAACCTATCATTTCTTTTGTTACAAGTGTCTTTTTGCTGATAGCTGCTGATGCAGTTGTTTGATCTACATTACTGATACCACAGTTTAAGACACCTGTACAATAAATATCTTGTTTGTACCAGTACACTACAAGCAGACTTCAGCTTTGGTTACAGAGAGGCTTTGTTGGACCTAGCACTCTAGTAGCTCCTAATTCCTCGGCACAAATCACAATCTTTCCAGCTTGGAGGCGGGACTTGGGCTACCAGTAATGGTGGATAGTGGTTGCTTTTAGTTCAGTTTTTTTTTTTTTAATCGTGTGTACCAGTATTAAAACCATTCTTCAGTCTTGTTTCTTCATATCCATCCATTTAGTATATAAGGCTTCAATATAGATACTTGGTTCTACCATATGTAAGAAGATAGAAACTTTGAATTTATCAGCACAAATTGCATTCACCCGTTCATGCATGGTGTCAGGGTTGAGGTGGCCAGTCGTGGCAGGCAATGAGTATTTTTAGGTTAGGTTTTTGTTTTGCATCGTATCTTCACAAGTGAGATGTTCTGCCGTATATAGCACCCTAGAAACTATGAATCCATCGGTGCAGATTGCATATACCGTTTCATACTTGGTGTCGGGGTTAAGGTGATAATAGTGGCGGGCAGTGCTCTTTTTAATGTAGGATTGCATTGGAATGGAAGCTTACTCAGATCTGGTGGCAGTGGGAAGTGGGGACGCTTCACCTCCCTTGGCCGCCACATCTGAGCCAGCTTCAGTTAGAATGTAACGACACCACTATGTCCTGCGACACACTGTGAAAAGGATGTGACACTGCGACATCCCAGTATCACGTGACGTAGTCCTGTGACCTCGCGGTCTCAAGGCGCTTCCTCTGTCCGGGCTTGTCTCGCTCTATACCCTCTCCCTCAAACGCATTTCCTGCCCCTCCCAGAGCGGCTGGGGCGGCTGCACAGCCTGCTGGCCGCGCACTCTCCCGAGCGGATGACCTTCCTGACCCGGGCCCTGCAGTGGTCGAGCCCGCCCTCCTCTTCCCCGGACGCGCCCTCCCGGGGCCACCCGGCCCTCCACCGGCTGGTGGCGCTCACCCTGTGGAAGGAGAAGAACTACCAGGAGTCGCGCTACCACTTTGTCCACTCGACGGACGGCGACGGCTGCGCCGCCATGCTGGTCGAGTTCCAGACGACCAAGGGGTACAGCAGCGAGATCGACCTGTTCATCGCACAGACCGTGTTCCAGTGAGTGGCCCTAGGGGGGCGTTGTCGGTGGCGCTTTGACTAGAAGGACAGTGTGTGCTCCACTTGCGGTACAGAGTGTGGGCGGCCCGGCCTGCGGCCCATTTCATGCGGAACCACTAGCTGCGCAAAAAGAAGTCTGCATAAATAAGTGGCACCGCGATGAACTCCAAATGCTTAAACTAAGATACAAGAAAGAATGAGAGAAACTGCAACATGACGCAGGACCTTGCCTATTATTAACTGAAGTTGTCATCACTAGCAATACCATTCTCAGTCCCCTGCTTCATGCCTGTGTAACAATGTTAAAATTTCAATTTGTTCTCGTGTACATTGTGCATACGTAATATCCCGAGTCATCACCCACCCCTCTGCCGCCTGAAAGGCATAGAAAAGGTAGGGTGGGCCATGTCGCAATGTGTAAACAGACAAAAAAAAAAGACTTTTTTTTTTGTACGTATTTAGCGTGACTGCACAAGAGGTACATTACATTTAAAACTCAAATTAGTTTCATTGTTTTATGCAAGAAATGTTCATGAAAGAATGTTTTACTATCGCAAAGTCCGTTCTTTGCATTCGTGCAGTGAGCACCGCCGATCGGCATAGAGCGCAAATGTTTTTTCTGTCAAAGCATGTTTTTAGTTATGTTCTCTTTGTTGGTAAAAAAAAAAAAAAAGAATGGTCAACAAGGTAATAGCAAAACCAACCAGGCACAACGAGCGAGCTGACAAAAGATGCGACAAAGAGCGATGCTGGGGAAGCGAGACAGCCGGTGACTACTTTGGCAAATACTTTGGTGTTGGGCCACGTTGGGCGCGTTGTCCATCGCAAGGAGCAGGATCCTATGCAACTTTCTTTTTTGGTGCATACATGCATGCGTCCGTGCGTGGCATGCTATCAGTGTGGGTTGAGGTGGTGTTGCTGCATGACGTGCACGGCCGCACAAACACGGAGCTCGAAATGGGATGCTCTACAAACGTCTGTGTGCAGTATTCCAGCAAACCTCTTTATTCACCTGTTTGTTTTCTTTTAAACGTTGCACAACCTTACCAACCGTGGTCACGACGTTCCGGAGAAGGAGCAGGTTCAACTTTGCGGCTACTTTAGTTCGGTGGAGATGGGCTTTGACCTAACGTCCCGCTGTTACATTCCAGGATATGGGGTGTTCGCTGATCTTGAGATTCCCGAATGGGTTACCGCCTGTGTAATCTTTCCAACTTTCGTTCTTTTTTTATCCAACAAACTTTTTTGTCAGCAAACCACAGCTTCATTCTTTTATCTCCATTGTTTTCCTTTTGCACACATGTACTACAACTTTGGGGTCGTGGAGATCGGGGAGGAAATGCGTAAACAAAGAGAAGTGGCTTTCCCTCCTTGTTTTACTTTGTCATGGACGTCCTCCAACCGTAAGGTTTGTGGCTGCGTCATGCGGGTAGGTTGAATGTTCGCAGATCGCAAAGTTCGCATTGGGGTATTTGTAGGGGTGGGCAATCACTCTGCGTTTTTTTTTTTAAATCTTATATTCTCCCAAAACGTGGCGTGGGTGATGGCTTGGGATATTACGGTAGTGTCCTGTGTCACAGCTATATTGCATATTGCCAGCATTAGTTCTGTCATTCTCATTGGTCTTCGGCACTGCACGAATGTGCCACAGTTCCCATGCACCTTGATTTTTTCGCCTGGTGAGTTTTCTTGATCACGACTAATTAGCTAAATATTAAGTTTTAATTTGTTGTATACGTATTCATCCACCTTAAATTTATTTTTCATACTTACTCAAACATTGATTTCTGTGTTTTATAGTTTATCTAGATTTATTTACTTAGTCTTCCTTTGTTCATGATTACTCTTTTTTTTTTGTGGCCCTTGAGAGTGTGACAGATTGGAAATCCGGCCCCTTAGCCAAGAAGTTTGGAGACCCCCGATCTAGAGAAAAAGGTCCCATGCATTCCAGCCACTTGAGAACGGCAAGGCGTAGATTCAGACTTTGGTGGTCCCAGTGGGTGGTCCCGAGGAACCCGTATCGCTGGCGACATCCTAATATGCACGAAGCAGCAAAGCATTACCTATGGGGTCTGTACCTGGCTCTTTTCTTGCATACTTCGCACGTAAACGCCATCGTTGTGCACCGCATAAAAATAAATAAAGTTTTTGAGCACTCTAACAACTTCAGCTCAATGCGGCAAAATGAACACACCTAACCTATCGTCTGCTTTCTTCCTCCGCTTTTCTGTCGCTCTCCTCCTCATTTTTTTTTTCGGGACCATCGACGTCAACGCCTACGATTTGCCGCGTTCTGCTCTCATCTTTACACCCTCCCTGCTCGGAGGCGCGCGCCGTAGGTTTTCATGTCGTCTGCTCGGAAACGGTGGCTTGGAAACAACGCTTGCGTTATGGAAAGAAAGCGTTTGGACGTGTTCAAGGGGCACACAATGTTTGAAGGTTTAAGAAGCTTTCTGCTCGTCAGACTTCGGCGTAAGACCTAAATTTCGGGACTGCAGGGCGAAACGCGCGTATTGCCCCAAACCCGGCGCTCTGCAAGGCCGCTTCCCTGTGAGCGCCGCGGTGGATTGTGACGCACATAACCCCTTCTCCGCCAGTGAAGAGTTGGTGGCGAAAGTAAAGGGGAGGGCGATACTCTGTCTTTGTCATTTAGTTGCTTTAGTGCATGCAATGTTATTTTTGGAACAGACCGGTACCGGTGCGCCGGTTTGTTTTCCCTTCGTGGGGAAGACGCAAAAACTCGGTCGTCGAGCGACGTGAGCTTGCAAACGGGCAATCAGAACCATGTGCACCCTTCGTCGCAGGTACCTGTGCCTACGGAACCCGTCGACTGCGACGCTGGCCTTCTGGGCGTACACCAGGCGGCACCCGAGTGTGCCCAGGGGTCCCCCCTTCTACCTTCCGCTGCTCAACTTCCTCTGGTTCCTGCTGCTCGCCGTCGAGAGGTGGGCAGACCAATCCTTCGCTATTCCAGCGTAATTTTTTTTTTATATATAAATGAATTAATGAATTGAATGCATTTAAACTTATCAAACGTGTCTTGGGTGGTGCATTCATCTAGCTAAAAATTTCTTGAGCGTAGGTTTTGGGGAAAAAAAGTTGAGCCTAAAACATCGTGCTTTATTTTTATGCTCGGGGAGGAAAGCAGTAAAAACCGTCTGGTTGACGCTGCCACTCACAAATGGTATATTGTAAAGCAAAATTGTGAAAACTAATTAGAGATGAACACTCGCAAGTACCGTAAAATACCGGGCAAGCGCCCACTCAAACTTTGGAGATAATCGCAAAAAAATGTTGGATGGGCGCTTTTCCGGTCATCATTTTACATATAAATGTACTGTGCATAGTTTCTCAGATCTTACAAATTTGGGAATGGGTGCTTAATGTGGAATGGGTAGATGTGCAGTATTCTACGGTAGATCCGGTAGATTTGAGCGTGTGTGTGGTACTATCTATAAGCAACGAGAAGTGAGGCGATAGAAATACTTCGGGTGGCACGACGCCGCACCTTCGCCGAAGATCCGTCGTGGCGAACGTCGGCATGTGATTCTCTCTCCCGCTGCTGGGGCACGCCACTCACTCGGAGGCCATCCTTTCAAGAGTGGTAGCGGGCGGTAACATGCGCCAAGCTGTAACGCTGCCCGGTTATTTGCGATTATCGTTTCGTTCCTGGCCGGTTCCGGTTTCTGGAGGCTGCCGGCAACGTGCAAGAAGTGCTTCGTGCTGCGGTGCAACGCGGGATACAAAAACCTGAATGGAGAAGCCGTCTGTTTTTGCTACTCCCCAAAGAAGAGGACCACCCAAAGGCGTAGCGCGGCACGATCCCGCGCAAAGATTGCCCGCCGCAGCCGACAGACTTTGTCCGCGAGAGACACTTCGAGTCGAGGTTTGTGAGAAGGTCGCAGAAGGCCGTCTACAGGGGCCACGTCCTCGTAGGCGCCCCACGGAAAGCTGCTCCGGCAAAAAGGGCAGTGCCAACCACATTTCCGCGCTGTCCCCGCCACCTGACGAAAAACCAGAAAAAAAAGGACCGTCAGTGCCCTCCTTCCAACAAACGGCACTGTTTTTAACACCTTCAGTTTTACTTCGCCTGGAAGTGCGAGTGTAGTGCACCGCAACCTTTTGTTCGTCAAATGTTGCGGAGGGATCGGTGACCGTGCAGGTTAGTGCACCGCAGCTTGGAGTGCGTGGAGCAAAAGCTCACGCCGCAGAACCCAAGGACTCTGGGTTCAGTCCCCACCCTTGCCCGTTTCAATCTGGACAAGCGTCGTAGCGGCTTGCGGTCCTGTATCGCAGCCGTGTGGCACATGTTGAAAACCCCAGGCTGGCGGATGTACTCAGTTTCTCAGCTACGGCCGAGATGCCCATTGGGGCCGACTAACTTCTAACTGTATAAACGTACACACAAAACAATTACTTTTCAATGTTGTTTGTCCCTAAAGTAAAGGGGGCTTACTTTCTGAACATTGTTATTTACGAATTAGTTCTCTGGCCAATAAAAAAAAAATCCATGAATGGAAGCATATTTCTGCCGTGCCTGTGCCTCGCTCAAGGAGTCCTGTCAGCGGGTCAACTTCATTAGAGAGATTTAGTGGACAGTTGGGACTAATGATACAATGAAAGAGAAAGCGGCACACCAACCAAAAGCATTTTTCCTGCATTAGTTTGTCAGCGTGGTCCACGAACGTATACTACTATATCGTGAAAAGCATGCCAATAACATGTCGATTATATTTTTCTTTATCATAAAGTAGACTCATTTATGCAAGCGAGGGAGGCATTTTGCCTGCTGTGGAGCCGAGGTGTACCTAATTAGCAAATAGTGTACCGTTGCCACAACCAAAGTTCAGCACGCTGTTCCTCGCAGTCGACTTTGAGCACTTCGCACACCGATAGTGCGCTTGAATCCGAGGGCCTGCACTGTACACACTCCGACGATTACCATTCCACAGCCCAGTGGGCGGTCTCCAGCCCAGCACATAAAAGTATCTTGCATGACAAAGAAAGAAGGCATGTGCCACATCCAGAATTGCCGAAAATGACACCGGCCAGTAGCCCTCTTTTTTGACGGTTAATAGCCTCACACAATATCAGGAATATCCACCGCCGCTTCAGAGTGGCACATTTAACTGTCACATTCAGTTTAGCGCATGCAAAGCTTTGCTGCAGTCCCCAAACGGTTCGCTCTCCGCGTAGCAGACGCCCTTCGTGGGCCTCAGCAAGCATGGCGCCGTCCGGTGAAACACATCAGATATAGGGACGAAAGTGGGACGCTTCCAGAGATGGCATTGCCCCGATTGAGCCATCTTACGCCGTGACCAGGAGGTTCGTACTTTTTTCCCCTCTGTGCGTTGGAAGAAAAAGGGTTTTTGAGGCTCAAATTTTTTTTCCCCCAAAACCCACGCTCATGACAGACACATTTGTGAAAAGCTTGAATCCACTCCGTTCATTGGTTTATTTCTACAAATTATTTTTGCCAAAATAATGTTCAGAAACGCTCTGTAGCTCTACCCTATGAACGAGCACCGTTTGCACACCTGTCAAGTACACCGCTCTTTGTTACGTTCGAGCATTCGAGTTAATTAACTAATGTTTGAGTTACCGCCCTTTGTTATGTTCAAGCGTCGCCAACCGGTGGCAGAAGAAAATGGTTGCAGACGAGCGGTCCCATCAAACACAAGGACCTCTTTACCTCTTAGCAAGACGTACCCCCTTAGACATTGTGAGTCGAAACACCCAATCCAGCCTCTTCCTGCGTCTGCGGCCTCTACTATCTCTCAATTAGTCTGACAGTCCCAATTTACGACCTCAACTTCGTGTTCCATTCCTAGTTCTGATCACAGCTCTCTAAAAAATTGGCAGGCATGCCAAAGAGGCACGAAGGACTACTTCAGCTCAAATTGTCTGTGATAGCGTGAAATGTCCTCTAGACATTGGACGAGACATTAGATGTCGCTACTCAGGTAGCACCGTCCTCTGAACATCTACTGGACGTCCGCATTATGTCGGGACATCCGGAGGAAGTTGCAGAAACCACGTGTGCTGCGAGGGTAGATATCTGGAAACGTCTGGCAGCTGGTTTCTACCTCGCCAGTGCACCAATGTTTTTGGGCTAGGAGATATTTGAGAGACGTCTTATTGGCCTCGAGATATAATGAAAGGTGGCACTGACGTCGCGCTATCATCATCATCAAAGTGGGGATATAAGCATGGCCACCTCATAAGCTCTGTGCGTTTGGGCGGGAGACGGTGTAGATTCTTGCATTTATTTTGTTGCATAGTACCAATGTAAAAATAATTTTAGCAAACAATACTGCGGTACCATTCGGGGTTTCAGCGAAGGTTGTATTGTGTTATCAGTGTAGGGCCTAAATTTAAGTAATCGATCATGTGGATGCGTCGTCTGCTCTAGGCAGACGTTGGGAAGCATGGTGGGTCACCACGACGGGTGCCTGTTTCTGGGTGAACTGCACTATTTATGCTAAAAATTTGTTCCTTTTAAAAGATATGTCGGTTCACCAGCGAGGGAATTCAACAAGACGAGGAATTCCAACCCAGATGTTCACATATAACACTGATACTGTGAGTTGTGGAATCGTAGGTTCTATGCATTTTTTTCTTTTTTGTAACTTTTAGCTTTTGCTGTAAAATAAATATTTTGCATTGAGAGAAGTTTGTGCTGTATTGGTAAATACCATGCTATTGAGTTCCACTGCAGCCAATGTTTCTCTTTACTGTGCCATGGTGTGGGTAAGTCTTTCAGAGTCGGAACAGTTGTACTATGTTGTGATGAGGAGACATGCTTCTTCTAGTTACAATCCGCAAACTGTTTGTTGGCGGGATACCTGAAACAAGTGGAATAAATTGTTGTAATTGAGCAGCACAGCAGTGTGTGTGTTCATAGATGCTCTCCTTGGTAGAGTGGGTTCACCCGCTTCAATTTTCTCGGGGAGGGCCGCGGAGGCCAGTATTATAACTTTCTGGCTAAATAATCTTCTATTGAAATGTCATAGACACCGCAAATTCAAGGAACGCCCCGCACTCCGACACAGACAGCATCGGTCGCAGCGACACTCTTTTACTCACGAGGAATAGCGGCTCTTACGAGACTTTCCGATGACCATCTGCCCTAACCTAATGCATATCTGGACTGGGCAGTTCTTCGATTAACTTTCAGATTATTCGAGAGATGCTTTAATTGCGACAATTTTTTTCCCGTTTAATCAGAATCTTGTGTTGTAGAAAGTAGGAGGAGGAGGAGGAGGAGAGAGGGAAGGGAGGGGAGGGGAGGAAGGCCCAGCTCAGCCGGAAATGGGCTTGCGTCGTTGATATCCATGCTTCTAAACGCCTGCCCCTAGCAGACGGCGCACGGCGGTATCCCCGCTTTCGCATGTTTAAAATTTCGGCCGCACGGTGGTGACACGGTTCAATGTCGAGGTGAATAGCCGTCCGCGAGATACCTCTTAAGATTTCTCGTAGCCCAATTATGACGGCGCATTAGCTGAGCTCGAGCCGACGGCTACGAGACGTTGGGAGACGTCTCGTAGCCGTCTGGATGTTTATATGCTAGATGTCTAGAGAAAACGTGTTCTAGACAGATCTCGTAGACATCTAGAGAAAATATCTTTCAGACGTGTCTTGTAGATCTCTGGAGATTATGACTTCAAGACATCTAAAGAAGACGTGTTTTAGACGTTTAGAGAAGGTGTTCTGTAGACATGTTGCACTGTGCACGGCATCTATAGCTCACTGTAGCTGTTTCAAGATATCAGTGAGATGTCCTTTGCTCGATGGAGAAACTCGGGATGACTGTTCGGATTGCCAAGGATCTTCACAGCAAGTAACATCTTTCCCGTAGCAAACCACCCTGACCTCCAAACAAAACTAAAACCTTGAGAAACGATCTTCTGGGTACGCTCGTTTGGGGCGTCTTTCTGTGAACGAACACTGTCTATACTTTGTTTCGCCTTACGGTAGACCGCAGACGACGCTATGAGCCATAGGAGCCAATCTATTGTCGTCTGAGTGTTGGGTGACTTGGGTGAGGGGCAAGGACGCACTAAACGTGTAATTACGCGATACATTCAGAGCGCTGGAATGGTCGAAATGGCTCGTAGCCTCCACTGCGATCTGTCATCGGGTGAAAGGGTGTTTGGTCTCCAGTTTCTCGCCAGCCTCTGAAGCAATTTGTGTTCCCTGGCGATCTGATTCATTGTAGCAAATGGTATTCGTACGCAGCCGCAAGCTGGCGGTGTTCACGGTGTTGTGCGAGGAGTACCAGCCCACCATCAGCCGAGACCCCAGCTATCCCCAGTACCTGGACAAGATTGGGCAGCTGTTCTTCGGCCTGCCGCCACCCCCTAAGCCACAGGGGGTGTTTGGTAAGACTGAGTTCTATCTTGGTGTTGCTGAGTCAATTGGATTCACACATTTTCATGTATGCAGTTGCCCATTGATTGTTCGGATCTAATCGGGATCGCAAACAAGTCGAACAATCGAGCAGTCCGAAAAAGTGAATATAGCTAAAAAAAATCTTTTTGTTGGCACTTTATATACCAAATGGCTGGAGAAACAGGTCGGTAGTTTGCTAGACGGTGCTTAGCCTTTTCAGGGTCCAATCATTTTTTATGTTTCGGTGGTCCACGTTGGATGTCACGGTCCGTCAAGTTGTCCATGAACAAAACTATGAACAAAAAAGAGTGCGGACATTGAAACAGTTCCCGGACGTTTATACGACCACAGTCTCTCCCTTTATTTGATGGGCTTCCCAGAGGCACAGCAAAAAACAAAAATCCGAGTCGAACCTAGGCGTTGATGCCGGCAATCAAGTTAAAGATGCAGTCGGCACCATTTGACACTATTTGGAGACCACGGCAGAAGGTGGTGTGTAGGACGACAGCAGATACTGCCCGGACATTTAGACGACCACGATTCTTACGTGAACAACACAAAACAAAAGTATCAAATCTACGGCGGTTTTGAGAAAAAGAGGTGATGATTGGGATTATGGCCTCAATCCAGCTTCTGTATCGCGTGGACAGCACATCCTGGCATAGGTCGTGCGTAGAACATGGTGTCAACGGTACTTGTCAAACTGGAAAAAAAAAAAAAGTTGTGGCTGTTCGGTTTGTGGTGTCAATACGGTGGCCACTAAAATGTCCGAAAAATCTAGCAACAAGGCGTATGTTGTCCGGGTTTTTAGTCTCTTTTTTGACGGCTCCGGAAAATTGTCGGAATAATTTGCCATGTACAGAATTTCGGCGTCCGTAAAACAGGTCGGCAACTGCACAGGGTGTTCTTCTTAGTCTTTACGGACTTTCTCTAAAAGTGCCTTCAAAGCTACGCGAGTGCAGTCTGTGGCATTCGCCAGCATTTCGTCTGCTGCACAAGGGGTAACTTTAGCGTACGACCATGCTTCCCAAGCTCTCCAAATCCTTCGTAACCTGACCAATTTAGTCATTTCCAATGACACCGAGCAAGTTTTTAATTGGAAACATGCATGCATTTTCACCAATGAAAAAGTTAATGAACGAAACTTCAGTTAATTTCTTTTGTTATCACATCAATTATCCTTCTATATTATGTCTCCTTAGCCACATAACTCGTCTTCACAGACATTAGTCAAGCTTTGGCAGTTTGTCTGAAAAATCTAAAGCCTGAAATAAAAAAAAATAAAAAGACACCCCTCGAGGTGGAAAAGTTTATGGCGACCTTTGTCTCCAAAGTCCCATAATGCACTCCAAGCGGTATTTAATAGTTTAAATTTGTTTAGAAGACATTAAAGGGGCGTTTCGGGGACTGAAGGAGAACCCACCTTTTCATTCATTTTCCCACTAACTTTAGCATGGAAACTGAGTCGATGCACGGGCCATGGGTCGTCAATTTATCGCCGTATAGGTCACGTGACGTGACTTTTGCTGTGAAATATGGCAAAGAAATTAAGCTGGTCTTTAGGTCACGTGACGACAATTTCTCCTCCAAATTAAGCGGGGAAATTAAATTGGCCTATAAGTCGCACAGCATCATTTTCTCTGCCAAATTCGGCGGGGAAATTAAATTGTTCTATAGGTCGCGTGACGTAAGGTTAGGTGCAGCGGCGTCACCTGGGGTTGGGGAGGGGGGGGAGGGGGGGGGCGAACTGCTTTGGGTTCAACGCTCCGGGTGGTATTGCGGCGGGCAACAGGCGGAGGGGGTGGGGGGGGGGGGGGGTAGTGTCGCGGAGGTCCACGAGACAGGGAAGGGGGAGGGGGCATCGCCGCGGCCCACCGCCCCTCGTGCCACTGGTAAGGTTACGTCAATTTTCCCACAAAATTTAGCAGGGAAACTGAATTGGTGTTTAGATCGTGTGATGTTAATTTTGTCGCTAAATCTACCGGGAGATGCACGGACGAACGGACAGAGTTTCAGGATTGACGGTTTTGTTTAAGGCACTTGAAAGGTTCGATAACTCCCCCCCCTAATCAACCTTCTCGGTTCTGCAGGAAACCTAATACAGACGTTGCTGGGAGGTCTGGAGGACGACGATCCGGGGACGTCTCATGGAGCGGCCGGGACATCGCCGGTGGCCCAGGTTCAGCCGGAGGAGCTGGACTAGTCCGACACGTCTCGATCTGGCATCCAACGCTCCCCCGCAAGACCGAACCCACAAAGAGACGACGAAGGGGAAACGCTACCGGAAAAATCCGCAGCTACGATCTCCCGAAAGACTGAGGACAGACTGGACGTTTGGCACCGGGGCGACTCGTCGACACGCAGATTCAACGCTTTATTTTTGTTACGTCGTCGTTTTCTCCAGCCTACCAGAAAGGCAAAAATGGAAATTGAAAAATATAAGAAAAAAGAGGCCGACACTTTTGTCGAAACAGCCAGTTACCTTTCGAAGAGTGCCGTCTGCGTCTCGCGAGGGACGGATGAAGAAAACGAAAATTTTGTCATTTGGGCTTGGAGTCCTGAAAACATGCCGAGAGTCGTATTCACTATTTTTTCTTTTCATCCGGAAGTTTTGTTTTTGCTGATCTGCACATTTTTTCAAACCTGACCACCTGAGCAATAAAAAAAAAAAGAAAAACCTACACATTGGTTCTGCTGTGCAAGCTTCTGTAGTCTCAGACTCGTGCGTCGCTGGTTTTGTCTGGATTCTTTTGCAGCGTTCGTGCCACACACAGGGGTCCTGGGTTCGATCTGGGTGAGCATCATGCTGCCGTGCATTTCTGTGTCGTTGCTGCTCGAGGCACGTTAAGGACCTCGGGCTGGTACTGCAGTGGCAAAATTTCTCGTCTATGGCGGAGATACTTGACGTCAGGCATCGCCAGATTTACGCTTGACTTTGCGCAATGTTCTCGTGATAGTGTGGCCTCTCCTTCCTGCTTTGCAAGTTTTCTGGTGTCAATTTCAAGCATTGCCGTTTTAAAGAGACTGCTTCGTACGAGAACCCTTTATGGACCCTTTGTACTTGGCGTTGGCTGTGCTCCAGCAAGCGAGGCAAACGCAGAATGCCGGCAACTGACCACACCCCTATTGCTGAAACTCTCCACGTGGCCACGTTGGGGGGGAGGGGGGGGGGGACGGACGGACCTGGGTGAAGTAATTCTCCGTACATTCACAAT
The DNA here is from genome assembly GCF_016920785.2 of Ixodes scapularis. NCBI lineage: Eukaryota > Metazoa > Arthropoda > Arachnida > Ixodida > Ixodidae > Ixodes > Ixodes scapularis. Next base: position 27,394,597 of record NW_024609881.1, read on the forward strand.
CCCTTCCCCATGTGTCCGGTCTTGGTTAAGTTACTGTCAAAAAATTATTTGGTAGTTCCTTTCAGATAGATGTAGCCAAGTTACCGTTACAGTTACTGCATCAATGAGTAATTTGTTTTTTACCTTTGGAAGTAATGCTATTATTTCCAAGTCCTTTCCATTGAACTACTAATTGAAAGAAAACATGAAAATGCACCCCCCCCGCCCTAAGTGCAACGCGACATCCCCCGCGTTGCACTTAGGGATGTCGCGAACCACCCCAAGTTCGATTTCGAAAGGTTTCAATATTTGCGAAGCGAACTGAGGTTCGATTTTGAAAAATTTCGATATTTTCGTACCGACCGAGGTTCGAATTCGAAAAATTCGCAACTTTCGATCACAGTGCAGTTTCGAATTCGAAAAGTTCGAAGCTCTCACGGTTTCTAAAATTTCGGATTCGAATATTTCGAATATTTTTTTACTTCAGGTTCAATAAATTCGAAGATTTCGAAATTCTTTGGAAACAAAATTCGACAACTTCGAACGCTTCGAATTTTTATAGACATGAAGTTCGAACAATTCGAAGATTTCGAATTTCTATCTGCATGAAGTTCGAAAAGTTTGAAGGTTTCGATTCTCTTTTAACGCTAAAGTCTAAAAAAAAAAAAAAAAAAAAACTTCGAAGATTTTGAATTTTTTTAGTCCAAGTTTTCAAAGTTCGGAGTCCGGTTTTCAAGTTCCTCCACAGTTTGTTTCAAATAACGTTTTCACGACTCACTGGTTTTCACAAAATCAAGTTTAGAAAAGTTGGGGTGTGATATCTAGATTCTGCGAAGTTGGTCAGGCAATTAAATGAGACGAAGAGGGTCCCGGATGTACTGGAATATTTGCCAGTGCAGAGTGACGTGTGACCATGGATCAGTAATTGTGACCGCCAGCCCGGGGTGGGGGGGGTGCGGGGCGGGGGGGGGGGGGGGGGGGGGTCTTTAACCTGCATCACGCAGTAGTGATCACACGAACACACTGTTTTACGAGACTCATCCAGTTCGAAACGGCCAGGGACGAGCAGGAGGTTGAGGCTCAGAAGAACTTTGAAGCGACCTGGCGAACTACCTCACCACCCCTTGCACACTGATAGTAATCCGATCGAACGCTGCCCGAGTGATGCTGGCATATAGTAAGTTAAGTTTGTAATTGTCCTGGAGGTTTATTTTCTGGGACGGAGGAATCGCCTCGCAAAAAGCCGACACAACTCGAGGTCGAGGAGCGTTCTACGATACAAGTGGCGTCGGAAGAAGAAAAACGGGGGGTAAGAGGGTGGCGGGGGGGGGGGGAGGGGCTTCAGTTCACTTCTTTCCTTCCAGATATTTCGGACTGTTAAAGAAAACAATACGGGGAAAGAGAGCGTGGTCGAGCTTATTTTAATCTGAAATTATTTATGCATATGTATAGCTACTGTCGCTCTTCACTGCATAAAAGATTGCGAATATGGTCATTGTTAGAAACTCATTGTCAGAAGGCACTACTCGTCACATGCTTAGTGGTTCGGAAGTTCAAAGCTATATCTTTTCGACCTAAATACCTGTGCCAATAGTAAAGAAAGAATAAATGCGGGGATAAAAAGCTGGAGAAAAAAAAAACTATCAAGAATTCGCCGGAAGTGTTGTATTCTTGCGTATTCAGAGGTTCAGAACTTCGAAACAAGTTTCTTTTACCAAAATGTGTACAGGCTAAAAGAAACACGTCCCAGGATCGTGAAGCGAAAAAAAAAAAAAGTTTTCTTTTAATGACGTGCTGAACTTGAACACTATTAGAAATCTTCTCCCATGAGTTAATTTAATCCTTAACGTGAAAAAACAATAAATACATTATTTTGTATTCTGCAGATGGGTATGATATGTACTGTCTGTGGTGTTAATTTAAATGCGATACCTCAAACAACTTAGATGAAAATAAATATCAAGTTTAGGGCATAATTGCATATAGATAAATGTTTGGACATTTCTTCGAAACTCACGTTGAATAGCAATAATCACATCTTAAGACGGCACTTACCTAAGCTATACATAGATCATCCTTAAAAAAGTATAACATCTCTACCACAAATAGCTTCGGCTACAGTGCACTTCAAATCTGGCACAAACGATAATCATCAAAAACCCGTCGTACTTCTTCGCCCCTTCAGAAATTTATTTCTTTAAAACTAAGCATGCCAGAACATTGAAACAAACGCCATTGTCTTTCGTAAGGAACGCAGCACCGCGTGTAAAAGTTCGAGAAAAAAAACTATGAATGTACCTCGCTACTTGAATTCAAATGAAACCGTCCGCTGGTCTTTCGAAGTTCGACGAGCGTCTAACTTTTACCCTAAAAGTTCGGAGTTCGTCGAAATTCTTACTTTTCAGGAACCTAAAGTTCGAAAATTTTCGAATTTTCTTGATAAATAAGTTCGAAATTCATCGAATTTTTTGGTCAGTGAAGTCCGGAAGTTCGACAAGCATCGAACTTTGCAGCGCAATAAGTTCGAAAGTTCGAAAAAGATAAAATTTCTTAGCGTAATAAGTTCGACGGTTCGAAAAGCGTCTAACTTCTTAGCTCAACAAGTTCGAAAATTCGACTTCCGTCGAATTTTACGATGTAGAAAATTCGAAAAATCGAAATCTTTCGAACCTTTCGAACCGCTTGATTCGATCATCGAAACTTCGATTCGAAAAAAGTTCGTGGCATCCCTAGTTGCACTGCATGGACGAAGAATATCCTGTGCAACCATGACCCTAAACATTTCTTCAATCCACCCTTTCTAGAAGTATCGGTTGAAGAGTCAATAAATTTGGTAGCCTTTTTCTCTTCCTTCCGGCAGAGCAGGGAGGGAAGATAACCTTCTTGTATCAGTACCGAGGCCGAAGATAGTCCACGATGAAGACAAAAGAGAAGTTTGGGGGAGCCGTATCTAGGTTACAGCGTCTCGAAGGGCCAACAGGGTGCAGATGATGTTCTGGGTGCTACAGAATGGGTGGCAGAGGATTTGAAAGTGCGTTGTTTCTACCTGTTCGACCTTGAATCCAGTGCGTCCAGGTGGTAGCGCCTATTTGGAAAAAGGTAGATTCTGTGTGGACGACATTGTCCAACTGTTTATTTCTCCAACTTGTCCAGACCAACGTGTCGGAAATAGTATAACATGCCTTTGTCGCTGAACTTTAATGTGGAAACCTCGAGTCAGCTTCAACTGCGCAATCGAGACTTGCATCTTTACCATCCATTGCAGGAAAACATTTTTTTTTCGTAGGGTAAAAGGTAAGATGCAGAAGGTATGCACCCAGCATTAAGGCCACCAGAATGACTACTGATATGAGACATCAGTGCAAATGCATTTCATCTAGCTCTGAATAGAGCCCTTGAATATGCTATGCTTGGAGCAACAGCACTTCGTTTCCCGGTTATCTTGCGGGTACCGCCATTTTGGTGCAGAGAGGGGACATTTGATGATGGTTACATTTCAAGAATGCAACTTCCTGAATTTTACATAGGGTCAAAAAGCTCGGGCGATACTGTTTTCCTCTGTCGCAGATTGCCTTAAAGGGCCCATGAAACGATTTTTGGGTTGGGATAAATCATTTTAGATTGAGATTTTACTAATAGCACATCGTTCAGTGGACCAAAACAAAAAAGGTAGAAAGTCAAAAGCCTGACTTTCAGTGCGAAAATTTGAAAACAGAGCGGACTATTTCATACCTCCTCCCCTTCACAACCTCTCTGCCTTTTCACTGTGATACATCCGCGGTCCCAAAAGCGCGTCAACGGGTCCAAACTGACGTCACACGCAACCGGACCTCACTTATTCCCTTCACCCCTAAGCTGATGTTGTGGTGGAAGCTACGCGCTTGCCGGACCAATCAGCCGCCTCCCTTTCATCACCTGACTTCATTCTCTGCAGCCACATTTGCCACGCTCACGTCGCAAGTGTGGCTGGCCCAATGAGCACGTAGCTTCAACAGCACTGTCAGCTTCGGAATGAACGGGGTGGGGAAAGCAACTTTTGTCTGAATTTTGAGCGACGGGCTAATCTTCTAGGGGGAGAATGGATGTGTCCGGGATTACACAAACGAGAGTGCGAGCAAGAGGGGACTCCCCCTTTTCGTCTTCTTTTACTGTTTGGTGGAATGCGCGATTTATGAGTTGAGGAGGAAAGCTAAACAGGAAAAAGTTGGAAAAGCGTTTCATGACCCCTTTAACATATCAGAGGGATGGCAAGGTGTTTCTTGCAATTTCAGACAAAGCTCCAAATAACCGGCAACAATGATTTTAAGCACCAAGATGTCTAGGCTAAGTGGCGCAAGCTACCGCCCATTATAAAGGGTTCAGCCATTAGCATCCATCCATCCAAGGCTGAATGCTGTTATTGTAATGGAAGTAGGAAGATTCTGCAGGTGACATGATGCCACCAGAGGTCTCCGGTTTGCAGGGACACACCCCCAACGATGAGCAAAACCAAGACTCTATTGGACGAAAGGGAAAACTGATCTGGCGCCAACAGCTGGTTTGGTCACCCTTCGGGGCGTTCCCACCGACCACGACCTCTACTTCTGGCTTGAGATTTGCTCGTTTTGCTGGCTTGAGCTGGTATGTCACCTTCTCTTCTTCCTCCCTCCATGGTTCTGAAGCGTAGCTCACTTGGTGGTCATTGCTCTAAACGGTCTCGCCACTGGCAGAAAATAATAAAACTCCAAGCTCTTTTTTTTTACAGCGGAGCTGTTAAGGGCTAGTTTCCCCAGTTTTGTGTCCATGGACCAATAAATCTCTACACAAAACTCTGGACAGATACCGCCATCTGTAAGCGACGGCGACAACCAGACAACCGGTTGTCTGGTTGCCGCCATCGCTCATAGGTGGTGGCAACCTTTCCACTCTGGTTTTCACCAGAGCGGAAAGGCTGAATTTCTCTAGGCGTTGTCCTTGAGGTTGTCCTAGACGTTGTCCTTGATGTCATGCTTGAGGTTGTCCTAGGCGTCATCCCCAAGGTCGTCCTAGACGTTGTCCTAGGCGTCGTCCTTGAGGTTGTTCAAGACGTCGTCCTACCATAGTACAGCTTTGCTGGTCTTCGTTCTTCACCAATAATAATAATTGGGGTTGTGTGGATATTTATACAGCGTGTAGTTGGTCAGCCATTTCAAAGTTGCAACGAGACACTCGCTGTATATGAGCAATTTAGCCAGTGCAGTACAACCGCTAGCCTGGGGTCTTTAATGTGCTCCACGCAGTAGTGATACACGACCGCATGCCGTTACGATGCTCATCCAGATTGAAACGGGCAGGGGAGGGGATTGAACCCAGGATCTCTGGGTTCTGCAGCGCGATCTTCCACTCCACGTGCTCAGAGCTGGTGTGCACTAGCCCACTTCTTCACCAGAGTGACAAGGCTGAAAGTTCTTATCTATTTTTCTATAATAACATTTATTTTGGTTCAGGAGACTGCGGCACCATACCGTGAAGGCCTGCGACATGCCCGACAAAATAATTTTCAGTCTGCCTTCGACAACATAATCTGACAAGAAGTAAGGTCATCATACAACCAGTTTCACCTCGACAAGGGTACACAACAAAGTCTACGAACGTGGCGAAACTGGTCGTAGGACACTTTCCGATCAATGCTGTGGTCTTTAGGTACGCTGCATAGCGCTCACATGGACAAGGAGCCTTAGTGAGACGGTCTGAAATCGTGGCACTTAGACCTCATTGCCGAAGACCTCCCTGAACAGCTTGTCCTCTACGATGCCGCCGTGTTTGAGTGACAAGTAGAGGGGATCGTTTGGCGCGCTGTATCTGCGCAGCGTAATGTACAGCGCGCTCCAGTGTTGCCCACTGTCCGCGAACTCCGCCACGTCTTTCGTCCTGAACACGTGGTCATGACGGTTGCCCCAGAAGTCCATGTGGCCGACCCGCAGCAAGCTACGGTCCTCGTTCACGTACATGACACCCACGACGCGCTCCGCGAGGTATCCCATGGCTACGAGCACGAAGGACGCGGTGAACGACAGGACTATGGCGGCCCGCGAGAAATCGGTGTTTAGCCAGTTCATGTATTCAGCGGCCACCAAAGCAGGGCTGACCACCAAGGTACCTACGGTCTGGTAGACCTTCACGCGGATCAGCATCCGTATCGACTTGATGTACGGGTAATGGAAGATGGTCGTCCATTTTTGATCCCCCGCCTTGTTCAATGGAAGCACGGGTGAGGTGAGGCCCGTCTTGTGACTTCGTCTTCTTGGTTGATGCTGCTGATGTAGCACGCTCGAGGCTGCTGCGAAAGTCGGTTGCGGGGAGGTCGTCTGCCATGACCGCAGCGTGACGAAAGTTCTGTGGAAACTCTTGCTCACGCTGAGGAATCGGCGGGATGTCGAGAGGCATCGGATAGTGCCGAACATGGTGCTGTGATTATCCGCAAGGCTTTCTGTGGGTTTTACCAGTATCTGACCAACGGAAGTAGCGGTACTGGCGGTAAAACTGTAGCAGACCGCTTGAGTGGGATATCGGGGTATGCTCCGGGAAGATGCGTGTGCTGCGTTGTAATCGCAATGACGTCACAGGAGTAACTCAGGTCGACTTAGTTTAACCCTATCCTGTCACGTGCTATAAAAATTAAAAGGTAATAAATCAACGAAGTGTTACCTTTTAATAACAAATTTAATTTCAATAAGCATCTCATTTGACATTGTACAAAATAAAAAATGCATCCATGTAACGAAATCGAGAAGGTTGGGCTAGGTTTATTATGATGCTGATGATAGCTGAGCAAATTTATTTTGCGCGGGGGATTTGGATCTGGTTAAAATTACGTTAAATATAATTTTATCTTTTTGTATGTGCTTTGGCGCTTGTAGAGTCAAAGCTCAAGCTACGGAACTCAGGGATCCTTGGGTCAATCTCCTCGCTTGCCCTTTCCGATCTGGAAGAGCTTCGTATCGGCGTACGATCGTTCAGCAAAACTGACAACCGTGTTCTGGCCACACCACAGAGAAAGGTCAGTTTTTTGTTCGATACGACTACAGAACATTACTTAAAGCGAATAAACCAATTATCAGATTGCACCTAGTGGATGTTGCCGAAAGTTGCTAGGTCGAACCATAACTTTGAGATTCTTGGCGTGCAAAGCTCTCCTCCAGCCCTTCCAAATGCTCGTTTGCCCAGACGGTGCTAATGCAGAGCCGGCATCAGCATCTCAAATGCTAAATGTGCGCACGTGTTGTGGGAAGCGTGAGACTAGATGTTGGCGCCCTTGATGAATCATTTGGCGGGACTAGGAAGACGTCGTCTGCACGCAGCAAGGCCAGGCTAGGCAAAGAATACCTATTCAACGCATCAAAAAAAAAAAAAAAAAAAAAAAAAAAAAAAAAAAAAATTGGACAAGATTTGTTGCGTCGTTAACTGCGCCAATAGTTACAAGAATTGTCCTCCAGGGACGACGTTTTTCTGTTTCGCTGCACCATGCCTCCGAGACCAGCGAGAGTGTTGGATTCTCTTAGTACGTCGTGTGAAGTAGGTGTTCGCTGGCATGTTTGGCGCTTCCATGCCTGTGGGTGTGAGGTGAGTGTAATTTGCCGGGCTTTTGGTTTCCTTCAGTGCCGACGTAACTGAATGTAAGCCTACGAAATGGTCAAAAGTTTGCCGTGCACACTCTGTCGGCGGTAAACCATCGAGGGACACCGCGTCCCCATCATATTGCCGCGCGCGCAGCTGGCCAAGTAGGCAGCGCGCGCGTGGCCTAACGATTATCGCGCTTGCCTCCCACGCGAAAAGCTAGGGTTCGAATCCTGGGAGTGACGTGTAATTTGTTTATTCCTGCAATTTAGTGTTCTGGAGAATTCGAGAATCATGTTGCTTGTTCCAGGCCCGAATGTTCTACGCGTCGAAGTTTCCACGCCGATTATTCCAGAAGACCACTCGTGTACATAAGGGGCTCCGCGTGGCGAGCCACAGTCAGTTTCGCCCCAGCGTTCGACTCTGCTGTTACGCCGACTTCGACGCCCGCGACGCTCTTATCTTTTGTACCCTTTTATTTTTTGGCACAAGTTCGCCACATTAAACGTTTATTTATTCCTGTTTATTTCTTGTTTATTGGTCACCACCCGTGACAATATGCGCCGACAATTTTCCCACCGCCCTACCGCTGGTCGCTTGCGGTAGCTGAGCGACAAGAAGTTTTGCTACGAAGGGTAAGTCTCATATTTATGCCTCAACAGGCCTTACGAAAACTCTGTGTGCCACCCGACAGCGGGAGAAGGCTGGATTTAGATGGAGACAAATGGCAACCACGCTCCGCAATATGTTGATGCGGTGAAGACCAGTTTAGCGTACGGATCCCACGAGAAGTTCCTTTTCGGAAGCATTCCTTGCTATCGCGAGCTTATAGCGTTGGCAGTTGGTCCTGTTGCGAAGAGTTCGTGCAGCCGAGGTGGGTCATTGAGCGAGCTCGCGCTCGTAGCCATCGCTGCGACTCATTACGACGTCACGACTTTTTTTTTTTATCATTTAGGTGGAGAAAACGAGTGTATGATGCAGCGTTCAACAAAAAGGCTACGTCCAGTACTGATCTGTCGTGCGAAGCGGAGGAAGAGGAGTCTCTGCCACAGTTAGAACTGCCACTACTCCATTCAGATGCAGATGTCGAGGGGGAACACGGAGGTAAGAGAAAATATGTTTCCTCATAGCTATAGTCTACCTGTGTCTTAAGTTAGGCTTCTCTGACGTGAAATAAACACTTGATGGATGAATCTGGATGTTTATTTCTGCTTGTTTCCTTCAGGTCGAAGAATCATCGCCACTTCATGGTGCTGCAGATGTTAGAGAGAAGCTGGAGGTAAGAGAAACTTGTTTGACATAAAATAAGCGCTTGCTAGAAACTCGTACCCAGGATTTTTTTTTTTTTAATTGGGGGGTGGGGAGGCGCCTTTGTCAAAGTGGTTTGGATGAGGGAGGGAGGAGAGGAGGTGCCAGATAAACTGTAGACCCCCCCCCCCCCCCCGGGCTACGGGCCTGGCTTACTGAATAAATCATCCTGCCTGCTGTTTCTTTCAGGTCGCAACACAAACAGATGCAGGTGGCTGTAGCCTGCCTTTGTCTTGTGTCATTCTCAGCTGTGTCCTCTATTCACATGACTGTGAGGCCTCAGTGCAGTGTGATCACATTGTTGCCCCCCAGAAAGAGGCATCCGAGAAGGGTATCGGGACCGTAAATGTGGACCAGTTCCAGTCCCGAGGATTCAACAGCTTCTGGCGGTCCTAGCTGAGCTCGCTGCTGCTTTCAAACCACCGGGGAAGAGAGAGAGGGGAAAGCTGCTTTTGTACAAATTTTGAGTGAAAGCTAATCTTCTATAATCTTCTAGAGAGAGAATTGCGACGTCTGGGGAAGCCTGGGACATACAAAGGAAATTCCCGTTGAAAAGAGAGTTTTTCCTTCCCTTCTTCTCTTGTGATTGCCCGAGAGCTGACAGGGAACTCCTCTCGAGCGTGTGCTGTGAGCAGTTACCTCAAATATGACGTCTAGTGAATTCCACCTATATCATCACACAATGAGCACAATGAAGTTCTAAAGGATCTGACAGGAGTCTCGGCTGCCTGCTTTGCAATTCTGCTGGGATGCTGACACAGGTATAATCGTCAGAAGTGTGCGGTTTGTTTATCTTTCACCTGAAAGCTGGTTTAAATGTTTGCTTTAGCCCGGTTTGCTGCAATTGAAATGGCTGAGTCACTGGGCAATCTTGTATCGATTGCCACATGCTAACTACCTAGAGAAGTTGATCAATCACATTGCTTTGAATTGACCACAGATGAGGAATAGCATGGGTGCGGAGCATTTTGAGTTGATTGCTTCTCGCAGTCACTTCCTGGATTGGTTTCTATGTGTTCCTCGGTACTCTGGTAATTCTATCGTCATTGTTTCAGATGCTTGTGAATGCAACTGATGAAAATGTATGATCCAGATATCAGACAAAACACAGCAGCCCTGATAAGGCTGCTATCTTGTACAACTTGCTGCAATAGTAGGTTATATGGAGCGGCCAACAGCTAAAGAGGCATGATGTCTGCAGCGGTCATTCCACTCATTCAACTGCCACATCGGTGCTACGCTATGGTGCAATATGCAGTTCTCCACTTTTGTATAGATCTGTGGCTGTGATCGAAAGTTTATCCAATTTCACTCCAGAGTGAAGGATCGGTACGTCGGTATTAGAAAATTTACCAGTACCCTGCATTGCTATATCTGTGCTCTCACGGGATATATGAGCCACTGAAGTAACTCGAATCCAATCATGTCAACACGAAGACGCTTCTTTACGCTTTCTTTTTATCTCCTTTCTATACTTGTGTATGAGAATCCAAAATTGCTACGGTACGATATGCAGCAAACTGACAAGAGGAGCATGGTTCACTCTTCAATTTCTGAGGTCGCCCTAGCTTGCTTGCTCTCAGAGTGGCTGTATGTAGCGGGAAAAGGGTGATCACTGCTATTTTTACAATTTTCGCTAGTGTGTGAACTCGGCGTCAACTTTTCGGTGCTACTTTGTCAAGGCCAGCGTAGCTTCCAGTGCGCTCCTTGACAAGGGGGTACAAAAAGTGAGAAAGGGAAGCCAAAGATTTACCTTCCCAGTGTTGCATCCTCCTCCTCTTCGCTGCTTTCTGAAAGGAAATCCCTTTCGCACTCTTTCTTGTCTTTTGTGTGGGGCTGGAGCGCAGTGGAAGCTACTCAGGCCTTGACAACGTGGCGCGAAAAAGTTGACTCCGGGTATAGTGTAAAAAAGGTTAGCACCGCACCAACTCGGCCCCATGCTTTATGTGGTGCTCTCGGTGCGCCAACATGTTTTAGAAATGATGGTGGACACTTCGGCCATTCTGCTCTTTCGCTGCTCTGGGAGGCGTGACTGTTACGAGAAGTGGAAAGACTGTTCCTGGTTGGCCATCTTTGTAATTATTTGAATGTGGCAGTTTGTGGTAAGACATTTCAAAGTCTTGTCATCCGCTGGCTGCAACACCACGGTGCGACTCCCGCATGGAGCCGCATGGTGTAGCTGACCTGTCACAGCCTTCCCATACTAACAGCTTTACGTTTGAAAAGCAGCATTTGAGGTACAGTGTATAATTGCTAACATGGTACTTCACTATTAGCGAGGAGAAGTTTGTGTGGCTCCTTCTGGTGGCCTTCGAAAGTGGTGTCACGGCGAGAATAGTTTTGTCTAGTCACCTTTCAGAACGGTTGAGTATTTGCTGATGCTGGCCATGAATGTCATTTTTACTTTGTCTTTTTGATACCCTTTTTATATTGTTTCGTGCTATCATAAAGTACACAGTCTCAGGGAAACACAATTGCTGCCCTCACCGTGACGTCACAGCAATGACAAAGCAACCAATCATTACTCTGCAACTGCTATAGGACGATTGTGCTCGTTCTCTGGGCTAATAGTCAGCGATTGGCTAAAAAGTTGGGTAGAGGGAAAGGAAGGATGAAAAGGAAGCAGACAGAACACTAGAGCCTTCTCTCCAGCGTTGCGTCCGCTTTCCAGTCCCCAGCCTTCCTTTCCCTCACCCTGCATTCTAAACATGTCACTGACTATAGAAATGGTAATGGTCTAGAGAGGACGTACCCAGTTGGGGCTGTTCCAAGTGAACCGTTTTCCCTTTGGCATAGCGTCTGCACCTTCCATCTTTCAAAGAACCATAGATCAAGTACTCCAAGGGTTGCCACAGACCACCTGCTACCTGTACGACATCCTGGTGACGGGCAGAACGAAGGGTAAGCATCTTGAAAGCTTAAAAGCGGTCTTAACCCGATTACAAAAAAAAAAAAAATGAATGCGTCTTCCGAAATAAAAGTGCACATTCTTCCAAACGGAAGTTGCATAGCTCGGTCATGTGATCAGTCAGTATGGTCTACGAACCATGGAGGATAAAGTAACTCCACTTCGAGATCCGCCTACTCTAAAGAGCAAGGCAGAGTTGCGTTCATTTCTCGGGCTTGCTAACTTTTATGGCAAATTTCTACCGAACTTGGCAACTAACCTGTATCCTCTGAATTGCCGACTGCAGAATAATGCAGCATGGGAATGGAGCACAGACTGTCAGGACTCCTTTGACTCGCTGAATAAGCTTGTGACGCCAGCACCAGTCCTAACATATTTTGACCCGTGTCGACCCATTATATTTGCATGCGATGCATTGGCGTATGTAGTAGGGGCAGTCCTGTACAATGTGTTTGAAGATGGAACGGAGCGGCCATTAGTTTTTGCTTCCAGGACCCTGACTGTGCACGAGAAAAATTATTCTCAGTTAGAAAGAGAAGGCCTACTTATCATATTTGGAATAAGGATATTCCACTACTATTTGTATGGCTATCACTCCACGCTAATCTCTGACCACCCTCCCTTACAGAAAATCCTAGGCCCAACGACCGGGATGGATCCCTACGATGACAGCAGCGCGGCTTCAGAGATGGTGTTGTCAGCTAGCCGCACACCGCTACACCGTCGTCCACCGGTCTTCCAAGGAAAATGCCAACGCAGATTGCTTATCAAGACTGCAAAAAGCAAGAGACGACCCCAACACCGACGCTGTCGACAAAACGTACGCCTTCTACTGTGAGTACTTTGATAATGTCCCTTTTAAATGTAAAGACATTGCACGGGCAACGTCCAGAGACCCTCGCCTAAGTCAGGTCGTGGAAAAAGTAAAGCAAGGTTGGAGCCCAGAACGCAATCGATCCAGAGTCTGTGCCCTTTCACGTACGCATCAGCGAGCTTTCGCTTCACCAAAGATGAAGGATGCCTCATGTGGGATTTATGGGGTGGTGATTACGAAGATTTTGCAGAAAAGGGTCTTAGAAGAACTTCATGGGGACCAATTGTGCACACTAAGGACATGGCCAGGAGTTATGTTTGGTGGACATCAATTAATAAGGACATTGAAAGGGAACTTGGACGTGTTGTGTGTCAGCTTCACCGAAACAACCCATCCGCTGCTCCCCTACACTCTTGTGCCTGGGCGACATGTCCATGTGAGAGGCTGCATGTGGATCTGGCGGGACCCTTTATGGGAAAAATGTTCCTCGTCCTGGTGGATGCTCACTCCAAATGGCCAGAGGTGTTAATCTTAGAGTCCACGACGTAGAAGGCAATCATCCAGAGTAGTGCTTTGTACGTTTTGGCTTGCCACAACCATGGTTTTTGACAACGAGCCCCAGTTCGTGCCTGAGGAATTTCGAGCTTTTTAAATAACATCGTATAGCCCAGGTCACGTCGGCACCATACCATCCTGCTACAAATGGATTTGCTGAACGGTTTACTCAGACCATGAATTCAAACTACCTGCGGAAAACAACTTCGAGCCAACCCCTCTACACAAAGGCCAAGAGCGGACTTTCACTGCATGAGACCAAGTCTATGCCAGAGGCTCTCGAAGTGGTCGTAAGTGGCAGCCAGGAACTGTCATTGCCCAGACAGGTCCAGTGTCTTTCAAGGTGCAAGTCTCCCCGGGTCAGGTGTGGCGAAGACATCAGGACCAGTTGCTCTGAGCACCTTCACAAGACTCCGGATGTTCCGGACGAGGCAGCAATGGTGTCTGCTACGGCTTCGACAGACAGCGCACTTGAAGACAACACAGGTGGCAGCTACCCTCCACAGGACTCCTTGCCTGCACCATCCACAGTCCCAAGGCCAAGAAGCAGCCGTACAACTCAAGATGCTGAGACGCTGATGTATGCAGATGAGATGAGAGTGACGGAGAGCGACGGTATACCATGCGAGGTCGGCGCAAGCCTCAGAAAATGACATAAGAGTGACGAAAAGCGCCAGACGTTTCTAAACAAACAAGTACTTGCTGTTAATGGTTTGAAGTTACTTGCTGAGTATGTTCCAGTTTAAAAAAGGGGAAATGATTTGGTGTCCAGAGGGCGCTGCGAGCGAGAAGGCGGTGGCCGTGCAAAACCTGATGCGCACGGCACTTTGAGCTGTACTAGGCACGAGCGGTGCCGGTGAGCGACAGTTGAAGAAAGGTTCGAACACGGAATATTCTGGACAACCGCACAGCATGTGAGTTGGTTCAATTGGATTTAAAACAGGCATTCGACAAATTTGACTGCAGCCTTCTACTGCGGAAACTGCTGAACATTGGCGTAGCAGGCAGCACTCACAAATGGATCGCAAATTTCTTGGCAGGCAGAATCCAGAGAGTTGTATTCCAAGGAACCAAGTCCGAAGACCTACAGGTAATCTCGGGCATCTCCCAAGGCAGCGTATTTGGCCCGACCACCTTTATTTATGATATGACTCGTTCCCTTAACTCGACGCCATTTCTATACGCCGACAATCTAACACTTCTTCTGCCCAACAGGAACATAAGCCCTTACAAGCAAGGAGGACCTTTGCAAGGTTCAAAAGTGGATCTGTGACAAACGAACTATACCCCTCAACACTGCAAAGTGCTCCGTGATGGTAGTCATCTCACCACCACCCGACAGCCCCTGCCCCCTCCAGACTTGAGATTCTGGGGCACTGCACTCAAAGGGACGGAGCGAATGAAGCTTTTTGGGATGACGCTATATCCGCATCTTAATTTCTCCTATCACATTAGCGAGGTACTTTCCAGGGAACGACGCTCGCTGGGCCTCGTGCAACGTGCATCAAGGGGGACTGGCCCAAAGGCACTGCGGAGTTTGTACACTGCGCTGCTGCCTCCGCAGCTTGAGTACTTCTCGTCTGTATGGAGCACGAGGCAGGTCACTACGATTGCTTCTTCGGAAAGCGTACGACGGCGAGCCGACTACGCTATCTTGCGCCGCCAGTCGCCGTTACAGCTCCCACGATACAGAGATATGGACACCTCTGAATTTCTCGGAGGTGTGGGTGGAACCGCGTGTCTCTCTTTAGACTGGTGGCCTCGCTTCGCCTCATAGCCTGCTTGCTTAATGGCCATCCTACGCCATTACTGGACTATGCGAGAAAGAATCGCTCTGGCGGACTGTAGTCCGCCAGAGCGATTCTTCCTCACATAGTCCAGTAATGGCGTAGGATATGGCCGTTACTCCTCGGACGAACAAACAACACTCCTAGGAATACAACACCACTCCTCGGACGAACAAAGCGTCACAGAAGTACGCTCCTCCCTAGAGCCACCGAGCTCTAACGCTCCCTCCCAAGCGAAGTTACGCAAGGGCCATTTGAAGAAAAAGAGCACATAAAGGAATTCTGCAAGTGTGGAAACCTCCACCTAAAATAAGACATTCGGGGACATTTGGACCTTAATCCGGTGTGCAGTTTCAGTGTGATTTACTATTTATTTTATTTATCTTAGTAGGGGGTACTTTTAGCCTCTATGGTATGGGCAAAATCCTTTTCTTTATCATTTGGGTTTTTATAAACCGATTAAATTATTATTATTATTATTATTATTGTATTCCATGGTAAACATAAACAAGGAATGGCGGAACTTCCCGTTGTCTTTTATGTTTTTCTCGGCGAAAAATCGGAAAAGGTATGTCGAAAACTGGATGTAAGATAGATCGGTGCGTGTTTTGGACCATACCCAGCAAGAAAAAGTACCGCATCTCGTTTTATTTGGCCTCTGTGGCGAAAGGTGTGTTGCGCTCTACCTGACGGTCCAGTGGAAACGTGCATACGCGTGACATTCAACGAAGTTAAACGCCCGCCAATCAACCGAGGCATGTAACTGTTTCGTGTTGGTCGTGCACGGGATTGCGTGTGCGGGAACAACATGGCTTCATCAACTGCGCGGCGTCGCCGTGAGTGTTCGAGCTGGCCAAAGTGAAACTACGCTAGGCCTGTCGCACATAGTTGAAGGAGGGTGCGAAGAATATGCCACTCGTGCACAACCGTTCTCAAAAAAAAAAAAAAAAAAAAACTGGTGTTTTTTTTTTAACGGCGAGTAGAGATATCGTGATTGGGACAAAGTCAGTGGCAGATTCGGGGGGAGGGTGTCCGGATGTCCTGACCCCAAAATTGCAAATTGTTATGTGTGTGTCTATACAGCCGGAAGTTAGTCTGCCTCAGTGGTCGTCTGGTGACCCCCCTTTTGGATTCTCCATGTAGAAAACTTTAGGGCGGGGAAACGGGGGGGGGGGGGGGGGGGGGATAAACATGTATGATACGCTGATCCCCACCCCCTTCTCCTGCGTCCGCCCCATACAAGGAAATACCTGCGTCCGCCCCTAGATGTGCGTATCCAGCTAGAGTAACCGCTCATTCACACTGGAAGCGGATCCGCGTTCGCAAAGCGGTTGCGAACGCGGTTGTATAAAGATCCAGTACAATTTCAAGCGCACTTGATGTCATCGAGTGCGCGTGCAATTGTACTGGATCTTTATACAACCGCGTTCGCAACCGCTTTGCGAACGCGGATCCGCTTCCAGTGTGAATGAGCGGTAAGGGGGATTTTCACTGAACTTGACCAGGCTGGAAAATAAGTTCGCATTAAACTACTAAAAAAACGTATCAAGATAAAAAAAAACAAAAAAAAAACACGGGATTTGTAACTTTTCACTAGAGTATGTGACACCTTACCGTTGTTGGCCAGGGCTTCTGTGAAGAAATTGTATGGGCATGACAAATCACGCCTCAAATTAAAGAAAACTGACGATCAGCAATGTCCGTCGGCATAAGTTAGACCTTGTTGATAAGATGTCGGAAACGTTATTTGGAACAGCCGGATTTCATATTGTTGTTAGGCAGAAAATTTGGCATTACTTACACAGTGTAAACATGTAAAACAAACTACGCCGACTTGACATAACCATATTAACAATTCAATCAAACGTCTGTCTCCCAGGCGGAAGACATCAGTGCGTGTTCAGGGACACGAATATGTCCCTGAACGCACACCGATGTGCCCTGTCCCTGAACGCGCGCGCTGATGATGTCTCCCGCAGGGGAGAGAACGTTTGAATAAACTGCTAATATTGTTACGTCAAGTGGGCGTGGTTTGCTTTATCATTTTGAATCCCGGCTTTTAGAACATTTTTGTATAATATGCAATAAGATATTTCAAGATTAAATATTTTGCATTCAATTCTGCTCTCTGTTTAGCTTTTGCTAAGCATCGTAATAAAATTTTAGGCAAGCTCGAAGAAAATCGGGGAGCGAGCCAGTCAGAGCTCGCCGTCTTTCTGACGTCACCACAACCCCTGCAAAAAAGCAGACGAAGTTGCACTCCGCACACGACAATTCCAAGAACAAATAGTGGCCGAATTCACCACTTGTAAACGATTATAATATGTCCTCTCCGAAGTGCGCCATTTTTTTTAGGGAATCAGTATATAAAGTAATAAAAAGAACAAACTATTTCTTTACGAAATGTTCCACATTTATGCAGAATGATAAGGAAAATGCATTTGTTCAGTGACCCGGGATTGAGTCATTCCTTGTTGAAACCGTCGATAACAACAAAACGTGATGGTATACGGGGAGAGATTCATATTTGAGCGCGCGGTTCTCAAGGCATGCTCATCAGAAGTAGGCCCCATTGATTGTCTGTCAAGAACTACCATCTTGCTCTCGTGGAATAAACGTCGAACTTAGGTAAATGTGCATTTCACCCAAAAAAGGTTCTTTCGGGAAAGTAACAAATGGGAGCTACAACCTTTCGCCCGCATCCGTCACCTGAATAGCGGAACTTCCAGTGTGGGTTAAAAAAAGGAAACAAACAAACAAACAAACGAACAAACAAACATCGTTTTGTTCTTACCATGCCATTGGAAGGCGTTCCTTTTGCTTTGTGTCGTCTATATGCAGGGTGTTTGATTTTAGTTTGAACAGGTTTATAGAACAATTACGTAAAAAGAACAATAGTGAGGTTTGTGCAAATCAGTAATACAGCAAGGGGACATATTTTAATGGGATAATTTTAACGATAAGCCGGAGAATAAAAGAAAATCTCATGGTTAAGTTTTTAATTAGAGAAAATGAACATATGATTCAAATTAGAATAAAAAATTATGAGCCCACCTACTCAGTGAAGGAGGATGAGCGAAGATGTTTAGCATAAAGCCCCTACATGTTTTAAAAGTAGCGCAGTGTGCGTCGATGCACGAGGCACATGCAAAGTGCAGCCCTTGGGAAGATCATGGCGGCACAGCGCATCATTGAGCTAGATTTCTGACGCCATGTTCTTCCCAGAAGTGGCACGTGTCTCAAGCCACATTTTCCCAGGATAGAGGGGCGTTAGTTTAGCACACGACATAGACCCGCCTCGAGGAGCCGGCGGAAAGTAGAAACGCGCGACGGGACCGCCAACGCTGGAGAGCGGAAGGAAAATATAGGCACGGAAGCAACGTTACTGGAGCAAGCTCAGTTTCACAGCTCCGCCTGACGGAGAACCTGAGCATACACGACATGATCAACTGGGCGAACGACTGCCTCCGTGAGCATCGCACCAAGATCGAGCAGCTCTGTTCGGGTGCGGCCTATTGCCAATTCACAGACATGCTGTTCCCAGGTTGTGTCAGCTTGAGGAAAGTGAAGGTCAAGACAAACCTGGAATACGAGTACATCCAGAATTTTAAGGTGTTGTAGACCTCCTTCCTAAGCGTCGGCGTCGACAAGCACATCCCCGTGAACCGGATGATCAAGGGCCGCTTCTAGGACAACCTTGAGTTTGTCCAGTGGTTCAAGCGAAGTTCTTCAGCGCCAACTACGTTAGCCGGGAGTATACTATACTGGGAGGAGGACCGGCGGCGCATCCCTATCTGGGGCTGCATCCGTCGGGGCCCTTCCGCATCGCCAACATTCACAAAGTGGCCGTCAACAGGCCAGTGCACGCGACCAAGCCAATGACGAGAAAGGCGTTGGGACCCGTCTCAAAAGCACATCGGCGCTGCCACCTGGATACCTGGCGATGCTGGAGGGGTCGACACTTTTTTCTTTATTCAGAGATTACCGCGCGCAGTGCCCAAGAGCGTTACAGCAAGGGAGTTACAGTGCTGAAAAAAAAAAAAAAACTTAATTTTTACTGTAAATTTGCAGCTCCGACAGCTCATTCTACTGTTGTGTCGTTTTAACGAAAAAAGAGTTGGCGTACGTGTTCGTCCTGGCGTGGTGCTCTCTAATTTTGAAAGCATGATCATTCCGTTTAGAAATATAATATGGTTCTTTTAAGTAAGTTTGACTGTCAATTCCAGTTTTATTTTTAAATATGAAAAAAAAAAAAAACACGCGCAAGTTGGAAGAGTTTACGAGTCAAGTTGACAAGCTGAAGGCCAGGGTGGACGGCTTGAAAGGGGACGAGGACTTCAACTACGGCAAGCTGAGAGACATTACGGTCCTGTACCAAGAGCGCGAGCACAGAAAGTCGGTGGGCACATGGAAAAGATCCTCGAGACTCTCTACGCCTCGAAGGAGGGCGTCGCTGTTCCCAAGGTTTCCGTCGAAGAGGAATCCTTGGGAATCCTCGTCGTTACCGTCCCGTGGCCGGTAACGACGAGGAGAAATGCTGAAAGCACCACGGCAGCCTCCAAACAACGGTCATCTGGCATGCCACTTCACAAGCCCTCCTCTACCGTTTTTATTTTTTTCCCGTACGCTCCAGTGCTCTAGGTCGTTCTTTTCTTTTATTTATCAAAAGTTTGTACTGTAGAAAAAAAGAAAATGGCTCTTTTAAAGAGCCGGCCAAAGCCTTTCATTCTGTTTCGTCGTTCTCATGGTAGAGTTTCTCTGTGGCCGACTTTGCAAGTGTGTGGCTGGACCAAGATGTGTCGGGGAACCAACTAGCCAAATTCACCACTTTTTTCCAATTATAAACTTGCTGAGCCGGTGCGTCATTGAAAACCACTAAATCATGGCGAATTCCGCTGGTCGTTTTGGAGTCCACCGGGATTAGTAGACCTGGGTGTTGACATGTTTCCGAATGTAGGCACAATAAGTAAACCATATCTTAGATGGAGCACGCGATCCGAACGGAGTCCCTCCGCCTCGGATCCTTATTAGAACATGACCGCTCCTATGAAATCGGCAAATGCCCTTCCGTCATGCACCTTCCCGGGAATCCTTTTCCCGTGGTCTAGGATCTCAAAGCACATGTTTCCGCAATCGCGACGCTAACAACACGTGTTCATCGCACGAGCGAAGTTAATCATGATGTGAAAGATGCATGTCGATAAGCGATGTGCATCAGAGTAGCGCACTTGGCTCTTGGTTACAATACTCACGAACGGTGTCCAAGTATGTCTCGATTTTCGGCCTCCTATGCGGAGATCCGAAAAGGCAGTTAAATTCGTACGAGACACACGAGCAACCCTCGTCGTCACTGCTACTCGAACCGCTGTTGCTGGAGGAGCTGTTCGAGCAACTTGACGATGAACTGTCATCAAGCAGCAGCAGCAGAAAAGCGGGCGGCACTTCGGGAGCGGCCAGGGGCTCCGGAACCGAGGGGAGGGGGCGAGAGGGGGAGGGAGGGGGCAGGGGGGGCATGCTGCCAAGCTCAAGACACCCAACACTGTGAAGTTTAAGCATCGTTCATGACAACATGCTCGCGCTTGTAGCTTCAACCTCCCATCCACATAAAAGGAAAAAAAAAAAGGAAAAACTGGTAATATTTACACTGCAGGGCAGACGCTCGTGAGCCGAGATCTGCCGAATGTTTGTTTTGTACGAAATTTCCCGCGTAAAAGGCACTTTCCTAGGCCACGCGCTCGCGGCAAAGCTTTTGTGGGCACTGTAGATGTTTGGGGAATAGAATATAGGGAGCACGTGCTGCCCGTAACCGGAGCAGAAAAAGCTTACCTCTAGAAACTACACATCACATCATAGACTGTTTGCCGGACTGGAGGCAAAACCAACAAGTTGGCAAACACGTGATAACATAAAGTCTAAAGCAGGCAACGTCGTCTAAGTCCGCAATGACCCCCAGCCGAAGCACGCGCCGAGCGGAAATCACTCGAGTACGAAGCACATAGCCACGACGTGCGCACCAGGGGGGCTATCTTCAACAAATGTTTCATTTCTCCTAAAAATAAACGGAAGTGACGATATCCCGTCTGATTGACTAGAGGTTCAAATTACGAAAGAGAGAACTTTCGTCATTTGAGCCTCTAATCAATCAGGCGCGATATCGTCACTTCCGTCAATCTCGTTTCTCTTCAGGAGAAACGAAACATTCGTCGAACATAGCCCACCAGTAGTACCACGTACTGCGTCGGGAGGCGAGGAAGCCGGATGGGCCCTCAACTCCGACCGCCCACCATCGCAGGGCGAGACGTTCCGCGCGTGGTAATCAACGCCGTGGAAGCCCCGGTTCCGGGATAAACGCGCCGCCCCATGGCGCCCTTCAGGACCAGACGCACTGGGGGGCACGTCTTATGTACCCGCGTCTCCCACCACATTACCCCCAGGCGCAAAACGCAACTTGTACGCTCTAATTGTTTCTGGTTCTCGAAAACACGCTGCACATGACCACAGAGTCTGCCCTGTCTTCGGGAATGAAGGAACGCACATCCAGCGGAGCCGACAAGAAGGCCTCAACAGCAGCTGCGAGGAAGAAATGGTGCGTGGCAGTAGCCGGTCTAGCTGCCCAGAGCGCTTGTTCAGGCGGAGTTTAAGGCAGGTATCATGAGGGTAGGTATCGTGGTATATTATGCGCGCCAAAAGCGCTCGTGTTGCGCGTCGTTGACCCCCCTCCAGACGCTGCATGAGTTGTGCCTGCTGGGGACTCGAGACGGACGCACAGTACTCAATGCACAAAAGCCCCAGGGCAGTGTACGAAACCTCAAAAGCCTCTGGGCCACAGAAGCGAGATACCGGAGTGATGAGCCCAAGGGTCTGATGGGCCTTCGCCACGACGATCAAGATGTGGAGGTTAAAATCGAGGGTAGACGTCAGTGTACTCCTATAGGATCTTAAGGCATGTAGCCACCGACATGGGTGCTCCAGATAGTGTAAAAAAATGGTGGCTCCGCCTTTTTTTTTTGTTGCATGGTGAAGCGCGTAGAGGCACTTTTCGTGTGACTGCATCTTAGGCGTTTGGCGAAGGATCAGCCTACACTCTTTGCCAGGTGATCTTAAAAAAAAAAAGAACTGGATTAAGGTGAGTTCATACGGGCCAGTATAATCGTGTCATCTGCGTACCGGACGAGGAAAGTGCCCCTAGTCTTAGGCATATCATTGACATATACTGAGAATCGTGTGGGTCCCAACACCGAGCTCTGCAGCACACTCGAGTATACGCCAAAGTCGTCAAATGAGGGCCCGTAAAAAACTACCCTGTGTGATCGTCTGATGAGGAAATGCGCAACCCAGCGAAGCAGGGAGCCGCGTAAACCCGCCACAACAAGCTTCCGGAGAAGAAGGTGGCGATGGAAGGTTGTTGTTGTTGTTGAAGCGATGTTTATTAGGAAATTGACGTTGTTGTTAGTTACGCTCTGGGCGCACTTGTCACTGTCGATGGGAAAGGGAATTAAGGGGAAAAAGGGTGTCAAACGCGCTGCTGTAGTCCAACTGGATGAGGTCTGTGCTATAATCCAATGCATCACTGATGAAGTGCGTGATGGTCACCAGGGCGATTTCGCAGCTCGTGTTTGGCCTAAAATCATGCCGAGACGAGGAAATAATGTTTTTGAAGTATTCTAAAATGCTTCGATTCAACAGTCTCTCAAAAGTCCCGCACATGATCGATCTGACGGAGACTGGCCGATAGGAGGAGACGCTATTCGCATGCTTGCCCTTTCCCTTATAACTTATAAGGGAGTTTTCGTAGACCGTGTTTTCTCCTCCGCTAAGCCCTCCCAACGAAGAAGCCGCTACTGGGCCTGCGCGCTGATGACCTCGGCTGTAGAGTTCCGGCTATCGTAGCGGGTTGCGGAGCGCGTTGCGGGACGGCGAAAACCATCTACGAAAACTCCCTGTTAGCCCCGAGAAGTTCGCGTGGCGCCCCCTTACGGCGAATCGGGGTGACGTCACGGCGAGGAGAGAATTTTTCCCCGACTCGTCCCGCGCTCGCCCTGTGGAGGCTGTGACGAGGCTAGCTGACGGCGCGCTTGTTTCTATTTAATTTTTTTGGCATGTTTTTCGTGGGAAGTGTAAATTTTTATATGTGCCTTTATTGAGGTATGGCCTGTAGCTACAGGCGAAACTTCAACCAACATTTTAAGCATGCTTGACAGGGCAGGCAGCGCATGAGTCACAGCTGGTTTATGAAAGTAAAGAAATATGGCCACAATTGCAGGAGCATCACTATAGATTTACATCTTGCACAATAAATGCTGCTGGTGGTATGAATGAATTGGCAGGTTATGTATAGACGCTTTACACACGCGCCAAATTACAGCCGCCATTGCTGACCTTCTCTTGTCTTACCGAGATGCCGAGCAACTGAAACGGTAGTTGACGATCCTCTACAAAGGCCGATGCTTTAGAAAAGGACACAGTTGAATCTAATGTGGCAATAACCTGACCTGCTATACTAAGGATGAAGTGAAGAAGGTCAGTTATGGCGGCGTCCATGCACAGCTGCTGCAAAGCGTCTATACTATATTTTCTTGTATCTCTGTTTTTAAACAAGATCGCCGAAGCAGAAAAGCTGCATGCTGCTCGAGCAACATGCTAAATACAGTCTGGGCCATGGGGAGAGAATCATTAGTAAGACAGCCCAAGTGCAAAGGCAAAGTAAAAAAAAAAAAGAAAAACAAAAGCAAGGAACATTTATTACATACATTGCTCACATTTGACCTTTGCTGGATTCCGATAGTATTTCAATGGACTACACGTGTGGTATCTGTGGACTTGTTTATATCAACCCTCAAGTAATGTATAAGTAACGTAAACGAAGGTGTCTTGCTCGTAATAGTCCCTTAAACCCTAAAATTGTGATTTTACTTAAATCGAATTGTTCTGAAGCTAAAATATCAGAAGCTTCTCTCACGCAGACTGTCGCTTTTCACAGGTTCCACATTTTCTGCTACTAGTACTGCATGTACCACTGGACAGACGTTCGAATGCTTTCTTTTACTCCTGTTTTCCTCTGTTGTCATAGAGTCCAGCTGTAGGGAGTTAGAAGGCTGAGGAAGCGAAATGACAATTTTTCCAGACTAAACGGTGTATTTTCCGAATACCCAAGGCTGGAATAAAGAATGCCAGGAAAACATATAAGCATTCCAAATTGCGGCACTATTGCTGTGCATATTTTGGGCAGTTCAATACATATCATACAGGCAACTGGGGGCAATTCAGCCGTTTTTGCTGTTACCATACAAACTAATTTCCAGTAGTTGTGCATCTTCTAAGAAATTGCTTGCATAAGCGTATAAACTATATAATTAATTCACGAAGAAGCTACATTTATGTAAAACAACCCTATTCCCCGTGCACTTCAAAGATCATCAGACGCAGGGCCTTTAAAGGCCTGTTCACACATGCAGCGGAGCGCTACAAGCATAGCGCTGACCTCGTGCTAGGTACGTGCCGACGGGAGCGTTCACCAGCTTTGTATCGCACCGTCAAAACTGTTGCTCATGGCAGACGATAAGCAGCTGACGGCACGTGAGCAGCGCTACATCAGCGCTTCGCTGCATGTGAGAACCGGCCTTAATACAGATCTGCGAACCAGCGCATGCAGAGTGGCAGCGCAGAGTCGGGGTCGGGAGCTAATTCGCCGACCACCCAATGGCCCATGATATCAATGCCACTTCAAATGCCTTGAAAGCGGGATGTAATATCGTCCGAATTCATGAACACGCAAGGAACAAAATTCCAGTGTCTGAAACACTTGCGCCACCGCTTGTGGAAAGCCGAGGAGGACGACGGCGCGCGAGGGGGCAGGAGCGGTGGCCGGCGGCCCGGTGCGCGTGAGAGAGTGCACGAGAGATTCCGCCAGGCACTGGGGCAAGACACGGACGAGGACTGCAATGGCAAGGCACAGCGACCAGCCGAAACAGTAAAGTGATTTGAATTCATTCTTGCTCGTGTGACTTCTTGGGAGGGCGGACAAGGCAGGGACCGATTGGGCAGCAGTATAGTAGAGCGACCCACACAACTGGCGCTTCCAACGTGGGGCCCGATTGGTCTGCTGCTTGTTCTGTTCGTCCCGGGGAGTCACACAGATCTATTGAGCGTTCAGCGTGGTGTAGAAGGGTAAACGCTAACGATGCCCCCAAGACGAGGTCGACCCCCAATAGGGACGAGGACGACTCGTCTGAGAGCGGAATTCAGGAACCGTCTGACGCTGCGGGGGCCGGAGAAGGCTCTAGTACGCGAGCATCTCCAGATGCTGGGATTTTACCACCAGCTCCAGCTGGAGGCGCGGCAGATATCGGCGAGTTTATGCTCGCCATGACGGCGATGATGGAGACGTTCTCGCGACAAATCGCGACGACTCCAGGAGTCGCGAGTGCCGCGCCTATGTCTCTGCCCCGACCGCGGTTGTCCGTACCGACGCCGACCTACGCGGGATATTCCGACGGGAAATCGGTCCACGATTTCTTACAGGACTTAGACGCGTATGTAGCCGCGTTGGGAGCATCAGACGAAACGGCCTTGGTGCAGATCGTGCCAATCGCGTTAACGGGCGACGGGTCGCGCTGGAGACGGTTGCAACGACGGTTCCTATCGATGGCGGACTTCCGGACGCGGTTTAGGGAGGAATTTTTGCCCCCTGATTACGAGATGCGGATTAGGGACGAACTAGCTAATCGCACTCAGCACCCCGACGAGAGCCTCGTGGAGTACGTTCGCGCGCTCCAGGAGCTCTACTCGAGGGCCGAACCATCCGCGTCTGACGCAGAGAAGGTAGCTAGAGCGATACGGCAATGTCACCCTAGATTCAAAGCCTATCTGCGCGGACGGGATTTCGCGGATCTGGAGGCACTTGCCAGAGAGGCGCGAACGGTCCAAGCGGGCTTGCTCGCTGAGCTGCAGTACCGCCCCCCTCCGAGGGCCGAGGAGTCCCTAGAGCCAAGATGCGCGTGGGCAGGACGCGCCGCAGACACTCACATTGAGTCGCGGACAGCGTATACGGCCGTTGCGGAGCGCGGTCACGGGGTAACTATAACGCCCCGGGCTTTGGACCCCTTCGCTTACGAGCAAAGGCGCAGGGCAGCCAACGCAAACTCGGCCCGAGTGCAGACCCGTGGGGGTGGCGCAGTGGTCAACCACCGCAGAGGCGCGACTGGTCACGACAGTCGCGGGAATCATGACTCACCGCGGTTTGCCACAGGTGAAGTGTCGCGTGAGAGTAAAGGCGCGTTCACACTCTTGCAACCGAGTACGACCGAGAAAGACTTCTTGAGACCGGATGCGCTGAGCGGAGCTGGTCCTAAGAGATCGCAAGAGGCTTAAAAACCGGTTTGGTCTCTCTCGGTCGTACTCGGTTGCAAGAGTGTGAACGGGCCTTAACGATGGACAGGTTGCGCGTAACGACCGGCCACAAGTCAGGTGTTACAACTGTCACCGTCTTGGGCACATCAGGCGGCATTGCACGTGGGTAGCGTCTGGTTCTCAGGGTTCCCAGGGAAACGCCAGAGGCCGGCGCCACTAATCAGGTCCTCTGAGTCGAGGTTGCCGGCCGCTGCCGAGGCCCAGTATCAGTGTACCGACAGGGCGGAAATTGTGGCCGGCGACCGCGTGGCGATGGCCCCGTCGGCGTGTCGGGCTCAGAGCACGACACCTGAGAAGGGCCCGTACGTGCGTGTAGAGATCGGTGGTAGAGAATATTCGGCACTAATTGACACCGGTTCTACCCTTTCTCTAATTGGCGATAATGTGTACGAGGACTGCCGTAACAGGAACCTTTGCGCGCAGGAACTTGTAACTCCGCTGCGTTTAGCGACAGGATTGGCCGAAGCGCAAGGGGCGATCCGCCTTCACCTTGGCCTTGACGGCAGACGAAGGAGGCAACGTTTCGTTTACTTGCCCGGTATGTCGATTCCTGTTATTTTGGGGCAGGACTTCGTCTGTCGTGAGGGCATAATCCTGGACTTGAGGAACAACGGGTATCGTTATCATGCGTTTTCTCCTCTTATTCCCTTTGTTGCCCCATCATCTCTGGTGCAGGGAATGGAACGTTCGCTCGCTGCGTCACACCAGGAGCAGGTATTAGCTGCGCGAGTCGTGCCCGGGAACGTCGAAATGATAATTGCGTCTTTCGATGGGCCCGCCGACCAACGGCGGATGCTAGCGAACGCCTTGTCCCAACACGCAGCTATGTTTACCGAGAGACCGGGGCTTACGACTGTTTTACAACATAAGATAGATACAGGAGAGGCCAGGCCGTGGGGGTGTAATCCTAGACCACTAAGCGTACATAAACGGGCCCTCCTAGACGCGGCTCTCGACGAGATGCTGGACACAGGGGCGGTGCGGCCATCGCAGAGTCCCTGGGCGTTTCCAGTAGTTTTGGCGCCAAAGAAAGACGGCACCGTGCGCCTTTGCGTTGATTACCGAAGACTTAATGAGGTCACTAGAAGGGACGCGTATCCTTTTCCCTCTATTGAGTCTATAATGTATTCGCTTGGAGGCGCGAGGGTTTTCACCACGCTGGATTGTAGCAGGGGCTTTCTCCAGATCCAGGTGGCGCCAGACGATGTCCAAAAGGCGGCGTTCACCTGTTACAGGGGGTTATTTGAGTTTACGCGTCTTCCGTTTGGGTTGTCGAACTCGCCGTCGAGTTTCCAACGGCTCATGGACATCGTGCTGGGCGATGCGAAATTTAACTTCGCCATGGCCTACATGGATGACGTTGTGGTATTCTCCAAGTCGTTCAAAGAGCACCTAACTCATCTCGAGATCGTCTTAAAGGAGCGATGCAACAATTTTTGTACTGTGCACAAATACCGCTTAAAACGGATCCCTAACGTTAATGACCTATGAAACACGCGTTCGTTTTTCACCCCACGCAATAGAAGTCCCAGAAAAAAATTTAAGAAAAACGAGCAGCGTTCATTCCCTCAACTCGCAGCCAGAACAAGCGGCCACGTGATCTGGAGCCAATTATATGGCGCCAGTGTTGATCATAGCCACGCGCTGGGGTTGGCAAAGCGCAGGACACGCGCTGAGTTCCAGACATTGTTATGGCTCGGCTGTTGTCGTCGTTGCAGCGATTGGACACGGGTCACAACCCGAATGCTTCTCGAGCTAGCAATTGTCACGAGCCCAAATCGAGTGCCCACGCAATGCTCGGGTCCAATCTATGAACCGCATTCAAATATCGTCAATTGGGTGTACTGCGATCCCCGAGTTACGTCATCAAATTTCGCAAAGGAGAGATTGAATGAAAATGATCGCTTTTGTCCTCGAAATTACACCGCAACAAAGGAGTTTCTTGGCCAATGGCGTTGCGTGTGAGTATCCTTGCGTCCCAGGTGTGCCAGTAAGCTCGTGTAGAGAGAAAAACATTCCAATTGAATATCGTTGCACAGCTCCTTTAAGGCGAATGAGTGAGGCCGGTCTAACAACTAATCCAAAAAAGGTGCAACTGGCCGCCTCAAAGGTAAATCTTTTGGGCTTTGTCGTAGACAATGGTACCTTGAAGCCGAACGATGAGAAATTGAGGGCCATTCTCGATTATCCACCACCGCACGATGTAAAGAGCCTTCAAAGGTTTCTGGGGATGGTTGGCTTTTACCGGCAGTTCATCCCGATGTGCGCGGAGCTGGCGCGGCCATTGAATTTGCTGCTCCGGAAAGGCTCGAGGTGGGTCTGGGGTCCAGAGCAGGGTGCTGCCTTCTCGTCTCTCGCGAGGGCAATAGCAAGCACCGCTAGCCTTCGGTTACCAGATCTTAATCAGCATTTTGTTGTGCAGACAGATGCGAGCGACTACGGTGTCGGAGCAGTATTGCTACAGGAGCACGATGGACAGTTGCGCCCTGTGGCATTCGCTAGTCGAACGCTCACACCGTCGGAACGCAACTACAGCGTGACGGAAAAGGAGGGGTTGGCCGTCATGTTTGCTCTGAAGAAGTTCGACCTCTATTTAGACGGTACGACTTTCGTTATTCAGGCAGATCACGCAGCACTTACCTGGATTCAGAGGCTAAAAGAGCCCTCGGGAAGGCTGGCCCGCTGGGTACTAACCTTGCAGCGCTACTCGTACACGGTTGAGTACCGAAAGGGATCGACCAACAAGGTCGCGGATGCGCTCTCTCGGGCGCCCCAGGATGGTGGTTGGGAGGAGGTGACGCAACCAGAGTGTAACGAGAAGCGCGGGAAGAACAGGAGAATGTCTCCGGATGCAGGGGTGAGGTCCCTCACGGACGGTTGGGAGGAGGCGAAGCAACCGGCACTCGTAGCAGCCTTAGCGCGCGGCACGAAGGAGCAAAGGATCGTCGCTTGGGGTGAAGTGGTCAGCAAGGAAGAGCTTGTCGAGGCCCAGAAAGCAGATGGTTTTTGCCAGCGGGTGTTGGGTAAACTGGCTGAAATTGCGGTCGACACCGGGAAGGCTGGCGGTCGAGTTAATGATCAATTTGATCCATATCTGCTGGGCGAAGACGGCTTATTGCTTCGCTACATCCCAACGATCGATGAAGGGGAGAGTAATGAGTCTCCCTTCAGGGTGGTGATTCCCAGGAAGCTACGGAAGAGGTTTATCGGGTACTTCCACGACTCGGCTCTGGCAGGTCATGGCAGTGGAGCAAGACTTTTCATAAGTTATGCCGCGCCGCGACCTGGCCGGGGATGAGGCAAGACGCACTCCGATACGCCCGCAGCTGTCCAGCCTGCCAGAAAGCGAAGCCCAGAGGGGGCAAGCCTCCGGGCTTGATGCAGTCGGTGGAGAGTCACTACCCGTGGGAGATCGTCGCTTGCGGCATCATCGGCCCACTGCCGAGAAGTCCGCGGGGAAACCAGTACCTCTTGGTTATTACCGATCATTTCTTAAAGTGGGCAGAGCTGTACCCACTGAGGAAGCTGGTTTCAGAGCGGATCTGGGAAAAGTTACTGGATACTTTCCTACGCTTCGGAACACCCAGGTGTCTCATTAGTGATAACGCTAGTTATTTTACTAGTAAAGTGTTCGTGGACTCCTGCTTGGCGCTGAACATAAAGCACAAGAGGACAACACCGTACCATCCCCAAGCCAATATCACTGAGCGTGTGAATCGTAATATCAAAAGCATGCTGATCGCGCTAACGGAGAGACACCGAGACTGGGATGAGCACATCGCTGAGATGGGTTTTGCCATCCGGAATACTGTGAACAGATCGACTGGTTTCACGCCAGCGTTTCTGAACCTGGGTAAAGAGATCCCGTCTCCGCTGGAGAACGAGTTACGGAGCAACCAAGGAACACCAGGACGCCCGCTCTCTAGGCATGCGGAACAGCTAACGAACCGCTTGTCTGGGGCGCTGCACGATGCTAGAGAGAATCTTGATGCCGCAAGGATCGAGCAAGCGGCGCAGTATGACAGGAGCCATAGGCACTTGGAATTCAAGGTTGGTGACTTGGTCCTGAGAAGAACCCACCCTCTGAGTAACGCAGTTAGCGGTTTCGCCGCATCGCTTGCTCATAGATGGGAAGGGCCCTATGAGGTAAAGACGCGAATGTTACGGCTTACTTATAAACTCACTCGGTGTGATACAAATGAGGAGTCGGGTCCAGTTCACATCGCGGACTTGAAGGGGTATTACCGTCGCGATGGGGAACATAGTGAATGAAAACTACCGCCGCCGCCACATTCGGCCACAGAAAGTGATGATTTTCCGGTGTCTGACAGTGTTCTTTCTACACAGGATGCCTCCTTGGAGAAGCCGCCCCAGGGGGCCATACCCAGGAGGCCCACCGGACGGGCCAGGCCCCGGGGCGGCTGGACCCCAGTGGTCCGGTCGACCAAACCCTCGGGGCGGCCGCCCAGGGGGGCGTCAACACCGGGGATGGCCGAACGGCGGAGCGGGCCAGCGCCACCCGGGCTCCGCAGGTACCGCGAGCCCGGCAGCCGGCAGGCCTGCGCGGCACGGGGCAGGGCCGTCCGCAGCAACATCGCGGCACCAGGCAGGGCCGTCCGCGACGGAGCCCCGGCACCACGGAGCGGGTCCGTCTACGACCGGGGGACCTGCCTGGAGTCGGCCCCCCTGCCACACCGTGGCCACGTGGACGGCGTGGGAGGAAGGAGGGGCCGTCCACTTCGTTTCCCGCCGGCGTTGGAAGCATCAACCCAGACCAACGCCTGGCCTGCCCGACCACCAAGTCCCACTCCCGTTCCGTGGCCACACCCAGCCGGCGGCGCCACGGGTCTTGGGAGCGCCTGACACCTGCTGGCTGTGCGGGGTCCCCATAATACATCTGGAAACCCACGAAGCAGGTCGACTACATGCTGACCTGCTGGAGGCACAGCCCCTCCCGGACCACGTGGCGGCAGCGGTCCAGACCCTGAGGGCAAGCCGCCCGGACCTCCTGGCTCCCGCTGCCTTGGCCTCCGTTCAACCAGCCCGGCCTCCCGAAAACCGTGCCACCGCACCGGCTGCCGCAGCTGCCGCCATCGAACCCGCCACCACGACGGCCCCCACAACACCGGCCGCCACCACATCCTGCGGGCCAAGTCATCGGGCCAGTGTCGTGTACCAGCCCCCTCCGTCCCCCTCGACTTCCGACGACGCCATCATGGCCGAGGTAGAACAACTCCTCGGCCAAAACCAG
Source organism: Ixodes scapularis (assembly GCF_016920785.2). Lineage (NCBI taxonomy): Eukaryota > Metazoa > Arthropoda > Arachnida > Ixodida > Ixodidae > Ixodes > Ixodes scapularis. The sequence continues at coordinate 27,426,183 of NW_024609881.1, forward strand.
TGAGCACCCGGGGCCCCCCCGAAGACCGGGCCTTGAGGGGGGGGGGGGAAGTGTGGAAAGCCGAGGAGGACGACGGCGCGCGAGGGGGCAGGAGCGGTGGCCGGCGGCCCGGTGCGCGTGACAGAGTGCACGAGAGATTCCGCCAGGCACTGGGGCAAGACACGGACGAGGACTGCAGCGGCAAGGCACAGCGACCAGCCGAAACAGTAAAGTGATTTGAATTCATTCTTGCTCGTGTGGCTTCTTGGGAGGGCGGACCAGGCAGGGACCGATTGGGCAGCAGTATAGTAGAGCGACCCACACGCTTCACCGACCTCTCGCAGGATTGTCTTGTGTCGTGTGGACGGACGGGGAGGTTCATCGGCGGAATTGCCTTCGCCGATAGCTTTTGGGATTTGTAACCAAATTTTAAAGGTAAAAGGGACAAGCAGGCTTATGAAATGTACGGAAGCACGTCAATATCGGCCTAACTCAACGTCTTCTACATCGGGCAAACGAAGTTCAGCTCCTCGAAGAGCTTGCGGCACACAACGCCAAACCAGGAAACCGGTGCTGGGAAGCGAGCCGATGCGAGATCGCGGAGCGAAGCCATTCGCCTGACGCCACGGTACACCTCACCCAACCAGGGCGCGGCGACCGCAGCGACGCTTGTATTCGCTGTCGGGGCTAATAGACAGGCGTCACCAGGGCACTCTTTTATGCACCCGGAACATAAGCGTTATCAAGAAAAGACTGGAAGATGTTCATCAGAGAAGCAGATACCTGCAGGCAGAGCAGCTTGAGAAAAACCTTTGGGGGATAATCGGGACTCGGCGAGAGAGGAGGCTTAATCTGTTGAAGAGCTTCGTGGAGGTGGTCGAGTGACAAGGCCATGAGCAGGCTAGGGCATGCCGTGCTCTCCTCAACGTTTTGTACGAGACAGTCGACGCTTGGTACTGGTGTTCCAGGGTTGAAGACGCTATAGAAAAGTGCCGAACGAATGACTGGGCAATGTCTTGTGGGTATGTAACAGGGAGGTTGTTACTCACGGAACAAGGTTTGCTGCAGCTAGTCTGCAGCTTGGTCATATAGGACCAGAGCAGCTTTAGATCTTGTTTGGCGTTGAGGGCGCGATGTTTCGGGTATAGTTGATATGGGCAGTGTGAATGGCAGCTCTGTGTTTTGCTGGAGTTCTTTTGCAGCACGTAGAGTCTCCGCACACTTCAATCGTATAGACTCCTTAAAAAACGCTCTTTTGCGACTGGCTGCCCTGATATTCTCCCGAGTAATCCAAGGGGCCCTCTTCCGTCGGGTAGGTCGGAGGGAGTGAGGGACGGACTCGTACTGTATGGCACCGGCAAAATCACACCAGAGATCGAAATGAGACGATCTCCACATCCAGTCATCATACGCCAAGGCGCAAGATGAGCTAACTTGGCAAGGTGAAAGTGGTCCGTTTCGAAGAACCACCACAACGTGCGGGAAAAATGACCCTTTTGGGGAAAAGAGGTCGCAAAGCACCTTCAAGCTCATGTGATCGCTTCACTAAGACCCGTGCAGACGTCGCAAGAAAAGATTTTCGTGATGTCAGTGCACTCTGAGAAAAAAAGGGTGTAGTCGGGTGCATCATGCGCTCGTGCACCCTATTCCTGAAAGACGCACCCTCCGTTGCCCAGCCAGTGTGCTTGTACACCGACAATGAGCATCCCCCTCTCCCTTAAAAACCTCTAGGCGTACCAATGCACCGCCACGCTAGCCACGCGCCCCGATCAGCTTTTGCTTGGATTCCCCTGTGGGGGTCACTTTTTGGGTTGGGCAGTTTCTTAGGAAGTATGAAGCTATCCTGTTCCCTCGGTATTGACAGTAGAGTGGACGCTATGCTTGTTTTAGGCCAATCGGGTCTCCGGGTAGGATCACGTTACTACAGTCTCCAAGCTAGAGACAAGGCGGAGCACGGCACCTGCCTGAAGGCCAAGGCCGCGGATAGCATCCACTGCACTATTAAGTTTGGGCCGAATTTTAGAGAGGATATAAGCGACAAATCTTTTCATTGTTGGGTCGCCCCTGAAGATAAGCCTTTGCGAGGGCGCCCCCTTTTGGCCTTGAAGGAGCTGCAATTTTCATACTCATTTCTTTTTTTTTTCTCTCTCCCTAAGCTGAAAGCATGGAAGAGGCGCGCAGTTGCCGGACCAATGAACCGCAGGCTTTTTTTATCCTTCGACTCCTCTCTCTGAGCGCGGATAACGGCAGGAGCGTGATCACGTGGTAAAGGTTTCAGGGATGACGTACTAGCTTTTTTCGACCTCGGAATGTCTGCTTCCCGGCCTAGTTGCTTGTGTGCTGTGCTGCGACCAGCGGGGCTGCCGTAGATTTCGCCCGCGACAACGTATTCGAGTGTACCAAGATTTCCAGTGTTTGAAAAGTCCTACGCGTATACCGGCAACAGGGGATTTCTTTAAAAAAGCCTAAAGAATTCATGTGATGTGTTTAGTGTTCGTTTCGGCAAATTACTGCTTCTGCCACATTGTGTTGAATCTTCACGGACCACTCTCTTTTTTGTTTTTGTGTTTGTGTGGTTCTGCAGTGCCCGTGTCAACATATATATCGGATTACATATTTCAAGTCCGGTATTTTTATCGTAAGTGCACTGCAACCTACTCCTTTGAAACAATTGACCTTTCCGTTCCACATTACCTCTAGAATTAGGCAGTGTCAATTTTCTAGCAGCAGGGGAATAATTTCCCCGAAATTCTATCGGCAGTCGCCTGCCATTAGTTGTCTACAATCATGTGAAAACTGCAGGTCGAATAGTGACTTTCTTATTCTCCTGGCGTTTTGTCAAAACACGTTTTTGTTGATACACGTTTTGTAGACACGTTTCATCGACACTAACGTTTCATCGTCACTCGTTACGCAAAATGCACGCTGTAGGGACATTTTGTCGCGCGTGTATCTCTGAGGCGCGTGCTCACCGACCCAGCCCACCCGTTCGCGCCGCATCGTGGCGACAGTCTGTGGCGGCTCATTACGAAAATGTTAACCCACCTATCCCACCCATACACGTCACTTCGCGGATACATTCTGGGGCGGCTCATTACAAGAAAAGAAAGGATAGAAGCTAATATAGACAAGCCATTATGAGCTGTCGATGAAACGTGTTCGATGAATAAATGGCGACTGCCGGTGGAATTTTGTAGACATAATTCTACCGGTTGCTGGCAGAATGGACACTACCTAAGACTCACCCCCGAGTATTGATTGCTTAGTAATTTTTTCAGTTGTGTAACAGCTTCTTTGTACGTCTTCAGATATCACGAATTGCTTGCAAGTTTGTACTTGTTTACGGAATAAGCTGTCTAATAAACTTCTATGAGATTTGAAAACAATCCCGTGTGTCCGTATACCTGCCTTTTTGCAATCACCGGGGCGCAAACATTTTTTACTGTTTTCCTTGATGTCTTAAATAGGTTTATGAAGTTATGAAATGGGTGCACCAAGTGGTGTGACCATGCACCTTTGAATCGGGTGCATCTGTGTTTTCTTCGAATTCAGTGAGTGTAGAAAAAGGTGTAACAGTACACTATTGAACGGGGTGCTCCTGTGTTTCCTTTGAGAGCAGTAGGTGTAGAAAGGGGAGTAATGGTACACTATCGAGCGGAGTGCATCTGTGTTCCCTTTGAGGGAGGCGGGTGTATGAAGCGGTGCAATGGTACACCATCAAATGGGGTTCATCTGTGTTCCCTTTCATTTCATTGGGTGTAGGAAAAGGTGTAGCCGTACACCATTGAATGGGGTGCACCTATGTTCCCTTTGAGTGAGATTTATGTAAAAAAAGGTGTATTCGCGACTCCAGCAAAACGGACGCCGCCAAGCGGGAAAACCGGGAACCAGCCGGTCCAGGTCGCTCCGCGCCCCTCCGCGTCTCTGGTGGCTTTCGCGGAGACGTGTTGTCGGCGCGGTGGTGAACAATGTAATTTGACGAAGGTCCGAATATTTCTTAAGTTTGTTTGAGTGATCATTAGTGCAGTGAAGCCTCAGTAGATTGTTTTCTTCTATTACGTGTTTGAAAGCCCGTTTACTCCACAGCACACGGTCGCGTGCTTTCGATTTCTTGGATGGGGAGGAATCACGGAAAAACTTTTTCATTTCTTGTCTGTCTCGAATCACATTCAAAGTGACGACTGCTTGGTAACTGATACTGGAGGGAACATCAATGTTGCAGTCAAGTGAATGGGAAGGTTCGATAGCTGCTTTTCTTGAGTTTGGTTGTGTTCGGTTAGCTTCAAGTTTGAGCAACCCACGCCGGTCGGTGCGTTGGCTATTCATCTTGGCTGCTTTTCACGGAAAAAGCCTCTGGACCACACTGAAGGAGTTGGGCTGATTTCGCAATTACTTGATTCAGGAAAATTTGCTCGCTGCAAATGATGAATGAGGGAAATTATCTGTTTTCAAAGGTGGGAGACAAGTCTCGCAACGTTAGATGCTGTCACGGCATTTTGACCTATCGCGCCTCCAATATTTATATTACAAGGACGTCGAAGCCAGCAGCAATATATGTCTACATTGGTCAGGTTGACCGGCCACAAAAAAAAAATACTAATTTTCTCCGTTCAGGATTCGAAGCAAAGTTCAATGCGGAGAGGTTCTGCGCAGATCTTCAATGAAGGCTCTCTTCAGTTTGTATCCGTGCTGCCGGCTATAGAACCATTTGGCTAAGTCTAAGTAATATGTCTCCGTCTGTCAAATATACTTTTATTCAGCTGCTCACCTAATAGCTAGTCAACTAAGCTCATATTTCAACCCGAAGGATATACTAATATCGCTTTAGTGGGACCCCCATAGTACGTAATATAATCAGGGTGTCGAACCGGAACCGAACCGAACCGAAAACCGGAACAGAACCGTTATTTTTAGCCGAACCGGAACTGAACCGAACCGAAATTTTCGCCGCCATCTGGGAACTGAACCGGAACCGAACCGAAAAAAAATATAACGGTAACCGGTTCAAAACGGTTCAAGGTAATTCATTTTTTATTTTTTGTTAGTAGCACGAAATTAACGAATAGGAATAAAAAATTGGCGGCTGTATTTCTATCTATTGCTCAAAATTGTCATACAGAATGGCAACGTATGGTAAATTGGGTCTCCGTGGCGCTTTTGTATTGGCACTATGGTTAACCATGTGTCACGTAGTCACTTGACGCCATGGTGTCAATACATATCGTCAAGTAATGCCACGTGACCTCATGACGTCACATGACTCACTGCGTCAACTCGATTTAATACGAGGAAGTCACTAGATCTGTTAACCTTGTTGACAGCGTGATGTTACATGACATCGCGATTTTGCACCGAGAGTCACGTGACGCCGTGACGTAAGCGATTTTCATAACCATGAGTCGAGTGCTCGGGTTCTTGACAGTCAGCATCGTCAAACATTCGGGTAACGGCTCATGTCAACTAAATATGATAAAAGCCCAACTCTAAAAATGTCTAAAGCACAGCCCAAGCTTTTGCTTTCCAAACCCTAGCCGCCTAGGGCATGACTATGATGAACACTGACGGTATATAATTAGCGTCAGATCACTTGGCCGCTTGTTCAGATTGCGAGTTGAGGAGGAGAGCGACAGCTGTCTCTTTCCTTTATTTTTTCTGCATCTGCTATTGCGCGGAGGGGAAAACTAATGAACGTTTTCGCAAGCTATCAATGTCAGGGGTTACTTCTTAACAGTATTTACTGAAAGTACAAAAGAATGTTGCAAGACCAATTGTACATGATTGAGACACCCAAACATTTTTTCGTTGTTGCTGAACTGCATCAGAAAGATGTCCCCGAGAATAGATGTATTGAAATGACTAAATGAGACTTACTAATATGATATTACATAGAAGTAGATGTGTGTGCGGAAGGAATACCTAAAAAAAATAAGATTTTAATGACCTCAGAGGGACAGCCGAACGTTGGCAGTCGCTGTAAGTCTCACACGAGCGTCGTTCTCAAGTTATTGCAAGTTTCGACCCCCTCTGTATTTTGCTTAAAGAAGCTATAAAAAGATTTCTATACATCTCTAAATTGTACTCAGGATCACCCCCTATAGCGTTAATAACTGATTGAACTTGGCTTTGGTCTTTTTTCAAGGCAATGGCAGTCGCCAAAAAATTCGAGAAATATGAGCATCGTTCATTCCCTCAACTCGGAGCCAGAAGCGGCCACGTGGCCTGGTGCCTGTCTTATGCCGCCAACGTTAATTATACCCCCGCACTGGGGTCGGAAAGAAAGAAAACGCGTGCTGAGCTCCAGGCATTGTTAGAGTTCGGCTATTCTCATCACCGTAGTGGTCGGACACGAGCCACTACCCAAGTGTCCGCCGAAGCATTGCTTGTTACGAGCCGATGTACAATGCTCACGCAGTTCTCCTGTCCAATCCTTGAGCCGCGCTCAACTGTCGACAGGCGGGTGTGGTTGATCCCACAATTACGACATCAATCTTTGCGAAGGCAAGACTAAAAGGAATGGTCTCATTTTAGCCTCGCAGTTTCACCGCGACAAAGAAGTTTCTAAATCAGTGGCGGCCTGTGCGAGTATACTTGGGTCACACCAGGACCAGTACGCCTCGGAAAAGTCATGAAGACTCCAACCCGATATCGTTTTATGACCCCTTTAAACTTCACGGGGTGCAAAATAAAAGCAGTGAAGGGTTGCTATTAACAAGTGACAACTAAAATTGTCGAATTAGCACACACGAACGGAGGAGGCCATTTTTCAGGAATGCTATCAGCCTCTCCACTCCGGTGAAGAAGGAAGACCAGCGAAGTAGTGGCCGGCCGCAAGTCGGCAAGCCAGAGTGGAAAAGCTCGAAAGGTTGCCGCCATCTATGAGCAATGGCGGCAACCAGACAACCGGCAAGCCGGTTGTCTGGTTGCCGTCGTCACTTATAGGTGTCGGGAGCTGTCCAGAGTTTATTTTCATCATTTGTTTGCTGATGGACACGGTACTGGGGGAACTAGCCCTTTGCAGCTCCGCTGTAAAAAGAAGTGTGCGTGCGTGTGTGTGTGTGTGTGTGTGTGTGTGTGTGTGTGTGCGTGTGTGCGTGCGTGGGGGGAGGGGGGTTAATTTTAAAAAACCTACTGTGTTGTAAAGGTTCCTCTTCCCCGCATCTTTGGTGCAGACCAAAAAGCGTGACCCCGGAAACGACTTCGTGTGCAAAAACGTTCTTGCCAAATAGCACGTTTTTGTCGTTCCAGACGCTCGCGCCGTTCCTCACGACGATGCACTAAGAATAGTAATACGTGCTTTTAAAAAGCTTGGCTTTCACTGAGCTTGAACCTCCTGCAGCGTGAATTTTGCACTTTCGAATTCGATTTTCTCAGCAAGAAGAAATCGCAATGACCACCAGCCTATAGTGTGATGACGTCACGTGCATACCATGTTAAACAGTTCAGCCTTATGGTGAAATGTGATGTTTGCAACACTAGCAATAGACTTCCTAATTGTAAACCTGCGCAGTACTTATAGCAGTCTCGCGGTGATATACGGCAGCCTAGAGAAATGTTAGAGCGCATGACTATTCAAGCATAGGGTTCTAAAGTGAGGGCCCAAAACAAGTGCAGGTAAAACCGAATATAACATTAGCCTCCCGAGGAAGTATTTCGTGTAGTTTCGAGCTCATGCAAGCTGATGAAATGTAATTCATACCAAGATTTTAAGAATCTTTGTCTGTCCTTCGCCCTATTTATGTAATATCATAAATTTCATTGCGTGCATTTTTACGCATCTCTTTGTGTAGTAAGGCGTTCTGTAAGGGATTGTTTAGAAAAATAACATTAATTGTCTCTGTATTTTTGAACATTTCATGTATTTGACTTCCAATCTATTATTTGAGTACAGAGCCATTTTTGGCGTACCCTGCAACCCGATGTTTCACACTGCCAATCAGCAAACAGAAAAACACTTTTACGCAGATTCCACAGCTCGCGTAGTTTCGAGTGTCGTCCTTTCGCGTCAGTCTCAGGTGGTTAAGTGAACTTTATGAAGTGAAATTTATTGGTCGTTATAAAAATATATTTAATTACTAACTGAATATTTCACAACATATATAAGTGGCCGACCACCCTAAAGCAATGCGCCCCAAATTATCTGAAAAATGTTCTGCCAATCTTTTCCGGCGTTTTTATCCTCGACACGCACGTGATATGTGATATGTGGCAGCCTTACGCACAGTCCTGATTTTGAAGCTAATTTAAGTAACTGTGTGTTCCTCACACATACATTTCTCAAACATATAGAAGTTTGTTATTGCCTCTTTTATGTGGGGAACATTACTTTTATGGTGTCTGTGGGCTGGACAAAAACAAGTAAACAAGGGCGCGCGGCGGAACTATGACGTTTACGCACGCAAACCGTCAGAAAGTGTCCAATTAATTAGCTGCCATTTCGAGTAGAACATGAAATACTACTTCGTTTTACTTAACCAAAAAGTATCTTGGAGGACGCTTAAGCTTCGCCTTTAAAAGTGGAACGCAATAGCCTTAACGGGTCTCGTTTGCATCGCATTCTCATTTTCCACGAATGCGTGCCTCGCGTGGCCTAGTCAAAAGCATCTGACTCGCAACCGAACTGTCGTGGGTTCGAGTCCCGCCTAAAATTCTTAATTTTTTTCTGTAAGGCAAAGGAATTACTATAAAAGTGTAATTATTTGAGACATACGTTGACCTTTAATTCGCATTACATGTCATGTTTTAATCACTCTCAGTTCACGCGTGATGTCACCTTTCACATGACCATTGTGGCTTGTTTGAAATTCTTGCGCGAGGGCATTTAGCTCCTACGTCATCACCCTATCGATCAATCAAGATTTTCTAGTCACGCCACCACATCGGGTTTTCTGCGACATGAGCTCCTTAACGCTATCGCGTTAAAATCATCAGTTAGCAAGGGTGATGCTCATTTGCTAATTAAATTGACCCGGCATCTCGTTAAGAACAAACCTCAATAGCCAGGCTATGCCAGCTTCTCCTGTATAAGAAAATGTTCACTTGGACAAGCGCTATTTTGGGCCAGATTCGATCTGAGTGAGAAGGTGCTTATAGATTACAGTGAACAATTGCGATTACTCCTTGCTGCATGATTAGTCGCATGCATGCGGTACTGAGTGTAAACAATGTTTGGTGAGAACAACAAGCATTTTGATTGCCGCTCGGTGTTTCTATAAAAAATAATCCGAAAGGAATTATTCTAAAACTTTTGTGACATTTTGAAAATTTCATTGCTTTCAGCTTAGTTGTGTCGTCATCTTATACATATATATTGTGAAGCGTATTTTGTAAGCAATATCTCGTAATATATATATATGGCCACGAGGTGTTCATTTTTTAAATTTTATCTGATGTATTTAATTCCTTGGATCAACAACACAATCACGATTTCACTTTTAGTACTGCGACAGAAAGTTGTACCAATCCCGGGTATTTTAGGTGACCTAACACACTTCGCGACAATATTTTATACCGTGTAAATAAATCAGCTTTAACTTTAGAATTTTACTTAAACACGAAGAAAGGACAAGAAAATACAGTATAGTTCTAAATTTCTAGCTGATCTATTTACAGGTATGTACCAACAAGCTCAATTCTTCACTCTTGTAGTCAAACATTTTGATTGAGGTAAAATATGTGTTACTGGTAAACAAAGGGATGTAGAGTGGTATGAACAAGACGTTATGTGCGTTAATGTAGATTTTCTTTTACTGTTGCGTCAAAATTACTTAACTAAATTACATATTTTGGTACCTAAAAACAAAAGTAAATTGCACGGACGATCGAAGAAGCTATATAGTTAAACGTTTCACGGCGTAAATAGTGTATATGGCCAGAACAACGTGGAAATTATATTCTCAATTTAGCGGTTCAAACCGGTTCGAACCGGTTCGAACCGGTTTGAACCGTTATTTTTTGCTTCCCGGAACTGAACCGGAACCGAACCGAAAGCCGTGAACCCGAACCGTAACCGAACCGATAAAAATTTCGGTTCGACACTCTGAATATAATACATAACCCGCTCGTCAAAATGACGTCTCGATTGCTACTGAAACCTGAATCGAAATACGAGTATCAGCTGCTTAGTGGGGCGCCGGCGGGTTAACACGGTCCTTGGCTCAAGAAGCGGTTGCTTAATTTTCGTAATTTTCCTGCAGCCTGTGTTGTTGGCCGAGCAGACGACTGGAGCTGTTTTGTAAACGCGGATACCCACAAAAGCTCGATTTCGCGGACAGATAAGTCGCATGGTCGAGGCTTGCGAGTTAGCTGAAAAGTTACTCTCTGTGGAACAATTCTATTGTCATCTACGCTTTCCTTAGATGATCAAAACTGATTAGGATATTACCGTCTCTCCGGAGCCCATAGTTTCGGTTTTGAACGAAATCTCTGAAACGAAAGTTTGACACGAAAAGAACAAAAAAACACCGGCAAAACAAAACTATGCTTTGCAAGTTTATCTGCACCGGCTACACTTAACCGCCTCAGTTCAAATACCTACAAAATTGGGCATTAAACAAAAGAAAATCAGTTAAATTGAACGCGCCACCTGTTCAGACGGCCCGGCCGAGCCGCCGCGACCTGGACTCAGCCGCCATGTTTGTTTGGTGGTGGCGCCCCCTATAGGTCGCTGGAGTCGCGAATATGTGCACCACACCAACGGGTGTACATATACTCCCATATTTGGGGTGCACATGTATTCCCCCAAAGGGTGCAGTACATGTGACAAGCACTTACACCCCCTATGGGTGTACCCCATGACACCCTTTTTTTTTAGAGTGTGGTGAACAATTAATCAAGGAAACTGTTTAGTGGCAAATATGTGGGGCAGCAGTAGACTTGATGCAGACCAGCTGATCATGTTGAGTCCAGGAGCAGATTGTGGAGGGCATCACCTGGGATCGGTTCGTCCTTATCCCACCAGTCGATGTTAGAGTTGAAATTACCAATGAGAAAGGCGTCAAAGTAGGTTCCAGCAGAGCACGGGTGAAAGTGGCATCAAGTAGCTTGTAGGCGGTGTCACGCGCCGAGGATGGGCAGTATCAGAGCCGTTTATACTGAGAGAGTTTGGCCGATGGGCGGAGCTTGTTGGCCGCTAGAACAAGCGGATTTCGCGATAACACAATATGGCGTTACTTCTTTGTCTTGTTCGTTCTTGTGAAATCGCGTAGAGTTTCTATGAGTCAGATCCACAATATGGCGGACGGAAGTAGTCATCCCCCGGTTGTCAGACTACGCTGCTGTGGTTGTCAGACTGTCAAAATCTCCTTAAGAAGGCCAAACTCTCTCAGTATAAACGGCTCTGGGCAGTATACGCACCCGAGCAGGCAGTACCATGAGGCAAGTGCAGCTCGAGAGAAAAAAAATTCCTCCATGCCATGGTGCTCCCGATCGTGCCTCCGGTTGACCATGAGGCCGAGCGGAACAACGACTAGTACCTCTCCGCTCCTGGGTCCTCTATCCCTGCGGTAGACGGTGTGCAACGTGCTCACCAGCTCACCGTCGTGCACAAATAAACGTACTACGTCTGATAAACCAGCTCCTGTGTATCGCAGTGTTTTGCAAATTGCATGGATTGTTTACCATGCGCACGAAGCTGGCGATAAGAGAGACCGTCAAGCCATTAGCTAAACAAACGTTTTAGAACCAACAACAAAATAATAAAAGATAGGTTTATTCCAGCACGTAACGACAATCATACATATGAAGGAACGTTATAGAATGAATAACTGCTTCTAAATGCCTTAAACGCTTTTTGAGTAAAATAGGTAAAAACAAGAAGTCAATCAACAACCACCCAAAATGCGAAAAACAAGTGCACCTCTGAAGTCAATACCAACAATTATAAAAACCAAAACCGCATGACAACGAAGAAAAAAAGAAAACGAACTTCCGTGTCACCGTTCTAGCACCACAAAGTAATTTGCACAAACTCCTTTTTCCATATCAGGTACGGCAGCATCGTGATTATTCGATCTTGCACGTCTTGCGGCAACTTCATTGACGTTTTAGTGAACCTCCTTTCTAACCTTTATGCTTTCACCGCCAGAGGCTGTGAATTCATATCACGTTCATAGGCAGCGGAGGGACCCCCAAACAGGCGGAGCTTTGTGATTTCGTCATTGGTACTACCTGTTTTGCTAAAGTCGTCAATATCACCGGGGTTGCGAGCTGTATTCACCGTCAAAGCAGCTCCACTCAAACATCTTTTTGAGCGATTCCTCTAAACTGTTACAAAAGCAAATCTGAAAAACCAAATCATCCCACCGCATTACACGATGCAAGCGTACTAGGGAAGGAAGGAGTTTGGCTACCCATTCTCAGCGTTTCCGTTAAAGAAAGGAATGCCGCTTGCTAGCTAACCAAAGTTTTTCCAACTGACCCTGTGAAAACATGGCACAGGTGGAAACCATCGATAAGCGACTAAATTGCATCGTTTTCATCTGCTTTTATGATTCCTTTTCAATGTTTTGCATGTGGTTTTTTCGCTGTCTGTTCATGTGGCTGTTTGCGTGTATCTCCGTGGGGTAGATCATGAGGTTGTTTATGCTCTTGAATATGTGACTGCCCATGGTGTCTTTCGTGTCTTGATTCGTGTGACTTGCCATGAACCTGTTCATGTTGTTGACCATGAGGCTCCTTATCTGGGTGTTCATCTGCTTGCTCGTGTGACATGCCATGTGGTTTCCCGTCTCCTTGATGTGGCTTTCCGTGGACCTGTTCATGTGGTTTTCCGTCCCCTTGATGTTGCTTTCCGTGAACCTGTTCATGTGGTTGCTCGTGTACCTGATGGTGTGGCTCTTTTTGTATTTGTTCGTGAGGTTGTTCATGCCCTTGCTTATGTCCTTCTTTGTCTTCTTGGTGAGGTGGTTTTTCATGAGCCGGTGCATGTTGTTTTCCGTGGACTGGTCCATGCGGTTGCTCATGTCTTTGATGGTTTGGCTCTTTATGTGATTGTTCGTGGGACGGTCCATGTGGATGTTGATGTTTCTTTTCATCTGGATGTTTAGATGTCTGTTCATGTGCTTTCCCATGATCTTCTTGTCCATGAGTTGGTTCGTGCGATTGTAGAAGTGTTGGATGTTTAGATGGCTGATCATGTGGTTTTCCGTGCTCTTGTCCATGTGTTGGCTTCTGTGTATGTTCATGCAGTGGATGTTTAGGGGGATGTTCAAGTGGTTTCGCGTGGTCTTGTCCATGTGCTGGTTCTTGCGTTTGTACATGTGCTGGATGTTTAGATCTTTGTTCATCTGGTTTCTCATGAGTTGGTTCGTGCATTTGTGGAAGTGCTGAGTGCTTCGCTGACTGTTCATGTTGTTTTCCGTGGTCCTGTTCATGTGTGGGCTTGTGCATTTGTTCATGTGCTGGATGTTTAGATAGTTGTTCATCTGTTTTCCTGTGGACTTGTCCATGAGTTGTTTCGTGCACTTTCACGGGAGCTGGATGTTTAGGTGCCTGTTCATGTGGTTTTTCGTAGTCTTGTTTATGAGTTGATTCGTGCATTTGCACAAGGGCTGGATGTTTCGGTGAATGTTCATGTGATTTCCCATGGTCGTCTCCGTTAGTCGGCTCGTGCGCTTGTTGCAGTGTCGGATGTTTAGGTGACTGTTCAGATGGTTTTTCGTGGTCGTGTCCATGGGTTGGTTCGTGAACTTGAACAGGTGCTGGGCGTTTAGGCGGATGTTCATGTGGTTTTCCGTTACCTTGTTCATGTGCCTGTTCGTGCGTTTGCAGAAGTGCTGGATGCGTAGTTGGGTGTTCATGTGGTTTCACGTGACCTCGTTCATTTGTTGATTCGTGTGTTTGTTCAGGTGCTGGATGTTTAGGTGGATGTTCATGTGGTTTCCCATGATCTTTTTCATGAGCCGGTTTGTGCGTTTGTAAAAGCGCTGGATGTTTAGGCGACTGTTCATGTGGCTTCCCATGGTCGTGCCCATGGGTTGGTTCGTGCACTTGCACAGGTGCTGGATGTTTAGGGAGATGTTCATGTGGTTTCCCATGGTCTTGTCCATGTGTTGACTTTTGCGTTTCTTCATGTGCAGGATGTTTAGATGGTTGCTCATGTTGTTTCTCGTGGTCGTGTTCATGGGTTGATTCGTGCACTTGTACAGCTGCTGGATGTTTAGCTGGATTTTCATGTGATATCTTGTGGTCTTGCCCATGCGTTGACTCGTGCGTTTGTTCAAATGCCGAATGTTTAGGTGGCTGTTCATGTGGTTTTCTATGGTCGTGTCCATGGGTTGATTTGGGTGCTTGTACAGGTACCGGATGTTTAGCTGAATGTTCATGTGGTTTACCGTGGTCTTGCCCGTGTGTTGACCCGTTCAATTGTTCAAGTGCCGGATGTTTAGGTTGCTGTTCATGAGGTTTCTCGTGGTCGTGTCCATGGGTTGATTCGTGCACTTGTACAGGTGTTGGATGTTTAGCTGCATGTTCGTGTGGTTTTCCGTGGTCTTGCCCATGTGTTGACTGGTGCGTTTGTTCAAGTGCCGTATGTTTAGTTGGCTGTTCATGCGGTTTTTCATGGTCATGTCCATGTGTTGATTTGTGCGCTTGTTCATGTGGTTTCCCTTGGTCTTGACCATGTGTTGATTCGCGTGTTTGTTCATGCGCCGAATGGTTAGATAATTGTTCATGTGGTTTCTCGTGGTCGTGTCCGTGGGTTGATGCGTGTGTTTGAACATGTGTGGGATGTTTACCAGGATGTTCATGTGGTTTCCCTTGGTCTTGCTCATGTGTTGATTCACGCGTTTGTTCATGTGCTGAATGGTTGAATAATTGTTCATGCGGTTTCCCGTGGTCGTGTCCGTGGGTTGATGCGTGTGCTTGAACAGGTGTGGGATGTTTAGCAGGATGTTCATGTGGTTTCCCATGGTCTTGCCCATGTGTTGATTCGTGTTTTTTTTCAAGTGCAGGAGGTTTAGATGGTTGTTCATGTGGTTTCCCGTGATCGTGTCCATGGGTTGATTCGTGCGCTTGCTCAGGTGTTGCTACATGGGGATGCTTGAGCGGTTGTTTGTGCGCCTCTTCGTGCGGCTTGAGCGGAAGTAGCTCTGCGCCTCCGACATCAACCTCCAGCTGCGCTGTGTCCTGGACCTGTTCCGGGTCCTCGGCGTACCCGGCTTCCTCAACCTCGATGTTCCGGTCGTCCGAGGAGGCCATGCTGATGACGTGCATACCCATGTACGGAATCGGGATGACCGATCCGATGGCTCCGAGAGGGCTTTGAGATTCAGTTCGGCAGGTGCCACTGCGACAGACACCTTCGTAGAGGCGCTGCGGTGACGAAACAACAAAAACAAATCAGTAATATTTTGAGAATGCCAAAACCTTCTAAATGCAGCTTAAAAAACACTGAACTCCCAAAAGATTTGTAAGGCACTTCAAAAGCTTTGGGCTGATTTTATGAGGAACTAGCACACTTTAGGACAGGCACTATCTTAAAGTGTGATTTTCTTATAAAAAAAAATATGTGTCTATCGCCGAACTTACGACGATAAATTTTAAGTTAGAAGCGATTCCGAAACTTGTTTTTATTTCGAGACATCGACCCCAAAACAGAAGTTCATTTTTCAATTGCTTCCTCGAAACAGAAGTTAGATTTGGAATCGCTCCTAACCCAAAAGGTGTCTCTCGGCGCCACCATGGCGTTAATAATTTGTTTTCCGCGGATAATTTATGTTTGACGTACGTGTCGTATCTAGGCACTTGACAATGTTTTTTGATGAGTTCAGTTTCCTTAGAGACCCTTTTACTGTTTACTAACATGAACCGGTGCTTAATAAGGGTGGCGATGTGGGTTAGTTGGTTAGTTGAAGCGACTTCCTGTCACTCGGTCCTTCGAAGCCCGTCGAGTTTGCTTGTGTCACCAGTGATAGAAAGCATAAATGCTACACGTACAACAAAGTTGGGGGCCTTCGGCTGTACGATTTAACGTTTTGGAGGAGATAAGCTGGTGTACAAGAATATTAGAAAAAAGCTCGCTTCTTGGTTATTTTGGTGTTCACTTGGAGGTGGCTAAATGTTTCATCGAGGTTTCAAGCAGCGGTTTTAAGGTGGGCTTTGCCATTTGTCGCGGATGTGAAAAACTGGAGCACCACCTGGTGGCGTTGGCGAAGAAAGGTTCTACAGGGAGTATTCACGAGCGGTCATAACCACGTGTGCGCGACTGCTGAGCGCGTGCTGACGGCGAGCTTCTACAGTTCGATTGCAACGTGCATTTCATACCGCGGCAGGAATGCTGGTCCTTGCAAACTATTAATGTAAAAAAAAAAAAAAATGGTTGTGGGTATGTTTACACAGCCTCGGAGTCAGTCTGCCTTCAACAAGTGACTTGTCCTTCAGTTGTAGATGAGCAATTTTGCCAGTACAGTATGCAACCGCTAGCCTGGGGTCTTTAACGTGCACCACACAGTTGTGATACGACCGCACGCCGGTACGATATGCTCATTCATATCGAAACAGGACGGGGTGGCGAGTGAACCCGGGATCCTGGATTCTGCTGCGTGAGCTTTCGCTCCACGTGCTCCGAGCTGGTGTGCGCTAGACCACTCGGCCACCGATCCACCCCCCCCCCCCCCCCCCCCCGCCCCCTGATGTGAACTCGTTCTGAGTATGCGCTCTGAACGGTGCACTCAATATTGGTGTGCACTAATTACCCTCTATAAAGTCATGCGATGTTCCCGCTTTTTCTGAGGTATTTTTGCCCTCTTGAAGCTCCTCGTAAGCGATTTTACTTTAGCGTCGGTTATTGCTGTAGGTTAATCTTTAAAGCATTTAAGTCCGTTCTACCACCGCCGAAACACAAGAAGCTTGACTGGAAGCGTATTTGGGCCATCGCTTGCTCCCCGTTCTAACTCGTCTTCAAGTCAGTCCCAACCGAAGAAGAGAGAGGTGTCAACCCCAGCGCGTGGCTATGTCAAACATAGCCACGCGCTGGGGTTGGCAAAGCACAGGACACGCTCTGAGTTCCAGAAATTGTTATGGTTCGGCTATAGTCGTCATTGCCACGATTGGACACAGGCCACTACCCAAATACTTGTTGCGCTATTGATTATCACGAGCCCTAATCGAGTGCTCACGCAATGCTCGAGTCTAATAGAGAAGACGCATTGAAATATCTTCACTGGGGAATACTGCGACCCTCAAGCTACGTAATCAAGTTCTGCAAATGAGAGATTGAAAGTAAACGCTCGCTTTTGTCCTTGAAAGGACACAGCACCAAATACGTTTCTTGGCCAGTGGCGTTGTGTGCCAGTGCAGTTGGGTCCCACTAGCGCCAGTAAGCTCGTGTAAAGTGAAAAAAAAAACTTTCCAAGCGAATATCGCTTTCACAGTCGTTATTCGTAAAAATCGAGTACCAGCCAATGATGCTCCTTACTGTCATCACCTATCTCCGGCTGACAATGATCCCCCCCCCCCCCCCCAAAAAAAAAAAAAAAAAAAAAAAAGATTCGCGATTAGGTTGTAGAAAACAAAAACAAAAACAAAAACATTGCAGTTTTATTTCAATTTATCAATCAAGCCATATCTTATGCAAAATTGCGTTTTATCAGGAACGCACCAGACGCTAACTCCGGACGGTGTGGGCACTGCGCACGTCGCAGCTGCCAGATAAAGTCCTCTTATCGAATTGGTTGCAACCGACGCCACCATATGACTCTTTGATGATCGGCTAGTGGTTGCCTGTCTCGTGTCCGGTTTTTCGTGCTTCTCTATGGGATGCACGCTTGTTCGTTCTCGTGGTGAGCCCAATCACGCAGAGCTTGGCACTTGCACCACGCGTGTTGCTTAGACAGAGCTTCACCATTCACCCTAGTTTCGTGCCTCGAGGTGGCGAGAACAGTGTTATGAGTGCACTGAAAGTGATGAGACCTCTGGCGCGGTGTTCAAGCCAACGTCCGTCGAGGCCAGAGCAGACTCGCTGAGCGAAATGCGCACACGCAGAGGTGCCATGGCAACGAGACACTTTATTCTTTTTATTTGCTTCTTTTTTTCTCTAGTTGCGCCGTCTGGCCGGAGGCGGCGCTGTCGGAATAGGCTACTGGGGCGCGCGCCAATAGGACTTCATCAGGTAGATCGCGTTGCAGAGTTCACTGCGCTGTGTGTTCCCACCTATATATGAATCGTACACCGTGCTCTGGAGTCAGCCTTCCAGGCACGCAACGCCACGTCTAGCGGCGCCACGTTCTCCTATGTACAATCAGTTTAAAGTTTTTTTGTTTTTTTTTACACAGTAGGTAATATTTTTTTAGGTGTGTCTGAGTCCTTTCTCTTGCCGCTTCAGTTTATTTTTTTTTTTTTTTTACGGTTGCCTTGTGTGGTCGGCAGAGTTCGTGGCACACGCTTTCGGCAGCTTCTCTTTGACCGTTGCTTGCCGTGGCACGCTTCGCTTTTCAAGTCTAAATCAAAGTTAGCTTCAGTAAACATGTTTCCATTAAAAGGTAACTTCATTTACGTAACAAACAACGCGGAGTCGATGATGCACCGCGCAGTGAATATTGTTAGACTATGAGCCGGAAGGCATGCACGATTTGCACTCACCACGAAAATTTTCTGAATCTGGTCAGCTTTTCAAACGAGTTTCTGGGTGAACCACGCCTTTGCGTAATCTTCCTTGACATGGGGCGGGTAGCGTTCACGTAACGTTTCAAGAAATTAGGGAGTTTTCGTAGATCGTTTTCGCCGTCCAGCAACTCTCTCCGCAACCACGATACCCAGAACTCTACAGCCCAGGCTATCGGCGCGCAGGCGCAGTAGCGGCTACTTCGTTGCGGAGGGCCTAGTGGAGGGGGAAACGCGGTCTACGAAAACCCCCTATTGTCTTCGGGAAACGTCGCTAAACTAGCGCAAAAACATGCGCATAGCCAGCTCGTTTCCCCAACGCTTCACCTGTCTCGTGTTACGAAGTAGGATAAGATGTAAGGTACACTTTGATTAACAACTTTTTCGCGCTGTAATCTCCGCCATACTAGAGAACAAAAGCGGTGATTTTTTTTTATCCGTCTAAACAGCTTCAATTAATTTTTCTTTCGAGTTTTGTCCTGATTTGCCATAAGAAATTACTTTTCTAGTGTTCGTTTTCTTTTTTCTGTTCAAATTTTGTAGCAAAAGGACGTCATGTAACTGACGAACGAACTGAGTGGAAGGTGATCAAGATGATGCTCCGATTTGCTCAGAAGCGCACTGTTTTTGCCTCGTGTTCATGGCTACTATAAATATGTTTTTTGATGATTCTTTAATTTAAATACCACACAAATGCACAAAGCATCAAATGATAGGCAAACGGTAAAAAAAAATAGATAATAATAGTAATAATAATAAAAAAAGGTTTGGGGATTAGACAGAAAAAGCATCAAATGATAGGCAAACGGTAAAAAAAAAAAGGTTTGGGATTAGTTTAGCGAGAAAAAGGCTTGATTTAAATAATCATAGTAAAACTGGCCTGATTTAAATTATAATTTAAAGTATGATTTGAATCACGATTTAAATCATCTTGACTTCTATTCTCCAGCCTTGCTGGCAACTGGCGTTCATGCAATTTGTACTCACGTTGTTGCACCTTTCGCCATCATCTCTGTTCACTCTCAGTGACTCGCCCGTGTTGGGGTTGAAGCACCTCAACCGGCATCCTGAGATCACCTAAAAAAAAAAAAAAAGAACAGCAACAGCATGTCATTGAAGATTCGCTAACGTGACGGTAGTTGAACAGTTTCTGTTTCTCCGCATACGTGCCGTGGCTTATGCGTTGATGAAACGTTACTTTATCTTGGTCACGTTGACCATCTTGCTTCCACTCCTTAAAACCGGTATATAGTAATCTTTGTCTTCATGGGAACATTTACACTCCTGCAAGAGCCCTTTTTTCACTTTTGTAAGAGCTCCTGGGCTGCCTTCCTTTTTGTGTTAACGTGCATCGTGACACTCCTGCGTAAGATCTCCCAAAGTCTAAAACAGTATAAATAAACACATAAATAAATAAACTTCCAGATTGCGTATGGTTCCAAACTTGTTTTCACCACGCAAATGTAGTCGTGGTCACGTGATTTCTCTTAATGCAGAGATCTGCGGGGAAGCGATCCCAATGTTTGCAGTCGCTCGCTTTCCGCATATCAAGAATTACTTTCCCACCTAGCTCTGATCAAGAAATGGCAACACTGAGATATTCCGCTCCCCGCCGGGAGACTGTGTACCGGCAATAGTCTTCATTTGGCCCATCGGACCGTTGGCCCTGGTGCGCTCAGTAAGGAGAGGTCATCGTCTCACCCCGGCCTCGACCCTCAGGTGCTGCGTCTGGCGGAACTTCTTGCGGCTGTGGTTGAAGATGGTGGTGCACACCTGCAGGTCCTTGCTGCTCGCGCTCTGGATGCACTCGCGGTTCACGCACACCTGCGAGTTTGGGTGCGCACATATGGTCGACGTCCGGCATCTGGTTCGAGGCTTTCTTGCGCGATGGGTTTATACTGAACGGAAAGCTGACAGCCAAACAGGAGGGCAGCACCGAAGGAGGATACTTCCCGTCTATCTTCAATATGACAAAGCAATCATAGTTAAACGACAGTCACGAGGACACGTTGGAGTAGAGACAGATAAAACGAAGAAAACCCACATATAACGTCCCAAGTTTTTAATTGTAACCGCGGATCATCAGTTCGCCTGCCCGTTTACCCTTATAAAAAAAATAAAAAATACCGGGTGTTTTTGAGAAAAAAGAACCGTTTTTTTTTTTTTTTCGGCCTGCGTACGTAAACTACGCAGCGCAGGAAGCTGAAGCTCTGTGAGCAAGTGATGCTAGTGGTCGGGATTGACGCGAAAGGTTGTGCACATGACGTTAACTGGATCCAAATACCCCCCCCCCCCCCCCCATACAGAACACACTCACATAAGCCTAATAGCGTCAAAACAAGAAATGACATCATGGACAACATTACATTTATTTTAGTTTAAAAAAGAAAAAAAAATGTCAGCAAGTAAGATATTTTCTTTCTAACTGCAAAATGCTTTTCACTCATATGCAACCCAAAGTGTCGTTACTCAGAAACGTTCGTTTCCGGGATGGCGCTGCCGGTCAAACGCAATCATCATCATCCTTTACATGGTTGAGCCATAGTGGATTTTATATCCACTATGGCTCAAGCATGTAAAGGATGATGATGATTGCGTTTGACCGGCAGCGCCATCCCGGAAACGAACGTTTCTGAGTAACGACACTTTGGGTTGCATATGAGCGAAAAGCATATGAGTGAAAAGTGAAACGCCAAATATGCCTTTGGAAAGTCGCGAGCTGACTTATACAATATCTGAGCACACTGCACAGTGGCCAATTTACATCACCGAAATGAGATAAAATCATTGCTGCCAGTTTTCTGAAACTTTCTCTGAAATTTCAGGAAACACTTTTTTGTCCTTCAGAAATGTTAGAACATTTCGCGGCATAAGCGAAACAAAAATTTCCTAAGCTTCCTTGCCCCCAAATCTAAAGCCGAGGAAGTCAAACTTTCGAATTGTGAGGATCTCAAATATACCTCTCCGAAAAAAATGTCTCCACCAGCCTCTATATGCTTGACGCATTTGTGACGTTTCGATGTACGGCGCGCGAGATTATCCAGGAATCGAAGACGAAGTTGACGTTGGTTTAGCATCCTGTTGTTTCAGAATGAAAGAAAAACAACGCGCATGTGTGACCTCCTCTTCTGTTAGCTTTATCTTTTCTGCGTTCTGGGCTGATAATTATAAAAAAGAAAAAAAGAAGAAATCTTGCCGCTTTCAGGATATAACGAGCGTTCGAGTCGGCACGAGCCGCGCGCTCAACGCTAAGCACAAAGATGGCGGCGCGCATGTGGTGTCGGTACTCTAGTTTATCTACAGAGTGAAATAAGGAGACGCCAGGCTCTTTCAGTGGGCTCTTTAAAGGGGTACGGAAACCAAATCCTGGAGCTCATTTCTTTGTTTCAACACGACGCAGGTAGCAGCACAACCACAGAAACATAAATATTGCGCTAGAAAACGCAAGAAAACATATTTTGAAGTGAATTAAACGATAATCAAAAACCACCTGGTAGTTGGTTATGAAGCTTCAATGGAATGTCGTGACGACAACATGCCTCTGAAAGCAGCGCCGCAGCGGTATGTCCGCTCACTGGTATAGATTGCCTAGGCCTGAACGCAATACCGAGGCGTCTTGGTGGAAAGAGCCAAAACGAAGTGAGCCACCTTGGTTTCAGCTCTCGCGCGACGTGCAAACGCGTGCTTCGGTTGTTCTCAGGTTTGGTGCGCGTGCTGGCCCCGCGATATCTACAGCCCTTGGGTACTTCGACAAAGCGAGATTGTAACGCGTTGACGCCTCCAAGTGGCAAAACTCGTCACTACGGTACGCTTGGTCGTCCGAGGCATGATGACGTCAAGACGTCTGCCGGATCTCCGGAGATGCATCGCGCTCCTCCATGGCTGATTTTGAAGCGCTCGCCAAAATCGCGGCATTTAGAGCATAAAATATAGCCATCTGCTCAAAATACGACCGTGCGATTATTCATTACAGGCTTAGCTGATCATATTGAACTCATTTCTTGATGTTTTCTCTATATTTCAAGTTTCGATTCCGTATCCCTTTAAATCGACCGGAAAATTCGGTTTCTTAAAGGGCAACTCCGCTTCATTTTTGGTTTTGAAAAAACAATGCAGTCCTCTTCAGTATCGCCTAGAAAGACCACACGTCAAATATTACGACGCAGTTCTGTCTAAATGTTTCTTAAACGGTCCGGCAAACTTTGCAACTCGCCAAGTTGCCGAAATCGGCTGACTCGAGCGGGCGAATTCAGGCGCAACCAACAGCGCAGTCAAGGCTACGGCATGGGCGGAGCCAACATTGAGCTAAACGTCATCACCATGGCCCCCTTTTGCTTGTTTTTACTTCTCCGATCGAGCGTAGCGCATGACGTCAGCAACGTTGCCTCTCGGCGCTCAGCGGTGTCCGCGTGATTGGCGTACGCGCCTGCGCAGCGCGCTTCTTGGGAGCAGATCAACCGCCCGCCGTGGTCCCGCCGTTACCGCCGTCTTCCGCGTCACAACCACCGTCGTCGTCTCACCGTTTGTGATTATTTCCTCTCGGAGTTTCGTGCACACTATGGACACCACGTGCGCAGAGTCGCAGACTTATGCCGCAGTTGTGCAGACGTCGTCGAATGCCGTAGACACCAAAACGTGGCGAAGAGTGCGGTGCAGACGACACTCGCGCTTGCCGCACGTCCGCCGCCCCCATCCCGCCCGTCGTTGGGCCGAGGATCACGTGACATCTCGTACCACGTGATGGCCATGTACTTGGCGGCCCGAGGCCAATGTTGCCGAACGGAGCCGAAGTTTCGGGTTCGATTTCCGCTTGTGTTTAAAATTAGATTTAAAAATATATCTCCCATTTTTCGCGAAGCAAACGACGTAGTGGCTTTTACTAGGGCTTTTTAATTCGAAATCACTCATTATCCCGAAATCTTCGGAATTGAGCGGAGTTGCCCTTTAACCTATCGCGCTACGACTTTGTGCAGCGTTGCCCACAGATGGTGCATTTTTTTTTGTAAAATTTGCAAAGAGCGGAACTTACCTGAGGAAAAAGTAAAGAAAGAAAAAGGCTTAGCTCCTATGGAAACGCAGCGACGCCACCGGTCTGCAAACAACACGGCGCCGTTTCGCATGGGAGACAAGAGATGGCGCAACAAACACCGCCAACGAACGAGCATACGGCGCCGAGAACAGACCTTTTCAGCAGACGATCTTTTCGACTCAAAAGCGGCGCTCGTTCTGCAGGTGGCGACAGTCGCAGAAACAAAAACAGGCGCGGTAACAGCAAGGAACTGCAGTTCCTTGTCTGCTGAAGGGCCGGCTCTCGGCGTCGTCTGCTCGTTCGTTGGCGGCAGCTGGCGTCGCGACCGCTTGCGCCATCTCTTGTGTTCCGTGCGAAACGGCGCCGAGTTGTTTGAAGACCGGTGGCGTCGCTGCGTTTCCATAGGAGCTAAGCCTTTTTCTTTCTTTACATTTCCCTCAGGTAAGTTCGCTCCTCGCAAATTTTACAAAAAAAAAAAAAAAAAAGGAATGCACCATTTGTGGGCAACGCTGCACAAAGCCGTAGTGCGATAGGTTAAGAAACCGAATTTTCCGGTCGATTTAAAGAGCCTGGCGTCTCCTTGTTTCATTTTGTAGTGGCTGTAGATCAGCCGACACCGCGGATCATATCCAAGTATAAAATTGTTTAAAATAATGATAAAAAAAAAACTTGTATCGCCTTACAGTTATCAAAAGTGGCGTGAAAATGCGTGGCGCCCTTCCTTACCATGCCGCTGCCGCAGGACGTGCTCGAGGTGAAAGTCTGTCTCCAGGGGAGGGCGAAGTTCCCGTTGCGGCATAATGCCACGCAGCGGTTATTCTGCAAAAAAGAAAAAAAAAAAAAAAGAAGGAAAGATGTTTGACATACTGATTTTTGGTTGTGTTAAAAAACCCTCCATGACCATTTGACGTCATGATCCGGTAAGCACGACGAGGCTACAGCAATGCTAAAAGGCGCAAACATCTCTTCACATCGCCCTTCACTGATTCTCGTTCATTTGCTTACTGAAAGAATTCTTCTATTACGTTTAAAAAATAACACTAAACAAAGTGTTGTTGAAAGCGTAAATCTCTCTCTTTCTCTCTCATATATATATATATATATATATATATTATTTCCAGGTGAAATTTTGACATACGTTCCTATTGCTCGATCCTAAGTCAAAATGTCTCTCTCTACGTAAATACTGTCCTAATTTTTTAAATGCTCTTTAGCGCTATCCCAAACTTTTTTCCCGTCCGTTCGTCCTTGAATTTTCTGTTAAATTTAGCGGGGAAATTGATATAACGAGACCTATACACGAATTCGCTTTCTCAGCTAAACTTAACGGGAAAATTGATGTCACGTGACCTGACGTCACGGGACACACATACCGCTTCAGCTTCACCATTAAATTTGGCACAAAAATTGACATCACGTGACCTCTACACCAATTGAGTTTCCCCGCTAAGTTTGGCGGAAAAGTGGCATTACGTGACGTCACCTGAACTCACGTGCCTTTGGGGAAATTGACGGCGAGTGAACCATACGTCCACTCAACTTCCGCGCTAAATTTAGCGGGAAAGGAAAGACTGAATTTTAAAAAGGGGTCGATCGTTCCTTACTGACCGAGAAGGCGTATCCCCGGACGTTGGGGTCGTTCTTGCCCCTGACGCTGGTGCGACAGAGCACGGTAGCATCCTTGGACAGCGTCTGGCGCTCCGTCAACTCGTCCTCGCCAGAGGGCGCTGGAGGAGAAGTCACGTGGCTTACGCCACTGGGCGTCGAAGAAGGCGCCATCTTTGTCGCGGCCGAGGCATTGTGGGCTGCTGCAAGAAGGATAAAGAGATTAGCGTTAAAATTTTCACAACAATGTAGCCCTTATTTCCTTTCAAACTCTGAGAAATATGTGGTCAGAATAATCAGGCAAAGGTACAGTACGTTGCAAACGTTCTTTGGGACAGCTTTTCGCTGTGTCAGCGTTCATTCTGAATGAAGCGTGACTTCCCTTTTTCGCGGAACACGGAGACAGGCGACCAGGGCAAACGGAAGAAGGGTCGCAACAATTGACAAAGCTCGCAATATGATTCGACCCGGAAAAAGAGATGTGCGGACAACAAGCATGACGTTTCACTCGCTCACTCTCCCTGACCACATAGCTAAGTTTCTAACCTATATGTAACCGCATTGTCCTCCGCTGGGATCCTTCTATTTTTCGCTTTGTTTGGTTTTCTTCCTCTACAAAAATGTGAACCCGCCCATTTTCTTTTAAAATAAAAGTCTGGAATAGAATTAGTTCTGAAGAACCTGATTTGCGCAAGAGCAGTCAATTAGCCGTAACAATTGTGCATTGCCCCTGCTCATTTTAAAGCGATATTATGGGCGACACTTGGCAGAAATATCGTCCTCGTCGCCCGTCGTCACCGCGCAAAAAAAAAAAAAACTTTTTTTTTTTTTTTGTGTAAAGGGAAGTTGAGAACCCCCTCCACCGTCCGTGCCGCGTGAAGCGAGCGAAGACAAGTGAAAAGGGGAGCCCTTGCGTCGCACTAAGAATTGTGCAACGAAGCGCGAATCATCGTGTCGTCTGCTTGAAAGACTTGTTTTCTAACATTACTCGTGTTATGCGAAGTCCCACTTTGGCAGCATCCAGTTGCTACGCGCAGTGTTGGATGGTTTCAGAAACTTCCACCGCGCTTACCCCTGCACTTTACGGATCCCTGTTGGAAGTCGTCAGCGGCATCCACGATGTCAACCACGATGGCCATGAGAATAAACCAAGTCACACCTCCGTCCTCCGGTACGTGACATCACCATGCACTCCACCCGCATTACGCGACTGTGCTACAGCCATCGCTTTCGTTTCTTCGCATATTGTTGGCGAAAAATATGACTTTTTCAGGTAGTAATCGCACTCCGAGCTTCATCCTTCGATGGGATCAACCAGTTGCTTCAGTTTTAACGCAACCGGCTCGAAGGTTAATGTTCGAGCTTTATCGGCGTGTCCCGAAAATACGGAGCAACCCTGTCCGAACATAACTTGCACTAACGTTACAACAGCCGCCATTGTGGTCTCGCTGACGAGCGCGTCTTTTCCGCAGCCCATATTTAGCGCCATTTAATGTGTCTTTCTCGGCAAGAAAAAGTATCAATGGGAAGCGGTGATGTCACGTGCAAACGACGGAAAGCGTCTAAAAAACAAAAGTTCAATGCTTCTCTTGTACGCCGGAAAAATAATCTCCGCATCACCGAACTCTTCACCCAAGAGTAGCACCAGCGGTCCGGACACGAACGTTTAGAATTACAGACCTTTCCGAAAACACTTTCAGCCTTTACAATTTGGTAAAGAAGGAAGACCAGCGAAGCTGTCCTATGGTGGGAATGAACCAATGGCCGGCCACAAGTCGGCAAACCAGAGAAAACTCTGGACAGCTATCGCCACCTAAAAGTGACGGCGGCAAACAGACAACCGGTTGTCTCATTGCCGCCATCGCTCATAGGTGGCGGTAGCTGTGCAGAGTTTCGTGTCATCAGTTCTTTACTGACGGACACGATACCGGGGAAACTAGCCCTTAAAGGCTGACCAACAAGCAGAAAGAAGGAAACTCTCCCTCAATTCCTCTGTTCCATTTGAGAAAGAGGGAGACCCTCCTCTCTACCGGGAGTAGTTCAGAGATCCGCTCCTGTGTGCAGAGGAGGGGAAAAGTGGGCGAGTGGGAATGGAGAGAAGGAAACTGGGAACCGGTTTTTTCCCCGGTAGAAGACGATTCTGTTGGTAGGACTTTAACAGCTCCGCTGTAGAAAGGACTCTTGGCCGGTTCCATTTTCAATGTTCGCGAGTATGGCGCGTGATTCGCTCGCTTTCCGAAGCGACGAGCTTCCGCGTGCAGGGCTGAGGAGATCGCACGCTCGGCTGATGACTTGTAAATATTGGAATGGTGTATACTCTGTTTCACTCTAAGCGCAAGCGAGGCCCAAAAGCTACGAGCGTGAGCATGTGGCACTGCACAGTGCTTGTATTGCACGAGCGCGCGTGCTTGGCCGGGACGCCTAAAGCCCGGAGCTCGCTCTTGTAGCTTCTGCCGCGCTCAGAGATATATTCAAAAGTTACTAGTGATTGTTTGAAACTTTCAATGGGAAAACGGGCTGGCCACCGGCTTGCCACCGGTACTGGCGGTATTAATTTTTTTCATGCATTCGTGAGCTTCGTCACGCTGCAATTTCTCAATGAAAATTCCAGAAAATCGTTTATAACTTCCGAAGAAGACAACAGTTAGTTCTGAAAATCTGACCGCTGGTTCAGATCGTCATACGAACGAACACATTTAGACCGAGATTGGCAATGCGTAGTCTTTTATGGCCCTAGCAAATACATTGTAAGATTTGTTTTTCTTTTCTTTGGAAGGTTAAAAGGGTATCCAACAGGTATTTTCATTGTCTCCGATTTGCAGGTGAAATATTATTTTTTTTTGTCAAATTATCAAATTTAGAGTTTTGATTTTCACCGTGTTTTTCAAACTGAAAGTCTCTACTGGTAACAACGAAAAAGGGACGTCAGTGGAAGGAAGAGGTTCACTCTTTGAACCGTAAAATTTGTTCCCAACTGATTCGAAGGAGATTCATGGTGTCAAATGAATGCTTTGGAAGATCGTTCCAGTCCCCGCGCTCCAGCACGGAACAAATGATTGGCATATTCTATTTCTTAGACTGCTTGCTGGACTGGTAAGCCTGCCTGCCACTGACGTCACGGCACTGAAAAGTGCGGGTATAATTGAATGCTGGCTTTTACATAATTTTCATTTGCCGATTTCACAATAACGATTATGAATTTCGCGATTCTAAATAGCGTACCGGAAGGGGTAAAGGGAGGGGATTAATGAAATGTAGTTAGTTGAGGTAGCTCGAAAAACCTGCGGAGTACCCCTTTAACGTGCAGTGATTGCCATGCAAGCAACGACCGTCTGCTCACCGACGGACTGGTCGCCGCGGGCCACGGCGAGGCAGAAGACGAGCAGCGCCGGGAGCTGGGACTTGTTCATCGTCGTCCGTCCGGTCGGAGACTGCAGCGGGGAGCCCTGCCCCCGGTCGTCGACCCTCCCCCCCGTCCGGCGGCGATCGTCGGCGAGCGCGAGCCGGTCCCCCGCCGTCGGCGGTTGAACGCACCGAGACGCGGTATCGGTCGTGACCGCACCGGAACGACCAGTCTTCTCTTTTCGGGGGGACCGGAGGGGTACGTGACCACCTCCCGCCGGACGGGCTCGCTGAACCCCCCATCCCGGGAACCAGACATCGCTGGAAGGCGGACCGCGGCGGCCGCTTGGGAAACGATGCTCTCGGCCGCCGCGAAAGAAAAGCATCCGGAAGGGTCGTGCCCTCCGCGTGAGAGATGTGCGGGCCTTTCGCCCGATGCCTTTCCACGTTTTCTTCTGGACGGTTTGCGAGAGACGCGCTGACAGCATAAAGGCGCACTCGCACTGCTAATAGATTGTGTGCAGACAGTGCCTGAGGTACGTTTCTTTCTTGTGATGACGTCATATTGGTCACACAAAAGACTGTCCGCAGACATCTTCTAACTAGGGCCACTAAATGAGCTACGCTTAGAGTATCGGCCAACGTTACTAGGGCTTTCAGTTGGAAAACTTACCCTTGAAACTTAGACCTCTGGCGTCCACTGAGACCGAGCTAAATACAATAGCAACCACTTTAGTGACGAGTTGAAGCATGAAATTTGCTTTATATCGCTCCTGCTAGAGTCACTGTATGTTCCCAGACTACAGAAACTCCCAGGTTCGAGGTGCCAAAATGGCTGCTAAATTTTTGTTTTCTTTACTGTGGTCACCATGAGCTTTTAAAAAGCATGTTTTTGCATAAAAACAAACGGAAAAACTTCTTTATGTATAAATTTTTATTGGACATTAGTACAGGACGGCAGGCGCGTGATGCTTTCTAAAATCTTTAGTTTGCAAGGTTTTGTGGCAAAATTAATATTGTTTTTCTACAACCTCACCGGTGATTTCAGGTAGCGCGTCCAGGACCTGGGCGCGTCCTAACTTCGGTAGTAATTCGCGGCGCGTCCGCTTGGGAGACAAGAGCGACTTCCCTGAAACCCATTCCACCGTATATGTCTCGGCACCAAAATGGTCGATTAAATCCGATATAGATAGAACAGTAACAGGGAACGCTATCGAATGCGATGCTCCCGAACATACAAGCAGCCGCAGTTCTCCGAGTGACCGCTGCGGCAGAAATGGCGGCGTCCCGATCGCCATTAGCTCGGTTCTCCAGTACGGATCGGTGCCACTTTTTCAGAGCAGGGTCTACGGCACTATCCCAACTGAGTTGTTCTAGCAACGTTTTGTGTCAGCACTCTGTTCTCCGACATAGTTGTGGGCGCCGCCATCTTGGTACTTGTGCAAAGCAGACTCAACTGCCAATCGTCATGATTCAAGTGCGACTTCCTCAGCTCTTCCTCCCGTTCACACTCTTGCGTCCGAGTAAGACCGAGAGAGACCAGACCGGTTTTAAGCCTTTTCAACTTCTTAGGGCCGGATGCGCTGCAGCGGAGCTGGTCTTAAGAAGTCACAGGAGGTTTAAAAACCGGTCTGGTCTTTCTCGGTCTTACTCGGTCGCAAGAGTGCGAACGGGCCTTTAGATATGGTCTTAGGAAGCGCCTGTAATATTGCTTTGCTCTGTCGCGAACTGTTTAAATATTGGTGGAGGACAGAAAAGCGTTTCCTGCGATTTCAGATAAATCTTCAAACAACTGGACAACCATGATTTTAAGTCAGAAGATGGGTAAGTGTCGTTGCTCTGAAGCGGAGCTTATTTAGTGTCACTATCTTTAACCAGCTTCGAACATTCTTGAGGCCGCGGGTAACTTTGATCATCATGTCTCCAGCGAACGCCGTGTTTTGACGTCTGGAGTCTTTGGAATATTATTTTACGGCTCCGCAGTCAAGGGAATTGCTGCTCATCACTGATTAGAACTTTAAAGAACCAATCACGAACCAAGATGCGTCTATCGTGCTGTCAGTGCGCAAGGTATGCGACGTCCGCGCCCGAAAGCGTCGCTGTCGTAGGCCTTCCACGATTCGCCAAAAGCTCGATCAAGCTTTCGTACTATCCGGAGCGCAAGTTCGTCTGCATCTTTTGCGAGGGTTGCGGCGACGTCAGAACGCCGAGCTCCCATTGGCTCTGATAGAAGGATAGTGGGTAGACCTCGATGCTAGCTGCCTCGAGGTCTACCCAGTACTCAGGGAATCGGAGCTCGACGTTCTGACGTCAAAGCAACCCCTGCGCAAGAAGCAGACGAACTTGCGCTCCGCATACAGACCGACACGCGGGCTTGACGTCACGGCGCTGCGGCGGCGCTGCGATCGCGCCGGAGCCGGGGGGTGTGGGCAGAAGGGCGCATATTTCGCATGGGCGTCATAGCATTTCAGCATGCGCGAGGCTGTGTTGCCTTTAATCTCACCGAAATGTACAAGAAAAGTAGCGGAGTGAGCTTCTACAAGTTCCCGGCAGGCTCTGAAAGGCATAGAAGTTGGGTAATATCCGTGGATCGAAAATTATGGTCGCCTCGCGCGAACGACCGTTTGTGCGGCAAGCACTTTTCTTGTAGGCAAGTGCGGCTTCCATGTGAATCTCGGTCCTGAGGCTTGCTTATGAGCAGGGAAACCGTCGTCTGATCGAGACCACCCGGATTTTGTTCCCACGGTGTTCGCGTACAAAGCACCGGCCAAGCGCTCGTCGGAGGCTCGCTACGCCCGTGCTACCCAGAAGAAGGGCATAGGCGACAGAACGGCAGTGTTGTAGGCGTTACCGAAAAAAAGTAACGAAATACGTTACACCTTACTTGCAAATCAAAGGTACGCGTTGCTGAGCTACGTTGCCAAAAAATAAAAGGAACGCGTTACTGCTACCGATAAAAAGTAACGCACGTTACTTCTGTGTTAGTTTTTAAATTATGGTTCATCAATCAATCATCATCATCAATAATTTTATTTTTCTTTCACACGAAAGAAGGTAGCTGGGGCAAAAAGCTGCAACATGTGCAGCTTGACAAGGCCCCAGCTCCAAGACAGCAGCGCGCGTACAGGGCTTTGTTCAAAAATCAAATCTAAAATGAAAACATTATTCAAAGTCAGAAAAGCAAAAAAAAAAAAAAAAAAAGGCATTAACAAGATTCTAATGTAACATATGATATCAATTGACACGGTACACATACAACACGAAGCCTGAATTTCACAACCTCGACAGTATCAACATTAAAGCTTCAAATGGTAAGCTATGGCTAAGATCTATTTCAACATTCAGCTTATTCAAGAAAGGTGGACGTATGTATGTAAGCGATGTCAGTCCATAATTTGTCCGGGGGGTGGGTACACTCCACTCTTCACTTCGCCGTGTGTTATAAACACTAGTATTGTTATTTTAATTTGCTATTTGTAGAAAACAACTATGTTGATTTTTTTGTGCTATTTTATAAGATACAAGAAGGCGGTAGTAATGTAGGTGTGTTATTCTGACAACATTAAAACGGACAAAAAGAGCATCTGTATGGTAAAAATAGGACACATTTGCAACCACTCTTAGAGATTTTTTTTGCAGAGTTAGAAGTTTGTTTATATTTTGAATGGTAGTGGTACCCCATACCAGGTGACAATATTGAAAATATGACTGCACGAGGCCGTGAAAAATGATTAACTTAACAAATGAGGTGAAAACTGTACGGTACCGGGATAGAGTACCAACAGCTTTTCTGGCTTTTTTATGTATGTATTCTATGTGCTCATTCCATGATAAATTATCTGAAAAGATTATACCTAATATCTTGAATGATTTTACTATCTCGACTGCCTCCTCGGCTATGGTGATATTTGGGTTAGAATGAACAGTCACGTTTTTGGCTCGAAACAGCATGCACTTAGTTTTGTTTATGTTAATACGTAATCTATTTATTTCCGTCCAACTATGAAGCTGCGAGAACATCTGATTCGCCCTTTTTTCGATGTCATCACAAGTCGTGCCTTCCAAAAATAATGTAGTGTCATCGGCGTAAGCTATAACTGTGCAATCTGGAACACTGTGCTCAATGTCATTAGAAAATAAAATAAATAATAGAGGACCTAAAACACTCCCTTGAGGTACTCCTGTATGTACTGTTTTTATAGTTGAGACTGAATTATTGATTTTAACAAATTGTCTCTGTTCAGCCAGATAGGACTTAAATAAATTGAGTACATGACCCAGAATACCATAGCATTGTAACTTTTTCAGAAGTATACTGTGGTTGACTAAGTCAAATGCCTTGGAAAAGTCGATATATATGGCTAATGTCAGTAGTTTATGTTCTATATTATTTATGGTTACTTCTTTTTGGGCCAATAGAGCGGATTCAGTGGACCTTCCTCTTCTGAACCCGTGTTGACTGTTCGTTAACAAGGAAAAATGCTCCAAATATAACGACAGTTTACTATGGAGTATTTTTTCGAATCCCTTAGAAAAATTGGAAAGTATTAATATTGGCCTATAATTCCCCAACAAGTTAATATCGCCACCCTTAAATAACAAAACAACCTTAGCAATTTGCATAAGCGTAGGAAATACGCCTAAAGACATTGAGAGATTAAATATAAATGTGAGCGGTGCAGCCAAAAGGTCAAAAACAAATTTAATTGGCTTAATATTCAAGCCATTTACATCGTCTCCTTTGCTATTTTTTATGCCTCGAAATGACAACATTACCTCATTTTCACCAGTTGGGCTTAATAAGAAAGGATGCGCATGTTCTTTAATATGACAGCATGGGTCTTCACTATTTATTATATTAGGGGTGTCGGTGGCTAAGTTTACCAAGTAATCATTGAAGGCATTTGCGAGTGACGTGCCAGATAGCTTTTGCCCACAGTGAACAATTTCTGTTAAACTGTCTTTGTGATCATGAGGCTTTAATACCCGGTTAATATTTTTCCAAAGTTTATCTGGCTCATTTTTTCAAATGTTACCAAATAGATTGCAATAATATTCTTGCTTGGCTTTTTTCATCAGCGTATTCAGTTTGTTTCTATATTTCTTAAATTCCACTAAATCATGATTGTCTTAGAATGTATAAATTTATGATATAAGCTATTTTTTACACTATTTTTTTAATAAAACATGGGAAACCCATGGTTTTTTGGCTCTCTTGCTAGGCTTTATGCACTTATAAGGAAAGCATTTGTTATAAATGTCTTCGAAAGTTTCCAAAAATGCTTCATATGCCGCATCAGGTGAATTATTGGCATAAACAAAGTCCCAATTAACGGTACCAATAGAGTCCCTAAATAACTGCTATCTTTGCGACGTAATGTTACGAGTTCTAAATCCTTCTGATTTCTGTTTGCGAGCAGTGAAGTGCGTGTTAACAAGAAGAAAAATGGGTAAATGATCACTAATGCTGCAGCTAATTAAACCTGATGCATTAATATCTTCCTTGTTGCAGTTTGTAATGAAGTAATCAAGTAAGGTACAGCTATTTTCTGTTATTCTCGTTGCATCCGTAGTAACACATTCAAAACCATTTGACTCGACTACAGAAAATAGATCATCATGCATAGTTGATGTTTTTAAGAGATCAATATTAAAATCACCTCCCAAGAGAAGGGTATAATTATTGTCATTAACATAGCTGAATAGTTTATCAAGTGCAGGAAGCAGTATGTTAACATTTCCAGAGGGAGGTCGATATAGCACACTGAAAACGTAGTTATCAGAAAGTACTGACAATATTTCAAAAGAGTCATTCAGTTCTGTAAAATCGGGAATAATGCAACAATTCAAAGATGATTCCACAAGCATTGAAACCCCTCCCCCTCTTCTAGCATTTCTTCGTATAGAAAAATGCTTGTAATTAGGCAAGACGAAGTCATTTGAATCAGGAGTATACCATGTTTCAGAGAACATGAGTACGCTAAAAGAAAAACGGAAGGTATCAAGAAGAACTTCAATTTCATCAACTTTCGATAGCATGGAACGTACATTCATGTGAAAAAAGGATAACACAGATTGTTTACGGTTACATATAGCATTTATAAACTCTTCAGGCTGAACGCATAGATTAGATAATGGTGAACTTTCCTTTAAAAAGATATAAGTGTGAAGCTGCATGTTCCTTTCCACTTTATCGAATCAATTCAAGGTCGTCTTCGCTTTCAATTCTAACTGTACGATCGCCCACAGCTTTTCGCACGAACATTTCGCCCTCCTTGTGCCACGCAAACCTATATCCCTTCTCAGTTGCTTTAGTGTTTATCTGCCAGAACAGTCTCTTGTTTTGCGCTGTCATGTTCTCGTAGATACGTATACAGTCGAGTTTCGTTCCTTCACAGCGACGTTTTTCTGCAACCAGATGTTCTTTGTTACACATGAAGAAAACCGGACCAGAACAACTGGCACTTTTTCAGATTTGGGTGGCAGTCTGTGCACCGATTCGATGTCTTGTTCGGTGAGCTTAGGCAGTTCCAGTAGATCGGAAAGCGTGTTTAGTTGGTTAAGCAGGTGTTCGTTTGCAGTTGGAGCTAACCCGTGCACTTCGACATTTTGACGCCTACTGTATTGTTCTAAGTTATTTATTTCCCGCTTGAGCTGCTTCACTTCAACATCTTTACTAGATTCCACTTCTATGACACGTTTTT
This sequence comes from Ixodes scapularis, assembly GCF_016920785.2. Taxonomy (NCBI): domain Eukaryota; kingdom Metazoa; phylum Arthropoda; class Arachnida; order Ixodida; family Ixodidae; genus Ixodes; species Ixodes scapularis. The sequence continues at coordinate 27,461,439 of NW_024609881.1, forward strand.
TCAGTTCTATTATCTCTTTTCCTTGTTCTTGTATTTGAGAAAGCAGCTCGTCGTAATTATCAGACATGAGCTGAACTAAGCGCTCAATAGCATCAACAGTGGCTTTCATTTCCATTAGTGCGTCAACTTTGGCATGAAGCGTTGAAATTGCAGAGAGTTTTTTGTTAATATCTGTGAGCGTACAGCCATCATCTTGTACGTTGCTCGGCCCCTGCTCTTGCCTAGCCAGGTTACCACTCATTTCTGCCTTTTTACACGTTGGGCACTTCCACGTTTTCTTAGATTCGGCATTTTTTTTTTCTTTAAAGAGTTTTCAGAGACACCCGAGCATGTTCCGAGATCATAACTGAAATAGAATACGCAGCAACACAAACAGTGTTGTTTTGGGGGAGTGGTTCATTGCACGCGACACATATGCTACTTTCATTTTCAGACATATCAAAGAAATATCTTATCAATCCACGAAAGCAGTTTTAGCAGCGACAGAAGCGGCACCAAATTGTTTCGTAATTTGTTTAGAAACAAACTTCGCACCAACCTGCAAGCGTAAAAACGCTGAGTTAGCGTGGGACGATGTTGCCGCTGCGGCCGCTAACTGCCTTTGGTGACCACGACTCGAAGAGTGTTTTTATAAGTGCGATGATGGCGGCGACTCCTGGTGGGCCAGTGGTGTCGATGACGTTGCTTTCCAGACCAATGGCTGAGGACTTCCGCACTTGCACTTGTCGGAAGCGGCCAGCAACGATGCAGCAGCTGAGATATTGGCTGCAAGCGTAAAAACGCTGAGTTAGCGTGGGACGATGTTGCCGCTGCCGCCGCTAACTGCCTTTGGTGACCACGACTCGAAGGGTGCTTTTATAAGTGCGATGATGGCGGCGACTCCTGGTGGGCCAGTGGTGTCGATGACGTTGCTTTCCGGACCAATGGCTGAGGACTTCCGCACTTGCACTTGTCGGAAGCGGCCAGCAACGATGCAGCAGCTGAGATAGTGGCTGCAAGCGTAAAAACGCTGAGTTAGCGTGGGACGATGTTGCCGCTGCCGCCGCTAACTGCCTTTGGTGACCACGACTCGAAGGGTGCTTTTATAAGTGCGATGATGGCGGCGACTCCTGGTGGGCCAGTGGTGTCGATGACGTTGCTTTCCGGACCAATGGCTGAGGACTTCCGCACTTGCACTTGTCGGAAGCGGCCAGCAACGATGCAGCAGCTGAGATAGTGGCTGCAAGCGTAAAAACGCTGAGTTAGCGTGGGACGATGTTGCCGCTGCCGCCGCCAACTGCCTTTGGTGACCACGACTCGAAGGGTGCTTTTATAAGTGCGATGATGGCGGCGACTCCTGGTGGGCCAGTGGTGTCGATGACGTTGCTTTCCAGACCAATGGCTGAGGACTTCCGCGCTTGCACTTGTCGGAAGCGGCCAGCAACGATGCAGCAGCTGAGATAGTGGCTGCAAGCGTAAAAACGCTGAGTTAGCGTGGGACGATGTTGCCGCTGCCGCCGCTAACTGCCTTTGGTGACCACGACTCGAAGGGTGCTTTTATAAGTGCGATGATGGCGGCGACTCCTGGTGGGCCAGTGGTGTCGATGACGTTGCTTTCCAGACCAATGGCTGAGGACTTCCGCACTTGCACTTGTCGGAAGCGGCCAGCAACGATGCAGCAGCTGAGATAGTGGCTGCAAGCGTAAAAACGCTGAGTTAGCGTGGGACGATGTTGCCGCTGCCGCCGCTAACTGCCTTTGGTGACCACGACTCGAAGGGTGCTTTTATAAGTGCGATGATGGCGGCGACTCCTGGTGGGCTAGTGGTGTCGATGACGTTGCTTTCCAGACCAATGGCTGAGGACTTCCGCACTTGCACTTGTCGGAAGCGGCCAGCAACGATGCAGCAGCTGAGATAGTGGCTGCAAGCGTAAAAACGCTGAGTTAGCGTGGGACGATGTTGCCGCTGCCGCCGCTAACTGCCTTTGGTGACCACGACTCGAAGGGTGCTTTTATAAGTGCGATGATGGCGGCGACTCCTGGTGGGCCAGTGGTGTCGATGACGTTGCTTTCCAGACCAATGGCTGAGGACTTCCGCACTTGCACTTGTCGGAAGCGGCCAGCAACGATGCAGCAGCTGAGATAGTGGCTGCAAGCGTAAAAACGCTGAGTTAGCGTGGGACGATGTTGCCGCTGCCGCCGCTAACTGCCTTTGGTGACCACGACTCGAAGGGTGCTTTTATAAGTGCGATGATGGCGGCGACTCCTGGTGGGCCAGTGGTGTCGATGACGTTGCTTTCCAGACCAATGGCTGAGGACTTCCGCACTTGCACTTGTCGGAAGCGGCCAGCAACGATGCAGCAGCTGAGATAGTGGCTGCAAGCGTAAAAACGCTGAGTTAGCGTGGGACGATGTTGCCGCTGCCGCCGCTAACTGCCTTTGGTGACCACGACTCGAAGGGTGCTTTTATAAGTGCGATGATGGCGGCGACTCCTGGTGGGCCAGTGGTGTCGATGACGTTGCTTTCCGGACCAATGGCTGAGGACTTCCGCACTTGCACTTGTCGGAAGCGGCCAGCAACGATGCAGCAGCTGAGATAGTGGCTGCAAGCGTAAAAACGCTGAGTTAGCGTGGGACGATGTTGCCGCTGCCGCCGCTAACTGCCTTTGGTGACCACGACTCGAAGGGTGCTTTTATAAGTGCGATGATGGCGGCGACTTCTGGTGGGCCAGTGGTGTCGATGACGTTGCTTTCCGGACCAATGGCTGAGGACTTCCGCACTTGCACTTGTCGGAAGCGGCCAGCAACGATGCAGCAGCTGAGATAGTGGCTGCAAGCGTAAAAACGCTGAGTTAGCGTGGGACGATGTTGCCGCTGCCGCCGCTAACTGCCTTTGGTGACCACGACTCGAAGGGTGCTTTTATAAGTGCGATGATGGCGGCGACTCCTGGTGGGCCAGTGGTGTCGATGACGTTGCTTTCCAGACCAATGGCTGAGGACTTCCGCACTTGCACTTGTCGGAAGCGGCCAGCAACGATGCAGCAGCTGAGATAATAGGAAGTTTTCGTAGACCGCGTTGCCCCCTCCGATAAGCGTTCCGCAACGAAAAAGTTGCTACTGCGCCTGCGCGCCGATAGCCTTGACTGTGGAGTTCCCGCTATCGTAGCGGGTTGCGGAGGGCCTTGCGGGACGGCGAAAACGATCTACGAAAACTCCCTAGTGGCTGCAAGCGTAAAAACGCTGAGTTAGCGTGGGACGATGTTGCCGCTGCCGCCGCTAACTGCCTTTGGTGACCACGACTCGAAGGGTGCTTTTATAAGTGCGATGATGGCGGCGACTCCTGGTGGGCCAGTGGTGTCGATGACGTTGCTTTCCGGACCAATGGCTGAGGACTTCCGCACTTGCACTTGTCGGAAGCGGCCAGCAACGATGCAGCAGCTGAGATAGTGGCTGCAAGCGTAAAAACGCTGAGTTAGCGTGGGACGATGTTGCCGCTGCCGCCGCTAACTGCCTTTGGTGACCACGACTCGAAGGGTGCTTTTATAAGTGCGATGATGGCGGCGACTCCTGGTGGGCCAGTGGTGTCGATGACGTTGCTTTCCGGACCAATGGCTGAGGACTTCCACACTTGCACTTGTCGGAAGCGGCCAGCAACGATGCAGCAGCTGAGATAGTGGCTGCAAGCGTAAAAACGCTGAGTTAGCGTGGGACGATGTTGCCGCTGCCGCCGCTAACTGCCTTTGGTGACCACGACTCGAAGGGTGCTTTTATAAGTGCGATGATGGCCGACTCCTGGTGGGCCAGTGGTGTCGATGACGTTGCTTTCCAGACCAATGGCTGAGGACTTCCGCACTTGCACTTGTCGGAAGCGGCCAGCAACGATGCAGCAGCTGAGATAGTGGCTGCAAGCGTAAAAACGCTGAGTTAGCGTGGGACGATGTTGCCGCTGCCGCCGCTAACTGCCTTTGGTGACCACGACTCCAAGGGTGCTTTTATAAGTGCGATGATGGCGGCGACTCCTGGTGGGCCAGTGGTGTCGATGACGTTGCTTTCCGGACCAATGGCTGAGGACTTCCGCACTTGCACTTGTCGGAAGCGGCCAGCAACGATGCAGCAGCTGAGATAGTGGCTGCAAGCGTAAAAACGCTGAGTTAGCGTGGGACGATGTTGCCGCTGCCGCCGCTAACTGCCTTTGGTGACCACGACTCGAAGGGTGCTTTTATAAGTGCGATGATGGCGGCGACTCCTGGTGGGCCAGTGGTGTCGATGACGTTGCTTTCCAGACCAATGGCTGAGGACTTCCGCACTTGCACTTGTCGGAAGCGGCCAGCAACGATGCAGCAGCTGAGATAGTGGCTGCAAGCGTAAAAACGCTTAGTTAGCGTGGGACGATGTTGCCGCTGCCGCCGCTAACTGCCTTTGGTGACCACGACTCGAAGGGTGCTTTTATAAGTGCGATGATGGCGGCGACTCCTGGTGGGCCAGTGGTGTCGATGACGTTGCTTTCCGGACCAATGGCTGAGGACTTCCGCACTTGCACTTGTCGGAAGCGGCCAGCAACGATGCAGCAGCTGAGATAGTGGCTGCAAGCGTAAAAACGCTGAGTTAGCGTGGGACGATGTTGCCGCTGCCGCCGCTAACTGCCTTTGGTGACCACGACTCGAAGGGTGCTTTTATAAGTGCGATGATGGCGGCGACTCCTGGTGGGCCAGTGGTGTCGATGACGTTGCTTTCCGGACCAATGGCTGAGGACTTCCGCACTTGCACTTGTCGGAAGCGGCCAGCAACGATGCAGCAGCTGAGATAGTGGCTGCAAGCGTAAAAACGCTGAGTTAGCGTGGGACGATGTTGCCGCTGCCGCCGCTAACTGCCTTTGGTGACCACGACTCGAAGGGTGCTTTTATAAGTGCGATGATGGCGGCGATCCTGGTGGGCCAGTGGTGTCGATGACGTTGCTTTCCAGACCAATGGCTGAGGACTTCCGCACTTGCACTTGTCGGAAGCGGCCAGCAACGATGCAGCAGCTGAGATAGTGGCTGCAAGCGTAAAAACGCTGAGTTAGCGTGGGACGATGTTGCCGCTGCCGCCGCTAACTGCCTTTGGTGACCACGACTCGAAGGGTGCTTTTATAAGTGCGATGATGGCGGCGAGTCCTGGTGGGCCAGTGGTGTCGATGACGTTGCTTTCCAGACCAATGGCTGAGGACTTCCGCACTTGCACTTGTCGGAAGCGGCCAGCAACGATGCAGCAGCTGAGATAGTGGCTGCAAGCGTAAAAACGCTGAGTTAGCGTGGGACGATGTTGCCGCTGCCGCCGCTAACTGCCTTTGGTGACCACGACTCGAAGGGTGCTTTTATAAGTGTGATGATGGCGGCGACTCCTGGTGGGCCAGTGGTGTCGATGACGTTGCTTTCCAGACCAATGGCTGAGGACTTCCGCACTTGCACTTGTCGGAAGCGGCCAGCAACGATGCAGCAGCTGAGATAGTGGCTGCAAGCGTAAAAACGCTGAGTTAGCGTGGGACGATGTTGCCGCTGCCGCCGCTAACTGCCTTTGGTGACCACGACTCGAAGGGTGCTTTTATAAGTGCGATGATGGCGGCGACTTCTGGTGGGCCAGTGGTGTCGATGACGTTGCTTTCCGGACCAATGGCTGAGGACTTCCGCACTTGCACTTGTCGGAAGCGGCCAGCAACGATGCAGCAGCTGAGATAGTGGCTGCAAGCGTAAAAACGCTGAGTTAGCGTGGGACGATGTTGCCGCTGCCGCCGCTAACTGCCTTTGGTGACCACGACTCGAAGGGTGCTTTTATAAGTGCGATGATGGCGGCGACTTCTGGTGGGCCAGTGGTGTCGATGACGTTGCTTTCCAGACCAATGGCTGAGGACTTCCGCACTTGCACTTGTCGGAAGCGGCCAGCAACGATGCAGCAGCTGAGATAGTGGCTGCAAGCGTAAAAACGCTGAGTTAGCGTGGGACGATGTTGCCGCTGCCGCCGCTAACTGCCTTTGGTGACCACGACTCGAAGGGTGCTTTTATAAGTGCGATGATGGCGGCGACTTCTGGTGGGCCAGTGGTGTCGATGACGTTGCTTTCCGGACCAATGGCTGAGGACTTCCGCACTTGCACTTGTCGGAAGCGGCCAGCAACGATGCAGCAGCTGAGATAGTGGCTGCAAGCGTAAAAACGCTGAGTTAGCGTGGGACGATGTTGCCGCTGCCGCCGCTAACTGCCTTTGGTGACCACGACTCGAAGGGTGCTTTTATAAGTGCGATGATGGCGGCGACTTCTGGTGGGCCAGTGGTGTCGATGACGTTGCTTTCCAGACCAATGGCTGAGGACTTCCGCACTTGCACTTGTCGGAAGCGGCCAGCAACGATGCAGCAGCTGAGATAGTGGCTGCAAGCGTAAAAACGCTGAGTTAGCGTGGGACGATGTTGCCGCTGCCGCCGCTAACTGCCTTTGGTGACCACGACTCGAAGGGTGCTTTTATAAGTGCGATGATGGCGGCGAGTCCTGGTGGGCCAGTGGTGTCGATGACGTTGCTTTCCAGACCAATGGCTGAGGACTTCCGCACTTGCACTTGTCGGAAGCGGCCAGCAACGATGCAGCAGCTGAGATAGTGGCTGCAAGCGTAAAAACGCTGAGTTAGCGTGGGACGATGTTGCCGCTGCCGCCGCTAACTGCCTTTGGTGACCACGACTCGAAGGGTGCTTTTATAAGTGCGATGATGGCGGCGACTTCTGGTGGGCCAGTGGTGTCGATGACGTTGCTTTCCAGACCAATGGCTGAGGACTTCCGCACTTGCACTTGTCGGAAGCGGCCAGCAACGATGCAGCAGCTGAGATAGTGGCTGCAAGCGTAAAAACGCTGAGTTAGCGTGGGACGATGTTGCCGCTGCCGCCGCTAACTGCCTTTGGTGACCACGACTCGAAGGGTGCTTTTATAAGTGCGATGATGGCGGCGACTTCTGGTGGGCCAGTGGTGTCGATGACGTTGCTTTCCGGACCAATGGCTGAGGACTTCCGCACTTGCACTTGTCGGAAGCGGCCAGCAACGATGCAGCAGCTGAGATAGTGGCTGCAAGCGTAAAAACGCTGAGTTAGCGTGGGACGATGTTGCCGCTGCCGCCGCTAACTGCCTTTGGTGACCACGACTCGAAGGGTGCTTTTATAAGTGCGATGATGGCGGCGAGTCCTGGTGGGCCAGTGGTGTCGATGACGTTGCTTTCCAGACCAATGGCTGAGGACTTCCGCACTTGCACTTGTCGGAAGCGGCCAGCAACGATGCAGCAGCTGAGATAGTGGCTGCAAGCGTAAAAACGCTGAGTTAGCGTGGGACGATGTTGCCGCTGCCGCCGCTAACTGCCTTTGGTGACCACGACTCGAAGGGTGCTTTTATAAGTGCGATGATGGCGGCGAGTCCTGGTGGGCCAGTGGTGTCGATGACGTTGCTTTCCAGACCAATGGCTGAGGACTTCCGCACTTGCACTTGTCGGAAGCGGCCAGCAACGATGCAGCAGCTGAGATAGTGGCTGCAAGCGTAAAAACGCTGAGTTAGCGTGGGACGATGTTGCCGCTGCCGCCGCTAACTGCCTTTGGTGACCACGACTCGAAGGGTGCTTTTATAAGTGCGATGATGGCGGCGACTCCTGGTGGGCCAGTGGTGTCGATGACGTTGCTTTCCAGACCAATGGCTGAGGACTTCCGCACTTGCACTTGTCGGAAGCGGCCAGCAACGATGCAGCAGCTGAGATAATAGGAAGTTTTCGTAGACCGCGTTGCCCCCTCCGCTAAGCGTTCCGCAACGAAAAAGTTGCTACTGCGCCTGCGCGCCAATAGCCTTGACTGTGGAGTTCCCGCTATCGTAGCGGGTTGCGGAGGGCCTTGCGGGACGGCGAAAACGATCTACCAAAACTCCCTAGTGGCTGCAAGCGTAAAAACGCTGAGTTAGCGTGGGACGATGTTGCCGCTGCCGCCGCTAACTGCCTTTGGTGACCACGACTCGAAGGGTGCTTTTATAAGTGCGATGATGGCGGCGACTCCTGGTGGGCCAGTGGTGTCGATGACGTTGCTTTCCAGACCAATGGCTGAGGACTTCCGCACTTGCACTTGTCGGAAGCGGCCAGCAACGATGCAGCAGCTGAGATAGTGGCTGCAAGCGTAAAAACGCTGAGTTAGCGTGGGACGATGTTGCCGCTGCCGCCGCTAACTGCCTTTGGTGACCACGACTCGAAGGGTGCTTTTATAAGTGCGATGATGGCGGCGACTCCTGGTGGGCCAGTGGTGTCGATGACGTTGCTTTCCGGACCAATGGCTGAGGACTTCCGCACTTGCACTTGTCGGAAGCGGCCAGCAACGATGCAGCAGCTGAGATAGTGGCTGCAAGCGTAAAAACGCTGAGTTAGCGTGGGACGATGTTGCCGCTGCCGCCGCTAACTGCCTTTGGTGACCACGACTCGAAGGGTGCTTTTATAAGTGCGATGATGGCGGCGACTCCTGGTGGGCCAGTGGTGTCGATGACGTTGCTTTCCAGACCAATGGCTGAGGACTTCCGCACTTGCACTTGTCGGAAGCGGCCAGCAACGATGCAGCAGCTGAGATAGTGGCTGCAAGCGTAAAAACGCTGAGTTAGCGTGGGACGATGTTGCCGCTGCCGCCGCTAACTGCCTTTGGTGACCACGACTCGAAGGGTGCTTTTATAAGTGCGATGATGGCGGCGACTCCTGGTGGGCCAGTGGTGTCGATGACGTTGCTTTCCGGACCAATGGCTGAGGACTTCCGCACTTGCACTTGTCGGAAGCGGCCAGCAACGATGCAGCAGCTGAGATAGTGGCTGCAAGCGTAAAAACGCTGAGTTAGCGTGGGACGATGTTGCCGCTGCCGCCGCTAACTGCCTTTGGTGACCACGACTCGAAGGGTGCTTTTATAAGTGCGATGATGGCGGCGACTCCTGGTGGGCCAGTGGTGTCGATGACGTTGCTTTCCGGACCAATGGCTGAGGACTTCCGCACTTGCACTTGTCGGAAGCGGCCAGCAACGATGCAGCAGCTGAGATAGTGGCTGCAAGCGTAAAAACGCTGAGTTAGCGTGGGACGATGTTGCCGCTGCCGCCGCTAACTGCCTTTGGTGACCACGACTCGAAGGGTGCTTTTATAAGTGCGATGATGGCGGCGACTCCTGGTGGGCCAGTGGTGTCGATGACGTTGCTTTCCGGACCAATGGCTGAGGACTTCCGCACTTGCACTTGTCGGAAGCGGCCAGCAACGATGCAGCAGCTGAGATAGTGGCTGCAAGCGTAAAAACGCTGAGTTAGCGTGGGACGATGTTGCCGCTGCCGCCGCTAACTGCCTTTGGTGACCACGACTCGAAGGGTGCTTTTATAAGTGCGATGATGGCGGCGACTCCTGGTGGGCCAGTGGTGTCGATGACGTTGCTTTCCAGACCAATGGCTGAGGACTTCCGCACTTGCACTTGTCGGAAGCGGCCAGCAACGATGCAGCAGCTGAGATAGTGGCTGCAAGCGTAAAAACGCTGAGTTAGCGTGGGACAATGTTGCCGCTGCCGCCGCTAACTGCCTTTGGTGACCACGACTCGAAGGGTGCTTTTATAAGTGCGATGATGGCGGCGACTCCTGGTGGGCCAATGGTGTCGATGACGTTGCTTTCCAGACCAATGGCTGAGGACTTCCGCACTTGCACTTGTCGGAAGCGGCCAGCAACGATGCAGCAGCTGAGATAGTGTCTGCAAGCGTAAAAACGCTGAGTTAGCGTGCGACGATAGAGAGTTTTAGTAGACCGTTTTCGCTTTCTCGCTCCGCTCTATGGAAAGCGGAGTCGCCATCGCGCATGCGCGACCCGCTCTGGGATTTGAGCGTGTAGCGTCAGCTCCGCTATCGTCGCCATTTTAAGAAGTACGTTCCACTCTCAGTAAAGGTTCAGTAGATGGTGCTTTTCTAAGAAGGTGGGTGATCGCTATTTAAAATCGTGCTTGGGAGCGCGCCTGACCGTTATGAACCTCGCTGCACTAAGAAGCTGCGCAGGCTTTGTTTGAAAAGGCGTCCACCAGAAAACGTTTCACAATGGTCAAGAACCTCTCGCTGCTTCGAGAAATCGCTGGCCGCAATCCTTTCAAGGCCCCTGAACGGTGGGAACAGGTGCTGCCTTGTCTAAGCCAGCGGGCTCGATTTTTCTGTGCGAGATGACGACGACGACGTTGAGAGGATGACACACCGGGCGACGGCGGTGTCTTAATCTGAGCCCTGGGCCTCGGTTCCTCGGAGGCGGCAGCTTCTACTTCGGCTGGACTACCTCCTTGGAGCATGATTCTTTGACCCCAGTGGACCCCAGTGAGCAATAGCGCCATTATGTTCCTGGTGCTCCTTCATGCACTGATCGAACGGCGTGCAAGATCCTCATAGCTCGCTGCCCACCCACCCAACCCGCCTCCACGAAGTCTGGACTTCTGCGAATCGGACTGCCACCCTCCCCAATACCAACAACCCATGTCGTCGTCATCTTGCACGTATATACTCATCACATTACCATGTTCCCTAGACGCGGCACCGCGGGCCTCGGTGGTACGGGCTGCTGCTTTCCGCGGTGCCGCGGCCCTCCAGAGCCAAAAAATAAAGGTTAAAGACCAAAGACTAAAGCAGTCGGCAAACGGACAGATATTTTGTTTGGTTACTTCAGGCAGCAAGACAGTGAAAATTAGCGAAAGCGAGTGCTCCATTTATATCTCTACTTTTTTTTCCCTATGAAATGATTGTTTTCTTCTTCGTATGCTTCGGTTTGTAATAGGGTACCTTGGTGTTTATGTACACTGCGCGACACTGTTAGCGGTAGCATTCAATATCCTGTTTTCATTTTTCACCTTAAATTCGAGGGGCTGACATTTGCCTATTGGTGTGGAATAAAGCGCTCGTTTGGGGCACTAATCTGAGCGACAAATTTTCAGCTTTTTCAATAGCTGTCAAAGAAATAAACTGCAAATAAAAGCAATTTTTTTCGTGTTCGTATTAACAGTGGAGCGCAGTGTATGTATCTGCCTTGGGGGTGACATGAAACCATTTTGCTTGACTATACACTTCTTTTCATTTCTTTTGTGTGTTTATGAAAGCGCGTGTTTCAGCTTAAGCTCCTGCCCAGTTTCTGCCTCACTTGTGCTACGGTCTTTTCTTGCAATAGAAGGCCACGCAACATAGTATACTTTTACAATGCTGAATTCAACAGTAACACTGTAATTTGGTTAGATGCAATATTCACACGCACATTTGAGAAGTAAAATGGGAGTCGTTAGTAAACGTCCTTTATTAAAATATTTCTAGATGCCTTTCAGCCCAGTTGGACAGGTATTTCGCTCAGTACAAAAGCTTGAACATGATTTACTGTGATAATTTTATTCATTCTAATATTAAACAAACAAAAAAAAATGCCTATGGTCTTTGTAGGTGCCTGGTGCTTCACGACAGCACCCTCTTGTGGTCTTCTTCTAATTTTTTTGATGGACGGCATATGGGCATGCTGTGCGGTCAACAAAACCCCAACAGTTGTTCAGGGGTGTTCCCTTGTCCTTGACGGCCTAATAAAAAAAGACAAAGAAAAACACTCTTACAACACGGCAGTATTTAAACACTACCAAAACATGTGATATGGGACTTGTTACTCCTCTAAGATAACGTGTATTTCTATAATAGGGTTGTAAAAAACTGGGTGTCGTAAATTAATATATATATATATATATATATATATATATATATATATATATATATATATATATATATATATATATATATATATATATATATATAGTTGTTCCTTAATTCTGCTAAGGTTTGAGGCCGTCAAACTGCATGCGAGGCCCGCTACGCCGGAATTCAAAACGAAACTTCTGAAAACTGTTCTAATCTACCACTATTGCTTAGAAGTCCAGGGTTGTTTTTGGTAAATTTTGCATTGTTTATGCCTGTCTGGTTTTCGCCAGACAAAAAATTGACGTGGAATATTCTTTCGACCGTTATTGGTAACTCTTTTCAAAACACCACCGGGTAACATATTCGGCCGCCACATTTTGGGCATCGCTTTTAGTGCGAGAGTTGTGACTAGAACCCATTTCATTATCAGTATTGACGCAGCATTCGTGTCTAATACATTTAGACTCGCATCCGCGACAAACAATGACGTAGCTCTCTTGCTCCCTAGACACTTGGCCAAAATAAGGCGGCCTCGGAGACTAGCGGCACCATGGGTTGCACTTTTAAAAAGGCTGTATTCAAGTTTCTATTATTTTCTAAATCTACCAAGGAAATCCAATGCAAACATTTCTTGAGGAAAGTTAAACAATTCAAAAGTTGCGAGCGAGTGTGAATAAATAAAGCTGAGGAGGGGGGGGGGGATGGTTTCTTTGGTGCAGCTTGCGAGCGCCATGCTTGTGGTCAGCTTTCAGTGGCATTTTCGACAGGAGGGCGCATGCACAGATATAATCGGCGTTCAAGCACGCGCACCTGTACATCTGACTGCATAGCCATAGAACGTCCACAAAACGCGACGAGTTTACCGACGCCGTGCTGGTTGCAAAGTGATACTCGTTCACTTCGTTTGATTATGCTGTTTTATGTTACATAGCACTCAAACCGAATGGTTTACTTTTTACGCGCAAGGCGTACGCTTTACTTCTTGGTTCGACCTCTTTCAAGCTGAGGTCACGGTCAAAAACATCGACGCGTATTGAGTAAGTGCAGCCATCTTGAGATCTAAGCGATCACGCTAAAGACGCTGAGGGCAGTCCGCTCTACAACTTGTGAAGCGGAGCGCACGCTCACTCCGCTAACTATACGCTCCAACTCAGAGCGGGCCACGCATGCGCGGTGGGGACGATGCTTCTCGCAGAGCGTAAAGTAGAGCAAAGAGAGCTCATAACAGTGGCCTACTAATACTCATAGATTACGAACGCGCTCGTCGTGACTTGTCCTGACACTGCCCATGTATACCTTTGGCGTATAGAAAAAAGTAACTTTTCACCAGACAGAGCAGCTGTGCTAGAAACAATGAAAACGCGAAATTTACACAAACCATGCAGGGTCTCACCTGTGAGCACAGCCCTAGTTTCGCCAGCGTCAACCACCTATGTTTGTTCATGTGAGCGAGCAGGTGGCCGAACCTCTCGTTGATGTGACCCACGATGAGGTTCACAGAACTGAAGAACACCGACAAGTTCCGTCCAAACGCTCATCCAAGTACGAACAGACGGTTGGGATAGGCCAGTCGAGGAAGAACCATGCAAAGCGTCTCGCCAGATTGGCAAAACCCTGCGCCGATCTGTCGGGTGCTGGTATTTGGAGGCCCGCATGCAGAACAGCCAGGTCCTTCTTTAAGCAGGATAGCTTCCTAGAGGGTTTCTTTTCTACGTTGGAAATATCCAGCAAACCGCGTTCGGAAAGGAAGCTTCAGCGCTTGATGGCACGAGGGATACGAATCATAGATTCGATGTCTCGCCAGCTTAATCTCGTTAGTAGAAGTCTCCTTCCTTGAGAACAGCGGGGATTCATCGTGGAGATGCCTTGCTAGCCTTGAGCAACACTGTACTCGTACTACGCAAAAGGATGTACTCGCAATGCGCAAACTTCGTCCTTTTCTCTTATTTTTCTACTTCGAATAAGTAAATCTGTTTCAGTTTTAATTCGAGTGGAGCAGAAGCTACAAGAGCGAGTGCCGGCCTTTCAGCGTCCTTGATAAGCACGCGCGCTCGTGCAGTGCAAGTACCGTTTAGAGTAACATACTCATGCTTATACCTTCGGCTTCACTCGCACACAAGGTGGAACGATTATATTTATATTTTATAGCTTAATATTTCTTCAGGTGTGTGCCTACTCTTTTGTGTTCATTATTGTCGCCTTCGTTTTTACTACCTCTACAAACAAGCTCCCTTTTACTCTCTTGGTGTTAACGCTTAGGTTTTTTTGTCTCACTAGTACTATAAACGTCCACTTGTGGGGCTACGCAAGCAAATTTTTCGAACCCGCTCAAAACGCTCTTACGCTGAAGAAAAACGCTCTACTAAAACGCGTTTTTGGACCTCCGCTTTCCATTCCGGCGAAGCGGGCCGCGCATGCGCAGTTTGGCACCCTCAGAGCGGAGCGGAAGATGAAAACGGTCTACTAAAACTCTCTGATGTTGCCGCTGCCGACGCTAACTGCCTTTACGTTTTACGGTTTTGACCATACAGCTATGCACAAGCTCATATATCAAGGAACATTATGTTCATGCAGAAACTGAACATAATTACTTTATCTCCTTTTACGGTTTCACCTAAATACTCACGAGAAAAAACGCAAAGAAAAATATAGCTTGACGCCTAAAAACACAGAAAAACTGAAGTGTAATTGTAGTAACGAGTAACGTAACTACGTTACTTAAAATAATAACCTAAGTACGTTACCCTTTACTGTGTCGAAAAAGTAACGAGTAGGTTACTATGTTACTGAAAAAAGTAACGTGTCTTTGGTAACGCCATTACTTGTAACGTGTTACCGCCAAGACTGCAGAACGGACAAAGCGTTACTGCTTGTCATGCCTTGTGGTCATGAGAGTAGGAAAAATAGCATATTTGGACTTGAAGACGCTGTATGTATTTATTTAATTAATAAATACACTTCCGCAGACCCACAGTCTGCCAATCCCGCCGGCATTGCGGAAACTGACTCGAAGTAATCGTAGGCCTCGAGAGACTTGTACGCCTGCTCCCTGTCGGCCGTGAACTGGCATGGCGAAAAAAAACTAAATAAACGACGACGTAAGTCGTCGACCTTCGGTGGAAGTAACTTTACGTCGGAAGTCCAGCAGGCCTTGTTTACGGCGTACGGATCCTCGTAGGCAACGCCGTCCACGCTCAGTTTGTTTCGATACCGCCGCCGTTCAGGCTCGGGTAGCGAGCTCAAATAGTCGGGCATAGCATACGACATACATTGTCAGGAAATACGACTCACAAACAAAGCTAAAAGCGTCCCGGCAACGTCAACAACGAGCGCACGCCACACAACGCTATAGGAACCGTGGGGATCTAATTCAAGCCCCGACCAGGGCTCCCGTTAGCGGCAAATGGGTCCGTTGCATCGGGAGCTTCTGCCAGTCGCTGCGTTGGTTGTGCGTTGTAGTGGGTTAGCGCTGTAATTTCTGAGATGGCTATTCCGCTCCAAGAAAGCCGCAACAATTGCTGCGTGTTCGGCTGCAACAGTACGTCGAAGATCGTTCACGGCAGGAAGTACTACATCGTCCCTTCGAAGCCTTACGAGGCGGAGTACTGTGCGACCTGGGTGCGACTTGTGCGTCCATACAGGTGAGTGGTGTTTCTTACCTTCCAGTTCGCGCTTTGTTTAAGCTGCTGACGAATAATACAATTAACTTTTTTTCTATTCTAGCGACGGTGGAACAGCATCGACACCGACGGCAAACTCTAAAGTATGCGGCAAATACTTCACCGGAATCGAGAAGCGGAATGCGGTGCCCACCTAAGCCTACCCTTGGATGTTTCCATCAGCCTACAGGAAGATAGTGGGAATCGCGGAACGGCGCGAAAAAATATCGCCCAGTTATTGTCAAG
The DNA here is from genome assembly GCF_016920785.2 of Ixodes scapularis. NCBI lineage: Eukaryota > Metazoa > Arthropoda > Arachnida > Ixodida > Ixodidae > Ixodes > Ixodes scapularis. Next base: position 27,477,015 of record NW_024609881.1, read on the forward strand.
CTGATCCAGAAATAAACGTACATAATTACCACAGTCCACTCAACGCCAACTACATTTTTTTTCGGGTGCGCTTAATTTTGTTAGAGGAGTACGGCGCTCCGTGACATAAAACTTGTCCGTACGAACGGACCTCCTTTACGTCGTACACGCAGCCATATTCACGAAGGAGTTTTCCCTTCGTCATATTGGCACCACGGAAGAAGCTTTCTGGATTCGAAACCGCCTTAAACCCCGTCGTAATCACCCCGGGAACACTGTCCGCTGTGCTGTTCATCGCCATTGCTTCCCCCCGATGATTCTGCACCGGCTACCGAAGAAGCTTTCCGGATTCGTAATCGCCCACTGTCCTCTGTGGTGTTCGTTGCTATTACTTCCCGATGATTCTGCGCCGACGGCACCGGCTACCGAAGGAACTTTCCGAATTCGTAACTGCCTTGAATACCTTCGTAATCACGACGGGGACACTGCCCGCCGTGCTGTTCGTCGCCATTGCTGCCCGATGCTCCTGCGGCGGCTACCGCTAGGTCGCGGCGAACAATAGGCGACCGCCGCGACACGGCCGGCTTGCTCGCTTCCTATGGCGAAAACACGGAGAGCCGGGTCGCTTTTGCCCACATAGCTACCTCGCATGCACGGCCTTCCGGTCGTGCTGGTAAACAGAGCCGCTCCGCGTAATATTCTGCTTTCGTCGACGGAAACAAAGGCAGTGCACGAAACTCAGGTCAGACGGTGTTACAGTTCAGCACACGAAAACTGCGAGCTTCCATCGTGCGGCTGATGATAAATAGCCGGAATCAAAAATCGTAACGTCGCAAATCAAAAAAAAAAAAAAAAAAAAAAAAAAAAGTTAGATGCTGCTGCATTTGAGCGTGCAATGACCATGGCTTCCATCATTCTCTTCACACAGATTGTCGAACTCGTTGCCCGAATGTTTTGATAAATAACCGCGATCGCAATTCGTGACGTCACTGGCCGCTTGGAGCGGGTCGGGGGTCCACTAGCGATGACGTCATGCGCAGGCCTTCTTAGGTGCTATTGGCTGTGAACGCATGCAGGGCGTCTCATATTTCGCGGAAGAGGGCTACTGTACGCGCTCATCACTATATATAAAGATGGCAGCACATGAAAGTTGATTATTGGAATGGCCAGACACTAAAATGGCCATCTCACAGGCCAGCAAATCGCTGAAGGGAAAGGACGGAGCAGCTAAGGGAATAGCGAGGTCGAAAATATGTTCTTAGTCACTGGCGTGACAGGTCTCGGACATCTAATTATTGCTCTTAGAGAATGAGACATGAGCGAAAACAAGTCTGAAGAAGCCATCACGAAGCACGATGTTCATAGGGAGACGCCATGCGATTCTTAAGCTCTCAGTGAAGACGCCAACTGAGCCTGATATTTCACACGTCTGGCTCAGTGTCATATCGCAGACGTCATTTTAGCAGTTATAGCGAGTTCGTTTCACGGCACTCGTGCCCACGCGTGCCCACTCGCAGCGTGGAACGGGTTCGTTTCGGCCAGCGCTCCACGAGTGGTTGCACTCTCCGAGTTCGTTTCAGCGCTGACACCCCACGCGTGCACGCACTCGCTGCACCGAGAAAATCGGGAGTGCGTCATGCCTCGGCGCCATGCCTCGAGCGAGGCATGACGCCGGAGCGAGGCATGACGCAAGGCATGCCTCGCTCCGGCGGGGCCGGCGAGGAGCGGGAGCAGACGACGAGGGTTCGTCTGCTACGATGTGTCGCGGAACCGAACGGAAAAAAAGTAGATTTTCTGATAGAAATCGCGTCCCGCGGGCAACGAAATCAGACGCGAGCTTGAATTGTGAGCGTCTGCTATTTCACGAAGGAAGCAAGTGACAACCCGTGATTTATTTGCAGGTTTTAAATCGCTCTGTTGCCGTACAAACGCTGAAATATACCAGTGTGTAAAGAAATGCTCAGAACAAACGCAACAGCGGCCCCCGAGATGTCTATCACCATCCGTGTGCGGGTGAAAAATTTAACATTTGTCGATAAAACTCCTTTAGCAGAAACCTCTGACTGCCTAATAAGCGACAGAGAAAGCTAAAGATGGTGACTTTATCCGAGGATTGGGCAACATCATGATGTTTAACATTTACCCACGCAGCTAACTTGCCCCGTCGTATTTTGTTCGAGAAAGCTCTCGTTCTCGACGCCCTCACCGAAGCTAATATCTAATCCACCTATAATGACGATCCAAATCGAAAGTCCCAGTTTTGCTGGATATTCCAACAGGCTAGTTTTAAGCCGTATCCGTTCAGTGGTTCACGCATAATACCATGCTCAAACGGATCAAGCTTCTGCTCGGACAGCATCATCAGTTTTCTTCGGTGTAAACGGTTATAAGAATTGAAAGATCGCAACCAGCTGCTTTGTAGACAGCTGGGTTCGGAAATTTACGCCGTCTGTAACTATCTCTACGGCAGCCGAGCTGCTTGAAGACATCGCAACTATAAACTACAGGTTGCAGTTGCCAACGTTTGTAGATAAACGTTGGTGGCGACTGCATTCTCGCAGTCCCACGCATCACTCCGAACAGAAAGGCGCTAGTTTCGGTTTGAAGTCGGTACCTTTTCTACAACATAGATGGCGGCAGCGTCAGTCTTCTGCACTCGATGCATTTGGCGAGTTCATTTGAGTCCAGTTTTCCGTGCAACACTCTGTGAGTGCGATGCATTCTGGGAGAGAACTCGAACGGTGCCAGTGCGTGTGAAACGAACTCGCTATTAGACTGCGAGTTGACCTAGTTGGGGCTTATTCATAATAAGATTATATCAGGGTGTCGAACCGGAACCGAACCGAAAACCGGAACCGAACCGGTATTTTTTCCGGAACTGAACCCGAACCCGGACCGTTATATTGTTATCGCGATGAACCCGAACCGGAACTGAACCGAAAAAAAAAATAACGGTTACCGGCTCATGTCAAAACGGTTCGGCCACGCGCTGTTGACAATGAATGTGCTATCAATGCCATTTGTTTTTTAAGTGCCGTCAACTGTCACACCCCTCGCTAACATATTTTTCTTCTTTACTCAGTCTTAGGAATATAAACGCTGCATCCATGAATCTTGACAAACGCTGCATCCATGAATCTTGACAGAGGAACCAGTATTGCGCTGGTCGCGGCTTGCACGGAAGAAAGAAAATTGAAAGACTGTACAAAAAAAAAAAAAAAAAAAAATCGCGTTGCGGGATATTATTGTTCTACAATCTCGTAAATCCTAAATGCTGCTGTGTGCTCATTTCATAACACGTTTCTAGGACGGGCGAGTTCTTGAAGCTTGCTTCCATCGGATTGAGAAAAGAAAAGGCTGTGGAGTTTGATAATAAAGACTGGTCTGGTTCTCACATGCAGCGAAGCGCTGATGTAGCGCTTCTCACGTGCCGTCAGGTACTTATCCTCTGCCATGAGCAACAGTTTTGACGGTGCGATACAAAGCTGGTGAACGCTCCCATCAGCACGCGTTTAGCGCGAGGTAAGCGCTATGCTTGTAGCGCTCCGCTGCATGTGGGAACAGGCCTTAATGCATCCGGTTTCGTATAGGCACTTAGAAGCTAACATGTTTGTAAGACAGCGAACTCTTCTATTTTAATATTTATCCTATTACGTCCTTCTGGCGTTGCGTTCGGTGAAGTGTTTTTCATATTCCGTATCTTGTTTAATGAAAACTTCTTTGAGGGTCTAATTTGAGTTACCGAAGACTAGTTCAAATAAAGAAAGCTGTATCTTCTCCCCAGTGTTCCTTCAATTGCTTACACGCCGAGGTGGCGGGATAGTTAGCGAGTTTACTTGTAAGTGGGTTTGTAAGGAGGTCGCGGATTTTACAGCTACTGCGTCGAACCCAATTAGATGAAGTCCGAATGCGTAAACGTCGGTGAGGTAACCTTTGAGTGCACATAAAGAAACCATTCCTGGTAGAAATCCGAGCCTTACACTACGATGTATCCCGTTTCGTATGTGCTGATTTCAGATGTTTTATTTGTAATTTATTTTGATGTTTCAATTTGTCATAATTTCCGAACCGGTTCGCGAACCGGTTCAGCGCCCCGAACCGGTTCGCGAACCGGTTAGCGGATCGAATTAACCGAACCGGAACTGAACCGGAACAAAATAAATTTACCTGAACCTGAACCGTAACCGAACCCGTATTTTTTTCGGTTCGACACACTGGAATATAGGCGAAAAAAACAATAAAAACGAGGACGAGAAGATAAATGGCACACAGGACAGGGCGTAAACTTCAACTGCAATTTAATAGAATAGAGACGTAAAATTTGTAAAACTGTTCATGCGCAAAGAGGATGCACTTGGATTAAAAACCCGAAAAAGCCGAACGACACTGATGAATGATTGAGGTTTGGCTGATAAAGGCACGTTCCTTATCGGAAAGGGCTAAAGAAGGAAAGTTGAATTCCAGTTGAAAGTTTCGCCCCGTCCTGATCAGTGCCACTCATCATCTTGTCCTGGTCGTTTTTTTTCTTTTCGTATTTTTTTTGGCGTCTATTGCCATTATTCGCGCCTCCAGCTTGTTCCTCGCCCTCCCGCGGCGGAAACGGGAAGCGCTCTTAGTGAGGGTCCCCAGATTCTCCTGCTCAGCGGGCTCCGGCGGAACTGCTCACGATGGTGGCTTGCGAAATGTCCATTTCCGAATGCCGAAACTCTTCACTATCCCGACGGGGTGCTGTAACCACTATGAGATTGTACCTTATTAGGGAGTTTTAGTATTGCGTATAGAAGTAAACACAAGTGCTAGCATTTGCGTTAGAGTTGGGTGTTCCACCGTTGCACATGCAACGGTGGAATTGGCGCATCGCTATATATGCGCCAATTCGAGACCGCTGGGCTCCGCGCACGCGCAGTGGAGAACACGCAACGCTAACGCAAACACACAGCGCTTGTGTTCGCTCGTATACGCAATGCTAAGACTCACTAATGTTTCACCGGCTTCCAACGCCAACCAAACGTGCTGAAGTGAGCAGACCTGCAAGCAGGTAAACGTTCCTTCGAACTGGAAAGGCTGAGATTGGCAAAACGACGTTGCGTAAAAATTAAATTAACTACATGTTCTAAAAACAAAAGGTAATTAAAAACAAACATGAACAAAAAATAACGTAATTAGTGTTTTTTTTTTTTTTTTTTGGGGGGGGGGGGGGGGGGGGATGGGGGGGGGGGGGGGCATTTGTTCCGCAAGGTTTTTGCTGGCGACCTTGGAAGTTTTGGCGATTGTCGAAAATCGCAACTTCGATAGCACCGTATGCTTTACAGACAATTAATATAATTTTACGGGGATTTCTCAAATGAGCTAAAATATTTTCATTGATTTTAGATGTTTTTTTTTTATAACTTGTTAATTAAAACTGCTGCAATTTGCACTGATGACAATAATTTGTACACTTTTGATTGTCATAGATGTTCGCGCGTTTGAAATTACATCAGAAGCAACCCACTATATTAGAGCTTGAAAATTACGTATTAAAATCTTAATTTTATTAATATTATTATTAATCCAAATAGCGGCAATGTGTGCTTCAATAAACGACACAATCACAAAATACGCCATTTAACCATAATACTTTTTCCAGAAAGGTCTCATTTTTATTTTATTTTCAGCATATGAAAAACTCTGACATCGTCACCAAGATAGACGAACAATCAAACACTGCATTAATATAAAGTCCTATGCGTCACGCGTTGCTTTAAAATACAAACACATATTTCAGCTGTCTGACTCGCATTTCGTCTTTGGGTGTTTGTAGTTAGAACAGCGTTTCTTAATTTATACTTTTTTTGAACATATTCTAAATATGGGATTGATTCTGTTATTCTTGTTCTAGGAATAATATTAAAGTAACTAATCATCCAAAAAACGACTAAAAGACCCAAAGTTTATTATTTAACATGACAGTTATTTGAGCGAACAGAGGCAGCAATAACGCACAAATATCAGCACTGATTTTTTTCAAAAAACACAATAATCTATGGTACCCAAGGTGTATGAAAGACCCTCTCTTTAGAGGGGCACCGAAGTCTCCAAAGTATTTTGAAGTGCCGGGATCACCATGCCACAAAATAAAGTTTCCGCGAACAACTTCTTTAACTCAATAATGACGCTGTGAGGCACACATTGAGTTATGAAAGAATCAAAAATTAACACCTGTACGAAGAAATTAAATCCAAAATAGAGGTTAGTTTCGGTTTCGGTCAAGAATTAAAACGTGTCTCTTGGCGTAAATATTACGCTAAGCACCGTTTTTGTTTTCAGGATAAAGAGGTGGCCTGGGCTCATAACACATTAGCTTCCCCGTATAACCAGAAATAATTTATTTCGCACAGTGAAGCCAGCACACTAGACAAGCTCAGCAGCGGCATGCATCTCCGAACCTCACTAAAACCGCCATTTTAGAATACGACTGGCGCCACCTATAGTGAATTGGAGTCGCGAATAGGTCGTTTTTAGGTGCAAACATTTTTTTTCTGTCATGCCGTTCGCCGAGTGATCGCTTCCACTGACGCAAGCGATTGACTCTCCGAATGCTCTGTGAGAATAGGGTTTTAGTAGATCGTGTCGTCACCTCCGATATCGATACCCGATGCTCTTCCGACGCCTTCGCCCATGCATCGTGTCGTTATCGGATATTAGGGAGTTTTAGTAGATCGTATTCAAAGGCCCGCTAACGGTACGGGCGCGCGCTACAAAGCATGCATCGAAGTGGCAGCGCTAGGGTGCCTTCATGTGCGGAAGGACATTGAGGCACCCTAGGCAGCGCAAGCTCCCGCTAGAGATATCGTGGCCTGAAAACACTATCTACTAAAACTCTCTGTTGTAATCAGCGGTATCAGAGCGATCCACTAAACATTTTTTTTTTATCATAGACGCACCGGTATCTTTTACCGTTACTGATAGCCTCTCGTTCACACAGACACGTTTTCTTACGTTACGTTACGAAATGTCACCGGGAAATCTGTGCTACGTATTAAGCGTGGCTACCAATTCAAGGAGATAACCTAGCTGGCACGCGACATTTGAGACACGAATGTTTCGGTGACTTAGACGTAGCGTAAGAAAACGGTGCTAGGTGAAAAGTTGAACCGAGCTTATCTCCTCACGTCACGTTACGACGAACCTTGTGCTCTTGGTTGCCACGGTACCTCACCGTCCACCTCGTCGTCACCGAAAAATTCCTGTCTCGAATGTCGCGTGCCAGGCTATCAAGTTGAATTGGGTGCCACGCCTAATACGTAGCACAGATTTCCCGGTGACATTTCGTAACGTAACGTAAGGAAACGGGTCTGTGTGAACAAGCCTTTACGCTGGGTCTGGCCAATTTCGTACACGTCCCTTCCCTCGTGATTTCTTTCAATGCGTTTTATTGGCTAATCCTGCTATCTTATTGGCGGTGGAGCGATGTTAAGCTGATCGGGATTTGTGGTTCCCGTTTTCAACTAAACATAATTTTTAAAAGTGCACGAGAAACCTAGCCAAGAGCACCAAATAAATTTCATCAGAAATTATAAAAATATATTTTAACGGTAGAACTACGATAAAACCAAAACAGAAACTAACCTGGAACTTTACTGGTCCGCCATCTTGTTGCAACGTCAGATGTTATTTACAGTCCGCACTCGCGGAGCGGGGATGCGCGATCTTGTAAATGTCATAGAAATCAGTGGTTCTGCGCTGAGTCGCTGACCTCATCTAGCAAAAACGACGAATCTCCCCCCCCCCCCCCTCCCCCATTCATTTCCAACTCAAAAGAGTTGGAAATGAAGCCGGTAATATATACCGAGCTACAACGGAAATAAAGTTCAGTTGTAAGTCGCGTGCTTTTTTCTGTGTCAGTCGTCTTGTTGCGAATCATTATCAATCACAAACTTGCTAAACTTTCTACCCTCATGAGAAAGCATGATCGAGGTCAAAGGAGACAATTGCCTAAGTCGACCTTTCTCCCTCTTCCTGACCTTTTTTTCGTTGAGTACAAGGCCTGCCGTTATCCCCCTCTGACGTCATGGCTAGTGGATCCAGGCAGTGCCACCTAGCCTGCGTCCGCATCGCCGCCAGTGCGTCTTGCAACGCGTCACAACGGGCGCGCGGGGCGACGCCAAGACGCGCGAGCCTTCCTTCCGCTTTGCAGATACTCTGGTCGAGCTTCAGAGTGTTAGCCGCTTGTGGCGGGTCGGGGATCCACTTCCGGCGACGTCATGCGCAGGCCCTGTCTTTTATGTGGTATTGAGTAAAAAACCCAATGCCTGCTCCGCGAAAAAAAAAAGAGAAGAGGTTGCGCACGGAAAGGATTATAGCGCGACAACAGGGAGTTTTCATAGACCGTTTTCCCACTTCCACTGCGCTTTCCGGATCACGCCCGGATCTCGAAGCGGGTTGCGGGGGACGTCGCGGGACAGCGGAAACGATCTTCGACACCTCCGTAGCATTTCAGTTCACACGTTTAGGCCAAGTATAGTCATGCGCAAACTACTCGCTTTTACTGTTTCTTTTTTTTTTTTTTGTGTGTGTTTCTTCTGTGACATCCGTATTTAGCCGTCAGTCATTGGATGGAGATGAACACTCACACTCATCTTTTTTTAATGACGTACGTGCATAGTTAGTGCCAGGTATTGAGATTTTCCTACCTTGAAAACCTAAGCTCGTTTGCAAGCCGTGGCGCACCATCTTTCTACTGGTGAGGGTTAAACTGTCTGATAGACAAGCCGGGTGGATGAATGAATTTTGACGGTTGTACAGCCTTTATAACGGGCGGTAGCTTGCGCCACCTAGTCTAACGGATTATTTGCCTCGCCAAGGCGTGCCCACGGTTGACAAACTGGTCCCCTGAGAAGACTTTATCTATACCCGCGGTGACCAGGTATAGAGCCTTTGAAGCGTCACTGCTCACAAACGTGTATACTCGGACAGTGCAAAGAAATTACAATGTCAAAAACGCTTTACGGTAGCATACCGTCAATCAAAAGCTAGTGTCAAGTGTCTGGCCCATAGACAGCCTGACAGCAGCCCGGGAAAGCTGTTTCATGACCGATGTTTCTCAAGCCCGAAAAAAGTCGAAATAAAAAAAAAAAAAAAATTATTGGCGTCTTTGTTTTCGTTTAGGCTATCACATAGATTTTCAGTACGATGAAAGGTCTTTTCTTTGCGATCCTCACCGTTTGCACTGTCAACTGCAGTTTCAACTTTCCCTATTTTATACAATCTCTATGGTCCATAGCTTTCACTGTTACAAAAACATATCCTCTCCTTTCTCTAAATCACAAATCGCATGGCCCAAAAGGGAAACCAAAAGAGTGGCTTTTGTCGTGACCCGAAATCCCGAATGTACATTGACCTGTTGCCCTGAATCAACCTTGACGAGACAAGCGGTAAGACCCCTTTTGGGAACGGTCCGAGATTTGAAAGATAATAGGGAGTTTTAGCGAGTCGTTTTTCAAGCACACGGTTCCGAAATCACGAACGGTTCAGCTGGTCCGTTCCGTGAAACCGTACGTCAAATTTGACATACTTTAGCGAATCGTGAAAATGGCGCGACCGTGTAAACGATGATGATGATCGTGCTTAACGGTGGCGCCATCTTCCAGTAAACATGTGAAACATTCTGCAACGTGTATATCAGTGGCGAAGGTGGCGGACACCGTGGTGGCGGTTCGTGTTTCCGGCGTACGACTAATGTAAACAAGACGGCCGATGTAACATTTGCCGGTCGGAATTTCAAGAACTGCGAAGCTAGATAGAGTAAAAAGTGTCTGAACGACCGTAAAGGTATGTGGTGTGCCTCCGTCATCTTGAACTTGAACGATCGTTCACGTTGTGTGCCATCGAACCAAATCATTTCGTCTGCTCGCGGTCGCCACGGCAGCTAGTCTGCCCGCAGCAAAATTTACTAGCATGCGCAGTTTACAGCATTCACAATCGCTTACGATTGTGAGCAGTTCTTGAAATGATTTGGTTCAACCTCTCAAATGAAGCAGACTAACAATACGGCAAATCGCCTCCCGCTGTCCTAGGCCTAGCGCTCGGCTGGGTCGGCGAAGGCGGTCGCCGAACCGACCGCCATCTTTTTTTTTTACCCGAGTCGTGAACGGTGCTGGCTGCGTTCCGGTGACGACTCCAGCGGCCGGAATGGGAGAAACGAACGAAAAGAGCCCCCCAACTCCCCGAACGACTCGCGCGCGCATGCGCAGTGGCGTCGCGGACGAACCGTTCGTGTGGAAACGACCTGCTAAAACTCCATGGTAGAACTTTTCGGGGACCATAGAGATTGTATAATCTCTATGGTCCCTGCGCTGCTGAAATTGTAAAACAACAGTGTTTTACTTTATTTTTTTTTGCCGCCCCCCCCCCGGCAAAAGGGGGGGGGGGGGGGGCAGCAGTAGGGGGGAGCGGCATTGGCACATCAAAATTTGAAGTTTCGAACTGACCAACATTTTACCGGTGGTTGTTTTTCGGCAATTTTGGGATTTCTTCGAAGACTTGAAACCCTAATCATATAATATAGTGCCCGTCTTGACCTCTTACACCAGTCACTCGCCAGTTCATTAGTTATCTAATCAGCTTCACCAACAATAACAAAGCCTGAAAAAAAGTGACTTTGGCGTTTCCGTTTTCCGCAACAGTAGTAAATCGTACGAGAACAACCGATTTAAGAGTGTTCGAAGGGGTAGCAATAGGTTCATGGTAGCCTCTAATTAACCAAGTAAATGTTAGGCTCAACATGCTGATTCCCCCACCCACAAGCTCAATGTCTCCACCGGAATCCCAGGTGCTGGCTGGATGACTCACGCCGCGTCTTGTAGAACGACCTTCGGTAGCCTTTGCTCATTCCAGCGCCCCGAGGCGGGCGAGTCTGTCCCCGTCGTCACATTGTACTCCTCACAGATGTTTCCTGGAGTTCGACGACGTTTCTGAAGGTGGCATTGTCCCTCCGTGAGCTGAAAGCGCGCCCGTGCTAATTGGAAGAAGCCTTTAAGTGAGGTCAAGGGTAGAGGCAGGAAGAAAGCTCTGATGAGTTCTCCCAGACGACCTCGGCAACGACTTCTGGTAATAGCTGTTTAACTCCGAGATAATCGGATCTCTCGGGCTTCTGACTTAATCCCTAGTCAAGCCATTCTACAAGTTGCTTCTGAGTAGGGGGCATTCGCTCTCTATTCTATTCAGGGTCAACAGCAAGTCAAGTTTGTACTCAGTTTATCCTTGAGCTTGCAGTGTGGTGGGAGTCACGTGCACGTCGGATCCAATCACCAACATACATTTGATCACTTGACCCGACCCTCCGCGCGTGGGCATGGGCGAGAGCACGACCACGAAGCGAAAGATAGACGCATGACTGGAGCGATGAACAGGTAGCTTCCACCGTACTGTTTGCCTTGGGGTGAAGTCCTTGCCCTGCGGAAGGACAGTGCCCCTGGCTGAGTCCTTGACGTTACAGCTTCCTCGCGTTTGAGTCGGGTCATTCTTAGGTCAGTTGCCCGCACCAGAACGAAGGATCCAGTCACTTTTTTGAAGCGTAGATCAGCCAGCCGTCTTTTGGAGGCAGACGTCGTGGGACTGGTGCTCCAGTACCAGAAACAACAGTCAGGTAAGAGAAATAACCATTGAAGGTCTTTTTTTTTTGTACGCGAGATTTTATGTCGAGTTTGCAGAGCTTTATGCTGAAGTGTGCGAGATCGCAATGTCTTCCGAAATTGGGACTGTTAGCGAACGGTTACCGTGTTTCGCACACCGCATTACCGGAGCATTTGAAGCACGGTTTTAAGCACGCGTGCGAGTGATACCGCGACCGCAGGGCGCGCGCGCTTAAAAGCATGCTTGAAAGGCTCCGGTATAATGCGGTACGCGGAACACGGTAATGGTTTGCTAAAGACTCCTAATACTTTTCGCACTTTCGTTGAATACCATTCATAATTATTCTTATGAAACACGCGTTATGATGTTTTTATCGCTCCACGCAATTACAGTCGCAGAAGCACAAAAAAGAAATGCTTACCTGCTTCACTTCTAGCCAGACCGAGCGGACACGTGACCTGAAGATATGCCGCCAATGTTTATCAAAGCAGCGCGCTGGGGTTGGCAAAACTAAAGCCCCTTCCTGTTTAAAAAAAAAAAAGAAATTGGGTTGTGTGTGTGTTTATACAGCCTAGAACTTGGTCTGCCTCACAGGGGCGACGAGTCTCCCAGCTGTAGATGAGCAATTTAGCCAGTGAGTAGCGCAAGGTGCGTCGATGCACGAGGCTCGCACATCGTGCAGCCTTTGGGAAGATCACGGCGGCACAGCGCCATGAATTTCCCCGAAGTGGCGCGCGGCACGTGCCTCGAGCATTTTTACAACAATGAATGGCGCCACTTTTCCCAGGATAGAGGGAGGGGCTTTAGGCAAAACAGGGGGCACATGCCGGGTTCGACCCATTTTAAGAGTGTTTCAGAATACTGCCCCCCCCCCCCCCCCCCCCCCCCCCCCAAGACTTTGGGTGCCTCACGCAGCGCATTTCTGCGCCTGCGCAGTACGACTTTTCAAGCTGTTGGCAGGTCCAAAAGCATTAGGGCCCCCTATGTTCTAAAACTTCCAATTACTTTGACCCGCTTACTGCCGTCATCGCAGCGACTGGGCACGAACCACGACCCGAATGGTGTGTCACAGGCCCAAATCGAATGCTCGTGCAGTGCTCGTGACCACTGTTTGGGCCGCATTTGAACATCGCCACCGCGGGAGTCGTAAAGCTTGCCGACGGAATCCTGGGGACCCCGTGGTCGACAATGCCATCCCACAATTTCGTCATCAAGTTTTTCAAACAAAAAAAAACAAAAACAAAAAAAAACGTTCGCTTTTTTTTTTTTGAAATCACGCTACGACAAAGAAGCTTGAAAGCAAGGTTAATAAACGCGCGAACTGGTTAACGTTATGCATTATTTTAACCGAAGAGGAAGACGACAAAGGGGACAACGAACACACACACGCGTCTCAAACGCAGCCTTTTTGTTTGTGTGTGTTTGAGAATTGTACGTTTGTCTCATGGCCCCTCTGTCGTCCGTCGTCTCTGGTTAGAGTCGTGTGTAACAAAGAAGCTGCTTGGTCAGTGGCGTTGCGTGCGAATATACTTGGGTTCCATTGATGGCACTTCTACCCAATATCGTTGCATATCTCCTTTCCCTATAAACAAGCTGTCCAACTGAGTATTTTCTCGCAGATCATACTGAAAGACCAATCACTGAGACCGTAGCAAATCCCCCAAAAAACAAAACAAAAAAAAAAACATTGTGCCCCCTCCCCCCCGTTTCCCGGAAAAAAAAAAAGAGAAGGAAAGAAAGGACAATATTTACGCTGATACAGTACACACGTGGCAGGTCGTAGGCAGAAATATAAGATTAACCGCACCCAAAGCAGCTCAATTTATAAGAATTAGAAACCCCGTCGGGCATGTTCATTATTCGCCGAAGTCCCATCTCCAAAAAATCTCACTAAAAAAAAAGGGGGGGGGGGGGGGGGGGGGGGGGGAGGGGGGATTGTGACTTGGTTTACCCGCAGAACAGAGACAATCAATCGGGGCGAAAAAGAGAATACTTAATTCCAGAATACGATCAGATCCGGACATTGCAACGCGCGTAGGAATCAAGTGGAATGATCACGCGTCATGTCCCTGCGCACATGGCATCTTTCAGATATAGTTGTAACTCTGCTGGGAAAGAGATGTATGCTATACAGACCAAAGAAAAAAAAATTGGCAGCGACCTTTATTTTTAAAGTTTTAGAATGCTTGAAATACAGTTTTTAAGGGGCAATCGTTCGAATTGTTGAGGACGAGATATCAAACAGGTCATTCTTTGGGGGTAAAGAACTCGTAGTTTTAGCAATTTCTCCGCTAAGACTAGCGTGGAATCTGGCTTGGTGCATAGGTCACGTGGCGTCAATTTCCGCGACAAAATTAGCGGGAAACCTGTATCATTCTACAGGTCACGTGACGCCAGGTAACGTAACGTCAATTTACCTGCTGAAATTTATGCAGGAAACTGACTCGGTGTAATAGTCATGTGACATCTATTGTCTCCTTCAAATATAGTGGCTAAACGCTAGATTTAACGGGGGGACTCAGATTTGTAGGTCTCGTGGCGTCAGGTCACGTGACGTCAATTTTCCCGCTAAATTTAGTGGGAAACACTCGGACGGACGGACGGGCAAGATATTGGGAGGGGGGAAGGTCCGATCAAAAACATTTTATTATAAAAAAAAAAAAAAAAAAATTCCGGGCGTGTATTCTTTTGTACGGCACTCGAAGAGCCGATCACGACCTTCTTTAGAGTGGGGTAATCGGCCAATAAGAAGGCCGATATAAAAAAAAAGAACGTTTTCAACGAAAGATAAATTCTGTCTTGTGGCACTAAGTGTGCGTTTTATGTGCCTACGTCCCGCTATGTTGTCGTCGACAGATCATAGGGATTATCTTTAACATCTTCCTGCTTCTTGTTTCGATATATTTTTTTTGTCTTATAAGATATGTAGTTATGTTATGAACGCTGAACCGAAATTTGGAGCTCACAAATTTGTCTTATAAGACATGTAGTTATGTTATGAACGCTGAACCGAAATTTGGAGCTCACAAAATAAGTCTGGAGCGATAGGCGAGACGCTTCAAAACCCCAAAACATCGCTTTTACAGCAATATCGCTAACGCCTGGCTGTACCAAAAAAAAAAAAAAAAAAAAAAAAAAGCGCGATTGAACACGGTTGACGACGCCGTCGACACATATGTGACGTCACCATTCTCATTCCCTCTCCTCTTCGCTCCGTCCCCTCGAGCGGGTGAAGCGGAGCGAGGAGGAGAGAAGCGAAGCCGCTTCCTTTCACTCTCTACTGTTCCAGAAAGATCGTAATATTTGATGATAATGTAGTGATCACGCAGGGGAGCTGGTGGATGTTAACCATTTTGTTCTTAGCCCGAGAGTGAGGCAGAGACGTGTCCTCGACTGTTCATTTTTCTTCTACTTTGAAACTTTCCTCGTTTCCTGCCTCAGTCTCGGGCTAAGAACAAAATCTTAATATTTGTTTCTCTTTATTTGCGTTGCGATTATTATCCGCTGAGAAGACAGAGAAAAAGGCATGGTGTCTGACAGTGCACCCCCCCCCCTTCCCCCCCCCCCCCCCCCAATTCAGTTCAACAGCTTCAACATACAAACACAATAGAGATAAAAAAACAATACAACAAAACAGAAAAGTACAACACTTGTGTCGTCACCTAGCAGCAGCATCTATTATTCGGAATACACAATCCGGAGGTATAACCATGAGGCAATATTTATCGAAAAAGTATATATGTACATCAACAGCCTAATTTTAAACATCATATGGTGACACTGCAGATACACAAACGAAACACAGAACTAGACACCAGTTTGTACAAAAAGAGAAATATTGAACTAAGGCTACGCAGATTATGTAACCATAAAGAAGAAATAATTGATTCATGGTAATAAAAAACCGAGACTGAGGAACACAGTCTCCTTCTGTGTTCCTCAGTCTTGGTTTTTTATAACTTCGGAAATTAAAAACAGCGCGGAAAGACGAGGACCAGACAAAGAAGTGACACGGACGTAGCGCTGACTTACAACTGAGTTTAATGAACGGAAACTGGCAATATATATTTGCGGTGTCACGAACAAAAAAAGAAAAAATTCAGCCCATGTGATGTATCACCAATAAAAATAAAACAATGATAAAAAACATTGAAAAAACATTGAAAATAAAAATGAAATGCGCCATGACACAGCCGTACAAAGTATGTGCTAAAAATCGAGCAAGTCACGGAACCAGAAAATTCAACTCTTTACCTGATAGGGCCACGGAAGGACTGCTTACACATGCTGCACCCAACCTCGCTATCTCAACAGCCTCTAGAATTTCGCGAGTAAGCTGGTCCCTATGACGCTTAACAACCTCACACCGTTGGAAGTCGGGAAGGCAACCACAATCGCGGCAATGAATGCCCAGGTGACCAGACACGGTTGTGGAGACACTGTAAGCGTGCTCTCTCAACCTGTCGTTGAGACAGCGGCCCGTCTGGCCAACGTAGCGCCTGCCACACGTCAGAGGGAGAGAATACACCTTGCCTTGCCGACTTCCAACGGTGTGAGGTTGTTAAGCGTCATAGGGACCAGCTTACTCGCGAAATTCTAGAGGCTGTTGAGATAGCGAGGTTGGGTGCAGCATGTGTAAGCAGTCCTTCCGTGGCCCTATCAGGTAAAGAGTTGAATTTTCTGGTTCCGTGACTTGCTCGATTTTTAGCACATACTTTGTACGGCTGTGTCATGGCGCATTTCATTTTTATTTTCAATGTTTTTTCAATGTTTTTTTATCATTGTTTTATTTTTATTGGTGATACATCACATGGGCTGAATTTTTTCTTTTTTTGTTCGTGACACCGCAAATATATATTGCGAGTTTCCGTTCATTAAACTCAGTTGTAAGTCAGCGCTACGTCCGTGTCACTTCTTTGTCTGGTCCTCGTCTTTCCGCGCTGTTTTTAATTTCCGAAGTATGTACCAACTCGCCCAAGCCTCAACTTTAGCATCATTCATTTTTATAACCTTGAATCACACCCAGCTCGCTCGTTTTTTTAAGTATTGTTGCAAATAATTGATATCGTCAAATTATATTAAAGGGATACTTCAACGAAATTTGAAATATTCCCGTCATGTTCAAAAATAGGTTGAATATGATCTACAATATCCGTAAATGACAATCACACGTTTGTATTTTGAGCCTGGTGGCTGCTTTTGTACGAATTTTGAATGACGGGTTAATCTTCTGTAATCTTGTAGGGGGACAATAGCAGCGACTTGTGCGACACACAAAAGGCATTCTCGGGAAGAAGGGAGTTCCTCCTTCCCCTCTTCTCTCGTCGTGGCCGGAGGCGAGACACTCACCGTCACTAGCTGTCAAGGTTCCTAGACGGGCATTAGAAGCGAGGCGTTAGCGACATCCACCAGGTGCTCTTTGCTACTCGTTTAATTTGTTTTATAATTCCTTTTCGTGACTTTTGTAAAAAAATATTGGTATGCTCGATGTGATGCTGCTCCTTTGAACATATATAGACCAAAAAATGAGCGCCGAAATTTTGTTGTAGTATCCCTTTAAGATTATATTATCTTAAGAACAGGGAAATTGCGGTATTACTACAAACGAGGGGTCGTATACAATCTTGTTTTAACCTAGAAAACGGGGCACTGTAATGAATGTTGATACCTGGAGAAATTAATAATTTAGTAATCTGATATTTTAATGCAATCGAAAGATTTTTTTTTTTTTTTTTTTTTTTTTTTGCGCGGCACAAGGGACAATTAAGAGCGAGTAGACACGGACAAGCGCAAACTTTCAACTAGTTTATTCGTGCTCGATCGACCACGAAACTCAAGAAAGAGCATGCGCAGCACGCTACACAGAAGAAAAAAGGATTCCTTTTTTCTTCTGTCTAGCGTGCTGCGCATGCCCTTTTCTGGATGTTCGTGGTCGATCGAGCACGAATAAACTAGTTGAAAGTTTGCGCTTGTCCGTGTCTACTCGCTTGTGATTGTCCCTTGTGTCGCGCAAAAAACCTCTAGACTGCATTATGAACCAACTAGGCCAACAACCAGTTTTAATTGATATTTTCATGTTTGCTTGCCGTAATTAGTTGGGATTCTTGAAATTCTGCGTTTCGGGTCTCTTAATGCGTATCAATTAATAACTGGAAAACTGTTCACGTACCGAGTGAAGCTTGTTTCGGTGCGTGCTTTCCAGAATAATTTGAAGTTACGTATTTGGCTCGCCTCTGACATACTGTACTTATTGATCAAGTGGTGTGGTTTTCAATTTCTTTTATATCACCTTTATCGCCAATTGAATATTTTTTAACGCTTATTAGTTTGTTAAAGTTGGATGTAATTGTGGTACCCCACACTAGTATTCCATAACTGATCTTAGAATCAAACAGTGAATAATGTTACGTCTTTTTTGATAAATGGGTATTGAATTTCGCATTTTATATAAGGTCAGATTTTAGTGTATTGACATGCATAGACCATGCGGGTTCTTAACTAAACCAGACGCCTAAAAGCTTTTGTTTGGCCACTTGCCCAATGATTGTTCTTCAAATTAGATTTTTATAGGGCTATTGTCTCGCTTACTGACTAGCTTGAAAATTATATGTTTAGCTTCAATCGATTCATTCGTAACCAATATGATAGCTTAGTGAGGTAGGCATTTGCAGCAACTTTTAGGCACTCATCGGTAACTCTAGTAAAAAAAAGATTTGTATCATCTGCGTACATTATCAGCTCTAAGGAATCTGGTATCATCGTAATATTATTTACGTAAACTATAAATAATAAAGGACCTAAGATAGAGCCCCGAGGGTCACCGTGTTGTATTTTCATTGGACCATACCTTATGCGCTTAATAAAAATGTGCTGATAACAATCCTTTAAATAATTTTCAATGAATATTAGCGCTGCACCTCTTATACCATATTTATCTACTTTTTTTTTTTAGTAAGATTAGGCGTTGAACAGTGACGAACTCTTTTTTTTTTAAATCTAGAAGCAAGTCCAGCGTGAGCAATTTACTTCCACAGTCCTCGCTTAATCGTGCTTTTTTTTCTTTTCCTTTTTTTACAAAAATTACGCTTGTTTGTTCGAGCGATATCAACGTATGAGTGATGTTCTGGAGTTCGTAGCGTCCCTTTCAGCGCTTGTGTGGCCTTATTTTGCGCAATTAAAATTTTGGTTAAGAATTCCTTCCAGCCAAATTGCCGGTGGAGGAGTCATAAGATTTTCGGGACGCGTCGATATTTCATATTCTTAAGCTGCGGACACCTTTAAATACCCGCACATTAATGCAGGTGAAGGTACAGGCCGCCAGGGAAAATCAAGTGACGCCTAAGGCGCAAAGTCCTGGGGTCCACGAAAAAAAAATAAGTAAACAGTAAGCGTGGAGGCGGGCTAGTGATAATTAAGAACAATGCAACACCCGAGACTGTGGTGCAGAAAACTTGTAAAACTTTCAAATTGAAGGAAAAGACAACAGAGGAGAGAACGTCTCAAACGCGGCTAATTTTATTAATTTTTCTAGCTCCTTATCAAGAGGACCGTCAGCATCAGATATATATATATATATATATATATATATATATATATATATATATATATATATATATATATATATATATATATATACTAGGGCTGGGCGTCGATTAAACATTTTAACCCGATTAATCGCCACCCTTTAATCGATTAATTAATCGATTGATCGGTTGCGTTCATTTTTATAAATAATATATTAAGAAGAATGGGGCAAGAACTCGACTTGCCTTTGAAGGCTTCTCTGTTACATGGCGCAAAGGACATTTAGAATTGAGGATACATATATAATTCAACGATTCAAAGGCTCGCATATTTTTGGTTCAGCTCCGAAGCCAAAGAAGTTTGTCCACATTCTCCGACAGGAAGACAAGAAGTCAGGGCTTGGGCGATGCTTTCTTCTTTTTTCAAAAAAAGGGGCCACGATGAGAAGGCGTTGGTTGTTTTCTGCGTTTTGGCAGATGGTCCCATTTCCGTACAAATTATGCACTGCAGTCTCTTGCTCATAATATAACTACATTGCTTAAGAACATTGTAATGAACCGCATCGATATTCATTGTATAACTAAGAAAACATTGCGTACTTTTTGTGTCGTTAAATTAAGAAAAAAAATTGTTCTCTAGTGTCGGTGATTTTAAAATTTTATAGGAACGTTTTAAATTGTTTGATTTGAATATTGTAAGAAATATGTAGGATTGTTTAATTATGATTGTGTTCCCTGTACATGCAAGGGCACCGGACCCAGTCAAGCTAGCTTCTGTTAGCTTTTTGTCCGGTGTCCTCGGCATAATGTTGCTGAAATGAAGTTCAAGTTCAAGTCCTCGCTGCAGCGGCGTGCATGGGTGCTTCGCACGTAGGTGATACTAAAGCGAACTTACTCTTCCACTGTGCAAAAACAGCTTTTTGAAGATGATGCAGTGGACTTCCTTCGAGTTAAAAACTTCACCGCTGGAGTTTACATTAAGCCCAAGCTTTCCAGCGTGAACTCGTCTATCTTTACGGGCCTAATACTGGAACAAGTAACCATGGCGTCAATGGCGTTGTTAGCTTCCCAGCTTGTTTTTCTGCTTTTGTGTCTTGCCTGGACAGGACGTGTAATAGATCCTCAACACGTGAAGCTTCGCGGTCGCGCGGGGATCAACCTTGCTCATAGCACCTGGCTGGGAACGGAACACCGCTCGGGACAGAACGACCGGATACACGCCCGCAGCGTTTTCCTTAAAGGCTGACGACCAGTTCGCGCTTTCCACTTTCCCCCCGCTTCCTTCTCTCCCCCCTTCTACCCTGTCTACCGTTGTCTGTTTCCTCCTCCCCTATGGTGAGGAGGATCTTCTGCCTTGCAGAATCTCGAGTCTGGTCATCGGCCTTTAAGGGGGGGGGGGGGGGGGGCATGAGTCACCCCTAGTTTGGGCAGGTCGTCCAGGATAGAGCCATGCGTGCGTCCAGTTGACTTCTTTTTGAGTACCGATTGGTTAAAAAGTTTGACCGCGATTAAAGCCTTAATCGATTAATCGGAAGATTAATCGATCAATCGCCCAGCCCTAATATATACACATATGAGGAGCGAGAGGAAGAAACGAAATCAGCTGTGTTTGAAACGCTCTCCTTTGTTGTCTTTTCTTTTAACTCGAAAGCTTCTTTTTTTTTTTCGTACCACAGTTTCGGGTGTCTTATTACGATTAATTGTTTGTAATTCTTCCAAGTGAAGGCGGTGCGACGCTTTTCGTACGTCTGTCCGTTTCCGTATCGTAAATTTACTTCAAAATACTGGGACCTTAATAAGAAAGATCATTGCAGGAGTGGCAATAACATACACATTGCACTTAAACACACACACAGAGAGCGTCATAGGTAATGCAACACATCCTAAAAAGACACATCAATAAGTAAAATAGAAGGGTTATATAGAAGGGATCACATCAATAAATAAAATAGGAGGGTTATAAATAGTAGGCACTATACTCTATTTCACCTAGGGTGCCTCAATGTCCTTCTGTTTAGGGTGACGCCACCCTTTGTAGTACCCGATGCCGACAGCACGCGCTCACGAGGAAAATACAAAGAAATCGACGAAAACAAAATGTCGCCATAGCACAGTCAGCCCCACAAACGCGTGCAGGGACACGTTCTTTCACGCGCTTCTGAACAAAAAAGAAAAATAAACGTGTGGGACAAAATGGCGAGATGTCTCCACCCTAAGCAGAGCGCACATGAAGGCACCCTAATTTCACCATCATGTACCGCAGGAAAGGCTACAAGCGCGAGGTCCTTACCCTAGAGCGCATCTCGGCGGGACAAGCTCTCGTGCATTAAAGACAGCTGCCAACGCTATGAGCTCGCGCTTTTAGCCTTCGCTGCGGTACAAAATAAGGTGAAACGGAGTATGGTGTCACAAAAGAAAGTTTACACGGTCTTTTTTACCGCAAAAATAAACTAGGCATCGCCGAACGCTCATTCTTCGCCCAAAGGTAGAGCTAGAGGTCAGAACCAGATGCCGAAGTTTCAGCCCGATCCGATAACTTAATCAAAAGTTATAAGTGATTTTCTGAAAATTCCAATGGGAAACATTTTCGCCCGTTTTCGGTTTCTGGTGCCATAGAGCCCCATGTGTTCGAAAATTCCGTCGGCCGCCATTTTCCCATTGAAATTTTCAGAAAAACAGTTATAACTTTTGATTAAGTCATCGGATCGCGCTGAAAATTTGGGATCTGGTTGTGACCTCTAGCTCTACCTTTGGGCGGAGAATGAGCGTTCGGCGATGCCTAGTTAATTTTTGCGGTAAAAAAGACCGTGTAAATTTTCTTTTGTGACACCCTGTAGTATGAACAAACCAACCTAAAGTTCATCCGAAAATTTATCAGATTCAAGTGAACCAGTCGCACCATCAATACTGTTCCAGTTTTCAATAGTGCTAGGAAAGAAAGAGAATTTAAAACAATTAAGGTGTCATTGATATAGTACAATATTTAAGGGATGAGAACTACGAGTGCGTGATTGAGTAGCAAAATCAATATAACTATTACGATCAAATACATTGTTATTATAAACGCGTCACTTATTCACTTCCCTCCTTTGGGATTCGGTCTTTCACATACACTCTAAGAAAAAAAAATGGAGGAAAAAGGTTTAGTATAGGGTACGTTGTTGGGTTAGTTGTTTCATCTTAGTAAAACATAAAATAGCGCATCAGAAAGACAAGGACAAGAAGTATACAGGACAGGCGCTAACTTTCAACTAGTCTTATTCAGAAAATTGAACACATATATACACACGACAGGCAAAGCAGCACAATGTAAAAGTTGATTAATTTTTCACCCGATCACTCAAAAACTGAAATTTATTACAATGAAGAACAATAGAAGTGTCGCTGACACATGCGGTCCCATTTTTTTTTATAAAGAAAGCTTCCAATAGCTCTTGTGAGCTATTGGAAGCTTTACTGCAAGTCCAGAAGCAGATATCATCCGCGTATATAGACACGTGAACGGTTTTTGGGAGAATTTTCAGGAGACCTATGAGAGAAATGCTAAAAAGCACCGGGCTGAGGACGCTCCACTAGTAATATGATGAAGACCGGTGTTGCCGTCCTGTGTCGATATGTAGACTTCTCTTTCTTTAAGGTAATTGGCTATCCATTTGTATACACGTCCTCCAAATCCAATGGCCTTCATATCTTGAAGAATAGCGTTGTGTTCTACGCAATCAAAAGCCGACTTTATGTTCACAAATACAGCTGTTGTTTTTTTTATTTACTACCTACATTTGTTCAATACTAGTTATTAAGTTAATAACGTTGTCAATGCTGCTTCTTCCGCGTCGAAATTCATTCATGGACGAAGGATATAGATCTCTATTTTCTAGATCCCATTCCATACGGGTAAGCAGCATTCGCTCCATTACTTTGCCTATGCAACTTGTTAATGCTATCGGACGGTAAGAGTTAATGTCTAAAGGAGATTTTCCAGGTTTTAAGATTGGTAGAACCCGAGCAATTTTCCATTCCCTCGGTACAGAACCCGTTTCCCACGAGGAGTTAAAAATGTGTAGCAGTGCGGTCCTCGCCCCCTCCCCCATGTGGCGTAAGGCTGAATACCGTACACCATCCGTGCCTGGGGATGACCTAGCGTTAGACATCTCAAGCGCCATATCAAGTTCCTTTAAGGTAAAACACGCATCAATAGCCTTGCATACACATACGGATACATGTCCCTCCTGCGCACTGACTTTGTCATGGGGCCTTGAAGAACTGGAAGTGATCTTGATACAGAACTCTTCAGCTACGACTGTTTCTGTTACTTGGCGACTCAGACTGATGGCGCAGAACGGGTGAATTTGCTGTGGCCTTGCACGTAGGCTTCGCATTATTTGCCATGTTCGATCGAGTGGTTTTCTCGGGTCAAGGTTGGAACTAAGTGACCTCCAGCGTCTTTTGGAAAGTTTGTCCAGGTGGCGTTGAACACGCTTTTGCGCTCGCCTAGAAGCCCGAACATCCTCAACATTCTTAGTCTTCCTTGCCCGGTGTTCTGCTTGTCGACGAATGGCCCGAAGACGCTCATATTCACCATCGACTGCAGTATGAGGTTTTGTCATGTTGACATTTTTTGTCGCCTGAGAAGTTGAAGAGGTTATAGCCTCTGCAAGACCTTTTGGCTCGGTTACCGCGATACATGCGGATTCCATTTTAGTTTTAAAGAGATCCCAGTCAGTATAACACATTGTGGTACGTCGCTTCGTGCAGTGCATTTCTTGAATCGTAGTGTATGTAGGAACATGATCGCTACCGTGTGTTTCAATATCTGCAAACCACGTTGTTTCCCCAGAGAGGGTTGAAGATGCGAACGAAACATCTAAAGGACTACTCATAGATACCCCTCTAAAATACGTCGAACTTCCGTCATTGAGTACTACAAGATCATGTTTTAGAGTGAGGTCAAACAATGCGTGTCCTCGAGTGTTATTCTTTTTACTTCCCCATGATACGTGGTGACTGTTGAAATCGCCCGTCAGAATATGAGGGGATGGGGTTTGCTGTAGAATAGTATCGAGCCTTTGAACGTCGAAGGGTGCTCGAGGGGGTATGTAGGCCAGCAATAACTGTGAAGGAAACTTCTGCTTTTCTAATAGTTGATGCGATATACTCATTTGTAGGGTGTGGCGGGATGTTATGTTGAACAAATGTCAGATCCTTCCGAACGCCGAGTAAAACTCTGCTGAGTTCATTTCCTCCGTGAGAATGATACAGTTCATATCCTGATAACCTGGTGTTGTGAGACACTCGCGACTCTGAAATCACAATAACAAGAAATTGATATTTAAACACAAATTGACGAAAGTGCGCTAGTCGGTTTCGAAGACCTCTCGCGTTTCATTGAGGGACGGTGGCTTCACCACGAAGCTTCCATAACGACACCATAGCTTGATAAGTGGAAGTATTGCATCGATCACAGTTAGTAGTGCTTGGGATAGGGGAGACTCCCATGTACAAAGGATGCTACGGATGACATTGACGATTGTTTGAAGCTTGTCCTCAGTAATAGACGGTTGATCTTTGGCTGGTGCCTTGGATTTGTCCTGCCTGGGTTGCCTGTTTTCTTTGACTTCTACATCAGATTTCGAAGCTGAATTGGGGAGTCTGGTAAATTCGTTTTCATTCTTCAACTCCAAGGTGGATACTTGGGCGTCTCTTGGCTTCACATGTGTTTGGATTTGTCTAACGTTTGACAGCTGTGTTGACGAGGAGGTTTGTGGATCTTGAATCCCATCCTGTAGAAGTTGGTGAGCTCCCAGGTCTTGTTTCGTTTTTGTACCATCTGTTTTAGAGCGACCTTGGGACACTATCTCCTTCGATGACAGTAGGGCCGCTTTTGCTGTTGTGTACCCAACTTTAGCTTCGCTCTTGTACTGATATATTTTCTTTTCCCTTTGGTACACAGGGCACAGATGCGATGTCGAGTCATGTGCTTTACCGCAATTTGTGCAGAGCAGGTCAGCCGCTTCACACTTCATACGGTCGTGTGCTCCTCCACAGCGAGTGCAGCGAACGTCATTTGTGCAGGCGGTTTGGACATGTCCAAAACGACCGCATTTCCAGCACTGACGTGGTTTCTCTATGTACGGCTGCAACTTGAACCTTGTGTATCCCACGGTGACATATTCTGGTAGTGTGTCCGTGCTGAAGACGACTTCGACAGACTCAGATTTACCCAGTCGAGAAATGGAGATGACGGGTGCAGTTGCACGGACTGCCGATTGCAGCTCGGCTTCGGTAATGTCTACTGGTACCTGGTAGATCACTCCGGCCGTCGATTCCCGTGGAAGTGGTTCATAAGCGATGACAGGTATTCCACCTAATGAGGTGAGTCCAAGAAGCGCTTTCGTGGCTTCAGTGTTTCTTGTGTCAATCGCCAGCACGTTGAGTCTTCGATTGGGCCTAACCAAGATGACCCCATCTGGAGCAGTCATTTCAAGTTTCTCTGTAATCTTCATCGGGTTAATTGTTGCAATCATGCTTACTGGGGTGCTATGTTGCGCTTTTTGGACTCCCAGGAGACTTGGAAGAAGGAAGTGATGTCAACGATACAGCAAACGCAGATTGGATGTTGACAGAAGAAAACAAAATCAACATCCAATCTGCATTTGCTGCGTTGTTGACGTCACTTCCTTCTCCCTAGTCTCCTGGGAGTGCAAAAAGCGCAACATAGCACTCCTGGATCTTTGGGCTTGATTATCACTGTAAGGCGGAGGATGAGCCTGGGCCATGGTTTTGACTGTCTTACTGCTGCAGTCTGAGCTAGTACATGGTTTGCATCTCTTTCGGCCCAGAACCATTTGATATGACTCTGAATTCATATCTTGATCATCAGAGATACTTTCGTAGTAGGATATGGTGCTCGAGGAGCTCGACATATCCGTTGAATCCTGTTCCATCTCGGTTGGCGTCGCAGCTTGGCCGGAAGGAAGGCCCTCCGCGGCCATGGTCGGTGAGCGATGCGTCAAATTAGAAGATCGTATGGTTTTTCCCTGGCCCGAGCAAGAGCAGTGAGAAACTTGATTAAAATCAAAATATAGCGAGACGCTCACAATAGCAGTGAAAACAGAACAGACTTCTTCTTTCTCCGTCTGAACAGTAAGCTCCTATCATACAGTGGCCAATGTGACTGTCACGGAAAGTACGCATATATACAGTGTGGAATTTTAGCATTAAAAGAAATAGTAGGTAGAACTGAAAAAAAAAAAGCTACCCTTTATTTTGCTATTGGTTTTCGAGGTTTTCGAGCTCGCTACAGCATACCTCCATACACTTATCATTCACACTGGAAGCGGATCCGCGTTCGCAAAGCGGTTGCGAACGCGGTTATAGAAAGATCCAGTACAATTGTACGCGCACTCGATGACATCAAGTGCGCGAGCAATTGTACTGGATCTTTATACAACCGCGTTCGCAACCGCTTTGCGAACGCGGATCCGCGTCCAGTGTGAATGAGCGGTAACACCTGCAGCAAGTCGCGGTTTTGACTGCATTCAGATTGATTGAAAAGCGATTTCTTTGCCCATAAAGCATCACTTCCAGCTGAGTGAATATCCGTTCTACAGAGATTAATTCAAGACGGCAATTGCAGCCAAATAGAAAAACAAACGCTACAATAGAAATACAGGCTACGACGTGCCGTACGGGGAAACAAACTAATGGCTTCGAACCGCATTAGAGCGGCTTGATTTATTGGCTTTCAAATAATTACGGCATGATCTAGTGTTTACTTTTTAATAAGAGATTCTTCCTCTGAGCCATTCAAAATACTTTCAGAGGTATGACATTGCTGAAAAAAAAAAAAAAACAAGAAAATGCTGGGAATATTTTTTATCGCTTACCGAGAAATTCCGTACGTTCAAAACAACCAGTATAAAAGACGGAAACGCAGAGCTCGGGTGTAGTGATCGGGTTAGTGTGCTGTTGTATTTATGATTGTATGTGCGATGTATGTGTATGCGCTGAATGTATGTTCACCTGATGCTTGCAGCATGCGTAATGTGTCTACTTGTGTGTATTGCAGAGGTCGCAGAGGCTCCCGAAGATCCCGATGCGTAATGATGACCTGATAAAATAAAAAAAAAATTTTTTTTTGTAGAACAGGAATTGGGCGGTACCTAGCGCCACCTAGCTTAGCTACTTGCAATTACTCTAGAGTTTTGCGGAGCAGAGTACCGCAATGGTGCCATTCTGGAGCCAAGCACTGCGGGAAGCCACGGTCCGTTTTTACAGGGGCACAAAGGCGCAGACGCGAGGCGGCGTGCTGTGGCGCGCTGCGGCGCACTGCGGAAGGAAAATAGTGCGGCGACGAGCCGCGCATGCGCAGTGATCGTTGTCCCGTCGTTTCCTGTTTCTCTCTCGATAGCAAAAAGCGCACCCCCTGCTTTCAAACGGGAGCTCGCCGACTAGCCCGGATGGCCGGATGTGCCGGTCGCGTATCGGTATCGCGTATCACCCCGCGAGAGCCGCAGACGCGAGCAACGCGATCGTCGACCGTGTCGTCTGCTTCACACACCTTGAAAACAGATGTCCCAAAACATCGCTCGCGTTATAAAGAACGGGATTGCACTATACCCAGTTGATACGCATAATGTTCAATGACTTAGGAAGCATTCGGTTCGTTCGATTTTGGTCTAGGATCTAGTATATTTTGCGAACGCAAAGCGGAATATATGTTGCCCCCGAAACGCGGCGCTCTGGAAGGCCGCTTCCCCGCACGAAGGTCAGATCCAGCTCTGTCCACGTGACCACTCCTCCGCCAATCCGGAGATGGCAGCGAAAGGAAAAGGAACGCGATACTCTGGCTCTGCAAGCAGAGCCTATACAGTTACTCTAAATTACTCTGCCTGACCCTGCCATTTGGTGGCAAGCGATTTAACCTTCTTTCACGCTACGCGGCTGCTCGCTCAACAGCGGCTTCGAGTTTGTTCTTTTGAGAGCGGCTTTTGGTTTCGCGGATTGGTTTTCGATTCCTCCGTGATGCGCGGTTGACGAAGGAATTGTGACTCGAGGAACAGCATAGTTAAGACGTAAAGGGCACGAAGTAACTAGGTATCGGCTGTCTCTGTTTAACATCTCAGTGCTGACGACGAGAAGACTGAGTAACTGCTTTCGAAACGAAAGTTTCTGTACGGAAAGCTCGCGGAAAGCTCGTGTTACGCTTTTATTTGCTACTCCTCTCGTCCCGTACAAGAGACGTAGCGTCCTCGTTAAGCCTCACTGAGCTCGATTTGCTCGATTCAGGGCCGCCATAATGAGATGCAGGCGACGGAGGAACTATTTGCCCCCTGCTTCAGGGACGAAAGTTTCTCCCTTTCTAAAGAAACATAGGTTACAAGACCGTTCCTCCGCTTAGGGAGGAGTATCGATACCCTTCTTTCTCAGAGTGTAGACCGACGCTGTAGTGTTGCGGGGTGGGGCCCCTCTCTCCCTGCCTTTCTTTGGCAGCCGGTGTTCCGAATCACGATCACGTGTACACTCTTCAGAAATCCGGACTGTCCGCTCTCCTCACAAATCACGTAGGCAGAGCGCCGTACACCATACGGAGACGGCCAATGACGGATCTAAACGCTCTGCACTGTTGCACCGAGCCTGGTGAAACGTTATGGTCATTGCCGCAGCGCAGACAGCATTTTGTTTTTGGTGAAGATTTAAACCACTTATCAACGCCGTCATTGACCGTCTCAGTATATATATATATATGTAGTCTGCGGTGATTGGCTCTCCCACGTGATCTCCATGCTGGGGAGCAGACAGTCCAAATTTCTTCGTGTATATATATATATAGTGTCCCACTCGAGTATAGTCGTCGCGGAGCCTACCACTGCAGTCTACGATGGGAGCGAATCTCGAGTCTGAAGATATATATTCTGAGAAAATAGCAAAAATGCAGGCAGTCTGGGGAATTGTAGACATAACTAAACCCAAAACACCGGTGGTTTTAAAATAAACCTTTAGCTGTGTACGAGACGTTGTGTGTGTCGTCCTCTTTCTCGTGTCCTTCTTCTGCCTTCTTTTGGTGTCTCAAGTTTAGTTAGGTCTGATATATGTTCGACAGATATCCTGCGACGTGACACTGCCGAGAGCGAAGGAAAACGTGGTGCTCTTAACCATCCGACGGAGCCGATCAAGCCCAAAAGTGCATATGTAGTTCCGGCACTCGTCGTTTCTCTGCGTCAGCAACTCAATCATTCACGCACGGTTAATGCGTGGCTCTCCGAATGTCAGAGAGTAGAAGGACGAACAGACGTATTTATTTGCCGTCCTTCTTGAGTTTGTGTTCCTCTCTTGTTTTTATCTCGATCGCCCTATAGACGAGCTACTAAAAAGGTGTGGTGTGCGTTCGCAGGATCCCGGACTGCTGCAGAACGTCGAGGCGCCATGCTGTTCCTCGTACTCCTAGTGGTCGCGTCGGCCAGTGTGAACGCCGCCCTCTTCCTGGAATCAGGTGTTGTTTCCATTCGGATACGTCCTTTAAGCTTTTTTTTTTTCTTCGACGAAATTTGATTTGTAGTGTACAATTACGTCCTCGGTGACGAATTGGCAACCCAGTGGATACTCCGCCTCCATCGTGACCTTTGTGCCTTTATTATGCAGTACTAGCGTAGCGTTGCCGTACGGAGGCGCTCCTCGGCACGCGTCAGACGCCATAACACATCGACGAAGTACGGCTGAAGACAACGAGCTTGAGTGGGCGTCGGAGCGTTTACTTAATAGACCGATCTCACAAAGCGTTCGGCGCATGCGTGACGCCGCCATGACTTTAGTTCACATGAGGCAAACCGCAGTACACGAGAGGGCTCGTGCCGTCTCGTGCTCCACTCGCGCAGAGCTCCGGCAGGGTTGTCGCACGTGCAGGAAGACTAAAGTTCCCACCATGCATTGCGGCAACGGTGGCGGAGTCAAACTGGCTGGTGAGATCGGTCTATTCTTAACCGTCTGCCACCAACTATACGAACAACAACAAAAAACATCGGTACCTAATTATAGGAAGTATTCACTGGCGGCCATAGCTGTGTGCGCGACTGCTGAGCGCGTGCTGATGGCGAGCTTCCACAATTCTTTTGTAACGTGCATTCCGCACTCTCATGATAGCCGGTCTTAGCAGCCTATTAATGTCGGCTCGTTCTGAGCATGCGCTCTAAACAGCACCCACAAATATGGCGCCCAGTGAATACTCCTTATAGGGAGTTTTAGTGCATCGTTTTTAAAGGCCCCCATACCGCTTCGGGCGCGCGCTTCAGAGCATGCATCGAAGTGGCAGAGCGAGCTCACGCAAAATAGCATGGCCTGACAACACGATATACTGAAACTTCCTAATAGGAATTTTAGCAAACCGCTACTGTGTTCTGCGCACCGCGCTACCAGAGCCTTCAAAGCATGCTTTTTAACGCTTGCCCGAGTGGTACTGTGACCGCGGTGCGCGCGCGCTCACAAACGTTCTTCAAAGACTCCGGTATAGTGCGGTACGCGGAACACGGTAACGGTTTGCTGAAAGTCCCTAATACTTCAAGAGCCATACGACAATTTTCAATAGACCTTGTTCTTGAGAGTCATGCAACAGTAGAGCTTGTTCTTGACGTTTACAAGAAGTTTTATTCTGTGCAATCCAGAAGAACGCAAAGAAACGCGGCAAAATACTTTGTTTTTAGACTGCCCGCTCGACTTGCATGTTATACGCTATGTGACGTTACCCACTTCCGATCTGGGAGTGTCGGCGAAAGTCGCTATGCGGGATGGGCATTCCTGTGTTGTTTTGGTAGAATAGAAGCTAAAACATGCATTTTCGTCAAAACGCCGTGACTGGGGCTCTACCAAATGAGCCTGGAAGGTGTGAAGATAAGTTTTCATGTGTTTTCTGCCTGCTCAGTATGTCCGAGAACGTGGTGGTGCCGTGAAAAGGGAAAGGCAGACACCGTTGACCTCAATTGCTTGTGTTTTTGAATCGAGTTCACGGATACTTGAGATCGCCAGATTTACTTGCTTTGTTCCAACATGAACTCGGGAAAACCGTCAAGTTCTGCGGAACACCCGCGTACCACGTTCAGTGCGTCTTCACGTTCAAACGGCCGTGTGATCGTTAATTAAAATTGTCATCTGCTCTTTGAAATTTCTCTGCTTGTTCAAGCTATCGTCTGTTCGTTCAAACAACAGCAGCCCGTAGACCAGAAGTTGACTCGGTAATTGCAATAAGAAGTAAGTCGGGGCCTCAAAAGATGTTTTAAAATTTGCAGGTTGTTTGGGTTGAATAAGTAGGTTAGGTATAAGCAGTAGATGGAGGAAGATTTTGATCATTGTTACCAGTGGCCATCACCGACTTGTTGTGCCCGATTCACTTGGTCAGATCCTACTTGCAATTTTCAGTGTCGACGTCGAACGTCGCAGCTACCGTTCACGCCTTTTTAGCCCGAGCGACATCAGAACTGAAAAATAGCGAGCAGAATCTCATCACGTGAATCAGGCTTTAGCGTCCATTCTGTGGCTTTCACGCTGCATGAATCGCCGCGCGTCACATTGTTTACACGAGGCTTTGTGATGTGTAAAAAGCCTCGTTAATTTCGCGCAGGCCACTAAAGTAGTAAGACATTGCTAGGAAGACGTAGAATTAACAATTTCAACGCAAAAAAAGGGCATGGGGACTCACACCGACGCCTACAACATCACGTTCCAATGGTTCGTTGATACGGGACACGGCGCTTCTTGCCCACACCCTATCGCGCATGCGCGGAGGCGGTGGTGGCGGCGCTCCGTTTTGTTTGGAAACCTGAGTTGGTGCGCAGTCGGTGAGAGATTAAAGGCTCATTCACACTGTCCTATTTTCTTACGTTAAGTTACGTTATGAAATATTACGTTGAAGTCACCGGGACATATGGGCTTCATATTAAGCGAGGCTACCAGTTCAAGGAAAAAGCATGACACGCGACTTTCGAGACACGAATGTTTCGGTGACTTATACGTAACGTAACTTAACGTAAGAAAATGGGGCAGTATGAATGAGCCCCACCTCTTTCCGATTTAGCAGAGGAAGCGCTGGAGAGGAGGTCACCTCCTCTCCAGCCTTCAAAATTATCTCCGAGTCTCCGTCTGCCGAATGATCCACCCTGCATCACGTGACCTTCGTGCCCCGCCTCAGACGGAGTCCACTTCCGGCGGAAGCGGACACTGGACCTGCTGTGCGGCAGCGAGCAGTTCGCCAACGCCCTCGCCCGGACGCTGCTGGACGAGTCCCGGCCCCTGCTGGGCTCCGCGGAGCCCCTGGTCCTGGGCGACGGCCCCACGTGGCGCGACGGGAGGGTCACCCTGCGGCGCGGCAGGCTCTGGGGCGCCAGCACGGCCCACCTGAAGGGACCCGTGCTGCTCCGCTGCGACGACGTGAACATGCGCCTGGGCGTCCACATCGCGCTCAACAACAGCGACATCGCGTACGACTGGGAGGCCCGGGAGCTGCCCTTCCTCGGGTGAGGGACCACCTCCGTATCACCCAGGCATGCGGCACTGCGCGCGTTGCATTCTGGGCATCAGTTAGCCGACACTACGGAGCGGGGTTTCGATTCAGAGCGGCGCTACGCGAACACCTAGTCGCGACTCTTTTGGGAGTGTGGTGAGTTTACGACGCATTTCTCACTGAATAAAAAGCGCCGTAAAAAAAAAAAAGTGTTTTTTAAACAATTTGGTGGGACATGTGTGGCAAAAAAAAAAAAAAACTAATTTTATCCGAAAAAAAAAGAGAAATATAGACCCTTTCCGAAATTCAGTCTGGCCACTTTAATCGCTATCATCGTTTGAAAAATGGCATCTGTGACGTACTAGTGGTGGCCTTCTGTTTACTGATGAAGGAACATGTTGAAGATACACGTAAGCTGCGTATTTGATACCTTACGTTCCAGACGTTAACACGTTGCGAAGCAGGAATCGAATGCAAGAGCTGCGTAAGCGTTCATTTTTATAACTGGGGGCCAGTCAATATGTTAGTAGCACAGAATCGACTTCAAAGCCCCTTGATATATTAACCCTTTACTGCACAACTTTTTATTTTTTCACAATTTTATTCCAGCAGAAGTAGAATACCACAGTTATCACAATACTATCACTAAAATAAATTTCAAAGTTTCGAAAAAATTTATATCGAAAAAAGATAGGTATGTTGCATATTTGCAACAAGATGGAAATAACGAAATATTTATAGCCGAATGCTAAAAATTTGTGAACCAGAGCCAAACTTGTATTTACAGACATCAGTGAGAGATGTGGCCTCATTTGCTTGTGTGATACAAAAGAAAGCAGTTATTCTTGCTTGTTGAGCACAGGTGAGTGCCACACTTAGAGCAGTAGCTCATACAAATGCCCTTGCATCCAGGAAACTTGCAACGCTGTCGCTTCTGACTCCAAAGCGCCCAGTGGCCAACCTGAGCATAGAAGTATGAACAGTGAGGTTTGTAACACAGATTAATTCGCCAGTGATAATACCTGATCAATCCTGACATCTTGAGGTGGACACGGTGCTGAAGGACCTCTTGTCTTCTTCAGCTGGATGCCTTGCTCCACGGACTCATTGCTGGGCCTTCCCCTTTTCTTCAGTTGATTTTTTCCTGCTTTGCAGAGTGACGTGGCGAGGTCCACCTTGAACTCTGCTAATGGCATGAGCTTTCGTGTTGGTTGATCGGAAGTAGTCTCGGCATTCCTCCTGTACAGCAGCCAGGCATTTACAGCCGTCAAGTCGAGAATATGAAGAAAAATACGAAAGTACCATTTCTTCGATCGGAGATGGGCGCGGTAGAGGGAGATCAGAGAGTCTAAGAGATCCACTCCTCCCATGTGCTTGTTATAAGCGCCTATCACCGACGGACACGGTATGTCGCGCCTCTCCTTTTCTTTTTGGCTCCACCTTGGCGCAGTTAGGACAGGCTCTGCCCCAACAAAGGTGGACAGCAAGGTGACGGCTCTGTTGTCTTGCCACCTTGTACACGACAGCTGAATGCCATCCAGGGTCGCTACCTTCTCTTCAAAGCTTCCCCTTCCTTTCTGTTTCATTTCCTTGTCAGATGGCATGCTGATACCCGTTACTCGGTTGATCCGGACTGTACCAATGCAGTGCACGGTTTCTTTTTCCAGGTACACCTGAAGGGTTGGACAGTTGAAGTAGTTATCGAAATACACTTTGTGGTGGACTCCTCTTGGGATTAACCTGCACAATCGAACAACAATGTTCCCGCTTGCTCCACAGTCAGGCTCTCCTGCACGTCTTGGGGCAGAGTTTTCTTGTCCCGTGTACAGTTCTAGCTTGTACGAGAAGCCACTTACTCCTGAGAGAACAAATACTTTGTACCCTCATTTTTTTGGTTTCTGGGAACAGTACTGTTTCAGTGCACTTGCGCCTTTCAAAGGTATAATCTGTTCATCCACAGACAAGTGCTCTTCAAGCGGTATCAGCGACAACTGTTCATTTACAGCATCGACGAGCGGTCGTATCTTTGCAAGCCGGTCTCTATCAGGATCATCTCTTGGGCCGAGAGAGCTGTTGTCCACAAAGTGAAGGTTGTGCTTCAACTGTTCCAAGCGTGTCACCGTGAGGTGGTCAGCTACTTGGCTTACTCTGGTAGCTTCACTCCAGTACCACCTAGTGTTCTTCAGCTGAATTATAGACATCCACATGCAGGTGCCTAGAAAAACTTCAATCTCCTCGGCACTGGTGCAGAGGGGCTTACTGGCATCCTTCTGGACTGAGTACAAATTGCTCTCATTTGCAATAAGCGAAATAAGAGCGCCTGGAAAGATGAACTTGAAGTATTGGAAAGGTGTTTCCAACTCTGAAACTTCCTGCGGAAGCTCATTTTGTCCAGTGAACTTCACTGTTTCAGGATCCCGCATCAGGCTTGCATTCTTCCAGATAATTCTTCTCTTAGATTGAGTTGATGACTGATCAGCTGGTTGGCTTGCGGGAGCTTCCTCTTCGTCATAGCTTGTACTCGCCTCGCTTGAACTGGCACTACATTTTCCAGGGGGTTGGACATCTGGGGTACAAAAAATAACAGCGTCTCGTACAACTCATACAATGAGCAGTAAAATAAATAATTTGGAGAGAAATTCTACATTGTATAGGGGACTATCTTCCCTGGCGGTTCTAAGTGTGCTCTTTGAAAGCGTGAAAACAACCCTACAACTTTGCAATTGTGTGTAGTTACACCTGACGAAGGATGGTCTCTTCCGAAAATCTCTGTCAATAAAGCCTACACTGCTTCTAATTTTATTCTCTACGTGAAAAAAAGTTGGATTTCCAGAAAAAACATTAACTTACAATCAGAGTCATCGTCACTGCCGGAGAGCTCGCTGTCCTCACTGTCGGAAGGAATTCCACGGCTGTAAAACCGTTTGGGGTCCATTGTGTCTGCTCTACGAAGAAAAAACACCGTCGTGCACGTTGTTGCATCTGTGCAACATAGCTATTTTTTGCTTCCAAAGACAAACTTCGTCGATAATCTTAAGGTTTTTAGTATTTACATAATCAGCAGGACATTAAGTTGAGTCGCAAATTTTTTGTTTTGCATTACACTGTATAGAACGTGATATGCAGTAGTCAAGGCTTACCTGTGTCACTTGTTGAGCGTCCACGTGGTGGCTGTCACGCTTTTTAGAGAGCAGTTTCGCCGCCTGAGTACAGATGGCAGCACTGGACGGCTCGCCTCGCGGATGTATGTTGCAGAAATGCAACAACGTGCGGAACTAGCACTGAATGCATTTTGTAGATGTTTTTATCGTCGTTTATCGCTATGTTGCGAATATGCAACAAGGTGCAGTAAAGGGTTAAGGCGTCTATCTGGGTTGGCGCTTCGTTCTGACTGGTTGCATCTTTGTGGCCATCGACACTGAAAGAGATGATCGCGAAAGAACTGTACAGTGAAGAGCAAATTCTCGTTTACCGTTGACTCGCAAAAGTGACAGTGCCCGATAACATACTGCAAATACTCAGTTGAAAGTTGCGCCTTGTTGTGTCCTGTTCTCCCCCTTTGTCCTCGTTCTTGCTGCGCAAAAGATTGCATAAGATGGTGCGGGAAAAGTTAAACCGCCTTTTCAGCCACCAGATGGCACTGCATTTCGGAGTCGGTAGTCACCTCCTTTCCACTTGTTTTCTCTCTCGCCACGTCGGGCGCGTGGAGGAGAGGTGGATCGACTTCGCCTTCACGTAGAGGTGGAGAGAGTGTATGACCGTCTCGTTAATGTGGAAAGGGTGTATGATTATTCCGTGACGTCATGGACTTCGCCGCGCAGAGTTTAAAATAAACCTCGCGCCGTCGATATTGCTCTAAAAGTTTTTTATTCCGCGGAAATTTAATTTCTTAAGACGCGTGTCCCACCCAGAATTCAAATATATATATATATTTTAGGGTTTTTAAGACGGCTAATTGAGATAGTTGATTTGGAGACACTGTAAATGTAATACACACACGTACATACAAAAAGGAGGACAAAGAGGGCAGAGTATTACAACGGTCTCAAATATTTTACTTCAAGTATTGCGGGAGAAGCGAACGTCGCACTCGCAGGAGACGCGGCGGCACAGATCCCTCGCGCATGTGCCGTCATAACTCTCCCATGTCCCTCAAATGCGCGCGCGCGGTCGGTCAACCTCGGTATTGTGTCGTCTGCTTGTGCACCACCACGCTCAGGACCGTTTTGCAAACTGCGCTCGCGTCATCTAAATAACGCAGTTACACGCATCTACGCGGCAGACACAATGCCCGAAGGTCTAAAAAGCTTCCTGCTCGTCATACTGCGGTGCAAGATCCACATATCGCGAGCGGAAAGTGAAACCGCCCCCAAACGCGGCGCTCCCCAAGACGGTGTACCCCCGTAAGCGCGGAAGTCAAATTTGGGGCATGCTACCCTTCTCTGCCAATGTGGAGTTGGCGGCGAAATGAAAAGGAAGGCGATACTCTGGATTGCGTTACTCCATAGTTGCAACAGGACACAGCGTGTCTTGTCGCTAGCTTCATATTTGTCCTCAATCTCTCGGCATGTTACTCTCGAAACATCTTTGCATGAGCGCCTAGTAGACGCCTCGAGCACATAATTTTAGAGCCTCCGAATTAGCCCGATTGCCCAATCTGGCACCCGGATGGCATAAATTTCCCGGCAGCTCGCCACCGAGGGGCGTTTCGATTTCGGATAAGGTATTCCGAAACGTTGAACGGGGCACTACTACCTCCAAAACATCACTCGTACATCCATATCTCAAACGAACGACCGTACTTTCGGAAAAGGGCGGGATCAAGCGAGGTCTTTGACGTCATTGTCCCCCTGGAAAATTTGAGAATGAGGAAAAGTGGCCCCGGCTTCTCTCTTCCTCGCTTCGGTTCACCAGCTCGACGGGACGTAGCGAGGAGTAGAGGGAATGAGTATCGTGACAAGACTTGTCTCGTCGGCCGTGTTCACTTGGCGCACTTCTTTTCCGAAAATGTACGGCGATTCGTTAGAGCACAGCCAGGCTATGGTTAGATATATCGCATTATGAGTGATGTTTTGAGTTTTGCAGCGTCGTGCCTATCCGTCCAGCCTTGTTTTGTGAGCTCAAAATTTCGGTTGAGTATGCCTCTAACGGCTCCTGCGAGCTAAACAGACGGTCAAAGCGGATCGCTCGACATCTCTCCGCAGGAGGAGTGCATGTTATTGGCTTTGTTGTCACGTGCTTTCCTCGATCGGCTCGCTGAAGTCATAGGCCTTGCGGTCTGCCGAGTTATGCTGCGTCGAGATACCCCTTGCAAAAAACAAACAGAAAAAAAAAATACAGATGCATTTTTGTTAAGGCTTCGGAAAATACACACAAAAAGTATATGGTTATTAAAAGTGAACAGCACCGTCGAATATATATTTTAATTTGATAAATCACCACACTTTAATCGACTAATTAAACGAATAATCGGTCTCGTTAATTTACGAGCATATTTTTGAAAAGTAAAATTACAATTGTTTTGATTTTGTGATGAATATGTGATAAACGGCGCAATATACAATTTTGGTTATGAAATAACCTCGAGGTGTTGTTGACAACAGTTCAGAGACACTCACACTCGCAGAATATTACTTCAGCTGCATGAGGAAAAAGGTTCGCTGATATTCACCAGAAAGAAAGACGTTCTTTGGTTGTTCGCAATAGTCTCTGCTGCGCTAAACGGACCCTTGCACGGCGTTGAAGTGGCCGTTGACACGTGTAACCTTCTGTACTTTTCCGGGGATTAAAATCTTGCCCCTGCAGTTTACTTTAGGTTAAAACACACTTAAGGTGCAACCCCACCGTGCATGACGTTTTCATGCTTTTTCGACGGCTTATGACTTTCTTTCTATGCATCTTACATTTATAAAGTTAATGTCAAATTAAAGAGCTGTTTTTCAACAATACTTTAATGTCTAGATATTACGATTATTTTTAGTGGTTAGTTAATTATTTAGTTTTTAATAGACCACAGTCTCTAATATTGAAAAAATTATTTCTCTAGTTATAACGTCCCATTGTCCACGATATTTTACGTGAGCGTTCGGTTGGATGTAATAAAGTAAAAAAGTAAGCAACGAACTGTACAAATAATGTATATTTCAAAATAAAAAATAAAGTTTAAAATTATACTTTTGTATGGCTCTGTAAAAACGGAATCACGTCAACTAATCGAAATAACGAGCCATTAAATTATGAAGCATCCTTCGATATTACAATTTCCAGAACTTTCATATAGATATATTACACGTTAATAATGTTATAAGACCTGAAACATTTCCCCTTCAGTTACGGCAAATTGTAGTTTCTTATTATAAAACACAGATGGCGACACGTGTTCAAAAAGAGCTTGATGTGCATTTTCCGTCGTGTGCCGCTTGGAACGCCACGGGAAAGACAGAAAAAGCACCAGATGTCAGGGTGTCATATGCCTGGATGCCCGCAGTGAGCGAGCCAGAGATGTGAGAACAACAAGCGCGAGGCTGCGGGTGCACCACAGCTACTTCGGCGCGCGTTCTACTGTGCGTCGGTACACATGCCCGACGCGATCCAAATCAAATGGGCGCCATGAAATGCATTCTGCCATTTCAGATTCCGCCACGTATGCGAAAACATTTTAATGTTTTTATCACTTGCAAAAATCATTTTCGCAATAAACTATGCTTGTCAGACTGGTTCGACTATATTTTGTTTCAAAAACCACTTCGGTGGCTCTTAAGTAGCCATGATATTAAAACAAAACACAAAACATTAAATCGTCTCGGTGTCTCTGAGCTAACGCGCTGGCCCATGAATCTATATTTGTCGGATTTAAATATCGGCCGAGGTGCCCACAATCCGACGGAGGCCAATCTGAGATTTCGGTTGCACGTCAAAAGATCTCCAGTTAGTCAAAATGAACCCGCATTTTTTTTTTATTAGGGCGTGTTAAGTAATTTTTGTTGGTTTGGCTTGTGAGATACTTAGTTTAGAGCGCAGCAAACGCTACGGGCTGATGAAGCCACTGAAGCATCGCCAAGAGCGCGAAGTTAAGCTGTTCGTTCTCTTTCTGGGCCTAGGAGGTCGGGCTAAACTAGAGCCACTAAATAAGCTACGCTTCATACACATCTTGGTGCTTAAAATGATGGCTGTCAGTTATCTGGAACTTTATCTGAAATCACAGAAAACGCTTTTCCGTCCTCCACAAATGTTTAAACAGTTCGAGAAAAAGCAAAGCAATATTACGTGAGCTACCTGACACCAAATGCTGGGGGGCTATGTTGCGCTTTTTGCACTCCCAGGAGACTAGGGAGAGGGAAGTGACGTCAACGACACAGCAAACGCAGATTGGATGTTGACAGAAGAAAACAAAATCAACATCCAATCTACGTTTGCTGTGTCGTTGACGTCACTTCCCTCTCCCTAGTCTCCTGGGAGTGCAAAAAGCGCAACATTGCCCCCCTGAGGAAGTCGCACTTTTGAATCATGACGATCAGCCGTTGCGTTTCATTTGTTACTAGCCAACAAGATGGCGGCACCCACAACAATATCGGGAGGACAAGTGCCGATACTCTAAGCGTAGCTCATTTGGTTTACCTCACACGCTAAACCAGCTAAACCAAGTGCGGCGGGGGATCGTTGACCGAGTGTGTTGTGGCACCGCAGACCAGAGCACATGGAGAAATGCTCGAGCGCGAGCTGCTTTCAGGGCAAGGAGCTCACGCTGCAAAACCCAAGGGACTAAATCTCCTCGATGCCGTTTGCGCAGGTCTTTCATGTAACCTCGAACGTGCCAGTGCACGAGGCCCGTCTCTCGAGTTGCCCTTGGAGGCAAATGGCGGCGCAGCACTAAAATGACTGGCCCTTGAAAGAGAATGGCGGTGGAGCACCCACTCGTGGCACGTGTCTTGCGCGTTTCCACAACAATGGTTGGCGGTACTTGTAAAAAACGCTTTTACCAAGGGGCTTTAGCCGGGACCCTGGGTTCAGTCGCCCATCTGCATCCAACCGTCGGGCGATCGTGTACCACATATACTGCGTAATGCACGTTAAAGACACCGAGCTAACAGTTGTACTGCACTTTTTATAATCTTCAACGGGTAACAATGTCGCCTTACGAAACTCCTGCTCTCTAAAAAACTAACGACTAACTCTGAATGCCCCGTTACATTGCACTTTGATGTGTGTTCGCGTGTTAGCGTTTTTTTTTTCTACATCTTTGATTATGCGGTTCTTACTTATGAAACAGACTATAGTTGTCGGACTACTGGAAAATATTATATAGCTAAGAAAATGGCACGTAAACTCAAGAGACAAAAAAAAAATAACAACGACAACAACAACAAAAGCATACACATAGGTGCACTTAATAAAAATAATTGAAATAATAGAATTGATTATAATTGTGTTTTCAAAGGTTTCAGCGCACCAAAAAGGCTATAAAAGCAAGCTCGATGCATTGGATGGTGCGCTTGTTCACTGGAAGTGTAGTTCAGGGCAGTATGCTCGCACTTTAATGTTCCGCTTCGCTCACACAATAAAATCAAATACTCTACTGGTAATGTATTTAGTGAAACAAAGCTACCTCCTGCATATGTGCAAGGCCCTCAGTTTTCGCGTGATTACACGGGCGCTTGTTTATCATTATTGTTTTCGTTTCCCACTGCGATTCATTTCGTGCTTTTTTGTGCGCTACATGCATTAGATACCAAGGTAACCCAGGAGCATTCTATTTCGCGAATTGTAAAAAAAAAAAAAAAAAAAAAAAAAAAAAAAAAAAACTTGACACGGGTGCCACAATCAATACAAAATGTTTTATACGCTGCACATGTGACAGCTGGCCTGAGTAAACGATGTTTGTCAAAAACAATTGCGATTGCATAAAATCACGTGGGAAAAACTCGTTCTAAGCACACGACCGTTAGCATGCAGTGAATACTCATAATCGGCGCCGAGATTATTGGTAACTGTCAGCGGGTGGAGTTTTTCTATCAACACAGAGTTAGAATGTTTCCTTCTTTCTGTTGTAAGCAAACAGGAGACAACTTACACCAAATCTTAGGGTAATAAAGTACTATGAACATTCAAACATTACTGCCTGAGCAGTATATGCGTGCAAACTTTAGCTTTTTATGCACGCTTAACTTTCGATACGCTCAACGCTAGCGTAAAACGTAGTGCTGTTTCAGTCTTAATCAGCGTACCATGTGCGTGCTTACACTGCATTTTATGCAACGGCATACTCTACCCGTTTGCATCTTTTTTATTTATGCACACCACTACTTGCGCGCATAAATCACCAAAATAAGACTGGTACAGGATAGCAAAAAAAAATTTACAAAGCTTTTTCTTTTTTTTTTTTTTTTTTCACAGCAAAAATAAATTACGTATTGCCTAACGCTCATTCTCCGACCAAGGGAAGCGCCAGGTCACAAACAGATTCAAAAGTTTCATCCCGACCGGACACGTTATTCAAAAGTTAAAAGTGATTTTCTGAAAATTGCAATGGGAAAATGGGGCCCGTTTTTGCCCGTTTTCGGTTCCTGGTGCCATAGTGCCCCATGTATTCGAAAACTACGTCGGCCGTTATTTTCCCATTGAACTTTTTAGAAAATTACTTATAACTTTTCAATAAGGTATCGGATCGGGCTAAAACTTTGACATTTGGTTGTGACCTCTAGCGCTACCTTTGGGCGGAGAATGATCGTTTAACCGATGCCCTGCAATAAAAAAAAAAAAAAAAAATCCTGTAATTTTTTTTTGACAGACTGTACATTGCTTAGACTATGTGCAAAAGCTATCCACATACCCGGAATCTTTGCCTGGCCAGTCATGCGTTTATCACTGGATTCGTATTAAAATTAATTATAATAATTTATTGCTGTGAGTGAATTATTAACCCCGACATTTTTTTTTATTATGACTCCCGCACCCAGTCCTGCTTTGGGCTCACCAAACTCAACATCTAAAGCTGAGTGTCATTTTTTGTGTTTTCCAGCCTCGTGGTATTGGTCAAACTAAACACCCAGCTATCTAAATGAGACACCTGACCGCCCAGAAAATAGTTAATTTGTTTTCATATTT
Organism: Ixodes scapularis; assembly: GCF_016920785.2. NCBI lineage: Eukaryota > Metazoa > Arthropoda > Arachnida > Ixodida > Ixodidae > Ixodes > Ixodes scapularis. The sequence continues at coordinate 27,519,726 of NW_024609881.1, forward strand.
TAGGTAGTTAATTTCTCAAGCTAGAATTTTGGAAACCCATGTCTATCACGTCATCACGTTTTCCTGGAAATCCACGAAGAGCCAAACACATGCACGAGAAAAGGGCCGGCCCGTCTTGTTGCCGCCCGCAGAGCCGAGAAAGCAACGCTCGGTCACGGACTTCTAGAAGATTCGCGTTCATTCTTGCACCAGACTTAACTTTCGCCCCGATTTCTTGTTCTCGAAAGTGCCAGTTCATCCTCGCCCCGAGCACGTGACGCTCGAACTTTCTTTGCCGAACTTTCGAGATAGTGACGCACTATAGATAAGCAGCTGTCGAGCCAGTCTCGCTCTCGCTCTCTGTTACGCTGCCGAATCGCCGACTGGTTTCTGCTGCCGGCCTCGACGCTCTTTCTTTACTTTTTTAGTTTGGCACAAGTTCGCCGATAAAACCTTTATTTTTCAGTTCACTGTTCGTCCTCTCGTCACCTTCATTCGTGAGAATATAAATCTGATCACATTGAAATATGTGTAATTGGCCTCTGAAATATCCAATAGCGGCGCACGGGCAATTTTATATTCTTCAACGCGTCGGTGGTTTTGTTATGCATGTGTCTCGCCATTTGGCTCAGGACGATTTTCGCGTTTTGTTCTGCCCACATTTGCTGGAGACGTGAGCTCGGAGCGTAGGTAATTGGCCCCCGTGCACGAGAGCTGGCGCAGCCGTGCGCGTTCCAAAGAAAGCTCGTGCAGAGAAGAACGAGCCAGGGATGTCAAATTCAGGACATAGAAATATATCCCACTGTATCGAAGCGCCACCACGCACGATTTCTCGCACTGATGTACAGGCCTGGAAGGCGATCCCACCGCCATCTATTGGTTCAGAATCACACTAACCAAGGGTGGGGTTGTTAAAGGAATACTGAAGCGAAACTTGAAATGCACCTATTATGGTCAGAAATAGGTTCAATATGATCAATGATATTCATAAATCAAAATCGCGCGTTTGTATTTTGAACGGATGGCTATATTTTTCACCCTAATGGGCCCGATTGGGCGCGCGCTCAAAAATCGGCCATCGGAGAGCGCGATGCGTCTTGGGATATTGGGCGCATTCGTGACGTCACTTGTGCCAGTCGGGAAAGGCTACGGCGTGAATGTTGTGGTTACGAGCGTTGCCACTTGGTGGCGCGTCGACGATTTACGACCTGTGACAACGTGGCCGTTTGAGATGTGCAAGGGCTGCACGCACGCTGCCTGCACCACGGGACCACGGCAAGTCGGCAACCACGGCAGCACTGACAAAACCAGCTCTGAGGCCGGATTCTCAAAGCGAATTCACGACGAAAAAAGTGCGTACGACAAATTTGAGAGAAAACCCGTGCTCTCGAAACGAAATTATCGTAACCTTTGCGCTGGTTACGACAGAATCCTACGACAGCTCCGAAGCTGTCTTACGCACTTTTTACGATCAAATCAACAAGGCCGACAGCGTCGCTCAGTTACTTGGTATCGGCCACCAACGGACATTTATTTTTCTTCGTGCTCTTCTCGTGCGTCCCGACTTCAACCAGCAAGAAAAAAGGAAGGAGTACTTAAAACAGACCACGACGATCAAGAACGCAGGATCCACAAACACACGAGAAGAGCTACAACAGCCACGATTCTGCCGACCGAGCGAGCTCGGCAGAATATAGTAGGCCTAGTAGCAACATCGACTCGGCGCACCGTTGCTCCGGCGGTCCTTGGCCAAGACCGTCTGTCCATGACCGGCTGGCCTGCTGAATGGAATATGCCCGCGCGACCCTTGGGACCCTTACCGGATGAGTAGTTTGATCCCTGAACTAAATTTTAGAGGTCAATATTTTCCCCTTGTCATCTCGATCACCTTGTTTTCCGAGACAGCGGTGACGAACGCTGTCGTCGAAAAGGGACTCTCATTGATTCTATCTCCTTACAAGGAGACGGTAGGCTCTTTAAATCGACCGGAAAATTCGGTTTCTTAACCTATCGCGCTACGACTTTGTGCAGCGTTGCCCACAGATGGTGCATTTTTTTCGTAAAATTTGCAAAGAGCGAACTTACCTGAGGAAAAAGTAAAGAAAGAAAAAGGCTTAGCTCCTATGGAAACGCAGCGACGCCACCGGTCTGCAATCAACCCGGCGCCGTTTCGCACGGTAGACAAGAGATGGCGCAAGCGGTCGCGACGCCAACTGCTGCCAACGAACGAGCAGACGACGCCGAGAACCGGCGTTTTTAGCAGACAAGGAACTGCAGTTGCTTGTTGTTACCGCGCCTGTTTTTGTTTCTGCAACTGTCGCCGCTTGCGGAACGCGCGCCGCTTTTGATTCGAAACGATCGTCTGCTAAAAACGCTGGCTCTCGGCGCCGTATGCTCATTCGTTGGCGGCGTTCGTTGCGCCATCTCTTGTCCACCGTGCAAAACGGCGCCGTGTTGATTGCAGACCGGTGGCGTCGCTGCGTTTCCATAGGAGCTAAGCCTTTTTCTTTCTTTACTTTTTCCTCAGGTAAGTTCGCTCTTTGCAAATTTTACAAAAAAAAAAAAAAAATGCACCATCTGTGGGCGACGCTGCACAAAGTCGTAGCGCGATAGGTTAAGAAACCGAATTTTCCGGTCGATTTAAAGAGCCTACCGTCTCCTTGTTTCACCCGGTAGAGCTCAAATAAACGCCATACGGATTACCTTGGCAACTCGGTATGTACACTCTGTTATTAGTATGCCATTTTTATTCTGACTCTATAGCCCCACGAACTAGCTCCCACGAAGCTCCCACGAACTATAGCAGTTCGTGGGAGCTACGCGATGTCGGTCTAACCTTTCTTTGCCGAGTGTCATGTCAGTATCGAGTTGCAATCGTAAAAGATCGGTCCAGACGCGCTTACCGAAACGCGGTCTAACAGAGCGAATCCAGCACTTCGATCAAACGCGCGTGTCCGCTCCGAGTGTGAACAGGTATTTGGCATTTGCGTGGCTCTTGCTGACACCCTCGTAGTTCAAACATATCCTTTTTAACGTCGGCTTGCAGCTCGCGACTCGCAGCAAAGAAGCATGCTCGGGCCGTGTCGTGCAAAGAGCCGCAACGAGAACGAGCTCACTGTGGCCAACTACGCTTTGGCTTTCTCCGCCAAGGCTTTGCAAACGCGTTCAGGCCTAGGCGAATTCTGCCGGCACGCCGTATTGCCGCAGAACGGCGCTGCTATTTTGGCACAAGTGATGTCACGAGAACTTCCCCCCATCCACCAGATGAGAATTTGAAATCGTTTAATTATGTTTAAAATTAGTTCTCCTGTGTTTTACAGCGCAATATTTATATTTCCGAGGTGGTGCCTGTCCCTAGCCCATATTTATGCAACAAGATCGGCGCTAAAATTTCGTTTCACTACCCCTTTAAAGTGTGCCCTTCACGCAGGCGTACTCGTCCACGTATGCGTGGGTTAATTTTTTACTTTTTTTTTTGCTTCGTCAAAATGTTATCGATTAACCGGTAAAAAAAGTAATCCCGATCGAAGCATTAATAGATGATTCGGTAGGTTAATCGATCAATGGCCCAGCACTCTATATTGTGATGGAAACTCGTACGAATTTTCGTACAAACCAAAGCATTCTGCTGAGCTAGGTTCACGCACCTGTGCCTTTGTCGTTAATGCAGACATGGGTGACATGAAGTATTCGCTCTTTCTCGCGTGAGTTGAAACGTGGTGGCGCCATTGTGCAAATAGCCCCCAACCACATATGGGTCCTAACTAGACGGCGGGTTCTGCAGTATTTGCAACATGAAATATACACGCTATATTTTACATTAAATCAAATATCACTGTCAGACTTAATTCACTCTTGTGGTGAACGAACGATGAGTAAAAAAATAAGAAATATATACCTAAACCGGAAGCGTGCCGGGGCTACCCTATATATGGTTTACTAATAGTGTATTAATTATCCGGGTGTTCCTGCGAAAACTTAGCAATCTCTAAAAATAAAGTGTTGAAGGAAAACAGAAAACAGCTTTCGGCAGCAAAAATATTAGCTGCGGAGGACGTCAGGGGTGGCATAAAATATACCAATTAGCTGAATAATTACATGTAATTGAATAACTTGCTTTTTGAATTAGTAAAGATAAAGATATATGTTCCGTTTCTTTTTTTTTTGCTAATTTTGTGCACCTTTCGTTGTTACGTAGTATTAATTTTTTTTTTTGTGCCGCAGAGTGTTTTTTGTTAACAACATGTATTTCATTTGTTCGCATGGCCCCCAATACAAGCAGAATGCTGCTTTTGTGATCCAGCTCTTTATTTCGTATGACTTCATTTGAAATAAAAATTCAGTTGAATTAAATTGAATATATTTTCAATACGCCATTCCGGAAATACGCAGCGCCTCCCATCGTCTTTTTGACGCGCTGCAGCAATACTATGACCGGCGCGTTAATAAGTACCCGTGAACAGAAGGAGCGGTTCGTGTTTATTTAACATTTTGCGATTTCAGAACGCAAATGAAGCTGGACGATATTGAAGCAGCTGGTACTTATCGGCTTTGTGGTGTGTCCGCTCTTCTTTGTTAGTGTTCTGGACTCGTAGTATGCTGAGAAGAAATTGAGCCACTTGCCGGATGTACGGAGCGTGCGACAGCCGACATCTTAGCAGAGCATGAAACGTTTGGCCCGAGCATATACATCAGGACAGCCCCAAAAATCTTCGTGCCATGCTGTGCAGTGCGGAATTGACGAGAGGCTTCGACAGGGATTTTTCGGAAAGGTTCATCGGAAACTTACGGAGCGTCCTCAAAAAACCCTAAATCAGTCAATTTTGGGACGACTTGAAGCACGTGGGACGCGGGGGTAGTTGCGCTAAAGTTGCCACTCGAACGAAGTCTCCGAAATGGGAAAACGCGAATGATAAGAATATCATCACCGTTTTCGCGACGCCGGTTTTATGCGCACCTACTGCACGAGTTTTGTGAATTTAGCGCGTCCCAGTGCTTCCCACGTGCTCCAAGTCGTTCTAAACTGGTCGGATTTAGTGATTTGCAATGACGCTCAACACGTTTCTAATTAGAACTGTGCATATAGAAAGTTAACGAATTAACTTTGGGTAATTTGCAATTTTTTTTTTTCACTTCATAAAAATACGAAAATATTGTTTTCTCCAAGTCTTGTAGGCGTTACTCGAAAAAAAGTAATTAATCGCAATTACAAGTACCCTCGGTTGAAACATGTTGAATTAAATTACATAATTTCTTGAAATTAAAATAAATTGACCGTTACTTGAAGAAAAAAAATTGCCGTCTTGAAAAAAAGTATGTCGAAACCGGCTAAAAAAAAAAAAAAAAGTCGGTTATAACGAAATAGCGGCTACAGCGAAGCGAAGCGATCACGATTTCCCATTCCCTTTTGTACTCCGTTATAACCGAAGTCTGTTATAACGAAATACCGGATATCGCGAAGTGATTTCCGATTCTCGTTGACTTTCTTATAACCGGTCTCGACAGCTATTGCTTTCTATTCCTTATTGGATTAGATTCCCCCATATTACAAGCTCTTCTCAATCTACTAATTTTGGTAGACCCATCCTCGTGTCGAAAATTTGGTTGGAGGATTCCTTGCCGTGAAACTTGTGGAAACAAAGGGAACAATTAGAAACGGGACTGGAAAATAATAGGGAGTTTAAGCAGGTCGTTTCCACACTAACGGTTCGCCCTCGAACGCATCCGCGACGCCACTACGCATGCGCGCGCGAGTCGTTCGGGGAGTCGGGAGGCTCTTCTCGTTCGTTTCTCCCATTCCGGCCGCTGGAGTCGTCACCGCAACGCAGCCAGCACCGTTCACGACTCGGGTAAAAAAAAGATGGCGGTCGGTTCGGCGACCGCCTTCGCCGACCCAGCCGAACGTTAGGCTTAGGACAGCGGGAGGCGATATGCAGTCCTGTTTAAGTCTGCTTCATTTGAGAGGTTGAACCAAATCATTTCGAGGACTGCTCACAATGGTAAGCGATCGTGATTGCTGGAAACTGCGTATGCTAGTAAAGTTTTGCGATCTGCGGGTAGACCAGTTGCTTTGGCGACCGCGAGCAGACGAAATGATTTGGTTCGACGGCACACAACGTGAACGATCGTTCAAGTTGAAGATGACGGAGACACGCCACACCACTTTACGGTCGTTCAGACACTTTTTACTTTATCTAGCTTCGCAGTTCTTGAAATTCTGACCGGCAGATGTTACGTCGGCCGTCTTGTTTACATCAGTCGTACACCGGAAACACGAACCGCCACCACGGAGTCTGCCACCGTCACCACTGATTTACACGTTGCAGAATGTTTCACATGTTTACTAGAAGATGGCGCCACCATTAAGTACGATCATCATCATCGTTTGCACGGTCGTGCCACTTTTACGATTCGCTAAAGTACGTCAAATTTGACGTACGGTTTCACGGAACGGACCAGCTGTACCGTTCGTGATTTCGGAACCGTGTGCTTGAAGAACGACTCGCTAAAACTCCCTATTAAGGGTTAGAATATTTTTAGTATTTTTAAAAGTTATCAGACTAGTCTTGTGATTACCTCCTTTCTATATGAAATGTAAATTAAATTCTTCCAAAATTACTCTGAATAGTAACAGATTACAAGCAAGTAATCTGTTACTATTTGACCTTGACACAAGTAGCGTACAAGCCTGGCTGCGACGCAACATCCGTATCTCTCCACCCGCAAAAATCAGAGCTACGCCCAATTTGAAGAGGGAGCTGGCGTGCCAGTGGCCACGTTCTGGTAAAAAGCTTAATGGCTGCACCAAGGAGTTCCTGCCGAGCGCTGCCGTGTCTAAGCTCCCGTGTCTTATGTGTGCCCTAGAGCCTCTAAATGAGCTACGCTTAGAGTATCGGCACCCTGTTCCCCGGTATTGTTGTGGTCGCCGCCATCTTGGTGCTCAGTGCAGAGCAGACACAACTGTCGATGGCCACAATTAAAAAAATCGACTTCCCTCAGCTTTAGATGCGGTGTTAGCAAGCTTATGTGATATCGTTTTGCTCTGTCGTGAACTGTTTGAAAATGTCTGGAGGACGCCAAAAAGTCTTTCCTGCGATCTCAGGTAAAGCTTCAGATAACTGGCCACCTTGATTTTAAGCCACAAGATGGCTAAGTGTCGTTACTCTGAAGTATAGCTTATTTAGTGGCTCCAGTGTGCTCCATCCTGGCCTCCGGCATTTGACGTGGAAACACCCACCACTACGGCCTTCACTGGCATCTAGGTGGCCTTTACACTATCATGAACGGTATGAGAATGAATAGTCCGCCATGTTTTTTTTTTTGGCGCATTCGGCACTCCTTTGAAACTATATGGTCCACACCAGGGTGGATAATAAAATCCCATATAGTTTAAATAGTGATCAAAATCAGACCAGTTTTACTATGGTGAGTTAAGTGAAACGTTTCTCGCAAGTATATTACCGAAAATATATTTTTGACTAGCCGTTTCTCTATCAGTTGATTCTTTCTATGTGCGTTTACTTTGGAATTAAATCGAAGAAGAATCCAGCAGGAAAGATTTTACTCAAGGCTGGAACACGAGCAAAAATAACTGCTCTTCTGAGGGAAACGGGGTGTTGAGCTTGATTTCTACTTTCCACTTCGGTCGTCAGTTACAGGACGTCATATTGCAACAAAATCAGAATGCAAAAGAATCAAGTAATACCCTATTTCAATCAAGTCAAAACTAAAAAAAAAGAAAAGTTTTTTTTTAGCTTATTTGGGATTTAAGCTGTTATTGTTTCAGTGTGAAAGAAATTACAGCAATAAAATGTTGAATAAACTATATAGTTCACATTTACAGTAATTATTTCTTCCGCGATGTCATTACTAATCGGACAAATTGATCGGTCAATCTGCCAAAAATACATGTAGCGTTGAAGAATCACACATTTTTAGCTACAGGGATTTGCATCGAATCAATCCCAATTGAAATCAAATACATCCGGTTTAAATGAAATAAACCTAAACTCATTATCTAAAAAAATATTATGGATTAAATTAGGATTAAGTTCCAGTTATAGTCAGTCGAGGGAAAGAAGGGCTGCGGTGGAGGAAACAAACGAGGGCAATGCTGGAAAGGAGACGAGGAAACCTCCTCCTCCTCTCTCCAGCGTTCTGTCCGCTTCCTCCTCCCCAGTTTTCCTTTCCCTCGAAAACTTTTCTTAACCTGTAACTCAGACCATGCTTTACACTAGGACTAGTACTTGAAGTTCCGCTTACTCTAATGAAGACTATGGGAATCGTACTCGTAGCAATAAAAGACCGTTTGCGCTTATTTACTGTGTGTGTGCACGTTCCCGTCTACTGCGCAGTCCCCGAGGCACTGTGCGGCTCTTCTCCCGGCAGCTGGCACTGGAGACGTTACTGCAGGTAGGTGGAGGTTCACTGCAATTTAAAAGCTACACCTTCTCTCTGGCTCGGGCCAGAAGGGGAGGTGCGGCCACTGCTCGCTTCTGTTGGCGGCTGAAAGCGGTACCGTGATACCATGGGTAAGCTCACAGCTCAGCCACAACGGCCAAGACCACTTTATTCGATTCAAATTGGGTTCGAAATAAAACTAAGCAGGGAAAAAAATATTAAAAAAAAAAGAAAAGGAATCGTGTTCCCGTTGACGGCTGGACAATATTTTTACAGTGAAGTAAAATGCTCAATGTGCCTATTTTTATTAGCATTTTCTTTTTTTATAGATCTGGGGTGCAATTTGGCGCCGCTTCTGGCATACCGATCATGCTGCACTTGTGGGCATGAATCACGGTCCCCCTGACCCCTGCGATAGATCACACTACCCCGCCAACCATATCTGGCTGCTGCCAACCCAGATGTAATGCGATAGAATTTGCCATCCTTTGCTTACCGAGTTTTCTGTCCGTTCGCCTGTTGAGTAAATTGAGGGCATGCTGCTGTGTTTACAGTTAGAAATTTGTTCGGTCAACTTTGGTGGAGATCATGGAGTCGTCCTACGCACCGTACTGCGTGCACTGGGTAGAGCTCACCTGACACTTTGACGTCACGTGACGTCACAGTGTGACACCATAGGGACACCTGACGTCACTTTATCTGACGAAGTGTCACATGACACCAGAGTGTCAGGTTGTGTGGTGTCACATGAGACTGCGGCACGAACGTTTTCCCGTTAAATTTTGCTATCGGGCCACGACGGACGGACACACACAATCTCATTTTTTGGTATCCCAAAAAATACTATCGGATTTAAAACACTGGCAAGGTGGCGCAAGCCGCCGCCCTATTCACAGGGTATGGCCCCACGCATTCCTCCGTCCATCCAGCTTCCCCGTGGTCAGCTGACTCCTGTCCGCGTGCTGGACGTCCGCCTGAGCGAGCTGCAGGGCGCCGACGTGCACCTGACCGGCCCGTGGCCCTACGCGCCCATCGTGTCCGGCACCGTCAACATGGTCCTGCGCAGCTTTCCGGACATGGTCAGGGACATCGTGGCCAGGCCACTGAGAGACGCCCTTCAGCAGTACCTGGACCAGCAGCAGCAGCGCCTCTAGGAGGCAACGACAGAAGCCTCTTTTGGGGGCGGCCTTATTTATGCATCTGCACACTCCAAAACAAGACTGTACGCTCACTTTCGTGCTGACCAGGGAGACAGCCAATCACGACAGAGCAACGCTAGCTGGAATAGCCAAAGCACGTGTACTAGAATTTTGACTCCATCACATTGAGATCGGCTGTTTTTTCTGTCCAATGGAGGGTTCAAATGCTGAGTTGGCGCCGTCTGACACCGATGGCGTTCCATGGAGGCAGGCAGTGGAGGATTTTCGCAGACCTTGATCATTTTAGGTGGCGTTGGACGGAGACAGCCAATGGCGGCGAACAATGGATGGATTTCACTCAACGGCGGTTGCATTCGATCATCCGACACCCACACCACTAATTTCTTTTCCTCTCCTCGCGGCGGCTACTAACCGCCTGTGGACTTTCCGCGCAATTCGTCGGTTGACTAACGGCCTGCTGGGAGCACGTGATCTTAACTAACCTCCCTTTCGCTTTCTTCTGTCTCTCTTTTTTTTTTTTCCCCGCGGATTCCCAGGTGGCGGGTCCAAATACCGGCCAAGGTGTCCGCAATCCATGCGCCGAAAAAGTGAGGGAGAGGTGGAAACGAGAGAGCACGGGGAAGCCAGAACGCCGAGCTCTGGTTGGTGCGATTAGAGGGTAGACCTAAAGCTAGCCGGCCTTTTTCTCCGCTCCACTCGTCGAATCCGTTCGAATGCGAAAGCCAAACGCCGGAAGCCGGCGTTCCGCGTCCTAACGCGTTCGACGAGTGCAGTGGAGACAAAGGCGGCTAGCTTTAGGCCTACCCTCTAGTCGAACCGACCAGAGATCGGCGTTCTGACGTCATCGCGCGCTTTTGTTTCTCCTCTCCCTCACTTTCTCGGCGCTCATTGGAGGCCTATTGCTGAGAAAGTGCCAAGTAACCGAAATATCAGTTGCACGTCAAAAAGATTCCCATGGCGGTCCAAATTCACCATCCGCACTCCGCTGGGGCCGAAATATCGGTTGAACGTCAAAAGGATTCCCAAAGCGGTTCAAATGTACCCTTTGTTGCTTTGTCATGTACAACCCCGAACTTTATTTTACTTTCGTTTTTGCAAACAAAAAGCACAGCTGTAAACTTAATCGATTCTTTTTTTCTTCAGTACAGACTCACACTCACTCACATCCGAGCCATGGTTAGGAAACATCGTAACCTAAAGCTTTGCAAAAGAAAAAATGCAATAACGAACAGCGAACGAACAGGATAAGAGGGAACAAAATGTTTATTTTGTTCCCTCTTATCTCGGTTTAAAGTATGATCGAACGTCGTGCTTGTTGGCCCGAATGGTTTTTCTTTTTGCTCTATTCATATTCGAAACCTCGTAGTTTGTTGGGATGTTTCAGTCGTTCGCCGCTATTTGCTGTCTTCGTGTTCTGCGGGGAAGTGAACTAGCAAAATGTTGCCGAAGTCCAGTCTGTGGACGACCCTAAATTATACTTCTGCTCCAAAACGTGGCGTTTAAAATGAACTGACTATCGCAAGCGCAATATTTTTTTTCTTGAATGCCATATCTCAGCGCGTTGTTCAGAGCGCATGCTCACAACCTCAGTCTGCTGCAGGTTCAGATAAGGAGGAAAGGCTCCTCCCACAATGCCCTCCACCCTCTCCACTTTAACAGAGCTAACGCTGGAGAGGAAGCGGGTAGAGGGCAGGAAGCCACCAAGAAAGCAGAAAGCTTCGTGGGAGCGCTCGTCCCGCCATCTAAAACCTGCAACGGCATTCAGCTCTCTTATTGTCTACCGTGGCAGACGACAAGCGGGAGCTTGTTCTGAGCATCTTGGGCGGGCATTATGATTCACTTTTGATGGTGCCCATCAAATCGTAGCGTCGTCTGCGGTCGGATATAAAGTGATCCGAAGTAATTAGGAAGTAATTAAATAATTAATAAATAGATGCAGAGTTCATAATTATATTAAAAAAAGACAAAGTAACTCAGCCCTAAAAAGGGGGATAAGCCCGGGCATCTACTTTACCGTGGGACACTATCCGCGTGGATGAATGCGTGGCGGTTGTTCGCTTTGAGTCGGGTGGTGACCTGCGCCACCTAGCGGCCTCGCAACTCCAGGAAGGCGGCGCCACTCACCGGAGAAGACACGAAGTAGTGAATCGGGGAGATACCGCCTATCTGAGTACGAAAGCCAAAACTGGAGCAGCCTGGCGGCCGAAAACGTGAAAACTACAAGAGGAGATTAAATGCACGGCGTTTCAGTTGCAAATGGGAAGTAGCCAATCGCTGTGGATGATATGCGGAGCAAGTATCGGGGAATTACGAAACGCGAACAATTCTCCTGAGAATAAAGCGCGCGATGTGCCACTGAAACATAACATTGTACAGGAGCGCATACTTTCTACTTCACATCGTAGACATAGTTTTATCGGTTTAAAACACTATTTTGGCGTTGTTGTTCCTCGAGAGAATTTTAGCATATCGTTCCGATGACTCATATAACGATACCCGCCACCCCGCCACCGCCTTTGCGCATGCGTCGTGTCAGGGCTCTCAGCACGATCTACTAGAACACTCTATTAAAGCGTTTTTGGTAGATCGTTCCGATACTTCCGATTACGATATCTTATAACGATACGATGCACGCTTAAAGGCGGCGGCGGTGTATCGATATCGGAGCCACTTGAACGACCCACTAAAACTTTAAGTCGCAGTCATTCTGCTCCTACATCGTGCAAAAGACACGGTGTCCGCTGCAGATATGGTGACAGAATCGCCTGAGGAGACGCCTTGAAAGTGTTCGAATTAAGCGGGTTTGAATTTAGTGGGTTTCCTTCCAACAAGTCTGCACGCAGTTTTCTTTTTATGCTGAACGTGACGCGACCTCAATAGAAGATGGAAACACGCCCCAGACCGTGTCTGCATGCAGACTGTCTTTTGTGTTATGTATTCTGATCGCGGCTTTAGGGTGGATGAGGGAGACGTCCGACTCCGTGGCCGTCGTCCCGCAATTTTTCATCGAGAACACAAAAGTGAACTGTGAAAAGCAGCCTAACTGGACCTGTGAAACGTAGTTAAAAAAAAAATGTTTACCTTGATACATCAAATCGCCAATTTCGACTTCGTCAATGTTTTCATTGCAAAGTTAATTCCATGGAGGTAATATGCGTGTCTCGCAGTCTGTGTGCCATAATTGTCGATTGAATTGTTCGCTTATTTGATTTGCATTTTGTGTGATCGCTAGCGATGGTTTCGAGTAACGAAGGTACAAGAGCGGGTGTCGGAGTTTTTTTCGGTTGTAAATAAACATTTTTATGACATCGTTTGAACACTGCGCATTTCGTGTTTTCTCCAAGTATTTGCTTAAAATTCAAATGTACAAGTAAACAAGTCTGAAGCGCCGCTTGTTTCAGTGATGCGCCGTCATTTGGTTCCTTGGGCGGCACGAGGTATGGGTCTTGTTCACTGGCGCACCTTGCTGACACTACTTGTTAGACAACTACGAACAGATCAAGAAGCTTTTTAATGTCCACCGTGAACAGGAGTCGTCAGAAAACACGACAAGCCCAAGAGGCAGGCTTCCTTCTGACGTCGCTTCTATATTATCGGGGGCAAGACCGCGGCCGGGATTTTTTCTACCACAGAGATTGGGGGTGGAGGGGAGGGGAGGGAGGGAGGGAGGGGGAAGATGGCACAAATCTTTTTAGTGCTGCCTGGAGACCCCTGTACATCTGCTCCGACCACAGTTATTAAAGATGTGTGCCAGTATACGCATCTTAAACGACGAGTCCCTGCCGGCAGGCGGCCCCCTCAAGGACTGTAGGTCCTTGAGGGGGCCGACCCCGAAGCGAAAAGGCCAGCAGGATGGTGTTGGGGTGCCTCTTTAGGAAGAGTTAAAGCGCTGTAGAAGGAGTGTGGTCGTAGCGACCCCGCCGAGCTGCGGTGGGATGCAGGAACTACCCCCTGTGTGAAGGCCGAAAGTAGACGCGTCTTTTGCCTGTAGACTGGCTGCGGCAAGACAAGTTCAAAGGTTACCTTCTTTGCAGCGTCACGTGCATGTCATCGGAAAGCAAGGCTAACAACATCTGAGGCCTTATTCCTTATGAGGTAACTTCAGTATCATCGGAAAGCAAAACGAGCTCCAGAGGCGGCTTACGACTTTACTTTTGTATTATCAGAAGGCGACAAACTCCAGAGGCCGTCCTGATGACGTCACTTTCGTACTATCGTAAAACAACCGATATCTCTAGTGGCCTTTTTCCCAGTCTTTCCTTCCGTGATCGGAAGGAAAGACAAACTCCCGAGGTCGCTCTCTGTGTGACGCAACTTCCTTAAAAACTCCCCTGCTGCTGACCAAGTTCCTCGTTGCCCCACTTTCGCATGCAAACATTTCTTTATTGATCTGCGAGCACCTATGCCGTGAACATGCCGTACACCTGGAGGTTTGCCGACGGGGAGCTGCCGGGGTCCAGCGGCTGCAGCCGAGGACATCGGTCCCCCAAGGGCTGCCCGGGCGTGTAGACGTACTGGTACGAATCCGTGCCTCCCATCCACGTGGGCAGCTTATCGCAGTCGATGTAGCGCGTGGCGTCGCCGGCCGTCACGTTGCGCACCCTCTCAACAGCCTCGACGGGCAGGAGACTCCGGCAGATCCGCCACAGGCCGAGCAGGAGCCTCGGAGGCTCCCAGAACAGGACATAGCCCAGGGACCTGGGACGATGGAGGAAGCGAACTAACCTCTGCACTTTGGTCGCCCGTTGATCGAGCGTTCTGTGCTCCTTTTCACGTAGATCGAGGAGAGGGTCCGTCTTAAAACCATGGGAAAGTTTGCATTTTAATGGCAGACACCTTCTGCGGCGATCGGTCGCAAGTGCGCATGCTCTGCATTTTCGCGTAGAGAGGAGAAAAGCAGAAGGAAAGGCGGAGACGTTAGCAGACGATCAAAGCTGACGACCCGCTCACAGCTCGTACTGCAAATGCGGCCCATAAACAGGCTCTCTAGAGATCGCACTGGCACGCTGGTGCCATCTATGTGCTGTCCACTGCATTTCACTAGATTTATAACCTCGTCAGAAATTCTTCAAGCGAAAAGCAAAAAAAAAAAAAAAGAAAAAAAAAATGAACCGCGAAAATAATGCGGGCAGACACTGAAAATGTACCGCGTGGGGACGCCGGAAAACCAAGCTCTGACTGGAACGATTATTGGGTAGAGGCAAAGCTAGCTGCATTTGTCTCCAAAACGAGCGCAGCGGAGACAGCCAGGGATGGTGAACCGAAATTTGGATTAAAAAAAAACAACAATGCTAGAGATGTAGGCGGGACGCAACAATCCTTACAACACTACTACTAAGACGATATCTCAAATGGACGGCCGTATTTTTGGAAAAAGAAGGCGATATTGAACCAGGCCGACGAGGCGCGTGACGTCAAGATACCTAGCTTCCTCCTCTCTTCGCTTCGCTCCCTCAAGGCCGCGAGGCGGAGAAGACGCGAGGCCGTTCCTTCTCCTTCTCGGAGAAACATGACGTAAACATTCCTGCAAAATGCGCCTCTTTTTTTGAAAAATATGATCATTCGTTCGAGATATCGCTGTATGAGGTATGTTTTGGAGTTTGTAGCATCCCGTTGCACGCTTTTGCCGCATGTTTTGGGGAATCCAGATTTCGGTTCAGCATCCCTTTAACCACTAATAGTTCCAGTCAGAGCTCGGCGTTCTGGCTCTCGTTTCCTCCTCTGCTTGAGTTTCATTCCCGCACGAGATAAATACCGGAATGAGCGCACTACATTATACCCCTGTCAGACGGGCTAATTTAGTTCACCTCAACCAAGCGCCCTTCAGCTCGCTGAATGTAGTGTTTCGGGGACACACGGGATAAATTAGTATCGGTCGCAAAAGATGGCAATAACGATGTTTAAAGTACTATAAGACAGCTCAGGTGTTAAAGTTAAGGTATACATGTCTCAGCACTGCAGTATTTAGTCTGTTTAATAAAGACCCGTTTCAAGACAACGTTCCGTTCATCGACGATATTACCCAATTGTATAATCTGCACTTGCTCTTTGTGTGTGTGCCTATTTTGTCGTATGTTTATGTCTTTGTAGTCACTTATCTTTATATTTATCTAGTTCTGTGGTTTTTTTTTTTTTCACGCTGCATTTCATTTTGCTAACTGCAATGGGGCAGAGACATTGTCAAGTCGCTGCAGCGGCTTTCTTCTCTGTCTCCTACTCTGTTGGAGAAAATAAGAGAAAAAATAACAGCAAAACGCCAATTGAATGATTCTGGTCAATCATCACGTTTTAAGATAGAGAAGAAGCTAACTCACTTGAAGTAGAGTGTGTTCTTCACTCAGGAATAAGCCGTGTGGCACCCTACACAAATGACACTATAAAGGCGAAATGCACTCCGTTGAAGTGCAATAAAAAAGAAAAAGTGAAAAACTCGAGGTGCATTTACTGGCCTAAAGTCTGCGCGTCCTCAGAAAGTAGCTCAACTTGCCATTCAAATCTGCGAAGCTTCGAAAGGGTCGTTCTGAAAGAGTCGTTCGATAGCAACATCTCGGTGGGTATATGAGGTACGCCTCGATAAAGCTACCCATCAGCGGCGAATTTTGATCGGCGTACCAAGGAAGGAGAGGTCAAGAAGAAATGCGGAACGGAAATTCGCCTACTTCTTTTACAGGGGTTCTGGTGACGTTTGTGTGTAGAGCTCTGATTGAAGGATAATGGGTAGACCTCAAGGCAACTTGCTTTCAGTTACGCTCACCATCTTGGAGTCAAAGTCAATCAGAACCTGGCGTCATTCTAACGTCACTGCAACCTCTGTGAAAGAGGCAGACGACTTGCTCTCCGCATCGATCATTCCATGAACCGAAATGGCGACCACACGGGGACGAATAAACGTTCCCAGCATCCAGTGACTTTATTTAGACGGGGATAAGATATGCGAACAAAGAAAACGAGCGTTGTGACTACGCATTTTGACAACCGTTTGATTGGCTCTGTCCGATGTAGCGTTGATTGCGTTTAAACCAGATTTATTGCCACACTTCATTAGATTATTTATTTGATTAATCGGCCTCGTTCATTTACACGCATAATACGCTTTTTTTAAAGTCGAAATTACATATTTTTTGTCTCGTTTTTGCATTTGCCGAATATGGGATAAACGGCGTGGCGACACCCTAAAGGGGGCGCGCCGATCCAACTAATGTTAAAGCCCCTGTATACGGAAAAGTAGCGACATCCTTTGAAGAATGCCGCCTGCTATCTTGGAGCGATCCAGGCGGCGCTAGCGTCGACGCGCGAGCGCGAAATAGCAAAATATAACAATAAGAGTGTGCCTGAGGCACAGGGACGGAGAAGGAATGGCTATGCTGTCGGAGTGCAGTGCATGCTAGGAGCTCATCTCGCCAATCAAATAACGCCGACTGTGTAACGTCACGGCTTTCATCGTCTTTCTTTGAGCACATACTTCGAGGCTGGTAGACCGTGACAGTGCGTTTTTGAGCCTGTGTGTATGTATTTTTCGTGTCTCTCAGACTTTGACTGTGCTCTGACTCAAGTATAGGAAGGCCGTCTGATATGTTGGAGCGATCCAGGCGGCGCTACAACCGACGCGTGGGTGTAAAAGAGCAAAGTACAAAGATAAAAAAAAGTGTGCGCGTCAGAGGAGGAGGGAGAAGATGTCCTTATCTTTCTTATTCAGGGACATTAACCAATGTTCCCGCCAAAGAACCCTGTTGGGAGCCACACCGCGGCGCGACTGTCTTGTCGCACGCTTCTCATTATCACTTCGCAGCCAATCAGATTCTGACGTTACTCATTGCGAAGGCCGAAGAAGGAATCGGGCAGCGCATGAACATAATAAGCCCTGCAATTCTTTGTCAGTGAGAACGGCAGGGCATATTACATGTTCATGCCCTCCTCGATTCCTTCTTCGGACTTCATTATTAGTAACGCAGCAATCTGCATTGGCTGCGGAGTGATAATAGGGAGCGTGCGACAAAGGCGCAGCAATCTCATTGGCTGCGGAGTGATAATAGGGAGCGTGCGACAAAGACGCAGCAATCTGATTGGCTGCGGAGTGATAATAGGGAGCGTGCGACAAAGACGCAGCAATCTGATTGGCTGCGGAGTGATAATAGGGAGCGTGCGACAAAGACGCAGTAATCTGATTGGCTGCGGAGTGATAATAGGGAGCGTGCGACAAAGACGCAGCAATCTGATTGGCTGCGGAGTGATAATAGGGAGCGTGCGACAAAGACGCAGCAATCTGATTGGCTGCGGAGTGATAATAGGGAGCGTGCGACAAAGACGCAGCAATCTGATTGGCTGCGGAGTGATAATAGGGAGCGTGCGACAAAGACGCAGCAATCTGATTGGCTGCGGAGTGATAATAGGGAGCGTGCGACAAAGACGCAGCAATCTGATTGGCTGCGGAGTGATAATAGGGAGCGTGCGACAAAGACGCAGCAATCTGATTGGCTGCGGAGTGATAATAGGGAGCGTGCGACAAAGACGCAGCAATCTGATTGGCTGCGGAGTAATAATAGGGAGCGTGCGACAAAGACGCAGTAATCTGATTGGCTGCGGAGTGATAATAGGGAGCGTGTGACAAAGACGCAGCAATCTGATTGGCTGCGGAGTGATAATAGGGAGCGTGCGACAAAGACGCAGCAATCTGATTGGCTGCGGAGTGATAATAGGGAGCGTGCGACAAAGACGCAGCAATCTGATTGGCTGCGGAGTGATAATAGGGAGCGTGCGAGAAAGACGAAGGAATCTGATTGGCTGCGGAGTGATAATAGGGAGCGTGTGACAAAGTCGCAGCAATCTGATTGGCTGCGGAGTGATAATAGGGAGCGTGCGACAAAGACGCAGTAATCTGATTGGCTGCGGAGTGATAATAGGGAGCGTGTGACAAAGACGCAGCAATCTGATTGGCTGCGGAGTGATAATAGGGAGCGTGCGACAAAGACGCAGCAATCTGATTGGCTGCGGAGTGATAATAGGGAGCGTGCGACAAAGACGCAGCAATCTGATTGGCTGCGGAGTGATAATAGGGAGCGTGCGACAAAGACGCAGCAATCTGATTGGCTGCGGAGTGATAATAGGGAGCGTGCGACAAAGACGCAGCAATCTGATTGGCTGCGGAGTGATAATAGGGAGCGTGCGACAAAGACGCAGCAATCTGATTGGCTGCGGAGTGATAATAGGGAGCGTGCGACAAAGACGCAGTAATCTGATTGGCTGCGGAGTGATAATAGGGAGCGTGTGACAAAGACGCAGCAATCTGATTAACTGCGGAGTGATAATAGGGAGCGTGCGGCACCTAAGGGGGTGCGGCGATCCAACTGATGTTTTCGCCAAACAACTCAGCTGGGAGCCGCACCGCGACGCCATTGTCTTGTCGCACGCTTCCCATATACGATTTTGATTTTTAAATCAACTCCGATACGTAGTTGAGAACAGTTTAAGACAAGCACACTCGCAGATTATTAGTTCAGCTGCATGAGGCAAAGAGCTTTGTGGATACTCTCCGGCAAGAGCGGCCTCCTTTAATCGTTCACGATAGTGTCTGCTGCGCTGAACGGACATTCGTGAGGCGTTGAAGTGGTCGGGACATGTGTGGCTTCTGCACTTGTCTGGATTTACAAGCCACGCCCTTAGAGTTTAATTTGGGTTAAAATTTCGCCTAATATTTGTCTTTCGTATCGGTGTACTCATCCATGCCTGCGTGGGTTAAAGCATTTAATTTTTACTTGTCAAAAATTCAAAGATTAAAACGGGCTAAAAAAATTAATCGCGATTAAAGCATTCATCGATTCATCGGTGGGTTAATCGATCAATTGCCCATTATATAGGATCAAATCAAATAAATGTCTTCCTCAACAAAAAAAAAAAGGAAAAAAAAAGGCACTATGTTTGTCGCGTCGGACGTGTTATAGGGCAGATGGACTGCACATCGGGATAAACAACGTCTGGGCACTTGGATGTCCGCCCAGATGGCACACGAAACCTCAACGCCATCAACAGCTGCACGTAATCAACGGAAACACGCACAACTTGGTCCAGAAAATGCATCTCTCGTAATTCTATCATGAAGTGGCTCCATACTGAGGACAACAAGGAGACAATCCTAGTCATAAAAACGAAGGTGGCCAATGTGCCTTTAGAAAAGTCGTATAAGCTTGCGCTAAACCCTTTCAATACACGACATGCGAAATGCACAGCGTCATCTAGTGGGGCGCCGAAGAACATGCTCCGTCTACCCGTGGGCTCCGAGACCCCGAAGCGCGCGCGCGAAGGCTTCGGCGCTGGCAAAAGCTAAGGCGCGAAATCGTAGTTGTGAAGAATTCTTTGCTCGTACAAGCACTCGAGCAGAGAAAGCGCTTTTAAAATCCAGGCGTTCGTGCCTTTGCCGGCACTCAGAGCCAAATTTCGAATTGTAGTGTATGTCAGACAAGCTGTCGTGGGTGAGCAAAGAACCCTCCCCTTTATTCAGACACCAGTGAATATATACAGATGATTGGGGTCATGTGACCAGTGATCAACAGTTCGCGAGGAATCGGCCCGTCGGCGCGTTATCAGGATGACACCACATCTTCCCCTTTTCTTTAGGTAGAAAAACATAACAAATCGGTCTTTGTCGTAAACAAACTAGTCATTAATTCCAAGTATTTTAGGAATCTTTATAACACGCCCGGATCGCGTCGTTACACCGTGTGACGCGGTTTCACCCGCTGGGGCAGTCTGTTGAGTGCTGGTCGACGAATGATCGGACGTGCAAGGCTCGCTTGGCGGTGTGGTCTCCCCAGACTTGCTTGCATCATTGGTGGTGTTGTCCGCGGGCTCGGCAGGTTGTTGACACTCAGGCTCTGCAGCAGGATCGTTGTCCGGCAGCAGAAACAGATGACGGCGGTTCCTACGGAAGGTGCCGTCGTTTGTCCTGACCCAGTAGGACCTTGGTGTGTCCCCGGGGCGAAGAATGGTACCCGTAGCGCATCTGTCTGCAGAAAGACTGCGCAAAAGTCTGGCCGCGTGACGCTTGTCAAAATACCTTTTTTTTTTGTTTCCGCCTATACTCCTCATCTCTATTCTTTTTAGAAGAGTTTACCGTGCGAGGTTTGAGTAAAGATGGAGCGCAAGGCACTCTTTAGCGAAGTCGTCGGCTCATGAGAAGTTGTGTTGGACTAAAACCTGTAGGCCTAGGGGTGTTCCTGTAGTTCAGCAGCGCAAGGTAAGGGTCTTCTGTTTTCTTGAGCAGCAGTTTTAGAGTCTTTACCATACGTTCAACCTCACCGTTTGCGTGCGGGTAGCGAGGGCTGGTCGTCACGTGCTTGAACCCGTACGCCCTCGCAAAGTCTTGAAACAAACCCGATGCAAACTGGGGCCCGTTGCCCGAACGCACGGTCTTCGGAATCCCGTGTCGGGCGAAGATACTTTTCAGGTGTTGAATGACGGCCACAGATGACTGAATCTGTCCAGCAACGCCATTTCCGGGTACCTGGAGTGAAAGTCAACAACAACAACGTACACCGCTCCTTTTACTTCAAATAAATCGACTCCTAGTTTCTCCCATGGTAGTTCTGGTGTTTCGGAAGGGATCATCGGTTCCGAGAATTGCACGCGTTCAGTGGCGAATTCTCGGCATTCGGACACAACTCTAGCTATATCTTCGCTGAGACCCGGCCACCAAACAGATTCTTTGGCTTTTTCTCAGCAGCGAACGATGCCTTGATGGCCTTCATGTAGCCTTTGAAGCATTTCCCTCCGTAGACTTCTTAACATGACAATTCTGGTGTCCTTTATGAGCAAGTCGTTGCAAACAGTAACGTTGCCACGCTGTGCCCAGTACTGCACGAGAACTGGTGGTAGCTTGTGCTTGTCTGGCCACCCTTATCGGCAGGCTTGAAGCAGCAATGATCATTTCTGGTCATTCTTCTGCTCCATACGTATTCGGTCTATCAGACTGTCTGATGCTGGCAGCCCCCGGATGATTGCGTCAACGTGTGCCGAGACGTCCCTCTCCAAGAGCATTCCCTGTGACGGTGCCAAACAGTTGCTTCTTGCTCGTGACAGTGTGTCTGCCGTGGCAATGGTTTTACCGGGAACGTGCGTGAGAGTGAAGGAGTACCTCATCAGGCGCATTCGGAAGCTTTGAATCCTTGGGGGTAGGGAGTCCAGTGGGTGGCGGCCCAGCAACGGAAGTAGGGGTTTATGATCAGTCTCGAACAAAAACGTGAGACCTCGCAGAAACTCGTCAAAGCGTTCTACAGCCCATGTTAGAGCAAGGGCTTCCTTCTCTATCTGAGAGTACCTCTGTTCCGTCTTCGTCAGCGACCTGGAGGCGTATGCAACAGGACGTCGCTCCCCGGATGGCCGATCCTGGAGCAGTACGGCGCCGAGGCCGTGCGACGAGGCCTCTGCAGAGACAGTTGTTGGGTAACTTGGATTGTACCGCGCAAGGCACCTTTCCGAGCTTAAGGTGTCTTTGATTTTGGCGAATGCTTGTTCTTGCTGAAGACCCCATGACCAGTCGTTATCCTTGCATAGAAGGCTGCGAAGAGGCGCTGTGCTAGATGCTACATCTGGGAGGAATCTAGCAAGGTGGTTAACCATGCCCAGAAGAGAACGAACTTCGACGGCATTTTGAGGCCGGGGGAGCTCTTTGATGGCCCGAACTTTCTCTGGATCAGGTCTCACTCCACTGGCGTCGAAGACCATTCCCAGGAACGACACTCTCCCAACAGAGAAGCAGCATTTTTCTTTATTTAGCGTCACGCCCTTCTGCTGTAGCCTCTCCAGTACCTTGTGCAGGCGACTGTCGTGTTCGGTCTTGTTCGCTCCGTGCACCAATACATCATCCATGTAGTTCAGGACGCTTTCTGAGCCTTCCAAAACTTGCGTGAATTTTCTTTGGAAAATTTCTGGTGCCGAAGTCACGCCGAAAGGTAGTCTCCGGTAGCAATACCTTCCATACGGCGTTATGAAAGCTCTTGACATGGTTTCGAAAGGTGAATCTGGTAGAATCCAGAGCTCGCATCCAGTTTGGAAAAGACACGGGCTTCATGGAAGTTGCCCATGATTTCTTCTACCGTTGGAAGCTGGTGACGTTCCCGCCGTACAAACTTGTTTAGGTGGGTCAGGTCGACACAGATTCTGACGTCACCTGAAGGCTTCTGCACTGGCACGATTGGGGCGCACCCCTCTGTTGGTTCTTCTACCTTTCGAATCATTCCTTAGAGCTCTAGCTTGTCTAGCTCTTTCGTTACTGCTTCTTTCATCGGTGTGGGAATCCGACGAGGAGTAGACACCACGTACGGGACGGCATCCGGTACTAAGCGTATCGTGTGTTCACCGGCCAGGGATCTCGTACCTTTGAACAGTTTGGGACACTTCGCTTCAACGTCTTTGACGCTCTCAATTTCGTCCAAGAATCGAACGATGCCTAAGGCATTAGAGAGTTTTAGTAATACGTATAGGACCAAACGCAGACCCCACACGTTAACGTTGCGTCCTCCACACTGCGCATGCGCCATACGTACGTACTGCGGCGAGCCTTGCGTACGTACGCTCGCTATCGATTTTTGCGAACGTACGTAGCGCTCCCCTGCGTGCCATCTCGTTGCTCTCGTCGCGCACGGGAGAGCGCGAGACTAGTGCAGTTTGAAAAATGGCGGCGGTGAGGCAAACCAGCGGAAGTGCTTCGCCCATTGTATGGGTTCGCTTTACCATTGAAGATGACATTAAAGGGACCATGAAATGACTTTTTTACTTTTTCCAGATAACTTTTACATTAAACCGTCAATGTTCACTGAATGCCGAACAGGCATCCGTTTTCGTCTCGGTTTATTAACTTCTACACAAAAAATTAATGAAATATCGACTTTTTCTTGACCGCAAAACAAGCCGTGACGTACGCTGCTTCCGGAACCGGAAGTTCTCTCGGCAGTTGGAGATGGGAGCGTTAGCGGCGACGAGTTGGGGTGTGCCGGTAGGTTTTACTGCGCCGATGTCACCGACGTATTTTCTGAATCGGCGCCTCTCATCGCAGCTGAGCGAAATTCAATGAGATACGTTGCGCTACAGCGACAGCATGGGACAAGTCCCATACGCCGTTATGCCTGTTGGGAAGTGCAGCGAGTCTTCCGGTGAAGACTCCAGAAGTTAACCAAATTGTCATTGTTGGTAAAAGGCGGCCAGTGTCAGTCGTTTGCAAAGCGACGTAGATGGAAACAAATTGCCGCGGCGTTTTTCGAGGTCTCGGAGATGCAGGAGCGAGCCGACGTTAAAAAAGATACGTTTGAACTACGAGTGTCAGCAAGAGCCACGTAAATACCTGTTCACACTCACAGCGGACGCGCGCGTTTGATGGAAGTGCTGTATTCGCGCTGTTGGTAAGCGCTTCGGGACCGATCTTTTACGATTGCAACTCGATACTGATGCGACAAAAGGCAAAGAAAGGTTGGACCGGTATTGCGCGTATACCTCCCACGAACTGTTACAGCTCGACAGTGACGTGCAGTCTGTCAGAATAAAAATGGCATACCAATAACAAAGTGTACATACCGTGTTACGAAGGTAATCCATACAGCGTTTATTTCAGCTCTATATCACACAAAACAAGAGAGAATTGACGGGGGTCCCTTTTCGACGAGTGTTCGTCAACCCTGCCTCGGAAAACAAGGGGAAGAGATTGACCTCACCTCTTAACCTAAAATTGAGGTCAGCGATCAAACTATAATACGGGAAGGGTCCACAAGGGTAGCGCGGGCATATTCCATTCAGCACGCCAGCCGGTCGTAGGCAGACAGACGGTCTTGCGACGAAGCAACGCTGCGCCGAGTCGGAGTGCCTGCTAGGCCTATATATCCTGAGAGCTTCGTAAGTGCGGGATTCGCGGCTGTTGTCGCTCTTCTCGGGTGTTTGTGGATCCAGCGTTCTTGTTCGTCGTGGTCTGTTTTAAGTACATTTTTTTCTTGCTGCTTGAAGTCGGCACGCGCGAGATGAAGACGTAGAAAGATAAACGTTCAGTCAGTCAGAGTTCTGAGAGGAAGGAAACCAAAGGAAATCACCGTTCTGAACTCGGCCCTGCCCTACTGCGCACGCGCAGTAGTTGCTTTGTTTACCACACGATAGATGGCGCTTGGCTCTCAGCATTATCAAATTTGTCAATTTTCGCCACACATCTCTAATTATGCTACAAAATGTGGATCTGAATATTATTTAACAAAACTTTTAGGAAACATTCGCCGGCTATTTATTGTTTACGATCGCGGTGCTGGTGAGGTAGGCTCTTACCCAATAGGCGACCTGGATTTGGCTGACGTGCTCCATTTCCGCGGATGCATCGTAGTGAACAGGCGAAGGAAGGAAGGCGCAAAAGAGTCCAGTTTTCTTTTAAAAGTTCTACAGCAAATAATTTTTTTTGGGCTCCCTAGTTTTGTGTTTTTGTGTTTCTTTTCACATCTTTTACGACGTGCGGTGGATGAAATTCGATTTTAAAATCATTTCATGGTCCCTTTAACCTCCTCAAAGAAGCACCCACAAAGATGGGTGTCAATAGCCAAGAACGTTGGCGACGCCGTCGAACCCAAAAGGTGTTTACCGTGCGGTCGGTAAAAAAAAAAAAAAAAAAAAAAAAAAAAAAAAAAAAAAAAAACGCGTATACAACAGGCACACGGAAACACGCACTTCCGTAACAAAGCTAGGAAAATCAGGGCTTTGGATTGGCTTGACCGAATACCCGCCTTGGATTGTTTGAAGCAGTTTACAGGAGCACATCTAGATGGCGCTACAAGTCTTTACGTATGCGTTCTTCTTCCACTGTACTAAAAGTGCGTATTAGACGCGCTCCGTAACGTTCCGTCGACGCAACGTTAACGCTAACGTAGGGGGTTTGCGTTTGCCCCTATACGTATTACTAAAACTCTCTATTGACCCCTGGGAACGTCCGCAATCTACGTCGTTCGCAGATTGCGGACGACGCAGATAGTCGGTCGTGAGCAGTTATCTTTCCAGGTGACGTTCGCGTGGAACTTGCCAACAGTGCGAATTCTTGCATCACTCGGCCCTCGAAGATTTTCTGCTTCGTCTAGAGAGCGTGGAACACCTGGAAACTTATCGCTGACTACAGTCACCTTCCGCTCCCGTATCAACTTTCATTCCAAGTTCCTGACCATTTATCTGCACAGTCGCGAAGAGCGCAGATAACGTGTTCTTCGACTGTTCGAGCGTGCCCAAGAAATGATCTCTATCGGGTGCGGCAATGACGTCGAGTTTCTTGCCGTCGCGTTTTTTGATGCGGCATGCTTTTTCGAAATGTCCCAATTTTTGACAAAAACGGCATTTTTCTCGTTGGGCGGGACAACTTGTCCTGGGATGCAGAGGACCAGCGCAGTAACTGTACCTCTTGCTGTTTGCAGTCCTTTGACTGGTTAAGGCTTCGTTCTGTCTAGCGGTCTTTTTCTGTTTCACGGCCGAAACGCATGCTTCGGGGCTTGCGGACTCTTGCCTTGCTAGTTCGACTTGTTGTTTCTTTACTGTTTCGCTTGTCCGAGCTTTCGATAGAGCTACGTGTACCGTCAGCTTTGGATCCATTTGAAGCTCTTCTGAGAGAGTTTGGTCCAAAAGACCGACTACGAATCGATCTCGGATAAGACGTTCTTTCATGTCCTTGAACTCGCAGCGCTCTGCTAGCCTGTGTAGCTCGGTCGCAAATTGGTCTACTGTTTCTCCCATTTGCTGTCGGCGTTGGTTGAAACGGGCGCTCTCGTACACCGTGTTCTTGGTGTGAACGAAGTATCCGTCTAACCTTGACTTTATCAGGTCGAACTTATTGAATTCTTCGTCTTTTACGCCTATCGAACGCAGAATTTCTCGCGACTTCCGGCCCATCGTATAAAGAAGAGTTCTTACTTGAACTTCCTCAGGTTTCTCGTGCAGGCCCAATCCGAATCTGTAGTCGTCGAGCTCGTCTATCCAGGCAGGCCAGTCAGCGGCGTTGTGGAAGTCGAACGGCTTCGGAGGCTTGAGTCTGCCATGTCGACGTGGCGCCGGCTGCTGCTGTGGTGGCGAGGTCGACGCTGCTTCGGTCGTTGCTTAGGGGCTCGTACTCGTCGTTAGCGGCATTCCGTCGGAACCGGTCGGAATCCGCCCACTTCTGACACCATGTCAGACAAGCCGTCGTGGGTGAGCAAAGAACCCTCCTCTTTATTCAGACACCAGTGAATATATGCAGATGATTCGGGACATGTGACCAGTGATAACAGTTCGCGAGGAATCGGCCCGTCGGCGCGTTATCAGGATGACACCACAGTGTACATCCGCCATACAGGTTGCGGCGAGAAACCAGCGAACGGTGGGGCGATGAGCACGCAGTACATGTGCAAGAAGAGCATAAAACAATACTAACCCTTAGCTCGCAGGTGTGTGTGAGGATCGATGACGGTGAGGAGTAGGCCTCAATTGTTACCGACAAAGCTAGGAAATTGACAAACAGCAGAAGTATGTCGCCGCAACTGAGATGGCAGCGCACACAATATTGCCAGAGGTTTCTAACAATTCCGCATATAGTCTATAAGGTTCCTCTGCGACATCGCGATAGAGCTCCATACCACAGACGCGAACTCAAGAATCGAACTTACAAATGCACAGGCTTGACAAACACTCAAAGGGACGACATTTTCTCGTCATTCGTGCAATTTCACCCAGAAGGTGAAGTCCCTGACCAACAATCCACGAAACATACAGGCAAAAGTTCAAACCAGAATCCACAAAAACACCAAGATCTCGCACATGACCTTCTCGCCGTATGCTTCCATCCAACAGTGTATATATAAAAACTATACTCTTTCCCTCTCCCTCTTTCTTTTTTACAAGGGACGTTACTACCGTCTTTTGAGATCCGCTCAACGGAGCAAGTGTCATTTTACACATGAATAGTCATTCACATTTTCACATTTACGGAACTAATTTAAATCATCGGCAGACATGAGCATTTCTGAGTTTTTTTTTTTAATAGGACGGTAAAGTAATAATAAGCACCAAAAACAAGAACGGTCTCAGATTAACACCTTTTGTCACGCCAGATGAAGATGCAAACGGCTTGGATACGCAGTTAGATTTTCGGTCTTGATTTGTCCGACTTCCCAAGTAACTTTCCAACCATGCATAGCACAACATGCTTAATCCATAATCTTTCAATTCAGAGCGAACGCTGGAGAGGAGATCGCCTCCTCTCCAGTCTTCGCTCTGCTAAACTCGAAAGAGGTGGGAGGAGCTTCCACTTTGCTCTTTACGTGTCACCAACCATAGGAGGTGTTGCCCTACCACCAACTTGCGTAAATGCTTTCCAGCGGAACCGTGCGGGCATGGAACTGCTCCCCCTGAGTGAGAAGGTAAACGGAGGTACAGAGAATACACTGTTGCCCTTTCCACATTTGCGCCTCGCTCTCGTTGTGCTCCATGGGCCTGCTCCTACGTCACAGTCACGTGACACGTGCCTGTGTCACCGCAAGAAAGAAGACGTTGGAGAGGACGGCACTTGTCGGCATAGGCCGAGATTGAACGTGAGGATCGGCTGCGGTTCTCACACAACGCAGTTCTGCATATAACGGTTTGATTGACGAAGCCAAACGCAGCTTGCAATATACCCTTTTGGAAATTACGCGCCATCTAGTAGTTGATTTGCCAATTGTTCGAGTTTCGCTATGTTTCCCGTCAGAGCGGCGCCTCAACTCGACTCAGCGTATACCGAGAACGAGTGGAGCGTCGGCGTTCAGCGAGGATTCGGATCCGCTTCGTGCCCAACAAAATGGCGAACGCCAATGTTGCCTGACGGCTCCTGAAACGTGTCTCCGACTGCTGTGCTTAGCGTCCTCTTCCGGTCGTGCATCGAAAGTGTTCCCGAATGACGACGCAAAAACCGGAGTGTCATGTTGTCGAATGTCGCGATCCTGGCGTTGGGGCGGAGAAGTTCTGGGGAAAAGCACGAGGGAACGCGATAGCACTCTCTCGTGATTTTTTCCCACAACGGTCGTTGTCGTCAAGGTGTGTCACGCTATAGAACTTCGGGAGAACAAGCGCCGCCAGGATCGCGGTCGGCGACAACGTTACACTTCAATGCCAATTTTTTTAGGACACGCGGTGAGCATCACCAGGCGGATACGCCTTCCGGGTACCATAGTTGGTGGGGTTTTGAAAAGGGTCTCCAAAGTTGAAAACTGGGCTTTTGGTGCAGCTAAACATTAAAACAGCGCAGAACGACAAAGACAAGAAGGAGGAAACAACCAAGACGGGACAGGCGCTGTACTTTTCCACTCGAAACGTAACGTCCCACCTGGGGTAGTAACACCTGAAGATGGCCGTCAGGAAGCGCGCTAGATCCAGCTGGCGTCTGTCCGCGGCTGCGCAGTCCACCAGGAGCGTGATGCGGCTGGCGTTCTGCTTGCGCAGCAGCGACTCCACCATGAAGATGAGCAGTCGGCGCACGTCCTGGAGGGGCAGCCGCCCGGTCTTCGACAGCCTGAGCAGGAGCACGTGGTTCCCGTAGCGGTCCAGGTTCATGGGGTACGCGAAGCCCGCGCTAAGGCAGGCTTCGGGGATGTTCGCCTCGCTGAGCTCGTGCAGGCGAGCCTGGGCCCGCCACTTGAGCGACGCGTCTGCCATCTTCACCGCGCGATCGAGGTCAAGCCTGCGCAGAAAACGGCACACTAAGTAGGCTAAGCATTAAAACGTTTCACGCTATTGACCTTTTTAGTGCCAGACCCCTTAAAGTGCCTTGATATCTCTTTTACAAGCAGCGACAACCAATACAAATGAAAAAGCACATTCCGCTGGAACAAAATGGCGCATTCAGTTCATAACCCTGCTGTGCGCCACCATTCGCTTCCTAAAGTCAGCATCGTCACGCAGTCGGCGCTTCAAAAAATGTCGCTTCTTGTACGAAGCTCTTAGCTAAGAACTCGAAGAACCCTTTCGAAATACTGCCCTCTGTTCGCAGCACTGGGACTTGCACAATGGCGGACTAAAGCCGCAACGTCACGGCACAATTTATGCGCTTGGTCAGATCAGAAATGTAAAAACACCCATAGAAAAAAATGGAAGCCGTGTACATTTCTCGGTAAAGCTTTAGGTAAAGCCGGATTAGAGCGCAGCTCTAATCCAGCTTTACCTAAAGCTTTACTGAGGGGATATTGACTCCCTGAGGTCACGTGACCTCAGGGGGGGTCACGTGACCTTAATGAGGGTTCACAAGATCTCAGGGGGTCACGTGACCTCAGGGGGGGGGGGGGGGGGGGTTACGTGAGGGTAACTTTCAAAACCCTCATGAAGGTAACCCTCGTGACCCTCGTGAGAATAACCCTCGTGACCCTCATGAGGGAAGCCTTTTGAGGGTAACTGACCCTCACAACTCTCGTGAGGGTAAGTCTCGTGACCCTCGTGACGGTAACCCTCATAACCCTCGTGAGAGTAACCCTCGTAACCCTCACGAGGGTACCCCTCATGACGTGATTATGGGAAACTACCCATAATGCAACGCGCGGTTACGCCGTTGCATGCAACGCGAGGTTACGCGGCTTGTATGCAACGCGCATGCAACGCGAGGGTTGCATACAACGCGCATGCAACGCGCGGTTACGCCGCTTGCGTGCAACGCGTTGCATGCAATCTTTCCATGCGCGTTGCATGCAACGCACGGTTACGCCGACGGCGACGGCGACGGCGACGCCGCTCAAGCCAGAAACGGGCGCCTAAGGGCTGCGCGTTAAAAAAAAAAAAAGATGAGCGCGCAGTTGCGTTGCAGTTTCGACGCTGTTTGATTGGTCGTTGGCTCCCGGCGTTGGCTGCGCTCTGACGTTTGCTATCTTACGGAATGACTTGCACGTTCCACGATGTCAGTTGTTTCGCCTTTGTGCAGCGGTTCCGACTTTCTAATAATCTGCAAGCACCTTCCGAAAGGCGTCTATTATACCTCTTCAAAATAAGCTGTCAATTTTATGTTTACGTGGGGAGCAATGTTTTTTTTTGTAGTAACACCTGTTCGCTGTATATGCAAAGTTTTGTTTAGGGGACTTCTGTCTGGGTTTGCTCTTTCGTTGTTTCAGAAAGGTGAATCTATGATGTCCAACCTCGCACTTTATGAAAAAACTGAGATCTAGAAATAATATTGAACTAATTTAGTAATAAATTAGCTAAGAAAAGTCCCAGTTCGGAATACAAAAAAGGTGACTAAGGTCACTCTAAAAGTGCATCCCCAGAATGCCAGGGTGGAATGCCACATAGCATAGTACCGTCTCGAAAAGTGCACTTCAAGAATAAGTATTAAGTTAGAGTCATGCAGATATCAATTAAATTTGAGCCCATACTCTAAAAAAACAAACAAAAAAAACTCAGTTCTTGAAAGGTTCTTCGACGTCCTAAGAACTCTTTCAGCTCGTGAACAACTCTTTCGCCGCAAACCTTATCGTCCTCTAAAGCACTAGAAAGGCAAATGGGCGATGAATTACTTTTTCGCCTCGAAACAGGGACTTCCAAAAAAAAAATCTTGCAGGTTTTTTAACAATTTGCATCCTAGAATAACATTTTAGAATGCAATATATGAACAACGCGATAACTTCTAAGAGTTATTTTATGACCATATATTTTTTTCAGAACGCATCAGTTTGTCCGCGATAAATAAACGTACTTCAGATAGCACGCTACACTTCTTCCACGATGGACCAAACTTTGTGATTGACATGCGAGAATGAAACCCGGAACTCAGAGGGCCGCGGTCAGACGACTAATACATCGTACAAGACAGTCTGCCTTGTATGACGCTCCTTTCGTTGGTCGTACAAGAACTGTGTACAAGTGTCCGAATCATGAATACGTATATGACCACGTCGGCAATATTCCTCAAGGTAGAAAACGGGACATTCCAGCGGGCGGGGGTGTACTAAAGATTAAGATTGGAAGAAAAAATTTAATGGAAATATCTACTCTAATTTTAAATCGTCACCATAGTGCACTAAGCCAGTCACACTCACAGTTCAGTTGCATTCACTCATTTGGAAGGTCCTGCTTTGGGTCATTCGTTGGTGTGGGCGTATTTTGCCGACGACTGAAGTCTCATAAGCAGGACTTTATCCTGCAAAACTCGGTTGTAAAAGTCGACGCAGTTATATGGGGGAAAAAGAATCAGGAGCGGACCTCAAAAAAGGGACTGTCCCGGCCAAAACGGAACGTCTGGTCACCCTATGTATGACGCAAACATTAAGGCGGGTCACAAGAACTCGTCACAAGTCCAGTCGTCACTGCACAGGCCAACTGGCGATAGGTGATCTAGTCCGGTGGGCCGACTCGTCACAGGATATTTCGTTCGAGAAAGTATTGCCATTCCGGAATACTCGTCACGAAAAAGACTCGTATAAGGACTCGATTTTTTATACAATGTGACGAGTGAGATTTCCCCGCTAAAGATCACTACTTGGGTGTCGTAATAGGATCAGTAAATATCTTAGCATTTGAGTTACCATCAACAATTTTACTTTGGAGCGAAAAAGAACGTAGCTACATTCGCGGAAATACCACGTCGACTCAAAATAATTCGCCCTTTTCAGAGTTTGGCCACGATCGAGGCGCGCCTTCTCGGCAATCGCTCGAAACACTTTTGGGGGCTTCGACGTTCGCGCCAGCGACTGGCGTGTTTCCCGGTCCGTGTGATTTTTATGTGTGTTCTCCGGCGGCGTCGCTCAGTCTTTCGCCATTGTGCACGTGCCTTTCACTCGGCGCTTCGGGTGCATCTTTTCTTTCAAATGACTTCACAGTCCCGCACCGTGATGGTAAATCTACACCCCCATTTCACCAAGCGCGACGCGCGGAAGATGCCTACAAATCACGACAAGCCAGGAATCTCTCTTGCGGCGGCTCTGAATAGTGCTGTGTGCGGCCTCGAATGTTTCTTCTCAAAGTCCAAACACAATGGCACACCCTACTGCAATTCAAAGATAACGCTAGCTGAGAAGGTTAAACACACAAAAGGCCCCGAAGGGCGTGTTTATTATATGCCACCACAAAGCTGTTTTGCGAGAGGGTAGCAGCACGACAAAAATGAGCATCATGTTCGACGCGTCTTCACACGGACCGAACTCCAGATCATCGAACAACAACCTTGAAAGCGGTCCGAACCTGAATCCAGACCTGGTGGCTCTACTCCTGAGGTTTAGGAAATATCGGGAAGCGCTAATTGCAGATATCGAGAAGGCTTTCTTCAGATCAGTGTACACGAGGAAGACCCTACGCGTTGCGGTTTCACTGGTATAAAAAGTCGCCTCAACTTGCGGGCTTCTAACTCTAATTCCCTCAGACCCTGCTTCCGGATGAATATGACACAACAATACTTCGCTCTCGGTAAAAGGGTTTACTGACTCACTTATTGCCTGTTGGGTTTCGGGATCGGGGAACGGCAATCAGCGAGGCCTGGGGAAAGTTCGCTGCCACTGCTGCTTCTCCAAGTCCCAGCGGTGGCCGTCCACACCGCGTCATGGGGACGTCGTCGTCCAGGGTCGCTGTTCGGTCCGTTCGTCGAGTCCGCCACTCGACGAGGCACCCGCACTCCCCGCGCCATCGTCCGTGTCCCCATCGATTCCCGCGCCAGCGTCCTCGTCTCCGGCCACAGCTGCAAGCTTGCTGTCCGCCGTTTGCGAGAACCGCCGTCCGAGAGAGGGACTTCTTTGTCCCGCCTCCCCTTTTCAAGCCTTGGGTCCTTTGTTCCTTAAAGCCAGTCACGTGACGTCAGTTGGCTAGGGGAGCGGTGTAGCCGGACGTTCTGGTACGCGAGGCCATGGCCGCTCCCCATGGCCGCCGCTTCCAATGCACCCTCCTCAGAATTTACGGCGCTCCGTGGGGGCCGCAAAGTTAAAACTTGAGACCAGTGTTGCTGCATCTGTAGGTCATCTTTAAGTTAGAGCTGAAGAAAAAAATCTGGCCACGGCGCAACGCCGATGTACGCTGGGAGCTAGAGCCGGTTTGCTTTCGTTTTTGTTTGGTCGGAGAAAATCTAGCAACAAAGCACATCAACAAGGCGGCGGTATTGTTTTGGTTTGACGCGGTTTGCGAGCACATGTAGCGAAGGCGTGACCGAAGAAGTGCCCCTGTGATGGTCCCGGAAGACGGAAGATATCATTCGTAATCGTCGTGTGTGCTTTGAAAGCGAAGGGAGTCACAGGGTCCACGAGTGCGCAACCACAAGCCAAGGTCCACGACTGCGCTCCGTTGACTTCGGCGATCTCGTTCTGTTTGGTGCAACTCGGCGATGCGACAAAAAGTTGAAACGTTCGTGGTGTGTGGTGCGGTGCTTGGAGGTAGAATCCCATACAAACACGAAGCGTAAATTGGTTGTTGTGGGGTTGAAATTCAACGGGTTCAGTTCTGTCGTCGTCAGCTGATCTGGTCCAGCTGGTCCAGGAGGACGCAGCGAGCGCTTTTAAAAGTAAATTTTCCTTCGTTCCGTTTCAAAATGTGGACGATTCTCGACGCATACCGTTAGTAAAAAGCTGCGGGCGTTTTCAGCAAAATTGCGTCGTTTTAATTGAACGATGGACTCCTGGTTATTGTCCTAGACCTGCTGTTTTTATGCTTCGTTTTGTTGGCGTTTGCACAGCGACGCACACCGCCCGAGTAGATGATTTGGTCCTGCAAGCGACCGGTCATTCAGAATTTCAGGGAAACTTAAGTCACCACCGATATTTTCTTGTAAATCTCGTGTGGGTTTGTTGCGCTCATCATGCGGTGTGAATAAATTATGGCAACGTTTCCTACCTGCCTACGGATGCATGAAGTGAGACCATTTTTTGCGTAGTGAACATAGCGTTTTTTCTTCATTTCGGAAAGAGGTGTTGGTGAATTTATTATGGTACAATCACTTGAGAGTTCAGAAATTGAGGACAGCGAGCATGCTTTCCCAACTTTGTCTCTTTTCTCTCTGGCATTGCCCCTAGTTTTAAGTTGCAGTTTCAGTAGACATACCTATACTAGCAGGTACAAACTGCACTAAAGCAGGTAAAAGACTGGTAGGTCAGGGCGGTGCGGACTCCGTGTTTCGCGCTTTTCGCAAGGTGACTAGGTAAGTGCTTTTGCGTGGTATGCGGAATACGCAAACGATTTTGTTATGCCTGTCGGTTGCGTCTCTCCAGCAAAACGAATAAGTTGATCTACAAAGGCGCAATCACAAGCCAAGATTTTCGATAACAGTGCATTTGATTCGGTGGTTCGTATAGTTGTATTTTACCCTGCTCTCTGCAACACCCTGTCATGACGAAGAGCTGGAACGTTGACGGTTTGTGCTGGGCTACCGGTTGACCCAAGGGCAAATCCGGAACTGCGTTTTTTTTTGTTTATTTTTGTTCTTTTTTTAGGGAAGGAGGTGGGGAGGGAAAAATTAAAGCAAGATAAACAGGACTCCGGTTGCGCCTTTTGTTTGAACCGCCGCAGAACTACACTGCGCCGACGGCCCCTAGATGTGCGCCGCTTCGCCGACTTTTGGTTCTAAGCCGTGCTTTGAAGCCGCCGCCGCGCATTTCAGTCTCGGTTGAAGCGACGGGGTGGTTCTCCAAGTTCAGAGTACAAGTGTGCCTGCTAGGGTGCGACCTACCCTATTTCAAACCCTCGTCCTTGAGTATCGAGCCTTCTACCACCTGGCAGGCCGGTAGACGGTTTTATTTCGGAAGATCCACCCTTGGTGACATCTCTCTCCGAGAAGGGGGGGGGGTCGACTGTTTGGAGAGGGGGGGGGGGGGGCGGCCGCCCCCGCTCCCCCCCCCCCCCCCCTTCTTGGGTCCGCTCCTGGGTTGACAGAAGCCCGCGTCGCCTGCATCGGCACTGAGTGCACTTGGGCTGTTGTAGTGGCTCTAGGCTGTTGATGCTCCAGCCTTTCATCCACGGCTTGCCGCCAGCTGATCCGGCTGCTCGACGGTGAGGAAGCGGCGAAAGTGACCTCTGAAGTAAATGTACATCCTTGTTTATCCAGTTATCCGGTGTCAAAGTGTGGGAGGTGTCCAACGCGTACTGAGGGCGGGAACTACGAGCGTTTTTCTTGCTTTCGTAACCGAAACCAGAGCAGCGAGATAACTGCTTTGCATACTCCAAAATGATGGAAGCAATAAGTCGCCAAAAACCCGTCCTTAGGGTTTCAAACCAAGTAAACAAGACAAATAAAATTAAACTTCGTTGTCAGGATGATTTATGTAACGAACCATATACTTAATGAATGCAGGAGGATTTATGTAACACAGCAATATATTCTCTTTCCAAACCAAAAAAAGTAAAACTCAGTCCGCCGTATATGGCAGCAACTTCTTCGCTGCAAAACCTATGCTGTCAACGTAAGCGGTTTTAACATGGCAGCCTCCGCTTTGCGCCAAAGTTCCCTTTCCCTCCTCCCCCCCCCCCCCCCCCCCCCCCCCCCCTGCCCGAGGCATGACGTACCTCGGAGGCAGGGCGCGTTAAACTTCTGCCGGGATTTGGGGCCCGAAGGGTCGGCGCGGGGGAAGGCAGCCGAATCTCCACAACCTAGATCAGCCTACCCCAGAAGTCGAAGTCCGGCGTATGACAAGGGTAACCTTCGGTACCGCATCCAGTCCTTTCCTATTGGGAGCAACCCCACAGCACCATTCCAAAGTTTTGGAAAGCCAGCTCCCACAAGCAGCAGAAAATCTGGAAACAAAAGTCAGTATATGTTGGCGACCTTTTGACCGGCACAGGGAATCAGGAGACGGCCCAGCGGTTCTACTTCGAGGCGATCGAAATATTTGGAGCAGCTGGAATGAATGTTCATAAGTGAGGCTGCAATAGCGCGGTTCTAAAGAAAATGCTGGAGGACAACGGCTCCGAAGAGAAAGCCCATGGACAGCTGACGGGAGCTTTTAAAGTTCTAGGTATAACGTGGTTGTCCAAGGAAGACAAGCTGTCGTTTACAACAGAACAGGTGGTCGAATTTATCAGTCAACGCAGCACCACCAGGCGATTCGTACTCCAGACCACGGCGCGCCTCTACGACCCAATCGGTTGCCTCTCCCCTTTCGTGGTGCCTGCCAAGATCTTGTTTCAGGAGATCTGGAAGCGGAACCTGCTTTGGGATGATGCACTGCCCGGAGAAGTGATGGGAGACTAGGACAGCTGGTTTGACGAGTTCACCAAACTGGGGCAGATAAACGTACCCAGGTGCAACGAAAGCGTACTGAGCGGCATCATAATCCACCAAAACGTTGCATGTGTTCTCGGACGCCAGCACTTCCGCCTGTGGCTCGATTATTTTTCTTTCCTCAACTAATGACATCGGGACAAAGAAGGGGACAATATTGCTAGGAACATGCGGGGAGACTGGAGCTCATGGCAAGCTTGATCATGCTCGAAATCCAGGTGAGCGAGGTTCACTTTTGGACGGATTCGATTATGGCTATGCACTAGACAAGAGGAGAGACATCCAGATAGAATATGTTTGTGAAAAACCGAGCCCTAAAGATGCAAAGAAACTCAGAGGACGCAAAGTGGCACCACTGTCCGGGTAAGGATAATCACGCAGATTCGATGACCCGAGGGTCGACAGCTAATCGACTGCTTTCTGCTTCACTCTGGTGGACCGGACCAAGTTGGTTACATCTTCCAGCGAACGATTGGCCCAAAGAAATTGGTGGTGTGCTTCCCACGACAAGCTCGAGGAGAGCTTGCCGTGGGAAGCACGGCGGCAACGCACGCAACATGTCGTCTAACCACTTCCTTGTTGTCATGCAGGTTAGTAAGAAGCGTTTTTTCGAATTCAAGAGCAATTACGTTTGCCTTGTAGTGCTGCCGTGCCCTGGCTTGTTATTATGTATTGTTGCCGACTGTGCTTACTCCGTACGCTATGTATTACTGCTGTTGGCTGGGGACGTCGAACTTAACCCGGGCCCGATGACGGATGCTCAGGCAAAACAGTTCGCTGAGATGCCGAAGCTTCTCCAGGATCTTTCGACGCGCTCAGTCAAGATAGAAGAGGGCCAGTGTAGCCTGATTCAGACGGTTAACGAAATCAAAGCTAACCAAACACTAATCGAAAGTAAAATTGAAGTAATTGACCGAAGAATTGATTCTGTTGAGTCGGTAACAACTGATATCCGGAAAGAACTCACTGAGGCACGCGAAGTAATCAAATCTGTGCAAGAAGACAACGCGTCTTTGCAAAGTCGCTTGGATGACTTCGAAGATCGGTCGAGACGCGAAAACCTAATTTTTCACGGGGTAACAGGGGATTCAAGGTCGGAGACGTGGGCACAAACAGGAAGTAAAATTATTGAAATTCTATCTCGTACAGTTGACCCCCAGATAACCTCGGAGAGCATCGATCGTGCCCATAGATTGGGATATTTCTCGGACGACCGATGCAGACCGGTTATCGTGAAATTCGCGTCGTACAAACTAAAAGACAAGGTTTTATCGTTCCGTTCGACGCTGAAAAACGCCGGGACTACAGTGAACGAGGATTTCTGTCTGGCGACACGACAGGCAAGAAAGAAACTTCTTCAATTCGGAACATCTCAAAATGCAACCTTCAAACTCCGGTACAACAAACTTCTTATTGGCCAAACAAGCTACTTTTATGATCCGCTTACCAATAGTGTACGACAAGCAGACCTGCGCAGTGGCGGCGTGTCTGCACCCACTATCGCTGTAAATAACCAAACTCAAAATGCCAGTCATGCAGCACCTACATTGTAGCATGTTGCGAGGGGTGGTGGCCCTATTCAGACATCGTCCTCTGCGCAACTCTCGATTCTTTTTACAAATATTAGGAGTGTCATCAATAAACGGGACGACCTTTGTTCAATAATTGACTCATCAAATGCTAGTTTTGTTGTTTTGACAGAAACTTGGCTGACAAGTAAGATTTGTAACAGTGAAATTTTGCACTGTCAAAAGAAGTTTAATATCTATCGGCAAGATAGAGTTGATAAAAGTGGCGGCGGTGTTATGATTGCTGTGGCTGATAATGTTTCTTCATTTCTTGTAAACGTTGCCACGAATCTGGAGATCCTGTGGATCTGCTTTTGTTTAAATCATCGTAAATATGTTTTGGGCGTTTGCTATCGTGCTCCTTCGAGAAGTTCTACCTTTGTGTCTGACCTTCATGACGTCGTGAATGCTGTCACAGTCCGTTTCCCTGACGTCCCAGTCTTACTGTTAG
Organism: Ixodes scapularis; assembly: GCF_016920785.2. Lineage (NCBI taxonomy): Eukaryota > Metazoa > Arthropoda > Arachnida > Ixodida > Ixodidae > Ixodes > Ixodes scapularis. The sequence goes on from NW_024609881.1 coordinate 27,558,462, forward strand.
GAGACTTTAATTATCCGAACATTACGTGGTCAAACGACGGCCCCTGTTTAAGTACCTTTTCCACAGAATCCAATGACTTCATAAATCTGTGCGCCGATTTTAACTTCACTCAAGTTGTTGCGCAGCCTACTCGGGTTACTTGTTCTTCGGCCACGGTGCTGGACCTCGTGCTGACGACGTCACGCGAGCTTATATCGTCTCTCACGTACCTACCTGGTCTCAGTGATCATTCATTGCTCCACTTTGATTTTGTTGTTCCGGTGTGTCGCTCTCCAGTGCAAGTAAAACGGATATCTGACTATGCCCGAGCGGATTTTGGAGCTATTAATCATGAATTGGGTACTTTTTTAAGCGATTATCTGCGTAATTTTTCTGAGCGTTCTGTTGAGGATAATTGGATGTTGTTCAAAGAAAAAGTTGCCTCCCTTACAAATAGATATATACCTGTACGAACTGTACGTAATTACACTCACTCCCCATGGTTCAACCAGACGCTCAGAAGGCTCTCCAATAGGAAAAAAAGAATGTTTCGTGCTGCAAAGTTATCCGTGTTTCCCAATGCAGAGCATCGTTGGGCAGCATATTATTCTGCTGCAGCAGTGTATAAAACGTCTATTGCCGAAGCCAAGCGCAGTTTTTTCGAATGTACCCTACCCACTATGTTGCGCAACAACCCTCAACAATTTTGGAACGTCGTAAACCCTTCTGAGAGGCTTGACGTAGTGCTGAACAACGAGGATGATGAGACGATAGCGGCGAATGAGTGTGCAGCTGTGCTAAACGAATTATTCACAAAATCATTTTCGAATGTAACCACTAATTCCTATCCGGATGTTTATGAATACAATATTTGTGCTATGAATTCCATTGATATAGAATGTGCCGGTATAGTGAAAGTCATCGCTAACCTTAAACTATCGTCATCGTGTGGAATTGATAATAATAACTCGAAGTTTCTCAAAAACACAACTATGTATTCCTCTACTATCTTAACAAAGCTATTTCGGCAATCACTCGAACTCGGAAGCCTTCCCGAGGACTGGAGGGTGGGGAAGGTGATTCCTATCCATAAAGGTGGTGACAAATCCAGCCCAAGTAATTATCGCCCAATTTCCTTAACAAGTGTCCCCTGCAAAAGTTTAGAGCACATAATCTATTCGCATCTCGTTAATTTTCTTAATTCCCATACATTCTTTTCTCCTGCTCAACATGGCTTTAGAAAACTGTTCTCATGCGAAACTCAGTTATTAACACTTACGCATAACCTTCACGCTTGCCTCGATCGTTCATCTCAGGTTGACTGCATTTTTTTAGATCTCTCTAAGGCATTTGACAAGGTTTCACATAGGCTCCTTTTGTATAAACTCAGTAAACTGAACATTGACTCTCATGTTTTGACTTGGATCAACGCCTTTTTAACTAACCGTTCTCAATTTGTTCATGTTAATGGCATTAACTCGCACCCCTCTCCTGTGACTTCTGGTGTCCCCCAGGGTTCAGTACTCGGCCCTCTTTTGTTTTTAATATATATCAATGACCTTCCTTCGCATATCTCATCCTCAGTTGGTCTCTTCGCAGACGATTGTGTCATCTATTCTGAAGTAACTAACGATTTTGACGTTCTTGCACTCCAGTCTGACCTTGACAATATTTCTCGTTGGTGTGATAAATGTCAAATGGAACTCAATATTAACAAGTGCCAATCCATGAGAGTATCACGTCAAAATAACACCTGTCCCTCGTACCATATAAGAACTGTTGAGCTGGAATCCGTGTCCTCATTTAAATATCTTGGTGTTCATATCACTAACAACCTCTCATGGAACATTCATATTGAATATATAATTAAAAACGCTAACCGCATGTTGGGCTTTCTAAAAAGGAACTTCTCTCTTGCCCCGCTGTCCTTAAAACTACTTCTTTACAAATCATTGGTCCGCAGCAAACTTGAGTATTCTTCCGCTATCTGGGACCCCGGTATAACGCTTGCATTATCATTAGAAGCTGCTCAAAACCGTTCTGTTCGTTTCATACTGCATAACTATCATCGCACATCTAGCGTAACAGCAATGAAAACTACCCTAAACTTGTCTGACCTCTCCCTACGTAGAAAAATATCTCGTCTATGTTTATTTCATAAAATTTACCACCACAATGCAAATCTTCGTCAGCATCTGTTAACACAACCATCATACGTCTCATCACGTTTCGACCATCAAAATAAAGTTGGCATCCCTCAGTGTCGCACCTCAAGCTTTCATCAGTCTTTCATACCCATGACATCACTGGACTGGAATCGCCTTCCCGCACCTGTTGCCAGCATAGCCGAGAATGCCGGATTCAAAGCTGCACTTTGCGAATATTTTTTTGATTTTGGTTGACAGTGTTTTGTTTTAACAATGTTCTGTTTTTGGATTTTTATGCTTACCCGCCTAATTACTGTTTGTCTTTGTGTGCAATTAGATGTGTGTGTCCACTCCCCTCTATAATGCCTTCGGGCTCTGAGGGAATGAATAAATAAAAAAAAAAAAAAAAAGCTTTGACGGCTGCAGTCGCTTTAGTACCTGACAGGTCCGTGGAGTTGATCGACATCTCGAAATTCAGTTCAGCTTTGAGACTATACCAAACAGGAGCCTGGATGCTTCGGTTTGTACATAACCTTCGATCATCAATCAAAAGGACTAGATCGCTGAGCGCCGAGGAATTTCAAGCAGCACAAACCCTCTGGATAAAGAAATCACAAAGCTCGGTGTTAGCCTCCGAGATTCGTTGTGCCGCTGGAAAAAGGGCAGTGCACCTGGCTCAGCCTTGCGAAATTTCCACGCATTTGTCGACCAAGAGGGAGTGCATCGGATCAAAGGCCGTATCCAATCAACAAACCTGACTCGTGATGAACGTGAACCCATCGTGTTGAACAACGAGCGTATCGGTACTGCACCTTGCTGACGATCGACACTCACCGACAGATGATGCACGAGGTGTCACGAGACACTGTCATGCAGCTGCGCGAGAGGTACTGGATCATCCGCGGAAGACAATAAATCGATCTTACCAAGCGTTCCACGCATGCGTGACGCAGCCATAACTGTAGTTTGTAGGAGGCAGACGCCAGTTCACGAGATAGCTCATGCCGCCTCGTGCTCTGCTCGCGCAGACCTCCAGCAGGTTTGCCGCGCGTGCAGAAAGACTACAGCTCCCACGATGCATGTCGGCAGCGGTGGCGTACTCAAACTAGCTGTGAGGCGGGGAGCAAAGTAGGTTCTTTCTCGGATGTCGAACTGACGTTACAGTAGTCGAGCACATTATTGCTCCCCATCCAACAAATGAATATGTCTGTGCCACAGTAGGACTTGGGAAAACCAAACTGACTATAATCACAGCCTATATCCAACCGAATGTCCCTTTCGATTCAGGAAGACTTGATCAAATTTTGCAAACTACTACAACCCCTCACGTCGTCTGTGGAGATTTCAATGCCCGCAATCAACTTTGGGGCAGCAGAAAAACAACGTCACGAGGAACAGCTCTTGCCGACCTCATGGAAAAATATGGGCTTCTCTGTCTTAATGACGGAAGTGTAACATTTCTAAAAAAATGCGAAATCAGGAAGCTGTCTCGATGTTTGTTTCGCACCCAGTGACCTCTTGAACAAAATGTCCTGGCACACGGACCTTGAAACGCGAGAAAGTGACCATTATCCAATACTCATGGCATTAGAAGGAATACCCTCAGGGAAGAAGCAACTACAATCCATCAACTGGGGCAAATATAGAGAAATCGTAAACCAAGGCATAACAGCTGCGACAAGTGATGATGAATTAATTCCAACTTTATCATATTCCCTTACTGAGGCAACATTTTTTTCCTTTGTGCGTCAGGTTGAAAATGCATGCGATGAAGAATACTTAAGACTACGTGCTTTAAGACGGAAAGCAGAGCGGAAAGCTCTTCGTACAAAAGACCCGATAGATATGCGAGCTTCACGACGGGCACAATTACACATTCGGAGACATCTCGAAAAATTAGCAAAAAAGAGGTGGAGGGAGATATGTAGAAATCTCGATGTTCGTAAGTCATTTACATACATATGGAAAATTATCAGAGGTCTAAGGAGAAGCCCCCAGCAGCGATATCCATTTAAAGCACTCTCACTACGTGAAAATCAAAGTGAAGTCGATACTGCGAACAATTACTGCGCTTTCCTAACAAGTGGTGGCATACATAGTAGTACTATCTCGACTCCGGGACCTACCACACCTGCTGCAACAAACGAAAGTCTAAATTTGCTCTTCACTATTAATGAGCTAAATGCAGCAATTCAAGGTGCAAATAATTCAGCGCCAGGTAGAGATGGTATTACGTATAACGCCGTGGCACACCTATCCCAACATTCCAAACTCAGACTTCTTGAATACTACAACAATTCCTGGATCAAAGGAGCCTTACCACAAGAGTGGAAAATTGCGAAGATTGTGCCGATTTTGAAGCCTGGTAAGCCGCCCACTAGTCTCGAATCTTTCCGACCCATTGCACTCTTGAGTTGTATAGGAAAGCTAATGGAAAAAATGGTACTCGGTAGAATTTCATGGTTTTTAGAACAAAACAAATGTTATTCAGAGCAAATGAATGGCTTCCGCCGCGGACGGTCATCTACAGACTGGATCATTGATCTTACAACGAGTGTCGAAGAAGGTAGAGCCAAAGGTCACACGACCACTGCACTGTTTTTAGATATTACAGCAGCATTTGATTCTGTTCAGCATGAGGCAATATTAATGGCTCTCGCAGATCTAGGACTTGGAGGACGCATTTATAAATGGATATACGATTATCTCAAGTGCAGAAAAATTTACATTGATACTTCAGAAGGAAGTTCCAACTATTTTGATGTTGTCAAAGGAGTACCTCAGGGTGCAATACTAAGCCCCACTCTATTCAACATCACACTGATAGCATTAAAAAAGCATCTTCCCCGAAGAGTTAGTATTAGCATATACGCTGATGACATCTGCGTATGGTCTACTTCCCGCTCTAGGCTAACTGTAAAGCTGCGGTTGCAAAAATCTCTCCATATATTGGCAAGTTTTCTAGGTTCCAAAGGCCTCCAGATCTCTCCCAAGAAAACAGTTGCCATGGCATTTACGAAGAAATCTAGGAAAGAGTATCCGATCTTTTTAGGCGGACATACAGTTCCTTACGTCACAGTACATAAATTTCTAGGGATCAACATTGATCGAAATCTCTCATGGACGAAAAAAGTTAATTCTCTAAAAAAGCGAATCACGGGAGCAACCAATGTTCTACGCTGCCTTGCAGGAACAGCTTGGGGATGTAACTGCAGATCAATGCTTCTACTGTACAAATCTCTGTTTGAAGGACTAATAAGGCACTCTATTCCACACCTAACAAATATAAGCCTAACGAGTAAACGACAGCTTCAAGGTACGCTTAACAAATGCATTCGAATCTGCCTTGGTCTACCAAGAGGTTCATCTGGACCTGGCACGGTAGCAGAAGCCAGATGCCTTCCTTTGGAAGTATTACAAAAACAAGAAATAGTACGAATTCATTTACGCCATAAAACTCAGCATAAGAATCACCATCTTTCTAAAATACACATAAAACGTCCAAACTCCAGCTATGGGGATACTTTAGGTCGAAATATTGACAATATTCCAAAGCAGGCAACTTTTACTGACTACTCCAAAATACCTCCGTGGACGCTTCGAAAAATGGATATTAAACTAAACATCCCCGGAATCCTCGCAAAGCGCCAACAGAGTAGCTTAGTTATGCTACAACTTGTAATGAGTTACATATATGAAACTTACACTAGAACAACGCACATATATACCGATGGCTCAAGAACGGCGACGACTTCATCATCAGCATTCTTCGTTCCATCGAGATTTCTTGCAAGATCTTGTCGTCTAAACCATCATACATCATCAACAGCCGCTGAGCTTCACGGAATTAAGGAAGCAATCAAGTATATATGCCAACAACCACCGCAAAAATGGACCTTATTTACAGATTCGAAATGCGCTTTACAGTCGCTCAGTCCTATTGGAAAGAAATCAATGTATTCGATTTATTCCCTAGAAATAGCTGAGTACCACCACCTAGCATTCGAATACGGTCACCAAATAACCTTTCAATGGATACCAGGACATTCCGGTATACGGGGTAACGAATGCGCTGACAAATCAGCCAAGAGGGCCCACCAGCACATCTCAACACGAATGGTTCCTTTTACGAAAGGCGATTGCACATCTCTGGCAAGACAAATAGCAAAAAGTGCACGTGAGATGCTTTGGTTTTCACCAGATTCTAACTACAAATTTCTCTATGACATAGACCCTTTATTAACAACACAACTACCAAGCGATCTACCACGAAATTTAGAAACTCTTATACATAGACTTCGCCTCAACTGTGCGTACACGAAGAACTATCGCTTTAAAATAAAACAACGCGCGGCTCCGGACTGTGAGAAATGCGGTGCGCCGGAAACCATCAGACACATTCTACTCACATGTCAAGCATATGAAAATGAACGCAAAGTTTACAAAAATTCTACGAATGCTCTAGACTGTAGACCTTTTGATCTGCCAAAGCTTCTCGGACCTTGGCCTGCTAAGAAACATCGAACAGCCCTAAAAGCTCTCTTTAAATTTCTCGAAGACATTGACTTGCTGACAGTGCTTTAATTATTTTTCTCATCTTTCTCTCATATCCCATCCTGAAACTAGATACTATAGCGTGTATATATTTTAACATTTCATCTCATCATCATTGACCCTTTGTCGATCGTCTTTCTGTCCCCCCTCCCCTTCCCCACCACAGAGAAGCCTGTTAGAGCGCAAAGCTCAGACTAAACTCTCTGTTTCAATAAAGATATTCTCTCTCTAGATGTGAGATCGGTCTATTGGTGAAGAAGGTAACGCATGCTTGCGTTACCTGCCAGAGGTTCAGTGCCACTCCTGCCAACGCTCCATAGCAGGCACGAAACCTTTGCCGGGTGCGAGAACCACGCAGGCGGACCCTTTTGAAGAGATCGGCATAGAAATTCCGGAAACGATGTACGTGCGAAAAAATGAACTAAAGCGTAAATCATACATCGCTTTGTTTACCTGTGCTGTCACGCGTACGGGGCACATGGAGCTCGTCCCGGACGTCTCGACAACAAGCTTCTGGCTTGCATTTGGAAGGTTCGTGTCGCGAAGGGGTTTCTGTCGCGTAGTGCACTCAGACAATGCGTTGCCCTTCAAGACGGCATCCAGAGACTTTGTCGAACTCTGGAAGACGCCCTGACCTGAGGTGAAAAACCACTTCGCCAACGCGAATATTGAGTGGCGCTGTATTGTTGAGCGGGTGCTATATGGGGAGGCTTCGCGCGACCCGTCCGATCGGTAAAAGTTGGGCTCAGGAAAGGTGATAGGTAAGAAATGTTTGGACTCAAAAAATTACACACAGTCATGAGCAAGATCGAAGCCGTGGTAAATTCACTGTCACTTACGTTTGTCTACAACGAGATCGACGATGGCGAGTCGCTCGCTTCGGCAAGCTTTCTCACGGGACGAAGGCTGACGGCGCTTCTGGTGGCGGAGATAAAAGACTTCGCTTCGTCACCTGAGCTGCACCGCCAGCTTTGGAGACATAGAAAAGAGTTTCTTAAAGATTTCGGGAGACGTGGCGAGAGCACCGATTCGCCTATAAAAGGAAACAACGGAAATCCGTACCCATTGAGGTTGGACAGCTTGTCCGGCTCACGGAGCCGCTTCCGCGTTTGCACTGGAACATAGGCAGGATTTAAGAAGTGCTTTGGGGTCGGGATGAAAAGATTCGTTGATTGTCGTGCGTTGAAAAAGGTGACTGTTGCTGAAACGATCGGTACAATCTCTCTATCCGATAGAAGCAACTCAAATTTAGAATGGGTTCGAACTCATTCGGTGGAGAGTGTTTTGCAAATAACGTCAAATAAACGTATGTTGGCGTTGGACAAACCGGGAGGAGAAGCAGAAAGGAAGAAGTTTGCTAAGCCGCGCTGGCACGTGCGCACGGGACAAAAACGGAAAGAAAAGAAGGAACGGCGACGATGAACGTGAACGATTGAACGTTTTGGCCTTGTAAGCTTTGAAATGTCGATGTATTATTCACAGCTTTGTGAATAGTAGTGTTGTTCGTTGTGTTGGAATGGATCGAATATTGTGACGATCCACAGCGACTGCAAGAAGTGCGTGAGAAGTCAACAGAAATAGTGTTAATATGAGTGACCCAGGAGAGATTAGAGGTGAGATGCACACCAAGGTACTTGTAGGAAAGTACAAAGGGGAGGGGAACCATAAGGCATATATAAAGGACGTGACTGAATGCTTTTTAGTGAAAAAAAGGAGATGACGTTTTAAGATGTTAAATTGCATTTGCCATATGATACACCATTCAAAAACCCTATTAATATCATTCTGGGGAACGTCATAGTTATTTTGAATGTTGACGTCTCTGTACAACACACAATCGTCAGCAAAAAGGCGTATGTTAGATGGCACAGTTGTTGGAAGGTCGTTAATGTAGATAGCAAAACGAAGGGGTCCGAGAACTGTACCCTGTGGGACTCCAGAGGTCACATCAGTAGTGTAAGATTGAAAATCACCAGTTACGGCAAATTGTTGACTAAGGGTTATCAAGTTACAAGTCCAGGAAAGTGTTAACAAATCTAAATTAAGAGTGGAGAGTTTGGATATTAGGCGACAGTGCACTCTAAGAAAAAATGGAGGAAAAAAGTAGCAACAGCGTGTCTTCCTCCCTTCTACCGACGCGCCCCCAAGCGGACACGAGAAAAGGGGAGGCACTAAACGTTTTTCTCCTTCTCCAGGCAAACGGGAGAAAGCTTTCGCCCTCCCGACTCATCGTCTTTCGGTTTCGTTTTTCGAGCAAGCCGCGCACGTTGTTTAATAAATAGCTGTTGAGTTGATTGAGCTTCAGCGGCAGCGAAGGCCGCCTGTAATTCCGTCTTCTAGTCTAAACGTGCAGAACATTTCGCTTGCATTGACGTTTTTATTACTAATTTTATCAAACGAGCAAACGAAGCCGCTAGAAACAGCAAAGTTCCGGAGCAGTGCCAGCAGCGCCACGTACACTGGGGGATGGCCGTCTCCGGATTGCGGGACTCACGCGGCACGGAACTACAGTAGCGAAACCACGCGGAACTGTGTTGACGTTTTCGACGTTATGGAAACCGCAGGAACTGCGTCCAAGATAGGCAGGTTTTGCTGCCGGCTGCCATGGGTGCCTTCCCCCCGGAGTTCGGTTCTGTTTTCCGATGCCGAGTGCAACCGGCGTTCAACGTGGTTCTGTGTTTGTGCGTGTCAGCAACATAGCTGCAACATCGTGATGGCAGTGTTGTGGGTTGTGAACAGAAGACAGGAATTATCGCCGATGTGACCGTGTGTTCGCGTATCAGTGGTGTAACAAGAAGATAAGATCGTAAACTGTTGGGCATTGATGCCGCTGGTCGGGCCGCGATCAGAGGGGGCGGGGTGTCGCAGGTTGACATTTCGCTTTACATTAAAAAGTTTAATACCACTTGAGGGATTACGTGAAATCCATCAACGTGCGGATAGTCATGTTGGAACGCTGGTCTGAACAGTAGAAGCTCCTATCGTAAAGTGGCCAATGCGACTGTTGGAATTGTCTCGTCCCCGAGAGCGATTACGCTCTGGGGCAAGGACTGAACAGTACGAAATCGTGACGGAAAGTACGTACATTTACAGTATGGAATTTCGGCATTAAAAAACAATAGTAGGTAAAATCTAGAGAAAAAAAAGGCTATTCTTTATTTTGCTGTTTAAATATACTACGGTTCCTGGAGAAACTGCCCTCCGTGGCGCGCTGGGATGAGCGCTAGAAGTTTTCGGGCTCGCCACGGCGTAGCTCCGTACACTTAACACCAGCCGCAAATCGCGGCTTTGACTGCATTCAAGTTGATCGAAAAGCGATTTCTCAGCCCGTGAAGCATCACTTCCAGCTGAGTGAGTATCCGCTCTAGAGAGATTAATTCAAGATGGCAATTGCAGCTTTGCGCGAACAGCACAAATAGAAAAACCAATAGAAATACAGGCTACGACGTGCCGTGTGGGGAAACAAACTCATGGCTTTGAACCGCATTGGAGCGGCTTGATTTATTGCTTTCAAATACTTGCGGCATGATCGAGCGTTTACTTTTCAATAAGAGATTCATCCCCTGAGCCATTCGAAATACTCTCAGAGGTATGACATTGCTGGGAAAAATCAACATGCTGGGAATATTTTTTTATTGCTTAGGGAGTCACCGAAAAGTTCCGTACGTTCAAAACGACCAGTATAAAAGACGGAAACGCATCGCACGGGTATAGTGTTTAGGGATGCCGCGAACCACCCTAAGTTCGAATTCGAAAGGTTTCGATATTTTCAAACCAAACTGATGTTCGATTTCGAACAGTTTCGATATTTTCGACCGTAGAGAGGTTCGAATTCGAAAAATTCGCAACTTTCCAAAATCGTGGGGTTTCGAACTCGAAAAGTTCGAAGCTTTCACGGTTTCTAAAAGTTCGGGTTCGATTATTTCGAATAATTGTTTACTTGAGGTTCGATAAATTCGAAGATTTCGAACTTTCCTAGTTTGAAATTTGAGAGATTCGAATGTTTAGAATTTCTTAGGATCTAAAATTCGAAAACTTCGAACGTTTCGAATCTTAAAAACATAAAGGTCGACAAATTCGAAGATTTCGAATTTCTTTCTACATAAAGTTTGAAAAGTTCGAAGGTTTCGATTCTCTTTTACTGCTAAATTCGAAAAAAAAAAACTTCGAAGGTTTTTGATTTTTTTGAAGTCCAAGTGCGCACAGTTCGAAGTCCGGTTTTCATGTTCCGCCACAGTTTCAGTTTCAAATAACGTTTTCACGCCTCACTGGTTTTCACGAAATCAGGTTTAGAAAAGTTCGGGTGTTATATTTAGACTGCGCGAAGCTAGTCAGGACATTAAATGAGACGACGAGTGCCCCGGATGTGCTGGAATATTTGCCAGTGCAGTGACATGTAACAATAGATCAGTAATTGTGACCGCCAGCCCGGGGTGGTCATTAACGTGCATTACGAAGTAGTGATCCTACGAACGCACTGTTTAACGATACTCATCCAGTTCGAAACGGCCAGGGGCAGGCAGGTGATTGAGGTTGACAAAAACCTTGAAGTGATCTGGCAAACTGCCCCCCTACCCCCTTGCATGCTGGTAGTAATCCGATCGAACGCCGCCCGAGTGATGCTGGCATATATTATGTTTAGTTAGTACATGATGCAAAATCCTGAGACTGGGAATGAAATTTGAAAGAAAAAGTGTAAGAAGACAGAAAAAGGGGGACAGGACAACGTCTCAAACTCAACTCAGCTGATAACTCAGCTCAGGAATAACGTCTCAAACTTAACTCAACTGAGTTTGAGACTTTGTCCTGTCCCCTTTTTTCATTCTTCTTACACTATTCCTTCTGAATTTCATTCCCATGGGAATGAAATTCGAAAGAAATACGGGATTTTGCATCATGATCAGCATACACCAGCTCGCCTGCACCTTGACAATTTGCTTTGTTTGTATTTGCTTAGGAGGTTTATTTTTTGGGGGGCGAAAGAAACGTCGAGCAAAAAGCACAGAAGCTGACGCAACTTGAGGTCGAGGAGCGTTCTACCATACCAGTGGCGTCGGAAGAGGAAAGGCGGGGGAGGGGGGGGGGGGGGAGGGAAGGGGGGGGGGAGCTCCAGTCTCTCCCCTGCCCCCCTCCCAGATATTTCGGACTTTAAAAGAAAACAATACGGAGGAAGAGGGCATGGTCGAGCTTATTTTAATCTGAAATTATTTGTGCATATGTATAGACTGTCGCTCTTCACTGCATAAAATATCGCGTAGATGGTCACTGTTAAGGTCGGTTCTCACATGCGGCGAAGCGCTGATGTAACGCTCCTCATGTGCCGTCAGGTACTTATCGTATGCCATGAGCAACAGTTTTGACGGTGCGATACAAAGCTGGTGAACGCTCCCGTCGGCACGTGCTTAGCACGAGGTCAGCGATATGCTTGTAGCGCTCCGCTGCATGTGTGAACTAGGGTGCCCAGTGTGAACAAGCCTTTAGAAACTCGTTGTGAGGGGGCACTACTCTACTCGTCACATGCTCGGTGGCTCGGAAGTTCAAAGCTATGTCTTTTCGACCTAAATAACTGTGCCATGGGTAAAAAATAATCAATAAATAAACATAACAATAAATGCAAAAATAAATAGCTGGAGAGAAAAAAAAAACTATCAAGAACCCGCCGGAGGTGTTGTATTCTTGCATATTCAGAGGCCCAGAACTATGAAACAAGGTTCTCCTACCAAAATGTGTACAGGCCAAAAGAAACACGTCCCAAAAACGTAAAATAAGAAAAAAAATTTTTTTTTTATGACGCGTTAAACTTGAACAGTTTTAGAAATCTTCCCCCATGAGTTAATTTATTCCTCAACGTGAAAAAAAAAACAATAAATACATTATTTTGTATTTTACAGATGGTAATGATATGTAGTGTCTCTGGTGTTAATTTGAATGCGACACCCAAACAATCTAGGCGAAAAAAATTACAAAGTGTAGGGCATAATTGTCCGTAGGTACATGTTTGGATATTTATTCGAAACTCGTCTTGAACAACAATAATCATATCTTAAGACGACACTCACCTAGGCTATATATAGATAATGCTTAAAAAGTTTAACATCTCTACCATAAATAGCTTCGGCTATAGATCGCTTCAAATATAGCACTAACGACAATTGTCAAAAACCTGCCGTGCTTCCTCGCTCCTTCGGGAATCTATTTTTCTAAAACCAAGCATGCCAGATGATCGAAATAAACGGCATTGTCTTTCGCAAGGAATGCGGCACCCCATGTAAAATTGCGAAAAAAAAATTACGAGTGTACCTCACTGCTTGAATCGAAATGAAACCGCCCGCCGGTCTTTCGAAGTTCGACGACTTCGAACTTTAACCCTAAAAGTTCGAAGTTCGTCGAACTTTTCACTTTTCAGAAATCGAGAGTTCGAAAATTTTCGAACTTGTTAGATTCATAAGTTCGAAAGTTCGAAAATTATCGAATTTCTTAGCGTAGGATGTTCGAAAGTTCGAAAAACTTTGAACTTTTTAGTGCAAGGAGTTCGAAAGTTCGAAAATCATCAATTTTTTAGTCTATCAAGGTCGAAAGTTCGACAAGCATCGAATTTCGCAGAGTAATAAGTTCAAAAATTCGAAAAGCGTTGAACTTCTTAGTTTAATAAGTTCGAAAATTCGACTCCCGTTGAATTTCTTGATTTTGAAAGATCGAAAATTCGAAATCTTTTGAACCTTTCGAACTGCTTGATTCGATCATCGAAACTTCGATTCGAAAAAAGTTCGCGGCATCCCTAATAGTGTTCGGGTTAGTGTGGTGTTTCGTTGTATTGATATTTGTGTGTGCCTTGTATGTGCTCAATGTATGTTCACCTGGTGCTTGTAATAAGCGTAATGTGTGTATAGTAGGGGGCCCCCGGGCGCAGTAGTGGCCTGAGAGAGAGAAGTAAATTATTTTTTGTAGAACATGAATTGGGCGGTATCTAGCGCCACCTAGCCTAGCTACTTGCAATTACTCTGCTTGACCCCGCCATCTGGTGGCCAGCGATTTAACCTTCTTTCACGCTACGCGATAAAAAGCGGCTTCGAGTTTGTTCTTTCGAGAGCGGCTTTCGGTTTCGCTGATTGAGTTTGCCCTTCTCCGTGATGTGCGGTTGACGAAGGAATTGTGACTCGAGGAACACCAAAGGTAAGACGCAAAGTGCGCGAAGTAACTGGGTATCGGTTGTCTCCGTTTAACATCGCAGTGCTGTCGACGAGAAGACTGAGTAACTGCTTTCGAAACGCAAGTTTCTGCACCTGTGGGGGGAATCTGGCCTCGGAAATAAACACAGTTTGCGGAAAGCTCGTGTTACGCTTTCATTTGCTGCTGTTCTCGTCCCGTACAAGAGATGTAGCGTCCTCGTCAAGCCTTATTGGGCTCGATTTGCTCGATTCGGGGCCGCCATATTGAGATGCAAGCGACGGAGGAACTTTGCTCCCCTGCTTCAGGGACGAAAGTTTCTCCCTTTCTAAAGGAACATAGGTTACAAGACCGTTCCTCCCCTAAGGGAGGACTATCCATACTATTTTTATCTAAGAGTGTGGGGAACGCGATAAAATGCTTTTGAGAAGTCTAAGAAAATAGCGTCGGTTTGAGAGTCAGAGTTGGTGTGAAGGTCATGGGTGAATTCAAGTTTTATATTTATTTGAGCGCAGCGCCCTTCGCTTCTGGAATACGGTTCTCGTCTGACAAAACACTCGTGTTGGCCCGCGACTCACATGTTTAGTTACAACGTGATGTATCTTTGTAGATAGGGACGTATAAAAAGGAAAGGCCGGGGGGGGGGGGGGGGGGGGGGGAGGGCGCGCCACGGCAGGAGTTCGCTAAGAGCGCTTCGTGGGGTAAGGCCGGTTCTGGTTACCTCATAATAGCGATCGAAACTCCTAATTCCAGTGATAGGAAGTTTTCGTAGACCGTTTTCCCACATCGGCTATCTCTCCGGAACAAAGACGCCACTACTGCACATGCGCGGCGCTAGCCTTGCTTGCTGAGTGCCGGATTTCGTAGCGGGTTGCGGAGAACTTTGCGGGACAGCGGGAGCCATGTAGGATAACTCCACAATCTCTGTGTTTTTCAGACCCTGACAGCGGCAGCTTTTACCATAATAGAGACCTTTTAGTAGATATGGCTTGCACTGACGCAGTGATGGAAGTGCTGCGCCAATTGCGCCAAATTGCGCCAAGGACGCAATCCTGCTACATGTAGCGCCAAATTGTCATTTTACCGAAGAATTGCGCCATGCCTGCGCCGAGATGAGATGTAGCAATAAAAAATAAAAATTGAAGTCTTATCAGAGCGCGTGGCGGTACGGCGGTATTTTCCGCGCCGCAACTGTTACGCAAACCGAAACTGCGAAAGCGCATCATCATTATCATCATTGAAAAGAACAACTTTAGCAACATCTGAGACCATAGCCACAGAGGCTAAGCGAAGAACCATCCCGCTGAGCAGCGTATTTAAAAAAAAAGAAGAAAAAAAAGGCCGAGCTTGCGAATGTTTTTAATGTTGGCCCGCCCTGTTCCCGTGCGCTAGCTACCAGTGAAGTCAAAGCTAGCGCGAGCCCAATGCTCTGTGCATTCCTGACTCGCGCGTGGGCTCGTGCAGTGTGGGCACCGTTACGGACTCCATGCGCGCGCTTGTAGCTTCGGCTGCGCTCGCACCGAAGCTGAAACGAAGTATAGTTGAGTTGCACTAAACTCTGGATGTAGTGCTGGTAAAGCCTTACCGTCCTTTTCGGAGCACAAAGCACTGCGCGACTCGCGCGACTGCGGTGCCTGCTGCGCGGGTGTTGCTTATCTGCAACGCATCGGTGCATGCCAAGGAGCGCACTCAACGGGTTAACTCGCCGTGATCCGATCGTGACTTCGCCAGCACATCGAAAAGGAATCGGAATTTTTGAAGCGAATATCAGATACCGCAATATTTGAAGCTGCTGCCCGAAAGACAACTCTAATCTGAACTAAAACATTCTATAACAGTGAGGGTTGTTTGATGCTGCTGCAGATACCTTAAAAGAAGTGCAGGCTGATAAAACTAAATATCCTGTACCATCAGAACTCAGTGCGACATATATCATTGTAATTTTTTACCTGACGAGCAGATAAACTTTATTTAAAAAATTGCGTTTTTGTGTTTACTTTGTTGAATTTTATTATCCTGTCTTAAAAAGGCGACAGGTGCTGTGTTCCAATAATAGAGATGGGCTTTATATAGCAATGCAGCATTATTTCATTTTCAAGTAATATACCAACACATGCCGGACCCTGCTCCAAAAGGGCCACTACCTGCTCCAAAACAACATTTTGCCTGCTACAAGGCCTGCTCCAAAAGGTCAAATGGCACTTCCATCACTGCTGACGTCAAATTGCGTACTTTTGGCCACCATAAAAAATTGAGAGGGAACTCACTTTTGTAGGAATTTTGAGTAAGGAGTTAATCTTCTATAACGTTCTGGGGTGAGAATAGCGACGTCTGGACAAATCTGGGAGACACAAGAGCGAGTCACCCCCTGGTAATAGGGTGACTCTCTCTCTTCTCTCCGTCTTCTCTGGCGGCCATCGGAGCACTCTTCGGGCGGGCCTGGGTGTGAACAGCCCGTTGGCGCAGACTTTCGCGTTGCTGGTTGGAGCTCGTGCTATCACTTTGAAAGGTAGATTGAGCACGCGACTGCTAACAGGGAGATTTCGTAGATCGTCTCTTTCGTCCCGCAACGCTCTCCAGAACCCGCTATGGGATCCGGAACTCTGCAGTGAAGGCCAGCGACGGGCATGCGCTCTAGCGACGTCTTTGTTGCGAAGAGCACAGCCGAGTATAGGGAAACGATCTATGAAAACTCCCTAATATTGCGCTTCTCCGCTGCCAAGAGATTGCATGTTTTAAAGGGACATTGACAGGCTATTTATGCTCGCCACGGGTTTTATTTGTACATGACATATGAGAGCCTAATCATCCAGAAAACAATTCGCGTATCGAAATTTGTTTTCTTTTCGTCCGAAAACCGACCATCGAGAACTAGCCGGTTCAAGTCGCTCTCACTCTCTTTTCCGTGGTCACGTGCCGTTTTCTCACAACCACCAAATATAATCGAAGTCGCGGGTCATCAAAGGCACCACACACAACATTAAAACTATAAAACAAATACAAAACCCATTTTTTTAGGCTTCTAAAAAGCTGTAAATACGTTGATTGGTAAAACAAAACAAAAACAACGTATGACAGTCACGTGACTTCAGCCACCTATCGCCTCCTATATTTTTCCTTTCCCGTCGAATTTAGGTTTCGAGCCATTGCATTTTTTTTAAACTTTATTAAAATATGCGTGTAACTGTAGCAATATATTGATTGGGTACACTTTTGACACCATAATGAATTGCCTGGCAAAAAATAAAAGATAAATTTTGTTGGGTGACAGTGTCCCTTTAGGGATGGACCGTTGCAACACGTATACACCTCCTGCATGCATTGGATGATGAGCGAGTTATCCTCCATTTTTTTGTCGAGTGATTATGTATTTCACGCTGCCGTAGTGTTACCAATAATTCAAAGCTTTCACGAATAGGCAAGCAGCTCTCGGTGCACAAAAAAGAACGGTGCTTTGGACCACGACCGCATTGGACAGACGTCGCGGTGTCTAAGGCATCGTCGACCCAAGTGCCGCCTTTGGAATTCGGCCTCGTAGACGCTTTGTAGCAGATGTGCATGGGCGCAGCCATAACCGACCTTAATTTTTTGTTTCCTCTTATTACGTTTACTTCATTTCATCGTGACCACAACTGGGCAGGTTATTGCCATTTTAGATTCCACAGCGTCCTTCTCCCCAGCACTGGCCTTTGTGGAAGCTCCTCAAGGCCCACTTCACTGGCTCGTCACCTGGCTAAGACCGCAGTAATCTGGCGCATTTGCAAAGAGTATGTGCCGTTGCCGTGGATTGTGCCGCTTAGAAAATTCGACTTCGGCCATACTTGAATAAAGATGTGTAGCCACGAGGCAATGAAGCTACGTTAGATTTGAACTGTCAGACTTTGTTTCTGAGATCGCAGGACACTGGGCAACCAGTATGTCTACACGATGCACATTTCTTCAGTGAGGTGCAATTTGTCGGGTACAACTTGTAGTGCAAAGGGACTAAAAACAAGGGTTCTAAAATTAGCGGCTGGGTGTCAAATGCAAAGGATTGGCACTTAGTCCCAATGACCTAATGGTCCTAGCGGTCTAAATGCGGGAACGGTATACGGTTAGAGGTCTAAATGCAAGGGCGGGACGGCTAGTCCTTGGAGTTCAACTTTGAGGGACTAACGGTTTCTTCCGCCCCTGTATGTCCTTCAGGAGACTAAAGGGGGGGGGGGGGGGGGGGGGGAGAGAAGCGAGCGCATGCATTTGCTCCTCAAAGGACTATAGTCGCGCTTCTTTCTTTTTTTTTTTTTTATATAGAGTATGGTGCCGTACGCCGTACTCGGAGTGGTCGTCTGGCCAGACTGTATCATCGATTAACTGCGTATTTATGTTTCCTGTATTTTTCTTTGTTTATCTACTTTCACGTGTTAGCCGTGTTATTCTAAGGATAGACATTGCTAGCTTTTAAACACGTTTAAATCGTGCCTGTGACGCTCCCCAGAGGAGCAACCACCCTGTTACAAAAAGCCTTTGCTGGAACTGAATACTGAATACTAAGCAGACGACAGAGTGTGTCGTCTACTTGCTGCACCTATCGGGAGAGGGCGCCAAAAGTTTAGAGTCCGTTTCGCCATATGACTGCATACCCACATGCAGCTGAGCAGAGTCACGTCATGAAAGGGCGGCGTTTGATTGGTCCAACGAGCACGCAGCTTCTATACCGCACTCTGAGGTTAGGGGTGAACAAAGTACGCATAGGTTGCAAGTGGTGTCGCCATTGCTGGGCACTGACGGTTATTTCCACATACTGGTTGCTTCGCAACTACAACTTGAGCGGTGTAAAACTGACACGGTAAACTGAGTGCTCCAGGCGCATAAAATACTGGCGTGGCCACAAATGCTGTCACATGCAAGCTATGCAGAGACGCTTCCCGGCAGCTGTGAAACGGCGCAGCCATAACCGACCTTCACTTTTTGTTTTCTTATTCCTGTCGCATCACTTCATCACAAGGGTAAGAAGACAGGGCATTACCCTTTTAGACACTGCAGGGTCCTGATTTCCAGACATCCTTTGTATGTTCATCAACACTCGGTTCAGCAACTGCCAACTGGATATCTGAGTGAGACACGAGAAGGTCAGCAATGGCAGCCCCAATCAGGCGAGCGCGCGTCCATAGTTCTAGAGCTTAGAGCACACATATAAGGACTCGCTAGATACCTGTTGTGCACGATGAAGCGCCAGCAGTACTCGTCGCTGCTGAGCAGGCGCTGCTTGTCGTCCGGGTGATAGCAGGCCGTGTCCTTCCTGCGGGCGTCGCTGAAGAGCCTCGCCCTGAAGGCCTTCATGTGTTCGCTGGTGATGTAGTAGCGGCTCTCACCGAACACGTCGGGGTACGGCGGCTGAGGAGCCATGGTCTATGCCGACCCTCCCCGCTGTGCTCGCCGAGACTTTGTCTTCATCTTCTTCGCTCACCTTTCTGCCATTAGCCCAATTCCTATCAGCTGTCAACATTATGCACCGCAAGCGACCAAATAGAAGGTACCATCTTCCACCCGTGACGGAGGTTGTCACCTGCATTCGCTTGCATAGATGCGACGCGCATCGAATTTTGATTCGGCTATTTTGATTGGTATGATTACAAGAGGAAGGAGTACGGAGTGAGTGTGCGTGTGACTGGACCCTGCTCAATTCGATGAGCTATGACCGCATTCATGTGATCCGCACCCGTAGGCTGGGTTTACTACATCCAACAGACCACGACCTACTGTAATCCTGACCTGCACACGGAAGAATGTGCCAGCGCGCATCTATGGCCGCGGCCGCAGCGTTTCGTCATGCTATGACTCTGCGGCGCTGCCTAAAGACCTTTTTTGTTTTTGTTTCCTAGGATATCCGCATATCAATCAAGGGCACGCAAGGCGCGGCGGCCTTAAAGGGATGCTGAAGCGAAATTTTGATTTCACAAAACTACGAAGAAGCGCTAGGCGGGACGCTACAAACCGAAAAGCATCACCCATAAAGCGATATCCCCAAGGGATGGTCGTATTTTTGTGAAATAAAAGCGCGCTGGAACAAGGCCAAAAAGGCTCGTGACGACGCGATTCTCGTTTCCTCCTCTTCTCGCTTTGACTCTGCGAGGACGCGAAGAGGGAAGGAAGGAAGGCCGTTTCCCCTCCTTTTCAACCAATCTGCAGGAAACGTGACGTCGCGATTCTCACTCAGTTGCATCATTCTCACTCAATCGCATCATTGATTCTCATTCAATCGCATCATTATTTACAAAAATACAGTCAACCGTTCGAGATATCTCTTTATAAGTTGTGTTTTGTGGGTTGTGGCGTCCTGCTGAACACTCCTGCTACCTTATTTTGTGACATTCAAAATTTAGTTGAGCATCTCTTTAAAGCCTTGGGAAAAGTGGCGCCATTCGTTGTTGTGGAAATCCTCGAGACACGGGCCGCGCGCCACTTCCAGGAAGAACATGGCGTCTGAAATCTAGCTCAGTGCTGCGCTAAGACGCTTTAATCACGCGCCAGATTGAGCCGCCTAGGAGCCGCCATAGCCGACCTTCTCTTGTTTTACCGGAATGCTGAGCCCCTGAAGCGGGCGCTTACGAGCCCCACTACATACACAAAATGCCAGGCTACCCCTCCTGCCCTCACTGCGGAGGATACCCATCCAACCAGCATACACTCTGGGAATGCATTGGATCCCACCAAAGCCGACAGCAATTTCTCTCTCACCTACCCCCTGAACGTACGCCAAGCAGCTGGGAGGAATGGACTTCTCCCCCTTCAGAACTTCAGAGGCTGTGGTGGCCCCCCCTTGTCCACCACATTCGCAATGTGCTGGATGGGACGGAGACTGCCCCGACCGCATAGGCCCGGACTAGGGCTGGGATATGGAAAGCTCCATTCCCCCAATAAAGTTTACTCTCTCTCTCCACAGAGGCCTATGCTGGGAAGTGATCCAGAGGCACCTAAAGTGGCGATAACCTGTGCTGCTGTTGTAATGATGAAGTGAAGCGAACGGAATAAGAGGAATGTAAAACTGAAGGTCGGATATGGCGGCGCCCATGCACAGCTACCTGAAAGCGTCTATAGCTATAGCTGCGCTGTTCCGCAATGATCTTCCGAAGGGCTGCACGTTGCTCGTGCCTCCTGCATCAACGCACCTTCGGCTACTTTTAAAACATCACGGGGCTTTAGGTGGCCTTTTCTGGTCCTGTCCTGCTCTCCTCGCGTGTCTCGCGCAACCGAGTCGTCAAAAGGTTGTCGCTTGACAGATTCGTCACCTGAGGTGTCGGCTTCCAGCATCGTGGCTAATTATGAATGATTCAAGAACGCGCCTTTTTTCGACGATGGCACAAGAGCAGTCGGGTCTAACAAAAGGCCTTTGCGCTTCCGTGCCTGAGATATGCGCTTTTTCGATACAAGCAAACATGAAAGCGATGTACCCTGCTGCGTGCTACTGCTACTGCAGCTTGTTGGCTCCACGCAACGGTAGGTGTTCCTGAGAAACAGATATCCCCAGCCGTGCACCGTGCAGACCATGCGCCAGACAGGCTAATACTCCTATCAGAGGGGAAAGGCACGGGTATAAATGTCATTTTAATCGAATGCCATTCACCGCTCGGCGAATCACCTCGCGATACTAGTTCTCCACGTGGCGGGTGCACACTGCGGCGTGGCGTATTAAACAAGCGGATCGGCCGAGCTGTAATGTCATTTTGTTAAGGCGGCGGTCCCACGGTGGAAACCTTGAACAAGCCATTAGTTCAACGACTAGAGGGCGGCTCTCATCCGTGTGGCCAGAAAACTGTACTCTTAGAAAAAAGGGTATGGATAGTCCTCCCTTAGGGGAGGAACGGTCTTGTAACCTATGTTCCTTTAGAAAGGGAGAAACTTTCGTCCCTGAAGCAGGGGAGCAACTAGTTCCTCCGACGCCTGCATCTCATTATGGCGGCCCTGAATCGAGCAAATCGAGCCCAATAAGGCTTAACGAGGACGCTACGTCTCTTGTACGGGACGAGAGAAGCAGCAAATAAAAGCGTAACACGAGCTTTCCGCAAACTGTGTTTATTTCCAAAGCAAGATTCCCCCCACAGGTACAGAAACTTGCGTTTCGAAAGCAGTTACTCAGTCTTCTCGTCGACAGCACTGCGATGTTAAACGGAGACAACCGATACCCAGTTACATCACGCACTTTGCGTCTTACCTTTGGTGTTTTTCGAGTCACAATTCCTTCGTCAACCGCACATCACGGAGAAGGGCAAACTCAATCCGCGAAACCAAAAGCCGCTCTCGAAAGAACAAACTCGAAGCCGCTGTTTATCGCGTAGCGTGAAAGAAGGTTAAATGGCTAGCCACCAGATGGCGGGGTGAAGCAGAGTAATTGCAAGTAGCTAGGCCAGGTGGCGTTAGGTATTGCCCAATTCATGTTCTAGAAAAAATAATTGGCTTTCCTCTGGCCACTACTGCGCTTGGGGATCCTCTTCTATACACACATTAAGCTCATTACAAGCATCAGGTGAACATACATTGAGCACAGTCACGGCACACACAAATATCAATACAATGGAACACCACACTAACCCGAACACTACACCCGTATTCTGCGTTTCCGTCTTTTATACTGGTCGTTTTGAACGTACGGAACTTTTCGGTGACTCCATAAGCAATAAAAAATATTCCCAGCATGTTGATTTTTTCCCAGCAATGTCATACCTCTGAGAGTATTTTGAATGGCTCAGGGGATTAATCTCTTATTAAAAAGTAAACGCTCGATCGTGCCGTAATTATTTGAAAGCCAATAAATCAAGCCGCTCCAATGCGGTTCGAAGCCATGAGTTTGTTTTCCCACACGGCACGTCTTAGCCTGTATTTCTATTGGTTTTTCTATTTGTGCTGTTCGCGCAAAGCTGCAATTGCCGTCTTGAATTAATCTCTGTAGAGCGGACTCAGCTGGAAGCGATGCTTCACGGGCTGAGAAATCACTTTTCGATCAACTTGAATGCAGTCAAAGCCGCGACTTGCGGCAGGTGTTAAGTGTACGGAGCTACGCCGTGGCGTGCCCGAAAACTTCTAGCGCTCATCCCAGCGCGCCACTTGGAGGGCAGTTTCTCCAGGAACCGTAGTATATTTAAACAGCAAAATAAAGGGTAGCCTTTTTCTTTTTCGATTTTACCTACTATTGTTTTTTAATGCCCTAAATTCCATACTGTAAATATACGTACTTTCCGTCACGATTTCGTACTGTTCAGTCCTTGCCCCAGAGCGCAATCGCTCTCGGGGACGAGACAATTCCGACAGTCACATTGGTCATTGTACAGTAGTGATTGGAGCTTCTACTGTTCAGACCAGCGTTCCAACATGACTACCCGCACGTTGATCGATTGCACGTAATCCCTCAAGTGGTATTAGGCTTTTTAATGTAAAGCGGAATGTCAACCTGCCACACCCCGCCCCCTCCGATCACGGCCCGACCAGCGGCATCAATGCCCAACAGTTTACGATTTCATCTTGTTACACCAGTGATACGCGAACACACGGTCACGTCGGCGATAATTCCAGTCTTCTGTCCACAACCCACAACACTGCCATCACGATGTTGCAGCTATGTTGCTGACACGCACAAATACAGAACCACGTTTAACGCCGGTTGCACTCGGCATCGGAAAACAGAACCGAACCCAGCACGGAAGGCACCCAGGCAGCCGGCAGCAAAACCTGCCTGTCTTGGACGCAGTTCCTGCGGTTTCCATAATGTCGAAAACGTCGACACAGTTCCGTGTAGTTTCGCTACTGTAGTGACTGTAGCTCCGTGCCGCGCGAGTTTCGCAATCCGGAGACAGCCATCCCCCAGCGTACGTGGCGCTGCTGGCACTGCTCCGGAACTTCGCTGTTTCTAGCGGCTTCGTTTGCTCGTTTGATAAAATTAGTCATAAAAACGTCAATGCAACCGAAATGTTCTGCACGTTTAGACTAGAAGACGGAATTACAGGCGGCCTTCGCTGCCGCTGAAGCTCAATCAACTCAACAGCTACTTATTAAACAACGTGCGCGACCTGCTCGAAAAACGAAACCGAAAGAAGATGAGTCGGGAGGGCGAAAGCTTTCTCCCGTCTGCCTGGAGAAGGAGAAAAACGTTTCGTTCCTCCCCTTTTCTTGTGTCCGCTTGGGGGCGCGTCAGTAGAAGGGAGGAAGACGCGCCGTTGCTACTTTCTTCCTCCATTTTTTCTTAGAGTGCGGCTCGTGCAACTAGTGTCCCTCCTCCGCTCTTAAATTCCTTCTTTTTTCTGCTCGCCCTTGCACGTTCAGCGCTCAGCGTGTGCTCTCGCTGACACATCTACCAGCAACGTGCAGTGATGCGAGCAGTGCCCAGTTAGCTTAGAAGTGGAGCCCAGCTAGCTTATCTACCCGAGCGAGAATGCCTAGTTCGGCAAATTTTGTTTTTTGATACTAGCTTTGTTCCGCGCTGCAGGGTTGGCAAAGCGATTTCGTTAGGGGCTCACGAGTCAGTAGCTATCGTTTTAACTACTCAAGAATTGAAAAACAGATTCAATCTATCAGTGAAGAATGTTATCAAACTATAAAGAACAAATATGAGACATGGCTTGTCAGCATTTCGGGAACAAAAACAGCTTTTGCACGACATAAAGATTCAAATTCGTTTTAGGTGTAAGTCAGAGCACAGCCGACTTAACAGGTCAATAAGGCCAATCACGCAGAGCCAAAAAAACAAAAAAAAAACAAAAAAAAAACACTACGTCACGGAGTTTAATATCGTTTGGTGCGTTTTTTGTCGCCGGCTAAATTAATCGAGCGCCAACCATGCACCATGGCCATGCGCCTTTGGTATGCGTGTTCGTGCTTGTGTATACTTGGAGTCCTTGACTACATTTTGATTTATGATAAAACAAACAACAGCAGAATTTTTTTTTCAAGACTCATAATTATGATAATAGTTTGAATAAACTTGATTACCAATTAAATGACCTTATAAATAACTACCCCAATATTGTTGAAATTGTACACCAACGTCGAAAAATCCACATGTTCAAGGAAAGAGTAAAAGCGTATTTCTTAGCTTCAGTGACCTAAGCTTTAAAAGGATTCCGCGAATGGCTAGCGAATTTTAAAGTGTTTTTTTATATTGCTTTTGATATATTTTTTTCATTCATAATTTTTTTTTGCTACTTTGATGTTGAAAATAAAATAAAATATAGCAATGTCTTTCGTGTATCTTTATATATATTCTCTGTTTTAATGCAACAGAAAGGAAGCATTTTACGTTAACGCTGACATGGTATGTTAATGAATGTGATCTCGATGATGTCGATGTGAATGATTTCTATTTGAAACTTTTGAAGACGTTGATATGAATTATTGTGATTACGATGCTTAACTAACGTAAATTTTATTCTTTTTGTATAATTGCTTTTTTATGATTACACTAGTCCTGCACATCGTTGGCTACTTTAAAAAATGCTAATGGCCTCGTACGTCAGAAGACATTTTAATAAAAGATAATTTGCCCCATTACGCCAAAGTTCGGCGTCGTCGGCGGCGTGACCGAGCGATGGTACCAAGAATAGCCGACGGCACAAAGAGCAAAATACTTAAAAAAAATTTCGGATTGAGGTCAAATTTACCAGAAAGGTTCCTGTAAACTTTGGAAACTTTGGCTTTGGAAAGAAACTTTGGCACATGTCGGTCAAGGTGGGAATCAAACCCGGGCCTCCGAGGTGCGTGACCGGCACGCTTTCCCGAAGCCAAAGCGGCTCCATGGTTCTGCATTACTAAAAGTGTACCTAGTGCGTGCGTCATTGCAGACGTCACGTCGGAGCCATTTGGCTGACTAAAGGTGTTGCCTTCTGCGTGTGTCATTGGGCACGTGATGGCGGAGCCAATGGGGAGAAGGAGGCACCACATCATGTGTGTATAAAATGAGTGCGCTGCCTCCCGCGCGTCACACGCCGATTCTGCAGAAAGAACTTTAATGCCTCTCTAAAACATAAATCGACAACCATTTCCCCAAGGGACTACGGAGCGGGTTTCGCTTTTACAGTTCGGACATGCATCTTGTCCTTCTAGTCTCTTTTCGCTGAGGGCAGCCTGCAGTTTTTTTTCTGTGCGGAAAGAGCTGCAGACAACGCAATCAAGAGCGGAAGGGGATGGCCGCCGCTTCGGGAGGCGCGTCTGCAAGACCTGGCCGGACATATCAAATTCCGGCCTTACCGGCAACTCCGGGACGGCAGCACCGGAAAAGGGACTGCCACACCAGCTCTCCACCCGCGTCGGTCATGTCGGATGAAACTTTCTCCGACGTCGAGTCATGCATGGAAGAAGAGGTGATACGCTTGACCAGTGACAGGGACGACACCGACGACGGTTTCATCCCGGTAAGGTCCAAGAAAAGTCGGCGAGCCTCGCCAAACAGCGGTGACACCGTGGTCTCCTGGGGGTCTCGCACGTCATCTAAAAACGCGGCCAATGGACACACGGGGCTGTTCCGACCGACAGACAAAACCAGCGTTCGGGCACTCAGCAGACCTCATTTGAATGCCCTCTTTGGCTGCGTTGCTTCCCAACAAGTCAAGAAGATAAGGGTCAATGGCAGGAAAAATTTGATAGCGGTCGACGTCCTGACGGAAGAAGCTGTGCCAGCGCTTCTTCAAATTCAAAAAATCTGCGAGACGCCAGTCGACGCACGCGTACCCTGGAGGGTCCGCCACATTGCGGGAGTCGTCCGTGATGTAGACCAGGCACTGACGGATAAAGAAATTCTCGAAGCCCTGCGATCCCCGGCTCACCAAGTCCTCGACGTGAGGCGTCTGGGGAAGAGCTCCGCAGTCCGAGTCATCTTCGCAGGCAAAGACCTGCCGCACTACGTCCACATGGGGTACGCGCGTCACCCAGTCACGCTCTATGTGGCGAGACCACTGCAGTGCTTTCGATGCAACAGAATCGGACACGTGGCAGCGTCCTGTCAAAAGGAGCAGACGTGCGCCAAGTGCTCGGGCAGGTATGAATCCACGGCGTGTAACAGTGAAACTTCTCGCTGCATCAACTGCGGAAAGGGCCATGCAGCAACTTCCGGCCAGTGTCCAGTCCTGAGGAAAGAACGCCGTGTGTGCAAGATTCGCGCCAGAACGACGTACACCCACTCGGAAGCAAAAGCGGCTATACGCAAGCAGAACACCGGCAAGGGTCACCGAAACGCTGTGCAAGCAGCGGACATAGAACTTCGAAAGACGAGGTCCCAACAGAGGCTATCCTTAACAGATTTCCCGCCGCTGCCAAAGAGTCACACCGAAGGGAGGGAGAAAAGGAGGGACCATGATACCACTCACCCTCCAAAGAAGAATCACAGCCGCGGTCTCCGGCCTGACGACACTACGCTGGAGGACAAGGGCCGCCGCTATGCTAATGTCGCACGAAGGGCTCAGGGCAAAGTTCCCGCGACGATGGAGAGAGCTGACGTCGCCTTGTTCCGAATAGTATCACACTTGTTTCGCGCACTATATAAGGCAGCTTGCCCAAGCACGGGGCCACACACCAGAAGCAAAGTTCGCACTGGAAGTTCTTGACGCCGTCAGCGAAAGTCTCGAGGCTATCGCCCCACAGTCCGTCTGAGCACGCACCATGCGCCCACAACACCAATCTCTCACAGCAGTAACCCGTTGTCCTAAGGAAGAGCCCCACCCCAGGCGGAGTGACGTACCAACTGTGCTGCAGTGGAATTGCCGAGGCCTCTCCGTCAGACACAGTGAGCTCAGCCTTCACCTGCAACGCTATCCCAGCCCTGTGCTGGCACTCGCAGAAGCTGGGTTACCAGGGAAGCAAACTTTACCTGGATACGTGAAACTTACAACGCAATTCATACCAAGTTTCCTCCATGGGAGCGCGGCTCTTTTTATACGACGAGGGGTGCCTCACGTCCCAGTTGACACCAGCCGACTGTGTACATTATCGGCGGAATTCGTGGCCGCAAAAGTCAGCCCCGGAAATCGCTCGCTGCATGTACTCGTCGGATACGTACGTCCCGATGGTACGCCGTTGCCGACGAAGGACATTGTAGAGTGGTGTAAAGGCAATGAGGGAGACCTTTTACTGTGCTGCGACTTCAAGGCGCACTGCGAGGCATGGGGAAGTCAGAAAAACAACAAGCGGGGAGTCGCCCTCAATCAAATGATAGAAGAGCTCGGACTGGTTGTCGCGAACAACAGTGCGCCTACCTTCTTCAGGCCCACTCGAACGTATAGTGTCCTCGACGTCACAGCCCACACACCATCGCTGGAGCTGACTTGGGAAACAGCACCAGATACCAGAGAAAGTGACCACTTCCCCATTCATATCACGATAAGGGGGTGCCAGACGGCCCGAAAGGTGGCGCGATCGTGCACGAAGTGGGACGTTTTCCGTGCATCCTTGCACCTCACCCAAACAGACATCCCAGAAGCCATCGTTCACGCGCTGCAGGCGGCAACGCGCACGTCCCGTGTCTAGGAATGGCTCCCCAAACCGGACCTTACTTTCCTCAATCTCCCAGCGGCACGTACCAGGGCGCAGAAGAAGTACCGCAGGACAAACAGTCCCGCGGATAAGTCCAAGTTCAACAGAATATCGGCCAAGCTACGAAGACACGTTAAAGCGCTGGTTAGAAAGAGATGGAAGCTCATGTGCAAAGACGTCAACGCACCCTCTCCCTCGCGAAGTTGTGGGCGGTACTGGGGCAATGACCTGGAAACTTCGGACAAGACGCGCTTTGCAAGTCCTAGTGCTTGCGGCTAACGTAACACTCGCGGATGCAGCAGAGAGACTAGGCGCACTGTACGCTCCCGTAGAAGCGACGGAACGGCCGCTGGCACCCGACGCTGCGCCTGGGCTCCTAGATGCCCCTTTTACTGCACCGGAACTCCAAAGCGCCCTCCGGCGGTGTCGTAAGAAGACTGCAGCTGGGCCCGACGGGATCCCTTACCAGGCGCTCACGAACTTAACGGACGATGCACTCGAGGCCCTCCTCACCTGGTTCAACTCCATATGGGACTCTGGTGTCGTCCCAGAAAAATGGAAAGTAGCAACGGTTGTCTACTGAAGCCAGGGAAGCCCCCAGACAGAGCTGAGCCTTACCGCCTGATCTCGCTGACCTCGTGCATAACTATGCTGTTCGAAAGACTTGTGCAGGGGCGCCTTCGGTGATACCTGGAAGAACGTATGTGTCTCCCGGAGTGCATGACTGGCTTAGGAGAGGGCTGGCAACACAAGACAGCATCCTGGACCTCACGAGCGACCTTGAGGAAAACAAAAACAGGCGGAGAAACACGGTGGCAGTCTTCCTCGACGTGGAACAAGCCTACGACGTCGTGCTGCCATCCACTATACTCCGGAGATTGACTGAGATTGGACTGATCGGAAAAATTTATGTCGTCCTGGCCAATTTTCTTACCGCACGCAAGATTCAGATTCGAGCTGAAGGCGCGGCATCCTCGTCAAGAATGCTTCACAGAGGACTGCTTCAGGGAAGCGTGCTAAGCCCGATTCTCTTCAACCTGGTTATGGCCCCACTACCGCTCTCTCTTCCTTCGACGCCTCTCCCGGTTCAGGTGTCAATTTACGCAGACGACATCTGCCTCTGGGTTACGGGCATCTACACCACGCAGATCCACCGCAGCATACAAAGCGCCGTTCAAGCGGTCGACACTTACCTGACCTAATCGGGGCTATCCCTCTCCCAGGATAAGACAGTCTGGATGCCAGTGCGCGGAAATGGTCGACGTTTTCGCCCCCCTGGCGTCAAACTGACAGGAAAACCCCTCACGTGTGGGAACAAACAACGCTTCTTAAGAATTGTCATCACAAGTCGGCTGCGCTGAGCACAAGCAGTGAAAGCGACAACCGCCGTATGCAGGCCGGCCATGAACGCTGTCCGCCACATGACGGGTACCACATGGGGTTGCACAGAACGGACCATCACTAGCGCCTAGTCTGCGCTGGTGACGTCTAGAATCCTGTACCGGCTTCCTTACATGTTCCCGTCCCCGACGGATATGGAGAGGCTGGAGCAAGGGCACAGACACGGGCTACGTACAGCACTGGGAGTTTCCAACGCGGCCAAGAATGCCGTGGTACTCCAGGAGGCGGGCGCAGAGCCGCTTACAGTCCAGGCCAGAGCCAGAAGACTCTCCCAGTTAGCCCGGCTATCTACGACTCTCCCAGGCAGGTGGTTCCTGCACCGAATCCAGGCAGGAAAAAGGGTCATGGCACGACACGGTAAAAGATTTCCTTAACATTGCCGGCCCGCTACCGACGATGACGAGCGAAGCAAGGGTAGCGCCCTGGGAAGTTGCCAAGGTATCTAGCGAGCTACGGATCAAGCGCCTGCGAGGCAAAAAAGGTGGACCGATCAACGCTCTCAGAGAAGCTGTGGGAAAACACATCGAAGAACGCTACGGTGGTTGGTTGCAGATATACACGGACGGCTCTGTAAACAAGGCTAGAACATCCAGAACGGCAGCTTTCTACATCCCGGAGTTAGCCCTGGAATAGTGCGGCAGGCTACAGGCGCCTACATCCTCCACGACGGCCGAGCTAGTGGCTATTGACAAGGCTCTCCAAGCGGCTGCCCAGCTGTCACCTCACCGGATGGTGCTCCTCACCGACTCAAGGTGTGCCCTCCAGAAACTGGCCAATGCAGAGTGCGCGGATCCCGCGACCACTGCAGCAAGACGAACTCTATCGTTCTTGTTAACCCACGGATCTACGGTATGTTTCCAGTGGATCTCAGGACACACTGGCATTAAGGGCAACGAACGGGCTGACAGTCTGGCCGGTGAAGCTCACCTAGCGCCTCGCACTGTCCCCACACCACCACACCCACAGCAGGCGGCACTCAACGTCCACTGGCACCTTCAAGACAGCAAGCCAAAACCGGCGCTACCAAGAGGTGCGCTGTCCGGCCTATCTCAGGCGGCGCACTCTTGTGCGACGCCTGCGCACAAACACGGCCTACACGAATGCTTTTCTTACGAAGATAGGTAAGTGGTAGTACCCGCTTTGCTCCCAGTGTAACTCCGCAGAGACGGTGGAATACATTCTGTGTGTCTGCCCAGCATATGAAACTCAACGAGCAGCACTGCGCCAAAGACTTTTCAAGAGCGACTTCACCACAAATGACATACTTGCACCCGACGGTTCCGGACGAAAGTGCCAGAATACCCTGAAAGCCATGTTGGCATTTCTACGAGACACAAAAACCATAACCCGACTGTAATTTTTTTTATTTTTTTTTATTTCTTTTACGTCATCTGCCCATGCCAGTTACCCCGTGCTAGGCTAACCTAGGTGACGGTTAAATTCAAACGACGAACACACACACACACACACACACACACACCAAGGGACTACCAGTGTTTTCACATTCCCACACGTAAGCAGTCTCATCTGCCTGTGTCGAATTTTCTTTTGTGTTCTCTTGCCGCATCCCCTCAGACACATGCATGTCTGGAATTAAAGATTATTATTATTATGAATGCAGATTGTTGGGCTAGTCGGTACTGGGAATTTGACGTCATGATGGCGCTTAAGACGAGGACAAAAGGGAGACTAGACAACACGGAGCGCTCTTTGTTGTCTAGTCTCCCTTTTGTCCTCGTCTTAACCGCCATCATGACTTCAAATATTATTATTAACTCACGCACACTTGTTTTTGTAATATTTATTTGTATTTTTACAACATGTACACTGGAGAACTGCCATGCGGTCCGGATCATCTAAAGTTCAGTATGTCTTCACGTTCCTATCACCGTCTGCACGTTCACGTTCCAATGGAAAAACACTTTAGACCGTCCTCTCCTTTCAAACGACAGCGAACCGTAGACCACATGAAGGTATATGCACGCTGTCTTCACAATAATTGCATATAAAATAATAATAAGCCTCTAAAGACTTATAAACTGAATGGGTGTTCAGGCTCAATTGACTCAGTGGAAGCAGGAGATACAATTGCTCAACATTGTAACCGGGAGAAAACACTGACTTGTTATGTCTAATTTACATATTTCGATTCTACTTGAAATGATCAGTTTCGTCGTCGAGCACCGCAGTTTCCGCCTACACGTAGAAGACGTAGAAGATTTGTTTTATTCAATACCTCATGACCAACTGTTCGTAGCTGTAAAAGAATGTATCGAAGAAAATGGTACAGTGCCCTTCCAAAACAAATCCGGCGTACATCTTGAGTCATTCTTGGAGTTACTGACATTCCACTTAGCATCCACCGTCGTCTCATTCAACGGGAATACTTACCTGCAAAAGAAAGGAATTTGCATTGGATTATGTGTGGCACCAGTGTTATGCAACATCTTCTTATCCAAATGCGATCGGGCCATCGCCCAGCGGGTATCCAACAACCAGGTATCAAGAATATACAGATATGTGGACGATTATCTCGTGCTACTAAAAAACAAACCTGATGTAAATAACGAGCAACAAATCAACAATATACGTTCAATCTCCACTGAAAACGCACAAGGACTCAACTTTACACACGAGCTACCGACAGGCGACAGCCTTCAATTTCTTGATCTACAGATTATATTCCAACAAAACCACACTTGCTGGATGTACATGCCACGCTCAAGAAAACAATTACTCCAATATGAGTCCTCCCACTCAAAACTCATTAAAATGGCTATAATCAAAAATTCTCTTAGCGAAGCCCTAAAAAAGTCACGTGACCACACGGCAAGACAGAGCTTTGAGACACAAATAAACCGACTCAAGACCTCTGGTTATCCAAGTACCGCCTTGTACGATATAGTAGAAAAAATGATCAACATTCACAGACAGAAAGAAAAAGCCAAGAACAAAGGACAACGCCCGGCTGTAATACCCTACATTCACCGGGTATCACACAACATGAAAAAGGTGGCTGCCAGGTATGACATCCCTGTCGTCTTTTCAGCACCAGACAAGCTAAAGAAGCTTTGTCCTGTGATAAATTCCCCACAAGACCGCCGCAAAGAATGCGGCC
Source organism: Ixodes scapularis (assembly GCF_016920785.2). NCBI lineage: Eukaryota > Metazoa > Arthropoda > Arachnida > Ixodida > Ixodidae > Ixodes > Ixodes scapularis. The sequence continues at coordinate 27,591,318 of NW_024609881.1, forward strand.
AGAGGCACAAGCAAACATATATACCTTGCCAAAGCCAGGTTATATATGAAATACCTTTCACCTGTGGCAGAGTATATGTTGGTCAGTCTGGCCGGTGTGTTAACACCAGGTTACGTGAACACGCTGCGTCACTCAAATCAACACCATCGGGGCATCTCGCAGTGCACGTAAGAGACTGTCACTGCAAGCCGAAACTTACAGAGACAAGGATCCTTCGAAGGTACCGTGAGAAGACATCAAGGGAAATATACGAGGCAATGGCCATAAAAGAAAAGGAGAACTCGTGTGTCAGTGCACCATCAGTGGCATTAACTGAAAAAGAACTTAACTACCTTAACTTTCCTACTTAAGGTGGTTCGTTTGGTTCACTGTGGACAACTTCTTCCTTTCTTTCTGCTAATTTTCAGTTTTTTTACGTAACGCCCTCTTCCTTTATTGTTATTTCTCAGTTCCCTATACGTAACTTCCTCTTCCATCGAGACAATTTCATTTGGGAATTTTTTCATACCGAAAAGAAAGACGAGAGAGAAACGCTACCTCTTTCTCGTCTTCTGTGTGATTATTAAAACGACAGTTGTGAGTTAGCGCTTGTACAGTCAGTTTGTTCTTGACCTTCGCGCTATTTATTTCGAAATATGCGTATCCAACTAGCCCACCTTAATATTTTAGTAATATTATTTTCTCGCCGAAACGGTGTTACAATCTTCAGCTCTCGGCGAAGTGGCGTAGTATGAGGATTCGCTAGCATTCGTGATCTGGCGAACGTGAATCCGAAGCGCGATGCCGTCTGCTTGTTCCTGTTAAGAAAACGTTTGTGCAAATACACCGTAAGTAATTTTTTGTTAGATTTTTAGGCAGTGGAAAGTTAAACTATTCTAAGAGGCGCCCAGTTTCTCCAACGTGGTTGAGAAATTTAGCCCGCCGGTACGATGCTCATCCAGATTGAAGTGGGTGGCGGCGTGGTTTGAGTCGATGATTCCTGGGTTCTGCAACGCAAGTTTTCACTCCGCATTATTCTTCTGACGTGTTTAGGTTTGAAGCCGAATGTGCTAATGAACATGCGCTTGCCTCGTTCTGCAGTTGGACGAACAATGGCCGGGCTAGAGTAGAGTTCCCGCACAGGCTCCCTATGGGAGCCACAGTTGTGCGTTCATCCCCGTAGCGCCGTATTTCCTGCACGGCATGTTGATCCCGCTCCTCACGTGACTGAATTCGGCGAATAGCGGCGCCACGCGTTCAAGGCGCGCGGCGCGCTAAAAAGCAGGGGAACGTATTGTCGGGGCGCGTGCAACGTCTACTTTCCTGCACGGCATTTGATCCGGATTCTCACGTGATCGGATCTCGGCGAATAGCGGCGCGGCGGCACGTGGAAAACACACGCGCAACTCTGGCTCCGTAAAGGTGTATCCACACGACGGACCAAAATGCTGTTTTGGTCCGCGGGCCGGGCATCACGTGATCTTACGTCACCGCTTTTCGAGGTCCGCCGGCGGTCCGCGGCCCGCGCTTGTGAGAAATGCCAAGCGCTTTTTTCGCCCGGACCTTGGCGGCGGACCGAGGCGTTTTTAGTATAATTGAAGTGCTAAGTCTGGCAACAAGCAGACTTTTGTTGTTTGGATTGGAATCCAAATCCAAAGTCGTTTTCTTTTGGCGCCAACTGTTGAAGACGAAGAAGACGAATCTTTCGTTGTGCGACGATGCAACTTTTTACTTCATCGCGCTCGTGGAGCCATTCCCCGCTCTGTGGGACAATATTCGCGACGACTACTCAAATAATCATCTAAAGATGTCCCCGTGCCTTTTTCGCTTCACTTAAGTCCTTCTCGTCCTCAATAGTCAACGCCAGGGCCACCGCGGCCAAACGTCCCTTTCGTTCAACCTCCATCTTGGCTCCTTACAAATAGCCTCAAAGCAGCTCGCTGCATGCGTTTGGCCGAGCTGTGAGGTCGAGGGTTAGACCGGCCCGTTCGCTCTGTCGTCTGCTCTTTTGGTCCGCCGTGTGGATGCTCATTGCAGCCGGGCGGCCCGCGGGCCGCGCATCACGTGATCAATCGGTCCGCGGCCCGGTCCGTCGTGTGGATACACCTTTAAGGTGTATCCACACGACGGACCAAATTGTTGTTTTGGTCCGCGGGCCGCGCATTACGTGATCTTACGTCACCGCTTTTCGAGGTCCGCCGGCGGTCCGCGGCCCGCGCTTGTGAGAAATGCCAAGCGCTTTTCTTGCCCGGACCTTGGCGGCGGACCGCGGCGTTTTTAGTATAATTGAAGTGCTAAGTCTGGCAACAAGCGGACTTTTGTTGTTTAGATTGGAATCCAAATCCAAAGTAGTGTTCTTTTGGCGCCAACTGTTGAAGACAAAGAAGACGAACCCTTTGTTGAGCGACGATGGCGGCATGGTGCGACGATGCAACTTTTTAGTACATCGCGCTCGTGGAGCGATTCCCCGCTCTGTGGGACAAAAAATGCATGCCCTTTTCGGTTCACCTATGTCCTCCTCGTCCTCAATAGTCAACGCCAGGGCCACCGCGGCCAAAAGTCACTTTCGTTCAACCTCCATCTTGGCTCCTTACAAATAGCCTCAAAGCAGCTCGTTGCATGCGTTTGGCGGAGCTGTGAGGTCGAGGGTTAGACCGGCCCGTTCACTGTGTCGTCTGCTCTTTTGGTCCGCCGTGTGGATGCTTGTTGCAGCCGGGCGGCCCGCGGGCCGCGCATCACGTGATCAATCGGTCCGCGGCCCGGTCCGTCGTGTGGATACACCTTAAGAAGCCTATACAAGAACTCTAGAGGGAACAGGCGCGACCCCTTATGGCCTTTGCACGGGGAGTAGTTACTCCCTGCGACGGGAACTGGAAGGGGTTGCTGAAACCCCACCGCACCCACAACACTTTAATTCCTTGTGAGAGGCACCTCCTCCTCGCCGTGTTGTTCTCTTTGCTCCGAGGTTGATTTGGAGAAGTGTCTAGAGTAATTAGGACCCACAGGTTATGAGGCCGTCTGGCTGCAGGGACTTATGCAGAACACCTCTTTTTCCTTTGTCTCCTCAGAAAACGAGTTTGTATTGATAAGCACTTAATTATCGTAAGCCAAAATTTATTTCAATCGGCTCACTACAGTTATTTTAAGCAAGTATAATTGCACACATTTTCAATCGCGTGGTCGGGGAACAGTTGTTCAGGATCGCTCAGGCGGTGTTGGGCATAGTAAAGCCTCTTCATGTTTCAAAAGTAGTTGAACGTGCGCCGATGCACGAGGCATGTGCAACGTGCAACCCTTGGAAAGTTCATGGCGGTACAGCGCAGCACTGACCTAGATTTCAGACACCATGTTTTTCCCAGAAGTGGCGCGCGGCACGTGTCTTGAGCATTTCCACAACAATGAATGGCGCCACTTTTCCCAGAATAGAGGGCTTTAGGGCATGGTAGAGCTCCTGTATAGGCTCCCTGCGGGAGCCAGACTGGCGCGTTCATCTCCGTAGCGCTGTCTCTCCCGCACGGCATGTTGATCCCGCTCGTCACGTGACTGAATTCGGCAAATAGCGGCGCCGCGCGTTCGAGGCGCGCGGCGCGCTCAAAAAAGGGGAACGTACGCCGGGGCGCGTGCAACGTCTACTTTCCTGCACGGCACTTGATCTCGCTCCTCACGTGATCGGATCTTGGCGAATAGCGCCGCGGCGGCGCGTGGAAAACAGACGCGCAACTCTGGCTCCCGTAGGGAGTCTATACAGGAACCCTAGGACATGGTATACGGTCGCACCCCCACGCGGGTAAAGAAGTCCCATGGCTCCCAGGCGAGAGTGAAGGACATAGGGAAAACCGCGTTCTAACCCGGCGATCGAAGAACATGGCAGGGCAGCACTGAACATCTCGCTTAATTTTATTTCACAACACTGATTGCGGGGAGTCCCAAAAATGAAAGGGAAGCGCGAGGCGCGAGGAAACTTCACGAGCTGTGGTCATAGGCCGGCTTGCTAAAGAACAGAGTCTCAGCCGACACTAAGTGAAAGAAAGCACTGGAAAGGGTGGGGCGCGCGAGTGTCTTGACACGCTACTTGAGTCCCGCTGAGCTCGTGGGCTGGCTTTGGCAGTGCTTTCTTTCCCCAGTCTCAGCTGAGACGCGGTGTTTCTAGCAAGTCAGCCCTGGCTGCTTATCATTAGTGGCAAAGGGCAAGAGTCATGGTTGGTGTAAAGCGCAAAGTGGAAGCTTGGGAGTCGTTGCATTATTAAACCAACACCGTGAAAGTTGATCGTCTGACATTATTCTCATTTCAGTAAATGAAATAAAAAGTAATCCAAAAAAGAGGACCTCTAGAGAGGGTTTCGCCCATGTGCGACGCTTTTGATAGCGCACTTCATGGGAAAGGGGTTTATTAGACCCTTTTCCTGAGCCTCAGATTTGAGCCTCGATCACCAGCTGTCGGTTGCCTTACCGTGAGGCCCAGTCGCTGTGGTTTGAACATAAACCCTGACAACACCCGACATCCTCAGGACGTCCTCAAAAGGTACAAACGTCCTCACGGTTTTCAAGACATCCTCAGGACATCCTGAGAACGTCAGTCGCTGGATCATCCTAGAAACGTCCTTCCGAGAACTTACTGAGGACGAAGGATACAAAGTTAGAGGTAATATATACGTCCTCAATTTGATTGCGTTTTTTAAAAAAAATAAATGAATGAAATGGCGGTAGTATACACAGTTCATGTTTACTGCATTTCTCTTACAAATTGTTACATGTAGTTGTGTAAGTTTAGGACATCTTTTAAATATAGTTTTGATCAAACAATTGTTTAATAAAACCACGACGCACTACAATTATTATTACTTTTGTATTTGGGCAGTATGTCGAAATTCAGTTCCATTGGCTACACTCAATATAGGTGGCGCAAGCTACCGCCTACTACAAGGCGTACCGTGATTGCAATTATTCACCCATCCGAGAGACCCAAGCAAGCTAAGCCAAGACAGGACAGAAACAGAAACAGCCTCGAGGTTGATGATGGCTTGATAATTTGGATGCTTGGGCTAGTTAGTAATTCATGCTTGGATGGAACAGCGCGGATACAGCCACACTTGCAGGCACGCAAGAAGGAAACAGACTCGCAGCGCTGACTAACAACTCAGTGATCTATTTCTCCTTCTTCAAATCGTCATCTTCTCCTCCTTCGCCGTTAATGAGAACATTCTAAATTTTTAAACACCAGAAACTAAATAGCCAATAAATATTAATAAATAAACAATAAATACATAAATAAATGACAACTAAAAATAAATAATTTTTTTTTTAGATTTGAAAATAAATTTTTAAGTTTAATTTTTTAATTATAATTTATTTTAAAAAATTACATTCTAATTTTCTTTTTATTTTTTTTTATTTTTCGTTTTATTTATTTTTAGTTGTCATTTATCTGTTTATTTATTATTTACTTATTAATGTTTATTGGCTCTTTGGTTTCTGGTGTTTAAAAATTTAAAATGTTCTCATTAACGGCGAAGGAGAAAAAGATGACGATTTGAGGAAGAAGAAATATATCACTAAGTTGTTAGTCAGCACTGCGAGTCTGTATATCCGCGCTGTTCCATCCAAATTGATGATGGCAGCAATGCAAGGCAGTGACGAATGTTATCTTTTTTTTTAAAGAAGTATTGAAGAAGCCGTTCGCCGACTTGGAGGCATTTCTGGAGTTTGACTCCAGTCTATCTTCGGATGAAAAGAAAAGAACGCTTGCGGTATGAAGAATTCTCAATCTTGTTATATTTCCTAACCTTTGACTTAATAAGTGCGTCTATGTGATACAATAGATTCTTTTTAGCTGCGTCAGTTCACTGGCCTTGGTGGCAGATCTATGGGGTCTGCCACCAGGAACAAGCTTGGAGGTCCTGCTTAGCCAGAAAGTGGCTGTCAATTTCAGCTGGGTAGGCCAGACAGGCAAAGGAAAGTTTCGGGATCTCAATGTGGCAGACATCATTTACAATAAGACACTTTTGTTTGTCGTGTGTGAGTCATCTAAGTTATTCACTAAACTAGTTATGTAAAATATTGCACAAGGGCCTTGTCGGGTTCGGAGCTATCGTCAAATGCAAATCGCATCGAATATTCTTGCCCTGATGGTAAAATTAAGTAAGACTGATTTTGCATGAAAACCGACAAACTAACCTGACTCGGGAGTGGGGGAATGATACTATTTTCTGAATATAGTTCTGTCTAAATAGGTAAAACGTTTGCTGTGTGTGTCAGATAGACATGTATAGTTGCGCGTTATCACTAAGGAACATAATGTTTTGGAACATCTATTTTTATTGACATCAATTGCGATTTTTTTAGACCATCTTAGTTTTCTGCTGTGACTATCATCACAAATCAATGTTTCAGGGGTAGTGAAAGCAAATGTTGAATGTGCAAACAAAGCTGACGGGGACACCATCATCAAAGTGTGATTGCGCCACGCTGGAGAGAAACTGAAAAAGCTACAGTCAAAAGTCGGGGATGTTCAACATGATGGTAAGTTTCTTACATTACCTGCTTTTATTATTAATGCTCATGGAAATAAGTTTTTTTCTAGATCCCGCTGACTATTCGGACTAGCGCTGGCCAAGATGAGAAGCCAGACTACATGTCTGGTGCAGACATTGAAAAAAAGTCATGTATAAAATTTGCTCTCCAATAAAGCGTTTCTTGAACAGTTACCTCTGTAAGAATGAATGGCATGATCAAGCTCATAGTTACAGGTTAAGAACATAGGGCAAGGAAAGACGCAGAGGAGAAAGCAGACGGGATGCTAGAGGGAAGAGGTTTTCTTTTCTCTTCAGCCTTCCGTCAGCTTTCTTCCCCCTTTCCCTTGGCACTATGTTCTTAGCCTCTCACTGACTAGTAATCATGAATTAGTGTGGGAATTTCACTTTAAAATAGTACACAACATTGAAAATCTTTCTGCAGGCAGCTCTTCCAGGCATGTTCAGGTTCAAACTCCAGTTGGAGAAAACCTAGAAACAATAAAAATGAAAGCATCCTAACAGCTCAGTGAACAGCTGCACCTGCAGTGCATTGTCCTAAAAATGTACTAGAAACATCCTCGGCTGCCCTTTTGAGGACGTTCTGAGGATGTCCTGAGGCCGGACAATAGGACGTTTTTAGGATGCTTCCAGGATCATTTGAGGACATCCTCAGGACGTCATAATGTCCTGAAAAGGCTGTCCTGAGGACATCCTGGGGATGTCCAAGTGTTGTCTGGGAAGGCTCATACACTGCCCCATTTTCTTACGTTAAGTTACGTTACGTGTAAGTCACACAAGCATTCGTGTCTCGATTGCCGCGTGTCATGCTTTCTCCTTGAACTGGTAGCCTCGCTTAATATGAAGCACAGAGGTCCTAGTGACTTCAACGTAATATTCGTAACGTAACATAACGTAGGAAAATGGAGCAGTGTGAATCAGCCTTTACACTCTCCGCAAGTTGTCTACGAGTAGAGTAACGTAAAAACTGAAAATCTCAAAGTCCTGCACGATGGTAAACAAAACAGAACCAGTGCGGTTGGGAAGCTGGAACCTTGAAATATGTATGTTTGTTTACCTCAAAAGAATACTTCAAAAAAATTTAAAATATTCCAGTCGTATTCAAAAATAGGTTGCATATGATCCACAATATCCGTAAATGACAATCGAACGTTTGTATTTTGAGCCTGGTAGCTGTATGTTTCGCTATAAACGGCCCACTCTGACAAGCGCTCGGAGAAGGCTCAGCGGAGACCACGTGACATCCAACGCAATCGTGACGTAGGTCATCTCGGGACGGGCAAGGCTACGGCGAAACTGACGTCGAGAGGATGGCCTAGTCGTTCCAGCCACCGAAGCGGCTGCTTTTGTAGGAATCTTGAGTCAAGGGTTAGTCTTCTATAATCTTGTAGGGGGACAATAGTGACTTCTGCGACACCCAAAAGGCATTCTCGGGAAGAGGGGAGTACCTCCTTCCCCTCTTCTCTCGTCGTGGCCGGAGGCGAGACATTCACTGTCACTAGCTGTCAAGGTTCCTAGACGGGCATTACAAGCGAGGCGTTAGCGACATCCACCAGGTGCTCTTTGCTAATCGTTTAATTCGTTATAAAATTCCTTTTCGAGACTTTTTTAACAAGATATTGGTATGTTCCTAGTGATGCTGCTCCTTTGAACACATATAGACCAAAAAATGAGCGCCGAATTTTCGTTGTCGTATCCCTTTAAAGTAAAGGAAAAAATAATTCCCCTACGTCGTCGCTATCATATAGACGCTTTACGCACGCGCCAAATTATAGCCGCCATAGGTGACCTTCTTTTGTCTTACCCAGATGCCGAGCAACTGAAACGGTAGTTGACGATCCTCTACAAAAGCCGATGCTTTAGAAAAGGACACAGTTGAATCTAATATGGCAATAACCTGGCCTGCTATGGTAATGGTGAAGTGAAATAAACGAAATAAGAGGAAACAAAAACTGAAGGTCAGTTATGGCGGCGTCCATGCACAGCTGCTGCAAAGCGTCTATATAGCTCAATATTTGCACCTTTCGTGGTGTCGGAACATAGCGGCCAGCATTGAGATAGCACTCCAGGCATGCATGCGAGATAGCACTCCAGGCATGCGGCCACGACCTAACCACCTGTTGTTCGTCATCCAGGTCCTGTCATCTTGGGTTCTGCGGCCAGCTGATGACGGTGGATTTACAACGTTCCCCGCTTCGTACAACGGTTGGGATATTATCGACGAAACAGCTTGTTCGGACCACGTCGGGGCCTGCGGATTCCCGTTGGTTCTAACGGCCGCCGGGACATTTCATCTGGCAACGCCGTTCTATGTGCGTGTAGCCCCAGTGTCATCAACATCACCGGAACCTTCCTGCAACGCCCCTTTTGCCAACCTCGTCAGTGGGCGAGATAGCACTCCAGGCATGCGGCCACGACCTAACCACCTGTTGTTCGTCATCCAGGTTGGTAAAGACCGTTTTTATTTTGATGTGAAAAGCAATAATGTCTGCCTGGTAGTGCTGCCTCGCCCGAGGGCCTTCTTGAAGTGTGTTGCCGACTGTTTTGATTCGCTCTGTCTTATTGTTCTTTTGCTGAGCGGTGACGTTGAGCTCAAACCGGGTCCGTTTTCTGAAACTCAGCTTGCGGCAATTCTCGATGGCCAGAGGGCCCTTAATGCCAGCATATCGTCGATTGGAGACAGATTGGACGAACATATTCGCCAAACAAATCAGCGGTTATCTTCAATTGAAACGAAAGTCGAGAGATTTTCGCAACTTGTCCCCAACCTCGAAAGATGTGAGAACTTAGTCAAGGACCTCGGATGCAGGGTTCACTCCTTGGGTTCCAGGATTAGCTACCTAGAAAACGCGGGCGAGCGAAACAATATTGTCGTTTACGGGGTGGCCGAGAGTGAGGCTGAAACGCCCGCATTGCTAAACGAAAAGGTGATTTTAGAAATTTTTGAAAAGAAACTTGATATTAGGCCGTCGGTTATAGAAAAAATTCACCGGCTTGGGAGATACTCGGCGGAAAGAGCACGACCGGTGTTAGTGCGTTTCTCGTCCCTCGATGAAAAAAATGCTATCATGAGAAAAGCATACAAGTTAAAGGGTACGTTCGTGTCTTTGTCTGACGATTACTCATTGGAAGTTAGAGAAAAGCGACGTCATCTTTGGGCGTACGCTAAAGCTAAAAGGGAGGACGTAACGAACAAAGTAAAACTAACGCATGATAAGCTTGTAATCAACGGAAAAGTGTTTACTTGGGATACCGAGACCGAGCAGGTTGTACCCGTGCCTGACGCCCCTCTGATAAAAAAAATAGTATCACGGAGGGATGTTGTTTTGATGGTCGTGAATTGCAGAAGTGTAAAAAACAAAATAGAGGAATTGTCCGGTTTGATCAAATCTGTACAGGCTGATGTTATCCTTGGGACGGAGTCATGGTTGGATGACTCAGTTCCTGATCATGAAGTCTTTCCCAGCAATTTCAATGTTTACAGAAGAGATAGGTCGCTGCACGGAGGAGGAGTTTTTTTGCTTATTAGTACCTCCTTACAAAGTTAACAACTAGATATAGCTGGAAATACAGTTGAGTCAGTGTGGTGTCGGGTCAGACTGCCTGATGGTTTTAATCTTATTGTAGGCGTATTCTACAGACCCCCAAGTTCTGACCCCACTGTTTTATGCCAAGTTAGCGATCTGGTTTCTAGTGTTTCTAATGACTGTGTGCTACTTGGTGGGGATTTTAACCTTCCAGATATGATATGGAGTGACGAAATGTGTACCTGTGGATCACTCAGTCGTTTAAACCGTGATTTAAAATGCATGGTTGACACTTTGGGCTTCACACAGCATGTTCTCACACCTACGCGTGGCTCGAACGTACACGATTTATTATTTTGTAACTATCCTGGCATTGTTAAACGAGTTGACGTCATTCCTGGTATTAGCGATCATGACGCTATTGTGGCCACGCTTAGCTTTCAATCTCCCCGTAAAAAATTGAATGCAAATCGAAACGTATTTCTGTACGCAAGGGGTGATTATGAGGGTATCAGTTCTGAACTTCGCGAGAGCTTCCTTTCTTTCGAATGTATTGCCGAAGAAATGAGTGTTGAGGACGTGTGGATGCTTTTTAAACAGAGAGTTATTAGCCTCACAGAGAAATACATTCCGAGTATTGAGGTAGTAAGCTAAAGAAAAGAGAAAAACCATGGATCAATGGTGGTCTATTAAGAATTATTAAAAAACGCAAGCGTGCGTACGCAAGATATAAAAAGAAAAGTTCGGCCTCAAAGCTCCAGATATTAAAGGAATTGACTACGACGTACAAAGAGACCGCAAAAAAATCTAAACAGGATTATCTTCAACGTCTTGAAGACACGATGAAAACTAACAATAAGCAGCTCTGGAAGTTTATGAAGCTCTGTGGTAATGATCAGATGGGAATACCTGATATAATGGTACATGGCGAACTACTCACTGACGCAGGGCAGAAAGCTTGCGTTTTTAACAATTATTTTAAATCAGTCTTTCTGCCTCCAGAAGATACAACACTAGAAATGTGTTCAAGCAATTACGATGTGATGCCACCCGTAGAAATAAGTATGGAAGGTGTATTTAATCTTTTGGAACATATCGATGAAACCAAAGCGATGGGCCCTGATAAAATTTCCCCTCGGGTTCTAAAGAGTTGTGCAGACGCAATAGCGCCTTACCTTTTCATAATATTTAACAAGTCATTACTTAATGGAGCTTTGCCAGGGGACTGGAAATTAGCTAATATTACTCCTATACATAAGAAAGGTCCCAAAAATGATGTCACGAATTACAGGCCGATCTCCTTAACGTCGGTTTGCTGCAAGTTGTTTGAGCACATTTTATATTCCCAGATAATGCAACATCTCACGTTTCAGAACTTTTTTATTGATTATCAACATGGATTTAGAAAGGGTTATTCTTGTACTACACAACTCACTGAATTTTATCATGATCTTGTTACTACCGTTGATAGGGGTGAGCAAATTGATTGTGTGTTTCTCGATTTTAGAAAAGCGTTTGATACAGTATCGCATTCCCTCTTAATCCAAAAATTGGCACTTTTGAATCTAGATACTTCGGTACATAATTGGATACAGGCATATTTGTGTTCGCGTCGGCAATGTACGGTTCTAGATGGTGAAACATCAGATTTTGTTGAAGTTACCTCTGGCGTGCCACAGGGGTCGGTACTTGGACCTTTGCTGTTCTTAATATTTATAAATGATATTCACGTTGGCGTGACCTCTCAGCTAAGATTGTTTGCTGACGATTGTGTTGTATATAGATGTATAAAAAAACGATGAGGATTCCACACAACTGCAGGCTGATTTGGATCAAATTGAACTCTGGTGCAGTCTATCAAAATTGCAGTTAAATGTCAGCAAATGTGTACATGTCACCTTCACCCGCAAAAAAAAAATAAACTTCACACTCAGTATTATTTAAATAATGAACCACTAAAAAGTGACGGTAAAGTAAAGTACCTGGGGGTGACCTTATTAGCAGACTGCAAGTGGAATGCGCAAATTGACGATGTCGTCATGAGGGCGGGACGGGCACTCGGTTTTATCCAGCGTAATCTAAAAAGGTCTACACAAAAAATAAAAGAACTTGCATACCTTACCTACGTTCGACCTCTTACAGATTATGCTTGCACTGTGTGGGATCCTGCTCAGCAAAATCACATAGACGCTTTAGAGAGGATCCAAAATCGTGCGGCACGCTTCGTCCTGGGGCTGTACGACCGCTTTTCGAGCGTCACGGACATGAAGAGTACATTAGGCTGGGATTTGCTGACATTCAGGCGGAAAAATTTGCGCTTAAAATTTCTATATAGCATTTATAATAAACACACTGGTATTAACGGTTTTCATTACCTTCTACCCCCTTACTATATTTCCCAACGTAAAGATCACATCCACAAAATACGCGAATATTCCACCAGGACCGAACTGTGCAAAAATTCTTTCTTTGTTAGGACCATTAGGGATTGGAACAATTTAAGTGTTGAAACTGTTTGTGCCGCAAATGCAGCAATGTTTTTTTCTATGTTGTTCGCCCCCTGCAATAATGCCTCAACGGCGCTGCAGGAGCTACCTGAATAAAGAATAAAGAATAGCTTATTTATAGGCACTAGATGTTTTTGAGAACTTGGTTGTGACCCTTTTGACGCGCTTCTTGTTTTTTTCCTCGCAAGACTACTGTGACTCACTGCAAAAACGAGGAAGTAGCACGAGGAAATATTTGAGACGAGAATCCTCTGCTGGAGTGCACCCTCTGCGTGAAGGACAGAATCAGCGTTGTTGTTTGTTTGTTTGTTTATTATGGGGTGTCGGGAAAGGGGGAAACCAGGAGATGTGTGGGCCTCAATTAATGGGCGAGTCGCTACCTGGTTGTTGGGGAAAAAGGATAGAAAGAGGGAAGATGAATATTATATACAAAAAAGATGAGTTAAAAGGTCAATTTTTTACAACTAATCTAGTTATAAATTTCCGCCCAGTTAGATATCAACATAGTTCAGAGCCTTTGGTTAGGGAGCGAAGTGGAAGCAAATTACAATCTATCCGCCAGCCCAGTGTCACGAAGAAAGCGCAGAAGAGCGCGGAAGGCTTTCTCCGCTGTTCCTCTGGTTCCTCTGAGGTTCAAAATTTCTGTAGTAGTTCCATATGGTAGGCCAGATAGTGTGTAGTGATGGAAAATAGTTCTTTTGGCCTCTTGATGTGTGGAACAAACCAGAAGGGCATGTTCTGTGTCCTCTGGGTCGCTGCAGGTGGGGCAGTTAGGATCCGCTTTGCGACGCATCACGTGGAGCCGCATAGCAGTGTATGGGCAACCAGCCCGTAGCCTGTGGAGAAGGCTTGCCTCAGCTTTAGGGAGCTTGCGGGGAACCACGGGGGGTGGCCTCCCCGTTGCGACCCCAGGATGTGGATGCCGTTCTGTGAGGATCTCACGGATAAATCGATGAGCCTCGTTGAAGCGATCCAGTAAGAAGGTTTCAACTGGATCGTCATGTGCCTTTGCAGACAGCTGGTCAGCCCGTTCGTTGCCAGGAATCCCGACGTGAGACGGGATCCATTGCAAAGCAAGGCACCATCCCATGTCTTCAACTGCCGCTGCCTCAGACGCGACTCTCGCCAGCAGTGGGGTTGCATTATGAAGTCTCTGAAGCTGCTGAAGAGCACCTCTTGAGTCTGTGAGTACGACAGCTTTTGTTGGTGACGAGGTGTTCTTAATAGACTCAAGAGCAGCCCAGATGGCAACGAGTTCTGCCATGGTTGACACGATACAAAATTTAGCCTGCCCGATATATCATAGCCCATTTCTTGAATGGTAATCCCTACCGTGGCAGTCCGTTTGGGGAGGTTAATTGAGGCGTCTGTATAAACATGAATCCAACCTTCATACACTTCGGCTATGCGATCAAGAGCGATTGAGCGAGCAACAAACCCTGGGACATTCGCCTTGCGCTGTGGGATTGGGAGCGTCGCATCTATCTCCAGGGGAGGACGCGTGGAATGTGGTGGTTGAGGAAGGATAAATTCGCTGGGAGCTCCAACCTCAAAGTCAAGTCGTCTTGCTTGGCACCCGAGGTGAGAGTTTGGCGGGGTAAAGAGATGTTTACGGATTGTGTCCGCAGGGAGGAGACTGCTCATACGAGCGATGTTGCGCAGCGCTCTTTCTTCTAGTCTCAAAGATAGCGGCCACTCTTCCGCTGCAACAATTGTAGCCACGTTCTCTGCTGAAGGAGGCAGTCCCAAGCAGCTTCGTAGTGCGGACCAGTGAAAAGTATCGATGTCTCGAATTTGTGCCCTTGCAACAGTCAGTAGTCGTTGTAAATAGAGAAGCCTGGACATGATGAGCCCTTTGTACATTTGGAGTAGTGCACGTTGGGATGCACCCCAGGAGGAGCCTCCCAGCTGTTTAACGACACGTAGCAGTTCACGGCAACGTTGAAGTCTCTTGCGTACTTCAGGTCTCCATGTCACCCGATCGTCGATAATAACGCCGGGATACGTGTGGATTTTCACCCTTCTAACTGGCGTTCCAGCGAGTTTTAGTCGTAGGGCATTCTGTGGTGCTCGACCTGTGGGTCGGTAGAGGAGTGAGGCAGTCTTTCCCGCAGATAGAGTAAGGCCTAGTTGCGCTATGGCGAGTGCAGTAGAGTCCAGTGCCACGTGGAGTTGATTACGGATCCCTATAGCGTTCCTTAAGGGCCCGACACACCACAACGCAACATCATCCGCGTAGATTGCCATGCCTATACGAAGAGCTCGATTCTTTGCTGGAAGACATCGAGGGAGGACGCTCATGGCAAGATTGAAAAGAAGAGGGCCCAATACACTTCCTTGGGGTACCCCTTGAGCAATATGTCTAAATGTGCTAGTAGTATCTGGCAATTTCACGCGCATGGACCGTCCAGAAAGAAAAGCTTCAATAAAAGATAAGAGTCTGCCACAAATCCCAAAATGCTTTAGTCGGTGGATAATGGTTGAATGTGGCAATGTATCAAATGCACGACTGATGTCGAGGAACACGCAGTGTACCATTTGCCCCGTAGCCTTGGCTTCTTCTAGGGTTGAGGCAAGGTCTCCTATTGCATCCGCAGTGCATCTCTTGGTTCTAAAGCCAGCAAGTTCGTGCGAGAAGGCACCCACTCTATCCAAAAGCCAGGTTGGACGTTGAAGAACCATTCGCTCAAAAACTTTTCCCAAGCAACTTGTTAAGGAAACCAGCCTGTAGGATGAGGATTTTTCTATCGGCTTCTCTTGTTTGAGAATGGGAGTTACTATCGATTCTTTCCATGCACCCGGAAAGGCTCCTGTCCTCCATATATCGTTGAGCTTTTCAAGTATGCCTTGGTGGTGTATAGGATCCACGTTCCTGAGCGACTGGTAGGTTATGACATCGGGGCCCGGAGCGCATTTCTTTTGACAGTGATGGAGTGCTTGAGTTAGCTCCTTTAGGGTGAAGTCTGAGTAAGTTGCCAACGATGTATCTTTGTCTTGAGGTTGACTAACCTGGCTTTGCGGAGGATTTTTTAATCTTTCTTGGTATTGATGTGGTGGAGTAAAGGAGCGGGAAAATTCATCCGCCAATAGCTCTGCCACTTCCGTCATGGACATACCAGATTTGATTGCAAACCCCGCAATAGGGTGTCGTGAAACCTTCGCGCCGGAGAGGGCTCGAGCGATCTTCCAAGAGCGCTTGCCTCCACCTGGACCACCAAGCGATGCGCAGTCCTTTCTCCATTGCCACCGCTGAAGTGCATTCGTGTGTCGCCTTAATTTTAACGTCAATTCGGTTGTAGCGACTCCAGTCCCATGAGGCGTTGGTGTGAAACGCCCTTCCTTGTGCCTGCCGTCGGGCTGCTCGTAGGTTAAGCCACTCAAGGTCAGGAGAGGGGCTTGTAACTGGAACTGTGACGGATCGTGATGAAAGCCGCAGGCACTCCGCAATGCATGTAGTAAGGTCATCATAGTTGCTGCCTACAATGGCAGAAGAGAGGTACTGGCGGAATAGGTCCCAGTTAGTAACTTTGCAGACCTTAAGGTTCCTTGGAGGTGCTCTGGGGTGTGTTAATCTGATGGGAACATGATCGCTCCCTCCAGTGTCCGGTTGGGCTGTCCACAAGGCGACAACTTGTGACAATACCCACGTTATGTCTATTGTGCTAGCGTTAGTTCCACGTCTACAAAATGTCTTCGACCCGTCATTAAGAGCTCGCAGTTTTAGGGCTGCCGCAGTGTCTTCGAGCTGTCGTCCCCTGGCGTCCGTTCGGGTACCGCCCCAGGATTCATTGTGTGCGTTGAAATCTCCAGATATAATAAGCTGTCCTCGGCTACGTTTGCGAATTTCTTTTAGCACCTTTGCGTCCCATATGCCATGCGGAGAAATATATGCAGAAATAACCGTTGTGACGTGCTGGCCAATTGCGATTATCACCCCGGCGTATTCTGCAGTTTCTGAAGACAAGTCCGAAAGATAAAGGGGGGCATGGTATACATCATCACGGACCAATATTGCAACTCGCGATCTTCCATCGGTACTTAGAGTTGCGCTGTGATGAAAGACATAGGGAGACAGACGGACCTCTCCTCGGATCACGTACGTTTCTTGTAGAGCCAGTACATCTCTTCGTTCAGTTGCAAGAGTTTGGTGGAGAACGGTCAAATGTGTGCGTAAACCATTTACATTCCACTGAAGGATAGAAGGAAACAATGGGCTACGTCTTTCTCTATGTGGAGTTTTCTGGTGTATTCTTTGTGCACTGTTTCCGGGGTTACTTGTTTGTTGGCAGCGTTGGTCATTCGAGAGTCTTGCCAACATACCCCAAGAAGAGGAGTCATTGTTTGCAGAATCGTCGTGACTGTGCGGGCCCATGATGCCTTGATATTTCTCAATATAGCAAAGGCTATGTTCGCAGCTGCTCTGATTATGGACGTCCATCCAGGGGCTTCGCCAGTAGATGCGCTTTTGTCCTCAGCGTCTCCCTCCTGTGTGGAAGAGCGCAGTCGTGTTTCTGCCGGTTGCTTGGGTGTTTGCTTCGGAGGTTCCGATGTAGCCGCTGCGTGCGCACCGTTCCCAGCACTTCCGTAGGCTGCTTTTGTATTAGGAGGCAAGGAATGGGTGCCTCCAGTTACAGACACGTAGGTAACAGCTCTTGACTTCGAAAGGTGTTTTGCCTGTTTACTCAGTATCTCTGACTGGGCATCCTCTTCGCCAGACCGAGGTGTCTTCTGGCCCTCCAAGGCTGACCTGGCCGCACGGAATCTAATCGAATTGGTCTTGGAGTAAGTGAGTATTGTCCGCTCTTTGATCCACTTCGGGCAGGCATGTGATGTAGCCTCGTGATCTCCCTTGCAGTTGAAACATCTCGGTGTCGGTGACTGACACATGGCATCGGTTGCTTCGTGGTGTTCTCCGCATCGTTTGAAAGCCATAGCGCGCGTGCAGGAGACCTTCTTGTGACCAAATCCGCCGCAGTTGTGGCATTAGAGCGGTTTCTCCTTATAAGGCAACACAGGGTGACGAACATACCCCAGCAGAACATAGTTTAGCCGCTGACTGCCTTGAAATGTGAGTTTCACGACGCGTGACTTTCCAAGACGTCTGATGTCGGCGATCTTGCTCTCTGAGCGGAGATTATGCTCTAGCTGTTCTTCTGTAGCGTCCATGTCAGTGTCCCGCATGACGATAACTGTCGTCGGCCCAGACAAAGCTAAGTAAGGTCGAACCGGTACACCACACAAGCCCGTGGTTTTCAGCAGCGCCTCTGCAGCTTGTTCGTTCAGAACTTCGACGGGGATCAGGCTGAGACGGTCGTTGTACCGGACCTGACAGGCAGATTCCTGACATATGCCTTTCAGGGTGTTGTAAGCTTCAGGCTACTGAGAGATGTTAATCTTGTTTCTTGATTAACTGGCACGAAGATTATGGTAAAGTCATCAGTTTGTCGCTTTGATGGAAGTACCGTTTCCGTGCTTGACCACGAACACGTCCTTTTTGTCCTTTTTCTGGTGACGAGATTCCATTTCCCAGTGGAGCCTTTACTGTCCATGTCAACAATCTCCGCAACGGAGGGCGTCGATGAAGACTGCGAACATGCAGTATCTTTGCAGTCCAGGGCTGGCTCCTGTTCTGAACTGCCTGCTGAACGTTGTCCAGCTGGTATGGTGCTGCTTATCTCTGATGTGGACATACCTTAAGCTCGGCGGCGTGCCGCGGCCTGCGGATGCCCTAAATGCAGATATCCACCAAGGATATCTGGTCCAAAGGACCAGTAAAAAACGTTTCCAACCCAAATTTTTGAAGAGGTAGAGATTTGGCGTCTCTAGCTTGGCTAACTTCGTCGTCCTCCTACTGCGAAGCGTCTATATAAGAATCAGCGCCACTTTGCCTGAACTTCTCGACCTCGAATTTCAGCCACCTTTCAAAAGATGGCGTAAGTGTGCGCCGTCTGCGACAACACAAGTCCTTTCTAATATTTAAGATAATTAGTATTTTTTTAATTACAATAATAAAAATTGATTTTAATTAGAAAGAGAAAAGCACTAATTCAAGAATCGTTGCTTAAATAGCTCTCGTCTTCTCTGAAACCGGTTTCTTGCTTAGAGTCGAGCTTGAAATAATCCCACGATTTTAATTGTTTTTAAACAAATTTGAATTTGATTACAAAAAAAAATCACGCTTACATTGAACCAGCTCAGTTCCCCTAGCATATAATAAAAAAAAAAATTATATCAGATGCCAGAACGCTGTCTGAGAAAACCAAGGACGCGTGAAAGGAATTCGTTGAAATTTTATCACAATCAAATAATGTTTACAAAAAAAAAAACTGCTGGGGTTGCGCTTCTAATATTTTTTATGCTGAGTTCCTATGTTTGCCAAGAACATTCCCTCAAATGTCGGGGCTGCCTTATGACGTAAAATTGAGTTACGACAGTTCAAAATAGCTTAAAAAGGTTCTATTTGAATAAATATATAAAAAAAAGTGAGTGCGCTAATTAGGAAAAAACGCATTCACGGAGCTAGACGAGACCTTCCTCTATTCAATAAAGAAAAAAAAATAAGAACGCGTCTTGAATTCATTACAAGTCTAGAAACTTGGAATGCTAAGAGGTATGTTTCTGAAAATATCAAAACTTGCACTTTTTGCTTTCTTACTGTAGATTAAGTTTTGAAGTATGCATATCGTATTCTACACTAAAAGGGGGATGATGAGTTGGCAATTTATTTGAAAAAAGAACGGAATACGTACGTGGCATGCGCACAGACGCGACATTTGCACCGCAAACAGGAGCGTTAGCACAGCTGCAAGCCACCGGTATTATGGTGGGGGCCGTGGGACCGCCGCCTTAACGCGCACGTCTGATAGGGGTATGAGAAGTAAAGAACTACGTTTGGGTCGCAGAAAGACTTTTACCGAGCGCCCCCAATGGCGAAGCTTCATCGGCGATGCACAACGTCTTTCATAGGGAGCCATTCTGTGGGCAGGTCAGGATTACAGTAGGTCATGCAATATGCTACTTCCAAAACTCCCAGCAGAGAACGCAGCGAGCTTGAATTACGGGACCAGTTTGGCCACGAGACGAGTGGCATGGCTTTGGTTTTGATTGTATCGTTGACACAGTAGTGCATCTCAGGTCAGCCCTGCATTAAAATAAAGTCAACGCTCGCTTGCATTGTATCCCTTCATATTCGTGAGAGCCGCCGCGCTGAAACACTGGCCCCTCACGGCCGTATAAAGGCCTGCCCAAGCTTAGCGAAGAGCAGGGGCGCGGCGCGTGCCTTACCTGTCTGGTGGTCTGGCTACCACACCAGACTGAGTCCAAGGTGCAGTTTGACCCTCCCGGCTAAAGCGCTGGATACCCTGACTTATCCAAGTACTGCCATCGTTTGATCGTGCCGCGGGCGACGCGTCGACACTTTCGGCTCATGGCGCATGCCACATTCAGACGCCCACGCTCCTATTGGTCTGCTGTGGCTGCCGGTGACGCGCTGCCGTTCGCGAGCACGTTCCTATTGGTCTACTGTAAATGCTGCCGCCACGCCGCCGCGCCAAACTTGGCTGGTGGCGACGCTCAGCCAATTTTGGCTCAACTGCGTTCAGCATGCTCCACCTTGGCGGTATTAGTTCAAAAAAATTCATCCAGCGCTTTACTCCCGGCTCAAGGAGGCTGACGCCCCACGGCGGCCATGGAAGATGACGATATAAGCCGGAGTTTGACTCGCATATATGTGAATATATACGACTGTACATAAGAAATAGTCAAAATTTTGTTATAAATTAAATATAAAAAAAAGAAGAAATTCAACTCGATTGAAGCATGTCAAATGTGGCTTTTTCGGCCGTACATAGTTTGGTTGTACAAAATGGGAAAAATTTAGGCTTGAACCGATTTGTTAAAACTTTTTAAGGTGTATAGATAAAGAGTGTTTGTTTTGCATATCGAGACCCTTTTTTCCATTTTTATTTGAGATTGAGAGCTATATTTCTCACAAAATAGGCTTCATGCGAGGAAATGCACAATCTATTTCCGCGACAACTGTTCAATGTTTACGCTTGAAACTTGTAACAGTTATTGATGGGCATAGTTTTGTGTGCTGAATTTCATAAAGATAAGTGCTTAAAGTTTGTTTCAAAGGGGTACGGAAACGAACATTTAGCCCTTCTTTCTTTGTTTAGCTAGAAACTACGCTGTGTCAGCCCCTTAGAAACACCAGTTTTCCGCTCGTAAACGCACGAAAAATGATTTTAAAACGAATTAAACAATTTTTCAACACAACCTGGTAGTTAAGAAGCCGACGTAGTTATGACGTTCAATGCCTCCCGCCCCAGTGCCACTCACGTAAGTACAGAGAAAATTTATAGACGTCTTTATTGTTTATTGTTTATTGAAATAACCCCACAGCGCCCTCACGGGCGCTGTGGGGTTATTTCCTTTCGTTCTCAGTCACGTGGATTTCAAATCGGGTATGCGGGAACAAAAATAATAAAACATTTAGGCCTGGAATGTGCGAGATATGGTACCTTTGATATTTCCAGCGGGGGTGGTGATATCAAAACGATGGATTAAAGCATACCAGAGATTATGTTACGGTAAGGACAAGCCATGTATAGGCCATAGGGCGTACAGTCCTCGGATATTACTACTAGGCGAGATTGTCACGTGGTGATTTCACCCAGCGGCAATGCTCGCAACTAAAGTGTCCTTTTCACGACCGGATTCAAGTGCTTCTTTTTTTCTTTTCCGTCAAAAGAGAAAGCATCTGCATCTTCCTGCGTGTGGTGGTAATGGTGGTTGGGAGGGGGGGGGGGGGGGGGTGGGTGGAGGAAGGGCTGGCACTCTACTACTTTTAACTATTCTCGCTATTCACCCTGCTAACCCTGCTGCTAAAAGGGGTCTGTTTCTCGTGGCCCAACACTGTATTGTCGTGACCCGAATTGCACGTCAACATCGGGGAAGACTTCCGGCGTGTCTTTCCACCAGCTACCTAGCGACGAATCTCCATGCACCACGTGAAAAAGAAGATAACAAGAAAGAACCTTGCTGTTTACAAGTTCCCCTATACGGTGTGTGCTTAAGGTTCTCTGTTCGCTTATTGAAGCATGTAGCCGACTATTGCTTTGATGGCAATCAAATGAATAAACGAGAGAATGCTCATATTCTGCGATTTTTGTGCCGTGGTATTACCTCGAAGAGTCAACATTCAGGTCTTCGACCAGCGCTGGAATTATGCATTTTCTAGTGATTCTCAGAACTCATACTCAGGTTTACCCGCCAGTCACCCAGGATCTAGTGACCCCATACGCGTGTGATGGGAAAGGATAAGGAAGGAACTCAGAATTCCGGAGCGGTGGTTGTAAGAAGAAAGATGTTATTTACAGAGTAAGGAATTAAAAATAAAAGTCAGATAGAGTAGGAAAACACAAGTTACGAGAGTCATTAAAATATGTGCAAAGTTCAGTCCGCCGACTTCGCTTACGGCCCACACGATGTTATTGCCGAGAAGACGCCTCGTTGTCGTAACGTTTTGGTTCAGGAGCCTGGCAGGCTGGGTCGGCCCAGGCGTAGGGTTGCTGGCTGCAGCTTGGCTAACGGCGGCGGTCCACGGTGTGCAGGTTCAAAGTCGCCACCGGCCTGTTGGCGCCCGTCGGAATCTTCCTAGAATGCCGGGACCGCTGGTGTTGAGCCGGGTGACGATGCCCAACCGCCTTTTTCGAGCGCCTCGAGCGTGTCTCACGTTCACTCCCCTCGTGCTGTCCTCCTCTTCCTTTTTTCTTATTCTCATTCCCTGATACGGTCTTGCAGTCTTCTTCATCTTTGATTATTCATGTGTTGACTGCGTTCATCTGCGTTGTCTTCCTCGTCGTTTGTTCAGCCCATATCATCACAACGCGCATGCCGCATTTCCATCGCAACCTAAGGAAGAGAGCATAGCAGCCTCCGCGATAGTTTCCAAACGGTTTACGCGTCCGCTTCTTCTTTGATGGCTTTTCCATTGGGCTTTGACCAGAACCTATAGACGCTTTCAGCGCGCGCCAAATTCAGCCGCCATAGCCGACCTTCTCTTGTCTTACCGAGATGTCGAGCGACTGAAGCGGGCGTTGACGAGTCTCCACAAACAAGGGCCTATGCTGGGGAGAAGGACACGGTAGAATCTGAAATGGCAATTACCTGTCCTGCTGTGGTAATGATGAAGTGGATCGAACGGAATAGGAGGAAACAAAAACTGAAGGTCGGTTATGGCGGCGCCCATGCACAGCTGCCTGAAAGCGTCTATACACTTTTGCAAAAATTACTCTCTGGCCGCCGCCATTTTGCGAAACGAGCGACCCCTATTAGCTAGAAATTTCTGCCACCTGCCTGAGCTGTGGAAACCGTAAAAACTCGGTCAGCGTGACTTTCCAGCTGCATTGTGCATTCGGAGTTCGCCGTTTTTTTTGGAAGTTTTTACTTTATTTTCCTGTTTAGGATGCTTACTCTTTGTGTGCTATCTCGCACTGTGAGAATCAAGGAATACCAGGGCTCGTAGCCTGATCGACCTTCGCAGTAAACGAACGAAGAGAGCGAACGTCAAGCGTTCGTTCTTGGAGGATCCTTTCCGTTGAGGTAATCTCCCAAAAGCCTTCCCGGCTTGTGTTCCTGGTCTTCGCGAAAAATAGCTGATAGGGTCGGGTCCGGGGTGTGGGGACGGAATAGACACATTCGTTCATTTGCTTTGAAGCTGTGCAAAAAAGCAGCTCCCTTCGACATGTGCCCCAAAGAACGCCGAATTCCGTCCGATCGTCGTGAAGTGACTACCGTCGACACTGTATATTGGACATGCTGTGTTATTTGGGACCTTTCTCAAATCCTGTTCGGATAACGCGGCACCGGGGGTACGTACAATATATGTTGTTGATTGATGAGACTCGTTGTATATCATGTTGTGGGCGGGGAATATCCATGCATTTTGGCTATCCTGTGTGGTGAAATATTTCCGACGGTTAAGACCTTTGTCGATTGACACGGCTGAGTGTATGGTGCCGTAAAAAGATCAACATAAAATTAAACAAACATTCAGGTTGCATTTGTTCTGTAGGTAATTGACGACTTTTAAGTAAATAGCAATTTCATATTTTGAACGCCTCGGTTGTTTTGTTGTGCACGTGTCTCGTCATTTGGCTCAGGACGATATTCGCGTTTTGTTCTGGCCACATTTGCTGGAGACGTGAGCTCGGAGCGCAGGCAACTAGCCCGCTTGCACGAGAGCTGGTGCAGCCGTGCGCGTTTCAAAGAAAGCTCGTGCAAAAAAAAAGAAAAAAAAAACAAGCGAAGGACCAGGGACGTCAAAGTCAAGATATAGAAAAATAGCCCTCTGTATCGGAACGCCTTCACACACGATTTTTCGCATTGATGTACAGGCCTGGAAGGGGATCACACCGCCATCTCTTGGTTCAGAATCACACTAACCAAGGGTGGGGTTGCACCTTAAGGAGGCGGTCCCACGGCGGCCATCTAGATGGCGCCACTCATCCGTGTGGCCAGAAAACACTGAACAGGCTCGTGGCAGTGATGTTCCTCCTGTGCTCTTAATTTACTCCTTTCTGCTGCTCGGCCGTGCACGTTCAGCGCTCCGCGCGTGCTTCCGCTGACACAAATGAACGACACAAATGCCAGCAAACGTGCCAGTGGTGCTAGCAGTGCCCAGTTCGCACGGAATCGGAGCCCAGCTAGCTCATCGACCCTATCGAGAGTGCCTTGCTGGGCAAAATTTGTTCTTTGAAACTGGCTTTGTTCCTCGCTGCAGGGTTGGCAAAGCGATTTCGTTAGAGGCTCAAAAGCCAGTAGCTATCGTTTTAACTATTCAAAAATGTAAAAACATAGTCAATCAATCAGTGAATAATGTTATCAAACGTTAAATAACATATATAAGACATGCCTTGTCAGCATATCGTGAATGAAAGAGCCTTCGCATGACATAAACGTTTAAATTCATTTTCGCTGTATGTCAGAGCAGAAGGCCTCCGCATGGTTTCCTCTTCCTCTATGAAACGTCATCACAGTCGGATCGCGCTCGGTCGGCCATTGGACCCGAGCCCGACCTTCGACGTGCTGATTGGCCACGAGCCGCAGCCGAACACTGACGCAGCACTCGTGCCCAATCTCTCGCCTCGATCGATCTGACTATGATGACGCGTGTGGAGGCCTTCTGTCCAGGTGGTGTTGGCGCAGCCGACATAACAGGTCAATGAGGCCAATCAAGCAGAGCCTGAAAACACTATGTCACGGAGCTCAACGTCTTATAGTGCGTTTTTTGTCCCCGGTCAAAGCAATCAAGCGCAAACCATGCACCATGGCCTTGCGCTTTTAGTATGCGGGTTTGTGCTCGTGTATCTTAGTCTTTCACTGATTTTTGATCTATGATCAAACAAGCAATAAAATACTTTTTTTTTTTTTCCAAGACGGGTGTTCAGAAGGGTGCTCTATATAACTCACTGTTTTGATGGTAGTTTGATTAAACTTGTCTTACCAATTACCTGACCTTAAAAATAACCACCCCAATATTGTCGAAATAGTGCGACGAGGCCGAAGATTTTGCATGTTCAAGAAAAGAGTAAAAGTGCATTTTTTAGCCCAGTGACCTAAACTTAAAATTTGTAAGGCGAGTGGGTAGCAGATTTCAAAGTGCTTTTTATAGTGCTTTTGATTTTTTTCATTATTAACTAAGATATTGATAATTTGATGATGAAAATATACTAACGTCTTACACGTATATTCATATATATATTTTTTTCTGTTTGAATACAAAAAAAATGGGGAATTTTACAGTAACGCTGACATTGTATGTTAATGAATGTGATTTCAATTATGTCGATGTGAATGATTTCTATTTGAAACTCGAGCGGCCTTTGGAAGCAGATGGCACAAACATAGCAATGAACGTGCCCTCGTACGCTTTAATGGAAAGATGTATCAAGATGTATACTCCGTTACTGGCGCGGGCGCGTGGCTTCATTTATGGTTTCGTTTGCACGAGAACACGTGCAAAGTTCAAAGTCTACGGGACATTCGTGGTTCGAATGAGGCGTGGGATCCAATTCAAAGAGTAGATTTGCATGTGACATATGAAGCACAGATGTCCCACACCCTAAGTTATAAATCGGTTGGGCGTTAATTTTAATCACATAATTAATCAATGGACCTATTGCTATATCACCCAAGCATCAAGGAGAATGCAGGGATTGGTGTTCCACGGGCTACACGCGCACGCCTTCAACGTACAAAAGATTCGAAATAAATAACCAAAATAAAGCGTTGACGAACGCGCGTGCAAGATGCCCTTTGTTTTAGGTATTCGCTTTAGAAAAGTTACTACGGCTGACGTCAGCACTTGAGGCGCGTGGAATGCCAATCCCTGCATTCTCCTTGATGCTTGGATAATATAGCAGGTTTCGTACATTCACGTGCATCAGAATTATAAAAAAGTCAAAATGAAATTTTTTGTTTGCCTTTGTTAAATTTGTAATAAACGGCAAAATGTACAATTTCAGATTTTAAATCAACTTTGATGTGTATTTGAGAACAGTCGAAAGACAGCCAGCCGTGTTGGCCAGCCACACTCACAAATTATTATACTTCTGCCACAGAAGCAAACAGGTTTGTTAGCTTTTTCCAGCAATAGAAACTTTTTTGATTGTTCACAATAGACCTATTGCTAAATTACCCAAGCATCAAGGAGAAAGCAGGGAATGGTGTTCCCGCGCCTTTTCCGTATAAAAGATTTGAAGTAAATACCCAAAATAAAGCGTTGACGAACGCGCGTGCAAGATGCCATTTGTTTTAGGCTTTTTCTTTAGGACAGTTACTGCTGCAGACGCCGGCCGGCACGTGCGGCGCGTGGAACACCATTCCCAGCATTCTCCTTGACGGTTGGGTAATTTAGTAATAGGTCTATAGGCTCAGCTGCGCTAAACGGACAATCGCATGGCGTTGAAGTGGCTGGGCGCCACCTATCGCGTATTACGGAAACAAATCCGAGTTGCGTATATTTAATAATTTTCTTACGTCCTGCTCAGTGTCACGTGCGCCGCTGTGACACTGCGCACAAGTTAGGCTTCGCTTCCTGGTTGTTTGCTTGTCACCTTGGCTTCGAATTTATTTTTACTATATTAGGGTACAGAAGTAGCTCTTTAAAAATTCTGTGAGGTAATGATATTGAGTTTAAAAAAAAACAAGTATATAGCAGTAAAACATGTAAATAAGATAATTTTATTTGAACGCCCTTCAAGTTGCTGTTCTTCGCTGGGCGTCTTCGTCGTCAAGATTACCCTCCGTCCGAGAGAAACTGCAAACAAGTTTTTCGGAATGGTGGCGAACAATGTGGTACAAAGCAACAAGTTTCAAGCTTCATTTTATAGGCGCAAGCTCTTCATTTCCACACGTGCTTACCGTTAGGTGGCGCGTCAATGCTCTCCACAATTTTGTATTCACCGAAAAAAATTGAAGTGTTCGCTGAAGTATAGAACGATAGACCGATGTTTGTCTTTTTTTTTTATTAGTTTGCCGCTGGACTGATAAACTGATATATCATCGTGCCAAGATGACTGCCAATACGGACGTCTGTTCGTTGTGCGCTGATCAATTTTATTGGAACCAACAGTATCTCAACTGCTGTGCATGCCTGCGTCGATATCATTGTAAATGTATTACCGCGCTCGTGGGGACGACAACAACCGATTCATTGCCGAAGGCATGAGTACCTACAAATGCAACTCGTGTTCGAAGCGACGTGGCACTGATGAAGCGAAGATGAATGCCACCGCGACGGATACGTCCCAAAAAGACGCTGTGAAGGACGGCGAGGAAAAGGGTTCCAACAACGAATCAACGGTACAGAGCAGCTCCCCCCAAAAATTCGTTTTGTCTTTGATAGTCGAAGTCGACTTGCTTGTAGGCACAGTCAAGATATTGCGCGAGGAAAACCACATGATAAGAAGTGAGCTTCAACAAGCCAGATCGCTTTGGACGCAGCTCGTCCGTGCTGCTCCCAAGATTACCGATCATGCTGCGCCTCGTACCCACAAGAGATACGCCGGAGCCAAAAGTAATCAGAATGCTACCAAAGACAATCGCAACCTCGACGATGACACTGGTCCTGCAAAGAAAAAGACTGCCTGGGCGGAATATCGCTCCACCATCTCAGGCATGTGCCTCCGGCTCTGTCGCTGAGCACGCCACTAGTATTGTCGAGTATCCATCATCTGGTGACAGGCTCAGCGATTGACGACGGATTTCAGCTAGTGACGAGAAAGAAGCGACCTCCTCTCGCGAAAGTTGGTGCGTGCACAAATGCCTCACTCTCTTCGATTCTGCGGCCACCTGTATAGCGGACATTTTTCGTGACAAGGCTGAGTCTGGACACGACGTGCGAGGTTGTGAACAACTTTCTGTCTGCAGTGCTCCAAACTGGAACATTTCAGTGTACCCAACTTCGCAGTAAGCACGATCCATACCGTTTCTTTGATGTGAGCACTAATAGTGATTGCCTGATAAAAATTAACGACTCTAGCGTCTGGCCAGGAAGTAGTTTCTTTAGGTCCTTTTGGGGGTCCTTGCGTGACCCGGATTCAGAACAGCCTACAGCTAACGAGAACTCCTGATGGACAAAATCCATGTATATTACCAAAACGCTCACGGGTTACGAACCAAACCTGATGCTTTTTTTGAAGGTGTCACGACTTCCGATTTTCACGTAGTCTTTATCACGGAAACTTGGCGTACACGAGCAATCTCTAGCAATTAATATTTTACTGACGCACATTACGCCTACAGATGTGATGGGCATTCAACTGGTTCGCGGGCTACCCTGGGAGGAGTAGTACACACGGCGGTGCATTAGTCGTTATAATGTTTTCATAGGTTTGATCTGCAAGAAGGAAACGAGTCTGTTTGGGTGAAAATCATTTCCGGGCCAGCCTAACCTAATAATCGGAAATTATTACTTCCCATTTTGTTGACACACAATCGTTCATAGGCATTGTGAATTAAATTTCCGGTGCTGTAGATTTCTCAACCGATGATGTGGTGATCGTTGGCGACTTCCTGGCGTTAATTGGAACTCAAACACGATTAGGGCTACATCAAGTGAGGCACGCGCTAGAGCGGAAGAAGCGATAGAGTTTGTGAACTTCAATGGGCTTTGTCAGCTTAATACTACTACAAACGGGGCTGGAAATACGATTGACTTTTGCATAACTAACATATCAGCAATCACTTCCGAGGCTGCTGACTGTCCTCTTGTCTCTATCAATAAATGAAATCTACCATTGACCCTTTTTATCGTACTTCCTGCTCGGACGCCGGCGAGTAATTAGTCTCTCGTTTACAACTACGTTAGTAGGGATTACGTTGGTCTTTACAGTCTCATTCGCAACGTAGACTGGAGCGTTATTTCACTCTTTCCCAATATCGATAGCATAGTTAAAAGTTTAACAGACATCGTAGCTGCAGCCATAAATAATTTCATTCCACGAAGAAGTAGTCGCACTAGCAACCATCATTTTTGTTTCTTCAGAGAGCTACGTGGTGCGTTGCGTAAAAAAGCGAGGTATAATAAAAAGTACAAGAACACTGGCACAAAAAAAAAATGTCAGTGTCGGTTTAAAGAGGATCGTTCAGAGGCCAAAAAGTTGATACGGCATGATCGGAAGAACTGGCGAAATTCAGTTGAACTTAATCTAATTGCAATCCTAATGCTCTGTGGAATTACGCGAGGTATATGAAGACATCTAGTTGATCGAAAACTATTGCATTGCAAGCCGACTCTGGATCTGAGCAGTCCGATGTCTGTAATCTTTTTGCTACGTTCTTCTCCTCCGTCTGTAACATGATTACTCCGTTCACTGTTATGACCGACGCTCCTCTTGAATCTACCGGCAGCTTCGCAGTTCCGAATCTTGCGCTTGAAGATGTGTTTTACGCAGTAAATGAGCTGGTTCCAAAAAAGTCATCTGGTGAGGACGAAATTCCTACTTTCATTGAAAAGGAATTCAGGGATATTTTTCCCCTGTGTTTCCACATGTTTTCAACATGTCCTTAGAGGCCAATGTATTTCTTCAAGGATGGAAGAATGAAGCAGTTGTACCTACACATAACTCTGGTCGCACTGACTGCGTTAATAATAATAGACCAATTTCTCTTTGTTCTTTTTCTAAGGTACTTAAAAAGGCAATGTATAAGCATATTTATTTTCATTTTAAATCGTCGCTTTGCCTTAACCAACATTATTTTTGTCAAGGGCATTCAGGGAAAACAAACTTGTATCACATTTGGAACACACTCTAGCTAAGGCCACGTCCCGTGGACAAGTTTATGCTATTTGTTTCGATTGCTTTAAAGCTTTTGATATCATCAACTATAAGTTGTTACTTGCCCAATTTTCAGCTTTGGGCATGTTTGTTTTGCAGTTGGTTGTCTAGTTATCTTGGCGGAAGACCTAAAAGAGTGCTGCATGAAGGGTGTTTTCCTGCCTCATATGTTTCAAATACTGGAGTGCCCCAAGGGTCCAATCTAGGGCCGTTATTATTCAACAGTTTTCTCAATGATTTGGTAGACATTGTACAGCATTCAAGGGTGCTGCAGTTTGCAGATGATGTTAAGATTTTTCGCGAAATTCCTTCACCTATTGACTGCCTTTTAACGCAAGACCATGTTCAGGCAGTTCTAAACTAGTGCTTGAAAAATAATTTTGTACTTAACCCCAGTAAGACCAAGGTGGTTTCCTTTACCCGTAAGACAAGCTCCATTGAGCACTTGAGTACTCGTATACTATGTTAGATTCAGCTATCGCGAGGTCAGATACTATTCGTTACCTGGGAGTGCTGTTTCATTCCGGCCTTTCGTTAACTGAGCATGTTTCGAGAGTTGATTGATTCTTATCAGGTGCTAGGCGTCATTTTCCGAATGACGCGGAATTTTCGTACTTAAGCTAGCATGATTCATCTAATTCGCGCCCTTGTTTTGTCTGAACTGCTGAGTCGTGTGGAACATCATTGGATCGACTCAATCATGCATTTTAGAAATAGCGCAGCGTCGTCTCGTGCGTATTGTTTACGATAGATAGGTTGGGAAGCGCATTTACTTTGATTATGAATATTTACTTAATCTGTTTGGCCTGGTACCGTTTCACAAAAGAAGTTTAACGCGAGATATGACTTCTTTTGTATAAAACAGCGAACGCTACAGTTGATGCACCTTTGCTTTAAGTGCGATTTCTTAGTGTTCCTCAAAAGCGCATCAGATTTTCATTTCTTTTCTACCCACAGAAAGTTGGTGACCAATCCCCGATGACAAGCCTTCAGCTCCTTTATAATCGCGATAGAAGTGATTTAGAAATGTTTTTACCCCTTTTAAATTTTACAAGAGCATTGTCGGCCCCTTTACAAACATCTGTACTCTGTTGTTCTCCGTAGTTTTATTTATTTTGTTTTATATTTTCTAAATCGCGTCTTACCTGTTTGTTTGTCTGTATCTGTTCTTTTACTGTTTGTAATATGTGCGCATTAATAAGGCCTCGAGCTGCTTGTGGGCAGATTAAACAGAATAAATAAATAAATAAACCACCGTCTTCTAAAAGGGTGCTTCGAGCGCAGTGCCATGACGTTATGAGTCAGTCCAATAAACTCTAAATTAGAATTAACTAAAGGCCTAAATGACCCGACGCTTATTGGTCATAGAGTCTGCCTCATCATTGTCTTTAGCCAATCGTGTTTTATATCTTGGTGTGACGCTACGGTGTTAGGGTCCGTGGCAGTGTTCCAGGAAACGTTGGCTAGCAGTCAGCTCACCTGGACGCCTTGTTCCGTCCTGCTTGCTTCTGGCATGGTATCTTGATCGCGTCTTTAACTGGCGTGTTTAACCACCTATGATAAAAAATGGTCCCAGCGTGGCTACAAAATATCACAGAAGCTGGTGGGTCATGCTGTCAAATGTCGCGATAGTGGCGGTTGGTTGTAAAAGTACTGGCAAAAAAGACGAGCGAACATCGTGCCACCGCCATGATCGCGGAAAGCAACAGCCAGAATAGAGTAGCATTTGTTTCTTTACGGCATGCCGCAACTGTGACGTAATCAATAAAAAACTGAGAACCCTCCCCCCCCCCCCCCCCCCCCAACAAAAATGAGGACGCAGCAAAGACATTAATTGCAGACGCTTTTCTGGCACGATGCTTTTGTTTCAAGCGTCCCTCTCTATTTTGTGACAGCCGTTATCAACTACTCAGCACCGGAGTCGACATTGCTTGATGGGTCCCAGTTGGGGTCGCAGATCTTCTCGAGGTCACAGCAACTGGACCTGACCACAGCGGACGTCTTCAAAAAGTCCGTAAGAGGGCAGACGTCGTCCGGACATCCGTCGATCTTGACCACTTTCTCGTTGAGTAAGGCGACGACCTTGTAAGGGGGACTTCCTTCGCATCTGAACAAGACGATGCCTAGCGGAAGAAGAAGAAAGCCTTGACGTCACTTTGGCGAGTCTAGCAGACAACAACCACGACGAGAAGAACAAGCCATCGAGAACGCATGCCACGATGTACAATGGTAACCTAATGCTGCGGTCGTACTGCCACTACATCATACGAAACGCAGCCTGCAGACACTCTGAGGCCTGGTTCTTCCTTGTATAAGTGTCGTGTCACATTGACCATGTCAAAAGCTGTCTGTAGACACATTTGAAGCATAGATGCTTGAAGTATAGATGCCTCAAACATTATTGAGGCTTGTTCATAAATAATTATGTCATTGGGGTCTTTCAGCAAACCCTTACCGTGTTCCGCGTACCGCACTGCCGGAGCCTTTTGAGCGTGCTTTTATGTGCGCGCCACGCAGTCAGGGTACATCACTCGGGCTCGCGCTTAAAAGCATGCCTCAAAGGCTCCGGTACTGCGGTACGCGGAACTCGGTAACGGTTTGCTAAAAGTCCTTGTTATGTTTGCAGCGAACACCACG
Organism: Ixodes scapularis; assembly: GCF_016920785.2. Lineage (NCBI taxonomy): Eukaryota > Metazoa > Arthropoda > Arachnida > Ixodida > Ixodidae > Ixodes > Ixodes scapularis. The sequence continues at coordinate 27,623,843 of NW_024609881.1, forward strand.
TATTTTGTGTGATGTATGCGCGGCGTGACTGCGGTTTTAGATTGGAATAAAGAAGAACTGAAACATTCAAAGTGGAAGGAAGAAAACTAAATCGACACTGCATGTACCTTCCAATTATACTGTTTTCTGTTCTCTTGCTCTGGCGGGACTAAACGTCACGGTAAGCTTCAACCAGCTCGATTTCATTTTGATTGTTTTTTTTCGTTAACTGTAAGTCTCTAGCATTATGAATGATAATTTTGCTTCTATTCCGTAAGCCCGCTAGCCCAAATCACAGCTAGGCTCCTTCAGCGAATCATCGCGGTGAGATTTGCTTCACTATCTTGTCAATGGTAACAAGCTTTGCATTTCCAATCAAGTTTAACTAGCTCCACAGGGCTGCTGAATCTGTGAAAGGTATGCAATTCATTTCGCGTTCTTTTATATATTAAAAGCCGACGAGCAGCCAGAAGGGAGGAAGCTCTCCTCCAATTCATTCCCTCCACTTGATAGAGAGACCTCCCTCCTTTCTGCGAGAAGTTGCTCTTCCCCGCCTAGAAGACAAGGTCGTAGTGCTGACGCTTCTGCGTCACCAGTGAACGCCAACGCTGCACACAGATTGGAAACGAGTGCTGAGTCAGCGCTCGGCTTCGAGTCAAGTTTGGGCCGAACGTTGAGGCAATCGTCGGGTCCAATCTGCGACCAGCGCTGGCCTTTGCTGATGACATCTTTATCAGCACTACGGCTTTGTTATCTAGGAGGTATTGGTTGCTCGGTTGCTCCAGGCTGCTCCAAGTTGCTCCCGCTTATGTGAGGACAGGAGGAGAGAAGAGTGCAAGAGGGAATTGAGAGAAGGAAACCTCAGAAGACTCGCACATCCACTCTGCATACCGGAGGTCCCATTGTACCGGATGGTATGTGCAAAAACGGTTCTTAAAACTCTCTAATAACGGTATTCAGGTAAAGTGGTAAACTATTATTATTAAAACGCCTTCATTGTTACCTAGGTTGGCGGTGAACGGTGCGTAGAAGGAAGACCTCCACTCGCGCGTCTCCCTGACGTCGCAGTAGTCGTCGGCCGTGAGCGGTTTCTTGTCCTTGTGGATTCCCAGGCGGGTCATTAGCTTCTTGATGGCTCCCGCATGAGAGAAGTAGAGCGACGCCTTGAGTTCGCGGCGCCGCCTTCGAGAGTCGTCACAGGTCGTCGTGCCGACACGTTCCCTGTTCGTTTTCGGTACGATGCACTTTAACGGCCCACACACCTGCGACTGCCTACGACAGGGTGCGTTAAAACCCCTAGTAATCGCTTACGACAAAATAACGCCCTCGCGCCACCTGTCGGAATGCTTGTGATATTCGTACGTTTTGAGCGCTTTTTCGCGCATCGCTTGTTTATTTTTTGGCAGTGGCTCATAGTGTGCTCTAGTCCACTCAGGCACCGATGGCCCGAGGCTGTTCTTGTTTTAGTTCCCGCTGTATACGTTTCAAGGAAAACAGAATCCAGTAACTATCAGTGTCAGTAAAGCGTTCTTTTTGATTAAGGAATTACCTGAAATCATCTATCTCAACGACTTCTTAAAAATAGTAACTAAAACCTTTTTGATTACTTCGAAGTGTCGGATATCTGATAAACTACGCGAGACTTGTTTTTATTTTTTACATGAACGTACTGTAAAAGTACGTTCATACTATAGTACACGTAAAAAAGCTAGATGGCCACAAAAACGAGCAGCCTAATTAAAAAAAATCAAGTTACCCATTTGATTACTGTAACGTATAAAAACCACAAAATAACGAGGAAGCTACTCGCAGAGGAATATTCGATTACTGCGTCCTGTGCAAGCAATGGCGGATTTAAGTTTTAGAGGGGGGAGGCCGAAGGGGGCGACCACTCCCCCCCAAAAAAAATAATTAATTGTGTTATGATAATAGGGCGTACACACATTCTTTAGAAAAACATATTAAGGAAATTAACTTATCTTCGTCTGTGACGTTATGTCCGTACGTGATGTTAGATATGCCCATTACGTTTTATCTTTTTGCATATCCATCCCATCCCACCCCCCCCCCCCCCCTCCCCCAGCCTAACCTATCGATCCGCCCCTGTGCACAAGCTTGCTTAGGACCAAGCAGAATTCAACGCATACAAGAAAACCATGCAGTGGCTAACTTCTTTCCTTACTCGATCCTGCTGACAAATTCTCCGATGACGCCACATGCCTGCGCTGAGTTCCTTTCGTGGCCGTAGCCGTCCTTGTAGTAGTCGTCCAGGTCACCGGCGTACTCCAAGAGCTGGAGGTCTTCCCTCCGGAACAGGTTACAGAAGGGCGAGCTGCCCTTGAGGGCCACCTCGAAGGCGCACAGCTTCGCCATCAACTCGATGTCCTCTGCGGCGTGAATCAGCAGGTTTCTCGTTTAGACCCTCCGCGGCCAGCCTCGTAGCGCTACACGCTTCCTTTTTACTCCTGATAAAATGGCCCTGCGTTCACTTTCCAGGAACGTTGCCGCCATTTAATGTCTGGTAGATACAACAATGGCATAGAGTATCCATTTTCAAAACTGCGCGCCCTCTGGCAACTGCTGCGCCATATATTCAAGTCTGCCATTTTCGGGGGCGCGCACTCCGAGCATGTACTGACCACGACGGCTGCTTCAACGTTCAGGGACGACACAGACCCTATCAACCGCTTCGTGTTCAAGGAATGACAGCCGCCAAAGTTGGTTAATGGGGTTTCGAAAACGGTCTATTGCATTCACCAGTACCCATGACGTGCGTCCATCTATCCACCAACCAACACCACTGGAGCACTCAGTTGTAGAACTCCCGTGAAAAAGGAGCTTCTCGGCCCCCCTCCTTCAGTCCGAACTCCCGAGAGGTATACAGTACTTAGCCTCCCGTCGTTTGAAGCGCCCCTTGCTTTATAGCATGGTTTCGAGACTTTTCGTGCGCTGGCTGCGCTCTTCAGGCCATTACATTCGCCGGCAGAGACTGTTGCAGCGGGGCGCTCGGTGGCGCTCGCCATTAAATAAAACAGTGCGAAGAAATCGCCTCGAATTATCATCATCACCATCATCGTCGGTCTTGGAACTTAGGAGCAGGGTTATGGTGGGCTAGAAAGGGAGGTGTGACAATTGCTCGCTTCGTCTGCGGGAGAAAATGGCAAGGCTGTTCAGCACGCAGCGTTAGCATCGATATGTCCGCTGCAGCGCCACAACGGCACCCCGCCGCACTGCGACCACTATAGAAGAAAACAATGTCTTCACCGTTGAGCACAATTGTGAAGTGCCGCATAATGAATCTTTCCTCAACATCCAGCTCGCTTACGGCTGACCTTGTTTCTAAGCATTCGTCGGCGCCAAGTATAGTCCACTCCCAAGTTCGGAATCTTCCGAGTTCTTTTGGAGCACCAAACAACGTCGCCTTTCTGCCTGCAGATCTTGAGGATACATACCCATGTCTTGCAGCCCGGGACGCAACAGTGTTTTTGTCGCTGCTTGTTAGCTATAACGAAATTGTGCACGGCACATTGAGCTCGACGTTGTAGTGAAGCTATGGTGAGTTTGTGAAGCCTAGAGTCACTATATAAGAAGAGCTTATATAGTGGCACTACTGAAACCCTTCTATGTACACTTCTTTTTTTACCTTCTATTTCGTGTATGATATGTGATATGATATATTTATTACAGCTCAGGAGAGCCACGGCACCGCAGAAAGGCAAATCACCTTTCTGCGGTTTCCTGAAAGTGCAGGGTTTAGGGTGGCGCTGCTATCTACTTGTTGATGGTTATCGATGACTCTCCGCCCCGTTGAAACCCGCCATGGCTCCGCATGGTGATTCATTGAGTCACTTTCGCAAGCGCGATCATCACACCTCCCCCTCCGAGCCCACCATAGCAGCGCAAAATGTGCTCCCCGCCTTTCTCCGCAACACACAGATCTTTGTCAAGAAAGAAGTCAATCGAAATTTGAAGGTTCCTCTTTTCAAAGCACGAAAGGTGTAGAATAAATGCTCATCCAGGTATGCGAAGTTCAGAGAGCTGTTTTCACGCTTGACGACAAAAAAATAATATTTATGCCCGTCCCGCCGGCCCGCACAGAGTATCCTCAGATGACAAATATAGATTCCCACTTAATCTTGCATTCTGAGGTATCATCCAGCGAAGCGGCGCAAAGAGCGGACAAGGAAATGCAAATTACAAACAAAAGGAGATGAAATTACCTGATTTTTTTTCTTTATTCCATACTGTTAGCCAGTGGGGGCTGTTACAGGAGTGCAACAGTACACAAAATAGAACACTAGGTAATGCATATGAAGGCTCATTCTAAACACTACAACTTACGAAAGACAAGAGTACACTATTTTGGTAAATCACGGTGAATACACAACAAAACCAACATTTCGAGGTATAATATCTTCCCACTGCTAAAATTTACAAGAGCGTACGCTGGTGTGCGCGCAAAAACAACATCCAACAAAGGCAAATAAAAAAGGCAAGAACACATCGGAAGATAATAAATGGAGTCATGGAAGTCCTAATGCGTTCGAGTATCAAAAACATTTAATCAAAATCATGCACTGCCAGAAGGCAAGGTTCTTTAATACTGGTTATACACTTTAGATATGCATGTTTAGAAAGAAGCTAGGGTATCAGTTAATGCTATTTCTTCGGGGAGGTTGTACCACTTTGATATAGTTCTTGAAAGAAAAAAAGAATACTTATACGTATCATTATTTGGCTTCTCTAAACCAAATGGACATGAATGACTACTTCTTAGAGGCCTAGATACACGGGGTGTTATATATTTACTTGTATTAGGGTTGAACATTCGAGTTCTCAACAGAAATAGGCATGTTAAACGAGCTAATTTCCGGCGATTAGAAAGGAGTGGAAGGCTTAGCTTTTTAAGCATTTCGTTTACTGATTTGGTTCTTCGATACTTCGACAATACAAACCTAGCAGGCATTCTTTGCACCCTTTCTAGATTGCCTATTCGGTAACTTCTAAAAGGATCCCATATAACAAAAGCGTATTCTAAATCTAGCCGTATAAACGTTTTGTATGCAGTTAATTTTGTTTCTGGTGGAGCAAACCTAAGGTTGTGTTTAAGGAACCCGATCATGCGAACAATGAAAATGCAAGCTTCATGCCGTGGGCTCACACTTGACAGCGTGCTTTGGGTCAATTTTGTTTCTAGTTTGGTTTATAAGCGCCGCTTGCGGAGAACTAGAGAACTGTCTCGGCTCGCTTTTTCTGCTGGGCAGACGACCGTTTGGAAAGGCCGGAGCACAGCGCACGAAACATCTCGGAGGCCATGTTCACAGGGTCCGCTGAAGCGCTATCTAGACGCCTGGCTTCACGACGTATATGTATTGCATAGAATGGGACTGCAGTTACCACAGCAGTCGATTGTCGCCCACAGAAACAGCGTCTATGACAGTTCCGTCCGTAACTGAGGTAATCTAGACATGTTGGCACGAACGAAAGTTCGTGACGTCACGCCAAGGGGGTGATACTGGTCGCGGACCTTGAGGCTCAGTTCTATGTTCAAGTGAATTGTTCTTCTAATAACGAGTTCCTGCGCATGCGTGGTAGCGAGAGATCACGTGGGCAAACAAACCTGTTATAAACGTCTGAAAGCAAGCAGCCATGAGTTACAAACTAGTCTGGCCACCATGAGTGGGGACCGCTTTGTTGGGGCACCAATCTGGCAACCATGGGAACGCCTTAGCGAGGTCTGATTGTGAGACTGTCCACGGCAGCAAGATGGCGGCGTTCAGAGGCCATATTTATAAACGCGAACTTTACCACTATTTAAAAGGTTAAAAAGCGGAAACAAAACAAGGACGAGAAAGACACAAAGACGAAAGGACGATTTTGTGTATAAAAGTGACTGTATTTTTTCTAATAAAATCAGTTGTGAGTTAGCACCCGTCCTGTTGTCTTTGTGTGTTTCTAGTCCTTGTTTCGTTTGTGCTTTTTAACCCTTTAAATGAGTATGAACCAACTCGCTCAAACACAAGTTCTAATTTACAACTGTATGTATATATCCTTACAAAATTATTAAGGGAAAAAAAATTAAGTTTTAAAATGAAAAAAAAGGTGCCACTCACTGATCTCCAGATTAACGCCACTCCTTTCGGACAAGGACGTCACCATATTCCTCACGTAAGAGCCATTAAAAAATCTTTCTTCTTCTTCAACAGTTTGTTTGCTCACACCTTTTTTCTGGAAGTAAACAATAAATTCAGAACTAGTTCGAGCTTTCGATCAAGAAAACTCCAAGACCAAAAATCTGCGTGCTGACACCCATGCATTCACCGGCTTCCTACCTTCAGTAGGTCCTCGCAAAAACTGTGAAAATCGAGCAACTCGTCGTTAATGCCAGCGAAGTCGACTTTTTTAAACTCTGGAAAAGAAAGGAACAGAAGAAATGGGCACGTCAGTTGGCACTTGAGCAGAGCAATAACAATCACTCCAAAAATATTGAAGTTACAGTTACAGCTACCCAACCTGAAATGCATAATTTGGTTAAAAATAGTTATCTTTGCAAGTTTATCTATAATAGAAGTCACAGTAACTCGCAACTTAACGAAGTTGCGTTCATGTTACTTTTACAATATACCATGGCTTCGAGCTGTTCTGCGATTACGTAACGATTCCCTTTTCCAACGCGGAAAAAAATATTGGCAGAGTTCTTCTTTTGGTACTGTACCGCTGTTCACGCGAAGCATGAACATGTTGAAACATGTGGATGCTGGGGGTAAAGCAGTGCGAATTTGCGTAATTGTAAAGATAATTCTTAGCAGCAGCTTAGGGAATATTTAGTTACTGAAACCATAACTTATAAATAGATGTTTCCACGTCAGAGCATACAATGATGGTCCCGTTCATATTTTTTCATGTAAGAATATATATATATATATATATATATATATATATATATATATATATATATATATATATATATATATATATATGAATGCCAACGTTGTGGCTAATTTTCTTTCTTTGTTATGAACTTTAGAATATCGAGGAGTAGAGATTGCCAAGGTTTCATGGTACTTTGCACAGCTGTCAATTTCACACCGAAGCATGCACGTAGTAATAATTTGTTTCTTTTTATGTGATGACAGATTTATAACGTGTACACATACTATTAAAAGTACAAGAAATATTTTTAGGCGAAAAATGCCCCAAAGCACGAAAAGTAATCACGTTTTAGAGATGCATTCACAAATCATTTACCAACAGACAGCCGCACATAAAATGGCGCGAACTACATGAATAAGCATCAGCACATGCATTTTTGAGCAGCCCCGACGTACAGCCTTTTTCGGTTCTAGAAAACGTCTATTTGGAGCTGACGCCGTGCGGCAAAGACGTTATAACAAGATAAGCTTTCAAATTTTAAGGGTAGTGTTGTTATCGTTTTGTCATAAGCTACTCAATGTCCTGCCATCACATGATAGTAGAAGTCGATGCAAACGGTTGAGAAGGGTCTAAAATAAATAAAATATGAACTTTTCTTAAAAATATTAAGGTGAAATTTTGCTACAATTAAAAAATAAGCTGCGTTTCCGCGTTAATAACAAAATCACAATAATGGCTTAGCATATTCTTTTTTATATATTCGTAAAATGTATTTAAAGACCCTCATTTTGATATATTTGCGCCACTTTATATTGAGTAGCTTGTTGGTAAATAAGTTTTGAATAAGTCTCAAAAACGTGTTTACTTGACGTGTTGTAGCTTTTTTTTTTTGCATGATAAGTTTTTATTGTAATTTTCATATTCTGTGCACATGTTATAACCTTTCGTAAAACAAGTTGAAAAACTTTTTCCTGCGTGAGTGTGCTTCCATGTGACATTGACGGCCGTGCAATGAACCATAGTGAAACCTTGGCATTTTCTAGGCATCATGCTTCGAAATTTTCTCTCCGGAAGAAAATTATGTACAACGTTCACATGTAGCTGAATGCTCCACTCGAAAAGATGGACCTCTCATATATTTCTTTTTTAAAATAAATAAAACAACAATATGAGCCGCACCATCATTGATGCTCTGGCGTAAAACGTCCCACTTTAAAGATTCAGAACCAACTCGCCCCAGCGTCAGCATTGACTGTCCATTACTGTAATCTAGACTGCTGTCTTGATGTACAGGTCTGCCTCTGACGTGCATCCTCGTGAATTGTACGTATGAAGTGAGGAACACGCACTGCACGTCACCTTCTTTGTTAAGGAGCTGGTACATGAAAGCAGACGCGGTGTCCCTTGTGCGGGCCTTGCTCGTAACCAAGATTTTGTAGTCATTTTCGCTGAATGTTTTCGGCAACAGCAAAGGGAACATCTTCTGGTATCTTGTGGCTGCAATCAATCAATCAATCAATCAATCAATCAATCAATCAATCAATCAATCAATCAATCAATCAATCAACTACTAAATAAGTAAATAAATCAACCAATCAACCAATCGATTAATCAATCAGTCAATTAACATAAAAAAGTACTTAAAATAAAGTACAAAGTAAATGAGGCAATGTACTTCAAGTAAAGCAAGTATACCGGGTGCAATGTACTTGAAGCAAAGTATACTATAAGTACAATGCGCTTTCAAAGTAAAGTATACCAGTACTTTTTAACACAAGCTTTCATGATGCAGTGTCTGATGCATTATGCTGTGTTGATAATACAGTGTTTTTTTTAATTTTAATGCGAAAGCATTAATCCCATAGAGCGCCGCCGGCGCTGGTTGTGACCGCGAAAAACGAGCAACTAAGGAGATGGTGCGCGTGCTCGGCAGCCCCTCTCTCCGCCCTCTTGGGTCACGTGTTAGGCGTGGTTGGAGCCCCGAAGGGGAAGGGGGGGGGGGGGGGGGGAGCGGAAAGGAAGGAAGGATGAACTGTTCCCTTCATATTGTTGCCCAAAATGCTTTCCTCAGAAAATGCATGAAAAAAAAAAAAAAAACTTTAAGTAACCCACGTAGCACAAGAGGTGAGGCCCACGGGGTCAATGGGGGCTCGTGTAGCCCCTACGAAGCGTACGTTGGCCCATCATTGGCGAAGCGTGGGCATGCCCACGCAGTGGCGTGGTGGGTGCTACCTCAGATATGCGAGCGCAAATTTGGGCACAGCGTGGGCATGCCCAACTTGGGCTGCTCATGCAGTACCCCCGTGGGTCCCACCTCGCCTACGCGAGCAAGGGCATGCCCAGTTTGGGCTGCTTGTGCAATACCGCCGTGAATCCCGATTCGGCTATGCGGGGGCAGAGTTAGCGCAGATGTGGGCTTTAGGGGGGAAAAGAATGAGCATGTCCAACTTTGGCTGCCCATATAAAAACCCCGCGGGACACACCCCCCGACTCTACGGGGGCCAAAGGCAATGACGTAATAAATGCCGGTTAAGCGTGGGGGTTATTGAGCTGGGCTACTCATGTAAAACCCCCGTGGGTCCCACCTTGCCTCTGCGAAGGTCAAGTTTACGAAGATGGGGGCTCCATGACGGCAAAGCGTAGGCATGTGAAACTTTGGCTGCCCATATAAAACCCCCACGGAACCCCCCTGAACTCTACGGGGCAAGATGTAATGATGTCCACTAAATGGCAGTTAAGCATGGGCGTTCCCGAGTTGGGCTGCTCATGTAAAACCCCCGTGGGTCCAACCCTGGCTCTGCGGGGGCTAAGTTTACGAAGATGGGGGCTCCATGACTACAAAGAGTAGGCATGTCAAACTTCGGCTGCCCATACAAAAACCCCGTCGTACCCCCTCGACTATACAGGGGCCAGAAACAATGATGTGGACTAAATGGCGGTTAAGCGTGAGCGTGCCCGAGTTGAGCTGCCCATTTAAAAATCCCCGTGGGTCCCACCTTGACTCTGCGGGGGCCAAGTTTACTAAGATGGGGGCTCCATGACGGCAAAGCCTACCCAGGCAGCACAAAACGTCGTGGAAACGTCGAGAAAAAGTCCCGGACGTCCGTGACGTCCCGCATGACTTCGATCACGTTTTTTCGATGTTGAGGTGACGTCCTTTTATAACGTCCTATTAGAGTCCAATCAGTGACGTTGTGACGATGTTGTATTTCAACTCAAACGTCGTCAACGTTCCCACGACGTCGATGCACGACGTTCTCACCACGTCCAACGCTCACGTTTCTTTGACGTTGAACTGAAGTTCATAAATGACGTCCCATTATCGTCCTGTCCGTGACGTGTTGGCGACGTCGCGTTTCAACTTTAACGTCCTCATCGTCGCCACGACGTCAAGACAAGACGTTTTAGCAGCGTCGAACACTCACGTGTCTTCAAAGTTAAAATAAAGTCCAATGTGACGTTACATTATTGCCCCGTCAGTGACGTTTCTGTGACGTCGCGTTCACACCTAAATGTCGTAAACGTCATACAAGACGTGCTGGCAACGTTGACCACTCACGTTTTGTTTGTCGTTTTTAGATTTTCCAGCTCAATTTCCAGCCGCAGAATCACTGTGGTCAAGGTGACAGTGCTCAAGAGCCGCAAACAAAACTTCATTTTTGAGAGGTTGATAAGTTTAATTATTTATACATTAATTTGCGTATTTCAAGAAGCTATTAGTTGCACATCGATGACGCTAAAGAGGGTATTTAAAAAACTCAATGTACACGGAAGGAAAAAAATAATATGAAAGCATGTTGGGAATATCATTCCTTTTAGATGTGCTTGTTATATTGTTTAAAATATTGTTACGGGTTTAATTTGCGAAGCCCATGGCGTCTAGAACGGATCGAATTGTACCATTCTTGCATTTTGCACGCGCGTTGTCGTCTTGCATGGGTCCTGGGCCCTGGCACGCGCCTCAGGGGCGCCGCTACACTATCCCCTCTCCAGGTGATTTCAGGCCTGCATCCTTTCCTAGGAGCATCCATACTGCTCCGCGACCACCCGAGATTGTTTTAAGGTTCGTCAATTTCTCTTCGTATTTTGTAACCCATGCTCACCTGCGCACAACCAAAAAATTCGCATCAACATCACAGTTCATCCATAACACCAACTTCCAGCGCCTTAGCGCTTTCGGAAGATCGGAGTGCAAAGTCTTGTCACGTGACTGTCAGTAGAGATCTGGCTTTCGTTGCCACTGGTGACGTACCCAAACAAAAATCGCATGCCAGCACACACTATATCAGAGCACAACTTCACTGCACACTTGCGCACTTTTGAAGTTGACTAAAAAAAATAAATAAATAAATAAAATGCCCGGCAATGACGAAATCCGGTAGATACTGGCAACAGTTTCTGGAAATTGACATTCATGATGCCAACCCCTGAATGGCCCAGATGACGGTACAAAAAGCGTTCAAGCCCAGTCCGCACTTACGTGCCGAAAAAAAAAAGACAGAAAAAAAGAAAGAAAAAAAAAACCAGCCGGGATGGCGCGAGAGGGAGGGGGAAAGGTAGGCAGTGGAGATGGCATCTCCATACACTCCGTGCGACGCGACTGGCGCGCCGCCGCGCGGCCGGTACCGAAGGTAGGCAGTGAGCACCCCAGAGAAAACGAAACCGAAACCACGCCGGCGTACGTTGGTACGCGTTGAAGTCGGAGTGGTGCCGTTGCGCTGGGTTCACAGCTTAATGACGCAGCCTGTGCTGCGTCATTAAGTGCTTCAATAGTTATGCGTCGTATCTCGTGGAGACAAAGTTTCACAGTTTTTCACCTCGCCGATGTTTTGTGGGACAGCGACAATGATGGAGCCGTGCCATACGACGCGAGAAATTTGGTGTCCCGATCATGTCTGCCACTGTGTCGACACGGCTGACATATTCTACACTGCCGCTTTGCGCTCTGCGTTTGTTTTCGTACCAGTAACGCCTACATGTGTCAGCGCCGATGGGACGAACTGAAATGCCATCCCACACTCGCGGGTATGCAGTGCCAATTTCGTTGGAGGAATGCCCTCCAAAGAAGTTTCGTCCCCATCGTACGAGTCGATGATAATTCCGGACAAATATGGCACGCAATCTGTACTTCATGAAGAAAGATTCGAACGGTAAAAAAAGTGACAAATATAAATCTAAAGAACACAACCATGAAACTCGGAATCACTGGAGAATCGGCGTTTGCGTATGGAAGTTTATGTGGTGTGCTTTCTTTCTTGATCAGCCTCCTTTTGGACGTGGAAACACTGACACCCCGAGTTCTGTAGACAACAATTTTTTTCTCGGCTTTAGAGCCACCTATCGCAAAGTGGTTCGAACTGGAAGTACCGTCCACTGGTCCCTTCCTACCTGTAAAGTGTGCACCTCCCACGATGAGTGGTATTTTCTGACAGCCTTTGACGGTCAAAGCCAGTTCCCATTGAGTTACGCCGCCCAAATAAATTTCCACCTGGTTTCGCTATGCCAACTATTTTTGTTATAATAAATGTTATGCCAAGTGACGGTCATGTCAAAGTACCTGTGGGCCGAAAATCAGCACCTCGCACAACAGGTTATTACACAACAGCTGACCGCAAAAGTCCTTGGCGGCCAAACCGTGTGTTGGCCGACAACTTTGTTTTCTCGGCTTTGGAACCACCTTTCGTAAAGTTGTTTCAATTGGAAGTACAGTCCACCAGTCCCTTCCTACCTCTAAAGTCTCCGCCTCCCCCGACCAGTGGTATTATCTTGACAGCCTTTTCATGGTCAAAACCGGTTCCCATTGAGTTACGCCGCCCAAACCAAATGTTCACCTGGTTTCCCTATGCTACCTTTTTTTTTTTTTTTTTTGTATAGTAAGTGCTGTGTCATGTTACTGTCAAGTCCAAGCACCTGTGTGCCCAAATCTGCACTTTGCACAGGCCGCTATAACACAACATTTTGGGTCCAATATTGGATATACCGTACAGCTTTATTTCTTTATTCGTTAGAAACAACTTTCACACACTTCGTGCAGAAACTTAGTGCACATCTCACTCGCCTCCAAATATTATCGTTCCAGCAGTCCTAGGCTTACAGTGACGAGCGAAATAAATTTCCCACTCAAAGCAATTATGGTGGGGCCGTCTTGCTTTTCAGAAAATTGCTCTAACTCCTTTTTTGGCCGCAACTAGAGAAATGACCCCTATTAACGACTCAAACTCAATATATAAGAAGTGGAGAACAGCTAAATGCCCTTCTTAGGTCTGCCCCAGCACTCATGCAACGTCACCCTCAACTTATCGGCTCAAAAAGCAAAATTTCCGTCCGTGCGCGCTTCCGCCGCCACAGCTTGGCATGCAAAAAGGCGCCGCAGGCTGCTGAACGCGCCTCACGGTCGAACGCCAGCTCCTCCGCTAGCGGCGCTGCGCGCGTTTTTCAAAGCGCCCCTTATAGTTCCCGCACGGAGTGTATAGAGCCCCATGCGATGCGTCGGGAAACTTGGCAAGAAGAGGGCGAGAGTGAAAAGTGGGGGAAGATAGCGACGACAAACAATTGGGTGCGCGTATTTTCTCAGTCGTTCCCAAAATATTTCACTGAATGTTCTGTTCTTCGAATTGGCCAAGAGAGAAGAGCTCTGGGACCCGGTCCAGCTTTTTCCGAAAGCCAGTCACTAGCACCGGCCGTCACGTCTACGGGTCTACGAGGCAAGCTGCTATGTCGCCGTGATTTTTTGTTTTTTTTTGTTCGAGTCTGCATACAGTATAAGTGCTGCGATTGGATGAGTCGTTCAAGTCGCCCCCATGAAGAAGTCGGTGATCGCCAAAAACGCTGTCGTATTCAGTCACGGCTCGAGGACCTTTTTCAAGGCCATAACGCTTCACACGTTGAATCGTACTACTGCTCGGATCAAGGTGCCTGTGAGGATATGAATGACGCCCCCCAGAAAACAAGTGGCAGTGCGCATAACGGCGCGTCAAGTCCAGTCTCCGATCAAGACCCTTCAGACGCCTCCGACGATCCCAATCAAGAACGCCCAGCGGACGGGATCCCCCTTCTGAAACCATTCCCGTGCACGCAGCGAGAGTACCAGCTACGCGCAATGGGACGGCTAAAGCACGCGCGTTAGCGCATTAGTCAGAAGCAGAACGAGGTAAACGGCGGAACATTCCGCGCCGCGTGACATCGTCTCTTGTTAATTTATTTACGTGAATTTGTTTGTTCTTTTATATTTTTGAGGCTGGCACATCCAGGCACGTCTTTTGGAGGCGCTCTGTATTGTATATCGTGTCTGAACATGCTCAAATAAACAGTTCGTACCAAACCTGTGTTTTAGTTACTTCCTTCGTACTTGCATGATAGCAACTTGCCTTCGCAATAATACTAAAAAAATACTTTTTTTTTGGAGGGGGGGGGACACCGTTTTCCCACGACGGCTAGGGAACGTAATTTGGAAAGGTTTCTCGACGTTCTGTGAACGTCGTTGGTAGTCCGGATGTCGTATACACACGTATCATAAACGTCGAGGTAGGACGCAACGGCCCACTGAGACGTGCATGTGACGTGCAACAAACGTCATTTGGAACGTCCCCTCGACCTTCTGTGAACCTTTTCTCGCGGACATTTAAAGGTTTCATCGACGTCGAAAGAAGGTAACGTCCGGACCTTCGACGTTTTACGACGTCACGTAACAGACGTCTTCGACGTTCTTTCGACGTTTTCTTCACGTTTATGTGCTGCTTGGGTAGGCATGTCAAACTTTGGCTGCCCATATAAAACCCCCGCGGGACCCCTCTCGACTTTATGGGGGCAAAAGATAATCATGTCCACTAAATGGTGGTTAAACGTAGGCGTGCCTGAGTTGGGCTGCCCATGTAAAAAAAAAACGTGGATCCCACTTTGATTCTGCGAAGGCCAAGTTTACGAAGATGAGGGCTCCGTGACGGCAAAGCGTAGGCATGTCAAACTTTGGCTGCACATATAGAACCCCTGTGGGACCCCTCGACTCTACATGGGCCAAAGGCAATGATGTGGACTAAATGGCGGTTAAAGGGGTACTCCACCGGTTTTTTCATTGTCTCCGATTTGCTTGAAATTTTGCTAAACTAACCAACAAACATCGCGAAAATAGTATCCCAAATATTAGGTCGAAATATTGTTTTTTCGCGAAGTTATTGAATTTACAGTTTTGGTCCTCACCGTGTTTTTCAAGCTCGAAGTCTCTACTGGCAACAATGAAAAAGTGACGTCAGTGGAAGGCAGGGGTTCACTCTTTGGGCTGTAGATTTTGTTTTAAACTGATTCGAAGCAGTTTCATGGTGTCAAATGAATGCTTGGAAAGCTCGCTGCAGTACCCGCGCTCCAGCACGTAACAAATAATTGGAGTATTCTTTTTTTAGACTGCTTGCTCGACTGGCAAGCCTGCCTGCCACTGACGTCACGGCACTGAAAAGTGCGCGTATATTTGAATGTTGGTTTTTGCATCATTTTCATTTGCCGATTTCACAATACCTATTATGAATTTCGCGATTCTAAATAGCATACCGGAGAGAGTAAAGGCCGGGGAGTCAGAAAATATAGTTAGTTGAGGTAGCTCAATAAATCGGTGGAGTACCCCTTTAAGCGTTGGTGTGCCCGAGTTGGGCTGTCCGATCTAAAAGCCCCGTGGGTCCCACCTTGACTCTGCGAAGGCCTTTATGAAGATGGGGGCTCTATGACGGCAAAGCGTAGGCATTTGAAACTTTGGCTGCCCATATAAAACACCCGTGGGACCCCCTCGACTCTACGGGGGCCAAAGGCAATGATGTGGACTAAATGGCGGTTAAGCGTGGGCGTCCCGAGTTGGGCTGCTCACGCAAAACCCCCGTGGGTCCCACCTTGGCTCTGCGGGGGCAAAGTTTACGAAGATGAGGGCTCCATGACTGCAAAGCGTAGGCATGTCAAACTTTGGCTGCCCATATAAAACCCCCGTGGGACCCCCTCGTCTCTACAGGGGCCAAAGACAATGATGTGGAAAAATTGGGTTGTGTGTATGTTTATACAGCCTAGAACTTGGTCTGCCTCACAGGGGCGACGAGTCTCCCAGCTGTAGATGAGAAATTTAGCCAGTGCGGTAGAACCGCTAGCCTGGGGTCTTTAACGTGCACCACGCAGTAGTGATACACGACCGCACGCCGGTACGATGCTCATCCAGATCGAAACGGGCAGGGGTGGGGCTCGAACCCAGGATCCCTGAGCTCTGCAGCGCGAGCTTTCGCTCCAAGTGCTCCGAGCTGGTGTGCGCTAGACCACTCGGCCACCGATCCCCCCACAATGATGTGGACTAACCGCCGAATTCAGAAACCTCACTCGAACTACACTCAAACTGAAGGGCCCCTCCACTTCCTCGAGGAAGGCGCGAGGGCCGGCGCTGGCCAATCGCGACGGCGGATCCGTCCTCGCGATTGGCCAGCGCCGGCCCTCGCGCCTCCCTCGAGAAAGTGGAGGGGCCCTTCAGTTTGAGTGTAGTTCGAGTGAGGTTTCTGAATTCGGCGGTAAATGATGGTTAAGCGTGGGAGTGCCCGAGTTGGGCTGCCCATGTAAATACCCCCGTGGGTCCCGCCTTGACTCTGCGAAGGTCAAGTGTACGAAGATGACGGCAAAGCGTAGGCATGTCAAACTTTGGCTGCCTATATAAAACCTCCGTGGGTCCCACCTTGGCTCTGGGGAGCCAACTTTAGGGAGATGGGGGCTTCATGGCGGCAAAGCGTGTGCATGCCCAACTGGGGCTGCTCCTACCAGACCCCCGTGGGACCTACCTAAACTCTACGAGGGCCAAAGGCAATATTGTGGGCTAAACGGTGGGGAAATGTGGGCGTGCAAGAGTTGGGCTGCCCATACAGAATCCCGTGGGTTCCACCTCGGCTCTGCGAGGGCCAAGTTGTCAAGGGCGTGGGCTCCACGGTGGCAAATCGTGGGCATGCTCAACTTGGGCTGCAAATATAAAATACTCGTGGGACCCACCTCGGCTCTACTGGGCCGGCGGCTAAGCGCGGGCGTGCCAAGTGTTGGGCTGCCCATTTAAAACCCCCGTGTGGCCCACCTGAGCTCTGCGTGGGCCAAGTTACCAAAGGCGTGGCCTCCACGGTGGCAAATCGTGGGCTTGCCCTACCCTTGTAAAACCCGTGTTGGTCCTACATTGGCTCTGCCTGGGCCACGTTAGCAATGATGCGGGCTCCCCGGTGGCAAAGCGTGGGCACACCCGACTTGGGTTGCCGGTGTGAAACCCTCATGGGTATACCACTTCGGTTCCGCGGGGCCAAGCTTACGAAGATGGGACTCCATGGCGGCTTAAAGGGGCACTGACACATCAAAATCATACTTTTTTTTTATTATCCGAAACGATTGAAAACGATGCCGGGACATTGCCCTCAAATTTCGAAACTTAGGAATTCAGTATTTCTTAATTAAAAAAACAATTTCCAAATGCCGAATTTGAAGTTCCCGCGTGATCTGCGCCAGTGCAGTGAGTCAAATTTTGCGGTCTCCTGCGACTCGACTTTCTTTGGGACCTCCGCCGTTGCCACAGCAACCCGAGGCGAGGAGGTGAGCAGGCGGGATAGAAGCCGGCGCTGGAAAAAACCGGTTTCTTCCCCGTCCGGAGCCGTACTGTCCCCGTCTCACCGTTAGCGCCGCCAAGTTTTCCGAGAGGGGATACAAATCCAGGAAGCGACATCACACCGAAATCTGATTTTTGGTATTTCAAAAAGAGGGGCCGTAGTGCGTTCGCAATTGCGTTAAAAAACATGTTTTACTATTGCTGTTATTAAATGTTATAAAAATGTCGCCTACAAAGCTTCTACATTTCCTGATTTTTGACGTCACCGATCAAAAGAAGCAAGGAGGTTAGCGCGGTAAATATAAACGCCAAAAATAAAAAGGCGCGCGCGCGCTCGGGGAAATTTTTTTTCGCGATGCGGTTTTTTTTGCGTGTATATGACTACAACTTGCATCGTTTTAGACAATAAAAAATAATACGACCTTTGGCGTGTCAGTGCCCCTTTAAGCTGCACATATAGAACCTCCGTGGGACCCACCTTGGCTCAACGGGGGCCAAAGGTAATGACGGGGACTGTACGGCGGCTATTCGTGGGCGTGCCTGAGTTGAGCTGCTCGTGTAAAATCCCCGTGGATCCCAACTCGGCTATGCGGGGGTTAAGTTTACGAGTATAGGGGCTCCATGGCGGCAAAGCGTGGGCATGCTCAACTTCGGCTGCCCATATAAAATACTCGTGGGACCCACCTTGGCTCTACAGGGCCAAAGGCAATAATGCAGGCTCCCCGGCGGCTAAGCGCGGGCGTGCCAAGTGTTGGGCTGCCCATCTAAAACCCCCGTGCGTCTCACCTCGGTTCTGCAGGGGCCAAGTTTACGGAGTTGGGGCTTCATGGCTGCAAAGCGTGGGCATGCCCAACTTGGGCAGCCCAGATAAATCCCCTGGGGTCCCACCTCTGCTGCGCGGGGCCCAAGTTTACGAAAATGGGGCTTCTTGGTGGAAAAGCCTGGGCATGCCCCGATGCGAACTGCTCATATAGAACTCCCATGGGTACCACCTCGGCTCTGTGTGGGCCAAGTTACAAATGGCGTGGGCTTCACGGTGGGAAAGCGAGGGTTTGCCCGACTTGGGCTGCCTCTGTAAAACCCCCGTGGGTCCCACCTCGGCTCCGCGGTGTCCATGCTAGCAACGGTGTGGGCTCCAGGTCGGAAAAGCGTGGGCATTACCAACTTGAACTACTTGTGCAACTCCCAAAATGGCACTTTCAGCTTTTGACAGCGAATCACTGAGAATTGTAATTCTAAGCGTGAGCGAGGAATTGTAGGCTTGCTAAACTTCATTAGTAACGTACTACTCATCGTCTATGCTGAGAAGGCCGGTTTACAAAGGGTGAAAGTTTTTACGCAGAGTATTGATGTTGTAGGTGAATTAGAAACACGCTCGTTAGGATATCGTTTTGTTTTTAGAGTTTGGGTGTCTGTAGACGGTTCAAGCTGGTTAGGCATGTCGATTACCTATCCAACAAGATTTGATATCGAATTTGCACATTTTTAGAGCGCTCTAAGGCGCCCGTTTCCGGCTTGAGCGGCGTCGCCGTCGGCGTAACCGCGCGGTGCATTATGGGTAAATTTCCCCGATAAATTTAGCGGAAAAATTTTCCCGCTATATCTAGCTGAAAAATTTCCCCGCTAAATATACCGGAAAAATTTCCCCGCTAGATCTAGCAGGAAAATTTTCCCGCTAAATATAGCGGAAAAATTCCCCCACTAAATCTACCGGAAAAATTTCCCTGCTAAATCTAGCGAAAAAATTTCCCTGCTAGATCTAGCGGAAAAATGTCCCTGCTAAATCTAGGAGAAAAAGTTCCCCGCTATATTTAGCGGAAAAATTACCCCACTAAATATAGCGGAGACATTTTCCCGCTAAGTCTAGCGGGAAAACTTCCGCGCTACATTTAGCGGAAAATTTTCCCTGCTAAATCGAGCGGGAAAATTTCCCCGCTAAATCTAGCAGAAAAATTTTCCCAATAAATCTAGCGAAAAAATTTCCCCACTAAATCTACCGGAAAAATTTCCCTGCTAAATCTAGCGGAAAAATTTCCCCGCTAAATCTAGGAGAAAAAGTTCCCCGCTATATTTAGCGGAATAATTACCCCGCTAAATATAGCGGAAACATTTTCCCGCTAAGTCTAGCGGAAAAACTTCCGCGCTACATTTAGCAGAAAATTTTCCCCGCTAAATCGAGCGGAAAAATTTTCCCGCTAAATCTAGCAAAACGATTTGCCCGCTAGAATTAGTGGAATAATTTCCCCGCTAAATCTAGTGGAAAAATTTGCCCGCTAAATCCAGCGGACTAATTTCCCCGCTAAATCTAATGGAAAAATTTCCCCACTAAGTTAGCGGACAAATTTTCCCGCCAAATCTAGCAGAAACATTTTCCCACTAAATCTAGCGGAAAAGTTTTCCCGCTAAATCTAGCGGAAACATTTCCCCGCTAAATCTAGCGGAAAAAATTTCCTCGCTAAATCTAGCGGAAAAAGTTTCTCGTTAGATTTAGCGGAAAAAATTTCCCCACTAACTCTAGCGAAAACATTTCCCCGGTAAATCTAGCGTAAACATTTTCCCCGGCAAATCTAGCGGAAACATTTTCCCGCTAAGTCTAGAGGAAATTTTTTCTTGGAATCACGTGACCCCCACCCCTCGAAGTCACGTGACCCCCCCAGGTCGCAAACACCCCTCCGGGTCACGTGACCCCCTTCCCCCCCCCCCCCCCCCCCCCCCCGAGAATACGTTCAGTACACTTCGCTCCTCCTCCTCAAGAGCTGCGCTCTAATTCGGCGTTACAGGGAGTTGTAAACGGCTTTCATTTTTTTGTTCCCTTTTTCATACACTTGAAATGCCCAATTTCGTACGGCGTTTTATTGATCTATGAAAATGGTAATATTTCCAGTAGGCCCACGGGAAAAATGAGGCATGCGCAATTTGATAAGCACAGCAATACACCACACCGTAAGGAAAATAAGAAGTTATCTCGAACGAAATGAGATTCCGCGGGCGACCTCACGTGGGCTGCCTCTGAGAACCGCTTTGGGCCCCACTTGGAGGGCCCATGTGGGCTGCCCAAGTAGGCGCTTTGTTGGTCCCCTGGGGCTTGTTAAGAGGGCCCCACTTGGGCGCAACTTGCAAAACCAACGTGGGACCCCCTAGACTGCTCAGGTGGGACACACGTCGGCGTTCGGTCCGGCCCCTTTTCAGAGTCAAGTTTGTGCTAGGTTCCCAGGTGGGCTGCCCAAGTAGGCCCCCCATGGTGCCATGAGTGCAACCCATGTGTGCTGCCCCAGTGGGCGCCCTGAAGGTCCCATGGGGAAGTCGAAATGAGGTGCCCAAGTAGGCCCATAATGGTACCACGAGGGCAACTTATGTGGGCTGCCCCAGTGGTCCCCCTGTTGGTCCCATGGGGGAAGCCGAGATGAGCTGCCCCAGTAGGCCCTCGTGGATACCATGAGGGCAACCCATCTAGGCTGTCCCTGTGGGCCCCCTGTATATACCATGGGGGTAACTGAGGTGAGCTGCCCAAGTAGGCCCCCCTGGGTACCACGAAGGCATTCCATGTGTGCAGCCCCAGTGGCTCCCTGTAGGTCCCACGGGGGAAGCTGAGGTGAGCTGCTCAAGTAGGCTCTCATGGGTACCACGAGGGAAACCCATGTGGGCTGACCGAGTGGGCCCCCTGTTGGTCCCATGGGGGAAGCCGAGGTGAGCTGCCCAAGAAGGCTCCCGATGGTACGACGGGGGCAACCCATGTGGGCTGCCCGAGCTGGCCCCCCGTTGGTCCCATGGGGGAAGCCGAGGTGAGCCGCCCAAGTATGCTCCCGATGGTACCACGAGGGCAACCCATGTGGGCAGCCCGAGTGGGCCCCCTGTTGGTCCCATGGGGGAAGCCGGGATGGGGTGCCCAAGTAGGCCGGCTGTGGGCCCGACGGGGGAAGTCCGATGGGCGGCTTAAGTGGTGCCGAGTTGCAAAACCGACTTGGGATCCACGTGGGCTGCCCACGTGGGACCCCCTTTGCCCCCCTTTTGGAGCCCACTCTGTGCTACTGAGGAAAGTATATATGCATACTCAGAAAATGTAATTCAAGTAAAGTACAATATTTTTAAACCTATTCCAGGTAATACTCTGTAGTACAATGTACTTAAAGTACAGGGACTCCCGGAAAAAAGAGAACCGTGTTTTTCGGCCCGGGTAAACAAACGATACATCACAGAAAGCTCAAACTTTGTGAGAACGTAACGCTTGAGGTTAAGATTGAATGTGAAAGTTTGAGAAAATGACGTTATGTGGTTCAAAACATAATTGAAAGAAACGAAATTTCTCTGTTAGTGGACGTCCACCTTAGCCTAATATTGTGAAAACAAAGAAGATAAATTTTGGAGCGCCTGTAACGTCTATTTCACATACACACACAAAAAAAGCTTGTGAGCAAAACAGAATTCTTTTTCTTGCTGATTAGTGTTTTTCACTTATACAAATCCCACAAGCGTCCATAATGTCAATTCTTGTTTTGATGATATTGTCACGGGTGGTGACCAGAAAACAATAAATAAACAAGAAGAAATAAACATTTCATGTGGCGAACTTGTGCCAAAAAATTAAAGGGTACAGAAGATAATAACAGAGCGTCGCGGGCGTCGAGGTCAGCGTAGCAGCAGAGTCGAACGCTGGGGCGAAACTGAGTCCGGTTCGCCACGCGGAGCCCCTTATGTACACGTCTGGGCTTCTGGAATAAACGGCGTAGAAGGTTCGGCGTGTAGAACATTCTGACCTCGAACAAACAACATGGTTCTCGAATTTACCAGAACATTACTTTACAGAGTCAACAAAAATGCGCCTCCGCGGCCAGGAATCGCACCCTGGCTTTCTACGTGGGAGGCAGGCACGATAACCGTTAGGCCACGCGCGCGCTGCCTGCTTGGCCACATGCGCGCGCGGCAATATTAGGCTTAAGTGGATATCGACTCATAGAACAATTTTTTTTCTCAATTATCACTTTATCTAGGTAACGTCATGCTCTCAAATTTTCGTGTTCATATTCCAACGGTTAGTGTCACAATCTCACAAATTCGGAGCCTTCTGCGATGCATAGTTTATTTACCTAGGCCGAAAAAGAGAGTTTGCTTTTCTCATGAACTCTGACGTGTTCAAAGCTCGTTTCTCGCCCTCCCGCGGCGGAAACGAGCAGCACTCTAGTGAGGGTCCCCTCGCTCTCCTGCTCAGCAGGCGCGGCGGAACTGCTTGTGATCATGGTTCGCGAAATATCATTTCCGAATGCAAACAACACACGCCCCTGTCCCAATGAAGTGCTGCAGCCGGTATGGGAACGTATCTTGTTAAAGAGTTTTCAAATTGCGTTCGAAAGCATAAGCAAGTGCTGTGCGTTTGCGTTAGAGTTGCGTGCTCCACGCTGCGGATGCGCGTCGTCGCAATGCTTCAATCCAGGCCCGCAATTTCCGGCCCCGCGCAGGCGCAGTGTGAAACACGCAACTCTAATGCAAACACACAGTAATTGCGTTCGCTCGTATACGCAATACTAAAACTTCCTACTGTTTCACCGGTTTCCAATGTCAACGAAACGTGCTGCAGTGAGCAGACGTACAAGCGAACCAGAAAGGCTGATATTGGCAAAACGACGGCGAGTAGAAATAAAGTAAACAAAATGTTCTAAAACATGTTTCATAAAAAAAAATCCGTTTTTTTATATATATATTCTTCTGTTGTGTGTGTCGGTGTCTGTGTGTGTGTTTGTGGGGGGGGGGGGGGGAGGGCGGCACTTGGTTTGAAAGGATTGGCGTCGAATTTGGAAGTATTGCCGATTGTCGAAAGTCACTACTTTGATAGCGCTATATGCTTTACCCACAATTAATGTAAATTTACAAGATTTCTAAGATTATCTAGAATGTTTTAATTGATCTTAGACTTTTTATTTTATAAATTGCTAATTAAAATGCTGCAATTGGCAAAAGCGATAATAATTTGCATACCTTCGATTGGAAAAATTGTTCGCGTGTTTGAAATTAGATAATACGGAACAAATCATATTAGTGTATTGAGGCTATTGTTTTTTCCTAACGTTTCGCTTTTATCCTGTTTAACATTTTACTGCTAATTGACTCATTCATAAGTACAGCAGTAAAGAGGAAGAGTTTGAGAAACTACGTACTGACGTATCGTAACTATTAATTCAAATTGTGGCAATGTAGGCATCCAATAAACGGCACGATCACAAGATTACACGATTTAAGACTAATAGTCTTTTCAGAAATGTCTCCTTTTGTGTTCTTTCTAGCATATTGAGAACTGACATCGTTATCAAGATAGGTAATCAGTCAAACACTGGTTGTAATATAAAGTCCTATGCATCGCGCGTTCCTTTAAAAAACCACACACTTCTGCTCTCTGACTCGGATTCCGTCTGAATTTTTGTAGTGAGAACAGCGTTTCTTAGTTTATACGTTTTGTGAACATATTCTAAACTCATCACCCGTGGCGATATTTTGTCGAATTTGGATTGATCTTGTTTTTCTTGCTTTGGGAATCATTTAAAAAAAGAATCATCTATATACCCCAAAACCCATTAAAAGAACCCGCAATTCATATTTCACATGACAATTATATGAGCGAGAAAATATCACCACTGGTTTTTTCAACAAATACAATATTCATTTGACTAAAAACCCCGAGACTGGGAAGAGAAGGGACTGACGAACACAAGGTCTCGGGGTTTTTGGTCAAATTTTTAACCACCACCAGCTCGTTTGCGCCCTAACCTTTTGTGCAATATTGTATATTACCTCTAAGGTGTATAAAAGTCCCTTTTTCTGAGGGACACTGAACTCCACAATATTTTGAAGTGACGGAATCGCACGAATATGTCACTAAATCAAGTTTCCATGACCAACTTCTATAGCTCAATAATAACGCCCTGAGACACAGTTTGAGTTAGGAGAGAATCCGAAATTAACACTTATACCGAGAAATGAAATCCAAATTATATGGTTAGTTTTGGTTTTGTGCCCTAATTAAAATGTGCCTCCTCATACGCTAAACACCGTTTTTGTTTCCAGAACACAGAGATGACCTGCGCTCCTAAAACCCCAGTTTCCTCGTATCAGCATGAATAAAAGTTTTTCTCAGGAAAGCCAGCAGACTAGACAGGCTCAGCAGCTGCTATACCGGCACGCATCTCCGACCCTCGCTATAACCGCCATTTCGTAACACGAGTGGCGCCACCTATAGTGAATTGGAGTCGCAATACTGAACGAGGGCAAAACAGAAAAGGGAAGAAGTGCTGCCGGCGCTTTCCCCCTTTCATAAGTGGTTAGGAACTAGCGAAAGACCCCGATGAACGCCATGGACGTCTGTGTTCCTTCAAGTTCGGCTGTTATCTTCGCAGTTTCCCCTATTTTATTTTAAATCCAGATATGATTAGAGCTAGCGAAACCAATGACGATAATAACCTGGTCATCGGGACACAATTATTTGGTAATAGGGTACACGAATAACAACCGAAAGCGCAGAACATTATCGAATGACATCTGAATTCTGCACGGTATCCGGTAAGGCAACTGTGGCTGCAATGTATTCAGAGTCCCTCGCTTTCCAAATCACCAAAACCTCGGGCGGCAGTGGGTTTCACCCGTAAACAGAAAACACTTTTTCCCGACACCATCCTCTCGAGTGCTCTAGGAACGTTTCCTTTATTTTTATTTTTGTTTGCGGATGTTTTCCGCGTAGGGGAGCAGAGATAAAGACATGGTGCCTAACGAAACCTCTGCCCCCCCCCCCCCCCCTTCCCCCCTGAGTGAAAGTAACTTGAGTAATATTTAAATACTTTCTGGAGCAGGTATTTAGCAACCTAATCTAAATACTTTTATTGAGTATTTTGTCCAACACTGGAAGAAAGGGCTTGTCCCCGCTTCTCCCCAATGTAGGAATTTTTGCCTACTACAGGATGTGAACACACAGCGTCCTCACTTAAAGGAGGCAACAACATGTAGCTCCCACTCTGAAGCTCATGTGGTGCTCCTGTAGTTTGTGCTGTATTTGAAGAATATCGTGCTAAATTGCCACGCAAAGGTGACCTCTTTGCATTGCCTTTCCTCCCAAGACTCAGAATATGCAGGTCTTCCCCAATTCGAAGATAGTTCGAGAAACCTTAGTAATTCCCCCAATATGGTTACATAAAAAAATATTAATAAACAAGCAATGTTCGGAAGTTTTTCAAGTACATGGTACTTAAAGTACTACTTCAAGAGTGTTTAAAGACTCATACTTTACTTCAAGTACTCTTTCTGAGCATGTAGTACTTTACTAAATTTTTGTTTGCCGGTACTTTCCGAGGAAAGTACAACCCCCGACTTCAAACTACATCCCCCAAATATGAAAACAAATAAAATGGCGTATCGTCATGTGAAAACCTGCTATCGTCTGTCGAGACGCCATCTGGTCATTTCTCAGTAAGTGCTTTATAATTTGATCGCTTTAAATAGTTCGTGAGCTAGAGTAAAACAGCTACTCTTTGGCGACTTGACTTCACCCAATATTTGCCGCCATTTCCGAAAAATATTATGCGCCTCCGAATACTCTTGAAGCAATACATGCCAGAAAAAAAAAAAAAAAAAAAAAACTGTATTGGGGACGAACAGACATTATGAAAGATTGTGTTAAAAACTACTTGTACATTAATTTGAAAGCACATTGTATTTACAGTACTTCACTTCAAGTGCATTGCACCTGGTGTACTTGAGATTATGTACTTGAAGTACATAACCTCTCATTACTTTGTACTTTACTTCAAGTAACTTCTAAATGTACTTTGTGCAGCACTGTAAACAATCAAACACTGTCTGCGAAATCAAGCTCACGCAGTGCTAAACCTCAAAGTATGAATGATGCATTCACAGTACATCATTGTCGAAGAAAAACGTTAAGAATAATTAGGCACGCATAAGCAGAACCAGCACTTCATTTCTGTCAAAACACAAGCCGCTTTATATTTGTGTACTTTCTTGTTACCATAAAAAATATAAAAGTAACTTCGAAAGTAATTTGCTACCTTTTTTACGGTAGTTAGTAATTTACTCAGTTACTTTCCATTTCAGTATTTTCTACTCTACTCAAATTACTTTTTAAGTCAATACTCAGTAACTTAACTTAATTACTTTTTCTGAGTAACTTGTACAAGTCTGCATAAAATATTGTATTTGTTAAAATAATCAGTGCTGATATGTGTGTGTTCATGAATTTTTTTTTCAATCAGATAATTGTCATGTCAAATAATGAACTTTTAAATTAGATAAATATTTTAGATAAGTGAAAAAAAGGTCGTTCTCTTCACAATCACATATACAGCTAAAAACGATCCCATAGCGACAGGTGATGAGTTGAAATATTTAGGAGTTGCGATATCGGAAGATCTAACACGGAAACGACATATCGACAAATTGTGCACTGCGGCTCGAAAACAATGATGGTTTTCAAAGCGAAGCCTCACGAACGCCGCCAGTTAAATGCCCGACCCTGGAATATGCTTGCACTGTATGGGGCCCTTACCGAAAGAACTAGATTGATAAATTTGAAAAAAAAAAAAAAAATCCAAAGGCAGGCGGTTCGCTTTATTCTGTCCCGTTATAGTCGTCTCGACTCGGTTGCTTGTATGCTTGAACAGCTTAAACTTTCTCTGTACATTATACGTGAAATTGCCAGATTAAAGTTCCTTTTCATGTTCTCACAAAATTTACTCAATGTGATCACTTCTCGTTTTCTAAAACCACGTGTGATGAGAGCAGTAAAGGGGGGGGGGGGGTGCACAACAGGTCCCTTCAAATACGGCGAATTGATAATGATACTTATAAGTACCCTTTTTTTGTTAGGATATTAGATGCTTGGAGCAGGCTCCCTGAAAGTGTCGTTAAATGCGACACCTTAGAATCATTCAAAATGCTTAATGGAATTTCGTTAATTTGTACGTGTGTATTTGTACCTCATCTCTTACCCTTGTCGCCCTTCGTGAGTGGCATGATGTTAAAAAGTGCGGCTGTGCTTTGAAGTGGCATATCTGTGTTATGTATCCTATTATGCATGTACCCCTCCTGTATTGCCCTCAATAGGGTGTACAGCATTCATAAACGAAATAAAAAAAATAAAAATTGCGTTAGCAATATTTGCAGCAAAATAATGTTAGAGTTATACCAAATTTTACAAAATATCGCCACTGGTGTTGAGTTTAGAATATGTTCACAAAACTTATAAATTAAGAAACGCTGTTCTAACCATCAAAACCCAAAATCGGAATTCGAGTAAGAGAACAGAAGTATCTGTGTGTGTTTTTAAGGCGACGCGTGACACGTATGACTTTAAAGTACATCCACTGTTTATGTATACCTTGATAACGATGTCAGAGTCTTTCATATGCTAAAAAAAAAAAGCAAAATGATACCTTTCTGTAAAAACTATTATGGTTCGATGGCGTATTTCTGTGACTGTGGAGTCTGTTGGGGCTTATATTACTGCGATTTGCATTAATAATAATAATACAATTAAGCTATTGCAATGCGTAGGTTTTCAAGCTCTAATATAATTTGTTGCTGGTGATATAATTTCAAACGCGCGAATAACTATTCCGGTCCAAAGTCGGCTAATTATCATCACTTGTGCCAATTTCAACATTTTTATTCAACAAAGAATATAAAACAAAAATAGTCTCAAATCAATCAAACATTTGAGCTAGTCTGAGAAATCCGTACAGAATGACAGTAATTGTGGGCAAGGTATATGATGCTATCAATGTCAAAACTTTTTTCGAAATTCACCACCAACCTTTCCGGATCAAAGGCCTCTCCCCCCCCCCCCCCCCCCTCCCCCTCTAAAAAAGAAAAAAGAAATAGGACCAAACTTTACAAAAATCTATTTTATTTTATTTTTATACGCCGTGATTTTGACAATCTCAGGCTTCCCAGTTCCAAAGAACTCCGCTTGCTCGTCTGCTCACTGATGCACGTTTCGTTGACATTGAAAACCGGTGAAACGGAAGGGAGTTTTAGTATTGCGTGTACGAGCGAACGCAAGCACTGTGTGCTTTCGTTAGCGTTGCGTGTTTCGAGTCTGCGCGTGCGCAGAGCCCGAAATCGCGGTCTTGGATCGGAGCAAAGCGACGACGCGCATGCCCAGCGTGGAGCAGACAACTCTAACGCAAACACACAGTGCTTGCGTTAGCTTCTATACGCGATAGCGAAAACCAAAGGAGACGCGGCAATTTTTTTTTTGTCTGGGATATGTACGAAAAAAATGATATTTGGATAAAGAAGCCTCTGAAATCCCCCAAAAGATTCTTTTTTTTGTTATAGAGAATTACATTTTATTTTTGCTGATATCATATGCTATAAATTTCTAGAATTTGCATAAAAACGCGCGTAGTTAAGAAAGCATCGGAAAAAAAATGTTGAGTACCACACAAATTTAGGTGGGTACCTAAATACCTAATAACATGTCATATCTTACAGTAATATACAAAGAGTGAAAGACGCCATTAGGAGTCAAAACAGCAGCTCTAGCAAGAAAAAGCTTTACGAGATTTTTTTTTTTTTTTTTTTTTTTTTTTTGTAGTCAACTTGGAGTTGGTTGTGGGCTACAATCAGGGACTCAAACCGTAACCGTAACCGAAACCAAAAACCGTTTAGGAACGAAATGTTCTCACTAACCGGAACCGGAGAGAACATCGCTATTTGAAAATTGTTAAAACCGTAACCGTAGCCATGATCGTAAATTGTTTACTGGTAACCGATAATAACCGATATTAGCCGAAAAATCAAAATATAATTCTTTCTCAATAATGACTTCGAGGAGATATCTTGAAATGTCGTGGCCATGTGAAAAAGTTGCCGTCAGCGAATGGTGCATCTTGTAATACAATTCCGTTGAATCTAAATTTAAAATTAAGAATACTTAGTTGGAATCTGGAATCAGCGGTCGACCGTATAATGAAAAGTCTATATTTCTAAATCTGCCACACTCCTAAATCCACTACATGTACTAAGCAAGTGTGCCCTTCAGGGTATTAACTAACAGTTAGAATTCTGAGGTGTCCATCCAGCTGTTTTTTTTTTCAAAACCACCGATGTTCCTGACCTGCAGTAGCCAGTATGAGGAAGCGAGGTCAATTGAACATCACGCACAGCTGGCGGAAAACAAAACCTGCTATTAATTTTACCTGTCACTATGTCGTTCGTCCTTTTAGTATTTGTCGGTTTGTAGCTCTAAACTCCAGCACCGACGTATGGCCTCGGTTTTCTACAGGAAAAATAATAATTATAGCTCCCCCCCCCCCCCCCCCCAGTTGCCTCATCAACGGCAAAGGCGGTAATGCGGCCAAGGCAGTGAAAGGTGAAGAGTGTCTGGAAGAGGACGTGCAGAGCAAACATTGAGAGCGAGAAGTGTTGTCGATTTTTTGAGCTACCAAATCAACAGGCATCATCTAGATGTGGATGGCTTCCTGATTCTGAAATGCTATCTCGTTCCTCTCGATTCACTCTAGCTAATTAAAGAAGTGATATTTGGTTCGCAGCCAAAACCAATATATCCTTCTCCCCAGTTTTTCCCCAGTTTTCCCCGCTATCCAAGCATGACGTCACCGGTGGGCGGCGAGGCGCGCGGCCGGCAATCGGGAACGCTCGCACCCGCCTTTCTCGCGTCAAACAGCGAGAAAACAGGTTCATTCGTGCTATCTAAAGTTATAATGATATATAGTTGCGCAAAGTATGACTTCGGCCTACGTGCTGAACTATGAGAAAGTAAAAAAGCGGAAGGAATTGGGATTTTGAGGAAACCGTTTTTGCAACTCGGTACGCTCAAGCTGCGGCTCACTAGTTTCGTGAACTCGCTAGCAATGGATTCCGCCCTCCTTTTACCAAAAGCTGACAGTTACGCTGGCGGAGAAAGGTCGAAGACTTACGCAATGCGTTTTGTTTTTGGACAATATAGCCAGGCACCACAAAGGATGCTCGGAATGTGGGTACGGGTGCCACACGCGTCATGTTACCTGAAGGAATGTGCCATTTACCTTAGATTTTCTCTAGAAAAGCTATTCGGCGCAGACGCCAGCGCGTGTAATTACTTTTGTAGTATGCATATGCTCCTTGGTGCTTAAGTAATCTAGCAAAATATCTGCGGACGCTTTGCACGCACGCCAGATTACGGCAGCCATTACTGACATCCTGTTGTCTAACTCAGATCCAGTGAAGCGAGCTTTGACGACCTTTTACAAAGGCCAATGCTGGGGAGAAGGAAAAAGTAGAATCTAAAATGGCTATAACCTACCCTCCTGTTGTCATTGCGAAGTAGGTGAACGAAATAAAACGAAACAAAAAATGAAGGTCGGTCACGGCGGCGCTTATGCACAGGCAGCACAGCTGCTGCAAAACTTCTATAGATCATTCCAGAAAAGCGCTTCTGGTCGGGGCCATTTTCAGCGTTCGTGAGTGTTTCGCCCACTTTGCTCGCCTTTCGAAGTGGTGAACATGCGCGTGCTGGTCTGTGGCCTAGAACATGTAGACTCTGTTTTTTGTAAACGATGAAATGTATACAATGAAATGAACCGTAGTGGTGTAGGCCAGATGGCAGGTTACTGGTCATGAAGATCGTGCTATAATGACAATAAAAGAACTGCACAACCACCAGGCCAAACATCAAACTGCAATGAATACCGTATATGATACACAAATACACTAGTTATATTTAAATGAAGAATATTTGATTGAAGATACAACAGTGCGTAAAGTACAGAAGTGAATCATAAAAATATTTTGTTCAAAATAAGTGAAAAATAGTTGCTCAGCGTAAGAGTTGTACCCATATTTCTATTTTTTTACTGTTGGAATAGAATGCAACGTGGTCAAGCACTCATCCATGAGTGCGGATGAGAAGGAGTTAATTCTATATACTTTTCTTTTTTTTTTTAAATTAGGTTTTGGTTTTGCTCAGTTTCCATCAGCTGTAAATATACAGTGTTCCCCTCACCGACATTAATATTTTCATGGTTTTAAGATTTTTTCAGCCACATATAGCATTTCTCCGTAATAGAATAAAATAAAGACATTTTCACCCTCTCTTCTGCGAGAGAATATTGCAAGCCAACCATTTGACAAACCAGGCAACGGCTCTATCCTATAATAATGGAGCTCAACACCTGCTTCATTAATCTCTGTAATACCAGACACGAAGTGCAATGTGTAGAAATTCATGTCTAAACTTACACCAGAACATTGTTTAGACGCTTCACTTCTCATCTTCAACAGATGAGCCGTGTGAGTGGAACTCTGAGCGTAGCCCGAGCTAGATTCAATAGCAAAAAATGGATGAAATGTTTATATAAACAAAAAGAAGCAAGAACACTGAAGGAATTGTGAGCAACATTAGTGAATGCGCCAAATGTCCACTATAGTGGTTGAATGTGCACCATTTGTTTCGATATTATTAGCGCTGCTCTTTGGACGGATGTTGTAGTGGTCACAGACGGTGTGATGAACTGCATATAATAGACTAGCGAAAACAAGCAAAGAACGCTGTGAACAGAAAAGGGAAAAGTGGCTGCACAAGAAGAAGAAAAAAGGAAGAAGAGGTGTGGAAGGTCAAGGTACAGGCAAGAGCAGACCTTCTTGGAGCCGTTATTTAGCCTGGAGAGACTCCGCGGAATCCCGAGGCGCGAGGGCGGTTCGTAATCGACGAACCCTTGGCACCTCAAAGCAGAAGACGGCTGCCACGAGGAAGAAGGAAGCTGCGTGCTCGACGACCTTCAACTGCACATTCCTGCCATCGCTGACCACGCCATACACTAACAGGTGAAGTGCCTTCCCCTGCCCTACTCCGCTTGTACGCGAACAATGACTGCGATTTAATTTACCCACGAGTCTTGTAATACCATCAGGGGTGACTATTCTTTCTACATTTTGTTTTATTTGATGAAGTTCGTTTTTTATTTTCACTTTTTTTTCTAGTTTGGTTTGAACTGAATATCTAAAATGTATATCAGAAATCTCCTGTCTCGTCCTTCTTGCGAGGGTAAACAGCGCTTCCGCTAGAACTTTCCCACAGACGGTTTGAGTCAGCGTTTGCCGATCTTGAAGCAGTTCCAGCTGCAAAAAGGATACTCAACTCGCAGCACGTGGCTACAAAGTATTCCGAGCATAAGTAAGATTGTTTCACCTCACACTAGTTTCTTTGGCACACAGCTCGCGCAAAGCCCCTTCACGTGGCTGGCCTTTATTGCTGCCGGGTTGTTTAATTTGCTTTCCTTCAAAAACAAGGGCAAAATTTTTTTTCCCGGCATTGTTCTTACAATTTACCGCAGAGCACAGATTGCTACCCGACCCTTTCACGCATGAAGCTGTGAAACAATAATCTCGATCGCTGGCTCCCGAAAGCCACTTTAAAAAAAATCGGGAGAGTTCTTATTTAATGCCATATCTCGCGGCAACTAGGGATGTCACGAGCCGGTTGAAGTTCGAGTTCGACCAGGTAGATTTTTTCGAACTTCTGTTACAAAATTAAAAAAAAGTTCGACTAGGGTTCGACTGTTACTCGCAAGCGCGAAGGGCTTGCTCAGTTGACTTTGTATTGGATGGTGATGACCAAATGATCAAGTCAAACGTTCTACTTTTTGCAAGGGCAGAAAAGTTTGGTTATTTTGGTAATATAACAATATTAAATTATGCTTTTCACTTTCTAAGTTATTAGAAATATGTTCCGTTGAGTGTTACTATTTATAAAATAACACAACCTATTTCGTAAAAACATTTTCTCTAAACCTTGACATGCTTTTATCAAAGTTTAACCACGCTGGCTACCAAGTCGAACCTTGTAGAATCTGGTTTGAAGTTCGAAGGTTCGTCGAACCAGTCGAACTTTGAGGTGCGATGAAAAAATCCGGTTCATCGAAAGTTCGCGACCATCCCTTGTTGTAACACATCTGTAGGAGAAGCTCCGCCTCCGAACCCCGGAAAAAATGGCACTACTGTATAAATGCACAATTTTTGTAGCCTCACAGAATCGGACAGAGAGGATGTTTTAATTCTATATTGACGCCAACTACTATCAGAGGCTCGACCAACACACAGAATTTGTGAAATGGTAATAGTTGGATATTCATCGATCAGTTTTCGCGTTTTTACTCCTGATTTCAATATTGCGCGCAAAACTGATTGCCACAAGCCCTGCCCACAATGACTCTTAGAAGAGTGACCTAGTCGTCTGTATGACGTCACCTCTATCTCGGCAGTGCGTCCTTGGTGGATGCACCAACGAACTTCAGTGAATCTTAGTTCTATAAAAATACATTTAAGCTCAATGGGGACGCGACCTCACCGTTATCACTTTGCATCGGTGAGGAACTGTCCGGTCTGAATTGTTCTTACATCTGCACATACGACAGACGAGGCGGACGCGCAGTAGGCATTCCCAAACTCGGGAAGCAGACGATGAAGACCCGCCCTCGTCGGCTGGAGTTACCTGTGCAGTAGTATGAAATTAAGACGCCAGTATCATGACGTAAGGTAAAGAGGATATGGATGCGTGGATGTCAGAATAACGTCCACTTCAACTGATTACAACGTGCTTTCAGGAGAGTGTTGAAGACCTTGCGGCAGCGTCTCATTGACGACGCTTCGCTGGCGAACGTCGGCGTGCGTCGCCCTACGAGCCGGCCGTCTGGAGGCATAGTCGGAAAGGCTCTTTTTTAAAAACTAATTTCTCAGCAAAAGCAAAAAGTAGTTACCTAACATTATGACATATTGAAGAGATGGGGGGTTTCATTTTCGGCTTTTTCGAAAGTTGCGGGCACTGATGCTCACGTTGCTTTTTCTGACTCTCAATAAGGTCGTTTCTGCATAAACTGGGGAATTTTTCTTTTAATTAATACGAAACAAAACGAGGCTTTAAACATTTGACACGGTAAATTAAGGTATTAGTTTTATGAGAGCAAACTAAAAAAGTATTTTTTTTTTTAGCTGACAAACAACTCCAAGTTGACTAACAAAAATAGATAAATCTCATAAAGCCTCTTTTTGTTGGAGCTCCTGTTTAAACTCAAAATGGCGTCCTTCAATGTTTGCATTTTACTCTAAGATAGGGCATAATATTAGCTAATTAGGCACCCTCCTAAATTTGTGTGGTACCCGAACGTTTTTTCACCTTGTTTTTCTTAACTACATGGGTTTTAGGCAAATTCTAGAAATTTAGAGCATGATATCAGCAAAAATAAAATTTATTCCGCAAAAGTATTTTTCATGGATTCCAGAGGCTTCTTTATTCAAATTAATTTTGTTTCGTACGAATCCCAGACATGAAAAAAATTGCCGCGTCCTTTTTGGCATGCAATGACCCTCAGATAGCAAGGTAACACCCCAATACCGGCTGCATCATTCCATTGGGGCAGTGAAAAATGTTGTTTGCAACAGGGAATAACATTTCGCGAGCCACGATCGCGAACAGTTCTGCCGTGCCCGCTGAGCAGGAAAACCTGGGGACCCTCACTAGAGCGCTTCCCGTTTCCGCCGCGAGAGGGCAAGCAACGATTGCTGTACACGAGGGACCATACAAGCGGTGTCAAAAGCGCAAGTCACTAGTAGGCCTCTTTCGTTTGTGATTGGCTCAACGATGTTAGAACTGAGCTGAAGCGAAGCATATCAATGTGTACTCCGAAAGAAGTATATAACGGTGCGAGTGCATGTCCGTTTCTTTTTTGTGTCAGAAAAGCCGGCGTCGGCGTCGGCGGCGTTGTGACGGAAAAAATTCAGGATTGGTTGTTAGGGGCATGACGCCACGGCCACATGACTTCACGCGGGAATTTCAAACAGCCCATGACGCTCACGTGAAACGTGACGTCACGCGTGGAATGAAAATGATTAAAACATGGCATGGCAATGCAAATTAAAGGTCGCCACATGTCTCACTTTATAAAGCGATGTAATTTTTTTGCCTTAAAGAAAAAAAACGTCAAAGAATTCTAGGTGGATTCGAACCTACGACCTTTCGGTGGCGTGCCAGACACGCTACTATACTCTGTTTCACCTTATGATGTACCGCAGAAAGGCTACAAGCGCGAGCTCCTTGCTCTGGGGCACATCTCGGCGGCACAAGCTCTCGTGCGGTAAGGGCAGCTGTCAACGCTATGAGCTCGCGCTTCTAGCCTTCACTGCGGTACAACATAAGGTGAAACGGAGTATAGATACGCCACGCACGCTTTTTATTTTTTTTTATTTACAGAGTTAAAAGCTGGCCTTCTTGGCCGTTGTCGAAGCCACACGTGTATAGAAAGACCTACCCAATCACATTTCCATGGGATCAGTTGTACATTATACATTGTCTATTTATGAACTTGTCTCTTATCACCATGTTGTTTTTTGAACGTGCTTGCATAACGGACCACGGCTCGAAGCGGGGCATGTCTGTTTGCTCTAACAGGCTACTAGTGTAGGAAAAGCCTTTGACAAAATGGCTCTAAGTCGGCTTGCCCTTTTCTACAACCAGCGTGTGATCCGTACGGGATCTCCAAATCGCATGCATCCCGAGCAGAAATAATACTTCTACGCACTTTTCGTTTCACCAGCTGAAACATGAAAACTTTTTAGAGTGCCCCAATCCGGCTGGGCATCATCAAGGTTAAAAGCATCACGGAGTTCCGACAAAAATATTTCAGCATTTGTGCAGCACATGAATACATGATGCAAACTCTCCTGGAAAGGACATGGAGCACAGTTGGCAGGCCCAGCTAAAAGGAACCCTTTGTTTTCGAGCCAAGTCTGTACAGGCAACACTTCTGTACAACATTTTACGAAGAAATCTTTTATGCATGTTTTTACCGGGTATTTACACAGTTTCTTAAACACTGTAGACCCTTCTAGGCTTTCCGGCAGAGAGCGATAAATCGGTGGCGGTATTACCAGATCGATAGTATCCCAATTTAGCATTTTCCTATTCGCCTGGGCTAGGTTGTCCCAGGACAAACGGGATTGAAAACAAAATAAATACCGTCTTCCGTCTCTTTGTAAAACCTAAGTACGGGAGCCCTTCTGGAGGCTTCTTCTGTAGTCACTTGCCAGGCACCGTTTCCCTAGCCACCGTCCCCCTAGCCACAGCTACCGACCGCCTAGCCACTTTAAGAATCTTGGCAGAACCGGGTGGATTTGGTCCCGGAAAAACAGAAACAGATTAACTTTTATCTTTAGTTCTAAGTTAACAAGTACCATACCTCCTTTGGAAAGGCTAATAAACAAATTAGTTCTACTGATCCGTTCCAACAAAGGTTGCCAGATATTTGTAGCACAAATTCTGTGAAACTTGTGGACATCTACTTGACGGGACGGCACAACCTGTGCCGCATACCATACACTCGAAAAGAATAGAGAGTTACAAACGAAGGGCTATTAAAGAACGAGAGATACCTTCCGTGCCATTCACTCATTTTCCCGTGTATGTTATAGAAATGAATGCTTGCTCGGCCGGTGCTGAGTGCTGAAGTTTTGAGTTCGATTCCGAGATATTTAGAGACTGAACCCGACCAATTCGTGCACAAAAACCTCTCGGGTTTTGTGATCCATGGGACCAGACAAGACCCAGTCGATTTTGACATATTCATGACTGCCCCTGCTGCGTTGTAGAAATCAGATATATGTTTTACTGCAAGCTCCAGTTCTCGTTTAGACGAACATACAATTGCAACATCATCAGCATAGGCTAGTATTTTAGTTGGGCCGGTGCCAAGATTTACGCCCTGAATGTTCGCGTCGGCGATAATTGTTTTTGCATATAGGTTCTAAATATAACGCAAAGAGCAGAGGCGACATTAGACATCCTTGTCTTACTGATGATAATAGGCCACGCACACGCTTCTTTTTTTCTTCTTCTTTACTAAAGGGCTATGCAAACACGCTTGTACGGATTGAGAACGAGCGGGAGTTTATATGTTTAGCTATCGTGTTTTCATTATAATCTTAGTTCGTCACCTTGCCTGCCTTTCTACACATTCAACCATAGCTTTGTAATGAATCAGGAATATTTTAGATAATTTCGGAAGAAAGACGTTGCGTTTTCTTCTGTAAAGCTTCGGGTCCTAAGGGTAAAATTAATAAATATGGAAAATCTTCATGCCCTTCATACAAAAAGCTGACATACTCAGCCACTGGCCAAGCAACACTTCCTTTGATTTCCTGTGTATCTTAATGCTCTCACTCTGCCCTTAATACATTATCGATGGGATTTGGTCATTTAATAAACGGGACACGTGTATCTAAAAAGTTGAAAAGTGCATGTATTTAAATTCCAACGGGATTCGCGATTGAGTGTTAGAATCAGGACTCTCATTACCTTTCATTGTGTCATCCTACGTCCCATCACACTAGCTTTCACGGCATCTCTACGGGCAGTCTTTTGGTGCGCTTTATTCTTCGCATGCAAGTGCTTGGTAGATGAGGTGAGTGTTTACGTAAGCATGGCACTTGCCTATGAGTTTGGTGTCCCTCACTCCGGACAGCGTGACCGCGTTCTCGTCCTTGGTGCTCCACTTGAATCGCCAGTCTCTCAGCTGGCTCACGTGCGTCTGGCACAGCATGGCTGCCAGAGAAGAACCAGACGTACCTTCCGTCGTGAACCCAACATCGATTCGGTTTCGTTTCCTATTTCAGTGTTCGGTTTTTAATTGGCACTTTCGGTGGCTTCCTCGCATACTTTTAGATTATGGTGTCATGGTTGTGAATAAAAAAAGAGGCGAGAAAAATATGCATTAAAGAAGCTAAAAAAAAAAAAAAAAAAAAAGAAGACTTGAAAGCTGGCTGGGGCTGCGTGCGCGAGAGGTTCTTTTTGAGAGAAGACGGCCGACTTTGTCTCTGCTCCGAGACGAGAATGCCGGCGGCTGGCCACAATCCACTACCCGGCAAGCTTCTATCCCGGACAAAGCCATCTCGCTCTTGGCCGAAAACCAAGAGTCAGAGGGAATCAGCAGGCGATCGCCAACTCCACCGTCCCGGCGACGCGAGTGACTATCTATCTTGTTTTCTTTTATGTGAAAACCTTCCTTTTTGCAAATATACATTTCTTTATGTGTGTCATTTTTTCGTCTCACCTCTTCTTATTTTGTGCGCCATCAGGTTAAACATGGCACATGTTTTTTTTTCTTTTCGCTCGCGAAACAGGGACTACGAGGCAGCACAGGTGATGCAGACGAGGTGTCTCAGGAGCGCCGTGGGAGACGCTTGTCTATCACGTAACATGAGACCATATACACTCAGACGGTCCCAAATTCATACTGTCCCATGATGCACTTGGAATGCCAAGCGATGGTCTTTCTTTAATCAGTTCAAACAAAGAAAAAGACGATCGGCATCACGCTCCAACGGTCCCGCAATCTCAACGCGTGTGCCACTTTCACCACGGATACCATACGGCGCCTGGAACGCATCTTCGACTGGCGTGTTTAGCGTCAAGTAGCTCCCATGCATCCGAAGTCGTCAACAAATGACGTCATAGGGGCCGGCACGTGTCATGTGGTCGGTTGGCGCGCTCCTGGCGGTTGGTCGTAGAAATTCTAGCAAAAAGTCCGCGCGAAAGCGAGGCAGCCACCAGACTTCCGGCTGCAAGAGTTTCTAAGGACTGTCAAACTGGTGAGTGACTTGCAGCAGAACAGCCGTCTGGCGTATCAACCTCCGTTGCTTCGCCACCACCAGGACCGCGACAGGCAACAACATGACGCTCTTTGAGGTCGTCGGGAGGAAATCGAGGGACTACATTTGAGGACGCGGTAGGCACACCAATCGGAGGCACCGTATACAGAACCAAAAATTTCCAGGCACCACACGGAACCGAAAAAAAA
This sequence comes from Ixodes scapularis, assembly GCF_016920785.2. Lineage (NCBI taxonomy): Eukaryota > Metazoa > Arthropoda > Arachnida > Ixodida > Ixodidae > Ixodes > Ixodes scapularis. The sequence goes on from NW_024609881.1 coordinate 27,663,134, forward strand.
ACACCAGTCATCTGTGTCTTAAAACGTGGCGCTGCAGTCCGCCAAGGAACTTCTGAGAGCCTCGGCATCGCGATGTCCCCGAAGTCGGGCCAGGTTTCCGCTGTGCCCACATCACGAGAGATACCACTCACAGCAATTGTTTCTTTCCGCTTCCAGCATCTGATCTCGAAGTTCGGTGATCCTGCCCTCAAATTTCTTCATGTCCTTGACGTTCGGGTAGCGGGTCGTGTGTCTCATGAACAGCATCAGCAGGAGGGGTGTGCATCCTGACGTTGAGAGGACCCGTCAAAATGACATATATAGTGCGATCCTCTTATAGCGATGTACCGCTTATAACAATCAGTTTCTAGAGATTCAAGATTAGAAACCTAGTCCAGATACAACAATAATCGAGTTACATCGATTGAATTGTCGTGTTTTCTCATTATCGTTATAAGCGGATTGCACTGCACTGCAGTCAGCAAGTTAAAATCACGACGGTAGTTGACCTGGTACGAAGGAGAAAAAAATGAACTTTTCAGAAGTGTCGAAAGCTGCCGCCCGAGTCACCAAAAGCTCACCTTGATCACGACTGCGTGGACCGAGTCACGTAACTTACTTTTGCTTTCGCCATAAAGGCGTCCTTGACGTCACATCAGTGAGCTGTGTTGATTGTTTCTCTTTTCCGAATTTATTATGCACTACTCGTATTCACCTCAATAAATGCAGTAAAATAGTCCACACCCTCACGGAACGTTACCGATTTCACCTTTCTTGTGTCAAATTAAAATATATGTAGCTGCATCTTAGATTACCTTTACGTTATTTCATCAAGAGGTCCATGTTTCAAAAGACAAAATCACCTGCTTCTTTCTTTGACAACCAAATATCGTAATAACTACTTTGCGCAGCGCACGAATATTACGCAAAACGACTTCTTCGTTCTCTTCTCTTAAGGTGACAACGAATGTAGGCCAATCAATATTACGCAGAAGTCATTGTGCACTTATCGAGTAGTTCACAGATGTGCGTATAGTGGATGCCCGGAAGACTCGCTTTTAAAGTGCGAAAAATGCCGAGTCGCTGTACTCACCCCCCATTCCGCAAAAGAGAGCTACATGCTCAGAACGCGTCCCACAGGCCAGTGGACAAAGATGGCAGCGCGCAAAAGGCGATTAAACAAGGGCGATATACATAAAGAAAAAACTGTCAGCCTTTCCACTCTGGCGAAGAGGTAAGTCCAGCGAGGCTCCACTATGGTGGGAATGAAGTAATGGCCGGCTACAAGTTGGCAAGCCAGAGTGGAAAGGCTGGAATGGTTATATGAGCGACGGCTGCCACACAGACCGCCGTCGCTCATATTTGGTAATAGCTGTCCAGAGTTTCGTGTCATCATTTGTTTGCTGACGGACACGATACTGGGGAAACTAGACCTTAACAGCTCAGCTGTAAAAAAAAAATATTCACACTCTGGTCGTAGAATTTATTTTAGTGAAACCTTCTGCATAGGCAAAACCTTGGCTGATTTGTGAATGATTTGTAATCATCCGCTGTCGTTGTCGACAGTCGGAGACGCGGACGGGTGTCCGACTCCTCTGCGGCTGACACTTGTGCGTCCTTCCTCGAAGTTTTTTACACGGACTTCGTCGCGACAAAACACTTCCCTCGTACTGTGCACAAGGTCTTCCACAAATATCTGCACCAGACACGTTCTCAGAACACAAAACGAATGGCCGCCCCCACTTGCACAAAGCACAGGAGCAAACAATGTTTCTCACACGTAAGTTACAAATGACTCCAGCAATTGTTTTTAAGGTCACTAGTTTGCATCAAATTTAGATCGACAAACCGACAAACAGGGCTGTGCCAGTCGCCCAAGTATTGTGTGAAAATAAAACAAACAAAAAAAGTTAAGCTATAGAATTTTTAAATTTCGTTCTCATCGTGTTTCGTAAAGGGGCGATGCAACAATTTTTCTACATTCAATGAATACCTAATAGAATTATTCCTTGACATTTAAAACCTATTAATCACACGTTGCTTCTTTTTTTTTCTCTACGGAGTGAGAAAAAAAAAGGTGTATCCACCAGAGGTCGGCATTTTAGGTCGCCCTCACTCGCCCTCACCCTCACAGCCACACTCACCTAAGCCCCTCACTCACCCTCACCCTCACAGCTACACTCACCTCCAGCCCCTCACTCACCCTCACCCTCACACTCACACTCACCTTCAGCCCTTCACTCACCCTCACTGAACCTCACGGCCCTCACGCACTCACCGCCCTCACGGCCCTCACGCACTCACCGCCCTCACGGCCCTCACGCCCCTCACCGCCCTCACAGCCCTCACGCCCCTCACTCACTCACCGCCCTCACGCCACTCACGGCCCTCACAGCCCTCAGTGCCCTCACGGCCCTCACGGCCCTCACGCACTCATAGCCCTCACGCCACTCACCGCCCTCACCGCCCTTGCGGCACTCACACCCCTCACGCCACTCAGGCCAGCTTCAGATGGGGCGATTTCGCCCAGAAACTTTACGTCGCAACACCAGCAACACGGGCCGCCCGCGATCACACGCAGCAACCAATTGCTGCAATTTGCCATCGTCATCATAAAATTTTATTTTTCTTGCACTATTTAGACACAATTACGCGTTATAAACGTGTTTTTATGCATTTAAACCTCGTTAGGAATGCTAATGCACCTTTCTGAAACAGTTTATTTCCAAAAAACGATCGAGTTGAAACCAGAACCAAGTCTTTCGGTGTCATAATCACCGGCACGAGGTATCACGTGAAAATTTTGCGTCCCTGATTGGATGCAGCCGCTTCAAACGTATTCGAATTGCTCCGAGTTGCTTGCTTATTTCGAGCCGGACCCGATCTCAGCAATTCGTGTTGATTTAGGGAAAGCTGGAGAACAACCCGCCATTAACACCAAAATTGCTGAGAAAGATGCTCGATCTGAAGGGGTCTCACTCACTCACCGCCCTCATGGCCCTCATTGCCCTCACCGCCCTCACGGCCCTCACCGTCCTCACCGCCCTCACCACCCTCACCGCCCTCACGGCCCTCACGCACTCATAGCCCTCACGCCACTCACCGCCCTCACCGCCCTCACGGCCCTCACCGCCCTCACGGCCCTCACGGCCCTCACCGCCCTCACGGCCCTCACCGCCCTCACAGCCCTCACGGCCCTCACTCACCCTCACACTCATGAATTTTCCTGGTTTAGAAACTCACTCACCCTCACCTCACCTGTGAGGATGAGGGTGAGTGAGGGTGAGTGAGGGCCCTCATGAGTGAGGTTTGCCGAGGTATGGTATCCACACGACGGACCGGACCGCGGAGCGATTGATCACGTGATGCGCGGCCCGCGGGCCGCCCGGCTGCAATGAGCATCCACACGGCGGACCAAAAGAGCAGACGACAGAGCGAACGGGCCGGTCTAACCCTCGACCTCACAGCTCCGCCAAATGCATGCAGCGAGCTGCTTTGAGGCTATTTGTAAGGAGCCAAGATGGAGGTTGAACGAAAGAGACGTTTGGCCGCGGCGGCCCTGGCGTTGAATATTGAGGTCGAGGACGACTTAAGTGAACCGAAAAAGGCATGGGGACATCTTTAGATGATTATTTCGATAGTCGTCGGGACTATTGTCCCACAAAGCGGGGAATTGCTTAATAAGCACGATGAAGTAAAAAGTTGTATCGTCGCACAACAAAAGGTTCGTCTTCTTCGTCTTCAACAGTTGGCGCCAAAAGAAAGCGACTTTGGATTTGGACTCTAATCCAAACAACAAAAGTCAGCTTGTTGCCAGACTTAGCGCTTCAATCATACTAAAAACGCCGCGGTCCGCCGCCACGGTCCGGGCGAGAAAAGTCGCTTGGCATTTCTCAGAAGCGTGGGCCGCGGACCGCCGGCGGACCTCGAAAACCGGTGACGTAAGATCACGTGATGCGCGGCCCGCGGACCAAAACAGCAATTTGGTCCGTCGGGTGGATACACCTTAAATAGGTGGCAGACGCCTGAGAAGCGCCACCCGAACGGCGCGCACTCGCCAGCTTTTGACCACGCGAACGCCCTTGCCAAATTTATGGCAAATATTTTGCCGGGAAATGGCCACCCGAATTAGTCATAAGTAGCCACGCCTTGGAGTCGGCAGAGCACAGGGCGCGCTATTGTTAAGGTTAGGCTATTAGCGGCGAGATGTTTTGGTGGCGCCCTCCTACGGTTTCCTCTCGTGACGTCATTACCTTACGAACACCAAGTTCGGCGGTATTTATAATTAGCATGGCGGAAGCTTGAGATCATTGCCCTCTGAAACCAACACTTCCATCACCGTCAAAATTGAAGTTCTTACATTACTCTTATTTCTGTCGATAAGAAAACCTCTGCTGACGTCATAGTCACCATTCGACCAATCGTGAAAGGCCGACCACAGCGACGCCTTTGATCGCACACGCCACCAATTCCCGCCGTCCCAGAGATTTGGCGCGAGCCACTACCGAAATGTGTGTGGAGGCATTGATTTTCGCGGGCCAAAATCGAATGCACGCAGACTTCGTGTCCGCTGCGTGAGCAGCAATTAAATATCCTCACAACCAGGATCACAAAGGTTGATGACGCACTCCTGGGGATCACATTGTCGGCATTGTCTCCACAACTCCGCCATTAAAATTTGCGAAGGAGAGACTGAAGGAAAAGGTTGACTCTCATCCTTGGAATTCCACAGCGACGAAGACGCTTCTTGGTCAGTGGCGTTGCGTTCGAGTATTTTTGGGCCCGACAAGTGCCAGTAAGCTGGTGTAAAGTGAGAAAAGTTCCTACCCACTATTATTGCACGGCCATTTTAAAGGGGCCGTGCAACGATATTCGCTTGGAACATTTTTCCCTTAGCACCAAATTACTGCCCCTAGTGGGACCCGAGTGTACTCGCGCGCAACGCCATTGATCAAGAAACCAATTTGTTGCAGTGTAATTTGAAGGACAAAAGAATACGGTTTCTATCAATCTCTCCTTCGCAATTCTTGATGACGTAAAAAAAAAAAAGGAAGACGTTTACAAATCTCTGTAATGCGAAATTAGAGCGCAGATCTTGAGGAGGAGGGGAGGACGGTACGGAGGGGAAGGTATGCCCCTGCTCCTCCTCCGCACCCTCTCCTCCTCCCTTCCTCCTTGTCCTCCGTACCCTTCCCTCCTCCTCCTGCGTACCCTCTCTTCCTCCTCTTCTGTACCCTCCCCTCCTTCTCCTTCATACCCTCCACTCCTCCCACAGTTTTCCCGCTAAATTTAGCTAAAAAATTGACGCCACGTGTCCTCATCATCAATTCTGTTTCCTCGCTAAAGTTAGCGGGGAAAATGACGTCACATGACTTGGTGTCAATGTTATTACATTACCTGAGTTACGGAACTGCTCATAGGCGCTGCCTGCACGAGCAGTATCCTCCTTCACTCACCACGACCCGACTGGCGTCGCTTGACACGCCGGGCGGCTGCTTTGGTAACTGGAGTGTATTCTATGAGATACGTACGTTTCGAAGTACGGCGTCTAGGTGGCGTATCAGCTCTCCTCTATCCAGCACTATGGAACGCACAGTCATGAAACAACAATCTAGATGGCGCTTCGAACGACGGCAGGCGGTTTGAAGTGAGTGAGGGAGGGGGGGGGGGGGGGGTACCCCCTTCCGCGGGAGTTCCACAACTGAGGTAATCTAGTGACGTTGCTTGGTGTCACGCCATCTATGAACAAATTCAGTTTCTCCGCTAGATTTAGTGGAAAAATCTACGTCGCGTAACCGCGACAGCAATTCAATTCCTCGCGGACCCTTCGCGGTATACATTTTGAAGCACCCAGTTCTTTTTCTCGGCAAGACCAGGTTAGAACGACGACCAGTATAAAGCGATGACGTCAAGTGAAAGTAACGTGCATTCCATAAAAGGGTCGATACCTGTCACGTTGAAAGTGTTGGCACTGCCACTAGAAAGGCCTGTGGCATGCTCGTAGGTGGTCTTGGTACCAAAGAGGTTGTAGTTGTTGGCGATATTTTCCTCGCACGTGCTGTATGACCCGTTGGTACTGTAGCACGCGCTCGAGACGTGCAAGAGAGAAAGAAGCGCGAGGAGCGACAGGTGCTTCAGGAATGAGGTCATGCTCGAATGACGTCCGGTGGGAACCTTGGAACACCTTTAAGAGATGAAAACAAAAATTGACTGTGACGACACACATTAAGATCTTTTGGGCCTAAAAATGCTTTTCCAGAAACTTACACCCATTGCAACACCCTTTCAGAACCCTTATTTTTCCTAATGCACCCTTCTCAATAGTAAAGGAAGGGTGTAAAACAAGAACAACTACAACAACAACAGCAAGAACAATAACAAAGGATAGTAAATTATAGTTGTGGAGAACGATAAATGAATACTCGTGCTGGGCAGCGATATGTAAACATTTACCATATTCAATTCATTCCGAGTTTAGAAGCATACCGTTAAAAGGCTTAATTAAGTTTTTTTGGTTTTTCTATTCGGATATTAGTTAATTGTTGAAACGAAAGTTTTGGTGGCGTAAGTCGCCGCACGATTAAAAGGGTTCAGCACCATACACACATCCATCCATCCATCCAAAAGGTCGTAACGCAATATGCAAATGCAAATCTATGTCCATTACATGTTCTAGTTTTTGCTTCTAACCAGCGCGCTTCCAATCGCGTAAGTGCGACCGTCGTCTTCTGCGCTGCTCCGACTGATCGGCCGCAAACACAACGCGTTAGGAAGAAACAGACGCGCACACACCCCGTAATGGAAGCCACACCCCCTTTTTTCCTCCTCGCAGCTGATTGGATGGTCGGCGATTTATCCGCGTGACCGAAGAGCGAAGTTGGTTGAACGGTCGGTTTGTTCATTGACCAGTTCAGCGGCGTATAGACCTTTCCAGAAAAGGGCTGCTGTCCGGTTTCATTTTCAGTGTTCGTGCGTATTGCGCGTGATTTGCTCGCTTTCCGAAGCGACGCACACGCGCGTGTTCTGCTGTGGAGATCGCACGCTGAGCTGTGGATTTGTAAACATTGGAAAGGTCTATAGAACCAGCAGGCAGCAAGACAGATGGGCACATTGATACTTTAGACCCTTGTTGTTGTAAAAAAAACTATCTCCAAACTCCGGTCTAAAAACATGCTTTTCGTGCAAGGCTCGTCAAATTATGAGGCGCTGGAGAAATGCAGCCTTCTGCGTTAAGTCCTTATTTCGAACTCTTTTTGTTCGCCTTCCGCCCATTGAAAAGCATGCGGGAAGGGCCTTAGAACGCACCTGGTATCGCTACGCCGCAGCGTTCTTCCGCATCAAAAAGTTCGTCTGCTTTCCTCGCCGTCACCATGGCAACGAACGCCGAATGAATAGAAGCACGCACGGTACCGCCGCGTGAAGCCAGCAACAGCTGACGCCATTTACAAACGCCGTCTGCTAGCCAAAGCCGAACGCGGTGTGTCAGATCAACCGCCTCCGCCGGTGCGCCGCTAGCAAAGACGACGAAGCTGAGGCACGCCGACGGCGAATGGGCGAGCAACAGCACCGCGGGACGACTGCAACGGCGGCATTTATTGGGATCAAAGGCGCGAAATAAGCAAGAACAATTTTTATTTGAATCATAACACCCGATATCCAAGTTGGGGACCACATACCTTTGCTGGGTCTTTCCTGTGAACTTTTTACAGAGACAGGGGGTGCCGCATTCAAAACACAGCTCCGTTTGCAAAATATGGGGGCCCTGAAGAGGACCGTTGAGACCGCTACCAGAACCTATAACTGACGTAACGAGCACTTGACGAGCGGTTGGCGCATAAGTCGTCTTTGTGCATTTTTTTATTTTTTTATACGTGGTGCAAAGTAATCCCGCCCCATATTTTTATGGCATCAGGAACGAAGCAGCATAGAAAGAGTACCCTTCAAACGATAATAATAATAATAATTAAAAACTGCCGGATCTCCGCTGGAGACTCCGAGGCACAGTGGAGTAGTCGTCACGATAAAAAATCTAAAGAAACAAAATAAATAGCCTAACGGTCGTCGGCTGCGTCATAAGGCCTCGCCAAGTGCGGAGTGTAACGGTCTTGGCATACGGTATGTATTGTGCATTCGTTATTTTCTTTTCTTTTCTACCACGTCAAATTCTGACGCCAAGACTCTCTACTTCCTCCGTTCCAACGCGTTGTTTGTTAGTATTTTAACAAATCAGCTTCAAATAAGGGTCGTGGCACCCAGTAGAGTAAGCAAAAGAATAAAAAAGGAACATTCCGAGCAGCCAGAGCAGCACGGCTGCTCTGGCCGCTCTGGACAGAGCACGTCCTCTCATCAAAGAAGACGCCGTCCGAAACTCCAACGACTCCCTTCTTATTTTTTTATTTTTATTTTTATTCACTTTGTTACTTCATTTTGTTGTTGGGTTCGACTGCTCCCTTCTCTGTGACGATGCCGTCCGTGGACATACGTTTGGCGTTTCTTTTTTTCTTTTTTTTTTTATGTCACGCGATGGTGTGGTCCGACAGATCAACCAATGAGTTTGTTGGAAT